>NC_140587.1:761498595-762831095 GCF_964204655.1 Triturus cristatus
TTGGTCTAAGTTTAGACCAAAAGTCTAACTTTACTACTACTAAAGATAGACCTTTGGTCTAAACTTAGACCAATTTTGTAGTAGTAAAGTTAGACTTTTGGTCTAAGCTAGAGCTTTGATCTAAACTTAGACTAAAAATCCAACTTTACTTCTTGTAAATGCCCTTTGTGAATACTGACAGTCGTAAAGTTAGACTTTCGTCTCAGATTACTTCTGTGAATCAGACCCTTCATGTCTATAGTCAATGGGGCCATAAGGGACTGACTTAAAATGTGGAAAGCAGTACCAATGCTGCTCAATTAGTTTAGACTGAATCATGTCCATGATTCCCTGAAGGAATACTCTGCTTATAAGGTTGGTTGCAGAGTTTGTCATGATATAAAATAGAGAGTGTGCATCCTTTAGATTTTCTGATCTTCCTGGCTACCTTCGGAAAGGTTGCAAATTTCTTTGTGATTTCAGGGTGCAAGTCACCCCAGAGTGCTTGTGTGGTTTTCTGATTTAAAATGACCCAGCAGTTTCTCTAGGAAGGTAGTCTAAGAGGATATGAACCATTACAGAGGCATTCTGGCTACAAAGATTTGTTCCATCAGTGACTCCGTTCATACAAGTCCACCAGTTTTAGTCTAGCAAGGGGGAAGATTCTGTGTTCCTCTCTGTCTTGCAGAATAGTGAGGTATGATTGTGGTTGAGGATGTAGTTCATATACCTCCATCCATGTCATGCTCTTGACTTTCTCTGTTTTGTCTTGCCATTCTCTCCTATTAAGTTCAGATATTGCATTTTAAGAATAGCTTTGTAGGTTTTCTGCAGCTGGCAGAAAACATTTCTGGATGGTGAATCAATTTCCAGACTAATTGTGCCAATTGATCTTTCTTGGAGATTTTATTGTTGCTGATGACAGGTTCTTCTCAGTATTTATCAATGATGTGGGTTGGGCATGTTTGACCGTGTTTTCTCATGCAGCTTATCCCTCTTTTCAAACTTTATACCTCTACTTGTATATATTAGGAGGAAACTTGGAGAGCTACTCTTGGTACTGAGTGTGCGAGCTAAAGCAGGGTTTCCAAAGTTTACTTTGTGTGCTACCCAGATTCAAAACTATGTCCAAGGCTGACAATGTGTCTGCTCTATTGGTAGAAACTGAATCAGGCAATGGTTTGAACGCAGGATGGTATACCATGTTCATACATCATGTGAAGTGTAGCTTCCCCCTTGTGATCCTGTATTTTTCCAAGAGGTCCTCTCTGTGCAGGGTTTGCAGAAACCCAAGGTTCCCATGTAGGTAAAGGTACTTATCCTAATTCTCTGTTCAGATAAACTGGCTCTTGCTTTTTTTAATCAGGGCCCCTTACCAATTATCTTATGTTAACCTTTACTGATTGTAATGCTGCTTTATTTATAATAACCTTCTGTATAGAGAATCAGCTGTTTTAGATCTTTGAATGTTCCTGCCAGGACTACTGAGTTGTCAGTGGGAGAGGAAGGTAATAACTACGATATTTATTTATTTACCGAAAGAGTTCCCCAATGTTTTTAGTTATGGAGTTGGAAAATTATAAGAGTTTAGTTCATCTGGTATTACTTAGGGTAGACAGAGTAAGGTACGGAATGATTGATTTGTTAAAGCTGAGGCCAGAAGAGGAAAATTACTTGAGGGCATATCAGCAACAACGGGCGCTAGGATCATTATCGCCGGCTAACTTGGATTTTTATCGCTGAGATAGCGTGCTATTAGCAACGCTTATCTCAAAAGCGATAAAAATCCTAGCTCTAACTGCCTAACGGGAGATTATCGCCGGAAACCCAGCGATAATCCCATGCAATGTGGTGTTAGCTTGATGATAGGGCCTCACAAACTTAGCCATGATATCCACCTTCCATAGGATATCATGGCTAAGTCAGTCCTGAAGCAGGCGTAAGGAAAGTAGCGATAACAGGGGTTATCACTACTTTTCTTGCTGCTATGCTTCATAGAGTGGGGCTTGATGGTAGGAGAAATGTCGCTTAGCGACATTTCTCCTGTCATGTCAGGTCAGGAACGCCCACTTTGCATCTCATTAGAGATGCAAAGCTGGGCGTTAGGAATTCCTACGCTAACGCATGTTTTCACGCGTTAGCGTGAGCTTGCTAATTAGGCGATAAAATTATCGCCGCTTTTCGGCCGAAAACGGCCGCAAAAGCTGCGATAATTCTATCGCCTCGCCTTGCTGATATGCCCCTTAGTAGGCTATAATACACAGAACAATGGCGTTAGTAGTGTCTTGCTTCTGGTTGGAATTTCTGGTGGCTCCAAATAGGGTTAGCAACTTTATTTTTGTGTGTAGACACCAGACTACTAATCAAGAATATCAGGGTGGATGGGCTTCCATTTTCAGAAATAGGTGAGATGCCGACACTAATGATATATGTATGTTTGTTTAAGGAAACAGGCCATTAGTTGTGTGGCTTGCACAAGTAATAGGTCCACATTTGCCCTCCCCTGGGAACCGAACACCAAATTATAGCGCTTGATTATCAGGGTAGCGGAGCGGAGCAGTCAATGGCCTGTTCAAGGGAGGTGGTGTGTTCTAGTAATCACCATTCTCTGGCACACAATAAGAACACTCAATAAATGACTGTCCAGTTTGTGCCTTTTCTTTAGCAAAAGGAAAAGTACATTTATTACACACTCACTACTGGATACTATGCAGAAATTTACAAATATACATAAGGCTGATGGAAATCTTCAGTGATCACCTCTAACCACCTAAAGGGGTGATACAAACACGTCAGTAAGTACAATGACTTGGTCAAAGGACCAAGAGCAGCAAACCACATGTCAAAAATCATAATTTTAAAAGTATATGCAATAATTAATGTAACCATTTGTGTATGCATCTATTAATAATAAAGCATATGTATGTTGATCTCAAATTGCTGTCAGCATCATTATTTCAATTAAACATTTACAGAAATTAAATCTGCATTTTTCATGGGTCTGTGTGCTTTTTAAATTCTTGCAGCATTCAAATTGCAATTATAGAAATTGCCCCTAGAGGGCATCACATTGGGATGAGAAATATGTAACTATAGACGTCACCCTAGAGGGTATTGTACAACTTGTTAATTATTTTAGACACCTTCAGGCCACATTGATGGTGACCACACTTAACTGCTAGAGAGCATCACATTTTGATCACAAATGTGTAACCATAAATTTCCCCATGTACTCTTTTTGGACACCTTTAGGCCACAGTATTTGAAGCTAGAGACTTCACCTCTAGAGGATGTTGTACAATGGATATATTTCATTCAACACCCTCAGGCCACTGAAACTGCAGCCATAGACTTAACCCAAGAGGAAATTGCCCTCCCAGCTATATAGCACATGCTCAAGCCAAGGGAGTGCTTGCAAACATGAACATAGTTTAGGGTGGTCCACTTCACCTTGACCCTTTCAACCTAGGTTCAGCTTTAAGAAGTAGTTCCTTGGGGACTGGGGGAAGCTATGGTACCTCTTCAGCTTCTACACACTCTTTGTTAGGGTCTTGGTGGTGCCCCGCCATCTGGTGAACCTCCACAAACAGTAGAAAGGTGTTAATGAATTGCAGCTTTGCAGGCCATATATGGAGTGCTCCTCAGGAGCTTGTGAATATTTTATCAGCATCTCTCCTGCTCCTTAGGGGAGAGCCACTGCCTTTGTTTTCCTTTGTTTCTGTTTCTTTCCCTGAATGGCCAGTGCAGTGCGCCTTTCCTTTGATTATGGGGGGCCCAGTCCCCCCTCGGGTACCCTGCAGCTGTTCAGGCTGGGGGAACCCCAGGGAGCCCATACCTGGCTGCCCCTGCTGGCTCCCCACATGCACAGCAATCTTCTGTGTTGCTGTTTGTGCCCGCAAGCCTCTTTTGTCCTTCCCACTCCTGCGGGAAAGGTGCTAGTGCAGGTAGTGGCTGCGTGCTCCCACCCAGACATGGACATGGGCAGTGGGGCAGGCCCACAACTGATCGGGGCTGTTCTGTGGCAGTCTTCTTCCATCTATGTGCTGGCTCAGAGCCCTCCTTGATGGAACTCTGGGGAAACTGGACTCCACTCACAGCTGCCATAGTAGGCCCAGAGTTGGGGTCCTGGGCACCCCAATGAATAAACCAGCCTGTGGGATGGGTTTCCAGGGCCTTATTGCTGCTGGGAAAGGTGTCCCATCCATCCCTCCTCCCCACAGGAAAAAAAGCAAGGACTTTATGCTGCAACCCCAGGCCCAGCCCACCCTGGGGATACAGAACCACTTAGCAGCAGAGCTCATGTCATCCAAGTTCGTGCCGGGGGTTCTAAGATCAAATCCTTCTCCTGCTCATATTTCGAGTCCGTGAGACCATTTTACATGTGCTTTTGCTTGTTTTGCTCCTTGTGGCAAGCCCTAATCACCTGAGGGGTAATACCCCGAAACCGGTTCCATGATGCTTGTTTTGGTCCAGGGAGGACCTGACCTGCAAGTTCACTGGACTGTTCCATAAGGATCAGGGTCAAGACTGATTTACATATGGCTGGGTCCAAACTGGGATGACATGGTGAGCAAAAGAATGATGGATTCAACCGATATCTTTTGACTGGGGATGAGTGGTTGAAAAGATTTCGCAGTTCCTCCATCATCTTGTTGTGTTTGCTGGGACATTTCAAAAAGTGGTCACCCAGGAGTTCCTACTCACATCTGCTCTGGGGGCTTCAGGTCGGCCCCGCAGACATCACTGCCAGGGCCTTTCATATCAAATCATCCTGTGTTGTCTCCAGATGTTTGGACTCATTCCTTTGTTTAGTGGGCTTGGGCAGAACCATCCCTGGCAGAGTATGACAGCTGAGTGATTGATGCTGATCCTTCATCAACACCACTCTTCTCCTCAGGAAAATTGCTCACTTTGTGTGGGGAGGCCTTTGGTCCTGCCGCTGCAGAGAAATATAATTGACTTACCACAGCAGGATGACAAAAGGCCTGGGCTCTGATCCTGAGCTGAGCCCCAAAAATATGACATTCCTGGATGACCCATAAGCTGTACAAATATGTTCTTGAAACTTGAAGAATTGATTTTCCCGAACAGTTTATCCCTAAATTCGATTTGTTACTGGTCTCTTTAGGCCAAAGAGAAACAAAGCTGCATTCTAAGACAGTCTTCCCCATAGTTGTATAATGGAGTGTCACTGAGGATAAGGGAGTAAACCACACTGACTTTCCCTGTGAGTGTGCACTAACATTATGAGGCCTAACCCAGGTCAATAATCAATCTTACAGAGTCCCTTCTGCGCCAGACTACCTGTGCATACTTACAGGGCTGAGAATGATATAAGTCTCCCACGCATAGCCCTCACTTGAGGATACACATGTGTGCACATGTATCCATGTGTAACCTGGCAAGTGTCCTTTACACATGCTGTGTCGCAGCAGCTTTGTCTGAAAAAATGGACACTGGTAGTAAAGCAAACACAGTCCATTTACGATGAGTTTTACTGTGGGTGAGTCACAGGTTGTGAGACATAGTAAAAAGATCTAAAACCAGCTGGTGGAAAAGCAAAATATCTTGGCAGATTTGATGGACAGAACCCATTTCCTTGCAGTATGTATGTGGTCACTCTATTTCTTAGAGAATCTGCATAACAGTGGTGCTCAATTTATGGGATCAGTAATGGCAATGACATCAAGATCTATGAGGTAATGTGTCCCTTGCGACATGATTCAAATCAACATTTCAAAATACAGTCAATAAGAAAGGACTTAAAAAGGTGTTCAAGATTAGTCACTTAAAAAAAGTTTGTTGAAATATAAAATGCAACTCGTAAAATAGAGAAGAATGCAAATGCAGCAGTAATTTCATTGAATCGGTCAAAGGACAAGGAAAGCAATTGCCATGAAGACACCCAGAGTTAGGTAAAATACAGCATTAAGCTAAATCTGAAAAATAGACTACATTCCAAATATGCAGCAAATCAATAGAGAATCAGACTGCATCCCTGGTGGAAACCCAAAAGTCTAGCTAAAACATACTATAAACCTACTATCTTAATTCTAGCCCTCTACATGAATATTAATTCGCCCCATTTGACCTTAAGACATCGGAGGTTGCAGAACAAAGTAGTTACATGATGGAGAGAAAAAATGTAATAATACATTTCATACAGTGTGATAGCAGGAATAGCCTTGAAAAGTAGCAAAAGGCTACCTACAGGGTTTTTTCAAGAATAGCATATCACATAAAATCAATAATGCACATCTTGCTACAGGTGTTGTCAAGCAAGAAACATAAACGCATTATGAAAATTATGAAAAAAAACACACTTTTCAAAAGATGGAGTCAAAGCCTAAAGGAGGCCTCGTTTTGACTAATATAGAAAAACACATCAAAACACATAACAATTTAGTTCCCATTGCAATAGCTCTATGTTAATACACATAAATAATTCAAATGTGGAATACCTTCCACAAAATATCCCTCTGATGATTACATTGTTACTAAACCCCAAACAATTTATAACATACGATGCATCACTTTCGATCTCCTCCAAAACATTAAGATTGCAAATGTAGTTATGTTTAAATGTATGTATGTATATATATTCATGGTATATCTACCAGTCAAACTTTCACAAACTGCAGCTCCGCGCTATGCAAAGGTAAGCTTAACCCCTTAGTTGCTAGACCCTCCCCACCCCCGTGCCAAGCCTTTTATTTGGCTATTTGGGGTGTTGGCACCTAAACCCCCATAACTGTTTCTCCACATAACATACCAAAGGAAATACGGTACTGTGTAACTAACACAATTCTGTTTTATTAACCTGATGTAATATAAACAATGGGTAAATGTAAAGGCCAGAGTGAAAAATCAGGGAGTGACATAGCAGGGACCCTGGATGCTTTCTTAATGAGGGCTGAGACTGTAGATACAGTTAATGGAACAACGGCTTTCCCTGGGGTCTTAGATTTCGCAGAAGGGATCTTCCTTGGGTGGCAATCCCATGGATGGCATTACACCAAACACACCTCAACTTGTGGAAACACCGCCTACGGCCCCTCCGGTCCATCCAGACCCCACACTTGATTTGTCCCCCTCTTCTCCCTCTTTTGTCTGGGAAGTGACACCCCTTAAGATAATTACCAGGAGCCAGACAGAAAAATCCCAGGGTGACAACAATCGTGAGCCACCAAACGAAAAGAGAAGAGCGGGAGGTCCACAAACACAAAAACCTCTGAAAAAAGCTCCTCCTTGTAGACTTAGAGGAAATAGAGAAGCTGGGCTGGGACAAGGTTTCACCTTAACCGTATCCACTGATCTAACATCAACACTGGTGCCAAGTGTGACTGACGACGATGCATGAAAAAGACTTGAGACTTTGGTGTTTCTTCTCCTGAACCCCCTATTACTCAAACTAACATGAATTGAGGAGAGATTAAAGAACATTGAGGGTCTTCATACATCTAACTCTCCTTCAGGGGCTGAACGGGAAAATGTTACACCTGAGGGGCAAGATTAGGGGCAAGGTTGGGCACTAAAGAGGGTTTAACCCGCATGGGTAACCACTTATGTAATGATGTATGCGTGGGAGACTTCTATCCTGATTTTACCCCACAACAAGCCTCTTCCTCACTAACTAATAATCATCATACTAATTCCACTACCTCCTCCAATTTTACAAGGGGAGAAACATCGTTGTTGTCAAAATATAGAAGTATTCCTCCTAGATGCAAAAATAACGCAGAATCAAACCCTTTAGGGGTCAGGCGAAAACCTATCCCACAATGACACCAAGGTTTATCAGGTTCTTCCTGTAGCAGACGTTGCAGCTCCCTCCGGCATCTTCCCCCCTTGTTCTGGTTTTGGGTAATGTCCCATCTCTTAGGGCGGGCCAGCGTGAATCTACTCCCCAACTGATGGACAAATCATTACATTGGCTTTCATGCCATACATCCACCGTGGTTAGAGGAGGTCCCTCACTGGCGACACAAACTATTATGGCCAGAAGGGTAGGTTGGGTGGGCCCATTGAGGAAAACAATGGATGGTGATTGCATAGAGATAAACTTTAATAATCACCTAATTTTACAAACCGTCCTTGCCCATCTGCACAGAAAATCCCCAAAAGGCATACAGATTGTTGGACTCCCCCTTGTTTATTTTTATAGACCATCAAAGACCTTCCCACAGGTACCACGGGAGAACTCAACAGGTAGAACATTGAGGGCCATGCTGGAGGATGGGCTTGAAGATGTGAGGGAGGGGGTTCCTACTAAGAATACATTTGCACCACTCTGTGACCTGGACCAATGCGACTGGCTATCCTCTCAATTAACCAAGAGGATTGCTATAGAAAATCCTGTATCCCCTGTCACTCCAGTTATCACTAATTTTAACAGAACCGTATAAGGGAAAACCAGCCTTTTTAAAATAACATCCGGGAATGTGGCAGGTATAACCACCAAACTGGATAATGCTCAATGGTGAAAACTATGGCAGGAAAATGACCTCTCCTGTTTTCAGGAGACATGGGCTGTGGAACCTATCTTCATCAATGGTTTCCAGTCCTTCCAGACTATGGCAATCCCATCAGTTGCATGGAGATCTAAGGGGGGTCTCCTAATGTTAATCCCAAACACACTGAAATTAAACGTGAGGATGTTTGATGATAGGAGCCCCTTCTTTCACCTCCTTATTCTTGAGTATCCAAACAAAGGCACTTGGGTCTTAATACATTTCTATAATATTAACTTTGGTCCAAATATGCATATGGTCATACATGAGGTGAATTTGGAGATTGATGAGGCAATAGCTCTTAAAAAGAAAGCTGAGGCACCAACAATAATATGGTTGGGGGATTTTAACCTCCACCCATGTAAACATAACCATGATACTGTCTGTGGATTGGCTGATCTGATGGGAAACCCCGTCCTCCATTTTCATCACAGTAATTATGGAAATAGTATTAACAAGACTATGACCAGTAGGAATATGGCCATAGTCAACCTTTGGAACAATTTGGAGGACCTCCCTAAAAAAACATTTTGCTGAGAAGCCCAGGAATCAACAATTGACTTCATAATGGTTTCTAAGCCTTTTTATGTTAATTTTAGAACCACAGATGCTAAATTCACGTGTTTTAGTGACCATGCAATTTTCACTGGTGAACTTACCCCAACCAGTAGGGTAAAGAGCAGACACCAGACTACAGACCTTCCAATACTGGCAAGGAAAAATGGCTACCAACTCAAATGGGCTCAAATAGACAAACATAAGGTGGTCCCGGAAGTAATAAAATCTGCACAGGCTAGCATTAGTACTTGTCTAGACGTAGGAACCAACTCAATTCCTTCCTTTATGGATCTATTGAAACACATTAGGATGGCACTCAAAAGAAAACAGATAAAACACTAAAGGCAAAGGCTGGTTTGACTCCAACTGTACAAGGACCAGGAAGGCCCTTAACATTGCCATTAAATCCCAACCAAGAAATCCAACCCAGATAGCGTTACTCCGTACCCAATACAAATTGGCAAGAAAGGACAGGGAGAGGACTTTGAGGGAGGAGATCTAGGATAAGCTTGGTCACGCATCCTCCTCAGGAAGTAGTTGAGAGTTCTGGGGTATAATTATTTCACTGTTTTTTAAAACCCAGGAGGACCCCGCTCTAGATACAAACGTAGGTGAAGAGGAATGGGTGGAACATTTTGTTAATATTTTTTTGCCCGTTACCGCTACTGATCAACCACCTATTTTAGCACCCCTAAGCATGCAGGATACCTTTTCATTTTCACTTATTGAAGTGAAAAATGGGTTACTCTCATGCAGTGCAGGGAAGGCTGCTGGAACTGATGGGGTCCCAATAGACTTCTTCCAGGACAATTATAATAATCTGTGGATCCCCTTACTGACCAATGCTTTTAATAATATAGCTGTAGTCAGACCCCACTTCATGGAAAACTAGTGTTATCATTCCAATTCATAAAAAAGGAAATAGAGGAATCCCCAAAAATTATAGACCCATATCTCTTTTAGATACAACAGCTAAACTCATGGGCAGGCTCCTCCTATCCAGGCTGGAGGCATGGGCACTGAATAAGGAAATACGTCTGCAGCCCTAATATGGGTTCCGGCAATGTAAAGGTACCGTGGATCAGTGTCTTAACCTCTCACTGATTATGGACAAGTATGCCATGGCTAAGGGTGGGAAATTTTATGTTTATGGCTCTCTCATTAGCATTTGACTGCATTTCCCATCCTAAGCTTTGGCATACTATGGAATGGATGGGAATTGATCAGCCCATAATAGACTTCATCTGCCAAGCTTTTTACCGATGCCTCTGCATCTGTCAGATATGGGGAAATTGGGGAATGCACCCAACCATTTAAAATCTTGAGGGGGTCAGACAGGGCTGTGTTCTCGCACCATTTCTTTTTTCCATCTACACGAGCGGTGTGGAGAAGGCACTGCTCGGTGCAACCCCAGACCTCCCCGTATCTGGCTCTATGCAGCTGCCAATTTTGGCTTATGCTGACGATGCGGTTTTGATCGCCAGAACAGGAATAGAGCTCCAACACATTATCACTGCCTATGTGACCTTCATGAGTACTTTGGACGTAAAAGTCAACCAGAAAAAGTCATTTGCAATTATAGCCGGGGGAGGCTTGTGATAAATTGCCTTATCTTCACACGGAATCAGGGAAAATAGAGGTGGTTGACTCCTTCCCTTACCTAGGGGTATTATTTGATAATAAATAAACATGGTCTCGGCTAGTTAAGGGGAGGGCCCTGGGAATGGAAAGGAGCCTAGCAGCAATGAAAGCATTCATATCCAGGATAGGTACAAAACCATTATCCACCATTAAACAGATTTACTACACTAAAACCAAGTCCCCGGCCACTTATGGGGCTGGTGTTTGGGGTATGGCCCATTTGGACTGTCTCCAATCTATCAAAAACAATTTTGGTGTCTCTTCCACAATCCTGTACCGATTATATATTACATATGGAGTTGGGCTTATCCTATATCACAGACTATCTTGCTGTGGCATACCTTCTGGCACAGTGACACAGTATCCTTAACCCAAAATGTAATAAGGTACTGCCACTGTTTTACTATAATTCATTTTAACTTGTATTTTAACCTGTCATCTGTGAATGTACACATAAAACTCCATAATGAATTTATTATCCTTTTACTAATGCTTTGGTATTCCTGGAACCTCTGTAATGTTATAGTACGCTGGCTACCGGTGTAATTTTTAGATTTTATCTGTTATTTCTTTGTACTTTTATGATCTTATTTGATTAGATCGAATAGAGTTTGTCTGATGGGGTTTTTGGTGAAAAATGGGAAAGAAAGTGTAGCAGAAGCATGCATACGTTTTTTCCCTTTCAAATGCTATCAATGATGAGTTTGCAGTGCTAAACTCATAATCTTCTCAGCTTTCAAGAACAGGCAGACTTTTGTCAGAAAATCTAAATTGTCTACACAGTTTTGGCATTTTTTGTGCTTTTAACCTCCTTCCACTTACTGGTAGAAATGGGTGTAAAAACCAGTAATGGATCCCAGAATGCTATACATTTCTGAAATGTAGAGAACATTTGGAATTCAGAGAGGGGGCCTTTGTGTAGATCCTTCAAGCCACAGTTGAAAAAAAAATGAAATTGAGTTGAACATAAAAGCTATTTGTGTCTACATTTTCACCTGTTACTTCATTCATCTATGGCAGTTTTTTTAAAGCAATACACTGTTACATCCACTGGACCATTCTGATTGTGGAGATATATAGGTCTTGTAGGTTCACCAAGAACTCGAGGTACCAGGGCCAATAACAGCTTCAGCTTGCTATGGTTTTTCATTTTGTACTGGGTATACAGCAATACATTTGGTAAAATATGAAGAGTAAAAAATGGGTATCGAGGAAGCCTATGAATTTTGGAAATGGGAACAAGATATGGAGTATATAAGGAGTGGCTATTCGCACATCTCTGAATTTGTGGGAATCCATACTAGCATGTGAATTAGAGGGCATTTTTCCAACTGATTTCTTTTTTTACACATTGTCTTACATTTGGAAGGCAGAAATGCATAGAAAGTCAATTGGTAATAACACTTGTACTACTATTGTGTGTTCCTTTAAGTCTCCTGAAAAAAATGGTACCTCACTTGTGTGGGTAGGCCTAGTGCCCACGACAGGATATGGCCAAAAACGCAGAAAAATTAACCTTTTTTTGCAATGTTCCTAGCTGTGGATTGTGGGCCCTAGGAAAACCCAGCACACCTGTACATTTTTCAAAAAACAAGGCACCCAGGGGAATCCAGGATGAGGTGACTTGTGCGTCTTTCACCAGGTTCCGTTGCCCAGAATCCCTTGCAAACCTCACAATCTGTCTGAAAACACTTTTTCCTCACATTTCTGTGATGGAAACTTCTGGAATATGTGGGGATCTACTAACTTCCACCAACCCAGCATTCCCCAAAGTCTCCTGATAAAAATGGTACCTCACTTGAATGGGTAAGCCTAGTGTCCGCAACAGGTAACAACACAAAATGCAATGTGGACACATCACATTTTTTCACAGAAAACAGACCCTTTTTTTGCAATGTGCCTAGCTGTGGAGTTTGGGCCCTAGCTCAGCTGACACTTAGGGATACCTAGCAAACATGTACATTTTTGAAAACTAGACACCCAGGGAAATCCAGGATGGGGTGACATGTGTGGCTCTCACCTGGTTCCGTTACCTCGAATCTCCTGCTAACCTCAAACTTTGTAAAAAAACTAGTTTTCCTCATATTTCTGTGATGAAAAATTCTGGAATCTGCGGGGAGCCACAAACCTCCACCTACTCAGCATTCCCTTAAGTCTTCCAATAAAAATGGTACCTCATTTATGTGGGTAAGCCTAGTGCCCTCAACAGGAAATGACCCACAACGTACTGTGGAGACCTGAAAATGATTGATCACAATAAGACTGAGAGCCTCATTTATGAGGTTCTGTCATACGCCAGCATTGCAGGCCTTCTTGCTGCTCTGCCCGACGGCAAAACAAAAGGGCAGGAATGTGCCGTATCTTTCCGATATGGCACAATATTGTCCTTTCCCTCATGTGCAGGCACACAATGGACTACTGTGTGCCAAAGCAGGCACCTTTGCATCATGGTGCAAGGGAACCTGGATTGCGGTGATGATTATTTTTGTGCAGGAAGGGAAACCTTCCTGCACAAAAACAATCCCAAGAGGCTTTTACCTCTTTCTATGGGTGCTGAAGAGTAGCGCACACATAGTAAAAGGAAAAATAAGAGGGAATAAAGATTTGTCTCCTTTCTGTGCCTCTCTTACCCCTCCCCTGGGAAGGCATATGTTTTTGCCCCTACATCAGTGTTACGATTTCTCGTAAACCTAGGGCAGTGTCAAAAAGCCAGGGAGGATGCAGGGAATGGCCTAGCAACACCCATTGCAAACCCCTTTAACACAAAAAACTGCATGACAGGGAGCAATATTTACCAGGCAGCATTAAGCCAAAAACGTTCCTTAGTGCCCCCTTATTTTGCAAGGGAACCATCTGCATTTTGGTCCTTGGCCTGGCTGCCATTTAGGGAGACCTACCAAAACCAGATTTTTTTTATATCTAGACACCAAAGGGAGTCTGAGTTTGTGTGGCATGCATGGATCCCCCCAAAATGTTCCTACCCAAAATCCCCTGGAAACCCTCAAATTTTGCTAAAATAAATCACTTTTCCTTAAATTTCTCTCTGACATCACCGCATCAGCACATATTTCCAACCATCCAGTGTTCCCCTTGGTCTCCGGATAAAAATGATACCTCACTAGTGTGGCTGTCCAATGCAGAGTCACACTTAAAATGTATATAAAACAAAATAGCGCTTAGAGCTCCTTATCAAGCCCATCAAAAAAGGTATACCCAAGAACATCTTAAACTCATCCAGATTTGTGGAAGTCCACCAGTTAGCTCTAGAGTCTGGCACCGTTGGCTGTCAAATGCTGTTCAGCATACAATTTAGTCTGCTCAACAATCTCATCCAAAAATAAATTGTCCATGGAAAACTGAAAAAAGTTATAAGCCAAAGATTTTCTGTATTCACTACACACCCTGAAACACCATCAAAGGCAGGAAACACCGACTGCACCATGTTTCGGGCAACCCAAAGTTCAGCACTTTCAATGTGAAGCCTTTCAGCCCCAGGCTACAATCCAGAGGCCTCTTGCTGCACTATTGGTACATCAGTGTCTTCCTCTAAATGCCGCATTTCATCCACACTGAGAGTGGCTTCATCATCAGATGATTCCTATAGGACACAAAATTCAATGCCAAAATCCTGGCCTTCTTCCTCAGCCTCATATGTAGAGTCAGTCTCATAATCATGGTCAGAGGAAGACTCTAAAAGCATACCAACAACCTGCTGAGCGGTCATCCTGTGGCTAGTCACAATCCTTACTAAAACAAGTAACTTGGCAAACAAGTCAACAATACCCAACACTGTGTAAAATAAGTAATAAACAAAGTGCGGCTTGATCGAAGAAAAAGTAAAACTACTGGAAAATTAGCAATTGCAAGGTAAAGTGAATCAAATCAAGGCACACAAAGACCTATACACTGTAAATACCACTCACTTTCCACAGAAAGCCAGACTCACCAGCACCTACTCTGCACAGACACAGCAAGCACCAACGATATCCCACTAGAAAGGAAAAACAAAAGAAAATTACACACAAGACAGTACAATTCACATTGTGCACCAATATAAGGAGAATTTCACACACAATAAAACAGAAGCTAAAATATTCTGCTATTACACCATTTACAAAAAAAAGCATTTATGCAGGGCAATGATACTCATTTGGAGTAAAAAGCACAAAAAGAATGTTCTTACCAAACAGATGCAACTATACAAACTGCAGATCAACCCGTAATGAAACCGCAAGCACAAAACTCAAAGCACAACAAAAGTTTTGCACTAGAATAAAAAGGAGAAAAAAATATTATGATCGCTAATGATGACAAGAAATAAAATAGTTAACATTATAAAACACTATGAAGTCTTCCCATGCTAGCCAAGCGCCAATCCACACACAGTCAGCCAAACGCCACATCATGCAGATAATCAGCCACACTACAGTTCACATACAAACTTTCCCTGCCATCTGGTGGCTTCTGCCCCCCTTGGGGGCAAATGGGCTTACAGATATATGGCTGCATTGCCACCGTAGAGGAGCCACAAATGGCTAAAACAGTCACCCCCAAAAGCAGAGTGACCCTTGCCCAAGGAGCCACTCCCTTACACAAGAGGCACCACATAGAGTAAAATCCCTGGGGTCTAGTGGCATCTGCCCTCCTTGAGGGCAAGTGGGCCTAAAACTATAAGGCCAATCTACCCGCAAGGGGGGACAGAAACAGCTAAAATATTCACTCCAAAAAGGTGAGCGACCCTTGCCCAAGGGGCCACTCCCCAAAACACTATGTGCCATACATAGGAAAATCCCTAGAGGTCTAGTCACTTCCAGATGGGCCTACAAATATATGTCCAATCTACCCCAAGGGAGACATAAACAGCCATACTGTTGCACAAGGGGCCCTTTCCCAAAGCATTTGGCACCATATACAATAAAGTAGAGGTGGTCTAGTGGTGTTCTGACCCCCGTGGGGGCAGATGGGCCTAATAATATTTTTGATCTCCACCAGGGGGGACAGAGAATGAACAAAACATTTTCCCAATAAAGGGTAGTGACCCTTGGCGAAGAGGATGCTCTTCAACGAATACAACATGATATCCCTGGTGTCTAGTGAGCTTCTGGCAACAACAGATGGCAGATCGGCCTAAAAATGGCTGATCTGTCCTCAGGGGGGCAGAATTCCTAAAATAATATTGTACTCCAAGGGGAGCGATCCTTTTCCAAGGGGTTGCTCCTTGTATGCAGGTGAACAGGAAATGGCCCTAGTTTCGAGTGGGCTTAGACTCCCAGGTGCTATATGGCCTAAAAAAGAGCTCAATCAGCCACCAAGGGAGGTAGAAACATGGAACAAATATGTTCCCTGGGGAGCGACCCTTGCCTAAGAGTCGCTCCACTCAAAATTGCCCATGTACAAAGCCTAGTGGTCTGCTGGGTGGATTCATGTACCACAATTGCGGCCCCACCGTGATCATGGAGCAGGAATCCACCTTTTACAGAAACAGAGGGAAAATCCTTTCCTGCTGCATCTGTATTTTTATATACCCCCACCGCCCAGGTAGATGGACTAACCAAAATAACATTGTCTCCCTGGACGCACTGAAAGAAAATGGCTTCCAACACGTCCCTGGCTGCACCGGATGACGTCTGTGCACCCTGAGCACACTGATTTCATCAAATCGCCAAAGATGGGGTTGGGGTAGCTGCTGAAGCACTTCCGCTGCCATCCCCAGGGGGTGTAAATGGGTGGCCCATGGAGGGAGTGCCAGCGCTTCCCCCATGGGTAGCTACCAGGAAGTAATGGTTACATCCTTGGTGTAACAGCACCGCAGCTGCGGGCATAACCATTATGTCCTAGGCATGCAAGGGGTTAAAGTCAACATGTAATATGAGAGGAAGCTGAGGTGTGGATGGGAGAATGTAGAAGAAGAGGAAGAAGGAAAACACATTTTATTTTTAATACTTTGATGTATCCTCTGTCTAAGATCAAACATTGTTACAATGTGAGTTCAGGCTAGCTATTGAATTTATACCTCTGTTTGAGAATTACCAGTTTAAGTGGATGACTTTTGCTTGGTTTTCGTGGCAATGGTACTTCAATATAGATGGTTATAGGGTTAATTGACTACAGTATTTCCAAGATCATATCTTATCAATTGCAGCAAATGAAGAATTCCTGTGTGGAATTTTGCTTTGCATCTGTACATTTGGCTACTGTAGAGTAGTAGGTCAGCAGCGTTCTACGATAAGGATGGAAACATTTTTGTATGTTTGCACAGTTAAAAATGGTTACTCTTTTGATTGTGATACTAAATTGTCATGAGGTTAACACATAATACATACCTATCTTTTATGTGAAGGTTCCACTGTTCTACTTGACAGGTGACAACCGACTCATGTTTACTAATAACAAAATGGTGTTATGAAAAATAGAAATAAAAAGTGTACTTTTCTGAGATCAGAAGTAAAATAAATTGCCCAGGCAATTGACATTGAAAACGTGGATGGACTATTGTGAATGTGACATAGAAAGGATCAAGAAGAAGGTATAATGAACCCAGCTATTTAATAAAAAGGCAACACTTATTTTAAAACTTAACACATTGAACAATGGTTCGAATTTTATCTCCGAACATTACAACATTTGACTTACTTCCTGTTTCCATACACTTCTCATAAACTAACTCAGTTGATTTCCCACCAGATTGAAGTCTGTCTCACATAGCTTCATTTTTCCCACACAGGTACCATATTTCTAGATGTCCTTTTGATAGACTTACATATGAACTACAATATCCACAATCCTCAGTGCCCACAGAACTCACATTATTGGCATGTATATAAATACATTTCTGAAAGACCTTGACCCAAAGAAATGTAACCATGTACACAACTCATCATAAATCTCCTGTAAACCTTTCTGCAAGTTCTCACATACCAGACAAACATTCTTATCATACAGTGCATCAGGATGTCTCTTCCAGACCTAGTATCATGATTAAGTGTGTGCATCTTCAGAAGATTTCCCTCCACATACTGTAAGGTTCCCCATTGAAGGTGAACTGGCTTACCAACTGAGGACATTCAAATGAATATAAACCTTTTCACTTTAAAATTCTGCTTTGAAGTTTATTCTCTTCCATTCCCAGCCCCTGTTGGGGAATGGGCCCAAAAATACTGTGACAACAAACCTCCAAATAAGACATGTTGATCAACAAGAGATATTTTGCTTGTATTCACCACACTCTCTGCCCATAAGTATCTAAACTATGACCATTTGCATACACCGACCATTAATATCTTTAGTTTCTTTCTAGTGAAACTCACATTTTCTTTTCCTGAACGTATACACCACATGGGAGGTTGCCAATAGTGTCAAAAGTGCACAACATAACTTGCCCAACTTTCTAAAAGTATATCCCACCCATCATAAATGTAAAAGCCATGGCAACCCAGACCCTCTCCCTGTAGAGTTCCTTCAAATCTTTAGGGTAAAAAAGCTTCCACACTATTTTTGCAGGGTCAGGGCATTATCTGATGAGTTTAGTGTGGCAGAACACAAAGCAAGAGTCCATTGCCCTACCCCTTATCATTCTCTTCTGCTACACTCCTTCCTGGTTAAGGAATAAATTGCATTAGAAAACTTAAACAATACAAAAAAATAAACTAGTTCCGTTTCCATTTTTAGCTTAGGTAGACCTGTGTTTCACAATAGTGTTCAATACTGCAAAATTTGATTTCTTCTATATGGTCACGCCATTAGCTGCTGAGGCTTTTCCTACCACGGGGCTGAGCCCTTCTTTTCGTTGCTTAAGAATACAGAACTTCTTTTACTACAAATTGTATTTAGGACAAATTTGCCTCTTTCCCCCCCCTACATATTAGGGATTCAAACTGTAGCCAGGGTTCTTGGACTCCCTTGAAAGGACAAGAAAAATATAGCAAATTTATCAAGCCAAAGCTTAGCAATGATTCTTTGTTGTAAGGGGTTTAAATTGTGTGGTGTGTGAATGCATATGCAGATAACATGCATCCATGTGCCCATAGACAGATACACAACTTACCTTTAAACACACTTACAGTTAGACAATATTCATACAAGTAGACAGGCAATCATACAACATATAATCAGGTATGGGCACAGCCAGGTAACAGTTACTGGTCCACATGCTAACATAGATGGATGCTATAATGGAAACAACCCAGACTCGACAGTCTGAGACCATTGAAAGCAGGCTGTCTTTAAGAAAGACAGGCAAAAGGCATTGGCCCTAGACAACGGAGATATGCTGCATGTTACAATCTATTAGTTTTCCAGCTAAGTACTCAATCAATCAATCAGGACCACTAGGAGTCATTCCATGCGCTGTTGCCAAAGATCAATACATCCCTTGTGTCTGTGTTCATCTGCAGGCAGTTGTTCTTCATCCAGTCGGTGATGTTTGTCATACATCTGCCGAAGTTGGTTCCGGTGGTGGTTTATCAGTGAGTGAGAAGACAAGTTGGGTGTCACCTGCATCAGGAATTAATTTGAGACCGTGAGCACTGACGATGTTGGCCAGTGGGGTCATATATGCGTTAAAGAGCATGGGGATGAGGTATGAGGCCTGGGGCTCAAAGGTGAAAGATGGGAGATGGATCGTCTAGGTTCTTCCAGTGAGGAAGGAGATGATTCATCCGATGCACATGCTGAAGTGGTAGAGTCTTTCAATCAGTGTGTAGTGGGATACGGTGTTGAAGGCTACCGAAAAGTGAAGTAAGATCAAACCTGCCGCTTCTCTTCTGTTGAAGAGGGTTCAGATGTCAAAGATCGCTGCAATCAGGGCAGTTTTGGTGCTGTGATTGCTGTGGAAGCTAGATTGGGAGGTGTTGAGTTGCTGGTTCAGCTCCAAGTTTGTCAAGAGTTGATTGCTGATGATTTTTTCCAGTACCTTTACTGTGAATAAGAGCAGGGAGATTGGCCAATAGTTGTTCAGTTCACTGGGATCAGCGGAGGGTTATTTGAGCTGTGGTCTGACTTCGGCATGTTTCCACGCATCAGAAAATGTTGCGATGATGATAGTCGTGTTGAGCAGGGTGGTGAGATCCTGGCTGATCCTTTGATTTCTGAAGTTGAAGAAGAGGTGAGGGCATGGGTCTGTGGGAGATCCCAAGTGGAAGTATTTCAAGGTGGCAGTGATGTCCTGGGTGGGGAGGATGTCCCTGGAGGTCAGTGTGCGTTTAATGTTAGTTACGGTGGTGGCGTATCTGTCATGTTGTGGAAGACGTTTGCGAGGATGTCACACAGCTCCTGTCAAGGATGATATTGTTTTCATTGGCAGTTGGGTTGGAGAATTCCTTAACAATGTTGAAAAGTTCCTTGATGTTGTTGGCGCTGGTTTAGATGTGTGCTGAAAGAGCTGTTAGTTGCTCTCAGGTCTTAAAGGCTGCCCTATCAGAGGTGTCCTTGCTAGCATGCCATCTCCTCTCCAACTGTTTGCTGTACCGCCTCACTGTGCTGAGTTTTTGGGTGTACCAGCTGGCCTTTCTGGAGTATTTTATCTAGATGTTTTTCTTTATGGGGACAATGCTGTCTGTACAATTAATAATTGAGACGTTGAATTTTTTCACTCCCTGTTCGAGGTTGGTGGTGATAGCAGGGTTGGAGGTGTTGAGGCCGTTTGCCCAGCTGGTTTTACCATCTGTGGTGGGGGGCATTGGCCTTCCTGGGGGTCCAGGTGTGGGGGCTGCCTGTTGCTAATGATTGCTATTTTGGATCACTGATGCTTATTACTATTGGGATCGCTGATGCCCATCCCAGTTTAAGGCCTTTGATGCCCAATGCAGTCTAGGTAAATTGATGTTTCATGACAACTCTTTCTCCACCACTCTGCAAATGCACCTCCTGGCTCACTACTAGTAGGGGATAAATCCCCTTGGCTATCGAGGGTGCTTGGGGACCAACTACCCCTCCTGTTACCTCCAGTAAGTCCCACACAGAGGGTTTTTGGTGGCCATGCCCCCTTTCTCCACCACTCTGCAAATGCACATCCTGGCACACTACTTGTTCAGGGGTAATGTCCCTTTGGCTCTTGAGGGCCCCAAGGGGCCCACCAGCCTTCCTGTTACCTCCAGTAAGATCCACACAGGAAGATTGCTGAGAGGTCATCAGAGGCCACGCCCTCGTTCTCCACTGCTCTGCAAGCACGTCTCCTGGCATACTACTCATTGGGGAAGAAGTCCACTTTAGACCTGAGGCCCTCAGAAGGCAAGGTGACCTCACCCTCCCACCAGCAGTGAGCTAAAAGGGACATTTGCAGAGTGATAGGAAAAGTGGGCATCCTATTCTGTGGGGCTTACTGTAGGTAACAGGAGGTCTTCATGGGCACTAAGGACCCTTAGCAGCAAATGGGTCCTCATCTCCCAACCAGGAGCATGCCAGGAGGTGAATTTGCAGAGTAGTGGTGAAAGGGGAAGGGACCTCCGTTGAGTTGCCGGCTTTTGGTTTTTTATTATGTAGGAAGGACCCCCCTCCTAGGTTGATTTCAACCCCGGGGCCCCCATCCCCTGGGGCCAGGGCACTTCATTGGAGACCGAGCAGGAACCTTCAGGTTTTCCAAGTTTCCTCTAAGCTTTCTGGCTTCTGCGGGGGCCGTCATTGCTTTTACACACAGGGAGCTGCTGACATGCAGCTCTCTGTGTGTAAAAGCACCACTCCCGCTAAGACATAGCAAACAAGTACTCTGCTTTCATGAAGCAAGATCACAAAATGCTCTTGCTTGCTGAAATCCGAGAAGGTGTCTGTTTCCCTGCAAGATGTAAAGCAAGCAGAGAAACAGGCACATTGCCTTTGGGATCCCTAGGGTGTCTGTTAGCAGCTCACTGGAATTCATAGCAATGCTGTCTCCCTTGAGGGAGCTGGCAGTTACTGCTGGGGCATTGAGGCTCCCCGTGCGGTCCCCAACATTTTAAACGTGAGTACCCTAGGTGGGACCAGGGTGCCCGCACGACAGGCCGGGCCCAGGAAAATGGGATCCCCAGGGATGAAATGTTGAAATATTTATTTTTAAAAGGAGGAGGCACCGGGGAATGGAGTCTCCAGAGCCAAAAATGGGATGGGTGGGGGGGCCATGCAACTCCCCTACCTTTTTCTGTATAAAAAAATTGAAAAAGTGGCAAGCCCCGGGGATGGTGTCCATTGGCTCCAAAACAGTCTAGGGAAGGGGGGCACGCGATGCCCCATTCCTAAAAAATTAAGATACATTTTGCAAAAGCCAGCAATTTGCCGGTAGACCCACCCCCTTTCTCTACCACTCTGCAAATACACCTCCTGGTGCACTGATGGTTGGGGGAAGAAGTTCCCTTGGCAGCTGAGGGTCTTTAGGGGCCAAATAGACTTCCTGTTACCTCCAGTAAGCCCCACCCAGTGGGATTGCTGAGAGGTGGTCGAAAGCCATGCTCCCTTTCTCCACCACTCTGCAAACTAACCTCTCAGCGCACTGCTGGTGGAGAAATTAGTTCCCTTTGCCTCCTGACAGCCTGAGGACAAAGTGGGATTCTTTCCCTAAGCAACAGTGCGCCAGGGGGCGAGTTTGCACAGTGTTGGAGAAAGGGGACATGGCCTCATTTGACATCTCAGCAATCCAGCTGTGTGGGTCTTACTGGAGATAACAGGATGGCTAGTTGGCCCCCAGGACCCTCAAGAGTCAAGGGGACTTTATCCCCCAATTAGTAGTATGCCAGGAGGTGCGTTTACAGGTTGGTAAAAAAAGGGGGCATGGCCACCAAAAAGCTCTCGGCAAACCCTCTGTGTGGGACTTGCGGAAGAAGAGGTAGTTGGCTCACAAGGACCCTCAATAGCCAAAAGGACTTCATTACCCTATTAGTAGTGCACCCTGAGGCGTGTTTGCAGAGTGGTGGCAAAACGGGCCATGGCCTCCTACCAGCTCTCAGAAATCCTGCGGTGTGGGACTTACTGGAGGTAACAGGAGGGGTAGTTTCCCCCCAAGGACATCCGTGGGGGCCAACTATCCCTCCTGTTATCTCCATTAGGTCCCACACAGTGGGATTGCTAAGAGGTATTCGGAAGCCATGCCCCCTTTCTCCACCACTTTGCAAATATGGCTCCTGGAGCAATAATGATTTGATAAGAAAGTCCACTTTACTCCGGAGGGACCTTGGGGGCCAAGAATCCCTCCTGGTACCTCCTGTAAATCCTATATAATGGGATTCCTGAGAGCTAGTGACAGGCCCGGACCCTTTTTCCACCACTCTGTAAACCCAAGTACTACTTAAAAAAACATAGATATTCACTGAAAAAAATGCAAGGTTACAGGGATGTTAAAGTTAGGAAATAGAATTTTTTTTAAAACTTGAAAATTCGCTGCAAACAACTGAAAGTTTAAAGGGACGTTATAGTTAAGCTGAATTTTCACTCATATAAAATCAGAGAAATTAAGCCATGATAGTTAGTGATCTAACTATAACTCACGCCTCCAAAATGCAATGCTCATGACCTCACATGACATGGTCAGTGACATCACTAATTACATCTCAAATGACATTATTGATGACATCAGTGTTGACATCATCCACAGACTCTCTAATACCGACTCACACGTCCATATAACCTTTAATCCTTCCACTCCAACATTCCGCACTACCATTCTCAAATCCATTCACGCACTCATGCCAGTACTTACACAGCCACTTACTAATTCATAGATCAACACACACGTCCACTCACTCACCCATACAGCCACTCATACACACACTCTCTCACTAATATAGCCACTAGACATATCCACTTATAACCCGTACAGCAACTCATACACTGAGTCAGTCATCCATGGAGCTACTCCCACACCTACTCACTCACCTGTATAGTCAATAAGAAATCTACTTACCCACCCATACAATTACACACACTCATGTGCTTAATCATACAGATACAAACACATACTCACTCACCCATACATCACTCTCACATTCACTCATTCACCCATATAGTCACTCACATACCCCATCACTCACCTGTACTGCCTTTCACATACCCACTTACTCACCCATATACCATTGACCCATGCACTCATTCACCGACACAGCCAAACCCACAAACACTTACCCATACAGCCCCTCACACAGACACTCACTAACACATACTGCCACTGTCTCACCCAGTCACTCATCCATACAGGCAGTCACACACCCATTTACCCACCCATACAGACACTAAGACACCCATAGAGGTACTCAGACAGGTAATCACTCACCCATACAGAATCTCGCAAACCCACTCACACACCCATACATCCACTTAGACACCAACTGACAGATAGATACAGACATTCACTCAACCAGTTACTCAATCATACAATCACTGAGACAACTAATCACTTACTTATACAGTCAGTCACATGCCTGCTGAATTATCCATATAGATACTCTTACACCTACTGATTCACCCATACACATACACTCATAAACATTTTAAAAAGACTCACAGTCACCGGGTGATGTCACTAGTGATGTCATCTGAGATGTCATCAGTGATGTCACTGAACATGTCATGACTGCTGTAATATGAGATGCACTGCTGTAAGCAGCGCATTGCGGGGACGCGAGTTATAATTAGCTCACTAACTATAACGGCTGAATTTCTCTGATTTGGTAGGAATGAAATGTCAGCCTAACTATAGCATATCTGTAACCTTTGTTTTTTTCCTGTTGAGATATATATATATATATATTCACTTAAAAAACCATAGGTTTCACACATGTTATAGTTAGCTGGACATTTCACTCGTTAAAAACCAATGAAATTCCCCCGTTATAGTTAGTGCAGGCAACTATAACTCACGCGACCGCAATCCTCTGCTGATGACGTCAGATATTACATCACTGTATTTAGACACTTATTTACCCATGTCTTCTTCCATTATTCTTTAGATATACATATATTACAAATATTTATTTTTCATAAAGACACATATGTCATCAGTGATGTAATATCTGACGTCATCAGCAGAGGATTGCGGTCGCGTGAGTTATAGTTGCCTGCACTAACTATAAAGGGGGAATTTCATTGTTTTTTTACGAGTGAAATGTCCAGCTAACTATAACATGTGTGAAACCTATGTTTTTTAAGTGAATTTGCAAGCTTTTTTAAATGCTAATTTGTAACTATAACTTGTGTGAAACCTATGGTTTTTTCAGTGAATCTGTACGGTTTTTTAAATGCTAAGTTATGTATTTATAAATGTATTTTTTTTTCAGGTTTTTCACCGTGCGCGCACCGTGCGCGCACCTCGCGATTTTTGAAAAAAACAAAAATTGTTTTTTTCTCCCTTGGGGGTCCTTCTTTGACCCCCTGACCAAGGCTAGGGGGTCAGGAACTGTCCACTCTGCCCCCTTTTCACATTCTCCATCTTTTTTTTTTACCTCCTCAGACTGCGAGAGACAAAATGGCGGCCGACACTTCCTGGTTTCGACCGATTCGAATGTTTACCGACATCTAACAACCAATCAGAATTGCGCTCGCGCACGGCAGGGTGCGCGCACCGTGCGCGCACGGTGCGCGCGTATAGATATTGATATGCTTTTAAATGCTATTTTCTCAGGAAATACTGAACAGATTTACCGGCAAAAGGCACTTCCTTGACCTTATTGCTACCTCTCTGCCAAATTTCACGTAATTCTGTTCAGCCGTTCGGGCTGTAGCTGCGACTAAAGGTCCTATGGAAAAATGCATGGGGAAAACGCGTTTTGGGACCCCCCCTTTTTCTCGGCCCCCGCTTGACGAATCACCCCAAGACTTTCAGGGTAGGAGCTGAACGGAGCGCCCCATTAGTTTTGAAAATTTCGCGAGGATTCATCGACCGGCGCCAAAGTTATTTAAAATAGAATTTTGAGATTTCCTATGGAAACTAGATTGTAACTATAACTATCTACTGCCGAACGCCAGTAGATAATATATATATGCCAGAAAAACGGTTTAGAGACCCCCGCCCCGCTAGTTGGCCCGGTGATTACTGGCTCCGTCGCCGTTGCGGTGGCAGTCTGTGCATCCAAGTTATTGGAATATCGGGACCCGCCATGGATTTTGGGGAGGAAAGAAGGCGGTCATGAGGTTACCCATCCCCATGTTGGGCGACATGCATTGTCATCGTTGCCCCCGCCAGATACAATCCCTGATTTCTGAGGCTGTGGCGGTCGGGAGACCCATGGAGGCGTGATGTACCTTTGCAAGCAGGAAATTGGTTTCTAAACAAACAGTTCTGCCATTCCGCTCATCCACCAGGCGTTACACCCCGTATGCATTACCTATCTGGATTTTCCACATTGCCTTCTGGGTGTTGCAGTTCTTCAACACCATTTGAACTGACAACAGGTGAGCAGATGACTACAGGGGGCGGAGCGGGCTCTCAGCCAATAAGAGGGCAGCAGGACTTAGGATCGTGAAGTGAAAGCCTCCTGGACATTATGGCGCTGATGAAGGCTGATGTGCAGCCAAAATGCATTCGCCTTACCAAGGAATAAAGCTGCATTCGTGATGTTTCCCGGGGTGGTCTCTACTCATTCGCAAGAAGATGGTTAGTTTATATAGTTTCCGTGTGTGCCAGGAACACGGTTTAGAGACCCCCGCCCCGCTAGTTGGCCCGGTGATTACTGGCTCCGTCGCCGTTGGGGTGGCAGTCTGTGCATCCAAGTTATTGGAATATCGGGACCCGCCATGGATTTTGGGGAGGAAAGAAGGCGGTCATGAGGTTACCCAACCCCATGTTGGGCGACATGCATTGTCATCGTTGCCCCCGCCAGATACAATCCCTGATTTCTGAGGCTGTGGCGGTCGGGAGACCCATGGAGGCGTGATGTTCCTTTGCAAGCAGGAAATTGGTTTCTAAACGAACAGTTCTGCCATTCCGCTCATCCACCAGGCGTTACACCCCGTATGCATTACCTAGCTGGATTTTCCACATTGCCTTCTGGGTGTTGCAGTTCTTCAACACCATTTGAACTGACAACAGGTGAGCAGATGACTACAGGGGGCGGAGCGGGCTCTCAGCCAATAAGAGGGCAGCAGGACTTAGGATCGTGAAGTGAAAGCCTCCTGGACATTATGGCGCTGACGAAGGCTGATGTGCAGCCGAAATGCATTCGCCTTACCAAGGAATAAAGCTGCTTTTGTGATGTTTCCCGGTGTGGTCTCTACTCATTCGCAAGAAGGAGGTTTGCTTATATAGTTTCCGTGTGTGCCAGAAACACGGTTTAGAGACCCCCACCCTTGTAGTTGGCCCGGTGATTACTGGCTTCGTCGCCGTTGCGGTGGCAGTCTGTGCATCCAAGTTACTGGAATATCGGGACCCGCCATGGATTTAGGGGAGGAAAGAAGGCGGTCATGAGGTTACCCATCCCCATGTTGGGCGACATGCATTGTCATCGTTGCCCCCGCCAGATACAATCCCTGATTTCTGAGGCTGTGGCGGTCGGGAGACCCATGGAGGCGTGATGTTCCTTTGCAAGCAGGAAATTGGTTTCTAAACAAACAGTTCTGCCATTCCGCTCATCCACCAGGCGTTACACCCCGTATGCATTACCTAGCTGGATTTTCCACATTGCCTTCTGGGTGTTGCAGTTCTTCAACACCATTTGAACTGACAACAGGTGAGCAGATGACTACAGGGGGCGGAGCGGGCTCTCAGC
Source organism: Triturus cristatus (assembly GCF_964204655.1). Taxonomy (NCBI): domain Eukaryota; kingdom Metazoa; phylum Chordata; class Amphibia; order Caudata; family Salamandridae; genus Triturus; species Triturus cristatus. The sequence goes on from NC_140587.1 coordinate 761,525,945, forward strand.
CAATAAGAGGGCAGCAGGACTTAGGATCGTGAAGTGAAAGCCTCCTGGACATTATGGCGCTGACGAAGGCTGATGTGCAGCCGAAATGCATTCGCCTTACCAAGGAATAAAGGTGCTTTCGTGATGTTTCCCGGTGTGGTCTCTACTCATTCGCAAGAAGGAGGTTCGTTTATATAGTTTCTGTGTGTACCAGAAACACGGTTTAGAGACCCGCGCCCCGCTAGTTGGCCCGGTGATTACTGGCTCCGTCGCCGTTGCGGTGGCAGTCTGTGCATCCAAGTTATTGGAATATCGGGACCCGCCATGGATTTTGGGGAGGAAAGAAGGCGGTCATGAGGTTACCCAACCCCATGTTGGGCGACATGCATTGTCATCGTTGCCCCCGCCAGATACAATCCCTGATTTCTGAGGCTGTGGCGGTCGGGAGACCCATGGAGGCGTGATGTTCCTTTGCAAGCAGGAAATTGGTTTCTAAACGAACAGTTCTGCCATTCCGCTCATCCACCAGGCGTTACACCCCGTATGCATTACCTACCTGGATTTTCCACATTGCCTTCTGGGTGTTGCAGTTCTTCAACACCATTTGAACTGACAACAGGTGAGCAGATGACTACAGGGGGCAGAGCGGGCTCTCAGCCAATAAGAGGGCAGCAGGACTTAGGATCGTGAAGTGAAAGCCTCCTGGACATTATGGCGCTGATGAAGGCTGATGTGCAGCCGAAATGCATTCGCCTCACCAAGGAATAAAGCTGCTTTCGTGATGTTTCCCGGTGTGGTCTCTACTCATTCGCAAGAAGGAGGTTCGTTTATATAGTTTCCGTGTGTGCCAGAAACACGGTTTAGAGACCCCCGCCCCGCTAGTTGGCCCGGTGATTACTGGCTCCGTCGCCGTTGCGGTGGCAGTCTGTGCATCCAAGTTATTGGAATATCGGGACCCGACATGGATTTTGGGGAGGAAAGAAGGCGGTCATGAGGTTACCCATCCCCATGTTGGGCGACATGCATTGTCATCGTTGCCCCCGCCAGATACAATCCCTGATTTCTGAGGCTGTGGCGGTCGGGAGACCCATGGAGGCGTGATGTTCCTTTGCAAGCAGGAAATTGGTTTCTAAACAAACAGTTCTGCCATTCCGCTCATCCACCAGGCGTTACACCCCGTATGCATTACCTATCTGGATTTTCCACATTGCCTTCTGGGTGTTGCAGTTCTTCAACACCATTTGAACTGACAACAGGTGAGCAGATGACTACAGGGGGCGGAGCGGGCTCTCAGCCAATAAGAGGGCAGCAGGACTTAGGATCGTGAAGTGAAAGCCTCCTGGACATTATGGCGCTGATGAAGGCTGATGTGCAGCCAAAATGCATTCGCCTTACCAAGGAATAAAGCTGCATTCGTGATGTTTCCCGGTGTGGTCTCTACTCATTCGCAAGAAGATGGTTCGTTTATATAGTTTCCGTGTGTGCCAGGAACACGGTTTAGAGACCCCCGCCCCGCTAGTTGGCCCGGTGATTACTGGCTCCGTTGCCGTTGCGGTGGCAGTCTGTGCATCCAAGTTATTGGAATATCGGGACCCGCCATGGATTTTGGGGAGGAAAGAAGGCGGTCATGAGGTTACCCAACCCCATGTTGGGCGACATGCATTGTCATCGTTGCCCCCGCCAGATACAATCCCTGATTTCTGAGGCTGTGGCGGTCGGGAGACCCATGGAGGCGTGATGTTCCTTTGCAAGCAGGAAATTGGTTTCTAAACAAACAGTTCTGCCATTCCGCTCATCCACCAGGCGTTACACCCCGTATGCATTACCTAGCTGGATTTTCCACATTGCCTTCTGGGTGTTGCAGTTCTTCAACACCATTTGAACTGACAACAGGTGAGCAGATGACTACAGGGGGCGGAGCGGGCTCTCAGCCAATAAGAGGGCAGCAGGACTTAGGATCGTGAAGTGAAAGCCTCCTGGACATTATGGTGCTGACGAAGGCTGATGTGCAGCCGAAATGCATTCGCCTTACCAAGGAATAAAGCTGCTTTCGTGATGTTTCCCGGTGTGGTCTCTACTCATTCGCAAGAAGGAGGTTCGTTTATATAGTTTCCGTGTGTGCCAGAAACACGGTTTAGAGACCCCCACCCCTTTAGTTGGCCCGGTGATTACTGGTTCCGTCGCCGTTGCGGTGGCAGTCTGTGCATCCAAGTTATTGGAATATCGGGACCCGCCATGGATTTAGGGGAGGAAAGAAGGCGGTCATGAGGTTACCCAACCCCATGTTGGGCGACATGCATTGTCATCATTGCCCCCGCTAGATACAATCCCTGATTTCTGAGGCTGTGGCGGTCGGGAGACCCATGGAGGCGTGATGTTCCTTTGCAAGCAGGAAATTGGTTTCTAAACAAACAGTTCTGCCATTCCGCTCATCCACCAGGCGTTACACCCCGTATGCATTACCTACCTGGATTTTCCACATTGCCTTCTGGGTGTTGCAGTTCTTCAACACCATTTGAACTGACAACAGGTGAGCAGATGACTACAGGGGGCGGAGCGGGCTCTCAGCCAATAAGAGGGCAGCAGGACTTAGGATCGTGAAGTGAAAGCCTCCTGGACATTATGGCGCTGACGAAGGCTGATGTGCAGCCGAAATGCATTCGCCTTACCAAGGAATAAAGCTGCTTTCGTGATGTTTCCCGGTGTGGTCTCTACTCATTCGCAAGAAGGAGGTTCGTTTATATATATATATATATATATATATATATATATAATAAAGGTTAAAGTAATGTTATAGTTAGGTGTGATAAAAAGATTTACTTTTAACTACAAAATTCCCTGTAGGAAGCAAACAATAAAGTAAAGTTATAGTTAGGAGGAACTGTAAGTGATATCATTAACCTTTATAACTAAAAAAAACACAGATATTCACCAGTTATAGACAGCAGAGCTAACTATAACCTGCATTCCCACCATGCACTCATAATTACTTCACATATGACATCACTCATAACAGGTTCTATGACATCACTGATGGCATCTCAAATTACATTATTGATGACATCTTCTGAGTGTGCTAGTTTGTTTCATAGTTTACATAGTGGCAGGTAAGCACCATATTACATTTCTACTAAAATGTATGCAGCCTGTGGGCAGCCAATAGTTGTATCTGTTTACAAAATGCATGTGCTTCTAATGCATCGTAGGCGTGCAGAGGCATTGAACATGTTACAAATCTTTGTATTGAAGAGTAACTCTGTGAGTAGGTCACAGATCATGATTTGTATTCATTATGTTCCACACTAATGTTTTTGGTTCTGTCAAAACGTTTTCCAGCAGGTCAAAGATTCTATGTAATACATACTTAGGGGCCGGTTGCATGGTGGTTGTGAAGCCTCTGACCGACAGTCAGAAGCTTTCTGACCGTGTTGGATACCTTCCAACTGACACGGTCGGTTTGCGGTCCGACTGCCCGATTACGATGTCCGCGGACAGAATGTAAGCTGCCCGGTCATTCCAACTTGGTTCCAACCACCTCTTCCGTAATTGCACCCTAACCCCTTATGGACGGTGTTTCCACCGTCAGGATTACGATGCCAGATCCTGAGTGCCTTTCCTTGCCAGCCTTTCCGACATGGAACGGCTGTTGGATAGTGACTTTAGGGGCTGCTAGAAGGTCTTCCTTGCCCTGTGGCCTACAATTGGTGGCCGAGGGGGTACCTGAGGTAGCCACTGTAAAGCTCTGCACTGGCAGTCCTGGTAGAATGGGGTAGGTGTAAACGAGACACGAACTCGGCGTGTCAAACGCGAGGAACTCCTTGCGTTTATCTACCAGGAACTGCAGTGGACTATCCTTAGGAATTCTTAGGGTAGACCGAGCTGCAGGTAACACTACAACTGTGACTTAGAATGCTCACTGTTTATTAAGATATTATGATGAATTTTAGATGTAGATAGAGAATATCTTTTGGTCCTGAGGAATCGCCAGAGTATTTCTCTAATGGAGCGAGAAACATGTCGACCTTATTGAGGCAGTGTATATAACCTAGTCTATAACCCTAAGTTAGTAACACTCAACCTCATAGTTTTTTTAATTAGGGGAGAAGGCTTCCTAATAAATTGGTTGAGTAAGCACTTCGACCCCTATTTTTAATCAACACACTTCATCTACATCACCCTAGGGCCCCACACACCCATGCAACTACCGGCTTCATTGGATAAAAAGACCTCCACTAAAGTGCTCCTTAAACAAGAGCCCGTCGGGTATTGCACCAGCCGACTCGACGCAGGAGCAGCCCGATGATGACGCGATACATCCGAAGGGGTACGTGAACCACGATACCATTTAGGTTGTGTGAGGGCCTCAATATCCAATATTGCAATTGTCCGTGAACACAATTTCTTCCCTCTTCCCTTCCCTTACCTTTCCACTTACAGGAACAGCTCTGTCATTTTTGTTGTAGACACCATGGGGTGCCTGCGACAGAGTGCAGGGTTTTACACACAACTCCCAATTTTCCCATAGGAGCTTGTGTTATGGCCGGTTTACAGGCATAACTCTAGCTCCCATAACCCACATCTCTTGACTGGGGGCAAGTATGTTGCTTTGTTCTGCATTCCGTCAATCAATTGTGTGTCTTTTGCTTTCTCGCCCTTAGTGCGCCCAGTATGCCCAGACATGGGTCCAGGACTCAAAGTGCCACTGGATTAAATCTATCCTGGCTGATGAGGGGTGAAACCCCGATACCGGTTCTAGGATGCTTGTTTCTGATCCAGGGAGGAACTGGCTGGGCTGGACTGTTGCCATGAGGCACAGGGTCAAGACCGGTTTATATATAGCCAGGTCTAAACTGGGGTGGCATGGTGAGCAAATGAATGATGGATTTAAAGCAGATCTCTTGGCTGGGGGCAAAGGTTTTGATTTATTCTGCATTTAGTCCCTCAATTGTGTGTCCTTTGCTTCATATAACATAAGGTGCTGTGTAACACCGTCCCACAGCTCAATGACTGCTACTCAGTGGTTATTGCTAATAACATATTGATAGTATCGCTCGATAGTTGCTGCTTGGGCCAGATGGGTTCCCATTCAATAGCCACTTATAGGAACACTAGAGTGCTGCTTAATGGGTCTTTTAATAACACTGTGTGCTGCACTTTGAGTGGTGCAGGTACAGGCTGCAGTGGGGGTGCTGCAGGGTGGTGTGGCGGGGTGGGGGAGGGGCAGGGGAGGGGGTAGTGGAGTGAAACATTCGACGGGAAGGAGTAAAGTAAGTATTTTACTTTACTCCTGGCCCTACCGCCACTGGATACATGAGACATGCAGATTCCAGGGAGTATGAGGTACAAAATTGAGGAATACCTAATCTGTCCTTGAGATCCAAACCCAAATACTTGCATTTCAGGAAAATCCTGAAAATTGAACTATTCAGACTCGTTTTCTATGGCACTTCCATGTCCCTCACATGACTCCAGATGATCAGCTAAGCGAATCTACCCTACCTGATATCTGTACTTAATTAGAGCAAGTGGTTCCCGGTGCTCTGCACTCCACTTATTTGTCAACACTACACTTGACAGTGTGGGGGCATGGTGGCGCTGTTGGTCTAATTTAGAGTGAGCACAAACAATATTAATTAAAAAGACCATAACTGCCTCCACAGCTATTCTTATTGATTTGGGGGCTTGCAATAGTCAGAACCGTCACACTTTTAGGAGTGTGATGGTTATTAGTTGTGTTGTCACTGCAATTGGCAGCACTGACAGTGGCAATGGGCGATACAAGCGGAAGAGGACTCCTGACGACGGCCCTGGTACTTATATTTTCACAAATGAAGCACTGCTTGATATTGTGTTTCTTCGCCTACGTAGCTTTATCCTCCGAGTGGACAATGTTTTAATTCCCTTTCTGTGCTCGAAGTAATTACAAACAACAGGAGTCCCTAGGCATGAGTTGAGTAAAAAGGGGAGTAAAAAAAGTTGTTCATGCGAAAAAATGTTTGTAGCAATGAGAAAAAGGTTGGAGAATAAAATTAACAAACATTACATAGAAACCCTTATGTACATAGTATGATGTCAATAGGAACATATAGGGTATATGCAATTGCATATACCCTATATGTTCCTATTAACCTTTTTCTCATTGCTACAAACATTTTTTCGCCTGAACAACTTCTTCTGTAAAAAGCTTTCTTCCTTATCTGTTGTACGGTACACAGGCTTGTGTCCTACTTTGAGAATTCTTTTGTATTTTGTTGTTTACATTACCTTATTAGTAAAAATTTATGACCACTGTCCGGCTGGACAAGTCTCTGAAAATAAGAACTGATTGGGTCCTTATTTACTCCCCTTTTTACTCAACTCATGCCTAGGGACTCCTGTTGTTTATAAGTACTTAATTCCCATGGTCCCTAGTCGACCTTATATGGGTGCTCTTGTTGTGAATTACATACGAAGTAATCACAAGCTTACACACAGCGCATTACAATACTCCGAGATAAATGAAACAGTGTGGTTCAAATTTTGTTGTCATCAAAACACTTCTGGTGCTACACTGTGGGGTTAGAGAGAAATGAGCCAAATTCAAGAGAAGGCTCTGGTTGTCTGTAAAACTCAAACATGAGCCAAGCCAATAATGTATTTGCCAACATCAAGTAAAAATACTTTGTCAAGTTAAAAATGGTTCACTGAGAAAATATTGCTGTAAAAAATATTGATAACAAAATTATTGCAGGAAAAATATAGAATACAAAAATATAGACTCCCTATACTTAAACAGCCAAGTACAAAAATATTGAATCAAAAATATAGATGTAAAAAATATAGATGTACAAAATATAGATTTTTAAATATTTATTTATAAAAAATACAATGTATTAAATATAAAAATATTAATATTATTTTGAACAAGACTAATTAAATGTAATTTACATTTTAAATACATTTTAAAAATAAACTTCATTTAAAAAATATAAACACACAAACATAATAATTTATAAATATACATATATTTACCTAAAAATAATTTATTAACAATTATCTTCATTTACTTTGTAAACTTTTAAATTACATAAAAATAAACTTAAGATTTATATCAATAATTTTAAATTTAAAAATACATTTCATAAGTAATTTAAACATTTAACTATTATAAAGAAATTACAACGTCGGGGGAGGAGTCAAGATGGCGGGCTGACTCGCCACGGAGCTGCGGCAGTAGGAGGTCTCTGCTATCGGATCTGATCTACATGCTCATTCATACAGAAAAGATTAAATACTGTTAAAAGAATTAGTGCTCCGAGTACCTACCCAGCTAAAACTAAAGCGAAAGGTAACACGATGGATGGTTTCTTTGTAGCAACCGAGGATTGATGTATCTACTCTACAGGATTCTCCGGCGGCTGTTGGGGGCGGCGCGTCTCGTTCTGCCGACGGCGTTTGGGTTGTCGGAATCTTGCCTATCCATTGGCTCGAGACTTGCTGTCCTTGCTTCCCCGGCGTTTTTGGCTCCGGATTCGAAACTTCCTGACACGGACAAATACCTGAACTTTTTCCCCATGGCCCCCAAACTAATGGCACGGGGTGGACGTACTGGACGGACTGTGCTGAACCAAGCAGTGAGAGTACCTGCCTCGATGACGATCTCTCGGGCGAGCTATGCCTCTACTACAGACGGGACTGGGATCAGCGCAGGAGACACCCAGGGCCAGCCCCCGACGGACGGACACTCAACAAACTCGGGTAAGCTGCTGATCCGCCCTTCCCTTCTGGCTGCTCCTACTAACCTTCGGCGTGGCGAAGAAGGGGAAGGGCGTCCACCCACCTACAACAAGGGCTCTCTAAGGAAAAACGCAGACCCAGGGGGGGACCCTACTCCGGGACTGTGCTCTGCTGAGCTTGAGGTCTTGCCTCTATCGACTCCCTTGACTGATGCACGCTCCTCAGCAGCTGGCTTGTCTGGGAGTGCCGATGGCGTGGAGCTGGCCGCGGTGTCTGCGGGCGATCGGAGGGGGCCCCCACCTGAGGATGGGAAATTTAGCCATGTTAAAGGGGGCTCGGCTGGCACCCTCCATGAAACAGCCTCTAGCCTCACTTTGGTCGACTCGCCTGAGAGGATTGATCTGGTGGAGCTTGCTCTGCCTGTGTCCGCTGAGAAGGTTCGGGGGTCGGATGGGAGACACTGGTTTAAGCTGCAATAATGAGGAAGAATCTAACGAGGAGCCTGAGACTCTCCTCAGCTCACCGGTGGACTCTGCAAGAAAAAACATACGCAAAAAAGGGAATTCTAAGGCTAAAAATAAGCTAAAAAAGGGCAAAACCACGGACGCCCTTAAAGCTGGTACTTTTACTCTAGAACCACAAGGGAGGTCAATAGTTGATAATAGTCCACTTCGCAAATGGATCCAGGCGAACGGGAGAGTCAAGAAAATGGCTCTACGCCTCTCCGGGGCCAGCTCCCTATTGGGAGATCAGACAAAAGAAATGTCTCCAACTCAATCTCAAACGCAAGTGGATATACCAACAACCTGTTCATTTTCCCCTCCCCATGTACTCACTGACTCTCTGTCGCTGCCCTCCAATTCATCAAGGGGCCCTGACTCCGCGACCGCGTTACCTATTGAGGAGCCAACACCTATAGGTAATATCTCCACCTCCAGGCAAACTTTAGCTCCTAATGCGTTGGATGCCCTTCATTTGGCTTCTTTAACTCCTCCATCTGCCACTGACCTTGATTCTGATAGATTTGAAAAACAAAATCTCCCTTTTAACATCATTTTGCAGACTTTGTCTCATCAACATAAAGAAACGCAGCAGCAATTTCTTCAACTAAGGGAAGACAATATCAAGATTCAGCATTTTATGCAGGACTTGAACAATAAAGTTGGAGGAGTCGTTCAGGATATAGAATCTTTACAGCAAAGGGTCTCGAACGCTGAGGAAACGGTTGCTTCCAATCAAAGCGTGGTCAACAGACACCAGGTGCAAATCGGGAAGCTACAGGACAAGCTGGAGGACATGGAAAATAGACAAAGACGTCTCAATTTTAGATTATTTGGAATACCTGAAGGGTCTGAAGGGGCCGATCCAAGGGCATACATTGTGTCACTTTTTCAGAAAGCCTTCCCTGACCTTTCTGACTGGGATTGGGACTCTCAGCTTCAGAGAGTCCATAGACTTCCATTGTATGCAGTGAATAGGGGGAGTAAATTCCCTCGCCCCTTTCTGATCTACTTTGGCAATTTTCTCCTCAGACAGGCTGTCTCCCTCAAAGCTAGGCCTAACTCCCCGGTTACGATTGATTCCATCTCCTTCTTTGTAAGATCTGATCTCAGTAAGATCACTATGGATAGACGTTGGAGGCTCCGCCAGCTTATTGATCCATTTAAGGCTCGGGGAGGACAGGCTTTTTTGCAGGAACCAGCTCGTTTAAAGGTGATCAACGGGGGACGGACATATATATTTACAGATGAGAAGGAGGCAGAACAAGTTCTTTCCAAACTAACATCTTAGAGAAGGGCGGGGCTACATATATAAAAATAAAAAATAAAAAAAAACACAACAGGAAAATGGGAAAATTCTAAGTGCTAACTTCGATCAATGCCTAACGTTACGTTACGGTACGCTATGGTTTAGTTTACACAATTACACACCTCACCAGGGTTTAATGAGGGTAGGGATAGTTTAAGTTGAATATTAAGGCCAGTGCTAAATCTAACTGGCTTGGGGAGGAAGGGGGAAGAAAAGGAAAAAAAATAAAAAAAATAAAAGAGGATCAGAGCACTACAATATCTAGACTTTACTGCACTCTTCCAAATCTATATAAATGAATGAATGTATGTTTTCTAGCAGGTTGACCACCTCTGCTGCCACTCTTAGGGCTGCCCAGCCACCGGCAGCAGGGTATAAGAGGTTTTTCTCCTCTTAGGCATTGGGGGAGGGGGTTCGTTCTGAACCCCCCTGGGAGGTTCTGCAGGGGTGGGTTGGAGGGAGGTAAAAATGTTAAAACGATCAGGGCGAGGGGGAAGGCACTTTGTTATTATAATTTTCTGTTGAAATGTGGTATGGAAACTCAAAATTGGGCGGAGCGGCGAAATATGTTTAAATGATTCACAGAATTAGATGTCTGGCATGGAATGTTGCAGGACTCAACAGCAGGAACAAGAGACGGCTTGTCACTGAAGAGCTAAATCTGTATAAACCTCAGATAGCTTTACTCTCCGAGACGCATATCACCTATAAAGATCGTAAACTCCTTGGCCAATTAGGATACGACGTGATGGTCCACTCAGAATGTAGTATCCCTACTACAGGTGTGGCCATCTTAAGACAGAAAAGACTGAATATAGCAATAACTAAAACTAAGGTGGACAAAGCCGGCCGATGGGCTATTGCTCAAATTTTCTGGCATGGTAATACTTTTACTTTCTGTGTACTCTATGGCTCAAATACTGACGACCCTTCTATTATAGATAGGTTAAACATAGAATTATTGGATAGCAGAGGAGAAGTCATCATAATGGGGGATTTCAACCTCATTATGGATTATGATATCGACACTACCAGACATCGGGCATTTCAGAGGATGCGTCGATCCCGAGCTGCTGTTATCGAACTCGGTCGCATCCATAATTTAAAAGATGCCTGGCGTACTCTATACCCCTCTATAGCTGGCTTTACATATTATTCAGCACCTCATCAACTCTGCTCAAGAATTGATATGGCCTGGGCCTCAGACAATATATTAGTGAATAGTTCTATGGAGCTATGTCCAAGAGTGGCTTCGGATCTTAATCCAATTATACTATTGTTTACTATGCCACAGACCTGCCAGAAACCTAGGATATTCACATTTCCCCGACACCTATTGTCTAACAAGGACTATATCTCACAATTAAAAGCACACTTAGTGGAATTTATTACAATAAATATAAACTCAGCTCCACCCAGTATAGTCTGGGATACTGTAAAAGCGAGTATACGGGGGTCTACACACCAGTTTGTCCTTAATCAGAACTTACTATACAAACTTGGCTGGGTTGCGATGTGTAACACTGTAAGTATGCAAGAAAAACAACTGTCACAGGCATTGATACAGGGTACATCAAATGTAGCTGATATATGTCAAAAGCTAGCTAGCTCTAAGCTCAATATTAAAACTAGGCTTATGGAGAAAAATATGAATAGCTTACATAAATATCATTTATCTCAATTCGAGGGTGGGAAGAAGATTGGCAAAATTCTAGCATATAAAATCGCTGACGACAAATCTAAAACACTTATAAAAGAAATTAAGGGTCCAAACAACACGGTTTATACTCAATCAGAGCAGATCTTTGAGCAATTTGTGGCATTCTATAGGGCATTATATACTCCAGACGAACAGCCCGTTCTGAACAATATTCAAGAATATCTGGACACTAATTTAACCAAGGGAAAGCAGACTGAAAACATCGCGCTGCTTTCTGAAAATATCACTGAATCAGAGATCAGAAAGGCTGTTGCTATGCTACCCCTAGGTAAAGCTGCTGGAGAGGACACTATCCCATTAGATATTTATAAACTATGCTCGGAGGAACTGCTGCCATTATTATCTAATGTGATTAGCAACATCGGAACTATCGGAAGGGCACCTGAATCTTGGAATATTACCAGGATTGGTTTTTTCTTAAAAAAAGGCAAACCTGGAGATCAATGTGGGTCATACAGACCCATTTCGCTTATCAACGTAGATGCTAAAATTTTTGCCAAGGTACTGGCTATCCGATTAGCTCCACTCATACCCCACTTAGTGTCCCCTCAGCAGCATGGCTTTGTTATGGGGAGAGATACTACTGCCCATATCAATATGGCTATCACTTCATTCGATGTGGCCAGGTCTGGACCCACCCCACTCGGTATGATACTTCTGGACGCCGAAAAGGCGTTTGACCGAGCGGGGTGGGAATATCTTTGGTCAACAATGACCACTATGGGCTTTCATGGCCAATTCCTTAAATGGCTACAGGCTCTCTATGATCACCCACTGGCTAAGCTCTGCTATGCTGGGCTAACTTCGACTAGCTTCTCAATTCACCGAGGCACACGGCAAGGGTGTCCATTATCACCCTTGTTATTTGCGTTATCACTGGAACCTTTTCTTGTTGCTTTACAAGCCAACCCTAATATCATTCCGTTTGAACACGGTCAGAACTCGTTAAAAATCACGGCTTATGCCGACGATATTGCGGTCTATTCTACTAACATACCGGAAGCTATATTGGGTATTACTGAGGAGGCTAACAAATTTGGGTCTGTTTCCGGCTACAAACTTAACTCACATAAAATACAAATTTTTTTGAACCACAAGCCGCCGGTTCCGATTGCAGGTATTTGTAAAACAGCCATTTATCTTGGAATCAAAATCTCTTCTGATATTAATGAGATAATTAAACTCAACTATGAGGCTCTTATTAAAGAATCTGTTACAACTTTAAAAAAGTGGCATAAGGTCCCTCTTAGTATTATCGGTAGGATCAATTTAATTAAAATGAGTATATTACCTAAATTCTCATACTTATTTAGGTCCATACCTCTTCTCGTCAATAACATGTACTTTAAACGGTTAGATGGGATTTTTAGTAGCTATATATGGGGTTACAAGAAGGCTCGCAGATCAATCACTCTGCTTAAATTACCTCTCAATCAAGGCAGTTTGAACTTCCCCGATTTTAGACTATATTTTTTTTCAGCTTTTCTCAGCCGTCTCCGCAGCCTGTTCATTTGTGACAAACAATTGTATTACTGTTACCAATTCGCCTTGGGAGAGGAATCTAATATGTTCTTAGCAAAAGTCAACGACCCAAACTACTTCAAACGGGTAAAATTTTAGCCCATCAGAGACAGCGCTAAAATCTGGCAACTCATTCTGACTAAGTGCAACACGTCTTTTTTTCATCCTCAATTATCCCTATGGGCCAATCCCGGTCTTCCAGGGATATTTCATGATGGGACATGTTTAATGTGGAAAGCTGCTGGAATAGAAACACTTGGTGACTTATACGGCAATGACGGCCTTTTGGCCTTCGAGACACTAAGAACACTTTATAAACTACCTATAACTTCACAGTTTAAATACATTCAAATACATGACTATTTAATACGTAAAATGAAGCTACTAAACATTTCAGATTCAGACATTTGGAAATGTTTTTATTCTAATAAGGTTAGATCACTTATCAGTCTCAGGTATAGAGCCTTAACCTCGCTCAAACTAGACGACTGTGGGAAAATTGCGAAAAAATGGAGCTCTCGATTGGGTTTAAATATCACTGCTAATCAGATCACCTCTACGCTCTGCAGTATAAACCGATCGGTTCAGTCTTCTAGTCTGAGACTACAGCAATATAAAACGATATGCCAGCTATATTACACTCCAGAAAAAATCCCAAAATGGTCCAGCAACAGCCCTAATAGCGAGCGGACAAGGTGTCCCAAATGTGATCTTTTAGCCGCTAGCTTAGAACATATGATATTCACGTGCCCGCGACTTACGGAATTTTGGCTTAAAACCAGCCAGGGTATGGCTCAGATCCTGTCACAACCAGTAACACTTAGTCTAACGAATGTACTTCTTGGCACCCCGTTGTTAAATAATCCATCAGTAGCCCCACAAATGGATCTCATTAATATTTTGATTGGATGTGCTAGATTGATCATTGCACGGTCATGGATCTCAAGAAACCCACCACACATGATGGAGTGGTGGCTTCTTGTTAAAGAAATTTACATTATGGAATCTTCTCTTGCTAAGATCAGAGGTGTTAAATCCCTTCAAAAGATAGATAGAATCTGGGGCTCCTCATTTATATGAAGGCCTCGTAGATTGGCAGAGGGCTTGGATTGGGGAACCTATAATCGTTTGAGAGGTGGCAGATCAGGGAGATATGTGAAGGCATGAAATTCTCCTCCACTCTGTCCCCCCCCCCCCATTTTTTTTTCTTCTATTTTTTGGACGAATGCTCTTCATACCTGCTCTTTTATAAGTAATATATCTTCGATCTCTAATTCTGATTTATATACCTTTGCTCTGCTCGATTTATTTGTTATCCTAATTTATAATATGCCTTGTTATTTCAAATATTTTGTTGTTCTGACCTCTTGTCCTGATCTCAATAAAGAAAGATTAAAAAATAAATAAAGAAATAAAGAAATTACAACGTACATTTCACAGTACAATAAATACAACAGTAGGGGAAATTTTGGATAGCCAAGGGGTAAAAATTACTATTCGAACTCCAAAAAGCGCAACAGTAGGGAAAGTGTTTGATAGCGGAGGGGTAAAAGTTACTATTCCCACTCCAGTGAGTGCAACAATAGGGAAAGTGTTTGATAGCGGAGGGGTAAAACGTACTATTCCCACTACAGTGAGTGCAACAGTAGGGAAAGTATTGGATAGCGGAGGAATAAAAATTACTATTACAACTCCAAAGAGTGCAACAGTGGGAAAATGTTGGATAGTGGAGGGGTAAAAATTATGATTCCCACTCCAGTGAGTGCAACAGTAGGGAAAGTGTTCGATAGTGGTGGAGTAAAAGTTACTATTCCCACTCCAGTGAGTGCACCAGTAGGGAAAATGTTTGATAGTGGTGGAGTAAAAGTTACTATTCCCACTCCAGTGAGTGCAACAGTAAAGAAAGTGCTGGATAGCGGAGGGGTAAAAATTCCTATTACCACTCCAGTGAGTGCAACAGTAAGGAAAGTGTTAGATAGCAGATAAACAAAAATTGATAATAACATTTAAACAATTGAAAAATGTAATCACTCATAAAAAGAAATAAACAATATTTTTAAAACATAAGATAAAATATATTAAACATTAACATTAAATATATTAATTAGATATAACAAAAAGGTACAACTATTATGTAAAATAAATTAAGAAATACATTTATAAACAATATGGGGTCCATTAGGATGTAGGGCGCATCGCCACCGCCCGCATGGCATTGGTGATCCGCCCTACATCCTTCCCCGCCCGCCACCCATTTCCCCCCGCCATATTAGCATGGCGGGGGTACCGCGGCAGACGGGAAGAACGTCCACCGCTGTTCCGCCTGGTTGACGAGTCGACCGGGCGGAAAAGGGTTTAATATGGTGGCGGTGTCTGCTAGACATCGCCATCCATATCAGGATGCAGGCAGGGGCAGCATTTCCATGGTGGCGTTGCACCACGGAAAGGCATGCAGATTTTGAAGTTGGGGGCCTGTTGCAGGCCCCCAGGATGTTGTGGGGTGGGGGGCACATGGGAGGTACCTATGGATTCCCCCTGCATGTGCATGCACAACATGGCAGGCACTGCACGGTGCCTGCCATGTTGTGCATGAATATACACAACATGCATTTTTGGCATTGCAGCGGGTGATGCTGAAGGCACTGCCCGCTGCCTTGTTAAAAATGGAGGATGCCCCCGCCAATGTGGCGGGTGAATCCTAATCACCCCCACGGGACCGCGGCACTTATGGCGGGCGGTCGCTTTTTACGTCAGGATGGCGGGCGGACTTTCATAATGATGCCCTATGTATTTAAAATAAGCAAATATTAACAAACAAAAAAACATTTAAAAATAAATGTCTTTATTTTATTTCCTACCCTATAACACCAAATCATAAAAAATTCAACTTTTTTATTTCTATTTATTTTCGTAATTAACATAATTAATAAGGATTTTACAAATGATAATTAATAACAAAGATTTATACACATTCATTGAACATGCATTCTTTAACACTATAATATGCACATCACACACTTAAAATAAATTACACAATTACCAAAATTAATGACTAATTATTAATTCATTAATTAAAAATAAATTACTTCCCACCTTTCCCCTCATATACACCTATAAACACCACAACACACACCTAAAATAAATTGCACAATTACCATCATTGAATACTTATTCATTAATTCAAAATATTTAACATCTAATTATTAATTTATCAATTAAAAATAAACTACTTTCCACCCTTCTCACCATTTTCACCAATAAACACCACTACACACACCTAAAAATAATTACACAATTAACATAATTAATTGCCAATTAATTAATAAAATTAATTAGGAAGGAATTATTAAATAATTATTAAAAAAAATAATTTACACATTTAACACATCTCAATTCAACAAATATTAATAAATAACAATTAATCAATGCATTTACTATAAATTACTTTCCATCCTATTCCCCTACAAACCCACAACCCGCTACAATACACAAAAAATAATGACTATTAAAAATAATCAATCAATCTTATATAAGTAAATTACTTCCCACCCTATTCCCCTAAAAATGCACAACCCGCTACAGAACAAAAAATGCCAAATTCAAACAAAACAAATCAAATAACTAATAAAATTTTAACACATACAATAAAAATACAAACAATTCTTATACAAAAAATACATGCATCACAAACATATAAAATATACTAAAATACATAACATTAATAAAAATTCGATATTTTTAACATCTATATTTTTTTGTGCAAATTATATTAAACACTTCGATGTTTTTTACATCTATATTTTTGCAAACAATATTAAACAATTCAATATTTTTAACATCTACATTAATTACCCAAAATCGATATTCTGCACCACGATATTTTTTCTTTCGATATTCGTGACCAACAATATTTTTACCATGATATTTGTACACAATCACTATTTTTACATTGATATTCTGTCTCTGCACCTTTCTAAATGTAAACTTTTCCTGCTTCCACTCTGTCACAAGTAAACTAAGAGTTGTCAGCTTGCCATATGCAATGTAGATTTAAGTGCCAATATGGTTATGGTTACTGCATGTGGAGCAACATTTTTGTTTATCAAACCATGAACATTATAGGTTTTTGTATAGCACACATCTTAAACTGAATGCTCTGTTCTCTCTGATTTGATATTAGATCAATATGAGGCTCAGTAAAATTAAGTGATTTCTATAGGATCAGTCGATTTGATGAAGTGGGGATACTGCGAATTGAACACAGGTTTCCTGCCAACACAAGATACATTTCATACATGGAACAAATATTTATGGCTCTCTCCCTTTGCCACTAAAGGGTGATGTGTTGTGTTCTGTTATTTCATGACCCTCTTCATTAACAGCTTCTGAGGTCAACAGGTTTCTGTAAAGCATGGAGCCTTTCTCAAGAAATAACATGAGTGTGAATTGGTATCCTGAGTGTTAACCCTTTCCTTATGTTAAATGATGACAGGGAATTCAATGCAATATATATCTGTGGACTGCTAATATATATCTGTGGACTGCTTAATTTGCTAAAGAGTAAGTGGTTGGGCCAAATGAATTCCATGTCTGGTGCTAACAAACGTCCGGGTGCTGGATACCAAGGGTAAGAAGTTGGTAATTAATCAAGAAGGGTGACTACGGACCTAGAATTATATTCTCCTTCCTTGTCAGGGTGGACACTCAAAGTCACAAAATTACCCTGAGGTCAACACTCTGGTAACTATAGCACAGAGCAGAAGGGCTAAATATGCATTGTGCAAAGTATTTATGCAGTACCAAAACAGTAATACATCCAAAACACAACATGATACAAATTCCAAACCGAATTAGGAAAAAAGATAACATCTTAGTAAATAAAATGACACCAACATGACGAAAATGAAATAAGAGGAACAAGAGACATGAATTTGAACACTTTGAAATAAATATGGTGCCAAAAAAGGCTCCACAATGTCAAATACCTTCTCAGAGATTTCCCACTGAATCTTTGGGCCATGGCAATGCACCTCAGTTGGATCAGCGTGGCAGCTTTGTCCCAGTCCTATGATGTTCTTAAAGGTGAAAAAGTTACCAAGTCCCAGGAAATCAGAGGCGGTAGGAAAAGCGAAGCTTGAAACAGCCCAAGGTTCTCTTTCTATCATCCTTTGGTATTTCTCTATCTTGCTTTAGGAGAAAGTTTGATGAGGGGGGAAAAAGTGCTATTCGGTCTCCAATAATGAGTGCTGGTGGGCTCACCAGCAACCACTGCTTAAATTAAGTACAGTATACATGTATGTGTATATGAAAAATGAGGACAGGAGAAAGCAGACATGAACGTTTACCTTCAATGGGACAAAGGGCACTCAGAGCTGCACTAAACTGGCTGTTACCTGTCATACGCAATCTAGAGGATGGTCTAAATGTTTTATGTTACTTGCTGTATTGATTAAAAGTAAAAGGTGTAGCAATATATGACTTGCGTGTGAGAAAAGGATTGGGTAATTTATGAGCGCTCTGTAATGATACCTACCCTGGAGTTGCGGGGGAACATGATGAAGTACTTGTTGTTTAAGGGGCATATGTATCAAGCGAATTTTTAGTCGCAAACGCTGCGATTCGCAAAATACAGCGTTTGCGATTAAAAATTCGCAAAACGGGATGTATTAGGCAAATTCCCAATGCAAATTGAAGGAATCGCTAATTTAGCGATTTCTTAAGTTTGCGTAAGCATTTAAGAAATCGCAAATTGCGATTTCTTAAATGAAATGTAACACTCACCAAAGGATTGCGATTAATCCTTAAGAAATCGCAAATTACCACCAACTACTAGTTGGTGTTAATTTGCGATTTCTTTTAAAAATGCACGTTTTGTAATTTTACAAAGTGCCACGTGACGCACGTACATGCCCTTAGGGCATGTATGTGCGCCATATGACCACACATGCTAATTTCAGGGGTGTATCAGGGTGTCATCTTGACACCCTTGCACCTTTGAAATTATTCTCAAATTGCGATTAGCAAATTGCGATTCGCAAGCTGAGAATTACTTCCCATACATTCCTATGGGTCTCCTGGCCCATAGGAATGAATGGGCAGGTATTCCTTAATTGCGATTTCGCAATTTGCCAATCGCAATTAAGGAATTTTAAGAAATCGCTAAAAGTTTGCAATTTTTTTAATACATCCCGTTTTGCAATTCTCAAATAGCGATTCCTTAAAAATCGTTATTTGAGAATCGCAAATGGTGATGTTGATACATATGCCCCTAAGTCTCCACTGTAATGCGATACTAATAGGAATCACAAATCAAATGCCACGTACAATCATTTAATGTTAAAGACACCTGTGTCCACCACTCCTTGGTTTGTGAGTTGTTTAAAGTGGTGCCGCTCTCTACTGTATCATAGCTCAGTGAGCAAGCAGTCTGTGAAGATGCCATCCTCCTGTGGCAAATATTCCTTGTGTTTTAACTGTTTATTATGAGAGCTTATTTATAGTAAGCTTGAATATAGAGATCCTTCTGAGACAAAAACTGGCCTCTAGAGAGCACCATATACTTTCCATGCCAAATGATGAAACAAACGTTGGCAACAGCAAGAGGTTTGACATTGCTGTCAGCATTTTGGCTTTGTCAGTGGTTTTAGTAAAACATGATTGTTGGGGAAACTTTGAGGACCTCACCCATTCAAACAAAACATGTTCTAAAAGCAAAACAATTTTGGAACTACTTTTGGTACAGATGTGCTTACTGTGAGGTTAAGAGTGTCTGAAGTGGTATGAAACACTGCTCTTTGCAGTATGCTGTAGTGCATGGAAGGAAAATGTGAATGGCACAGCAGCAGGCCAATGTACGAGGAGGGCGGAATGAAAGCCTTTATAAGTAAGTATTTTATGAATATAACTTTAGTAAACCAAAAGGTTGTGGCTAATGCAAGACTTAAAAAGAGATTGCCACTCCCTAGGCAATCTCATACTAATAGTACCTAATCAAATATAAACTGCTGTAAAAGGTAAATTGTTGTCCTTCTATATGACTGACACCCCAAACATCAAATGATTGAAGGGGACTGACCCAAAGACCACCACTATGTATTCTATATATAAATTCCATATATTATATTGAATATTTATATAAACTCTGAAAAAAAGACAGGCAGATCTTTGATTGGTAATTTGATAAGGAGAACAATCTGATTCAACTAAAATAAACTGATTTTAAAATGTGTGCAACCTTAAATAGGTCGAGCCTATAGCGGCAGCTTTGCGAGGCATGCAGTGTTCAATATGGACTGGAAGATCTGTGAAAGCTCCGCCCACTCTCCGCCCACTCTCTGCCCATCTTTTTCAATCGCGTGTGTCTTTGTCATTCCTAAATGCTGCCTTCCAATTGGTTTTAGGCTTGTTAGTCCCTCTTTACGGTGGCCATGCCGTCATTTGTATCCTTCCATGGCTACTGGCCCCTCGACTTCGGGTGTTGCACAGTAGGTTTTATGAAGATTGTGAGCACTATTTTTTTCCCGTGCCTCCCCGCCCTCCTGCAGTTTGTGCCTTCTCACCCCCCCTGCAGTCCGTTGTTCACCGAGGTCACTGCGGATTACAAACAAAGCGATTTTTAAGGGAAATGTGTTGTTCTGATGAAACTTAAATGTAGGTTTTGGCCGTGGTTGATCATTTGCTGTGCCCATAAAGTGCGATGATGCAGATGTGGGAGGAGGGAGGTCTAGATATCTCAAACCGCTAGCGGGCTGTGAGCGCGGATGCTGACCGTCTGGCTTCTATCACGAGCCTCCTCCACATCGGTCTATGGGGAGTCGCTCGCATCACCTCTGGTGAAGCGATCGCACTTTGCAGTACTAGAGATGTTAGGGCTCTTCCTTTTGTTGTTCTACGGGTCAGGGCCAGCTTTAGCTCTGGTGGCGCCCTGTGCGACAATATCTTTTGGCGCCCCCCCCCCATGACCACCTCTGCCATGTTTTCCCTCACTAACACCCTTTAACAGTGCCATTTAGTTTTATAACACCACTCATACCAGTGTAAGGTGTCAGAGAACTTTACACCACACACACATTGCACAGAGACAATCATATGTGTGTAAATCAGTGTAAGGGAAATGTTACATCATATAGGACTACAAGGCGTAGTGTAGGACTGACATGTCATAGATACTGATAGGCAACATAGTTTGAGTCCTGATTCTGGAAAAACACAAATTCTGAATTTAAAACAGAACATCATTGTTAGGGGTTCTCTTTCATAATAAGAATTGTTTTCTACCCATATGAACCCTTTTCAGAAGATTAGGATTACTAAAGACTGGGCAAACAACCTTTAGCTCTAACAAATACCTTGCAGTTTGCATGCAGCTCTAGGATGACAGTTAATAGTTCAATGTTCTGTATTACAATTTTGACTTAGAAATGACAAGTAACAAAAGGAGCTCTCTTACAGAAGCAGTAACCTACTGACTTATTTACATTAAATGCACTTTGTTATCTGCCTGGTACACGTTCTTAGCAGAAGGCATCTTAACCCTCTGCACTACCTTAGGATGAGTCAAAACTTCCACTAGACAAACCTCCGGTCTCTTTCCAGGAAGACAATAAATTACTGGAGTTTTCTTGACGTTTTAATTAATGTCTGAAAATTACAGGAGGCCAGGATCACGGCAACAGGTTCTTTTAAAATGATAGTATACATTTTCAAAAATGATGCCCCCACCCCAAGTCAAAGCCCGGTGTGGTCACACCGATCGCTCCGCCCTGGAGCCAGCCCTGCTCCGGGTTGAAGGGGGGTGGGGTGGATATTGGGGTGACCAGTGCACCTGTTCCGTCATGGGGGCATGCACGCAAGCTTGTTACCCCTGCCCCACTTTGGGCGCTTAAATGACCGAGTGCACGTCTCCACCTGTTCGTTCGCCATCATCTCATAACATCTACTTAATCAGCTCGAGGCCTCCAGTTGTTTGGGGGTTGAAACTTTTTTGACAGCTGGGCAAACCTATAGATGCCATTCACAGACGACTTCGGCCAGGCTTTACATCTTTAGCCAGTGGCACTGTGAATTCTAGGACTTGAAGTTTTTCTGTGCCCATAAAGTGTGACAATGCAGATGCGGGAGGAGGGGGGCTAGATACCTCAAACTGCTAACGGGCTGTGAGCACGGCTGCTGACCGTCTAGCTGCTATCACGAGCCTTCTCCACATCTGATCTATGGGGAGTCGCTCGCATCACCTTGGGTGAAGCGGTCGCACTTCGCAGAACTAGAGATGTTAGGGTTCTCTCCTTTGTAGTTCTACGGGTTGAAGCGGAACGGGGTGGATATTGGGGTGACCTGCACACCTGTTCCATCAAGGGGAACCGAGGCCTTGTGCATCATTTAAGCGTGCCTGGAATGCTGTGCCCCAAATACAAAAGCTAAAACCGCACAACCCGTCCACTAAGCTCCACAGGAGACACAGTACATCAAGAATCAGAAATGACAAGCATTTGCAATGCAATAGGTCTCGCATTTACGCGAGTTTAAGCAATTGGCATTGTAAATGACAATGCCTTTTATTTATGTTTCAACAACGGAAAAAAGGCATTGTTATTTGCAATGTCAATAGCTCAAACTCGCGTAAATGCGAGACCTATTGCACTGCAAATTCTTGTTTTTTAATTATGGTTGCAATGTTGAGCGTGAACGAAAGTAATAACATTGTTGTAGTAACTGACATTTTTACAAATAAAGCAATTAAGAAAACAAAACACTCCCCAAAGCACAAGTAAACACCGTAATATGGGTATGACAGTTTTGCGGGCAAAAAAGAAAGCTCAGCCACAACTTACCAACAAAAAAGTCGCACACTGCTAAATTAACAAGAAAATAACAGCTGTGATTTCTCAGCCTTTTGTCTACGACGAAAGCCACGATGACCAAAGTATTTCCAAGCACTGTGGTTAAACTCAGTAATGACATCAATACAGCGAGCACTATAACATAGCTGAAGGGAAATAAAAACTGATTAGTGGTGGCCGCGAGAGTTCCATTTTGGTCGGAAAGAGATGTGTTTGCGAACGGTCTCATGGCAAGGCTGAACTCAAAAAAACGCGTGCCCCGTAGCTGTTGGTACGAGGCAAAAGCAACTCTCAGGGAAATGAGTCACATGTCACAATCGTTGATGTGGTCGGGTTTGTCTGTCAATTTGAAATTGCTCCTTTCAATGTTTGCTCTGCTTTTATAAACTCTCAACTCCCTCATCCGTCAGTGATGCTATTGCCTGTATACTTTAATTACAATCAGCCTACATTTCAGCTTTATCGTTTCCCATCCTCATTATAGGTTGGTTTTCCGAAGTGAATAATTTAACTAAATTATTCCCAGACAGCCCAGAACAATCACCCTTCATTAGAAAGTAAATATTAGTGCAAACAAGGAAAATCAGTGAAACGTTTCATACAATTTGTTGGTTTCTGCCAGTAGGCCTTACATAATAGAAACCAGAGTCAACGATTTACACTGTTTATCATCACAGGCAGATGCGTGAGGTGGGTGAACCGTATAGTAGGATTTCTAGTGATTCTTGGTGGGTTATTCAACCCTCCTCTCACCCCAATACCTTCAACCATGGGGCAATTCCAACTCGCTCTCAGGCACCAAGTGACCTAGGTTTTTTTTAAAAACGGACCCTCCTCCCTCTCTTGTGTCCCTCTTCCCACAGCCCGACTTCCGGATTGGAGCCATAACGGGAGGGGAAGTCTCCAAGCATGCCCCGATTATCGTGTATCCCTGCTAACAAGCGCTTCAGCCAGGTTCACAGTTCTAGCTACAAATTCTTTTTTCTGCTAGTTGGTTCTTATCAAGCTGGGCTTCTTTATTAGAAATACACATTTCTTCCTTTTTTACTGAATGCTTTATAGCCTTCTGCAAGCCTTGTAGAGATGCAGGGCTTTTTAGGGGCCTGGGTCGCCTTCCCCCGCATGCTTTTGTGTTGTTTAACAGGAGGCCATTGAGGTGTCTCACTCCAGTCAGTCATTGGCTCCAGAATGGATTGAGTGGAGTGTGAGGCAGTCTTCTGGAGCGGAACATCTTGTATGCCACAAGGTCAGCTATGGTAGGGCTGCCTCCTCCTTGTTGTGACCTGCTGGTCACTGTTCTAGTCTTTCCTTAAACCAGCCACTCGCCGAGGGCTAGCTTACACTCCACCCCACACCCATCTAGCACAGGCGTCACTGGACATGTGACCCTGATAATAAAGGGGGCCAGGCGCACATACCCAGGGCCAGTTCTACCAACTACATTACCGTGTCGTGATTCCTAATGCATGGGGGCCTAGGGCCCCACCACATTACACTCCTGACTCTCCAACCAGCGGGCAGGGTGAGGCATCAGAGGCGGGTGCTCCATCTGACTTCCTGCCTCTCTCCCGGACAGAGGCAGAGTCAAGGTCTGTCGCTTATGAAAAGAGATTCTGAATGTATTTTAGAAAGCATGCTTTACTGTACACGAGAGCCTATAATTTGTTACTTACTTGTTGCGACGCGCACTCCACTGAGTTTTTAGTACTAAAAGCCTCGGGCAGTGTTGTAACATTAGACTCCGCGGTGCTCCAGGGGCCCCTTAGCCCAGTACACTGACTGGGTCTGGGACCAGTTGGTGTTGGTTTTATACACTGACTATTGGCTAATCACACATCTAATAGGGGTGAACTATTTATTTCGGACAGGATGACATTTTAGAAAGTGTTTCCACTAGTGAAGGACGTCATGCATACTGGGCCTACTCAAAGCTTGGAAAGGGGCACCAACTAATGAAACAGCAGAAAGCCTAATAATATCTACTTCCAGTCAAAATAGTGTCATGGAGAGGAATCTAATCTGTCTGATCCATAAAGGAAGAAGGCAAAGGTTCATATTGTCCTGGAAGAGCCCATAAAAAGGACAGACATGCCCAAAAAGGAATAAAGCATCCATGCATGCTTTATCAGAAGCAGATCTTCAAACTTTAGGTAGACCTTCCATGCAGGATGTCGTTTCAGTCCAGGCGCATTGACTAGTAGAGACACTTCCTTTCTGAACTGTCTCCTTGTCCTAAAGAAATTACATATTAGGCAATGAAACATGTAGACTTCTCATTACTAAATGGTCTTAAGAATGCACTGAGGGTGAATTCATAAAGATATGCACTTTGAAGTAGGATCTAGTTTTTCCCATATAGTGCCCCAGGCCCATTCTGTCCACATCTAAAGCATAAGCGTCTCAATTATCCCTGCCAGCCTTCAGACATGGTTGTGTTAAAATTGTCCACACTGCATTGAGCGTCTAGGTGGCAGTAGGCCCCTTGCCCTCCAGTATACTCAGATGTAAATCTTTCTGAACGTCAAGATGTAGCAATAATAGGATGTGTCTGTCATTTAGAAGAACAAATTGGCCAAGAGTAGGAGTGGGGGCCAACTGGGCCAATTGGGACTTTCCACAGCTTTAGAAATTACAAGTGACCTTACACCTTTTGTATTCTTCTTCTTTCAATTTCAATTTCATTATGATTTACTGTCACATGTCAAGTGACCTTTTGGTAAACTTTTGTAATGTAAGTGTCACTTCTGTGTTCCTAATATTTCCGAGAAGTGACCAAGTGAATCATGTTCTGCGGTCAAAGTACCTGCTAATGTTGTGATTCTGTGATCAATGGTTCTTCATTAAAAGAGTATAAATGATCTGCTCTTCAGTTCATTCAACGGACTAACTCGCACAATTAATCCCTTTGGTCATGACATGTGTGTGTGCCCCCTCATCCATCTTCTCTAGCTTCTTTGGCTTTGGCTATAATGCTTATTATTTTTTTAGATTGTATCTTTCTCTCTCCTCTGCATTGCCGTGATTTTTTAACTTACAAAATTGCATGATTTACTTTTCCATCTAGGGAGGTGTCTCTGAAACTTGTTATCTTCTAGATTACACAATGCTATTTTTGATTCACAATGTGCCTTTGACGTTCATTGTTCAAATTGTTCGAATAAAGTGCCACTCTGACTCAGTTCCTGCATCTCACATGTGTGTTTCCTTATTTTAGATAGAGCAACCCCTGCTCAAATTAATCTGGTGTAGTGCACCCTAAAAAAACACCCTACAAAAGCTGTCGATCACTAAGGCTGTGCCTACAGACTTTCCAGGCTGCAAGACAAGGAAATATTTCCCCTGTGGCGGCGGCTGGAGATTCCCCTTCAGTACCTCTTCCTGCCTGACGGCATTCCTTTGTGTCTTCCTGTGGCTTCCTGTTCTTCGTGTGCGAAGTCAACATCAATGTTCTTACTAATTCTTTCATCCTTTCTATTCTCTGGTGACATTGAAATGCACTGTTTTGTTCTCTAAATACTTCTAAAATACTAGTCCACTTTCTTACACCATGTTTGCATGATTGCTCACTCATGGTTTTTCTCTCTTGTCATCTTTCATTGACTCTTTTGCTGTTCTGTCTACAACATGGGTGCCTGGTGCACCCATTACAATTGCATTTCATTTTTTCATTTGTTTAGCGGGAAAAATACCTAGGTGTATAAATGTATTTGTCATATGCATGTTGATTGTCATTAAACAAATCCCCAGCACACGTCCAACAGTAATTTACAGAAAATCATATATACGTAAATGTTTAGCATCAAATATCTTCAAGACATATGTAGGTTTTCTCTTGTTATTTATTCTTGTATGTCTTCGGACTGGAAGACTTCTCCGGACAGATACAGCCGACACGTGTTTCGTCGCCTAGGGACAATTACCCGTGACTTTTTCAAGGCAGTAACATACAAAACAAACCAATGTATTTCTTTACAAACACAGGAGAGTAGATTTACAATTGGTTAAGCTGAACAAATAATTCCAAAAGAGAGGCCAGCATGCACAAGATGCCAATCCCGGAGAGACACAAAATAATAAAAGGAGTACCATAAGTGTAAAAAACCAAAGAGTAGAGAAGGAGACTCGGTGAAAGTGAGATCCGCAAAAATGCGTGTGAACATCACGAATTAAGAGAGTGAATTTGCAATCTGACTTGAAAAACAGTCCAGGTGATGTAAAGAGGAAAAACGACACCTGTGAGGGGAAAAGGTGTTTGCAAACAAACCCTGAGCAGAGCAAACAGTGAGAGCTACAAACTCAAACATGCTAAGTGTCTTCATAGGACATTCAAAGTGATCTAAATACGAGAGAGCACCAAATATGTCCCTAAAGAGTCAAAGACAGGTGTTGAGGGTGTCTGATAAATACCTCAATCCTTTTACGTATAAAGTAGCTGAAACAAACAATATAACCGACAAGAAATTGTATTACTGTTACCAATTCGCCTTGGGAGAGGAATCTAATATGTTCTTAGCAAAAGTCAACGACCCAAACTACTTCAAACGGGTAAAATTTAAGACCATCAGAGACAGCGCTAAAATCTGGCAACTCATTCTGACTAAGTGCAACACGTCTTTTTTTCATCCTCAATTATCCCTATGGGCCAATCCCGGTCTTCCAGGGATATTTCATGATGGGACATGTTTAATGTGGAAAGCTGCTGGAATAGAAACCCTTGGTGACTTATACGGCAATGACGGCCTTTTGGCCTTCGAGACACTAAGAACACTTTATAAACTACCTATAACTTCACAGTTTAAATACATTCAAATACATGACTATTTAATTCGTAAAATGAAGCTACTAAACATTTCAGATTCATACATTTGGAAATGTTTTTATTCTAATAAGGTTAGATCACTTATCAGTCTCAGGTATAGAGCCTTAACCTCGCTCAAACTAGACGACTGTGGGAAAATTGCAGAAAAATGGAGCTCTCGATTGGGTTTAAATATCACTGCTAATCAGATCACCTCTACGCTCTGCAGTATAAACCGATCGGTTCAGTCTTCTAGTCTGAGATTACAGCAATATAAAACGATATGCCAGCTATATTACACTCCAGAAAAAATCTCAAAATGGTCCAGCAACAGCCCTAATAGCGAGCGGACAAGGTGTCCCAAATGTGATCTTTTAGCCGCTAGCTTAGAACATATGATGTTCACGTGCCCTCGACTTACGGAATTTTGGCTTAAAACCAGCCAGGGTATGGCTCAGATCCTGTCACAACCAATAACACTTAGTCTAACGAATGTACTTCTTGGCACCCCGTTGTTAAATAATCCATCAGTAGTCCCACAAATGGATCTCATTAATATTTTGATTGGATGTGCTAGATTGATCATTGCACGGTCATGGATCTCAAGAAACCCACCACACGTGATGGAGTGGTGGCTTCTTGTTAAAGAAATTTACATTATGGAATCTTCTCTTGCTAAGATCAGAGGTGTTAAATCCCTTCAAAAGATAGATAGAATCTGGGGCTCCTCATTTATATGAAGGCCTCGTAGATTGGCAGAGGGCTTGGATTGGGGAACCTATAATCGTTTGAGAGGTGGCAGATCAGGGAGATATGTGAAGGCATGAAATTCTCCTCCACTCTGTTTCCCCCCCCTTTTTTTTTTTTTCTATTATTTGGATTAATGCTCTTCATACCTGCTCTTTTATAAGTAATATATCTTCGATCTCTAATTCTGATTTATATACCTTTGCTCTGCTCGATTTATTTGTTATCCTAATTTATAATATGCCTTGTTATTTCAAATATTTTGTTGTTCTGACCTCTTGTCCTGATCTCAATAAAAAAAAATTAAAAATAAATAAATAAAGAAAGAAATTACAACGTACATTTCACAGTACAGTAAATACAACAGTAGGGGAAATTTTGGATAGCCAAGGGGTAAAAATTACTATTCGAACTCCAAAAAGCGCAACAGTAGGGAAAGTGTTTGATAGCGGAGGGGTAAAAGTTACTATTCCCACTCCAGTGAGTGCAACAGTAGGGAAAGTGTTTGATAGCGGAGGGGTAAAACGTACTATTCCCACTCCAGTGAGTGCAACAGTAGGGAAAGTATTGGATAGCGGAGGAATAAAAATTACTATTACAACTCCAAAGAGTGCAACAGTGGGAAAATGTTGGATAGTGGAGGGGTAAAAATTATGATTCCCACTCCAGTGAGTGCAACAGTAGGGAAAGTGTTCGATAGTGGTGGAGTAAAAGTTACTATTCCCACTCCAGTGAGTGCAACAGTAGGGAAAATGTTTGATAGTGGTGGAGTAAAAGTTACTATTCCCACTCCAGTGAGTGCAACAGTAAAGAAAGTGCTGGATAGCGGAGGGGTAAAAATTCCTATTACCACTCCAGTGAGTGCAACAGTAAGGAAAGTGTTAGATAGCAGATAAACAAAAATTGATAATAACATTTAAACAATTGAAAAATGTAATCACTCATAAAAAGAAATAAACAATATTTTTAAAACATAAGATAAAATATATTAAACATTAACATTAAATATATTAATTAGATATAACAAAAAGGTACAACTATTATGTAAAATAAATTAAGAAATACATTTATAAACAATATGGGGTCCATTAGGATGTAGGGCGCATCGTCACCGCCCGCATGGCATTGGTGATCCGCCCTACATCCTTCCCCGCCCGCCACCCATTTCCCCCTGCCATATTAGCATGGCGGGGGGTACCGCGGCAGACGGGAAGAACGTCCACCGCTGTTCCGCCTGGTTGACGAGTCGACCGGGCGGAAAAGGGTTTAATATGGTGGCGGTGTCTGCTAGACATCGCCATCCATATCAGGATGCAGGCGGGGGCAGCATTTCTATGGCGGCGTTGCACCACGGAAAGGCATGCAGATTTTGAAGTTGGGGGCCTGTTGCAGGCCCCCAGGATGTTGTTGGGTGGGGGGGCACATGGGAGGTACCTATGGTTTCCCCCTGCATGTGCATGCACAACATGGCAGGCACTGCACGGTGCCTGCCATGTTGTGCATGAATATACACAACATGCATTTTTGGCATTGCGGCGGGTGATGCTGAAGGCACTGCCCGCTGCCTTGTTAAAAATGGAGGGTGCCCCCGCCAATGTGGCGGGTGCATCCTAATCACCCCCACGGGACCGCCGCACTTATGGCGGGCGGTCGCTTTTTACGTCAGGATGGAGGGCGGACTTTCATAATGATGCCCTATGTATTTAAAATAAGCAAATATTAACAAACAAAAAAACATTTAAAAATAAATGTCTTTATTTTATTTCCTACCCTATAACACCAAATCATAAAAAATTCAACTTTTTTATTTCTATTTATTTTCGTAATTAACATAATTAATAAGGATTTTACAAATGATAATTTATAACAAAGATGTATACACATTCATTTAACATGCATTCTTTAACACTATAATATGCACATCACACACTTAAAATAAATTACACAATTACCAAAATTAATGACTAATTATTAATTCATTAATTAAAAATAAATTACTTCCCACCCTTCCCATCATATACACCTATAAACACCACAACACACACCTAAAATAAATTGCACAATTACCATCATTGAATACTTATTCATTAATTCAAAATATTTAACATCTAATTATTAATTTATCAATTAAAAATAAACTACTTCCCACCCTTCTCACCATTTTCACCAATAAACACCACTACACACACCTAAAAATAATTACACAATTAACATAATTAATTGCCAATTAATTAATAAAATTAATTAAGAAGGAATTATTAAATAATTAATAAAATAAAAAAATTACACATTTAACACATCTCAATTCAACAAATATTAATAAATAACAATTAATCAATACATTTACTATAAATTACTTTCCATCCTATTCCCCTACAAACCCACAACCCGCTACAGTACACAAAAAATAATGACTATTAAAAATAATCAATCAATCTTATATAATTAAATTACTTCCCACCCTATTCCCCTAAAAATGCACAACCCGCTACAGAACAAAAAATGCCAAATTCAAACAAAACAAATCAAATAACTACTAAAATTTTAACACAGACAATAAAAATACAAACAATTCTTATACAAAAAATACATGCATCACAAACATATAAAATATACTAAAATACATAACATTAATAAAAATTTGATATTTTTAACATCTATATTTTTTTTGCAAATTATATTAAACACTTTGTTGTTTTTTACATCTATATTTTTGCAAACAATATTAAACAATTCAATATTTTTAACATCTACGTTAATTACCCAAAATCGATATTCTGCACCACGATATTTTTTCTTTCTATATTCGTGACCAACAATATTTTTACCATGATATTTGTACACAATCACTATTTTTACATTGATATTCTGTCTCTGCACCTTTCTAAATGTAAACTTTTCCTGCTTCCACTCTGTCACAAGTAAACTAAGAGTTGTCAGCTTGCCATATGCAATGTAGATTTAAGTGCCAATATGGTTATGGTTACTGCATGTGGAGCAAACTTTTTGTTTATCAAACCATGAACATTATAGGTTTTTGTATAGCACACATCTTAAACTGAATGCTGACCGTCTAGCTTTTCTCTCTGATTTGATATTAGATCAATATGAGGCTCAGTAAAATTAAGTGATTTCTATAGGATCAGTCGATTTGATGAAGTGGGTATACTGCGAATTGAACACAGGTTTCCTGCCAACACAAGATACATTTCATACATGGAACAAATATTTATGTCTCTCTCCCTTTGCCACTAAATGGTGATGTGTTGTGTTCTGTTATTTCATGACCCTCTTCATTAACAGCTTATGAGGTCAACAGGTTTCTGTAAAGCATGGAGCCTTTCTCAAGAAATAACATGAGTTTGAATAGGTATCCTGAGTGTTAACCCTTTCCTTATGTTAAATGATGACAGGGAATTCAATATATATCTGTGGACTGCTAATATATATCTGTGGACTGCTTAATTTTCTAAAGAGTAAGTGGTTGGGCCAAATGTTTTGCTCAGAATTCCATGTCTGGTGCTAACAAACGTCCGGTTGCTGGATACCAAGGGTAAGAAGTTGGTAATTAAACAAGAAGGGTGACTACGGACCTAGAATTATATTCTCCTTCCTTGTCAGGGTGGACACTCAAAGTCACAAAATTACCCTGAGGTCAACACTCTGGTAACTATAGCACAGAGCAGAAGGGCTAAATATGCATTGTGCAAAGTATTAATGCAGTACCAAAACAGTAATAAATCCAAAACACAACATGATACAAATTCCAAACCGAATTAGGAAAAAAGATAACATCTTAGTAAATAAAATGACACCAACATGACGAAAATGAAATAAGAGGAACAAGAGACATGAATTTGAACACTTTGAAATAAATATGGTGCCAAAAAAGGCTCCACAATGTCAAATACCTTCTCAGAGATTTCCCACTGAATCTTTGGGCCATGGCAATGCACCTCGGTTGGATCAGCGTGGCAGCTTTGTCCCAGTCCTATGATGTTCTTAAAGGTGAAAAAGTTACCAAGTCCCAGGAAATCAGAGGCGGTAGGAAAAGCGCAGCTTGAAACAGCCCAAGGTTCTCTTTCTATCATCCTTTGGTATTTTTCTCTCTTGCTTTAGGAGAAAGTTTGATGAGGGGGGAAAAGTGCTATTCGGTCTCCAATAATGAGTGCTGATGGGCTCACCAGCAACCACTGCTTAAATTAAGTACAGTATACATGTATGTGTATATGAAAAATGAGGACAGGAGAAAGCAGACATGAACGTTTACCTTCAATGGGACAAAGGGCAGTCAGAGCTGCACTAAACTGGCTGTTACCTGTCATACGCATTCTAGAGGATGGTCTAAATGTTTTATGTTACTTGCTGTATTGATTAAAAGTAAAAGGTGTAGCAATATATGACTTGCGTGTGAGAAAAGGATTGGGTAATTTATGAGCGCTCTGTAATGATACCTACCCTGGAGTTGCGGGGGAACATGATGAAGTACTTGTTGTTTAAGGGGCATATGTATCAAGCGAATTTTTAGTCGCAAACGCTGCGATTCGCAAAATACAGCGTTTGCGATTAAAAATTCGCAAAACGGGATGTATTAGGCAAATTCCCAATGCAAATTGAAGGAATCGCTAATTTAGCGATTTCTTAAGTTTGCGTAAGCATTTAAGAAATCGCAAATTGCGATTTCTTAAATGAAATGTAACACTCACCAAAGGATTGCGATTAATCCTTAAGAAATCGCAAATTACCACCAACTACTAGTTGGTGTTAATTTGCGATTTCTTTTAAAAATGCACGTTTTGTAATTTTACAAAGTGCCACGTGACGCACATACATGCCCTTAGGGCATGTATGTGCGCCATATGACCACACATGCTAATTTCAGGGGTGTATCAGGGTGTCATCTTGACACCCTTGCACCTTTGAAATTATTCTCAAATTGCGATTAGCAAATTGCGATTCGCAATCTGAGAATTACTTCCCATACATTCCCATGGGTCTCCTGGCCCATAGGAATGAATGGGCAGGTATTCCTTAATTGCGATTTCGCAATTTGCTAATCGCAATTAAGGAATTTTAAGAAATCGCTAAAAGTTTGCAATTTTTTTAATACATCCCGTTTTGCAATTCTCAAATAGCGATTCCTTAAAAATCGCTATTTGAGAATCGCAAATGGTGATGTTGATACATATGCCCCTAAGTCTCCACTGTAATGCGATACTAATAGGAATCACAAATCAAATGCCACGTACAATCATTTAATGTTAAAGACACCTGTGTCCACCACTCCTTGGTTTGTGAGTTGTTTAAAGTGGTGCCGCTCTCTACTGTATCATAGCTCAGTGAGCAAGCAGTCTGTGAAGATGCCATCCTCCTGTGGCAAATATTCCTTGTGTTTTAACTGTTTATTATGAGAGCTTATTTATAGTAAGCTTGAATATAGAGATCCTTCTGAGACAAAAACTGGCCTCTAGAGAGCACCATATACTTTCCATGACAAATGATGAAACAAACGTTGGCAACAGCAAGAGGTTTGACATTGCTGTCAGCATTTTGGCTTTGTCAGTGGTTTTAGTAAAACATGATTGTTGTGGAAACTTTGAGGACCTCACCCATTCAAACAAAACATGTTCTAAAAGCAAAACAATTTTGGAACTACTTTTGGTACAGATGTGCTTACTGTGAGGTTAAGAGTGTCTGAAGTGGTATGAAACACTGCTCTATGCAGTATGCTGTAGTGCATGGAAGGAAAATGTGAATGGCACAGCAGCAGGCCAATGGACGAGGAGGGCGGAATGAAAGCCTCTATAAGTAAGTATTTTATGAATATAACTTTAGTAAACCAAAA
This sequence comes from Triturus cristatus, assembly GCF_964204655.1. NCBI lineage: Eukaryota > Metazoa > Chordata > Amphibia > Caudata > Salamandridae > Triturus > Triturus cristatus. The sequence goes on from NC_140587.1 coordinate 761,559,919, forward strand.
GGTAGTGGCTAATGCAAGACTTAAAAAGAGATTGCCACTCCCTAGGCAATCTCATACTAATAGTACCTAATCAAATGTAAACTGCTGTAAAAGGTAAATTGTTGTCCTTCTATGTGACTGACACCCCAAACATCAAATGATTGAAGGGGACTGACCCAAAGACCACCACTATGTATTCTATATATAAATTCCATATATTATATTGAATATTTATATAAACTCTGAAAAAAGACAGGCAGATCTTTGATTGGTAATTTGATATGGAGAACAATCTGATTCAACTAAAATAAACTGATTTTAAAATGTGTGCAACCTTAATTAGGTCGAGCCTATAGCGGCAGCTTTGCGAGGCATGCAGTGTTCAATATGGACTGGAAGATCTGTGAAAGCTCCGCCCACTCTCCGCCGACTCTCTGCCCATCTTTTTCAATCGCGTGTGTCTTTGTCATTCCTAAATGCTGCCTTCCAATTGGTTTTAGGCTTGTTAGTCCCTCTTTACGGTGGCCATGCCGTCATTTGTATCCTTCCATGGCTACTGGCCCCTTAACTTCGGGTGTTGCACAGTATGTTTTATGAAGATTGTGAGCACTATTTTTTTCCCGTGCCTCCCCGCCCTCCTGCAGTTTGTGCCTTCTCACCCCCCCTGCAGTCCGTTGTTCACCGAGGTCACTACGGATTACAAACAAAGCGATTTTTAAGGGAAATGTGTTGTTCTGATGAAACTTAAATGTAGGTTTTGGCCGTGGTTGATCATTTGCTGTGCCCATAAAGTGCGATGATGCAGATGTGGGAGGAGGGAGGTCTAGATATCTCAAACCGCTAGCGGGCTGTGAGCGCGGATGCTGACCGTCTGGCTTCTATCACGAGCCTCCTCCACATCTGTCTATGGGGAGTCGCTCGCATCACCTCTGGTGAAGCGATCGCACTTTGCAGTACTAGAGATGTTAGGGCTCTTCCTTTTGTTGTTCTACGGGTCAGCGCCAGCTTTAGCTCTGGTGGCGCCCTGTGCGACAATATCGTTTGGCGCCCCCCCCATGACCACCTCTGCCATGTTTTCCCTCACTAACACCCTTTAACAGTGCCATTTAGTTTTATAACACCACTCATACCAGTGTAAGGTGTCAGAGAAATTTACACCACACACACATTGCACAGAGACAATCATATGTGTGTAAATGAGTGTAAGGGAAATGTTACATCATATAGGACTACAAGGCGTAGTGTAGGAGTGACATGTCATAGATACTGGTAGGCAACATAGTTTGAGTGCTTATTCTGGAAAAACACAAATTCTGAATTTAAAACAGAACATCATTGTTAGGGGTTCTCTTTCATAATAAGAATTGTTTTCTACCCAAACGAACCCTTTTCAGAAGATTAGGTTTACTAAAGACTGGGCAAACAACCTTTAGCTCTAACATATACCTTGCAGTTTGCATGCAGCTCTAGGATGACAGTTAATAGTTCAATGTTCTTTATTACAATTTTGACATAGAAATGACAAGTAACAAAAGGAGCTCTCTTACAGAAGCAGTAACCTACTGACTTATTTACATTAAATGCACTTTGTTATCTGCCTGGTACACGTTCTTAGCAGAAGGCATCTTAACCCTCTGCACTACCTTAGGATGAGTCAAAACTTCCACTAGACAAACCTCCGGTCTCTTTCCAGGAAGACAATAAATTACTGGAGTTTTCTTGACGTTTTAATTAATGTCTGAAAATTACAGGAGGCCAGGATCACGGCAACAGGTTCTTTTAAAATGATAGTATACATTTTCAAAAATGATGCCCCCACCCCAAGTCAAAGCCCGGTGTGGTCACACCGATCGCACCGCCCTGGAGCCAGCCCTGCTCCGGGTTGAAGGGGGGTGGGGTGGATATTGGGGTGACCAGTGCACCTGTTCCGCCATGGGGGCATGCACGCTAGCTTGTTACCCCTGCCCCACTTTGGGCGTTTAAATGACCGAGTGCACGTCTCCACCTGTTCGTTCGTCATCATCTCATAACATCTACTTAATCAGCTCAAGGCCTCCAGTTGTTTGGGGGTTGAAACTTTTTTGACAGCTGGGCAAACCTATAGATGCCATTCACAGACGACTTCGGCCAGGCGTTTACATCTTTAGCCAGTGGCACTGTGAATTCTAGGACTTGAAGTTTTTCTGTGCCCATAAAGTGTGACAATGCAGACGCGGGAGGAGGGGGGCTAGATACCTCAAACTGCTAACGGGCTTTGAGCACGGCTGCTGACCGTCTAGCTGCTATCACGAGCCTCCTCCACATCTGATCTATGGGGAGTCGCTCGCATCACCTTTGCAGAACTAGAGATGTTAGGGTTCTCTCCTTTGGAGTTCTACGGGTTGAAGCGGAATGGGGTGGATATTGGGGTGACCTGCACACCTGTTCCATCAAGGGGAACCGAGGCCTTGTGCATCATTTAAGCGTGCCTGGAATGCTGTGCCCCAAATACAAAAGCTAAAACCGCACAACCCGTCCACTAAGCTCCACAGGAGACACAGTACATCAAGAATCAGAAATGACAAGCATTTGCAATGCAATAGGTCTCGCATTTACGCGAGTTTAAGCAATTGGCATTGTAAATGACAATGCCTTTTATTTATGTTTCAACAACGGAAAAAAAGGCATTGTTATTTGCAATGTCAATAGCTCAAACTCGCGTAAATGCGAGACCTATTGCACTGCAAATTCTTGTTTTTTATTTATGGTTGCAATGTTGAGCGTGAACAAAAATAATAACATTGTTGTAGTAACTGACGGTTTTACAAATAAAGCAATTAAGAAAACAAAACACTCCCCAAAGCACAAGTAAACACCTTAATATGGGTATGACGGTTTTGCGGGCAAAAAAGAAAGCTCAGCCACAACTTACCAACAAAAAAGTCGCACACTGCTAAATTAACAAGAAAATAACAGCTGTGATTTCTCAGCCTTTTGTCTACGATGAAAGCCACGATGACCAGGGTATTTCCAAGCACTGTGGTTAAACTCAGTAATGACATCAATACACCGAACACTATAACATAGCTGAAGGGAAATAAAAACTGATTAGTGGTGGCCGCGAGAGTTCCATTTTGGTCGGAAAGAGATGTGTTTGCGAACAGTCTCATGGCAAGGCTGAACTAAAAAAAACGCGTGCCCCGTAGCTGTTGGTACGAGGCAAAAGCAACTCTCAGGGAAATGAGTCACATGTCACATGTCACAATCGTTGATGTGGTCGGGTTTGTCTGTCAATTTGAAATTGCTCCTTTCAATGTTTACTCTGCTTTTATAAATTCTCAACTCCCTCATCCGTCAGTGATGCTATTGCCTGTATATTTTAATTACAATCAGCCTACATTTCCGCTTCATCGTTTCCCATCCTCATTATAGGTTGGTTTTCCGAAGTAAATAATTTAACTAAATTATTCCCAGACAGCCCAGAACAATCACCCTTCTGTAGAAAGTAAATATTAGCGCAAACAAGGAAAATCAGTGAAACGTTTCATACAATTTGTTGGTTTCTGCCAGTAGGCATTACATAATAGAAACCAGAGTCAACGATTTACACTGTTTATCATCACAGGCAGATGCGTGAGGTGGGTGAACCGTATACTAGGATTTCTAGTGATTCTTGGTGGGTTATTCAACCCTCCTCTCACCCCAATGCCTTCAACCATGGGACAATTCCAACTCGCTCTCAGGCACCAAGTGACCTAGGTTTTTTTTAAAAACGGACCCTCCTCCCTCTCTTGTGTCCCTCTTCCCACAGCCCGACTTCCGGATTGGAGCCATAACGGGAGGGGAAGTCTCCAAGCATGCCCCGATTATCGTGTATCCCTGCTGACAAGCGCTTCAGCCAGGTTCACAGTTCTAGCTACAAATTCTTTTTTCTGCTAGTTGGTTCTTATCAAGCTGGGCTTCTTTATTAGAAATACACATTTCTTCATTTTTTACTGAATGCTTTATAGCCTTCTGCAAGCCTTGTAGAGATGCAGGGCTTTTTAGGGGCCTGGGTCGCCTTCCCCCGCATGCTTTTGTGTTGTTTAACAGGAGGCCATTGAGGTGTCTCACTCCAGTCAGTCATTGGCTCCAGAATGGATTGAGTGGAGTGTGAGGCAGTCTTCTGGAGCGGAACATCTTGTATGCCACAAGGTCAGCTATGGTAGGGCTGCCTCCTCCTTGTAGTGACCTGCTGGTCACTGTTCTAGTCTTTCCTTAAACCAGCCACTCGCCGAGGGCTAGCTTACACTCCACCCCACACCCATCTAACACAGGCGTCACTGGACATGTGACCCTGATAATAAAGGGGGCCAGGCGCACATACCCAGGGCCAGTTCTACCAACTACATTACCGTGTCGTGATTCCTAATGCATGGGGGCCTAGGACCCCACCACATTACACTCCTGACTCTCCAACCAGCGGGCAGGGTGAGGCATCAGAGGCGGTGGCTCCATCTGACTTCCTGCCTCTCTCCCGGACAGAGGCAGAGTCAAGGTCTGTCGCTTATGAAAAGAGATTCTGAATGTATTTTAGAAAGCATGCTTTACTGTACACGAGAGCCTATAATTCGTTACTTAATGGAAAGAGCCAGTTCTTCAAACTGGATTACAAGCTTGGCTCTACAGACAGCAATAACACTCAAGTAAAGCTTGTTGCGACGCGCACTCCACTGAGTTTTTAGTACTAAAAGCCTCGGGCAGTGTTGTAACATTAGACTCCGCGGTGCTCCAGGGGCCCCTTAGCCCAGTACACTGACTGGGTCTGGGACCAGTTGGTGTTGGTTTTATACACTGACTATTGGCTAATCACACATCTAATAGGGGTGAACTATTTATTTCGGACAGGATGACATTTTAGAAAGTGTTTCCACTAGTGAAGGACGTCATGCATACTGGGCCTACTCAAAGCTTGGAAAGGGGCACCAACTAATGAAACAGCAGAAAGCCTAATAATATCTACTTCCAGTCAAAATAGTGTCATGGAGAGGAATCTAATCTGTCTGATCCATAAAGGAAGAAGGCAAAGGTTCATATTGTCCTGGAAGAGCCCATAAAAAGGACAGACATGCCCAAAAAGGAATAAAGCATCCACGCATGCTTTATCAGAAGCAGATCTTCAAACTTTAGGTAGAACTTCCATGCATGATGTCGTTTCAGTCCAGGCGCATTGACTAGTAGAGACACTTCCTTTCTGAACTGTCTCGTTGTCCTAAAGAAATTACATATTAGGCAATGAAACATGTAGATTTCTCATTACTAAATGGTCTTAAGAATGCACTGAGGGTGAATTCATAAAGATATGCACTTTGAAGCAGGATCTAGTTTTTCCCATATAGTGCCCCAGGCCTATTCTGTCCACATCTAAAGCATAAGAGTCTCAATTATCCCTGCCAGCCTTCAGAAATGGTTGTGTTAAAATTGTCCATACTGCATTGAGCGTCTAGGTGGCAGTAGGCCCCTTGCCCTCCAGTATACTCAGATGTAAATCTTTCTGAACGTCAAGATGTAGCAATAATAGGATGTGTCTGTCATTTAGAAGAACAAAATTGTCCAAGAGTAGGAGTGGGGGCCAACTGGGCCAACTGGGACTTTCCACAGCTTTAGAAATCACAAGTGACCTCAAACCTTTTGTATTCTTCTGCTTTCAATTTCAATTTCATTATGATTTACGGTCACATGTCAAGTGACCTTTTGGTAAACTTTTGTAATGTAAGTGTCACTTCTGTGTTCCTAATATTTCCGAGAAGTGACCAAGTGCATCATGTTCTGCGGTCAAAGTACCTGCTAATGTTGTGATTCTGTGATCAATGGTTCCTCATTAAAAGAGTATAAATGATCTGCTCTTCAGTTCATTCAACGGACTAACTCGCACAATTAATCCCTTTGGTCATGACATGTGTGTGTGCCCCCTCATCCATCTTCTCTAGCATCTTTGGCTTTGGCTATAATGCTTATTATTTTTTTAGATTGTCTCTTTCTCTCTCCTCTGCATTGCCGTGATTTTTTAACTTACAAAATTGCATGATTTACTTTTCCATCTAGGGAGGTGTCTCTGAAACTTGTTATCTTCTAGATTACACAATGCTATTTTTGATTAACAATGTGCCTTTGACATTCATTGTTCAAATTGTTCGAATAAAGTGCCACTCTGACTCAGTTCCTGCATCTCACACGTGTGTTTCCTTATTTTAGATAGAGCAACCCCTGCTCAAATTAATCTGGTGTAGTGCACCCTAAAAAAATACCCTACAAAAGCTGTCGATCACTAAGGCTGTGCCTACAGACTTTCCAGGCTGCAAGACAAGGAAATATTTCCCCTGTGGCGGCGGCTGGAGATTCCCCTTCAGTACCTCTTCCTGCCTGATGGCATTCCTTTGTGTCTTCCTGTGGCTTCCTGTTCTTCGTGTGCTAAGTCAACGTCAATGTTCTTACAAATTTTTTCATCCTTTCTATTCTCTGGTGACATTGAAATGCACTGTTTTGTTCTCTAAATACTTCTAAAATACTAGTCCACTTTCTTACACCATGTTTGCATGATTGCTCACTCATGGTTTTTCTCTCTTGTCATCTTTCATTGACTCTTTTGCTGTTCTGTCTACAACATGGGTGCCTGGTGCACCCATTACATTTGCATTTCATTTTTTCATTTGTTTAGCGGGAAAAATAACTAGGTGTATAAATGTATTTGTCATATGCATGTTGATTGTCATTAAACAAATCCCCAGCACACGTCCAACAGTAATTAACAGAAAATCATATCTACGTAAATTTTTAGCATCAAATATCTTCAAGACATATGTAGGTTTTATCTTGTTATTTATTCTTGTATGTCTTCGGACTGGAAGACTTCTCCAGACAGATACAGCCGACACGTGTTTCGTCGCCTAGGGACAATTACCCGTGACTTTTTCAAGGCAGTAACATACAAAACAAAACAATGTATTTCTTTACAAACACAGGAGAGTAGATTTACAATTGGTTAAGCTGAACAAATAATTCCAAAAGAGAGGCCAGCATGCACAAGATGCCAATCCCGGAGAGACACAAAATAATAAAAGGAGTATCATAAGTGTAAAAAACCAAAGAGTAGAGAAGGAGACTCGGTGAAAGTGAGATCCGCAAAAATGCTTGTGAACATCACGAATTAAGAGAGTGAATTTGCAATCTGACTTGAAAAACAGTCCAGGTGATGTAAAGAGGAAAAACGACACCTGTGAGGGGAAAAGGTGTTTGCAAACAAACCCTGAGCAGAGAAAACAGTGAGAGCTACAAACTCAAACATGCTAAGTGTCTTCATAGGACATTCAAAGTGATCTAAATATGAGAGAGCACCAAATATGTCCCAAAGAGTCAAAGACAGGTGTTGAGGGTGTCTGATAAAAACCTCAATCCTTTTACGTATAAAGTAGCTGAAACAAACAATATAACCGACAAGAAAATAATAAGTAATGGCAGGAGAGAAGTAGTCAATTCAAATTAAGAAGATCCCAACCAAGATAAGGCTCCAATACCTACATAATTTGTGGTTGTAATTCCATCCCACGAGGGATTCTAAATGTTCATAACCAATAGTAATGGTAAGCAGGTCCAAACTAGCCAGTCCTAATTCAAGTAAAATCTAGGACAAATGATATCCATATCACAAACCAAGTCACAATTACATCCTAAATCCTAAGAGTGGGCCAAATAAACATAAGCCCCTATTGTAAAGTGAAGTGAAAAGAACGATAAAAAACCTGCTCCCTGTGTGCTCGTACAAAGACTTATCACTGACAATGGCAGTCATACCGTGCGTAAAACCTCTACACAAATTATGCAGGTTCAGAACATAAAAAGGCCCCAAAATGTATCAAATATGCAAAGCATGTATTCAATTAGGGAAGAGACCGAAAATACAATCCGCTTCCTGGATGGTAATAACTCGTCAAAGTGTATAATTCGCCTACCGGTGAGACTAATATAAACATGAGGGAAGGGTAAAAATAACGGTCCATATCATGTGTGTAGCCCAAACTGTTCTAAACTACTACGACACCAAGCAAAGAACTTGCTACCAGTATTGAAAAACGTGCCCAGGTCCGAAATAACGTTCATAAATGATGGAAATGTCCCATCTTAAAATATTAACAGCGAGCAACAATTAATCGGAGGTCTCGCTTACCTGAGTGACGAAATCCAGAGTGACGGATCCCAGGCGGCATCAGTATGTGTACGAGTCCGCAACAAGTCATGCTGACTCACCGGCGCTTAAAATAGACTACACGCCTCTTTCTAAGACGTCACGGCAAAATTGCCGGATCACATGATTAGAAGAAGGACTACCTGGTAAATGAGAACGTTGGCAGCCATCTTGTGTGTGTAAAGAGTAAAGTAGGGTAGAAAATGTCTATTCCATTCGCCAGTGCATGGCTATGAGTGAAATAGTGGGGCATGCATCAAAATTGAAGTGTAACGGATCAAATAAGTAATAGTCTATAAATGCGCTCCTTCTCTCCTGAGTTTTTAGAAAATTCTAAATACAGTACATAGAAAAATCAATTCAAACAGGTACAGAAGCAATAGTCTTATCTTCACACAAAACAGACAGTACTATGTAGTAAGCATCTGCAAAGGCCGAGAACATAAAAGGCACAATATGTCTGATGGAATAGAAAACAGATAGCTGGAATAAGACAATGCCAGACATATTTGCACACATTTCAGTCATAGATGTCATGCATGAGAGCTCGTATGGAGTGTGGCTAGTCCAACGCAGCTATTTACCCAAGACGTAATGTAACTCCTGGTCAATGTTGAGCCCTATGTCAGTGCTACGAAGTCTAAGTATCCATAGTGCGACTCTCTTACGCAGAGCTACTTCCCTGTTCCCACCTCTAGGGTTACGTGAATTTTGTTCAATGCCAAAGTACTGAAAGGATTTATGGGTGTGTTGTGCAGGACATTTCGCAATATGTGCTGAAATAGGATATCTCACATGCTCATGTTTGACAGCTCAAATGTGTTCATTTATCCTCTCTCTCAGTGTTCTTATAGTGCTGCCTACATATTTTCTCTTACATTTACATTGTATGATGTACACAACATATTTAGTCAGGCAGTTGATATTAGTTTTAATATCATAAGTCCTGTTGCCAGGTCCATCAAAGTGGGTCTTCTTCTTGCACGCCCATTTACAGGCTGAGCAATGTCCGCACCCATAAAAGCCTCTAGTGCGTTGAGTGAGCCATTTTTCCTTCTGAGACTCCCTCGGATAACTGGGACTTAGTATGTTCCTAAGGGATTTCCCACGTCTGTATGTGATATTGGGTTTCTCAGTTATGTAGTTGCTTATGGATTTATCAGCTCTTAATAAATGCCAGTGTCTATAAAGACTCCGCAATAATACGCTGGACCAGTTGTTATAACCTGTGACAATCCTTACTTTAGTGTCTGTGTCGGTAAACTTTGTGCGTTCTCTCAGGGTGTCAGTTCTCTTCAATCTGCTTATTTGTTGGTCTGCTTTCCTAAGGGTGTGAATATCATAACACTTATTTTGAAATCTGGTCATGACCCCTTGTTTGCATTCCTCATATTCCGGATCAAAGCTGCAATTCCGCCTTATCCTGACCAGTACACCAAAAGGAATCGATTTAATCTCGTGTGTGGGATGTGCACTGGAGGCATGCAAAAGTGCATTGCACGCTGTTTGTTTGCGGTATAGTCTGCTATGAATAAGGATGTCCCTGATGTAAAATTGGACATCTAAGAAGGGGATCTCAATCTTGCTATGTTGGAAAGTAAAGGCAATATTGTAACTGTTACAGTTTAGATGCTGTAAGAAAGCAGTCAGTTTCTCAGAGGAGCCTGTCCAGATCATAAGGCAATCGTCTATGTACCTCCCCCAGAATAGTATGGAGTCGTTCCACTCAGATCCCACATGGCTCCAGATCCTCATCTCTTCGAACCAACCCATGAAAAGGTTGGCATACGAAGGAGAGAATCTGGAGCACATGGCAACTCCCTGCTTTTGTCTAAATCACTTGTCTTTGAATAGAAAAACATTATTATCTAGGATAAGCTCTATCATCTCGATAAGCATCTCCGTATGGTCCCAAGCACTTGCTGATCTAGTGTTTAGTATCTTTCTAATGGCCATAAGACCGTCATCCCTCCTGATGCTGGTATACAAAGAGGTCATGTTCAAAGTCACTATTGTCATGTTATCATCCCAATTGAGACCCGACATTATCTCTAGGATGTGTTTTGTGTCACGAATGTAAGAGGGTAATTGAACTACCATAGGTTTCAAGAAATTATCTACATATTCAGAAATCCTTTCTGTGGGTCTAAAATTCCCCAAAAACTCCCTTTTCCACCAGGACGACATATTATTTCAGGCAATGATGGACCCACAGAAAGGATTTCAGAATATGTAGATAATTTCTTGAAACCTATAGTAGTTCAATTACCCTCTTACATTCGTGACACAAAACACATCCTAGGGATAATGTCGGATCTCAATTGGGATGATAACATGACCAGGTGACTTTGGACGTGACCTCTTTGTATACCAGCATCAGGAGGGATGACGGCCTTATGGCCATTAGAAAGATACTAAACACTAGATCAGCAAGTGCTTGGGACCATACGGAGATGCTTATCGAGATGATAGAGCTTATCCTAGATAATAATGTTTTTCTATTCAAAGACAGGTGGTACAGACAAAAGCAGGGAGTTGCCATGGGCTCCAGATTCTCTCCTTCGTATGCCAACCTTTTCATGGGTTGGTTCGAAGAGATGAGGATCTGGAGCATGTGGGATCTGAGTGGAACGACTCCATACTATTCTGGGGGAGGTACATAGACGATTGCCTTATGATCTGGACAGGCTCCTCTGAGAAACTGACTGCTTTCTTACAGCATCTAAACTGTAACAGTTACAATATTGCCTTTACTTTCCAACATAGCAAGATTGAGATCCCCTTCTTAGATGTCCAATTTTACATCAGGGACAACCTTATTCATAGCAGACTATACCGCAAACAAACACTTTTGTGGGGGAAAAGGGGCAGGCCTCTGACAGGCTCTCTGCAATACTGTGTGTGGTACTTTCTGGTGCTGTCAGAAACTGCATTTGCAGATTGGTGGAGAAAGGGGGCTGCCCCCCAATGAGCTCTCAGCAATCCCACTGTGTGGGACTTGTAGTAACAGGAGGGGTTCTTGGCCCGCAATGACTCTCAGTAGCCAAGGGTACTTTATCCCTTAATCAGTAGTGCACCAGGAGGCACGTTTACAACATGAACGCCTTTTACTCGGTGAAAATCTTCTAAAGGAGGTTCTATTATTATTGTCAATGCGATGTCTTTATTTTAATTTCACCCTCACTTTTCACGTCACGCTTATTGTCACTTAATGTGTGATTACCTGAATACTATTGTTGTGGAATAAATATCTGTCATACACTGACTTACATGTCCCTGCTTATATTACTTGCTGCTCTCTTCTAAGAATTAAGTTTCTACTCTTAATCCTAGTGCCCCCCAACAGGGTCACTTCAGTTTGGACCTTTTGGCTACATCAGATCCATTGTTTTTCTAAACAAATTGAACCGTGCAGCAGTTAGGTTATGGGTGGCACAGGCAAAATGGGATATGATGGGTGAGATACGTATATGCCTCGCTTAACAAATACAGTGAGTCAAGGAAGTAGACAGAAAAAACCTCCCACTTTGAACCAAAGCTTAGATAAATCCATTCCAAATGTGCAAAGTAGATGTGCATGCACTTCTCCAGAAGAACTCCCTTGTTTCTTTATCCATGCAATTATCCATTCATCATTTCATTGTTCAAGTATTCGTCACCCTTTGGTACCCACCATTTAATCTTTACATTCTCTTATCCAGTCTTTAACTATTGAAAAACATCATCCATCCATTCATTCACATATTCACTGCTCTCAACCATCCTTTCCCCAAAACATCCATTTACCCACCCACGCATCCCTTCATCCATTCACTCTGTCAACCATCATATTTCAACCCACCCGAAAAGAATTTCTTTCACCTATTATCAGTTTCACCCAACAAGACAGGCATCCAACACTGTTGAGATCTCAAATTACATCAATGATGACATCATCCAGTGATTTGAGTGGTTTCTAAAAGTTTTTGACTGTTAAACATATATACTAAAGTACTACAAAAGTAAAATTATTATACTTTGTGTACCACTAATGAGCGATACCATTTCTAACATATATTATTTGAGAGGCTGTGGGACTGTGCATATCTGTGCATGAGTGGGTGTCTGAGTGTTTGCATGGATGTGTGAGTGGGTGTGTGAGTGAGTAGCTGTGTGGTTGAATACATGGGTGTGTGAGTAGCTGGATGGATGAGTGGGTGGCAGTATGAGTGGCTATATTGGTGAGTGGCTGTATGAGTGGATGTGTGTGGCTGTCTGGGTACATTACTGTGTGTGTGAATACCTGTATTTGAGAGTGAGTATCTGTGTCAATGACTGAATGGGTGAGTGAGTAGACATGTGAGTGCTTGTATGGATGTGTGAATGTGTATGTAAGTCACTGTGTGGGTGTGTGAGTGGTTCTGTTGAGAGGCTAGAGGGATGAGTGAATAGGTGTGTGAGTAGCTGTATGGATGAGTGAGTGGCAGTGTGATTGACTGTGTGGGTGAGAAAGTGGCTGCTTGAGTCGGTATATGGGGAAAGCAAGTAGCTGTGTGAGTGGCTATATGGGTGAGTATGTGGGTGTGTGAGTGGCTCTATTAATGAGTGAGTGGATATATGAGTGGTTGTATGGGTGTGTGAGTAGTTTTATGAGTGGTTGTGTGGGTTTGTGAATGCATTTGTGAGTGGTTCTGTGGATGATGTCATCAGTGATGTAATTTGAGATGTCATCAGTGATGTCACTGACCATGTCATAACTGATGTAAAATGTGAGGTAATAAGCAGTACATTGCAGGAACATACGTTGCAGTTAGCTCAGATAACTATAACTGTTGAATTTCTATGATTCTGTGTGTGTATAATCCAACCCTAACTATAATGTCCCTGTAACCTTTGTTTTTCTCTGTGAATTTGTAAGGTTTTTTAATACTGTTTCAAACTATAGCATCCATGTCACCTTTATTTTCTTTTCAGTGAATTTGTAGTTTTTTAAATTCTATTTCCTAACTATAACGTCCCTGTAACCTTTGTTTTTTAGTGAATTTTAAGGAGTTTTTTACATTTTATTTCCTATCAGAGTGGTTGTGTGAGTGGCAGGAAAGGTTGATGAGTGGATTTGTGAGTGGCTGTATGGGTCTTTGAGTGTATGGGTATGTAGATGGATATATGGGTTTGTGAGTGAGTTTGTGAGTAACTGTCTGGGTGTGTGAGTGGGTTTGTGAGTGGCTGTATGGGTATGTGAGTAGGTGTGTGAGTGGCTGTATGGGTCTGTACTGTGGGGGAAAAGGGGCAGGCCTCTGACAGGCTCTCTGAAATACTGTGTGTGGTACTTTCTGGTGGTGTCAGAAGCTGCATTTGCAGATTGGTGGAGAAAGGGGGCTGCCCCCCAAAAAGCTCTCAGCAATCCCGCTGTGTGGGACTTGTAGTAACAGGAGGGGTTCTTGACCCGCAATGACTCTCAGTAGCCAAGGGTACTTCATCCCCTAATCAGTAGTGCACCAGGAGGCACATTTGCAGAGAGGTAGAGAAAGGGGGTGCCCCTCCAATGAGCCCTCAGCAATCCTGCTGGTTGGACTTACTAATGGTAACAGGATGGGTTGTCAGCCCCCAAAGACCCTCTGTAGCCAAGAGGACTTCATCCACTAACCAGTGGTGCACCAGGAGCCATGGTTGCAGAGTGGTGGAGAAAGGGGGTGAGACTTCCGATGAGCTCTCATCAATCCAGATGATTGTAACTTACTGGTGGTAACAGGACAGGTTCCTAGCCCCCAATGACTCTCAGCCAAGGGGACTTTACTCCCCAACCAGTAGTGCACCAGGTGATGTGTTTGCAGAGTAGTGGAGAATGGGCAGGGACTCCCAAGAATTTGAAGCAATCAGGCTATATGGGATTTACTTGTGGTAACAGGAGGGGTTCTTGGCACCCAGTGACCCCTAGCTGTCAAGAGGACTTCATACCCCAACCAGTAGTGTTTCAGGAGGCATGTTTTCAGAGTGGTGGAGAAAGGGGGCGGGACCTACGATGAGCTCTCAGCAGTCCTGCCGTGTGGGACTTACAGGTGGCAACAGGAGGGGCTCTTGGCCCCCAACAAACCTCAGAATCCAAGGGGATTTCATCCCCCAGTGAGTAGTGCACCATGAGTTGCTTTTGCAAAGGGAATGAGATAGGGGATGGGCCTATAATGATCTCTTGGCAATCCCCTCTTTGTGGGACATACTGGTGGTAACAGGAGAGGTTCTTAGCCCCCAACAACACTGAACTCCTAGGGGACTTCAACCCCCAATAAGTTATGACTCAGGGGGTACATTTGCAGAGTGGCTGAGAAATGTGATGGGGCCTCTGATGAGCTCTCATCAATCATGCTTTGTGGGACCGGAAGGGTCCTTTGCCCCCAACAACACTCGGCATCCAAGGGGACTTCAACCCCCAAACAGCTGTGTGGCAGGGGGTACATTTGCAGAGTGGTTGAGAAATGGGAATGGGCCTCTGATGAGCTGTAGCAGGTCTTCGTACCACAGGGGTCATAAGCACCACAGAGGATCCCTATAGCCACACACATTGAGAAGAAAACATTATAAGACAATTTATTGACCTTAATGTGTCCTTTTGGGACCCCTCTAACTCACCTGTAGGGTCAAGGTAGCTCTACCTTGACCCTTTTATTCATTGTTCACAGAAGGTTACAGCCTGGGGACAGGTCCCGGTACATAAAGTAGCAACTGCAACTTCCCAGTCAGGTTGTGGCCAGTCATTCACAGCATTGCATTTGGCATGTGGATCCGTAAACCCACCTTGCAGATCCTCAGAGGATCCTTGGATGATCTGCCGAGGATCCATCTCTAAAACTACTGAACAGATTTAGTCCAAAGCACAAAAAGCACGCTTTATGTACCAGGAGCTAGGTTTCTGCCAAATTTGCTGTAATTCCATTCAGTGGTTCGGGCTGTAGTCATGTCTAAAATCCCTATGGAAAATTGCATGGGGAAAATTTGTTTTGGGACCTCCCTTTCTCTCAGCCCATGCTTGACAAATCACCGCAGAACTTTCAACACAGCAGCTGAACTGAGCATCACACAAATTTTGAAAATTTCATGATGATTCATCCAACGGCGCTAAAGTTATTAGCAAAACAAAAAACACTGGTGAATCTATCTGTTTGTGTCACTTCTTTCTTGGATATATATATATATATATATATATATATATATATATATATATATATATATATATTATATGATTTTCGGATACACAATCTGTGAAATTTGTGGACCATAATCCTATGTTGTTAGAACTTCTAACGTTTTGTTTACAGAATAACATCTTCCTGTACCAGGACCAGCACGATAAATAGCTAACGTGCATGGCCATGGGCACCTGCTTCACCCCCAGCTACGTAAACCTTTTCATGGGCTGGTGGGAGGAGCAGGTGGCCTGGTCGTCTGCTAAAGTGGAATGGACGGAGAGAATAGTGGCCTGGTACCGGTACATAGAAGATCTCTTCCTGATATGGAGGGGATCAATGGAAACGGCATCCATGTTTGTTAAGATCTTAAATCAAAACGTTAACAATTTACGGTTTACAGCAGAGATGAGCATGACAGAGGTGACTTTTCTTGATTTGGAAGTGTTTATTACAAAGGGAAAAATGTGCACTCAGTTGTACCATAAACCGAAGGCTGGGAACTCTATTTTACACTTTGATAGCAATCATCCTCCCAGATTGATCTCAAGTATCCCCTACGGGGAGTTACTAAGGATAAAAATAAATTGTACTACTAATGAAGACTTTCAGAAACATGCAGAAGCAAGTATAAAAAAATTCAAATCTAGAGGCTATGGAGAGCAGTCATTAAGAGACTCACTTACCAGAGTACAAGCCAAATCGAGGCAGTATTTATTGAAACTTAAGAATATCACCAAGGAAAAGGGACACTTTAGAATGATTACGACTTTCTCCAGTGGGGTGGTAGAGTTGAGAACCATATTGAGAAAAAACTGGAATCTGTTGAGATCAGATTGGTAATGACATCCCAGTGCGTCCAATACTTACCTTTAAAAGTGCGAGGGCACTTAGGGACTCGCTTACGAGGAGTTACTTTGTACGAGCAGTGCCAAAACCATTTGCCGAGGCTCCACTTGGGTTTTTCCCCTGTGGAAGATGCAAAGCCTGTAGTACAAGCAAAAAGGTGTTGTCATACTTAGTGAATGGTAGTGTGAAACCACGCTGGCTCAGGACGTTTTTAAATTGTAGTACCCCCTACACTGTATATTGTTTGACATGCCCCTGCGGGTTAAGATATGTGGGCAGTACGATCCACCAAACTAAGGTGAGAATCTTAGAACATCTGCCGGCAAGAAAAAATCGAGATATAACATACCCGGTAGCGAGACATTACCAAGCTGCACATAATTGCAATAGAGATTTACTCACCTACTTTGTACTACACCATGTTCCAGCCAATCTGCGAAGAGGAGATAGAGTGATGAAATTAAGAAGGCTGGAGTCAAGGTACAATATAGATCTAGATACAAAGGCCCACGGGGGACTGAACAGTAGTGAGGAGCTTGCAGTACACCTAGGATAGAGGGATCTCTTCCTAGGAGTTGTTCTATTTTCAATTTGATTAGAATTACGAATGAAAATTGAATAATCAATTAATTAATGGATATGTGAAGTACTCTGGAAAATGAATTGTTTGAAGAAATGTATAATTTAATATTTTAGATAATGGATTAATTGAGTTTTCTGCTTACGTTAGAATTGTGATTATCATGGTAATCATCCTGAATACGTAGATTGAATTGGAAATGTCATTGGGTGACGTGGGGGGGAAATTATATGGGAGGGATCACTAGGAATGTGAGGGCGGTTGATTAAAATCATTATGTCTGAGCTTGCCCATTCAGGGCTTGATTATGAAAGTGTGGCACAGAAAGGATCGTCTTATCTATGATGTTATAGAAATGGCAATGCATTGGCACATTCAGGGCTAGATTCTGCTGATTTGCTCTTGACAGTTCATTATTGAATGTGATTTAGTGAACTGGGAGCGATTAATGTGGCGATATCAGCAATGTTCTTCTGAGTGTGCCATAAGCTGTATAATATCACGCTAGGTTAAGATGGCGCTCACATTGTAACATGAATGTTGGTCCCTCTTCCATGTTGTTGCTGTATGGGAACAGGAAATGTGGTTTGTAAATAAAGTATAAAAAATGGCTGTTTCTGGCACGCCCTCGTACCATCAAGAAAGGCGACTGCCAAAACACGTCTGGTGTGTTGAAGAGTCTCAATAAAGCTGGAGACTCTCCCCCACGAGTGCTGTGTCTTTTCTGGGAGTGAGAGAGGATAAGGAGCGGTAATATGTCTATATATATATATATTCACTGAAAAAACCATAGGTTTCACACATGTTATAGTTAGCGGAAATTTTACTGATAAAAAACCAATGAAATTCCCCCGTTATAGTTAGTGCAGGCAACTATAACTCACGCGACCGCAATCCTCTGCTGATGCTAATACTGTATTTAGACACTTATTTACCCATGTCTTCTTCCATAAATTTTTAGCTATACATATATTACAAATATTTTTTTTTCATAAAGACACATATGTTATCAGCAGAAGATTGCGGTCGCGTGAGTTATAGTTGCCTGCACTAACTATAACGGGGGAATTTCATTGGTTTTTTATCAGTAAAATTTCCGCTAACTATAACATGTGTGAAACCTATGGTTTTTTCAGTGAATTTGCAAGGTTTTTTAAATGCTAATTCCTAACTATAACGTGTGTGAAACCTATGGTTTTTTCAGTGAATTTGTACGGTTTTTTAAATGCTAAGTTACTTTACGCCATTCGTGGCGTGCGCGCCCAGTTAGTGCCATGCACGCACGGTGGACTACCTCTCTGCCAAATTTCTAGTAATTCTGTTCAGCCGTTCGGGCTGTAGCCCTGTCTAAAGGTCCTATGGAAAAATGCATGGGAAAAACGCGGTTTGGGACCCCCCTTTTATCTCAGCCCCCGCTTGACGAATCCCCCCGAGACTTTCAGGGTAGGAGCGGAGCGTAGCACCCCACCTATTTTGAAAAATTCGCGAGGATTCGTCGACCGGCGCCAAAGTTATTCAAAATAGAATGTTGCGGATTTCCTATGGAAACGTGGTCCTAACTATAACTACCTACTGGCGACCGCCAGTAGGTAATATATATATATATAATCTACTGGCGGTCGCCAGTAGATAGTTATAGTTAGGACCGTGTTTCCATAGGAAATCTGAAAATTCTATTTTGAATAACTTTGGCGCCGGTTGACACATCCTCGCGAAATTTTCAAAACTAATGGGGCGCTCCGTTCAGCTCCTACCCTGAAAGTCTCGGGGTGATTTGTCAAGCGGGGGCCGATAAAAAAAAGGGGGGCCCCAAAACGCATTTTCCCATAGGACCTTTAGACAGAGAGGTAGTCCTCAGGTCAGGGAAGTGCCTTTTGCATATATGGAGTCAATCTGTTCAGTAGTTCCTGAGAAAATTGCAGTTAAAGCACATAAATATCTATAGCCGCGCACCGTGTGCGCACCTTGCACGCACGGTGCGCGCACCCTAACGTGCGCAAGCGTAATTCTGATTGGTGGTCAGTCAACATTCGAATCGGTCGAAATCCGGAAGTGTCGGCCGCCATTTTGTTTGTTGTGGGTGCGAGAGGGAAAAAGAGAGGTGGCGAACGTGAAAAGGGGGCAGGGTAAAGAGTTCCTGACCCCTAGCCTTTGTCAGGGGGTCCCTAAAGGACCCCGAAGGGTGAAAAAACATTTTATTTTTTGGGGGGAAAAAATCGCGGGGTGCACGCACGGTGCGCGCACCGTGCGCGCACGGTGATAAACCATAAAAAAAAAAAAAATTACAAAAAACTAGCAGTTAAAAAACCGTACAAATTCACTTAAAAAACCATAGGTTTCACACACGTTATAGTTAGGAATTAGCATTTAAAAAACCTTGCAAATTCACTTAAAAAACCATAGGTTTCACACATGTTATAGTTAGGTAGACATTTCACTCGTAAAAAACCAATGAAATTCCACCGTTATAGTTAGTTCAGATAACTATAACTCGTGGGACCGCCACTCTATCACAAGGATGATGTCATCAGTGATGTCATGAGTGATGCCACTGACCATGTCATGAGTGATGAAATATGTGACGTCATGAGCACTGGATTGCGGGCGCGCGAGTTATAGTTATCTGAACTAACTATAACGGTGGAATTTCATTGGTTTTTTACGAGTGAAATGTCCACCTAACTAGAACATGTGTGAAACCTATGGTTTTTGAAGTGATATATATATATATATATATATTTCATAATCCTTTCTGACAACAGTCTCTCATCGATCCAGTCCTCAGAACCAAGAAAGGCGCAAACTCCACTTTTTGCAGTGCAGGTATAATTTTTATTGTTATTTCTTTCGGTGCATGGCCGCCATGACGCGTTTCGAACCTCCAAGGGTTCTTGATCACATGACACACCACGTCAATTCCCCCGGCTTTTAAAGTGACAAGTGCATAGTTTTTTTCTTTGTTGCCTTTTCACAAAAATAATGGAACTAGAAAACATACTATTCGTGCAGTTTCTGCCATGTTGCACACAACAGTGATAAATTCATGACAATTGTGTTTACTTTGTGTTTGCATAAATGCCCAACATTCTTGGAAAGTAGAAATGTTATTTACATTTTGATACCTGTTGTCAGTTACTCAGTAACATTTCTTTTGGACGTTATTGTGAACATCCCTGGGATGACATTTTCTCTAGATGCATAATGCAAAAATGCGTTCAAAACACAGTATATTGTTATCTAATATACCTATTAATTTTTATAACAATATAAATACAAATTCTAAGTACAACATAACATAATAACTGTGCAAAATACGCTTGTAAATGTAAACATTCCCAACTTGTTGTAAACAACCCCATTGTCATACTGATATGTAAACTCTAATGTTTGTGCAAATTGGCAAAAAAAGTGCTAGTGCTTACATTTTAACTGTGCCTGTAATTAATTTTGTCTGGAGATATATTATTCAGTGCACATGAGCCCATGTGCTTACCATAAACTCCTAGACTGAGGAAAACGACTCTGGGAGGGGGGAGGGGCATTTTGGTTCTTAATTGAGATGCCAACCTTGTATCACAATCAATGATGTTATAACCACGTATGTAAATCCTCTATTGTGTTTAAACCATGTGGGCTTTTGCTGTCTAGTTCTAAGATATATTTGGTTTCTAGACGCCTCAACATGGCTTCCCTGTTTCCTCCTCTTCTTGGAGGCGGCACGCTGTCGATTACATAGTACTTTAAGTGGTCCATATTACTGGAATGGACCTCCTCAAAGTGGCGGGCCACCGGATAAGTGATATCTTTGTTTGTGATGGGCCGCATGTGCTGGAGTATTCTCTTGTGGACCTGCAACTTTGTGCTTCCCACATATCGCAGTCCACAAGAGCACTCCAGCACATACACAGCAAAGTCTGATTTACAGGTTAAAAATTTGTTGATTACAGAGGGCTTGCCTTTGAAAGCTGTTGAAAAGGATGTTTTATTTTCACCGTGTTTGCATGCTTTGCATACCAAACACCGGACAAATCCTTTTCGATTGGTCAACCAATTGCTGCTCGTGGTAACCTCTGGACTACTGCTGACTAGATGGTCCCCTGTGCTTTGTGCCTTTCTGTATGTTATCATGGGTAGTGCTGGCATTTGACTCCCTATGACTGGATCACTTTGCACTAAATGCCAGTTGTCCTTAATTATTTTTCTTAGGCTGTCTTTTTGTTTATTGTACGTGAGTATTAGGCGGGGGCTACTCTCTGTGGCAGAAATTTTCATTCTTTTAATCTTGCCAGCTGATGGTTTGAAGAGTAAATCTTCCCTTGTTTTGGCCCTAGTTTGTTTTATGGCATCATCAATTACCTTCTCTTTGTATCCTCTCTCAAGGAAACGGATTTTACACTCTTCCTGTGCTTTTTGTAGATCAGTTTCATTACTGCATATTCTACGAATTCTTAGCATCTCCCCGTAGGGGGTGCTGAGAATTGTATGCTTAGGATGGAAACTATTTGAATGCAGTATGGTATTTCCTGCTGTTGGTTTTCGATGTAGGCGAGTCTCCAAAATGTTGTTGGAGACATACACTTCTACATCCAAAAAGCAGATGGTACTCTTGCTCA
This sequence comes from Triturus cristatus, assembly GCF_964204655.1. Taxonomy (NCBI): domain Eukaryota; kingdom Metazoa; phylum Chordata; class Amphibia; order Caudata; family Salamandridae; genus Triturus; species Triturus cristatus. The sequence continues at coordinate 761,581,300 of NC_140587.1, forward strand.
TGGTGTAGGTGAGCTGGATATTGACATTGTTGGAATTTAGACATCTTATAAACTCCTCAGCGCTTTCTATATCACCCTGCCATATCACAAACAAGTCATCTATAAATCTGATCCACTTGATTATATTTTTGGACCAAATTTCCGGATGTTCTGTTCTTACTATTACTTCTTCCCATCTACCCATGTGTAGACAGGCGTAGCTGGGTGAAAAACTTGCACTCATTGCCACGCCTCTCACTTGATGATAGACCTGTTGCTGGAATAGAAAGTAATTGTTATTTAAACAAAACTTTGTCAGGTCCACTAACATTTTGTTATGGGTGTGGTACTCTATAGATCTTTTTCCTAAGAAATGTTCCAAAGCTTGTATTCCGTCTGAGTGATGGATGGACGTGTAGAGGTTACTGACATCAGTGATGTCATTTGAGATGTCATCAGTGATGTCATGAGTGATGTCACTGACCATGTCATGAGTGATGTAATATGTGACGTCATCAGCAGTGCATTGCGCGCGCGCGAGTTATAGTTAGCTGAACTAACTATAACGGGGGAATTTCAATGGTTTTGTACAAGTGAAAAGTCCAGCTAACTATAACACCCCTGAAACCTATGGTTTTTTCAGTGAATTTCTGAGGTTTTTTAAATGCTAATTCCTAACTATAACGTGCCTGAAACCTATGGTTTTTTCTGTGAATTTCGAAGGTTTTTTAAATGCTAATTTCTAACTATGCCTACAGAGATAGGACATGTGAAGAAAGAAGAAAAAATGCACAGAAAGAAAAAAAAGAAGTGCAGAAAGAAGCAACAAAAGTCCTCAAAGACAAAGAAAAGTGCAGGAAGAAGGATAACGTGCAGAAAGAACAAAAAGAAGAGCAGAAAGAAGCCTTGTTGCAAAATCATCCTGTACCCTCAACTTTTTCAGACAGATACTGGTGGTAACTGAGTCTGACTAACCAGTCCTAGAGCCAGTGCTATGTTAACAGACACTTAGAATACAGTGAAAACACCTACATACACTAGAGAACATTATGCGTTGGGGTCTCCCTGTGATTAGCATGACCTCCTCTGTAAGCCCCTAGTATATAATAGGGCAGGGGGGTTAAAACTACCTCTTAAAACAGGCCACAGGGCGTTTTTGCACACGTTAACTCAGGCCCCGTCCCCTCCCTTCACCACGCCCTGTGTCCGTTTTTAGTTGGGAGATTAAGTTCATTTGAATCCTAAGGGTCCCTAGGGTCCAACTAGCCCACTAGGTACCTCCAGTAAGTGCCACAGAGCTGCGTTGCAGAGAGGTGTAAAAAGTGGCATGGCCTGGACCACCTCTCTGCAATGCAGCTCAGTGGCGCTTACTGGAACCACTTGGTGGGCTAGTTAGCCCCCAGGGGCCCTCAGTATTGAAGGGAAATTATATCCCCAATTTAAAACGTGCCATAGTGCGTGTTTGCACACGTCACCTCAGGCCCCGTCCCCTCCCTTCACCACTGTGTAAACGCGCCCTGTGGCTGTTCTAAGTTCTAAGTGAGCCCGGAGTCACAGTCACAAACGTCCTCTTCTTCCTGAATAAAAGTGAGATTATGCTGCATACTTGTTCATATTTGAAGTAGTTCGCACAGACACACGTTTTAAAAACAATAAAGTTCCTAATACCCGCCTTCTCTGAACAGTTAGCTTGCTGCCCCATCCCCCTCCTCCCTATCCTCTGTTGTGTGAATCCATGGACTAGCCTCCTCCCTCCTGCCATGCATGGTCTGATGTGCAGCCACTGCCCTCAATTTAGTATGATGTACCAGTCCACTCCTCCTGCCCTCCATTGCCCAATTCTATGCCCCATCATTGACCTCCTGCTTAAACTCTGTGCTTAGCTTGCTGCCCCTATTCTCCTTCCCCCTGCCCTCCGATGTCTTTGTGCATGCCCCTGCTCCATCCTTTTTGCCCACCATGTTCCATGGACCTGCCACTCCTATCTACTCTGAGTGTTCTGTTGAGCTGCCACTCCCCTCCCACCTGCCTAGCATAGTCAGATGACTGTAACCTGCCCCTGCCACCTCCACCCTGCCTGTCCACATGCCATGCCCCTATCCTCTTCCTCCTGTCCTACATGGTCCATTGTACTGCCACACCCTACTGCCCTCCCTGGTCTGTTGTGCTGCAACTGCATCTCCTGCCTGTCCCGTGCGGTCTGTTGTGAGGCCCCTTCCCCTGAACTTTCTTGTCTGTGCACAGGTCCTGACCCTCCCTTCTATCCTCCATCGTCCTTTGTGCATGCCCCTGCACCCTCCTTCTGGCCCATCATAGCCATTGTGCTGCCACTAACCCTCCCACTTGCCATGCATGGTCTTCTGTGCTGCCATGGCCCCTCCCACCTTCCCTGTGTGGTCAGTTAGCTGCCCATGACCCCCTCCCACCTTCCCTCCATGGTCTGTGTGTATGCCATCACAGTCTCACTGTTGCTCCTCATGGTGTGTCTTGCTTCTAGTGCCCATCCTGCCTGACCTCCATGGCTATCTTGCTGCTCCTGCCCTGCCCCCTTGCCCCCAGCCCTCTGTTTACATGTGCAGACCCCTACTCCCTCCCTCCTGGCTTGTCTGTTCCATTGTAATGCCCCTGATCCGTCCCTCCTGCCCTTTATGGTCTGTTATGCTGCATCTTTCTCTCCTGTCTATCCATTATGGTCAGCTAGCTACCATTGCCACTTGCCCCTCTGTTCTCTGTTGTCCATGTGCATGGTCCTTTCCCCTCCCTCTTGCTTTCTATGGATTGTTGTGCTGCACTCCCGTCCCGCATGCCCTGTGTGGTGTATTGTGCTGCTGCAAACCCTGATGCCTGCCCTGCAGGGTCAGTTTGGTGCACCTCTCCATGTCCCTCCTGTCCTCTGTTATCCAAGTCCATGTCCCTACCCCATTTCCTTCCATGATCCAATGTACCATACTTGCGAACATTTTGAACTTGGTAAGAGGGAGATTTTGAAAAAAAACTGGGGTATTGATTTTCCCCTTTGAGCTACATTGAAAAAGAGGAGATTGTAGACAGGAGACAGATCAAATAAAGCCCATTTGAGCTTAAAAACATTGGACGTTTCCTGGCTGAATCGGGTCTGTTGGCATGTATGGTTGTACTACCATTGCCTCTTCCTTCTGCCCACAATGGTCTATTACATTGCCACAGCCTCTCTTGCAAGTCCTGTATTGTTGGTGTGTTGCCCCTGCCCCCCTTTCCACTGCCCTCCATAGTCTGTTGTGCTGCCACAGCCCTTCCTGCCTGCTCAGTGTGGTTAAATTGTGGCCTTTGAACCCTCCTACCTGCCTTCAATTTTCAGAGTCCGTGCCCCTGGCCTCTGCCTCTCAACAGTATCCTAATGAACAACTAGATTGCTAACATTCTATATTTATTACAAAAGTGTGGAACGCCTGACGTCATCTTGATGTAATCAAAACTGTAATACCTAGAGCATTTCCTTTAGAAATTAAATATATGAGAGGGTCTTATTGGCATCAAAATTATGGTTAGTGCTCTAAAAGACTAAAATAAGGACATCTTTTCTGAGTTTTCAAATAGCGGCAAAGCACTTTTAAATTATTTGTTATCTTTATGTTTTTTTATCCAGTTGACCACTTGATTAAATGTTGCACTTAGGGGAGAGGATGTGGTGTTACTTCCAGAACTGCAGACTTTGCAACTGGTGAACCAGGTTGGAGTTTCTGCTTCAGCTCGACATTCTGTGATTCTGGTCAAATCACTTAGTCTCCCCATGTCTACAACCAAAATGAATTTGTTCTTGTGTGATGTAACCAATGCTCATGTAAAGCACTCCAATACCTGACAAGTCTGCACTATATAACACTGCAAAAATACAAAATACTAAGTGTTTTGCACACTTCTGTCATTGGGCTATATTTGGGCTACATCTGGGTGATTTTGGGCTACATTTGGGCTCTTTTGTCTCCTGTGGCCATCTTGGGAGATTTATTTGTTATGAAGTTTCCTAATTCCCTCATGTACTGCAGTCTCCTCAGTAGGAAATGCTTTCAGTTTTTTACCTTGATTCCATCATGAAGGTATTCAGATATGTCACACATTTGCCATAAATTCTGAATGTTGGCACTCTAGTTGCTCATTAGATCACTGTAGTAAAACTACTGTTCACCATGGAAGTCTGCTCCTGGTATTAAAAGTGCATGTTTCAGTCTGCATGTCAGAATTTTTTAATGAAATAGAAGAGGATTTGAGAAGTCACTCAAAATGTGCCCTCATTTTCTTTCTTCAGCATTAATCATAATTTCTTTGGCAAAATGAACCCCCTCATTGTGTTCCTTTTTAATTTAAATGTTTTGAGTGTTACCAGTTTATTCCAATCAAGATGGCTTCAGGTGTGCCATACTTTTGTCATAATGAAGACAGTAAGCGCTCTAGTTGTTTTTAAGAACATTCTGGGACATTCTGTCATTGGGCTATACTTGGGCTACATCTGGGTGATATTTGGGCTACATTTGGGCTCTTTTGTCTCTGGTGGCCATCTTGGGAGACTTATTTGTTATGAAGTTTCCTAATTTCCTCATTTACTGCAGTCTCCTCAGTAGGATATACTTTCAGTTTTTTACTTTGATTCCATCAAGAAGGCATTCAGATGTGTCACACATTTGCCATAAATTCAGAATGTTAGCAATCGTTTTGCTCATTAGATCACTGTAGTAAAGCTACTGCTCACCAGGGAAAACTGCTGCTGGTATTGAAAGTGCATGTTTCAGTCTGCATGTCAGAATTTTTTAATGAAATAGAAGAGGATTTGAGAAGTCACTCAAAATGTGCCCTAATTTTTCTTTCTGCAGCACTAATCATACTTTTTTTGGAAAAATGAACCCCCTCATTTTGTTCCCTTTTAAATTAAATGTTTTAAGAGTTACCACTTTAATCCAAGCAAGATGGCTTCAGGTGTGCCATACGTTTATCATAAGTAGGACTGTTAGCGCTCTAGTTGTTCTTTGGAACACTCTGGGAAGCTGCAGTAGAACACAAAGGAATCAACTGACAGTCTCTGCCATTGTTGGATGTACATGTTTTACTGAAAATGTCAGACTTCATTCTCACATGACTGAGAAAGATAATGTGAATTTACAGAAAATAAGCTCTCAGTTTAGCGTATAGATCACCTTCCAAACCTCTGTGGGAAAAGCATGAGAAAATATTTTTCTCTCAATCATGATATCCCAGCAGAAGGCTTTTTCACATGGTGAAATCACCTTAGAACATACCACAGTTCCTAAAATGAGTATGGTACCATCAACAAATGATTTATAATGTAAGTAAAGTATTAAAACCTTCTATTAACTGCAATGCTTTTTAATGAGGTGCTATCATGTATATTGGTCCCAAGATGGCTGCCAACACTTCTTGGATGAAGTACTGACAGCCAATCAGATCTCAGGATGAGATGTGTGGTTAGGCTCCGCCCACATATGTATATGATTTTACTTTTGATTTTCTCAGGAACTACTGAACAGATTGACACCAGACCTGCAAAAGGCACTTCCCTGACCTGAGGACTACCTCTCTGCCAAATTTCAAGTAATTCTGTTCAGCTGTTCGGGCTGTACCTTCGACTAAAGGTCCTATGGAAAAATGCATGGGGAAAACACGTTTTGGGACCCCCCTTTTTCTCGGCCCCCGCTTGACGGATCACCCCGAGACTTTCAGGGTAGGAGCGGAGCGGAGCGCCCCACCTATTTTAAAAATTTTGCGAGGATTCGTCAACCGGCGCCAAAGTTATTCCAAATAGAATGTTGCGGATTTCCTATGGAAACACGGCCCTAACTATAACTATCTACTGGCGACCGCCAGTAGATAATATATATATATGGCTTGAACATTAATGAGGAGCTTGCAACACATCTAGGGGATTAGAAAAGTTGTTGCCTTAAATGGATATGACGAGGCTGATTACTTTCTATATAATGGTGCAAATGTTTCTCTGTGTAATTAATTATTTTCTTCGCATAATTGCTTCACTGTATAATTGTTATTGTTGTCTAATGTCTTTCATGAAATTTTGGATATGGCAGGATTGTCACCCATATCATTTTGCAACCTTATATATATTTTGTTTGAAGGATCATGGTGGGAAGGGACTAGAGGTACTGTGAAATATATTTTTCTCATGCTTTTATCTCGAAGTTTTAGAGCCAATACAGGGCGAGATCTTTGGACATTGCCTCCGTAATCGACTATATAGACCGGAGACAGAACAATGCAATGTTCGTTGGACTAATTGAATTGAGGATCATTCTTTAACTTTGATTTTAATGGTTGGTACACGCAGAGATTTGCATGTGCACTTTGAGCCCATCTGTGAGCATTATGTGTTTATTGATACAACAAATCTCCCTAGGAGCACAATGACACCATACAATATTGGCTCTGTGTATTTCCACTTTTTCATCAATGTTATCTTACGTGTAACACAGTGCACTGCGAGCGCATCTGTGGGCATAATATATTTGGAAAAGGGTTGTATTTACGTATAAACGTGACACCACAATATAAAATAGATACTGTGTATTTACACTTGTATGACTGTATGTATAATGATTACTATTCACATTTTTCAACTGCATGGACTGCATTTTGCATGTTTGAAGATGGCAATGCCATTTTATGTAAAATGGGGGCATATGTATCAAGCAAATTTTTAATCGCAAACGCTGCGATTCACAAAATACAGCGTTTGCGATTAAAAATTCGCAAAACGGGATGTATAAGGCAAAATCCCATCGCAAAATTAAGGAATTGCTAATTTAGCGATTTCTTAATTTTGCGTAAGCATTTAAGAAATCGCAAATTGCGATTTCTTAAATGATATGTAAAAAGCACCCAAGTTGTGCGAATTATCCTTAAGAAATCGCAAATTACCACCAACTTCCAGTTGGTGGTAATTTGCGATTTCCTTTCAAAATGCACTATTTTTAATTTTGCAAAGTGCCACGTGACGCTCATACATGCCCTTAGGGCATGTATGTGCGCCATATGCACACACATGCTCATTTCAGGGGTGCATCAGGGTGTCATCATGACACCCTTGCACCTTTGAAATTATTCTCAAATAGCGATTAGCAAATTGCGAATTCGCTATTTGAGAATTACTTCCCATTCATTCCTATGGGTCTCCTGGCCCATAGAAATGAATGGGCAGGTATTCCTTAATTGCGATTTCGCAATTTGCTAATCGCAATTAAGGAATTTTAAGAAATCGCAAAAAGTTTGCGATTTTTTAAATACATCCCGTTTTGCAATTCTCAAATAGCGATTCTTTAAAAATCGCTATTTGAGAATCGCAAATGGTGATGTTGATACATATGCCCCTTAGTCCCTTCTCTCTAATGATTGCAGTTGGAAAGTGAATGATACAAACTGTAGCCATTTCCGGTGCGCCTGATTACCATCGAAAAAGGCGACTGCCGAAACGAGTTTGGTTGCAGCGAGAGTCCGTTAATAAATTACTTTGGACTCACCCCCATGAGTGCTCTGTTCTTGCGTTTGAAGCAGTGCGAGTTTGGAATCTGATGTTTAGCGGGTGCACCATCTGCGCAAGAGCACCCGTTGCGAGTGCACAGAGGAGATGCACAAGTTGGAGCTGGAATATATAAGCTTTCCACCTAAACTTGAGAACTACCCAGAGGTCTCTGCTTCTTTTTTGCATAATTTATTTGTCACTCTATGCCTGAAAGGGTATTTTTTTGACTTATACTGGGTGCTCCCTTGTGTCTGAACAAAGCTATACCTCTCTGAAGAGCTCTAATTAGAGCAAAACACTGTGTATGGGGTTGCTTTTGCTCATTTCAGGTTGGCTTGGTTGGTATTTTACCAATTCAAAGCTGTAATACTGTGCCTGGAGTGGTAAATGGCTGTTGTCATTTTACAGCTCAGCAAGGACAGTACTGTGCTAGTCCTATGCTTAAAGACTTTGCTGTAGAAATGGCAAAATACTTTGTCCTTTTCAATCTCGACGTGGATGGCACTGTGCTAATCCTATGCTTAAAGACTTTGATAGAAAAACAGACATTTGAGGTGAGCAGATCTAGGGTGTCGCTGGTGTTGAGAGTGCTCTATACAGGAGCTGCTTTCCACCTAAACTTGAGAACTACCCAGAGTTCTCCGCTTCTTTTTTGCATAATTTATTCGTCACTCTATGCCTGAAAGATTATTTGTATTTATATATATATATATATATATTCACTGAAAAAACCATAGGTTTCAGGGGTGTTATAGTTAGCTGGACATTTCCCTCGTACAAAACCCTAGAAATTCCCCTGTTATAGTTAGTTCAGCTAACTATAACTCGCGCCCCCGCAATGCATCGCTGATGACGTCGTCACATATTACTTCACTCATGACATGGTCAGTGACATCACTGATGACATCACTGATGACATCACTGATGACATCTCAAATGACATCACTGATGACATCACTGATGACGTCATCCATTTGAGTATGTGTTTCTGAACAATTTTAATATGTTTAATATATATAGGGAAAGGCCTGTTGAAGAATAAGTGGGTGTACAAGTGTGTGAATGGATGATTTTCTAGGTGCGTAACTGACTCTATGTGAGTGTCTATATAGGTGTATAAATGCATATGATAGTCTTGTATGGAGTGACTGTAAGTATGAGTGACTGTACAGGTGAATGAGTGGAGGTGTATGTAGACCTAAGAGTTAATGAGTGGGTATGTAGATATTGGTATTGGAGTATCTATGGTTTTGAGAATGGAAGTCTGCAATTTTGAGTCGATGATGTATCAAAGGTCATATTAGGGTGTGAGAAGATGCGGTAATTTATCACTTGGATGACGTCATCAGTGATGTCATCAGTGATGTCATTTGAGATGTCATCAGTGATGTCATCAGTGATGTCACTGACCATGTCATAAGTGATGTAATATGTGACGTCATCAGCAGTGCATTGCGGGGGCGCGAGTTATAGTTAGCTGAACTAACTATAACAGGGGAATTTCTAGGGTTTTGTACAAGGAAAATGTCCAGCTAACTATAACTCCCCTGAAACCTATGGTTTTTTCAGTGAATTTCTAAGGTTTTTTAAATGCCAATTCCTAACTACAACGCCCCTGAAACCTATGGTTTTTTCAGTGAATATATATATATATATATATATATAGATATATATAGATATATACAGATTTAGATATATATTACCTACTGGCGGTAGGAAATCTGCAACATTCTATTTGGAATAACTTTGGCGCCAGTTGCCGAATCTTCGTGAAATTTTCAAAACTCGTGGCCCGCTCCGGTCCGCTCCTACCCTGAATGTCTCGGATGATTCGTCAAGCGGGGGCTGTGAAAAAAGGGGGGTCTCAAAACATGTTTTCCCCATGCAATTTTCCATAGGGACCTTTAGTCGCAGCTACAGCCCGAACTGCTGAACGGAATTACACCACATTTGGCAGAAAGGTAGACCTTGGTTCCGAGTCATGACTAAATGGTGTAAATCCGTTCAGTAGATCCTGAGAAGATCAAAAGTAAAATCACATATATATCTGGGCGGAGCCTAACCACATCATCATGAGATCTGATTGGCTGTCAGCACTTCATCCAAGAAGTGTTGGCACCCATCTTGGGACCAATATACATGATGGCACCTCATTAAAAAGCTGAAGGATAAAAATTATTCGTTCTGTTTATTCGCACCATGTAAAGTTAGCTCAATGTATCTATGATGGTATTCTGATCACATAAACACCTATTGATATGTTCTAGAAGAAGCATTTCTTCTCGTTTCTTACTGCACGACAAAAAGGGCCGAAAACCATGCTGTAGCCATCTTGGTTTGTGATAGACCATGTGTCTGATCACGTGCTTTCCTTTGCCTCCCATCTTCATGATTTAGTTCATACCAGCCCAGAGACAGGTTAATTGTATTTATGGCCAAGGCCCAAGGTCACATCTGCTGTAGGGAGTATTAAGCAAATTCCTTCAGGCCCTGGGACGAAAAGGGAGTCACCCTGCCGACCTCCTCTGTATAGATAGCACCCTTTTATGTGAGACTGAAACTGAACACTGTATGAGCTCATCCAGGAGCCCATGGACTAACTGGTATGTTTCCACTTGTAAGGCTGTGTATGCTGAATCTGTTATGTATTTAAGTGTGGTTTTGTCAAGGGGCCAGCAGTCTTCCTCGGCGCACCTGATGGGTGAGGATCGATGAGGCTCCTCTATATAGAGTTTTGCTTTGGCCAATAAAGCTTCTGAACCTTCTCCGTTGCCGACTGACTATTATTTGAAATATATTGCGGGCCACTGGTAAGTGTGGCCCTTGGGATTTTTATTGAGTACTTCAGTTGGCGACTCTGGTGGGACCCCGTGATAGGGTCTTTTCCTCCCCCGTATTCGGGTGGTAGGATTGAGGGCGTTCTGGTCGGGCAGGCGGGGGAGAGGGATTTTATTTTTTCCTTCTCCCTGATCGATATTTTTCTTTGGGCACGTCCACTCCGCACTCCCGATCAGGGTGTCCTCTGCTGCTAGTAGCCCTTCACCGGGGTCCTACGGGCTTAACCCAGGAGCTGACCGTGTTGGTCCCAAGAAGTTGGCAGCGGAGAACGAACGTCCGTACCTGGGTGCACCCGGTGAGTAATTTGTTTGTTTGACGCTCGCTTTTGAGCGGTGTATTTGGAACAGTTAACTGTATTTTGATTTGGGGGTCATGAGTACCCTAGGAGAATTACGGAGGTCTTGCAGGGTGGTCCGGTAGGGACTGACTGTAGAGACTCCACGGATCTTTTGGGATTTGGAGACACTGCTCAGATGCCTAGTTGTTACCTGTGTGTAACACATGGCCGGATTATATTCGGAAAAGCCTGTGACTGTAATTGGGTAGCCGTGAGACATACCTGAGGTGATGCTTGCACCACATCAGAACGGTCTCAGTGGTAAACCAAGGAGGTCATAGGATGGTCTGTAGTCCAGTCCGTGGTCGTACCTGTCTGACTGCCTCTTGCCAGTCCTTTTTGGAAAGACTGCTCGTTGTGATTCTGTCGGCCCGGTGTTTTGAATAATTCTCCACGAACAGGAGTTGACGGGCTCGGTTCGTTTGTTTGGATGCATCAAGTTTGAATAAGTAGGTTGAGGCTGAACTGCAGAAAACGTCATATAGAAAATCAATATGTGTTATATGTGATACAAGAATTTGTTTGTACGTTATTGGTGTTTGTCTGTTAACTAACAATGCCGTGCTTCAGTAAATTGAATTGTTTTGGTTGTTGTTGTCGGACTGGTGGCTCTCGTCTGGCCGAAAGCCAGCCTGCCCCACCGGAGGGCAGTCCCAACCATTTCATGTACATAAAACACGGATTAACTCCTCTATTGTTTAATACTTTGTGGCATAAGTATACCAGAGGTAATGAAGAATTGCAATGGCCTCAAACGGGTTCCTTCGATGAGAAGAAAATTGCCTTTTTGCAGGATCAGTTATTTTCTAGACGCAGTAGGCAGTCTATGTTTGATGCATTAAACACCTGGCAGAAGGAATCTAAGCGGAGGCGAATGAGAGAAGAGAAATTAGCTAGAGTTAAAGCAGGGCAAACAGTTACTCAGAAGGCTGTTGCCTACGACAGAGCCCGAACAGAAGAAGGGATTGAATGTGTGAATCGTGAGTGCCGATTACAGGTCGATAAAAGTTATGTGACTCGGCCCGACGCCGAAGATGAAATTGGAGATTTATTGGACCTGCGTCCACCACCCCCATATGTCCCGAAACGGTTATACCCGGCGGTACCAGATGCCCCGGTATTAGCCGTTGCAGGTCCAGTCGCCCCTGCGCAAGTTTCAGCTGTGATGACGGAAGCTCCTGCTGCGTCAGCACCTTTAGCCCCTCCCCTCCTTGCGCCTCAAACCAATTTGTCCCGGTTGTCCTCGTCTGTTACAGAGATTATGACTCTATTGCCCAATTTATTGTCATCTGCGACAGCTGGGAATCTTCAGCTGTCACCCGGGTCAGCCCATTCTCCCCATGTGATGACCTCTTCCTCGGCGAGCGCAACTCCCTTACCAGCTGTTTCCACTCCGGTACATTCGCCCGGTTCTCTTGAAGGCAAGAAACTGTTTACCCGGTCAGCCTTAAAATTGGAGGAAAGGGAGGTTATTGCGCTACAAGCATCACAATGGATGCAACAGCCTATTTACACTTTGTCCGACATATGGAGCACTATGAAAGACTATGAGCCCGTGATGCAACAGCATGCGTTAGACCATATAGCTGCATGCCTGATATCATTATGAGAACAGGTTCATACAGGGGGGAAGGCTCCGATAATATTGTATACTATTCATGACCATGCGCATAAATTTCAATTAACCCCGGAGGAGGTGTACAAAAATGTTGGAACGTTGATTGGTTATAGAACCCGAATTCAATCTACCGGTCCTGCGGGTTCCGTGCATTTCCCAATACGTGAGGTCCACCCTATTTATCATCCAGAAATCATTGAAATAATAGATGCAACAGGGACGGTTACCCGCCCGCGAGCAGATGCCCGTTTTCAGGAGCAGTGGGTATACACCCCATGGAAACGCAGTGAAGTGCTGTCATTAAGCATTAAAAGCTCATTTGCCCGACCCTAGGAAAAATGCTACAGCATATTATAAAGAACTTACTGAAGCCGCCTCATCGGCGGTAATGACATTGGCCGATATAGAATTATTCTTTGCTCTATTAGTACCAGTGGATATATGGCGTCAGGTACATGACCAAGACCATGTGACTGAATTTGGGGGAACATGGGATCAATTGAAAGATTGGGATGAAGATCGAAAACCCGGAGATAAGCCCAGGGCTGAAATATTAACGCTACCTGACAAAATAATTACATACATGCATTCGTTAATCCCGCCTAGAAAAGTGGATTGGGATAAATTGACAGCGTGCCGACAAAAGAAAGATGCGAGTGTGTCGGATTTTTTCACTAGATTTGAAGGTGTTTTTATTGACTTCAGTGGCCAGGACTTATCCAAGGAGGGTGGTATACACTTGTTTGTCAATAGGTTTGTAACAAATTTACTGCCCGAAATCTCGGCCCGACTCCAGGCCGCAGAAAGTACTTGGACGACGTCTACTCCCTCGATTATATTAAGCATGGCTCAATATTATGAGCACCGAGAGAATAAAAGTAAGGATAAGACCGAAAAGAAAGCAAAGGATTTAAAAACACGGGTCCTATTGCAGCAGGTTGAGAGAGGCCGTGGAAGGGGTCGGGGAGGGCCGACCTCTGCTCCACGAGGGGTGGGCCAAGTACCGGGTGGAGGACGAACTGATTTAGGAATAAACCAATGCGCATTTTGTAAACAGGAAGGGCATTGGCGTTCCCAGTGTCCGTTGTTATATGCACAAAACAACAATACACGAGGCCAAGGGAGAGGACGCGGTGGTGGTAGTCGAGTTGGACATACACGACAGGAGGAGTCTGGACAAGGTGGGAATAGTCAGAACTATTTTGATCATGGTCAGGGAAAGCAGTACTTCAATGAAGAATGTGGCAGTGATGCATTGGCAGGCTATCCTCGTGCATAGGACAGCCAAAGGCAGAGTGGGGGACGTGTGTCAATTCCTATAGATCAGAACGGACCGTATGTTAATGCACATTCAATGGGCGCATCGGGTAAGTTTCTAGTTGACACAGGAGCTATGAACAGTTCTGTTTCACATGCCCTTGTCCCTGGGGCTGCTCTGTCTGGCCAGGATAATGTGTCCGTAGGTTTCTCTGGAACTCAGGTGGTGAGCCCCATTTCCCGACCTCTTTCTTTCGCTCTGGGCCCTATTTCTATTGATTCGCCATTCCTTCTAACATCGCAATGTGGGGAGAATTTATTAGGCATAGACTTACTGGAAAGGTTATATGCTCGTATATATTGTTCCCCAGACGGTGTCTATTTGACTGTCCAAGCCCCTTCGGTGCAGTACTTCTCTAAGACGGACACCTTGCCCCCTGAATTCGCAAAGATTCCAAAAACCCTTTGGGCTACCGGAGACACTGATGTGGGTTTGTTGAGGATACCCCCAATTTCAATTACCTTGAAGCAAAATGCTCGGTTACCGAAAATACCGCAATATAACATTGCCCCTGCAGGTGAACGAGACTTGTTGTCCATTATTCAGGATCTGATCCGATCTGGTGGACGGTTGCTCGCTTTCTGTGTTAACACAGGGTTTTGGTGGTAAGCAAAAACCTTGTGCATATTTTTCGGCGGAATTGGATAATGTCACCAGAGCACTTACCAGTTGTCTAAGGGCCACGGCGGTTGTTGCGGTGGCAATTCGACAATCAGAAGGGCTCATCCTGAATACTGACCTCACGGTGATGGTGCCTCCCGCTGTGGATGTATTATTACACAGGACCAAGACGCAGCACTTAACTAGTGCGCTTCTTACAGGGTATGAATTGACCCTGTTTGCAGCCCACATCACTATCAAAAGATGTGCCACTCTGAACCCTGCCACGTTACTACCCCTCCCTTCGGAAGAACAAGATCAGGACATACATGACTGTCTATTTCAGACAGAAGAAGAAACGAAGGGACGGATAGACCTGACAGACACTCCCTTATCTGACCCACAAGGGGAGTTATATGTCGATGGCTCATGTTTTAAGTTACCGAATGACAGTACCACATCCGCCTATGCGATTACCACTCTCCAAACTGTAGTTGAAACGGCTAAAGTGTCTTATCAATCTGCCCAGGCTGCCGAATTAGTAGCCTTGCTTCGAGCTTGTGAGTTAAGTGAAGGTTTGAGAGTGAATGTCTACACCGATAGCCAATACGCTTTCGGTGTAGCGCATAACTTTGGTAGGTTATGGGCAGAAAGGGGTTTCCTTACTTCGCATGGCCAGAAGATAAGGAATGGCCCGTTGGTCTTGAGACTGTTGACTGCCCTGACTTTACCAAAGGAAATTGCTGTTGTCAAATGTAGCACCCATAAAGCTGTGATCGATGATGTAGGCAAAGGAAATTAATTTGCTGAGAGAATCGCTAAAGTAACTGCACAGTCAAACACCACCTCTATGTTTGTAGCCAGTTCACCGAGAGGAATGGTAGAAACAGAAATATTCAATAGCACTATGGATAGTGTTAGAGAAATACAACAAGAAGCGACCCCTGAAGAACTAGTGCATTGGCAAGAGCAGATAGGGAAACTAGACGAAAATGGATGTTGGATCGACCTGTCAGACAAATGCAGGTGGTTACTGCCAAATGCATTTGTGAATGTGATAGTATCCATGGCACACGGCCCTGCGCATATAGATGTTAAAGGTATTTGTGCAGTATTAGATTCCGTGTGGTATAACATCAATATTAATAAAACTGCAACACATTTGGTCCAGAACTGTATGATCTGTTTACAGCATAATCCAGGAGGTAGTGTCCCCGTACTGAAAGGTAATTTTGTGCCCCCTACCTTACCCTTTGAGGTGTTACAAATGGACTTTATTCAATTAGAGCGGGTAAATAATCTCAAGTATGTTCTAGTAGGGGTTTGCGCATTCAGTAAATGGGTGGAGGCATACCCCAACAAGGAAAATACCGCTCTAGCCACAGCCAAAGCTTTAGTAAAGGAGTTTTTCCCTCGGTATGTTTTGCCACGTATAATTTGGAGTGACAATGGAAAACATTTTAATGCCAACCTTATCGAGCACATTTGTAGCGGTTTATCCATTAGGCAGAAATTTCACGCTGCCCGTCACCCTCAATCAGCGGGGATGGTAGAAAAATATAATGGGATTCTAAAGTTGAAATTGGCTAAACTGCAAGACACCACAGGGTTGAAATGGCCTGACCTCTTACCCTTAGCCTTGTTGTCTGTGAGAACCACTCCTCACTCTCGTTCTGGAATATCAGATAAGGTGATATTTGGTAGGCCTGCTAATATCTGGGGTGTACCGAGACCGAAATCCTTTAGGGACATTGAGTATCCGATGTTGACAGATTATCTTTACGCATTAACTAAAGATCTTCGTTCCATTCATCAACAGATATCAGCGGTATTGCAGCCCCTGCCGGAGGGTCCTGGACATCGTCTTGAACCTGGACAGTGGGTTTTGATCCGGAACTACCAGCGAAAATAGAGTTTGGATCCACGATGGACCAAACCCCATCAGATACTCCTTTCTACAAGAACGGCTGTTAAGGTTGAAGGGAAGCGGCACTGGATTCACTTGTCACATTTAAAAAGAGTTTCTCTCCCGTTGCCGGGTGACCTGCAGGATCAGAGTGAAGGGTTGGTGCATGACGATGAGCAGCTCGTTGAAGATTCATCTCTCTCTGAAGCCCGAGGAGATGTGAACGGGCGAGAGGGAGGCGCTGTGAGTTCAGAAACGCCTACAGCAGCTGGCTCAACTAGCAGCTCTGCTCCCGGTAATGCTGCATCTGATCCGAAAGATCACACCTCCAGTACTTCATTTGATCCAACTGTGCCCATTCTTTTTCCTGATCCCCGAACACCTGGTCATGTTCGCTATAACCTGCGGCCCGACAAAAAGCAAAGATACCAGGTTCAGTCTAGAGAAAGAGAAGAGAGACTTGAGTAGATCCTGGTATAATCAAAGAACACTGGACTGAACCAGTTGAGAGCTCGGAACCTTCAGTAAAGCTCTGTTCAGAAAGAAAATAGAGATATTGATTGATTAGTGGGGCCAGGTGGAGTTTTTTCAGTAACAGCTGCGTCAAGTGCAGCCCCAACGCGAGAAGTTTTTGCAATTTTTCTGTTTTGATATTTTCTTTTTTTTGACGAACAATAGGAGTCTGCCTGTGAGGCTCAGAACGGACACAGGAAAGAAGCACCCTCTGGCAGGTTGGACTGCAAGTAGGCTCATTCCCATTAGATTATATCTGGACTTTTAGCAAGAATGCATCCCTTTGCTCGCTTTGTTCCCGAAGAGGAGCGACCTATAGCCCCACGTCCTCTGCACCCATATATGCCTATGTTTTCTACTTGGAGCATGCGTATTAAGATAGTATTCATAGCTATAATAACTATATCACTAGTAACATGTTTAGGTGTATTCATTTATTTAGAATGTCGTCACCCTGTGCACACCCTGGTACCCTCTACTCCTGTCCCTGAAGAGCATAATTTCCATACTTTCGCCCCGCATAAGGAAAGACATCGTCAGACATACGTAAAGAATGCTTTTATCGAAATACTGCACCAGACCCATAGTTCGACTAATGCTACAGAGTGCTGGGTCTGTGGCCTCCTCCCCTCGGTTATGCACAAACATGACCTTTTTATTTCGATGCCCTTGTCATATCTAGGCAGTTGTGGAGCATGGTTTAAATTGCTGTCAATGATATATACGCACTATACTGTCGATGAACACCGATTTTCTGAAAAAGACTACGAAATGATTCTAGCTTATATAGAAGTACATCAGGGATTCACTCCGAATGAAGATGGTACAGATGGTACACTAGACCCAACTGCTTGCATGAATGAGTATACTGAATATGCAAATGACACTTGGTTAAGGGATGAAGTATTGGATTTTATGTCTTTCAATTTCACTGAGTATTTCAAATATTTTCAGGAACGAAATGTATCAGATGATAAGGTTATTCCGGTCCCGGTATTGAATGCGTCATCTTCCTTTTGTGTACATGGCACTGGTCACTTAGCAGTTGGATTTAGTAAATGCAATTATACGTACAGATTACGAACATTCAGCAGCCCACCAATGCTTACTCCTCCGAATGTGTATTTTGTATGTGGGGAAAATGCATACACATGGCTCCCCAGAGGATGGTCAGGTAGATGTTATTTGTCTTTCCTATACCGACCAGTCTATATTGCCCCTTCTGACTATCATAAGACCCATTCACTGAACCGGCGGAGTTTAGGAAAACGAGCTACTACGGGGGATGCCACTGATCAGACCGATACTCCTGCACAACACTTTGTGGACATAATGAAAGGAGTCCTGCCCATATGGGGACCCATTTTGACCAGTAAAGAAATCAGAAGGTTATCTAGAGTGGTAGAGGGAGTAGTGAATATCACTGCCGGAATACTAACTAACATAACTGTTGAGCTTCAGGCGACCAGGCTTGTAACGCTTCAAAATCATATGGTTTTAGACGTTATCTTAGCTGATCGTGGAGGAGCATGCAGAGTGATTGGCAGTTCTTGCTGTGTGTATATACCTGACACCGCCCCCTCTGTGCATTTAGCCATCCAAAAACTGCACCGTTTAGCATCTGAAATTCATACAGATACCGGTACCTGGTCTCTTTCTAGCTGGTTCTGGGGCCTCTTTGCCACTTGGGGATGGAAATTACTCATGATCCTTTTGGGTATAGCAGGTTTCCTTTTCACCTGTTGTGTCTGCATACAATGTGGACCTGCTTGCTGTTCTTATTGCACTAATCGACTCCTTCTTGCCCTTCCTGAATCTAAACCAGGCCCAGCTAAGATAGGCACTCAGTTAGTACAGAAGGAGATATACGACATGATGCAGATAGATGAAGGCATCTTTGAAGATTAAGTTGGTATGTTAGCTACATTATGCTAAAAGGGCCGATCTGAAGGATAAAAATCATTTGTTCTGTTTATTCGCACCATGTAAAGTTAGCACAATGTATCTATGACGGTATTCTGATCACATAAACACCTATTGATATGTTCTAGAAGAAGCATTTCTTCTTGTTTCTTACTGCACAACAAAAAGGGCCGAAAATCATGCTGTAGCCATCTTGGTTTGTGATAGACCACGTGTCAGATCACTTGCTTTCCTTTGCCTCCCATCTTCATGATTTAGTTCGTACCAGCCCAGAGACAGGTTAATTGTATTTATGGCCAAGGCCCAAGGTCACATCTGCTGTAGGGAGTATTAAGCAAATTCCTTCAGGCCCTGGGACGAAAAGAGAGTCACCCTGCCGACCTCCTCTGTATAGATAGCACCGTTTTATGTGAGACTGAAACTGAACACTGTATGAGCTCATCCAGGAGCCCATGGACTAACTGGTATATTTCCACTTGTAAGGCTTTGTATGCTGAATCTGTTATGTATATAAGTGTGGTTTTGTCAAGGGGCCAGCAGTCTTCCTCAGCGCACCTGATGGGTGAGGATCGATGAGGCTCCTCTATATAGAGTTTTGCTTTGGCCGATAAAGCTTCTGAACCTTCTCCGTTGCCGACTGACTATTATTTGAAATATATTGCGGGCCACTGGTAAGTGTGGCCCTTGGGATTTTTATGGAGTACTTCAAAGCATTGCAGTTAATAGGAGGTTTTAAGACTTTAGTTACATTATAAATCATTTGTTGATGGTACCATACTCATTTTAGGAATTGTGGAGTGCTCTAAGGTGATTTTACCATGTGAAAAAGCCTTCTGCTGGGATATCATGAATCATGTTTGAGAGAAAACTATTTTCTCATGCTTTTCCCACAGAGGTTTGGAAGGTGATCTATAAGTTAAACTGAGAGCATATTTTCTGAAAATTCACATTATCTTTCTCAGTTATGTGAGAATGAAGTCTGACATTCTCAGTAAAACATGTACATCCAACAAGGGCAGAGACTGTCAGTTGATTCCTTTGTGTTCTACTGCAGCCTCCCAGAGTGTTCTAAAGAACAACTAGAGCGCTCACCGCTAACAGTCCTACTTATGAAAAACGTATTGCACACCTGAAGCCATCTTGATGGAATAAAGTGGTAACTCTTAAAATATTTAATTTAAAAAGGAACAAAATGAGGGGGTTAATTTTGCCATAGAAAGTATGATTAGCGCTGCAGAAAGAAAAATTAGGGCACATTTTGAGTAACTTCTCAAATCCTCTTCTATTTCATTAAAAAATTCTGACATGCAGATTGAAACATGCACTTTCAATACCAGCAGCAGACTTCCATGGTGAGCAGCAGCTTTACTACAGTGATCTAATGAGCAACTAGAGTGCTAACATTCTGAATTTATGGCAAATGTGTGACACATCTGAATGCCTTCTTGATGGAATCAAAGTAAAAAACTGAAAGTATTTCCAACTGAGGAGACTGTAGTAAATGGGGAAATTAGGAAACTTCATAACAAATAAGTCTCCCAAGATGGCCACTAGAGACAAAAGAGCCCAAATGTAGCCCAAATATCACCCAGATATAGCCCAAGTATAGCCGAATGACAGAATGTCCCAGAGTGTTCTAAAGAACAACTAGAGCGCTAACAGTCTTACTTATGACAAAGGTATGGCACACCTGAAGCCATCTTGATTGGAATAACGTGGTAACACTTAAAACATTTAATTTGCAAAGGAACAAAATGAGGGGGTTCATTTTGCCATAGAAATTATGATTAGTGCTGCTGAAGGAAACATTAGGGTACATTTTGAATTCTCAAATCCTCTTCTATTTCATTAAAAAATTCTGACATGCAGACTGAAACATGCACTTTGAATACCAGCAGCAGACTTCCCTGGTGAGCAGTAGCTTTACTATAGTGATCTAATGAGCAACTAGAGTGCTAACATTCAGCATTTATGACAAATGTGTGACACAACTGAAATAGGGGTGGGTGGAATTTGCGAAATTCACTTTCGCAAACAATCACGAAAATGTATAAAATTTCCGCCCGTTCCCGGTATTTTCTGCGTGGTCGCGGCTCACCAACTTACTCATGCGGTTGCTCACGGGCTTGGCCATCTTGTTTTCACTTGTCTCGTGGTGCTTGATCGCGAGAAGAAAGACGTGATCGCGCGATAAATGACGTTACTGCAGGCGTGAACTGTCGCGAGACAGCGCAAATGGCTACCAACAATCCAACATCTCGTGGAGAACGCGACCGGATCGGGAAAACTTGTCGGCGAACGCGGGGATTCAGGTAAGGCGATCACGCGCACGCGAGAATGTATTTTTTTACAGTGCGAGCAAGCAAAAAATTTCCAGTAAGATGTGGATTGCGGAAATTTTGACATTTTCGCGCTCTCCGTGGAACGCGAAAATGTCAAATTATCGCAGTTTCCGTGAGCCGAACGGAATTTTCACCCAGGCCTAATCTGAATGCCTTCTTGATGGAACCAAAGTAAAAAACTGAACGTATTTCCTACTGAGGAGACCGCAGTAAATGAGGAAATTAGGAAACTTCATAACAAATAAGTCTCCCAAGATGGCCACCAGAGACAAAAGAGCCCAAATGTAGCACAAATATCACCCAGATGTAGCCCAAGTACAGCCCAATGACAGAATGTCCCAGAGTGTTCTTACGAACAACTAGAGCACTTACTGTCTTACTTATGACAAAAGTATGGCATACCTGAAGCCATCTTGATTGGAATAAACTGGTAACACTTGAAACATTTAATTTAAAAAGGAACACATTGAGGGGGTTCATTTTGCCATAGAAATTATGATTAGTGCTGAAGAAAGAAAAATTAGGGCACATTTTGAGTGACTTCTCAAATCCTCTTCTATTTCATTAAAAAATTCTGACATGCAGACTAAAACATGCACTTTTAATACCAGCAGCAGACTGCTGTGGTGAGCAGTAGCTTTACTACATTGATCTAATGAGCAACTAGAGTGCTAACATTCAGAATTTATGGCAAATGTGTGACATATCTGAATACCTTCTTGATGGAATCAAAGTAAAAAACTGAAAGCATTTCCTACTGAGGAGACTGCAGTAAATGAGGAAATTAGGAAACTTCATAACAAATAAATCTCCCAAGATGGCCACCAGAGACAAAAAAGCCCAAATGCAGCACAAATATCACCCAGATGTAGCCCACATATAGCCCAATGACAGAAGTGTGCAAAACACTTTTTATTTTTTGTGTTTTTGCAGTTTTATATAGTGCAGACTTGTCAGGTATTGGAGTGCTTTACATGAGCATTGGTTACATCACACAAGAACAAATTCATTTTGGTTGTAGACATGGGGAGATTAAGTGATTTTACCAGAATCACAGAATGTCGAGCTGAAGCAGAAGCTCCAACCTTGTTCCCCAGTTGCAAAGTCTGCAGCTCTGGAAGTAACACCACATCCTCTCCCCTAAGTGCAACATTTAATCAAGTGGTCAACTGGATAAAAAAAACATAAAGATAACAAATAATTTAAAAGTGCTTTGTCGCTATTTGAAAACTCAGAAAATATGTCCTCATTTTAGTATTTTAGAGCACTAACCATACTTTAGATGCAAATAAGACCCTCTCATATACGTAATTTCTAAAGGAAATGCTCTAGGTATTACAGTTTTGATTACATCAAGATGACGTCAGGCGTTCCACACTTTTGTAATAAATACAGAATGTTAGCAATCTAGTTGTTCATTAGGATACTGTTGGGAGGCAGAGGCCAGGGGAACGGACTCTGAAAATTGAACGCAGGTAGAAGGGTGCAGAGGCAACAATTTGACCACACTGGGCAGGCAGGAAGGGCAGTGGCAACACAACAGACTATGGAGGGCAGTGGAAAGGGGGGCAGGGGCAACAAACCAACAATACAGGACTGGCCAGAGAGGCTGTGGCAATATAATAGACCATTGTGGGTTAGGTATAGGAGTCTGCCTGTGAGGCTCAGAACGGACACAGGAAAGAAGCACCCTCTGGCAGGTTGGACTGCAAGTAGGCTCATTCCCATTAGATTATATCTGGACTTTTAGCAAGAATGCATCCCTTTGCTCGCTTTGTTCCCGAAGAGGAGCGACCTATAGCCCCACGTCCTCTGCACCCATATATGCCTATGTTTTCTACTTGGAGCATGCGTATTAAGATAGTATTCATAGCTATAATAACTATATCACTAGTAACATGTTTAGGTGTATTCATTTATTTAGAATGTCGTCACCCTGTGCACACCCCTGTGCACACCCTGGTACCCTCTACTCCTGTCCCTGAAGAGCATAATTTCCATACTTTCGCCCAGCATAAGGAAAGACATCGTCAGACATACGTAAAGAATGCTTTTATCGAAATACTGCATCAGACCCATAGTTTGACTAATGCTACAGAGTGCTGGGTCTGTGGCCTCCTCCCCTCGGTTATGCACAAACATGACCTTTTTATTTCGATGCCCTTGTCATATCTAGGCAGTTGTGGAGCATGGTTTAAATTGCTGTCAATGATATATACGCACTATACTGTCGATGAACACCGATTTTCTGAAAAAGACTACGAAATGATTCTAGCTTATATAGAAGTACATCAGGGATTCACTCCGAATGAAGATGGTACAGATGGTACACTAGACCCAACTGCTTGCATGAATGAGTATACTGAATATGCAAATGACACTTGGTTAAGGGATGAAGTATTGGATTTTATGTCTTTCAATTTCACTGAGTATTTCAAATATTTTCAGGAACGAAATGTATCAGATGATAAGGTTATTCCGGTCCCGGTATTGAATGCGTCATCTTCCTTTTGTGTACATGGCACTGGTCACTTAGCAGTTGGATTTAGTAAATGCAATTATACGTACAGATTACGAACATTCAGCAGCCCACCAATGCTTACTCCTCCGAATGTGTATTTTGTATGTGGGGAAAATGCATACACATGGCTCCCCAGAGGATGGTCAGGTAGATGGTATTTGTCTTTCCTATACCGACCAGTCTATATTGCCCCTTCTGACTATCATAAGACCCATTCACTGAACCGGCGGAGTTTAGGAAAACGAGCTACTACGGGGGATGCCACTGATCAGACCGATACTCCTGCACAACACTTTGTGGACATAATGAAAGGAGTCCTGCCCATATGGGGACCCATTTTGACCAGTAAAGAAATCAGAAGGTTATCTAGAGTGGTAGAGGGAGTAGTGAATATCACTGCCGGAATACTAACTAACATAACTGTTGAGCTTCAGGCGACCAGGCTTGTAACGCTTCAAAATCATATGGTTTTAGACGTTATCTTAGCTGATCGTGGAGGAGCATACAGAGTGATTGGCAGATCTCGCTGTGTGTATATACCTGACACCGCCCCCTCTGTGCATTTAACCATCCAAAAACTGCACCGTTTAGCATCTGAAATTCATACAGATACCGGTACCTGGTCTCTTTCTAGCTGGTTCTGGGGCCTCTTTGCCACTTGGGGATGGAAATTACTCATGATCCTTTTGGGTATAGCAGGTTTCCTTTTCACCTGTTGTGTCTGCATACAATGTGGACCTGCTTGCTGTTCTTATTGCACTAATCGACTCCTTCTTGCCCTTCCTGAATCTAAACCAGGCCCAGCTAAGATAGGCACTCAGTTAGTACAGAAGGAGATATACGACATGATGCAGATAGATGAAGGCATCTTTGAAGATTAAGTTGGTATGTTAGCTACATTATGCTAAAAGGGCCGATCTGAAGGATAAAAATCATTTGTTCTGTTTATTCGCACCATGTAAAGTTAGCACAATGTATCTATGACGGTATTCTGATCACATAAACACCTATTGATATGTTCTAGAAGAAGCATTTCTTCTTGTTTCTTACTGCACAACAAAAAGGGCCGAAAATCATGCTGTAGCCATCTTGGTTTGTGATAGACCACGTGTCAGATCACTTGCTTTCCTTTGCCTCCCATCTTCATGATTTAGTTCGTACCAGCCCGGAGACAGGTTAATTGTATTTATGGCCAAGGCCCAAGGTCACATCTGCTGTAGGGAGTATTAAGCAAATTCCTTCAGGCCCTGGGACGAAAAGGGAGTCACCCTGCCGACCTCCTCTGTATAGATAGCACCGTTTTATGTGAGACTGAAACTGAACACTGTATGAGCTCATCCAGGAGCCCATGGACTAACTGGTATATTTCCACTTGTAAGGCTTTGTATGCTGAATCTGTTATGTATATAAGTGTGGTTTTGTCAAGGGGCCAGCAGTCTTCCTCAGCGCACCTGATGGGTGAGGATCGATGAGGCTCCTCTATATAGAGTTTTGCTTTGGCCGATAAAGCTTCTGAACCTTCTCCGTTGCCGACTGACTATTATTTGAAATATATTGCGGGCCACTGGTAAGTGTGGCCCTTGGGATTTTTATGGAGTACTTCAAAGCATTGCAGTTAATAGGAGGTTTTAAGACTTTAGTTACATTATAAATCATTTGTTGATGGTACCATACGCATTTTAGGAATTGTGGAGTGCTCTAAGGTGATTTTACCATGTGAAAAAGCCTTCTGCTGGGATATCATGAATCATGTTTGAGAGAAAACTATTTTCTCATGCTTTTCCCACAGAGGTTTGGAAGGTGATCTATAAGTTAAACTGAGAGCATATTTTCTGAAAATTCACATTATCTTTCTCAGTTATGTGAGAATGAAGTCTGACATTCTCAGTAAAACATGTACATCCAACAAGGGCAGAGACTGTCAGTTGATTCCTTTGTGTTCTACTGCAGCCTCCCAGAGTGTTCTAAAGAACAACTAGAGCGCTCACCGCTAACAGTCCTACTTATGAAAAACGTATTGCACACCTGAAGCCATCTTGATGGAATAAAGTGGTAACTCTTAAAATATTTAATTTAAAAAGGAACAAAATGAGGGGGTTAATTTTGCCATAGAAAGTATGATTAGCGCTGCAGAAAGAAAAATTAGGGCACATTTTGAGTAACTTCTCAAATCCTCTTCTATTTCATTAAAAAATTCTGACATGCAGATTGAAACATGCACTTTCAATACCAGCAGCAGACTTCCATGGTGAGCAGCAGCTTTACTACAGTGATCTAATGAGCAACTAGAGTGCTAACATTCTGAATTTATGGCAAATGTGTGACACATCTGAATGCCTTCTTGATGGAATCAAAGTAAAAAACTGAAAGTATTTCCAACTGAGGAGACTGTAGTAAATGGGGAAATTAGGAAACTTCATAACAAATAAGTCTCCCAAGATGGCCACTAGAGACAAAAGAGCCCAAATGTAGCCCAAATATCACCCAGATATAGCCCAAGTATAGCCGAATGACAGAATGTCCCAGAGTGTTCTAAATAACAACTAGAGCGCTAACAGTCTTACTTATGACAAAAGTATGGCACACCTGAAGCCATCTTGATTGGAATAACGTGGTAACACTTAAAACATTTAATTTGCAAAGGAACAAAATGAGGGGGTTCATTTTGCCATAGAAATTATGATTAGTGCTGCTGAAAGAAACATTAGGGTACATTTTGAATTCTCAAATCCTCTTCTATTTCATTAAAAAATTCTGACATGCAGACTGAAACATGCACTTT
Organism: Triturus cristatus; assembly: GCF_964204655.1. Taxonomy (NCBI): domain Eukaryota; kingdom Metazoa; phylum Chordata; class Amphibia; order Caudata; family Salamandridae; genus Triturus; species Triturus cristatus. The sequence continues at coordinate 761,607,502 of NC_140587.1, forward strand.
GAATACCAGCAGCAGACTTCCCTGGTGAGCAGTAGCTTTACTATAGTGATCTAATGAGCAACTAGAGTGCTAACATTCAGCATTTATGACAAATGTGTGACACAACTGAAATAGGGGTGGGTGGAATTTGCGAAATTCACTTTCGCAAACAATCACGAAAATGTTTAAAATTTCCGCCCGTTCCCGGTATTTTCTGCATGGTCGCGGCTCACCAACTTACTCATGCGGTTGCTCACGGGCGTGGCCATCTTGTTTTCACTTGTCTCGCGGTGCTTGATCGCGAGAAGAAAGACGTGATCGCGAGACAAATGACGTTACTGCAGGCGTGAACTGTCGCGAGACAGCGCAAATGGCTACCAACAATCCAACATCTCGTGGAGAACGCGACCGGATCGGGAAAACTTGTCGGCGAACGCGGGGATTCAGGTAAGGCGATCACGCGCACGCGAGAATGTATTTTTTTACAGTGCGAGCAAGCAAAAAATTTCCAGTAAGATGTGGATTGCGGAAATTTTGACATTTTCGCGCTCTCCGTGGAACGCGAAAATGTCAAATTATCGCAGTTTCCGTGAGCCGAACGGAATTTTCACCCAGGCCTAATCTGAATGCCTTCTTGATGGAACCAAAGTAAAAAACTGAACGTATTTCCTACTGAGGAGACCGCAGTAAATGAGGAAATTAGGAAACTTCATAACAAATAAGTCTCCCAAGATGGCCACCAGAGACAAAAGAGCCCAAATGTAGCACAAATATCACCCAGATGTAGCCCAAGTACAGCCCAATGACAGAATGTCCCAGAGTGTTCTTACGAACAACTAGAGCACTTACTGTCTTACTTATGACAAAAGTATGGCACACCTGAAGCCATCTTGATTGGAATAAACTGGTAACACTTGAAACATTTAATTTAAAAAGGAACACATTGAGGGGGTTCATTTTGCCATAGAAATTATGATTAGTGCTGAAGAAAGAAAAATTAGGGCACATTTTGAGTGACTTCTCAAATCCTCTTCTATTTCATTAAAAAATTCTGACATGCAGACTAAAACATGCACTTTTAATACCAGCAGCAGACTGCTGTGGTGAGCAGTAGCTTTACTACAGTGATCTAATGAGCAACTAGAGTGCTAACATTCAGAATTTATGGCAAATGTGTGACATATCTGAATACCTTCTTGATGGAATCAAAGTAAAAAACTGAAAGCATTTCCTACTGAGGAGACTGCAGTAAATGAGGAAATTAGGAAACTTCATAACAAATAAATCTCCCAAGATGGCCACCAGAGACAAAAAAGCCCAAATGCAGCACAAATATCACCCAGATGTAGCCCACATATAGCCCAATGACAGAAGTGTGCAAAACACTTTTTATTTTTTGTGTTTTTGCAGTTTTATATAGTGCAGACTTGTCAGGTATTGGAGTGCTTTACATGAGCATTGGTTACATCACACAAGAACAAATTCATTTTGGTTGTAGACATGGGGAGATTAAGTGATTTGACCAGAATCACAGAATGTCGAGCTGAAGCAGAAGCTCCAACTTTGTTCCCCAGTTGCAAAGTCTGCAGCTCTGGAAGTAACACCACATCCTCTCCCCTAAGTGCAACATTTAATCAAGTGGTCAACTGGATAAAAAAAACATAAAGATAACAAATAATTTAAAAGTGCTTTGTCGCTATTTGAAAACTCAGAAAATATGTCCTCATTTTAGTATTTTAGAGCACTAACCATACTTTAGATGCAAATAAGACCCTCTCATATACGTAATTTCTAAAGGAAATGCTCTAGGTATTACAGTTTTGATTACATCAAGATGACGTCAGGCGTTCCACACTTTTGTAATAAATACAGAATGTTAGCAATCTAGTTGTTCATTAGGATACTGTTGGGAGGCAGAGGCCAGGGGAACGGACTCTGAAAATTGAACGCAGGTAGAAGGGTGCAGAGGCAACAATTTGACCACACTGGGCAGGCAGGAAAGGCAGTGGCAACACAACAGACTATGGAGGGCAGTGGAAAGGGGGGCAGGGGCAACAAACCAACAATACAGGACTGGCCAGAGAGGCTGTGGCAATATAATAGACCATTGTGGGTAGAAGGAAGAGGCAGTGGTAGTACAACCATACATGCCAACAGACCCGATTCAGCCAGGAAACGTCCAATGGTTTTAGGCTAAAAAGGGCTTTATTTGATCTGTCTCCTGTCTACAATCTCCTCTTTTTCAATGTAACTCAAAGGGGAAAACCAATACCCCAGTTTTTTTTCAAAATCTCCCTCTTACCAAGTTCAAAATGTTCGCAAGTATGGTACATTGGATCATAGAAGGCAGGAGGAATTGGGGTAGGGACATGGACTCGGATAACAGAGGACAGGAGGGACATGGAGAGGTGCACAAAACTGACCCTACAGGGCAGGCATCAGGGTTTGCAGCAGCACAATACACCACACAGGGCATGCAGGACGGGAGTGCAGCACAACAATCCATAGAAAGCAATAGGGAGGGGACAGGACCATGCACATGGACAACAGAGAACAGAGGGGAAAGAGGCAATGGTAGCTAGCTGACCATAATGGACAGACAGGAGAGAAAGCTGCAGCATAACACACCATAAAGGGCAGGAGGGACGGATCAGGGGCATTACAATGGAACAGACAAGCCAAGAGGGAGGGAATAGGGGTCTGCACATGGAAACAGAGGGCTGGGGGCAAGGGGGCAGGGCAGGAGCAGCAAGATGGCCATGGAGGTCAGGCAGGATGGGCACTAGAAACAAGACACACCATGGACAGCAACAGTGAGACTATGATGGCATACACACAGACCATACAGGGAAGGTGGGAGGGGGTCAGGGGCAGCTAGCTGACTACACAGGTAAGGTGGGAGGGGCCGTGGCAGCACAGAAGACCATGCATGGCAAGCGGGAGGGTTAGTGGCAGCACAATGGCTATGATGGGCAAGAAGGAGGGTGCTGGGGCATGCACAATGGACCATGGAGGATAGAAGGGAGGGTCAGGACCTGGGCACAGACAAGAGAGTTCAGGGGAAGGGGCCTCACAACAGACCACGCGGGGCAGGCAGGAGAAGCAGTTGCAGCACAACAGACCAGGGAGGGCAGAAGGGTGTGGCAGTAAAATGGACCATGGAGGACAGGAGGAAGGGGATAGGGGTATGGCATGTGGACAGGCAGGGTGGAGGTGGCAGGGACAGGTTGCAGTCATCTGACAATGCTAGGCAGGTGGGAGGGGAGTGGCAGCTCAACAGAACACTCAGAGTAGATAGGAGTGGCAGGTCCATGGAACATAGTGGGCAAAAAAGATGGAGCAGGGGCATGCACAAAGACATCGGAGGGCAGGGGGAAGGAGAATAGGGGCAGCAAGCTAAGCACAGAGGCTAAGCAGGAGGTCAATGATGGGGCACAGAATTGGGCAATGGAGGGCAGGAGGAGTGGACTGGTACATCATGCTAAATGGAGGGCAGTGGCAGCACATCAGACCATGCATGGCAGGAGGGAGGAGGCTAGTCCATGGATTCAGACAACAGAGTATAGGGAGGTGGTGGATGGGGCTGCAAGCTAACTGTTCAGAGAAGGTGGGTATTAGGAACTTTATTGTTTTTAAAATGTGTGTCTGTGCAAACTACTTCAAATATGAACAAGTATGCAGCATAATCTCACTTTTATTCAGGAAGAAGAGGACGTTTGTGACTGTGACTCCGGGCTCACTTGACAGAAACACCCCCTGACCTTCCACCCCTCATCGCAAAATGTAATGCCCGTGAAAAGGATCGGTGAACGCAGTGTTATATAGAACATAGTCATGAGAGCACGATTGAAAATAAAAACTAGATATAGTGTATATTATAAACTATGCACCAAAAAGTGTGACATAAGATGAACTGGGGCATGAAATATATTATGCAATACATTTTCACAATTACAGATTCATTGGAGAGCGCGAAATAGCACAGGCACTAGCGCGTGCTATGCGACATGCGCCTTGGAGTGTAATATGCACAGGGCAGTGTTGTGTAACCTAACTAGTCTCTAAAGTTGTAATATAAAATATGTGCTGGGGAGTGTAACGTTGCATATGCACTGTGACAAAGATATGGATCCCAGATTGTAATATGTATGGCATAGTGCTGTGCGTTATAACATAGGCATCGAGGAAGGCACGTTAGATGGGGCAATATAACCCGTGCGAAGGCAAGTGTGGCATGACATATTCACGGGGTGGTGTTACAGTGCACATGGGCTAGAGAGTGTCATAGCATACGCACTAGCTAGTGGAATACAAAACAGAGGTGTGTAGCACTCGGTGGGCACTGGTGGGTGCAACACAGCATTGGGCTCAGCCAGGAGCATGCTGTGACTTTCAAGTGAGGTTTGTCTCCTTTCCAGAGAGTAAAATAAAAAGTATTATACATCAGGCGGTGAATGTGTGTTTTATAAACCGAGGGGGGTTTCTTGCATAGTTTTGGTTTTGGTCGAAATATTATCCATAGGAACTTCGTAACATTCTTTTCTCAATGGCGCCGGATGATGAATCTTCGCAAAATTTTCAAAACAGCTGGGTCAGCTCCTATCCTGAAAGTTTGGGGGTGATTCGTCAAGCGGGAGTCGAGGCAAAAGGGGGGTTCCAAAACGTGTTTTTTCCATGTTATTTCCCATAGGAAATTTTGGAACAGGCTACAGCCCGAACTGCTGAACGGAATTATACAAATGTTTGCAAAAAGGTAGCTCCTGGCTCAGAAAGAGACCTTTTTTTTTAAATGGTGTAAATCCGTTCAGTAGTTCCTGAGAAAATCAAAAAATAGAGGTAAAAAAATCAATTTCCCATTGGAAAGTTTAGACACGATTAAGGCAAAAACTGCTGAACGGAATTACACCATATTTGGCAAAAAGGAACTGGTTGGCTCAGAAAGCGACCTTTTAAAACATGGTGTAAATCTGTTCAGTAGTTTTTGAGTAATGAAGAAATAAAGATAGTGATATCAATGGATGCGGAGGATCCGCGCACCCTCCCGATCACAAGCTTCATGCTAAACCAGGAAGTGTTGCCAGCCATCTTGTGCCTCAGTAGAACCAAGGCACAAGAAAACAGAAAAACAAATGTGCAAAACAGGAAAAGGGGGCAGGGTAGAAACACCCTGACCCCCGAGACCTGCTTTAAAAAAATCGAGGGATGCGTGGAGGATCTGTGGATCCGGCAAAAAAATTTTTTTAAACGAAGCGCGGGCTCCCGCGCTTTGTTATTAATTAGCCCTTATGGTGGGCCAGGGACCGTGGGGGCATTGGGGCTCCCCTCACGGTCCCCAATGTATCAGATAGGCCCCGGGGGATGGGGTCCCCGGGGCGAATAGTAATTAATGGTAGAAGCCATTTTTTTACGGAAAAATAAGGAGTCGCGTACCTAGCGTGCAGCTCAGCGTGGCTCTTAGTGTGCACGCAAGGGGTACGCGATTCATAGCGTGAAAAGCTATGCCGGCTCCCGAAGGTCGCGGGGAGCCGGCGGGACCGTGGGGGCATTGGGGCTCCCCCCACGGTTCCCAACGTATCAGATAGGCCCTGGGGGATGGGGTCCAAGGGGCAAATAGTAATTAATGGTAGGAGCCATTTTTTTTTACAGAAAAATAAGAAGTCGCGTACCTAGCGCGGTGCTCAGCACGGCCCTTAGTGTGAACGTGAGGGATACGCGACTCATATCGAGAAAAGCTATGCCGGCTCTCGAAAGTCGCAGGGGGCCGGTGGGACCGTGTGGGCATTGGGGCTCCCCCACGGTCCCCAAAGTATCAGATAGGCCCCACGGGATGGGGTCCCCGGGGTGAATAGAATTTAATATTAGGAGCAAATTTTTTTTACGGAAAAATAAGGAGTCACGTACCTAGCGCGGCACTCAACGCGGACCCTAGTGTGCACTCGAGGGGTACTCGACTCCTAGCGTGAAAAGCTATGCCGGCTCCCAAAGGTCACGGGGAGCCGATGGGACCATGGGGGCATTGGGGCTCCCCCCACAGTCCCCAACATATCAGATAGGCCCCGGGGGATGGGGTTCCCGAGGCGAATAGAAATTAATGGTAGGAGACGGGTTTTTTACGGAAAAATAAGGAGTCGCGTACCTAGCGCGGCGCTCAGCGCGGCCCCCTAGTGTGCACGCAAGGGGTACGTGACTCCAATTCGCACTGGGTGCGCGACTCCAAGCAAAAATATTTATATTTTTTTAATAAAAACATAGGTTATATGTTAGGATATTGGGTGGCTCTAAAAAGAGCCCTTGTGTTTATTGGGAGATTTTTGTAGCTACATGTAAGTGCCAATGCAGAGTCTGTTGTTGAGAAGGACTCTGTTTCCCTTATCTGTGAAATGTACACCATCAGTCCCGTAGGTGTCATCCATATTAAAACGCAGATTGTTGTTGTATATGGACCCCATACTATGGTCTCTGAGATAAACAGAAACAGCTTTATTGACATTTTTTCTAGCTTTCTCAATCTGTGGACAAAATTGATTGGACCTGTTCCATTTCTGTCTTTGGCATATGTTAGAGTACACAAAGGCAGTTTGGGGAAAAAGCAACATCAATTCTGCAAAGGTGTCCTTCATTAGCAATTCCAGAGCTAACCCAGTCAATGTGCCTAGGTCATTGCCACCACAGTGCACAGTCATGAAGTCAGGTGGTTGGAGATGCAAAAAAGATTTAACCAATGGCATCAATTGGTGCCACTTTAATCCTCTCTGTCCAATCCATTTAATGTCTACATTTTGCAAAGCTAGGTCTTTGTCAATACCTCTGCTTTCAGCATACCTTTTGCACCAGAAAGTATAGCTGTGTCCAATAATCCACACAGAAAGCATCTTGAAGGGATTTCTGCAATTAATCAGAAAATGTCTGCAGCTGAGGTAGTCAGGTGGAAGAATAAAATCTATCTAAAATGGTGGACAAGATGCTGTTTTTAAGAAAGTAGAGATTTGATTGGCTGTTTAACAACACTCTACATTCCAAAATAGGGTGCATTTCACTTGGTTTAGAAAGCATGTTTCTTATTGGTTATTAACAAATGTTGGGAAAGTACAGCAGAGAGGATAAGGGCAAGCATTGCAAAGCCAACCACACCTGCTGTTGTCATTTGTAACATTGTGTGGTGAACCTGGCAGCTAAGTTGAATGTTGCATGAGCTGTTACTATGGAAACTGACATTAAGGATAAGGGGTCAAGATGTCAGTTCAAAAGCATTATTCACTATGAGCAATGGAAATTCGTTTTTCAATTTGAAAAACACTGGGAAGCAATGCCATTTGTTGTTTATGTCTATATGTATGGAAAAATAGAGGGAAAATTTGCCAATACTGGTTCACCCTTGCAAAGTGTGTTGATCTACATTCTCTATGTGAAAATGAAAATCCTGAGTAAGTGTGTGATATTTTTCATTCAACAGATTTATTTAAAGGTGAGTTACATATTTTTGAGGTTAATTTAAAAAAGATTTGACATTTTTATGAAACTGTGTTGTTTGAAATATATTATAAAATGCACAGATGTATATTGGGATTATTTTTTATTGTAGTTGAAGTTTGCTTAAAAAGCAGTATGTACAGTAATATATTTATTTAAGTGTGTTGGAAGATATAGTTGAATGAAGGCTTTTATTTACTAATAATTGGTTAAATATGTACTAAGAAGGTGTATTTTCTGAAATTTTCAGATAAGGTGTAGTTTATTAGGCATGATTATTTCTTCTGTGTAAAAAGGTATAGTTTAAAAATATTGCATTATTATAGATAGTGTGTAAGCCTGGGCAAAGCACTATGCAATGCTTGCGTAGTTTGTGAAGTTTGCGCTACTTCGCACTACGTGAATTGCACGTAGCACAGTGCAAACACGCGTAGCGTAGTGCAGCGGTCATTTTTTGCTTGCTCGCGGTCCTCAATGTCAAGTTGGCGACCGCAAGCAAGCAAAATGACATCCCGGCGAGACTTTTTCCTCGTTCGCGATCAGTAACATCAAGTTGCCAATCGCGAGCATTGAAAATAAACCTCTCGGCGAGCTTCTCAACGCGGGGAGGTCAGGTTTCTTATTGCGGGTGGTCGCCTATGCTCGCGACCGCTTGCGATGAGAAACTACCAGTCCGCGTTGAGAAATCTGCCACTCGAGTAGAAATCTACTCGAGTGGCAGAAAATGACCGCTTGCACTGTGCAAGATGCAGTTTGCACTGATTGCACAGTGCGGACAAGCATCCAGCACTGTGCAATCAGTGCGAACAGCATTTTGCACAGTGCACTACGCAGTTTGCGAAGCTACGGGTACCTCGCGTAGTACGAAGTGCACTTCGCGTAGCCTCGCGTAGCGCTACTTCGCAAGCTACGCCCAGGGTTAGTGTGGTAAAATGAGGTAAAATTGTTCTGTTTGCAAGATGATCATATAAGGTGTTAATAATTATGAATCTGCTATTAATTGGTCCAGTTCCTGCAGTTTTAAAAATCCTTTTAAAAAAGTGTTCTTTATTACTCCTCTTCATTAAGTCTGTTGAGAGGTACAGTTGGATGAAGTTGAATATTTGTAGATTTAAAGGACAATATGTAGCTGCAAAGACTCACACTTCCTCTTCTGTTCCCACCTACCACACCCTTATATATACTGTACACATGACCTACTTGACTCGGTGTTATGAACTCTTGCTGTAATACTGCCTATGTACAGCCCTGAGGAAGCCCTAGGCCTGATGGCCAGTTAGAGGGCGAAACACGTGTTGGCTGTGCCATCCCTGTTCTTTTCTTACAGACAAATAAAAGCACAAACTTCTCACCATCATCATCTGATATACTTGCATCAATTGGATATTTTATCCTAATCAACCAAAAATTCATACTCTCGCCCGGACACACCGAACAAATCGTACAGTTGGATGAAGTTGAATATTTGTAGATTTAAAGGACAATATGTAGCTGAAAAGAAAGTCAGTACATTTTATTCTTTCTGGTATGTAGTAGTTAGTATGTCATGAGTCAGGTTTTTGTTTACATTATATTTATATTTGTCTGAATTAACAATAGGTATCTAATATACTAGAGGACTGCAAAGGTGGTGAAAATGTGATTTTATAAGTGTATGAGAAGTGATTTTGTGGTTCTATAATGTGTAATTTCATAGTTAGTATATAAGTAAATGTGCACAATCTATGCGGTGCTTTAATCCCCTGCACACTACCGATTTACTCCTGCAAAAATCCATACAGTAGTCATGCAGATAAGAAATCACATTGTCATCCCCTGTCCAATCCTCCTATCATCCTGACAGCACCATGTCTGTGTCTACACTCTGTGCTGAAACACAAGCACTTAAAAACTCACCCTTCTGTCAACTACCACCACTCTTACTAACTAGTTACCGTGCATACACCTATAGAATGCTTCAGGCATTAGGACACATAGTGCTACTGTGAAATGTGCGCAATGTATTCAGGCCTGTAACCGCCAGCAGACTACTGATTCACCCTTGCAATAATCCAGGTAGTATTTATGTAGTACCACAATCAGGCTGTCTCTCTTTGTCCACTCCTGCAATCATGCTGACAGAACCATATCCTTATCTAATGTCTGGTCCATCATACAAGCACTTATAAACTCTTCCTGAAGTGAATGACAAGCAGTGTAACTTTCCAGTCACTATCCATGCACTTGTAGAGTGACTCAGGCATTAAGACAAGCAGTGCTACAGTCAAATGTGCGCAATCTAGGCAGGTCTCAAATAGGGGTGGGTGGAATTTGCGAAATTCACTTTCGCAAATTATCGCGAAAATGTTAAAAATCTCCGCAAACACGCGGAAATATCGCAAAGATGCAGAAGTTTTTTTCCCGGCCGTTCGCGGTATTTTCTGCGTGGTCGCAGCTCGCCAACTTACCCATGCGGTTGCTCACGGGCGCGGCCATCTTGTTTTCTCTTGTCTCGAGGTGCATGATCGCGAGAAGAAAGACGTGATCACGCGACGAATGACGTTACTGAGGGCACGAACTGTCGCGAGACAGCGCAAATGGCTACCAACAATCCAACATCTTGTGGAGAACGCGACCGGACCGGGAAAACTTGTCAGCGAACACGGGGATTCAGTTAAGGCAATCGCGCGCACGCGAGAATGTATTATTTTATAGCGCGAGCAAGCAAAAAGTTTTCGGTAAAATGCGGATTGCGGAAATTTTGACAGTTTCGCGCTCTCTGCGGAACGCGAAAATGTCAAATTATCGCAATTTCCGCAAGCGGAACGGAATTTTAGCCCAGGCCTAGTCTCAAACCACCAGCAGACTACTGATGCACCCTTGGTATAAGCCAGGTAGTATTCATGCAGTGCCCCAATTAGATTGTCACTCTCTGTCCACTCCTGCAATAATGCTGACAGTAACATGTCCGTATCTAATTTCTGTGCCAACACACAAGCACTTAAAAACTCACCCTCCTGTCAACTACCACCACTCTTACTATCTAGTCACTGTTCATACACCTGTAGAATGCTTCAGGCATTAAGACACATAGTGTACAGTGAAATATGCACAATGTATGCAGGCCTGTAATCCCCAGCAGACTACTGATTCATCCTTGCAATAAGCCAGGTAGTATTCATGCAGTACCCCAATCAGCCTATCAGACTATGTCCACTCCTGCAATTATCCTGACAGAAGCATGTCCTTATCTAATCGCTGAGCCAACATACAAGCACGTATACACTCTCCCTTCTGTCAACTACCACCACTTTAACTATCCTCTCCATATTCATGCACTTGTAGAACGACTCAGGCATTAAGACAAGCAGTGGTACAGTGAAATGTGCACAATATATGCAGTCCTCTAACCACCAGCAGACTACTGATTCACCCATGGAATAAGCCAGGTAGTATTCATGCTGTGCCCCAATCAGACTGTCACTCTCTGCCCACACCTGCAATCATCTTGACAGAAGCATGACCTTATCTAATTTCTGTGCCAACACACAAGCACTTAAAAACTCACCCTCCTGTCAACTATCACCACTCTTACTATCTAGTCACTGTGCATACACCTATAGAATGCTTCAGGCATTAAGACACATAGTGTCCAGTGAAATATGTGCAATGTATGCATACCTGTAACCCCCAGCAGACTACTGATTCACCCTTGCAATAAGCTACGTAGTATTCATGTAGTGCCCCAATCAGCCTATCAGTCTCTGTCCACTTCTGCAATTATCCTGACAGAAGCATGTCCTTATCTAATTGCTGTGCCAACACACAGGCACTTAGAAAGTCTCTCTGCTGTCAACTACCAGCAGTGTAACTATCCAGTCACTGTCCATACACCTGTAGAATGCCTCAGGCATTAAGACACATAATGATACAGTGAAATGTGCGCAATATATGCAGGCCTGTAACCTCCAGCAGACTACTGATTCACCCTTGTAATACGCCAGGTAGTATTCATGCAGTGCCCCAATCAGCCTATCAGTCTCTGTCCACTCCTGCAATTATCCTGACAGAAGCATGTCCTTATCTAATCTCTGTGCCAACACACAGGCACTTAGAAAGTCTCTCTGCTGTCTACTACCAGCAGTGTAACTATCCAGTCACTATCCATGTATTTTGTAGAATGACTCTGGCATTAAGACAAGGGGTGGTACAGTCAAATGTGCACAATGTATGCAGGCCTCTAACCCCCAGCAGACTTCTGATTCACCCTTACAATAAGCCAGGTAGTATTTATTTAGTGCTGCAATCAGACTGTTACTCTTTGTCCACTCCTGCAATCATCCACACAGAATTATGACCTTAACTAATCACTGTGCAGAAACACAAATATTTAAAAATTCACCATTCTCTTTCATTTCAGAAGTCAAATGATCCAGTCAGTACGTATGCACTCATATAATAACCCAGAAACTAATACATGTAGTATTACAATCATCTATACAGTGTTGCTACACTCCTCTAAACACGCTAATACTAGTTATTCAGTTCTGCAATTACCCAGTTAGTACCTGTGGCTTGTAATAAATTGATAGTGATTTAAAAAAAAAACTGTCATGATTTTTAGATATAATGTCTTTGTTTAGTAATACAATAGTATATTTTATAAATGTATTTTAATAAAATTATACATATTTTTTTAAACAGATATTGCTCATCTTCAATAAAAAAACTTACTATGACTAGAATAACACAAAAGAAGAAGCAACTAAGAAAGGAATATTATTTGAAGGAAACACAACAGAATAAAATAGAGGAACTACAACATGTTGAAAAAAAGTAAAAGTTTTCTGGTAAGAGAACCAAAGAATTTATTACAAAACTTTCAAAGGCTGTAAACAGTGTGCATAATGTGAAAAGTAGAAAGAATGCCTCAATAACTAACAAGAATAAAATGTATGGTAAAAGAAGAAAGAATCAGTATGAAGAAATTAGATAGAGAATGTTTTACAATAGAGTTATCTTTAATTTGTTGAAAGATGTGAAGAAATATGAAAGAAGAGCAGCATTTTATAAAAAAAAGAAAGAGATTGAAACTATTGTTCAAAAGGCTTTTGAGTTAAAAAGGAAATTATTCATTTTAGTATTAAACAGGATTCGAACACTGGATAAACCAATACATTTTATAAAAGCTAAAAGTTAAAAAAAGAGTATAATTAACAGAACTAACTTTTGTGATATTTTTTTGGGTGAATGGAAACACAGTTCAAGTTCAGAGTCTTTCTTTAATGAAGAAAGCTTTTTCAAACCAATAGTTTATTGCATGCATTTGATACCTCTGATCGTGCTTATGAGGTTAAAAACGGTTGCCCAATTAAAAATTTAAAAATGGTTCCTAGAAATGTTGAAGAAGTGGTAGCTGATGAAGTTCTAGGGAGGCGTACTAAAGCCCCAGTGTATTCTTGGGATTGCAGTAGTATATGCAGTATATTTCAGGAATCTATTGATATTTTTCGGAATTTCTTACGAGAGTATAGTAAAAAAAAGTCTTAAACAAAAGATTAAGATGTTGCACGGACTAGATCCTTGCAGAGTGAGAAAAAATACTGGTTAGCAAGGTCATTCTCCGGCTTGTCTTTCTAGAAATGTATGTCAAAGTGTTTTTCCTCATTTTAGAATGTTAACAGTACATCATTCTCAAATGTGGAAGTTAGTCAGAAGACTGTATTACGCAAACAGTCCAGCAATATTTTTAAATGAATTAAACAGTGCGCTTGTGCAAGGGTCAGTATCAGATGTAAAAAAAGTTTGTGATGAAATAGTTTTGTTACTTTTGTCCTGAAGAAAAGAGTAGACAAAGTGAGACATTGATAGAAGTAGACATTGAAGAAAACGTGGAAAAGATAAGTACAGAGAAATTTGAAGAAGTAATACAAAGTTTAAGGTAAATTCGTGTGAAAGGCCAAATTATACTTGTATTTGTTGTCGACGAACTCACTATAAGAATCAGACTAGGACTGTTGATCTGTATTTAAAAAGTGAAAAAGAAAATAATGATAAGTGGAAGAAATTTGCAACTTATTTGTTGGTAGAGGATTGCTTTGATTTGGGTACTAATCAACGTATTTGTAAATATTTTTATAATAAATTAGAGGATAATAAAATGCCAGGAAGAGCTGTCCATAATGATCTGGAGTTGGTACCTATTCCTCAAGAACTGATGGATTTAAACACGTATGATGTATTCTAATTCAATCTGTGCACCCGTTTCAGGCTATTGTTCGTATGGAGCCTAAAACAGGTAAATTGCCTCCCACAGATTTACAGAGAGGATTAAAAGGAAGAGTTGTATATTTACTTCTAGATATAAAGACAAATATTGAAACTATTGGTGTAGATAAAGAAGAAAGTGAACCCTTAAATATTCTTGTGAATGGTGTTCCTACCAAGAGGAATTAGTGGATGTCAGGAAAGTGCAAAAGGCAACATTGTATCTTATAAAGAATAATGAATACTACAAAAATGTGTATGTGGAAGAAGAAGAAATACTTTTAGGGGATGATAGTGAAATGCCAAGTGGTCAAATTGAGAAAATGGACATATCCAAAAGTGAAGAAATGTATGAACATTATAGTGTACATGCTTTACATTCTAAAGAAGTGTTGGGGAAAACTATTGAATTATTCCAAATGAAGAAAGCGAAGGGGAATCCCTTGAGTGTTTGGGAAAAGAGTTTGGAAGCTCGTTGTTTTCTCCAGCTGTTTCCAACTGGAAAAGGTGGACGATATGACGAACGATCAATACAGATTTCTGCATCAGAATATCGGACAGCAAGATTGTATGCAGAAGATCCTAGATTTCGACAATGTATCCCATATATATTTCATCTTTTGTTTGAGAGTGACTTGTCTGGACTTTCATATGCAGTCAACCATATATTAAAAACAGGAGTACATCTTTGAAATGTTTCTGCAAAGGAATTTATAGAAAAAGTACATCAGAGAGATGATCATTTGGAATCTCAACTGATTAATTTGATGGCATGTCAGCATGGTACTAATGAGTATTGGTGTTGTCATCATGGAGAACTTAAACGTATGCTAAGAAATTTAGGAACTCCACACTAAGCTGTGCTGAATACGCATGGAATGATTTACTTCAATTTCTTCGAGAAACAAATTCAAACATTAAAAACATTCAAGACTCCTGGAGAATTGTGTTCTTTGGATCCTGCAAATGTATGCAGATATTTCAATCATAGGTTTGAAGCTATGATGTATTTTATCTGCAACAAAAAGAATCCTTCTCTTGGAGAAGTTATTGAATTCTTTTGGAGAAAGGAGTATCAAGCTAGAGGTGCTCCTCATATACATATGCTTCTATGGATCAAGGATGCATTCAAATTTGGAACTGATTCAGATGACCCTGTTTTATCTTTTATTGAAGATTATGTTACATGTGCCTTACCTAAAAGAATAGAAGAAAATACCTTAAGGCAACAAGTGTTACGATTCCAAAGTCATCGATGTGCGAAATACTGTCGACGGAAATACAAGTCGAAGGAAAAGTTTTATACCAAATGTCGTTTTGGATTTCCACGTCCAGTAATATCCAAAGGAAGAGTGAACAGTTTCATGCCAGCGGTGAGACATACCATCACTAGAAAATCTCCAAAAAATACGTACAATTTGAGAAGAAGTGAAGAATCGAAGTATATAAATGATTATAATCCAGTTATTCTGTCAATGTGGAATGCTAATATGGATATCCAGTATGATGCGGATAATTCAATTGCTGTGGCTCGGTATGTAACATCATACAAAATAAAATCAGAAAAGACGGAGTTGAAGAAATGTGGGAAGAAATTTCCCACGAGAAGACTCTTAGTAAGAAATTGTACAGCTTTAGTTTGAAGATGCTGTCACATCGAGAAATTGGATTGTACGAATGTTCTGATCGGTTATCGTCGGCAAGTTTATATTCAAAGTCAAGAGGAATTATTTGGGTTAGTCTAGGTCTTGCTGCAACGTGAAATCGAGTACTTAAATCTATACAGGAAATTGAATATTTAGCATTAAATGAACTGGAAAACACAGATATAGTCAAAACAAACATGTTGGATACATACTATCCAAATAGAAGTCCTCATCTTGAGAACATATGTATCTATGAAGTACTGTAATATTACTCTTTGTGTCTGGCAGGAACAACAAAGTTAAAATGCCCTAGTAACAAAATGTAGAATTAGTGCTACAACGGTCTTCAAGAGGACCTGCGATGCCGCTTCTGCCTCCCGTACCCTGGAGGCGGCACATGGGTTACGTGGTACAGTCATACTGCGGTGGGACGCACACTCTTTGACCTCTCATGGCACTGCTCCACACTTCAGGGAGGACACTTTCCATTAGCTATGTTTTCTGATGACGTGTCCCGCCGGCCCCGTCCAACAACAGAACTCCTTTAGATCCAAACAGTCTCTTCCACGTTCTCACCGGAAGTGAAACCAGGCCACGCGGACACTTTCACAATACAACAACTGGGAATGCACTTTTCGGTAAAAAAAACACATTCCTTCCTCCTAATTCATCAAATAAACATCTCACTGAAGAACAGGGGCCAGCTTCAATCGGTAAACAGCTGTTAAAAAGACTTTTTTACTTCACGATACCATTACAACGCATGCATTGCCACGCATGAGTTTTACATCGCGAAGTCATTACTACACATCTTTTTAGAACACATGGTCATTTACGACACATGCCTTTACAACAAATTTTGTTGTAAAGGTATGTATGGTAAATGAACATGCATTCTAAAAAACATGTAGACAATTCACGTTGTTGTAAGGAAACAGAGGCTGTTCCGTTTCCTCACAAGGATGTGCACTGCCCCTCAGAGACGACGTGAAGCAGGAACCACGAGGAGAGAGGAACCACGAGGAGTGAGAGGTAAAGGGGATTGGGCATGGGGTGTTTTTTGTCTAGGGTTTAGGGTAGTGCAGTGGTGTATGGGTAGTGTAGGGGGTCGTGCTGGGGGTAGTGTTTTAGGGTTTAGGGTAGTGCAGTGGTGTTTGGGTAGTGTAGGGTGTCGTGCTGGGGTAGTGTTTTAGAGTTTAGGTAGTGCAGTAGTGTGGGGGTCATGCTGGGGGTAGTGTTTTAGGGTTTAGGGTAGTGCAGTGGTGTGTGGGTAGTGTAGGGGGTCATGCTGGGGTAGTGTTTTAGGGTTTAGAGTAGTGCAGTGGTGTTTGAGTAGTGTAGGGGGTCATGCTGGTGATAGTGTTTTAGGGTAGTGCAGTGGTGTTTGTGTAGTGTAGAGAGTCGTGCTGGGGTAGTGTTTTATGGTTTAGGGCAGTGCAGTGGTGTTTGGGTTGTGTAGGGGGTCGTGCTGGGGTAGATTTAGGGTTTAGGGTAGTGCAGTGGTGTTTGGGTAGTGTAGGGAGTCATGCTGGGAGTAGTGTTTTAGGGTTTAGGGCAGTGCAGTGGTGTTTGTGTAGTGTAGGGGTTGTGCTGGGGGTAGTGTTTTAGGGTTTAGGGTAGTGCAGTGGTGTTTGGGTAGTGGAGGTGGGTAGTTTTTTAGGGTTTAGGGTAGTGCGCCCAACCAGCCACAGTATCCATGTACAAAGGGGATCCTGACTCTTTTGAAAGCTCCACCATTTGAATAATTTGGGTCAAGGGCCCTACCACATCCAATGCCTATCAATTCCTTTCTTAGGATCCCTCATATACTTGGAGAAAAAGGTACATAGTTTCTCATCAATTTCAGGCATGTGTGCCACATTCCCCTTCAGTGAGGGCCTTGCGCACTCTCCTCTCATCCTATTCCTGACCTCTATTTCAAGGGGTTGATGGATTTTCCCCACCACATACTCTGCCACTTTGGTGTCAAGGGTCCACTCCGCCGACCTAGGATGGTAAATTTGGGTAGGCTCGTACATGTCTGAGTGGACCCCGTCCCCAACTCGGGACTGAGAGGAGTGGGACTCTGGATGCCAGGGACGCCCCGAGTCCTTATCCTCATCGGGGGAGAAATCGTCCTCCGATACACCCTCTCCCTCTAATGGAAACCCGCCGTCAGGGTCTACAATAGTGGTGACAGCGTCGCAATTTTCTCCGGACTCCTCCTCCTTCTGGCAGGGTGCCTGTTTTAGCATTCGCGCATTCTTGAGGAATGTCTCTGTAAGTTTATCAAATCCTTCCAAGTGCCCTGCGTTATGCTTAACGGCCCTTTTATTCCCCATCTGGGAGCTAGTGGGATCCACCACCACCAGATCTGGGTCACTGAACACCCCAGGGATGCTTTTTGCCAGCTTATCAACCTGATCCCTAAGAGGAGCCAGCGCCCTAGAAATAGCCTGAGAGAGGGCTTGGTCCATTGCTGGAGGTAGAAGTTGGGGGGCCATTCCTCCTCCACTTCCTGGTAGGTAAGAGTAAAAAGTGTCTTCTGGAGAAGATATGATAGCAGAGGGTGTGAGCACAGAACAAATGCCCTTAAAATCCTTAAGGCAGCCCGCTCGCCGGTGTTCCAACAGCTGGTCTTTCCCCCGAAGCTGTTATAAGAATAGACTGAGACGCCATACCAATTACCGCTACCAGGTGGCGCTGGTCCCTAACGTGGCCGTGTGGGGAAATCACTGCGAAGCGGTGTCAAAATTAGGCGAGGGTTGGTCGGGAATCAAGCAGACACTAAAGGAGTGACCGGATTCCCAAACGCGTGTAAAGACCAGGGGGAGCGCTCAACGGAGCTGCCTCGCTCAGACCAGACGCACCTGACAGGATCTCACCGCGCGCAGAATGCACAGCGGGAGAAACTGCGAGGGGGAGAACGCTCTCGGGCAAGAGCCTGCTGTGCAGGGAATATGAAACAATACCAAGGCAATAATGCTAATAACGTGCACAAGAAACCGCTATACAAACAGCAACTACGTCAGATTAAGCCAAGAATGTAAGGAATGCACTTAACTGATGAGCAGTGAAGAAAGAGGAAGCGGAAGGGACGTCACGATATTATATACGATGGACTGTGATATGATTGGACTATATTTGCCTTGTACACTACCCCACTAATGGTTCATGGGTTGTGTAGTCTTTTGTTTAATGATTGTTGTGTTACGTTTTCTTTAAGATGCTATGCAAATAAAGTGAGGAAAGATATGCATAATCCTCGCCTCTGTCCTGCCATAGAATTCATTAAACTTTATTAGATCTGATTTAGAAACATAGATCATAAAAGTGTACATAAAAACAGTAAATCCTCTTTCCTAATACAGTGCAGTGAGAATTAATTAAAACAAGTAGGAAAAAACGGGTGTTACAAAGCCCGGTTCAGAGCAACATCAGGTTAACAGAATCGTAAAGTTCAATGTGTCGCAAGATAAATCTCATGTACTCCGTGCAAAATACGCAATAAGGGGTCCAAGTAAGATGTAACGCTCCAATACCTGACCAGTCTGCACCATATAAAACTGCAGAAAAATGAAAAATAAAAAGTGTTTTGCACACTTCTGTCATTGGGCTATATATGGGCTACATCTGGGTGATATTTGTGCTACATTTGGGCTCTTTTTTCTCTGGTGGCCATCTTGGGAGACTCATTTGTTATGAAGTTTCCTAATTTCCTCATTTACTGCAGTCTCCTCAGTATGAAATGCTTTCAGTTTTTTACTTTGATTCCATCAAGAAGGCATTCAGATGTGTCACACATTTGCCATAAATTCAGAAGGTTAGCACTATAGTTGTTCATTCGATCACTGTAGTAAAGCTACTGCTCACCAGGGAGTTAACTGGAAGTCTACTGCTGGTATTGAAAGTGATTGTTTCAGTCTGCATGTCAGAATTTTCTAATGAAATAGAAGAGGATTTAAGATCTCACTTAAAACATGCCCTAAATTTTCTTTCTGCAGCACTAACCATAATTTCTATGGCAAAATAAACCCCCCATTGTGTTCCTTTTTAAATTAAACGTTTGAAGTGTTACCAGTCTATTCCAATTAAGATGGCTTCAGGTGTGCCATAATTTTGTCATAAGTAAGACTGTTAGCGCTCTAGTTGTTCTTTAGAACACTCTGGGAAGCTGCAGTAGAACACAAAGGCATCAACTGACAGGCTGCTCCTGTTGAAATATAACAGGAAGATATTTGAGATCACACTTGAAACATGCCCTAATTTTTCTTTCTACAGCACTAACCATAATTTCTATGACAAAATGAACCCCCTCATTGTGTTCCTTTTTAAATTAAATGTTTTAAGAGTTACCAGTTTATTCCAATCAAGATGGCTTCAGGTGTGCCATAATTTTGTCATAAGTAAGACTGTTAGCGTTCTAGTTGTTCTTTAGAACATTCTGGGAAGCTGCAGTAGAACACAAAGGCATCAACTGACAGGCTGCTCTTGTTGAAATATAACAGGAAGATATTTGAGATCACACTTGAAACATGTCCTAATTTGTCTTTCTACAGCACTAACCATAATTTCTATGACAAAATGAACCCCACCATTTTGTTCCTTTTTAACTTAAATGTTTTAATTGTTACCAGTTTACTCTAATCAAGATGGCTTCAGGTGTGCCATACTTTTGTCATAAGTAAGGCTGTTAGCGCTCTAGTTGTTCTTTAGAACACTCTGGGAAGCTGCAGTAGAACACAAAGGAATCAACTGACAGTCTCTGCTCTTGTTGGATGTACATGATTTACTGAGAATGACAGACTACCTTCTCACATGACTGAGAAAGATAATGTGAATTTACAGAAAATATGCTCTCATTTTAGCTTCAGTTTTCTCTCAAACATGATATCCCAGCAGAAGGTTTTTCACAGGGTAAAATCACTTTAGAACAAACCACAATTCCTGAAATTAGTACGGTGCCATCAACAAATTAATTCTAATGTAACTAAAGTCTGTTATCACCCTTTATAGTTCTCCTTTTCCTAACCCTCAAAATCTTCGATTCACTACAATGCATTTCAATGGGGTACTATTCTGTATATTTGTCCCAAGATGGCGGCCAGCAATTCCAGGATGAAGTGCTGACAGCCAATCAGATCTCACAATGACATGTGTCGTTAGGCTCCACCCAGATATTGAAACTTTTTCTTTTTCTAATTTCTCATGAACTACTGAACGGATTTACACCAGTTAACAAAAAGGGATCTTTCTGAACCAAGGGCTACCTTTTCGCCAAATCTGGTGTAATTCCGTTCAGCAGTTTGGGCTGTAGCCGTTTTTAAAGTTTCCTATGGGAATTAGCATGGAGAAACTTTTAAGATAGGAGCTGACTGGAGCACCCCAAGGGTTTTGAAAATTTTGCGAAGATTCGTCAACCAACGCCAAAGTTATTGGGAAAAGAATGTTACGATTTTCCTATGGATAATAGGTCCTAACTATAACTACCTACTGGTGATCGCCAGTAGGTTATATATATATATATAGATATATATATATATATATTCACTTAAAAAACCATAGGTTTCACACACGTTATAGTTAGGAATTAGCATTTAAAAAACCTTGCAAATTCACTTAAAAAACCATAGGTTTCACACATGTTATAGTTAGCTGGACATTTCACTCGTGAAAAACCATTGAAATTCCCCCGTTATAGTTATTGCAGGCAACTATATCTCACGCGACCGCAATCCTCTGCTGATGACGTCAGATATTACATCACTGTATTTAGACACCTATTTACCCATGTCTTCTTCCATTAATCTTTAGCTATACATATATTACAAATATTTTTTTTTCAGAAAGACACATATGTCATCAGTGATTTTTTTCGTGTGCACAACAATATACGAACTGAGCAGTGTATCTCGTCAAGATCCAGCACCTGACGCACTATTCCCAATCAATATAAATACAATGAGATTTCTTAATAGTTTTTTTGTGTACACTGTAAGTGCAGCCAATACCTCAGTGCAATACAATACAGGATTTTAGTATTTAGAATAAATCGCAAAGGTGCACCTCGTGTCTTTTTGCACGGGAACGGCTACTCTCCATTTCATTATCAGCACTTTAACGGAAGTAAAGTTGAGATAAATCTAACACACTATTCAGAAGTTGGTGCAAACTGCAGATATCACCAGTATTCCAGCGATAAGTGCCCCAAAATTTAACACCATGGTGGACTCCATCAAATAACAGTAATAAGAACAAGGAAGAGTCACACAGCAGTGAAGAGAACAACCAAAAACTTTATTTTTTATAATAATAAATATATAAACAATAAACTATTTTCAAGCTTTATGTTTTTTATTAACATAAATATAAACAATAAACTAATAAACAAAATGTAACAACAATAACACAAAACAACAAGGCAGAACACTCCTGTGGGAATCACGGATGTCGACGACAGACCTGGAAAATCAGAAAGATTGTTAAAAAAAAAAAACATGGTATTCTCAACAAAATACCACAAGAAACAAATCACAGATATATAAAATGCATACAGTTAACAAAATTCTATAAGTTTAACTTACAAAAACTGTAAATGTTGCCACTTTAAAATATTTACCGAATCTGAGGAAAACTTTTTGCAGAAGACACCACGCCCACAAAGTGTTTCTTCAGTGGTGAAGAAATGTTTTACTTTTTCCAAGGGGCAAACAAAGACCAATGCCACCTTCTTCATTCGCAAGATTTGCCAAAGAGTTCTGTTACGAGGGGATCCTAACAAAAAATACTCATGCGGCACAGCAATTATGATGAAACACCTAAGGACCCTTCATCCAAACAATCTTGCACGAGAAGAGTGCAAACAGATGAGAAACACTCCTGTTCTGTATCTGTAAAAAAGAATCACAAATAAATGTATATTAATAACTTTCAAATTTATACTATTCCATTACTGTACAAACACATTTTACATAAAAACTGACTTAAAAACTATAGCCCTGCACCACAAGTGTGACGATCGTTAAAACACTACATGCATAGTGCATACTACTTTGAAGCAGTTCATGCCCTAAAGCCTACCTCACTAAAAGACTACATGCTAACTGACTACATGATTACAGTACTATAAGGAGACACGCTGGGTGAGTGACAGGGTGTTTGCTAGAAGAGTATGAATACTAACTAGGGAATTGAAGGTGTGAAACACAACTGTGTAAGTGATTAGAGGACCGCATCCATACTGCATAGGCATTTAAAGCAGCCCATGTGCTAAGGCCTGGCTCACTGCATGACTACTTGGGTACTGACTGAATGATTAGAGTACAGCAAGGAGAGTGCATAGGTGAATTTATAAGTGCTAGGCTTTTCGCACAGGGAATGGATTAGTACTTGGTACTGAATAGGTCACTAGAGGAGTGCAAAGGCAGTCACAAGTGCTGGACTGTATGGATACTGACTAGGAAATTGAAAGTGTGAAAGACAAGTGTCTAGGTGGTTAGAAGGCTGCATGCATAGTCCATCGGGGTTTGAAGCAGTCCATGTGCTACGGCCTGGCTCAGTGTATGAATACTTAGGCACTGACTGAAGGATTAGAGTACTGCAAAGATAGTATCTTGGTGAATTTATAAATGCTTGGGTTTTAGCACAGTGAATGGATTAGTACATGGTGCTGAATGGGTCACTAGAGGAGTGCAAAGGGAGTGACAGGGTATTTCCTGGAAGTGTATGGATACTGACTAGGGAATTGAAGGTGAGAAAGACAATTGTGTAGGTGGTTAGAGGACTGCATGCATAGTGGATAAGGGTTTGAAGCAGTCCATATACTAAGGCCTGGGTCACTGGATGAGTACTTGGGTACTGACTGAATGATTAGAGTACTGCAAGGAGAGTGCCTGGGTGAATTTATTAGGGTTTGGCACAGTGAATGGATTAGTACATGATGCTGAATGGGTCACTAGAGGAGTGCAAATGGAGTGACAGGGTGTTTGCTGGAAGTGAACGGATACTGACTGGGGAATTGAAGGTGTGAAAGACAAGTGTGTAGGTGCTTAGAGGACTGCATGCATAGTGGATAGGGGTTTGAAGAAGTCCATGTGCTAAGACCTGGCTCAGTGCATGAATACTTAGGCAGTGACTGAATCATTAGAGTAATGGAAAGAGAGTGTCTTGGTGAATGTATAAGTGTTTGGATTTTGGCACAGTGAATGGATTAGTACATGCTGTTGAATGGGTCTCTAGAGGACTGCAAAGGAAGTGACAGGATGTTTTCTGGAAGTGTATGGATACTGACTAGGGAATTGAAGGTGTGAAAGACAAGTGTATAGTATGTTAGAACACTACATGCATACTGCATAGACATTTGCAGCAGTCTATTTGGTACTTAGAAACTGACTAAATAATCAGACTACTTCTAGGACAGTGCTTAGGTAAAACTTTTACATTTTCAGTTCTGCCACAGTGAACAGAATAGTACATGGTACTGCACCTTAGTGTCAAACCCTGACTCATTTTATCAATGCATAACCAAAGACTAGCTTCTGAAGCTACTAAAACTTGACAACATGAGAGGTTTTAAATTAGTTATCTGTCAGCAAATCCACGATGTTACCAAATGCTTCTCTCACAGTGGTTCTCAAATGCGCACAGACTCACAGTGTGATTCTAGACAACAACCACTATACCTAGGAGTTTACCAAAAATCATTCACTACTGTGGAAGTGGTAAGCGAACTGCACACAATCTTCATATTTCAGTACTGCACTTTTATGTCAAAGCCTGACTCATATAATCAAAGCATAAGCAAAGACTGGCTTCTAATGCTACTAAAACTTCACAACATGACCGGTTTTAAAACAGGTATATGTCAGCAAATACACGATGTTACCAAATGCTTCTCTCACAATCCTTACCCAAATGCACACAGACTCACAGTGTGATTTTAGACTAGCAACACTATCCTAGGAGTTTACCAAAACTCATTCACTACTCTGGAAGAGTTAATGGTACTGCACACAATCTACATATTTAAGTACACCACATCAGTGTCAAAGCATGACTCATTTAATCAACGCATAAGCAAAGAAGGATTCTAATCCTACTAAAACTTCACAACATGACATGTTTTAAAACAGTTATCTGTGAGCAAATACATGATATTACCAAATGCTTCTCTCACAGTGATCCCAAATACACACTAACTCACAGTGTGATTCTAGACAAGCACCACTATCCCTATGAGTTTACCAAAACTCATTCACTACAGTGCAAGCGGTAAGGGAACTGCACACAATCTACATATTTCAGAACTGCAATTTACTGTCAATGCCTGACTCATATAGTGAAAGCATAAGCCATAACTGTCTTCTAATGCTACTAAAACTTGACAACATGACATGTTTTACAACACTTATCTGTCAGCAAATACACAATGTTACCAAACGCATAAGCAAAGAAGGATTCTAATCCTACTAAAACTTCACAATATGACAGGTTTTAAAACAGTTATCTGTCAGCAAATACATGATGTTACCAAATGCTTCTCTCACAGTGGTTCCCAAATGCACACAGACTCACAGTGTGATTCTAGACAAACAACACTATCCCTAGGAGTTTACCAAAACTCATTCACTACAGTGGAAGTGGTAAAGGAACTGCACACAATCTACATATTTCACATCTACACTTTAATGTCAATGCCTGACTAATTTAATCAACGCATAAGCAAAGACTGGCTTCTAATGCTACTAAAACTTGACAACATGACAGGTTTTAAAACAGTTATCTGTCAGTAAATACACAATGTTACCAAATGCTTCTCTCACAATCCTTACCCAAATACACACAGACTCACAGTGTGATTTTAGACAATCAACACTATCCTAGGACTATACCAGAACTCATTCACTACTGTGGAAGGGGCAAGGGGACTGCACACAATCTACATATTTAAGTAGAGCATATCAGTGTCAAAGCATGACTCATTTAATCAACATATAAGCAAAGACTGGATTCTAATGCTAATAAAACTTCACAACATGACAGTTATCTGTCAGCAAATACATGATGTTACCAAATGATTCTCTCACACTGATCCCAAATACACACTAACTCACAGTGTGATTCTAGACAAGCACCACTATCCCTATGAGTTTACCAAAACTCATTCACTACAGTGCAAGTGGTAAGGGAACTGCACACAATCTACATATTTCACGACTGCAATTTACTGTCAATGCTTGACTCATTTAATGAAAGCATAAGCCATAACGGTCTTCTAATGCTACTAAAACTTCACAACATGACAAGTTAAAACAGTTATCTGTCAGCAAATACACGATGTTACCAAATGCTTCTCTCACAGTGGTTCCCAAATGCACAAAGACTCACAGTGTGATTTTAGACAATCAACACTATCCTAGGAGTTTACCAAAACTCATTCACTAGTCTGGAAGAGTTAATGGTACTGAACACAATCTACATATTTAAGTACAGCACATCAGTGTCAAAGCATGACTCATTTAATCAACGCATCAAAGGCAAAGACTGGATTCTAATGCTATTAAAACTTCACAACATGACAGGTTTTAAAAAAGTTATCTCTAAGCAAATACATGATATCACCAAATGCTTCTCTCACACTGATCCCAAATACACACTAACTCACACTGTGATTCTAGACATGCACCACTATCCCTAGGAGTTTACCAAAACTCATTCACAACAGTGCAACTGGTAAGGGAACTGCACACAATCTACATATTTCAGGACTGCACTTTTCTGTCAAAGCCTGACTCATTTAATCAAATCATAAGCCATAACGGTCTTCTAATGCTACTAAAACTTCACAACATGACAAGTTAAAACAGTTATCTGTCAGCAAATACACGATGTTACCAAATGCTTCTCTCACAGTGGTTCCCAAATGCACAAAGACTCACTGTGGGATTCTAGACAAACAACACTATCCCTTGCACTATACCAAAACACATTTTATCTAGAAGTAGTACTACATTTTAGTATAGAAACATAACATAACTCATTTCACAAA
The DNA here is from genome assembly GCF_964204655.1 of Triturus cristatus. Lineage (NCBI taxonomy): Eukaryota > Metazoa > Chordata > Amphibia > Caudata > Salamandridae > Triturus > Triturus cristatus. The sequence continues at coordinate 761,633,869 of NC_140587.1, forward strand.
TTCATAAACAATGACAGGTTTCTAATTCTACCAAAATATAAAAACAGCACAGTTATCTGTCTACAAACAAATGAAAAACACAAATGCTTATCACAGAATGGTTTCTACATGCACACACATTGTAGAGAAAAAAAGTACTCCCTAGACTTTAGCAGGAAATATACATTAGTCTGATTAAAATCAAAATAGTCTACATACATCCCCTCACAATTAAATAACTCATCTTTCAAGTTCTTTTGTAGATTAAGAAGTATATCAATCACTCACCATATTTTCTTTTACAGAATCTCTGCACTGTGCACCTCTCAGCAAAAGCAAAGAATGAAAAAGTTTCCTTTTCATTTTCCACACATATACATGTAAACATCAAATCACAATCCTTCGCACATAAACTCAAAAGCAAACACACATTTCTATTGGTTAAATATTTCAACCCTTTCCAACTGAAATACATTTCAACCCTTCCCCCAATCTGCCTTCTGCCTGTTACCATAGAAACCGGTCATGGAACACTACACTGAGCTCACATGTCACAAGTTCAGCACACAATGTTCCTACACAAGACAGGAAGTGTGCTTGACTTTTCAACATATCAGCTTATCATATATAATGTTCCTCACAATCTGTTTTTGTTAACCAATAACAATCAAACCTTTAAAAAACAGAAATATACACCCTACCTTTCAGTGTAGAAAGTTGTCATATAACCAATGATTTCTTGTCATTTTTCAAAAAACGTTGCCGTGGATCCGCGCACCCACCGCAAGAGAACCCGTGCATCCAACGCGATAGGATGCGCACACCGTGCGTGCATTTCCCCGTGTTTTTTTTTTTTTTAAATGGGGCCCCAGGGGGTCCTTCTGGGACCCCCTAAGCACCTCTAGAGGGTCAGAGTATTTCCACTCTGCCCCCTTTATATGTTTTACACACTTATTCCCCTTGCATCTTCAGCCTCGCTTCTACCAAGGCAGAAAATGGCCACCAACAGTTCCTGGTTTCGAATGTAGAGAGACACTCGACAGCCAATTAGCATTCAGCGCGCGATCGGGAGGGTGCGCGCTCGGTTCGCGGAGGGTGCGCTTACGGTGCGGGTACGGTCCGCGGATCCTCCGCGGCCATAGATATCACTAACTTTTTTACCCTAATTTTCTCAGGAACTACTGAACAGATTCACACCATATGTGCAAAAGGTACGAGTCCGAACTGAGGACTACCTCTTTGCCAAATTTGGTGTCATTCCGTTCAGCGGTTCGGGCTGTAGCTGTGACAACAGATCCTATGGGAAATTGAATGGGGAAAACGCGTTTTGGGACCCCCCTTTTTTCTCGGCCCCCGCTTGATGGATCACCGCAAAACTTTCAGGGTAGGAGCGGAGCTGGCCAAAAGTTTGGAAAATTTTGCTAGGATTCGTCAACCGGCGCCAACGTTATTCTAAATAGAATGTTGCGGATTTCCTATGGAAAATAGGTCCTAACTATAACTATCTACTGGCGACCGCCAGTAGATAATATGTGTATAGGGGCCATCCGACACACCAGTGCTCACATACGTCGGACAGCTCCCAGCCGTCCTTGCACATGGCACAGGGAATCCCTCTGTTGCGGGCACCAGAGGGCTCCCCTTTACCCCCAACAGCCTCGGGAGCCGGGGAAGAGCTTCCCCAGACCCTGAGGCTGCTACCCTGGTTTCCCTGAAATGATGATCAGCGCGCATGTCAAGCTGACGTCATTTCAGTGAAACTGAAACTGAAATGAGCCAAGAGCTCATTTCAGTTTCGATTTCTACGTGCTCAAGGGACTATAACAGCCCCCTGAGCACATAGAAAGATGGGAGAGATATCATTAGAAAGGAGAGAATCTCCCCTCTTCAATGGTAGCCCTCTCCAGTGGATCCCTGCTTGGAGATCACCCCAGGTGGACGATCCCCAAGCAGGGATCTACCCACTAGCACCAGGGAGGGGGTAGCAGCCCCTTGTGCAAGTGCCTTTGCTCCCCCATATATGTTGGACACATTCAGTCTTTCTGCACCCCCTGGGGGGCACATGGGGGCAGTAGCCCAATATAGGCATGCCAATGCCCCCAACCACGCCTCAAAAGGGATTTTGGTATTATTATAATTAGGTGTGGGGCTGCCCAATATGGGCATGCCAATTCCCCTACACCCTCACTGCAAAAGCAAAGTCTTTCTGCCCCCCTAGAGAGCAGATGGGGCAGTAGCCCCAATCTGCCCTCTGGGGGACAGAAAGCCCACTAGACACCAGGGATTATTGTTTTACTTGGAATTAGGGGTGGGGGCTGCCCAATATGGGCATGCCAATGCCACCATCCCACCAATTACAGTCTTTCTGCCCCCCGGGGGGCAGGTGGGGCAGCAGCCCCAATCCGCCCCCCCGGGGGACGGAAAGCCCACTAGAAACCAGGGTTTTCATACCCCCCACCTCGCAGAATTAGAATCTTTATGCCCCCCTGGGGGGCAGATGGGGCAGTAGCCCCCAATATGTCTCCTCTGGGGCAGAAAGCCCACTAGACACCAGGGTTTTTTTCCCCGATGAATTTAGGTGTGGAGGTTGCCCAAGATGGGCATGCAAATGCCCCCACCACTAACCCCCATAAAATTCCAGTCTTTCTGTCCCCCCGGGGGCAGATGGGGCAGTAGCAACCAATAGAAAGCACCCTAGATGCCAGGGAATATTTTTTTTTATAGGGGCGGGGGCTGCCAAGAATGGGCATGCAAATGCCCCACCCTACCCACAAAAGAAAACAAAAGACTTTCTGCCCTCCCAGGAGGCAGATGGGTGCAATAGCCCCTGATCTGGCCCCCGGGGACAGGAAGCACACTAAGCGCCAGGGAGTTTTTTTTATATATAGGTAGGGGTGGGAGCTGCCCAGAATAGGCATGTCATGTCCCCACACCAAAAGAAGATGCTACAGTCTTTCAGCCCCCTGGGATGAAGATGGGGCAATAGCACCTTATCTGCTCTCCCCGGGGGGGGGGGCAGAAAGCCCACCAACCACGAGGTATTTCTTTCTAAAGTTTGGGGTGGGGGCTGCCCACAATGGGCAGGCCAATGCCCCCATTCACCCCCAACAAGATGCCACAGTTGTTCTGTCCTCTCAGGAGGCAGATGGGGCAGCAGCCCCTATGCACCAGTGATTATGCTGGGTTTTTTATACCCACGGGTGGGGGCTGACCAGAATGGGCGTCCCAATGCCCCAACCCCCCCCCCCCCCAAAAGAATAGCCACAGTCTTTATACCTGGGGGCATATCAGGGCAATAGTCCCCGATTTTCCCCCTCCCCAGGGTGGCAGAAAGTCCACAGAGCACTGACCTTTTTTCGGAAAGTGCCTACTTGAGGATTTTGGGTCCTAGCACAGCTGGCACCTAGAGAAACATAGCAAACCTGTATATTTTTTAAAACTAGACACTAAAGGGAATACAGGATGGGGTGACTTGTGTGGCTCAATCTAGGTTACGTTACCCAGAATCCCTTGCAAACCTCAAACTCAGTTAAAAAAAACTGTTCCTCACATTTCTGTTATGGAAAGTTCCGGGATCTGCGTGGATCCACAAAATTCCACCCACCACGCATTCCCCAAAGTCCTCCGAGAAAAATGGTACCTCACTTGTGTGGTTAGGCCTAGTGCCCTCAGAGAAAATGACCAAAAACGCAACATGGACACACCACATTTTTACAGTTAAAACTGACCCCTTTTTTTGCAAATTGCCGAACTTTAGATTTTGAAACCTAGCTCTGCCGGCACCTAGAGAAACTTAGCAAACCTAGACTTTTTTGAAAACTAGACACCCAGGGGAACCCAGGATGGGGTGACTTGTCTGGCTCCCACCAGGTTCTGTTACCCAGAATCCTGTGCAAACCTTCAACTTTGTAAAAAAAAAAACACATTTTCCTCAAATTTCTGTGGTGGAAAGTTCTGGAATCTGCTTGGATCAATACATTTCTTACCACCTAGCGTTCCCTCTGGTCTCTCGATAAAAAATAGTACCTCACTCACGTGGCTGGATCAAGTACCCGTGGGTCTCTTGTTTTATGAAATGTGTGGGATTGGTAGGTTTCCCTAGATGGCCGTGAAGCCTGGGACCAAAAACTCATATGACCCCCCTTGCAAAAGCAGATCGTTTTGTGATAGGTAATTTTGATGTCTCCACAATATGTTTTGGGCCCTTGCCTGTCGCGGGTACTTGATCCACCCACAAGACTGAGGTACCATTTTTATTGAGAGACCTGGGCGAACGCTGCATGGTAGAAAAGTTGTGTCAGTCCAGTGATCCTACAACTTTCCCACACAGAAATTCGAAAAAAATTTGATTTTTTCATCGAAATTTGAGGTTTGCAGGGGATTCTGGGTGATGAAACGTTGGGGGACCCACGCAAGCCATACCTCCCTGGACTTCCCCAGGTCTCTAGTTTTCATAAATGTGTGGGTTTAGTAGGTTTCCCTAGATCGCCGCCAAGCCCTGGACCAAAAACTCATGTGACCCCCCTTGCAAAAGCAGATCATTTTGATGTCTCCACAATATGTTTTGGGCCCTTGCCTGTCGCGGGTACTTGATCCACCCACAAGAGTGAGGTACCATTTTTATCAGTATACCTGGGGGAGCGCTGGGTGGTAGCAAATTTGTGTCAGCCCGGTGATCCTTTATCTTTGCCACACAGACATTTGAGAAAAAGTTGATTTTTTCATCAAAATGTGAGGTTTGCAGGGGATTCTGGGTAGGGAAACGTTGGGGTATCCACTCAAGCTACACCTTCCCGGACTCCCCTGGGTCTCTAGTTTTCAGAAATGTGTGGGATTGGTAGGTTTCCCTAGATGGCTGCCGACCCCAGGACCAAAAACGCAGATGCCCCCTATGTATACAAAAATGACCTGGTTTTGCAAGGGAGATCACATGAGTTTTTGGTCCCAGTGATGGAGCAAGTATTCCAAGAAAAGAAACTTGCTCAAATCAACCTCTCGTTAACAAGTATTAACAAGTAGGAATAGAGACTTGAAACAAAATTAACTTACACACGACATTCATATAAGGGGAAAAGGCTTTCTGCTTGCTTAAATAAGAAAAAAATACTGTGCTACTTAACTGAAATCCTGTTTGAAACTGAAAAATGCCTTGCGCATATGCCCGCATATATAACGACGTGTTTAACCCATGTGAGAAGAAAAGTCTCACACATGCGCAAGGAGTTGCTAATTGTAGGTCTTATAGTACCGCATGCCTGGCATATGCTCGCCTGGATTTTAAAAGATGTTTTTCGCTATTAACGCTTTGCTTAACAAAGAAGAAAATAACATGGAATTGAGTAGAAGGGGGAGGTAAACAGTGATAATAACATATTTGAGGAATTAACATCTGTTTAGGATTCTTTCATCAATAGTGAGCATTTTGGGCCTGATGTTCTAAGCCAAAGGTAAAGATTGCTGGTGAAACGTAACGCAAGTTGAATCTGCACACTAAGGCCTGAGAATGACCTGTTGACCAGGTATTGATCGGCTGCCAAGTCCCAAGGACGAGTGCTTGGGAAAAGATCCTCAACTGAAGAAATTATATAATCTATCTATTGTGTGTGATGTATGCGAAAAGGAAGTGTTATAAGAACTGAATTCATTAAGTGGGAAGGGTTTACTAAACATAGAATTAGTTAAGAATTTTGGGATGACCGCATGAGGTGATGACAACTCCCCTGCCCCGGCCCAATCACAGCTCAGAATTCACAGACATTTGCAACCTTTGAGGGTGGGACATGCAAAATTAAAGGGTATAATTTGAGGAATTTAAGATTAAGAGCTGGATTGAGCTGCTGCTACGAAGAGACGTTGATGCTGAGAGCGGAGCAGGCGAGAAATGCTGCTGGGAAGAACAGACTGAGAAGATTCACTACTTAAGACAGCCTGATTAGATTGAAGATTTTGCAGAAGAATATCGAGGAGGGAGAGAGTGTAGGAGAGGGGTGCGCTCCTGTGAGTCGGGTTCTAGAAGAAGTATAGTAAGTATAAATCTATCCTGCACCTGTCCTACAGTCTTTGTCTCCTGACTTTATCGGGTGACCTCTGCTAACCCTTCTGGCCAGGAGTCGGATTTCTCAATTCACCATTAGGTAACTAAAATTTCCATCTTAAATTTGCATATTTCTCTGAGATATTATGTCCTTTTGTCTCTTCATCTATCACTCCTAATGCGTTGAGATTGTTGAATGAATTTGTGTATGTTATTTGATAAATGAATTTTCTCTCCCATGAAAGTTGATGGAGTTTGCACTGTAAATCTGTATAAATGAGCATTCATTTTGATTGAATTATTGGATAAAATCTATTGAATCTTACTTGGAGTCTGTGATCATTTATTGAAAGATATAAGATAAATTAATGAATTTGTTAATATCACCATCAACTCCTCGACTAATGGTCCATTGACCAAAGGAAGAGTGTTGATCTGTGAAGATTAGTTAGTTATTTACTAATTCAGATCAAAGAAAATAAAACTTGACCCCAGCGAAACAGTCAGAAAATCTGAATATGTATATGGGCCCATTGTGAATGATACGTTGATGTGCAAAAAGTTTATCCTGGCCTTTCGCTGGATCACCAGGCTTGGCGGCCACCTAGGGAAACCATTTTCTTAAATTTCTATGTGGGAAAGTTGCAGGATCACCGGGCTGATACAAATGTCCTACTATCCAGCGTTCCCCAGGTCTCCTGATAAAAATGATACCTCACACTTGTGGGTGGGTAAAGAACCTGTGACAGGCAAGGGCCCAAAAAGTATTGTTGAGACATCAAAATTACCTATCACAAAATGATCTGCTTTTGCAAGGGAGGGTCACATGAGTTTTTGGTCCAGGGCTTTGCGGCCATCTAGGGAAACCTACCAAACCCACACATTTCTGGAAACTAGACACCCGGAAGAGTCTAGCGAGTTATAGCGTGTGTGGGTCCCCCAACATTCTCCTACCCAGAATCCCCTGCTAACCTCAAATTTCATTGAAAAAATCACTTTTTTCTCAAGTTTCTGTGTGGGAAAGTTCTGGAATCTGCGTGGATCCACAAATTTTCTCCCACCCAGCATTTCCCCAGGTCTCCTGATAAAAATGGTACCTCACTTGCGTGGGCGGGTCAAGTACCAACTGCAGGCAAGGGCCCAAAACCTATTGAGGCGACATCAAAATTACCTATCACAAACCAACCTGGTTTTGCAAGGTGGGTCCCATCAGTTTTTGGCCCGGGGCTTGGCAGCCATCTAGGGAAACCTACCAAACCCACACATTTCTGGAAACTAGACACCCGGGGGAGTGCAGGGAAGTATGGCTTTCGTGGATCCCCCAACGGTGTCCTACCCAGAATCCCCTGCAACCCTTCAATTTTGATGAAAAAATCAACTTTTTCTCACATTTCTGTGTGGGAAAAGTGTTAGATCACCGGGCTGACACAAATTTCCTACCACCCAGCGTTCCCCCAGGTCTCTTGATATAAATGGTACCTCACTCTGTGGGTGGGTCTAGTACCCACGACAGGCAAGGGCCCAAAACGTATTGTGGAGACATCAACATTACCTATCACAAAACAATCTGCTTTTGCAAGGGGGGTCACATGAGTTTGGCCAGGGCTTGGCAGCCATCTAGGGAAACCTATCAAACCCACACATTTATGAAGTCTGGAGACCCGGGGGAGTCCGGGAAGGTATGGCTTGCGTGGATCACCCAACTTTTCCCTGCCCAGAATCCCCTGCAACCCTCAACTTTTGATGAAAAAAAACAACTTTTTCTCACATTTTTGTGTGGGAAAGTTGTTGGATCACCGGGCTGACACAAATTTCCTACCACCCAGTATTCCCCCAGGTATACCGATAAAAATGGTATCTCACTCTGTGGGTGGGTCAAGTACCCACGCCAGGCAAGGGCCCGAAACGTATTGTGGAGACATCAAAATTATCTATCACAAAACGATTTGCTTTTGCAAGGGGGGTCACATGAGTTTTTCACCCCAGGCTTGGGTGGCATCTAGGGAAATTTACCAAACCCACAAATTTCTGAAAACTAGAGACCCGAGGGAGTTCAGAGAGGTATGGATTTTGTGGATCCCCCAACGTTTCCCTACCCAGAATCTTCTGCAAACCTCAAATTTTTCTCAACTTTCTGTGTGGGAAAGTACTGGAATCTGCATGGGTCCACAAATTTCGTACCACCCAGTGTTTCCCCATGTCTCCCGATAAAAATGGTACCTCACTCACGTGGGTGGGTCAAGTACCCGCGACAAGGGCCCAAAACGTATTGAGGAGATATCAAAATTATCTATCACAAAACAACCTGGTTTTGCAAATGGTGTCAGCTGGGTTTTTGGCTCCCGGCTTGGCGGCGATCTTGGCTAACTACCAAACCCACACATTTCTGAAAACGACACACCCGGGGGAGTCCATCGAGGGATGGCGTGCGTGGATCCCCCAATGTTTTCCTACCCAGAATTCCCTGCAAACCTCAAATTTAGCTGAAAAAAATCTAATTTTTCTCAAATGTCTGTGTGGGACAGTTCTGGAATCTGCATGAATCCACAAATGTCATACCACCTAGCATTCCCCCAGGTCTCCAGATAAAAATGGTACCTCACTCGCGTGGGTGGGTCAAGTACCCGTGGCAGGCAATGGCCCAAAATGTATTGAGGAGACATCAGAATTACCTATCACAACACAACCTGGTTTTGCAAGGGGGGTCACCTGGGTTTTCGGCCCAGGGCTTGGTGGCCATCTTGGGAAACTAGCAAACCCACACATTTCTGAAAACTAGACACCCGGGGGAGTCCATCGAGGGATGGCGTGCGTGGATCCCCCAACGTTTTCCTACCCAGAATTCCCTGCAAACCTCAAATTTAGCTGAAAAAAATCTAATTTTTCTCAAATTTCTGTGTGGGACAGTTCTGGAATCTGCATGAATCCACAAATGTCATACCAACTAGCATTCCCCCAGGTCTCCAGATAAAAATGGTACCTCACTCGCGTGGGTGGGTCAAGTACCCGTGGCAGGCAATGGCCCAAAATGTATTGAGGAGACATCAAAATTACCTATCACAACAAAACCTGGTTATGCAAGGGGGGTCACCTGGGTTTTCTGCCCAGGGCTTGGTGGCCATCTTGGGAAACTAGCAAACCCACATATTTCTGAAAACTAGACACCCGGGGAAGTCCAGCCGGGTATGGCTTGCATGGATCCCCTAAAGTTTTCCTACCCAGAATCCCCTGCACACCTCAAATGTAGCTGAAAAAAACAAATATTTATATGTGGAATCACTGTGCAGGCATAAATGTCTTACCCCTCAGCATTCCCATCAGTCTCCAGAGTAAAATGATACTTCACTGTGAAAATGTGGTGTGTTCTTCTTGCATTTTGGGCCATTTCCTGTTGCGGGCACAAGGCCTACCCACACAAGTGAGATATCACTTTTCTCAGGAGACTTTGGGGAGAGGGGGTGGCTGGAATTTTGTGGATCCACGCAGATTCCAGACCTTTCCATCACAGAAATGTGAGCAAAATTATTTTTTGGACAAAGTTTTAGATTTGCAAGGGATTCTGGGTAACAGAACCTGGTGAGAGCCAGACAAGTCACCACATCCTGTATTCCCCTGGGTGTCAAGATTTAAAAAATGTATAGGTTTGCTAGGTTTCCCTAGGTGCCGGCAGAGCTAGGGTTCAAAATCTACAGCTAGGCACTTTGCAAAAAAAGGGTCACTTTTCACTGTAAAAATGAAGTGTGTCCACATTGCGTTTTGAGCCATTTCCTGTTGCAGGCACTTGGCCTACACACACAAGTGAGGTATCATTTTTATTGGAAGACTTAGGGTAACACAGAATTTTAGAGCAACTGTTATTACCTATTGACTTTCCATGCATTTCTGCCTTCCAAATGAAAGACAATGTGTAAAAAAGTAGTCACTTTGCAAAATGTCCTATAATTCTCATGGTAGTATGGGTACTTACAGTTTCGGAAATGTGCAAATAGCTACTGTTTCTATACTCTATATTTTGTTCCAATTTCAGAAATACATAGGTGTCTTTCATCCCCATTTTTCACTGTATATATTTTCCCAAATGAAATGCTATATACCTGGTATATATTAAAAAACCATTGCAAGACGCTGCTCAGTTATTGCCTCTGGGTTCGTTGGGTTCTTGGTGAACCTACAAGTCTTATATATCCCCACAACCAGAAAGGTCCAGCAGATGTAACGGTATATTGCAAACATCTGTCATAATTCGAAGACGTTACAGCTGAAAATGTTGGCACAAAGGGCTCCTTCTTTCAACTCATTTGCAATTTTTCCTATTTTCAACTGTTAGTTTCTATAAAGAAACCTTGAAGGATCTACACAAATGACCCCTTGCTGAATTCAGAATTTTGTATACTTTTCTAAAATGTATAAGGTTTGCAAGTGATTCCAGGTTTTAGAACTTGGTGAGCGCCACACAAGTCACCACATCCTGGATGCCCTTGGGTGTCCAGTTTGTAAAAATGTACAGTTTTGCTAGGTTTCCTAGATGCCAGCTGAGCTACGGCTCAAAATACGCAGCTAGGCACATTTCAAAAAGTTCAGTTTTCATTGGAAAAATTTGATGTGTCCATGTTGCGTTTTGATCCGTTTCCTGTCACGGGTACTTGGCCTACCCACACGAGTGAGGTACCTTTTTTGTTGGAAAACTTTGTGGAACACAGGATAGTAGAAGTTTTCTTTCCGCGCATTTCTGCTTTACAAATGTAAGACAGTGTGTAAAAAAGAAGACATTTTGAAAAATGCCCCCTAATTCACATGCTAGTATGGCTACCCACATACACATAGATGTGCGGATAACCACTGCTTCTAAACTCCATATCTTGTTCCCATTTTGGAAATACATAGGTTTCCTTGATATCTATTTTTCACTCTTTATATTTTACCAAATAATTACTGTATACCCTGTACACAATGAAAAATCATTGCAAGGTGCAGCTCAGTTATTGACTCTGGGTACTTCAGGTTCTTTGTGAACTTTAAAGCCTGGCATATCACCTGAATCAGAACAGTACAACAAACAAAAAAATCTAGCATAGTTAGAAGAAGTTGCAGGTGAAAGTGTAGGCACAAATGGCTGTTTTTTTTACTCAATTGCAATGTTTTTTATTTCAACTGTTATTTTGCATAGGAAGGATCCCCAAAATGACCCCTTGCTGAATTCTGAATGTCTTATTTTCAGAAATGTATACCTGTCCAGGATCCATTATTGGTTGCATACCCATTTCTAACACTAATTGCAAGGAGGTTAAAAGCACAAAAATAGGAAAAATAGGCTATGTCCTAGTAAAATGCCAAAACTGTGTGGAAAATGTAGGTTTTCTGACAATAGGCTGCCTGTTCCTGAAAGGTGGGAAGATGGTGATTTTAAGCACCACAATCCCTTTGTTGATACAATTTTCAGGGAAAAAAACAGACACTGTATTCCGAAGCACTTTTTTCCCATTCTTCCCCCAAAAACCAAAAATGTTGCTGTATTTTGCCTAATTTCTCGGTCCCTTCCAGGGAAAACCACAAACCTTGGAATGCCTGGCAGCGAAGGGGTTAATTCTGCTGGGGTGCCCACATGGCACCCCAATGCTCCACAGACCGCCACCTCCCTGGGACAAACAATAAAATGATTTGGGGGGCCACATGGTCCTCCCCCGCTGCCCCGTGGACCACTCCTCCCAGGGGCATTCTTTATAATTTATTTAGGGGTTGCCTGCAACCCCTGTGTCCTGGGGACCACCACCTGCCCAGTGCAAATGTATTGTTTTGGAGGGGCCTGCTAGGCCCCCCTGCAGCCCGGGGACTGTCACCTCCCCAGGGCAAAAGAAGATATAAATGCGGAGAGAAAGCGCCCCCCCCCCCACAGCCCCAGTGGTCACCACCTCCCCAGGGCTAAATGTAATATTAATCTGGAGGGCAAGCCCCCCCACTGCCCCAGGGACCACCACCTCCGCGGGGCCAATGTAAACAATCAAAGTAGGAGCTTTACCACTCCACCAAGCCATAGCAAGCTGTGCTTACCTGCTTTGAGCAAGTGTAGCTCAATTGTTTTGACACAGAGGGGCCAAAGGGACTCTGGGAGCTGACATTGGCTTGAGAGGGGGGCCGCTCAGCCCTCCTACCATTTAGTTAAAAACATTTTCATGAAAAAGGCTGGTCCTGGGGTTGGGATCCCGGGGGATGAATTTGGCCCCAGGAGGGGGGCCATGTGGCCCCCTGTCCTATTCAAAATAGTCCAGGCCCGGGGGATGGGTTCCACAGGGCCATATATGGCCCAGGGAAGTGAGGCCACACAGCCCGCACCCGGAAAAATGACAAAAGACCGACAGGTCGCCAGAGGCCCCACCCCCACTGTTTGTTGGGGGAATGAAAACCTCTTGACTGCTGAGGGTCCTTGGGGGCCAACAAGACCTCCTGTTACCTCCAGTAAGTCCAATCCAGTGGGATTGCTGAGAGGTCTTTGGAGGCCACAACCCCTTTCTCCACCACTCTGCAAACACACCTCCTGGCACACTTTTTGTTTGTTTATGATGTGGATGAAGTCCCCTTGCCTCCTAAAGGTCCTTGGAGGCCAGAAACCACTTATGTTACCTCCGGTAAGCCCCACAAGGTGGGATTGCTAAGAGGTGGATGGAGGCTGCGCCCCCTTTTACTACCAATCTACAAACTCACCCTCAGGCACACTACTAGTGTGGGGGAGGAAGTGCCCTTTAAAGCTGAGGGTCCGTGGGGGCCAGCAAGTCCTCCTGTTACCGCCATGAAGTCTCAAACAGCGGGATTGCTGATAGGACTTCTGAGGTCATGCCCCCTTTCTCGATTATTCTGCAAATGCGACTCCTGGTGCACTGCTAGTTGGGGAATGAAGTCCCTTGACTCCAACTACCTCTTCTGTTACCTCCAGTAAACCACACAGTGGGATTGCTGAGAGCACTTTGGAGGCCACACACCCTTTCTCCACCGCTTTGCAAATATGCCTCCTGGCATGCTGCTGGTTGGGGGTGAAGCCCCCTTGGCTGCTGAGGGTCCTTTGGGGCCAACTACCCTTCCTGTTACCTCCAGTAAGTCCCACAGAACAGGATTGCTAAGGAGTTGTTGGAGGCCACACACCCTTTCTCCACCCCTTTGCAAATGTGCCTCCTGGCACACTGCTGGTTGGGGGATGAAGTCCGCTTGGATGCTGAGGGTCCTTGGGGGCTAGGATCCCCTTCTGTTGCCTCCAGTAAGTTTCAGACGGTGGGATTGCTGACAGCTGGTTGGAGGCTGATAGGACTTCTGAGGCCATGCCCCCTTTCTCCAATATTCTGCGACTCCTGGTGCACTGCTATTTGGGGAATGAAGTCCCCTTGACTCCAACTACCTCTCCTGTTACCTCCAGTAAACCACACAGTGGAATTGCTGAGAGCACTTTGGAGGCCACACCCCCTTTCTCCACTATTCTGCAAACGTGACTACCAATTTAAAAAACATAGAAATTCACTGAAAAACCAATAGGTTACAGGGATGTTATCGTTAAGAATTTGCATTTAAAAACCTTAGAAATTCACTGAAAAAAGCAAAGGTTACAGGGACTTTATAGTTAGGAAATGCAATTAAAAAAACCTTTGAAATTGATTGAAAAAACCAAAGGTTACAGGGACGTTATAGTTAGGGTCAGGTTTCCCTTGTACAAAACCAGTGAAATTCAGCAGTCATAGTGATCTGAGCTAACTATATTTCACGCCTCTGCAATGCACTGCGTCTGACCTCAAATATTACATCACTCATTGTATGACATCACTCATGAAATCACCGATGACATCTCAAATGAAATCACTGATGACATCATCCACAGAATCACTCACACACCCACTTGCACTACATAGAACCTTTCATACACCCACTCCCACACAACCATTCACAGACACATACCATTACTTATACACCCATTCACAGACTCAAAGATCTACACACACATTCATTCACTTACCCATATAGCCACTCATACATACACTCACTCGCTAATACAGCCACTGACATATCCACTCATACACCTGTACAGTCCCAAGAGAAACCTCTGCTCAGCCGACCTTCCCTTAGCCACCGTCCCTCGTTTTTACAGGACCAGAGCAGGTGTAAGAACCTTCTCCCACCTCACAGCCAACAACTGGAACAAACTCTCCCTTCACCTCTGACGAAGCCTGACACTGCATCAATTCAGAAAGGACCTCGGGACCTGGCTCTTCAAAAGACCCCAACAGAGTGGCTCATACCCTCCTATTTCAGCGCCTTGGGACTCTCATGGGCGAGTAGTGTGCTCTGCAGAAAACCCTTCAATGATTGATTATCAGCCACTCACACTCTGAGTCAGTCACCTATAGAGCTACTCACATACTTAGTCATTCACCCATACAGTCAATCACACAGCTATTAACTTACACATACAGATACATACACACACACTTACTCATAAAGATACTAACACATACTCCCTCACCTATACAGTAACTGACACAAACACACACTTACCATACAGCCATTCTTAATTTCACTCACTTACCCATACAGTCACTCATATACCCCATCAGTCAACTATACTACCTTTCACATACCAGTTACTCACCCATATACCACTGATGCTTCCACTCACTCAATCGCACAGCCATACACACACTCACTTACCCATACGGCCCCTCACACACATACTCACTCACCCATACAGTCACTGACTCACCCACTCACTCATCCATTCAGGCAGTCACACGCCCCCTCATCTACCCACACAGACACTCAGTCAACCATACAGGTACTCATACAGCTAATCACTCACCCATGATGCCAGTCACATACCCACTCACACACTCATACAGCCACTTAGACACCAACTGACAGACTGGTTCCAAAATTCACAAAATGAGTAACTCTCCCATACAATCATTGAGACACCTAATCACTCACTTACACAGTCAGTCACGCGCCAACTAAATCATCCATACAGGCGCTCATACACCCACTGATTCACCAGTTCACCTTGGTATATATATTTAACACTCAAAATCTTTTTTAAAACACTCACAGTCACTGGATGATGTCATCAATGATGCCATCAATTATGTAATTTAAGATGTCATCAGGAATGTCACTGACCTTGTCATCAGTGATATAAAAGGTGAGATCATAATCAATGCATTACGGGGGCATGAGTAATAGTTAGCCCAGGTAACTATAACTGCTGAATATCACTGTTTTTCTATGACTGAAACCTGAGCCTAACTATAACATCCCTATAACCTGTGGATGCAAGCAGGAGGGCACCACATGTGCCACCCTGTGTGCATGCACACCAGTTCCTGCACAGCATGGACTTTTCAGTCCCTGCCATGCAGGAACTGATTTTGGTGGTCCCAATGCAATGCCCATTTTTAGGGGCACTGCTGTGGGAATGCCAAAACGAAGCCCACCATACAAGAGTAAATTCCTAATCTGCTGGGTAGAATAAGCACGGCTTTGGTGGTGCAGCGGTCGCACAGACCCAGGGCAACATCACCAAAGTCATAACAGTAACTAAGCAACTTCAGGATTTTGCTATGTCTGTGCATCCCAGGAACCTCAAAGTCTCGCAGCTTACTGCTATTTTTACAGGTCTTGCATTTCAGACATTGGAAGAATCCTGGTATGGGATCCTTCACCCTTGTTCCTGCCCTAAAGTGCCTGTGTACTAGATGGTCTTTCACTGAGGAACATTTCCTGTATGTGATCTGTGGAAATGATGTCAACTGTGTTCCAATTACGTTGTCAGTTTCAGGATGTGCCAAATTTCTTTTCAATATCTGATACACTTTGAAGGAGCTTGCAGAGAACTCAGTAATCATTCTTGCCTGTTGACCATCCCGTTCCCCTTTGTCCCGTCTCTTTTGATTTTTAACAATGAGCAGATGCTGTCTAATTATCTAACCTGACTTTCTAACTGTTTCATTAAGTACCCCATGTGTAAAGCCTCTATTTTCAAACCTGTCAAAATCTGATCTCTTGGCCTTATCATATTCTGCTTTGGTTGAACCATTGCATTCAATGCACAAGAGTTCTCCATAAGTGATGTTCCTTATAAGAATACATGGGTCATTGCTACACACACTTAATATAGAATTACTCTCTGTAGGTTTACTATACAATTTAGCCTGCAATCTTTTATTTTCAATGTATACCATCAGGTCCAAATAGGCTACCCTGGTGTTACTGATACACCCTGTGAATTGCAGATTGAGGTCATTACAGCTCAATGCAGAAATGTATTATTCAGCCGCTGTTTGTGTCCCCCTTAAAATGATGAATAAACTTTGATATAGCTAGCCTATAGAGGCCACACTATCCACCCTGTGTTTATGCCCTTCCACCCAGGCAACTTGATTCTCCCAAGAGCCCAGAAATCCATTTATGGAGCTGGGGGTGAAGCAAGTGCCCATGGTAGTCCCCTGCCTTGTTGATGTAGTTGCCATGCAAATATTTTTTCTTTTATTATTCAAACAAAAAGATGTCAGCTCTTAAAACATCTGATTGTGCTCTTGATATTTCAGGGCTCTACCATTCAAAAACAATCTTATTGCATGTAAGCTTTTATCGTGAGAGATACAAGTATAAAGACTTGTAATGTCCAATGCTATTAACAGCATTTTGTCTTCGCACTATATCCCTCAATAATTCTGATGACTTCTTGGGTATCATTAACATAGTAACTAAGATTTCTCATGAATTGGGATAAAAAGGAATCAATATAGATTGAGGTGTTCTCCAGGAGGCTATTAATCGAGGACACAATGGGATGGTCTGATGGATTGACAGAGCTCATATATACCATTGGTAGGTGATTATATATATATATATATAAACAAGAACTGAGCCCTGATTGCTAGTGATCTTGTGTTGGGTAAACACTTGGCCCATTCCCCCAGTATTACGTACAGGAAGGCCAAATCTATGAGTAACTTTTTAGTCTCAAGCAGCCCAGAGGTTAGAATCAACAGCTCATGGCTGAATAGTAGCAAGAGTTTCCTCAAATGCTCAGTGTGCAAGGCTTGTAGATATGGGGTAAGTAAAACTGACTATTCGACTCCCCTTGGCAGCACACCTACTCGCATACCAAACAAATTGACTTGTAAAACTGAATACGTGGTGTATGTGCTGGTGTGTCCTTGTGGCCTGCGGTATGTGGGAAGTACCAAGCTTCAGGTCCACAAGAGAATACTCCAGCACATACGCGCCATTACCAACGGCGACACCACGTATCCTATGGCCAGACATTTTGAGGAAACACATGCTAAAAACCCCACAGGCCTTAAATATTTTGTAATTGACTCAGTCCCACCGCAGAGAAGGGGTGGGGATCGTGAGTCACTATTGTGTAAACTTGAGACAAGGCACATTATCCTTTTGGATTGCAAAGCCCCTAATGGACTTAATGCTAGTGAAGATTTTTACACCTATCTCCACTAGATGATTCAGAACCATCAACATATTGTGACTGCCTCTTATCTCCTTTCAACATGTTTTAATTATATTTATGTAATAAAAATCAGATCGACTTTCGCACTGGGTTTGCACCTTTTTTATCTTTCTGCGTATATTTGCACATAGAAATTTGAATTCATTCTGGGGTCGAACATTAGAAGGCCCACATGAGCTTTAATGTCTTCCCCTCAAATCAACATGGAAAGGTCAGATGGCATCCTGTGAACTGCACATGTCTAGGATATGGCTAAGAGATGTCCTTATAGAATGATTGTATTCACACACATTCTTTTATTTAGAACTCTCCATTAAGGTGTGAGTAAGACTAATATTAATTTATGCCACAATACCAGTCACCTTTCATACAATGGGTTTACATCAGTACTGTATTATAATGCAGCTATTTATGTATTTAAGAATTTATATATTTATAAATATATTTATATATTTAAATAATTTAAATATTGATGCGATTTTAGATTTTCAGATATGTATTCTAATTAATCTCTGTACTGTTTGTCTAGTGAGATTATGCAACATAAGAAATTTATAGGTGACTGTTTCCAATCATTGTATTTTACATATATTCTGAGTATTTAAAATCTGATCCTCCATTGGCATTAGATCAAGATGTTTTCCATGTCTATTGAATCTTAGGCAGTGCGTCATGCACTTTGCACTTTAAATAACATTGTACTTCCTCTTTCGTGTCATGTGATCAAGGCCCCACGTGGGCTGAAATGCGTCATGGTGGTGATGGTATCGGGCATCTAATAAATCACTTTGCACCATTCAACGGGTTCGCTTTGTCTTTTGGTCAGAGCGAGATTGTGTCTGCTGGACGACTTTACCTCATACATATATATATATATATATATATATATATATATATATATATATATATATATATATATAAAACCTACTAGCGATCACCAGTAGGTAGTTATAGTTAGGACCTAGTTTCCATAGGAAAAGCATTTGTTTGACTTGGCCATAACTTTGGCGTTGTTTGACCAATCTGCATGAAATTTTCCCAAAAGAATGTCACGGTGGGTACTATTGTTTTGGAAAGTTTAGGGATGATCTGTGCAGTGGGAACTGAGAATTTGGGGTACGAAATAAGGGTGCTTTTGTAATGTTAATTCCCATAGGAACTTTTAGCCACACCTATAGCCCGAACCGCTGAATGGACTTACATCAAATTTGGCAGAGAGGTAGATGTCAGTTCAAGGAAGTGCCATATTGAGATTGTGATAAATGATTTTATAGAGTTATTTATATAGTGAGTTATCTACTGTGATGGTTACAATTAATTATATAGTTATAGATTTTTAATGAGGTGGCGGTTATTGAATTCCTCCTTTTGCTTTCTGCTTTCACGACCTGTCTGGGGGATCGCGATTAATGATGTCACCACGATCGCTGGTCTCACTGCGAAAAAGGAAAAGATGTCTTCGAGATGGTTGTTCTAGAAAAACACTAGAAAAACATGAGTTTTAAGTGTACAGTAATTTTGTTATTACATGTGAATTTTAGACCATATTAGTTATCATACTTAAAGTATTCCATAAACTCATCTTCATTACCATGCTAAATTAGAAATAGATCATCAATACTTCTTGACCATAAGAGGAATTTGTTCAGATATTTTTCATTATCCGAACCTGAGAAAGTATGTGCTAGCTTGTAAACCAATTTATTGTTGGCTAGATGTGTAAAGTGAAACTCCATTAATTGTTACTAGAAGGTATTCCTTGTGCTGCGTAGTGTTTTCTAAGATCCTGAGGAAATCACCCATATCCTTTTGGTAAGAACTCAGGGGCACATGCATCATAGGTTTTTACAAGCACAAATGGAGCGATTCGCAAAAATCATCCGTTTGCGATTGCAAAAAGCCATTTTGCGATGCATCTAAGTGTTGGGGAAGTGCAATTTAGGTAATCGCAATTTCTTTGCGATTCCCTAAATGCACTGCAAGAAACACTTTGAAATAGCGATTTCGCTAAATGAGACCGCAAATTACTGAGCAAGTAAACTGGTTGTTAATTTGCAAAAACTCTGAAAAATTCACTAAAGTGTATTTTTCATAGTATCAGGTTACACACACCCATGCCCTTGGGGCATGTGTGTGCGCAACATGGGTGTGCACCACAATTTCAGAGGTGCAACAGGGTGTCCTTTTGACACCCTTGCACCCTTGAAATTGCATGCACAATTTGCAAGTACCAATTGGTACTCTCAAATTGCGCATGCAATTTCCCATTCATTCCTATGTGTCTGTAGGCCCATAGGAATGAATGGGAAGCCATTCCTTAATTGCGACTCGAAATTTGTGAATAGCAATTAAGGAATGTTTAGGAATCACTATTTTTATTGTGATTCCTACATGCATAGGCTTTTTGCGAGATCTTAATTACTATTCCTTAATAATCGCAATTAAGGACTCGTAAAACCATACCTTGATGCATGTGCCCCTCAGAGTCTAAACTATTGGATCTAAATAGTACTACACATAGATAGAGATCTTTTCATATAGGGACACATAAGCATATACTATTGAGCTCCCTGGTGGGCTGTTCAAAGTCGTCTAGATTTTTGTCATAAAGGAGATTGTAGGTGTCATTGGACTAGAGGTTAGTATATATTGATTTTTATCATCTTTGATCAATAGATCACTATGCCATGTCTTTAAATTTTGGTCCAATATAATCTTCATTTTATTCATAGGATTAGCATTTAATCTAACATGGTTCTCTTTGTTGTTCAGTTGGCGCACCAGTTCTCTTATATAATCATCTGTATTCATAAGCACAGTATTACCTTCTTTGTCTGATGGTTTGATCACTTTTTGCAGCCAGATTCCTTAATGCATCTCTTTCCTTTATGCTTAAATTTCTTTTGTAATCTCGTCTTCTATTTGTTATTTTTTTATTTATCCAAATAAGCAACCACCATTTCATTAATGAAAATTGTTGCTTGAAGGTAGAAATGGCCAAAATTTTGATTTCAATTTTACATTACTGAATTATTGGTTCCACTATACTGTGGTAAATTATATTTTGACACAATATTTTTGTCAACTGTGTTGTTTACGACAATATTGTGTCAGTAATCTATCAAATAGTAGGTACAACAGTCTGGTGCTTTCTTTCTCTTCAATTGGATCCAGAGAGCATACTTCTCTGTCATGATCTGTCTTCCTATCCAGTCTCTGTATTTTTCATTTTTGCCCCAGTTACACCAAAAATCATTCAAGCTCACTGAGGGCCTGATTCACAAAGGTAAACTTAGGCAGTCCTATTTTTTTTATTTGTAGAGAGTCCACAATCTTAGATATACTACTCTTTTAATAGCTTTGTGAACGACAAAGTATCGAACATGTGCACAAAAGTGTAGGTTTATATTTGTGAATCAGACTGGAGCGTTTTATGCATGTTTGAATGCAATGAGACCACAGAGCAGTGCTCAGAGGTTGGCAGTGCACCACAAGTGCACCCCTCTTCGGGAGAATAACTACTTCTCTATCTAGCTAATTTCTAGGGGACTTGCAATGGTGTAAGTGAATTATAGTAGAGGTACAGGTTTTTATCTGTGTTTCCTTACACAGGTGTGAGTAAATGCCTACATGCCTCACTATGGGTTTAAGTAGTAAACATTTTATAGTTTTTGAATAATTAAAACCATTGCAAAAATGCACATTGTTAAAAAAGATCTTGTATATTAAAAAAGTAAAAATACATTTCTGAAGCTGAGGAATCTCCCGTATAAGAGTGGCCTTTTATGCTTAGAACAGTCCAGGGTCTATACACAGTTTAAAATACTAAAGGCAAAGCTAATGACAGGAACTTCACTAACTTCCCATTTAATTGCAGGTCCTTAGGATCGAAACAAGCGAGTACCATCTGTCTCCAGGTTTGTATACCTCGTTTGTTGAAGTGGGGTTTTAATAGGCTTACCCTCTCCTCTTTTAACTTAGTACAAGAGCATATAAGATGTTCTATGTCCTCAGTTCCCACCCCACATAGCCTGCATGAGTTCCCATAATTCTCTCTTAGCCAGGGTGGAAGATGTGGAATAGCTGGGAGGATACCTAACCTATATTTTAAAAAGGTTTCTTTGGTTTTACTTGAGTACCCTAGTTTAAAATATGCCTGCGGCCCGAGGGATTTGTAACTACTCAGCGTCATCCATGCGTGGCTCCTACGCGCAAAGGCTGCTTTGTCTTCTATGAGAGAGAGCTTCTTGATGGCCTTATTTACTAAGTGCTTAAAGTGCAAGAGGGTGGTTGGAGTTTCCCACAGGTCAGCTAATCCAGTAATGGCCAAGGATTCCTCCAAGTATTTTTTGGCCGGTGAGGTAGGTGTGCTGCACAATTCTTGCCAGAGATGGTGGTTCAATGTGTTCCTGGGGGAGTTCTTAGTTTTGTGCCATCACTTGATGTAAGAACCTCGCCTTGTAAGGAGTTGTTTGGTTAGGCCAAACTCGAGTCGAATCTGTGCAGGCGAAAGTATAAGACTGGAGGTTTATCATGACTCTGTATGCTTTCGCCGGGGTGGTGTCCAGCAGCATTACATCACTACTCCTCAGGACTTCGCTGCCATGAGTGATCGCGAGAGGAATTTTTGCTTGTGTTACCTGACGCAAAGGTGAAAAAAATTGGTCCTGTCAATTTTGTTTTGAGTTGCCTTAGTAGTGATGTTATCGCCATCCCTTTCCTCTTGATAGCCTCGAGTTGTTTGACGAAATGGCCACCCTTGTCAATTATTACCCCTAGATATTTATACTCGGTGGAATACTCAATTGAAATTTTTCCCAAAAACCAGGAATTAGACCATTTTAATTGTCAGAGTTTTGGTTTTATTAACAGTAACTTCTAGATTGTGTTCGGCTGCGTACTCATGCAACTTATTGAGTATCCATTGTAGAACCAACTTGATTATGGCTTGCTAAATAACGTCATCCGCGTATGACATACTGGAAATGGCTTTGCCACCTAATCGAGGAGCGTGCACATTGAAAGCACTGAGTGAGGGCTGGTGCCATGTCTACTGTATAAAGGTTAAAAAGAGTTGGTGCAAGTACACAGCCCTGTTTGAGGCCTTTAGCTGTTGGTATGCACCTCAAGATATGGGAGCCATTGTCGAGCTTGACCTGTATCCAAGTGTTGGAGTGTAGTTGTATCAGGAGGGTCAGTAGAGATAGGGGGATCCCCCAGCAAACCAATTTCTTCCACAGTATTGATCAGTTGACATTATCGAACGCTGCCTTAAACTCCACAAAGCAAAAGTGAAGAGTTTGTTTAGATATTTATACCTTGTTGATGAGTAGTGACATTGCTAGTAGGTTATTTGTTGTACCAGTATCACTGCAGAACCCTGTTTGGTAATGAGGGATTATGTTGTTCCCTTTTGCCCAATCCTGTAGCTCTACAAGTAGATTGCTTGTGAAATAGTTAGCCTCTACATCTAATAATGCAATCAGGCGATAATTTTTTGGTAAAGTTTTGTCACCTGCCTTGTAGATTGGTGAAATAATGTGTTTCCGATGGAATAATTAAGCTCAGTTAACTGTAATTTCGCTGCCAAGAGCACCTCCCTGGGGCTTGCTATGGATGACTTGATTCTTTTTAGGTGTATGGTGTGGCAGGCATGCCTACTGACTGGTTTAAGTATCGGTTTGTGTGAGTGAGCTTGAATTAAGATTTTCTGGGGCCGATGATCACTGTCCCCTTGGTCTCCAAGACAGAAGCCTGTTACATGTTACAGGAAAGAGAAGCTAGTGTATAGTTTATTGTAGAATTTGCAAGTTCTGTGTGAAATGAGGCGGCCAGGGGAGAGTTGTTGGCAAATCTTCCATTTGGTACCCTTCGGCCGATATGCTCCACGACTTCTAACACCTCTCAACCGCTCTTAGGGGATCCTCCGTGGCTGATTTTGGTTTGAGTTGGTATGTTCCAATAGAAGGACTGGACCTGTAAATCTTCATTTGATGTTGTGCCTAAGATTTGTTGATTTAGATAGCCAGACAAGATGAGGTTCAGTGTGTTGTGCAAACTCATTATTTGAAGCAGGTGTTCGATTAAAGTTTTTGACTCCTGTTTTTCCATTTCGGGTTTAGGTATGTGTTGATTGGTAGCACCTCCTCATTTTTGCCACTAAGGTTTAGGTGAAACTTAATAGTATTTACAGATGGTAAAGAGGAAGGAGATTCCTGTGCTCTGTTGAATTTTGTTATGTTAATATAGGTGGCTAGACCCCCTGATAGGTGACCATATTTTGATTTCCTTACAGCTGAGGTATGGAATCAAGTGTACCCGTCTAGATGCAAGGGGTCTGCTAACCAGGTTTCCTGCAAAAGGACAATATCAAAGGTTTTGAGATAATCTAGAAATTTGATTACTGTTCAGCCCATGAACATAGCCTCGGGGTAGTTTTGTTGTGGTTTCCCCGGTTGTTATTTGGGATAATTTGTCATTGTGCCGGTCTAGCTGTGTTGATGGTTCTAATGATCTGAGTATGTTCAGAATTAGAGGGATGATGGTAATTGGTGCCTGTTTGTAAGTCCAGCACCTGTTCTCTATAGGTTGACCATCCTCGAGCTCCTCTAAGTACCGAGGATATTTCATCTCTGTTACTGATCGTTCCTTCACATGTCCTGGCAAGTATTGGGAGAGGATATCCAATGTTGTAATGCGCGGAAATTCATATGCCCCAAGCATTGAAAGATTCCCTTCCTTTCAGGACCTTATTTGCAATTTGAATGGAACCCCCGGTTGCCTTGGTGGATTCCTTGCCTTGAGCTTGCCGGCTTTATAAATTCTATTGATAAAAGATTGGTTGTGTGAATGCCTTTTAATTTAGGTATTGCTCCTAATAGTTGGAGAATATTCCCTCTGCTCAGGGTGTCAAAAGGCCCCTTCGAGTCATATTCTGGAGTGAAAAGTGTAATGGTGGAATTTGTTGTTTAAATTGCCTGGGCGTGCTCTTAGTGAGTTCTCTCCAGGGTCTTTTTCTCCAAAGGTGCAGATGGGCTGCTGGGTTAGCCTGCTTGATTTATCAGAATTTGGGGTTTCTTGACACCTAGGACCAGAGAAGGCTTCTGAGCCATGATCTGTATTTTTATTTTGATTTTGTGTTACAGAAAGACTCTGGAACCCTGTTGTTGGTATTGTTGACCCCTGCGATGCTCCTTGCCCCCGTGTGTGCATTACTAGTGTTAACGTATTTTCGTTTCTCTACTCCTGGCACTAGGGATGGAACGTAGGTAGTACTGTGAGGTGGAAGCTTGCAGTATTATGATTGTGACCCTGTAGTTAAGTTTGAGGTGGATTTGAAGTTTGTGCCAGCGCCTGATTTGGTCCGGGTGTGTTAGGAGACCCCCTTTCCTCTGTTGATAATGAGAGTCAGCAGCTTTTGATTCTGTTTGACTTTAGTTGTTCTGAAACATGGAGTGCCAGTTAGGCTGCTTGATGAAGCCAAAGCAGCCCCAAATGGAGTCGTTGACACTTGTACCACATTCGTGTTCGCCGTGGGGTAATTATCCTTTGGCTAACTGGTTCTTTCATGAGCTATTGTAACTTGTGCTGAAGTATCGGGTGTGTGTGTCATCTGCTGTTGTTTTTTAGTGACAAAGAGGGGATATACTTTTGTTTGACTCTGGAGTGTTATTTTGTTGCAGCCTTTTCTCCAAAGTTGGCGACGTTGCTTTGCGTTCTGAGTTGTAGTTTGTACTTTATGTAGCAAATGTGTCCCTGAGATCGGACTGCCCCCTGGGCAGCTCAGATGGTTTGGGGCAGCAGCGTTTTTGACAACAGAATCCTTTTTGAATGATCCATTGGCCGCTGCTTTGTTTTGAATCGCTATGGGTTTTTCTTGAATTGGGCCCTTTGGCAGCCCCTCTATGAATGTGGATACCATTGAGGGAAGCAACAACAGTTTGTCAATAATAGGACCGCAGCTGCAATTCAGTTTGGCCTTCTGCTGGGCTCTACTGATTAGCAGGTTTAGTTGCCCTAGTTTTTCATCTATCCCACCTACAAAGAGAGCCAGGGTGTCAAGTAATGTCAATTGGAAATCCATTTTGTCATACTGATAGTGTAGCACGTCGACAGTCCATTGCATAGTATTTAGTAGAATCTCCCATGTGTTCTGTGCTTGTCTTCCGGTTTGAGTTGTAGAGTCCCGAGTGGGGCTTGAGGGACTATGGTGTATAGTTGGTGTGTTTTTTACGGCTCCATGATCCCTGCCTTGATCAATGCCATTACTGGCCATAGACAATGGGGGGTTTTCAGGAGTGTCCAAAGTATAAGAAACGACTAAGTCAGCCCACTCCTGCGATCCTAGGTAAGAAAGGGCGTCCTGCCCGCCTCCACTGGATTCCAGGGAAAATTCAGAGGTCATTTTTGAGATCCCTGCCGTGCCCCCCATTTCAACTACCGGTGGCAGGAGAGCCCTTGCAACCTTGATGGCCTTTGACTGTAAAGGCGGGTCTAGTGGAGATATTGGAAGGTGTTTTTGGAGTTGTCGTACAGCGTACAGGAGATTGATTCAGCTGGAGTTTGCCTTTGTCATCATGCACTGGGCTTATACCATTGCTGTCGATTACAAGTGGCACTTGCATTGGTTAAACTTGTTTTTTGTTATGATTTCCTGTGGCCAAAGAAGTGAGGGAGGAAAAGTGCAGACGGCCCAGGTTTGAATTTTGGCATGCTGCTCCACTTTCATTGCTGCTTCCTCCACCTCCACCCTTATTTGTGAGTCAGTGTGGCTAAGTTTGATAGATTCAGAGGTTTTTTCTTTTGTTTGTAGGGAGACCACTTGTTGATCTGCTGAAGTTTCTGCACTGGCTTATACCATAACAGGTACAGTAGTTGGTTGAAGGGGGAGAAGAGGATCTTGTAGATGTTGAATTTTACCGCTGGAAGAGAATATGAATGATGCTGCATATTTTAAAAAGTGAAATTCTGAAGACATTTTTGGTTGACAGAGATGTAATGGGCCCCCCCAGGTGGTCTCCCGTCCTTGGGGAGCCCAGATGGCTGCTGCGCTGGGCCAGAGGGACCTACTACGTCCTCAGAGGGAGCTGCCAGATCTATGATGCTTGGCCTCGAGTTCCCATTGCATTTGGTTCTGCATGCTGGTGCTGAGGGCTGGACCTTTTTCCTCCCTTGGTGGGAATGTTTCCAAGTCCACTGCAGGTGCAGGTACGAGTGCTGGTGTTGATACTAACATACTAAGGTGAACGGGTGGCCCCACTCTGATTCCAGATCCCTGATTCCAGATCCTTCTTCCCGCCCTGTTGCCAGGGGAATACGGCGCCGCCTGTGCTTGTACCTGGCCTTGCTATCTATCTACCTTCTGTTGCTTTGGAGCTCCTTTTCACTGTGAGCGGTTTACCAGTGGAGGGAACAAGCCCAAGGGAGGGAAGCAAGGCCTCCTCAAGTCACCCTCTTCGAGCCCTGACCCTGGCCCTGCACCCTGCACCCTGCGCTGCACTTGCTCTTGCTCCGGTGTTCTAATGCAGGGTGCACGGGTCTGACACTGCCAGTCTCACAAGCTAAGTAGGGCTGGGCTAGACTTGGTGGGAGGGCGCGGGAGGGAGGACCACAGGGGGAAGCGGGCAGAGAGCAGGGCACACTGGCGAGTCACAAACTGCACCAAACCTAGTTGGGGCGCTTCCGCGCCCACCAGGCTCACACTCTGTGGCTGCTACTTAAAGCGGTCACGCTCTCTGCATACACGCTCGCACTAACTCCGCTTACCCCCTGTAACTGTTTTCAGGTGTCTTCAGGAGACTTCAGGCTGTCCTAGTGCACCTGGCATTGCCTCCATCTAGTCCTGGAGCAAGTGCAGGTGCAGGTACAGGTGCTGAAAGCAGCTGGAGAAGCATCCCGCTGCTGACCTTCAGGGGGGTAGAAGCTGCTATGAAGCTGAGAGGCTGCTGGTGCAGCTGACAGTATTCTCTGCAATTCTGTTGTGGTTCCTTAAAGTTCCTTAAGGTTATGCCCTTGTTGTTAT
This sequence comes from Triturus cristatus, assembly GCF_964204655.1. Classification (NCBI taxonomy): domain Eukaryota; kingdom Metazoa; phylum Chordata; class Amphibia; order Caudata; family Salamandridae; genus Triturus; species Triturus cristatus. The sequence goes on from NC_140587.1 coordinate 761,661,406, forward strand.
GCCCGACCAAAGGCTGCCTTGATTTGGCTGCTGCTGACCCCCCCCCGCCGTCGGCGGCATGATCGCTCCGGGTCACAGCAGGTAGCAGATAGCAGGTAGCGGGTAGCAGGTAGGGAGCAGCTTTCGACAGCCTTCCTGCCTTCTGCTTATCAGTCCCGGTTTAATCCGGGCTCTCAGCTGTCTCTCCCGGGCTCCTGAGGTGAAGTGTGATTCCCGCCTGGATACAGCCCGGCTGTGCTGGGTGGCGTTTTCGTTGGTTCCCCGGAGACAAAGCAGAAGTCGTCAACGAGCCGAGGGCCAGGAGCCGGGAGCAGCGAGCAGTTCGGCGCCTTCCTGACACACCCGCTACCACGAGCAGTCAGGGCCAAAAAGTGGAACAGAATCCCGACATTAGCAGTCTGCTCCAAGAGATGGATTCTAGAAAAAGCTTCACACACTTACCTCCCTATGGTAAAAATGTCTGCCAGTCTCCATTAACGTATGTTTTTCACTTCTGTGGTCAGCTCTGACTACAATTATTGGTCACCTTAAATAGTAAGCTTTCCCAGGATTTATTTTTAATGAAAGGTGAAACTGCACACCAGTGTGAAATAGAGACTTGAATTTCAGAGGCAACAACTTGTCGATTAATGTCTTCTTTCATCAAGATGGCAATCAGGTTGTACCCTGAACCTAGATGGAAGAGTGGCTGTGCTACGCTGTGCCAAGAAAAATGCAGTCTGTGGAGAGAAGAGGCTGTGTGATGATTGGTACTTGTTTGCCAGGGCACCATAAACTGTTGAATTGGAGAAAAATTAGAAGTCTTGAGTGGTTTGAATTCTGCAAATGCCTCTCTAACTATCTATTTGACTACATTGTCAACATGCAAATGCCTGAATCACCTGAGTGCCCCTGGGAGAATTGTCACCTGCAAGTGTCTTTTAGTAAACCCTTCAGTTACCTCCTTGGACCCTGAAGGACTACTTTGGCTCCCCCATGGCCAGCGTTCATCAGAGATGTATTAAGGGGCCGGTGCACAGATTCAGAAACCTTTGATCATATCTAAATCTGTTCAACGGTGTACAAGATATTAGCATTGGAGCCACCATCCATATCGTAATAAATGGCAACCTGCTTCATTGTGGCCAATCCCAGTCCCATAACCAGCGCACAATGTTTTACCATGAAAGTGAATTATGACTTGCATTGTGAAGTATATTTGTTCCACAGGGGGCATTCCTGTATCAGAGGAGGACCTACAATAACATGTGTTGCCATTGTGGTCCTGTAGGAGTGACGTGGAGCTTACACTTTCTCCCTCAATTATGGGTATCACAACAAAGTATCAAGGGCGAGTGACACACATGAACAGGGATAAAGGAATCATGAAAAAAAGATGGAGAACATGCCCCTTTACTTGTCTTGTTGGCATGTGTCCACAGTCTGATCACGTTGTGTGTGTCTTACGTGATGAATTGGGCATACCATTGCTATAGTGGAATAAGCAGCAGATTAGGGTGCAATCATTAGTTCACTAAAGAGAGTCTGCATTTACACAATCATCCATCAATCAATCAATCAAAACATTTGTAGAGCGCACTACTCACCTGTGAGGGTCTCAAGGTGCTGGGGGGAAGGGTGCTGCTACTGCTCGAATAGCCAGATCTTGAAAAGCCTCCTGAAGGTTAGTAGTTCCTGGGTCTGCCATAGGAGGATGGGGAGGGTATTCCAGGTGTTGCCGGCAAGGTGAGAGAACGATCTACTGCCGGTGGTCGCTCTTCGGATGTGGGGGACGGTGGTGAGGGCGAGGTCGGCGGAGCGGTGCTGTCGATTCAGGGTGTAGAAGGTGAGTCGTCTGTTGAGGTATGCCGGCCTGGTGTTGTGGAGCACCATGTGTGCGTGGGTGAGGAGCTTGAAGGTGATCCTCTTGTTGACGGGACGCCAGTGTAGGTCTGTCAGGTGTGGTGTGATGTGACTGTAGCAAGAGATGTCGAGGATCAGGTGTGCAGAGGCGTTATGTATGCATTGTAGTCGTTTCAGGAGCTTGGCCGAGGCTCCTGCGTAGAGGGCGTTTCCGTAGTCCAGCCTGCTGCTGACAATGGCATGGGTGACCATTCTCCTTGTTTCGGTGGGAATCCACCTGTAGATCTTGCGGAGCATGCAGAGGGTGTTGAAGCAGGAGGATGAGACTGCTTTGACTTGTTTGGTCATGGAGAATGTTGAATCGAGGATAAATCCCAGGTTGCGTGCGTGGTCAGTGGGTGTTGTTGCTGCTCCCAGAGCGGAAGGCCACCAGGAGTCGTCCCAGGCTGAGGGGGTGGAGCCGAGGATTAGGACCTCTGTCTTGTCCGAGTTCAGCTTCAGATGGATGTTCTTCATCCACTCGGCGATGGCTTTCATTCCTTTGTGGAGGTTGCTTTTGGTGGTGAGGTGGTCCTTGGTGAGGGAGAGGATCAGCTGGGTGTAGGATATGATGTTGAGGTCATGTAGTCGGGCGACGTGGGCGAGCGGTGCCATGTAGACGTTTAACAATGTCGGGCTGAGGGATGATCCTTGTGGTACGCTGCAGATGATCTCGGAGGCTTCGGAATGTAAAGCGGGGAGGCGGACGTTCTGGATTCTGCCGGAGAGGAAGTAGGTGGTCCATTCCAGAACCTTGTCTTACATCCCTGCGTTGTGGAGGCGTATGTGTAGGGTGCGGTGGCAGACAGTGTCGAAGGCGACTGATAGGTCCAGGAGGATGAGGGCCGCAGTTTCGCCATTGTCCAGCAGGGCCCTGATGTGTCATCGGTGGCGTTGATGAGGGCAGTCTTGGTACTGTGGTTGCTGCGGAACCCGGACTGGGACAGGTCCAGGACGTTGTTCTCCTCGAGGTAGCGGGTCAGCTGTCTGTTGACGGTCTTCTCGATGACCTTTGCCGGGAACGAAGCAGGGAGATGGGCTGGAAGTTCTTGAGGTCCCTCGGGTCCACCTTGGTTTTCTTGAGTAGGGCGTTGATCTCAGCGTGCTTCCAGCTCTCCGGGAAGGTCGCGGTCTCGAAGGAGATGTTGATGGCCTTGCGGAGATAGGGTGCGATGGTGGCGTTGGCTTTGTTGAAGATGTGGTGCGGGCATGGGTCTGACGGAGAGCTGGAGTGGTTGGTGTTCATGATTTTAAAGGTGTTGTCGTCGATTATGTAGGTCCAAGCGAGCAGGGGATTGATTTGGGTGGTGGCCGTGGGGTCTGAGGTGTTGGTGGGTGTCGGGGCGGTCAGGTTGTTGAAGCTGTCGTGGATGTCTGTGATCTTGCGATGGAAGAAGGTGGCAAGGGAGTCGCACAGGTCTTGCGATGGTGGGATGTCGTTGGTGTTGGAGCTGCTGTTGGAGAGTTCCTTCATCATGTTGAAGAGCTCTTTGCTGTTGTGCGCGTTGTTGTCAAGTCGGTCCTTGAAGGAGGTCCCTTTGGTGGATCTGATGAGGTGATGGTGTCTACGGATGGCGTTCTTGTGGGCTGCGTAGCTGTCTGGTGTCTGTTCGCGGTGCCATTTCTTCTCTAGTGTAAGGCAGGTTTGCTTGGAGGCCTGGAGGTCTGCGGTGAACCATCTGGCTTTCTTGTTGGTGTGGCTGTTGGAGGGTTTCTTGATTAGGGCGAGAGTGTTGGTGCAGTTGTCGATCCAACGCCTGAGGTTGCAGGCAGCTGTGGGGTCGGCGTGTGGGCTTCGGGCGAGGGTGGTGTTTAGCTGGTCTTCGGTGATTTTGTTCCAGCTGCAGGGGGGATCTGTCAAGGGCTGGAACTCAAACTCTGGAGCTGAAAATCCAAAGTTCTTTAATACAGGATAGAAAAAAGAAGTACTAGAGGAACATACATGAAGGGCTGGGATAAGCTGGTCTGGAGTCTTATGAGTTGGAGGTGCAAGAGATGTTGCTGCCTACGGTTCTGAAGTCTCAGTGGTAGGCAAAGAGGTTTTGACAGGGTGTGTTTTTTTTATTGTGTCACTCGAAGAGCTGTAGCTGCACAAAAGAGTCAGAGATAGAAGACACCTCACAGGTAGGAAGAGTTCTCACTGTGTCTGGCTTTAAAACTGAGCCATGATTAATGCCCACACAAACAATGGCAAGAAAGTATATTCCCAATATCCTTTTTTCTCCAGCTTTATGGCTTTGCAGGATATCAATGGTGTTCAGAAAGGAGCATGTAAATAACTCACATGTTCCCATGCCTATACCCTTTCTATTCAATTAGGTATTATAGCCTCTAACAAACACACTTGGAATCCAGAATTTCTCATACCTCACATTCACGAGAACCATCGACAAATAAAAGTGGAGGTTTGGAGAATATGCATGAGCCTCCAAATAACGGCTTGAGAAGGAATGACAATGATACAACGAAGGCAGTGGGCCTGATTCACATAGGCAAAATGAGACAAAAGTCAAACTTTACGACTTTTGGTATTCACAAAGGGTATTTACTACTCATAAATGGCCTTTGTGAATACCAAAAGTTGAACGTTAAGACTTTTGCTATTCACAAAGGGCATTTACGAGTAGTAAATGCCCTTTGTGAATATCGAATCTCGTAAAGTTAGACTTTCATCTGATTTAAACTTTGTGAATCGAGCCCACTATATATTATATATAGTATGTATCATTATAGTTTATGCTTTCATATGAAAGGATACTGCTAATATTAGTTTTGCCAAGTGGCGGAACATGTTGTGTCATAACCATAGGCCTAGATATAGCAAATGCAACATATCCACAGTAGAAGATTAAAAAAGATTTGCTATGATTGCCACTATCCTACTTCCTATCTAGACATCAGGCTGGGATCTTGGTAGATGATACTATCTTTGATGCTCCAGGATCATTGGTATACTTTCCTTTTCCCTACCTGTTGGAAATATTTGCACTTAGGAACTAATAATTGTTAATATTGAACTATTGCAGTATTCAAAATATAGGGGTTCTTATTTTTTAACAAATTCTTCTTCTTCTCTTTGTAAGACTTGCCTAATCCGTCCACTCTTTCCTTTCCTTCTTTTCCCTTCTCCGTAGTAGTATTTTCAAATATGATTTGTTTAATAATATCATAAATGTAGATAAAATGGATGTCAGTCATAAATGAATGATTTGGCTTTTAAAGAAGTATACAACATGTTTTGACATTTTTTGCAATGTTTAAATTATATATCTAACAATTTTTAAATAATATTTAAAAATAATTTGCAACATTACAGTATATTTGGAACATTTACATAATGTTTTATTGTTTTCAACAGAAGTCACATCGGTTCAATGGAAAAAGAGTCTTTCTTTGTTTTGCTTTTTGTTGATATTTTTAATTATGTTGTTGTCTTTGCATCTGATTATTCAGTCCGTATAGTGCCAGAGATGAGAAAGGATAGGTCGGCTGCTGTGAAGCCAAGAGTCAAATCAAGACCCAGATTTGTCATGATTTGACATAGCGCAATACAGCAAGGACACTTGCTGCGTTGCGCTGCGTCAAACAGTGAGGGCAGAAATTCTCCATGTTTACTAACATATGGCGCATTCCTGCTCTCTCTCTGCACTGGTGCGCTGTGCTTTGCATTGCGCCAATGCAAGCACCCTTGCGGCAAGTGCAAAGGTGCCTGCATTGCAGGCAGTATGTTCTTGTGCAGGTACACCTTCCTGCACAAAAAAACAATCCTTAGATTAGATCTTTTGATACAGCACAATTGGAAAGAGGAAAAACGAGCAGAAAGAAAGATATTTCTCCTTGTTGCTCCTCTATTTGAAAGGAGTACAATTTTGATGCATTTCCAGGTGTACTTGTCTTGGTAAATATGGGATTACCCTCACTACACCCATGTAACACCTTCTGAGTGCAGACTAACGCAATTCAGTGACTGGCGCTGTCTTGGATTACTCCAGATTTACCACGCCATGTAGGTCCATACAAGGTTACTTTGCATGGCTTGGTAAATCTGACGCAAGGGCAACACAATCCTTTGGTAAATCTGGCCACTACTATTCCTCCAATCAAAAAAGTGTTTGCAAATCGCACACCAACTTTTTGGGGTTGGAATCAGATTTTGCAAACAGAACTATGGGGCATATCAACAACAAATCGCGATAATTATTGCTAAGCGCTGTTAGCGCTAAAAACCTTATCGATGGCGAAGTCATTTTTTTATCGCCGCCGTCGCGACGTATTAACAATCAGTTCCGGCGCTTATGGATCGCGATGAAATCTTAGCGCCGGCGATAAAAAAACGCATGCTAAGCAGCGAAAAGTAGAGATAAGCAAATTATCTCCAAAATCAGCCTGACAATTGACAACAGACCTGCATTTTGCACGCAGCAAGCGGGAAAATGCAGTATAAAAGGCCCACAAGCAGGCAAAAAAAAAAATGGATTCCAGTGACCAGAGACCAGACCAGACCAGAGACATGGAGGAAGCGGGGCCAAGCCCAGAGACCACAGCGAACCCCGCAGCCAGCCAGGAGGAGCAGGGAGAGAGCCAGGGGAAGGAAAAGAGGAGGAGGAACCCTAGGTTCAGCCACCAGGAGAATCAGGTCCTGTATAGCCTGGTGGCTGAACACCAGCAGGAGCTGTTTATATGGAGGACAGTGCCACTGTCCCGAAAGAAACACATCTGGGAGGAGATCACAGCTAAGGTCAATGCTGTGGGAGAGAGGAAGAGGAGGACCGTGGAGGAGGTAAAAAAGCGCTGGAATGACTGCAAGAAGAACACCAAGGAGAAGATGGCTGCCAACCGAAGGGCAGCCATGGCCACCGGAGGTGGTAGCCCCGTGCCGCAGCTGGAGCTGGATGAGCAGGAGGAAATGGTGGCGCAAGTCATCACTGAGGAGATGGTGGTTGGAGTGCCGGGTCGGGACACTGCTGCAGGTCAACAGACACAACCAACAACTATGGAGTGGGTGGACGGGGGTGTTTGGCCACAATGGCACACATGTATAATAAATAGCATTGCATAGCCACAATTACTGTGGTCCAGGTCCCAGGTAGCCCTGTGCATGGTGGCATGGACACACATAAACATTGCTAGACACACTTTGACGGACACACTGACATTGCAATGTGTACTGAAACGTCAGAAAAACACAGTCTAGCTACATCATCAGACCACAAAATAAGTGCCACATCACATACCAAAATGCCACATCACATAGAGACGCAGCATGCTGCCAAAATGCACCCCTTGCACCATCACAAACCATATCCAAATCATCTCCTCAAGGCCGCAACTCACATGTGCCAAAATGAGTATGCAGTGTGAATGTGACTGATCACGCGCACGTGTAAGCATGCCAACAGCAAGACCAGCACACCTGCAAAATAGCACATGTGGCTGACTTGTGTGCAAGGATGGGTGTGGCCAACAAGTGTGACTTGGAGGGCCACACACAACCTTGCACACGAGCCAGACACATGTGCAATGTTGCAGGTGTGCTGAGCCTGTCGCTGGCATGCTTACTCATGCACGTGACCAGTCACATTCACACCGCATACTCATTTTGGCACATGGGAGTTGCGGACTTCTGAAGAAGAGTTGGATAAGTGTGGTGATGAGGCAAGGGGGACATTGTGACAACCTCATGCCTGTAATACAAAAATGCCCCCTTGCCTGTACATGCTATGCAGCACTGTGTACAGCAAGATGAGAAAGTAATGAGTGACTCTGCATACCGACAACACATGCAATGTCACACCAAAAATACGGATTATGGGGCATATTACCAAGGACAGCGTTAAAATAATAGCCGCTTGAGCGGAAGAAAACTGCCACTAAAGCGGCGATAATGGCCCTGAAAATATGCCCTGGAGAATTCCAATAGAAGCCCATGGTCACATCAGAACATGGACTTCTATTGGAATTCCCCAGGGCATATTATCAAGACCATTACCGCCGTTTAAGCGGCAGTTCTCTGCCACTCAAGTGCCGATCCTTTGTAATGCCGTCCCTGATAATTTGCCCCTTAGTCGTGTGCCCCACATTGCAAAATGCGATGCAGGGCGCACCATGAAATCCATTCAGTCATCCAAAGGCAACTTACCTGCATTCACACATATCCCTGTCCATAATACCCACCACCCTCTCCCGCCCAACGTCAACGCATGGAATGTACTATTTTCTCTTGCAAATTTAAAAACTCTTCATGTCTGCGAAAGCTAGATCTTCAAATCTAACAATTGCGCCAACCTAGGGACATATTACCAAGATCAGCATTGAAATTATCGCTGCCTTAGCGGCAGGAAACTATGGCTTGATAATATGCCCCTGTGAATTCTCATAGAAGCTCATGTTCATACCAGAACATGGACTCCTATGGGAATTCACCAGGGCCTATCATCAAGCCCAACACAGACGCGTTAATGGCAGTTACCTGCCGCTAAAGCCACGATCATTTTAACGCTGACCCTGATAATATGGCCCCTAGTCCCTCTCCCCTCAGTATGGTGTTCAATTTTCTGAGCATAGGATCCTTGGCTTGTTACTATGACATGTCTCCTCTACTACCTTTAATATGAACAACCATGTACAAAGGGGTATAACAACCAATTTACAACACAGGCCATATAAACAAACATCACCAACACAAATCCATACGAAAGTCCATTTCACAATCCCTCAAGGCATGTCACTACCCATGTTGCCCTGTACTCCTTGATAGCCTTAGCAGTGCATAATCTGTGGTATCCAGAAGGTAAACACTAAAAACACAATGTACAGGCTGCCGCTTTAGATTCACCCATCATGCATGTCTACAATGGTGTCGAATAGTCACATCTACGGGCTATAAAGGCCCCAGCCTGGTAACAGCTCACCTGGCTCAGTGTTGACATCGCTCTCGCTGTCTTTGTCCAGCAATGGTCCAAAGAAATGGTCCCATGCCCTAGCTGCCTCAAGTGATCCCTTTCTCACTGTACCCTTGACCAGTAGTAGCCTAACTATCCCATCACACTCTGCCCATTTGGTGAACTTGCACTCCCATTGATCTAAACTCATGTCCCCACTTGCCTTCCAGTGCATCGTAATATCCCCTCATGGCCACTAATAATCCCCTAGCCATAAACTTGCGGCAAGCCCACTTTGAGCCGTGTGTGGGAAGCAATGTAGGATACAAGCCCCCAACGCCAGATCTACCTCCCTGTCCGTCAACACCTTCAATAGTGTCATCACTATTGTCCAATAAGTAGCACAAAGTGGTCAGCCCCAAATCATGTGAGGGAAGTTTGCCCCCTCTCCCTGAACCCTTGTGCATTCCTATGAGTCAGTGTAGAAACATGCATTGACTTTTTGCCGGTGTGAGGTAAGGCGATGTAAAACATTAAAAAGAAGCCTTTGGAAGCGGGGATGCCTGGTGCACCTCCATGCTTACTCGACAATCTCAGCACAAGCCCTTTCCGGTATCTCTCTCCCTACATCTACCTCCCATTTCAATTAAGTATGTCCAAAGGGGGCAGCTCCACGAGATCCATGTGCATGTACAGGCATGTGACTGCCTTCAACTTTACAGCTGCTGTCAATATGTATTGGCACCCTAAAGAAAGCTCAGGTCCTGCTTGGTCCCCTTTACAATGCGCACGAATATCCGCTGTGATCGCTGCATGGAGTATGTAGTCCCTCCTTCTAAAATCAAACTGCTCATGCAGAGTCTAGAAGGTTAGCGCCTGGTATGATGCACAAAACGGCCCACCACTGCCACACACACTCCACATGTGGGACCAAATCTGTGGGTAATAGTTGTGAACACTGTCTGCTCATACAGCTACAACATTTGCCATACATGCTGCACCATTCTCTGAAAGGGTAATCCAAAAGAAGTGCAGGAAGCAAGATTAAACATGACAGACGTAATGCACACAACACAAATCGCAAGGAGCCAAAGCGACTTAGAGGCACATGTGTCCTACACAGTGCAGCTTTGTAGAAAAAACACGGCATATATAATCAAGGACGTTCTTAAAATTATCGTCACTTCAGCAGCATGAAACTGCCACCAAAGCGGTGATAATGTGTCTGATAACATGCAGCAGAGAATTCAAATCAAAGCCCATGTTCACACCAGAACATGTGCTTCTCCTGGAAATCTAGGCGGCATATTTCCAAGAACATCTTTGCCGCTTGTAGCGGAAGTCTCCTGCTTCTAAAGCGCCGATAACACCATAGACGTCCATGATAACATGCCCCCAAGTAGGCTCCCATTGCCAATGTGCCAAAAGTGGGCACTCACCACACATCACTAATAGCACACGAAACACATGCACATGTGCAAGCCCCTGCAAAGCTGCCACTCCTTGAGCCACACTGATAATGCATGTAATAGGGCATGATGGATAGCATGCCTGCCAGACAAACAGATTCACATGGTGCCAGGACACCTCACTGATGTTGCGGAGTGTGGAACTCATCCTCAAGGGAGCATGTCACACCCTGGAACAAACTTATGTACACACAACCCCTGATGTGAACAAGACACTTGATGACCTATTATGCACAAGTGTCACAACTCTGACAAGGATACACAATCCACACAGATTTCCACATGTCTGCATTGTCCATACACAGAAGTCAAAGGCCCATTTCATGAAAGGGACAAGGGGCAGCTAAACAAAGGCAGCAGGTGCCACCATCACACAATGCAGTGTACACACATACTCATTGGAGTACAACAACATTGCCTAATAACCAGGACACAACAGGTAGCATTTGTGTGTAGACACTATCAAGACACATTTCCCACCTAGGCAACTTGTGATATTACAACGTACAAGTACACCCACACATCCTTGATGTCTCTGAAATAATCACCATCCAGAAATTAGCATGCATATTGTCCAAAATATCTATAATGTACAGTCTCCCTCAGTCTGATTGTGAAGTCAAATAATGCATGCCCATACATGGATACCACTGTTAAACTGTATCTCCCTGAGCAGTCAGGTCCAAAAAGTGGAACAGAATCCCGACATTAGCAGTCTGCTCCAAGAGATGGATTCTAGAAAAAGCTTCACACACTTACCTCCCTATGGTAAAAATGTCTGCCAGTCTCCATTAACGTATGTTTTTCACTTCTGTGGTCAGCTCTGACTACAATTATTGGTCACCTTAAATAGTAAGCTTTCCCAGGATTTATTTTTAATGAAAGGTGAAACTGCACACTAGTGTGAAATAGAGACTTGAATTTCAGAGGCAACAACTTGTCGATTAATGTCTTCTTTCATCAAGATGGCAATCAGGTTGTACCCTGAACCTAGATGGAAGAGTGGCTGTGCTACGCTGTGCCAAGAAAAATGCAGTCTGTGGAGAGAAGAGGCTGTGTGATGATTGGTACTTGTTTGCCAGGGCACCATAAACTGTTGAATTGGAGAAAAATTAGAAGTCTTGAGTGGTTTGAATTCTGCAAATGCCTCTCTAACTATCTATTTGACTACATTGTCAACATGCAAATGCCTGAATCACCTGAGTGCCCCTGGGAGAATTGTCACCTGCAAGTGTCTTTTAGTAAACCCTTCAGTTACCTCCTTGGACCCTGAAGGACTACTTTGGCTCCCCCATGGCCAGCGTTCATCAGAGATGTATTAAGGGGCCGGTGCACAGATTCAGAAACCTTTGATCATATCTAAATCTGTTCAACGGTGTACAAGATATTAGCGTTGGAGCCACCATCCATATCGTAATAAATGGCAACCTGCTTCATTGTGGCCAATCCCAGTCCCATAACCAGCGCACAATGTTTTACCATGAAAGTGAATTATGACTTGCATTGTGAAGTATATTTGTTCCACAGGGGGCATTCCTGTATCAGAGGAGGACCTACAATAACATGTGTGTTGCCATTGTGGTCCTGTAGGAGTGACGTGGAGCTTACACTTTCTCCCTCAATTATGGGTATCACAACAAAGTATCAAGGGCGAGTGACACACATGAACAGGGATAAAGGAATCATGAAAAAAAGATGGAGAACATGCCCCTTTACTTGTCTTGTTGGCATGTGTCCACAGTCTGATCACGTTGTGTGTGTCTTAAGTGATGAATTGGGCATACCATTGCTATAGTGGAATAAGCAGCAGATTAGGGTGCAATCATTAGTTCACTAAAGAGAGTCTGCATTTACACAATCATCCATCAATCAATCAATCAAAACATTTGTAGAGCGCACTACTCACCTGTGAGGGTCTCAAGGTGCTGGGGGGAAGGGTGCTGCTACTGCTCGAATAGCCAGATCTTGAAAAGCCTCCTGAAGGTTAGTAGTTCCTGGGTCTGCCATAGGAGGATGGGGAGGGTATTCCAGGTGTTGCCGGCAAGGTGAGAGAACGATCTACTGCCGGTGGTCGCTCTTCGGATGTGGGGGACGGTGGTGAGGGCGAGGTCGGCGGAGCGGAGCTGTCGATTCAGGGTGTAGAAGGTGAGTCGTCTGTTGAGGTATGCCGGCCTGGTGTTGTGGAGCACCATGTGTGCGTGGGTGAGGAGCTTGAAGGTGATCCTCTTGTTGACGGGACGCCAGTGTAGGTCTGTCAGGTGTGGTGTGATGTGACTGTAGCAAGGGATGTCGAGGATCAGGTGTGCAGAGGCGTTCTGTATGCATTGTAGTCGTTTCAAGAGCTTGGCCGAGGCTCCTGCGTAGAGGGCGTTTCCGTAGTCCAGCCTGCTGCTGACAATGGCCTGGGTGACCATTCTCCTTGTTTCGGTGGGAATCCACCTGTAGATCTTGCGGAGCATGCAGAGGGTGTTGAAGCAGGAGGATGAGACTGCTTTGACTTGCTTGGTCATGGAGAATGTTGAATCGAGGATAAATCCCAGGTTGCGTGCGTGGTCAGTGGGTGTTGTTGCTGCTCCCAGAGCGGAAGGCCACCAGGAGTCGTCCCAGGCTGAGGGGGTGGAGCCGAGGATGAGGACCTCTGTCTTGTCCGAGTTCAGCTTCAGATGGATGTTCTTCATCCACTCGGCGATGGCTTTCATTCCTTTGTGGAGGTTGCTTTTGGTGGTGAGGTGGTCCTTGGTGAGGGAGAGGATCAGCTGGGTGTAGGATATGATGTTGAGGTCATGTAGTCGGGCGACGTGGGCGAGCGGTGCCATGTAGACGTTTAACAATGTCGGGCTGAGGGATGATCCTTGTGGTACGCTGCAGATGATCTCGGAGAGGCTTCGGAATGTAAAGCGGGGAGGCGGACGTTCTGGGTTCTGCCTGAGAGGAAGGAGGTGGTCCATTCCAGAACCTTGTCTTACATCCCTGCGTTGTGGAGGCGTATGTATAGGGTGCGGTGGCAGACAGTGTCGAAGGCGACTGATAGGTCCAGGAGGATGAGGGCCGCAGTTTCGCCATTGTCCAGCAGGGCCCTGATGTGTCATCGGTGGCGTTGATGAGGGCAGTCTTGGTACTGTGGTTGCTGCGGAACCCGGACTGGGACAGGTCCAGGACGTTGTTCTCCTCGAGGTAGCGGGTCAGCTGTCTGTTGACGGTCTTCTCGATGACCTTTGCCGGGAACGAAGCAGGGAGATGGGCTGGAAGTTCTTGAGGTCCCTCGGGTCCACCTTGGTTTTCTTGAGTAGGGCGTTGATCTCAGCGTGCTTCCAGCTCTCCGGGAAGGTCGCGGTCTCGAAGGAGATGTTGATGGCCTTGCGGAGATAGGGTGCGATGGTGGCGTTGGCTTTGTTGAAGATGTGGTGCGGGCATGGGTCTGACGGAGAGCTGGAGTGGTTGGTGTTCATGATTTTAAAGGTGTCGTCGTCGATTATGTAGGTCCAAGCGAGCAGGGGATTGATTTGGGTGGTGGCCGTGGGGTCTGAGGTGTTGGTGGGTGTCGGGGCGGTCAGGTTGTTGAAGCTGTCGTGGATGTCTGTGATCTTGCGATGGAAGAAGGTGGCAAGGGAGTCGCACAGGTCTTGCGATGGTGGGATGTCGTTGGTGTTGGAGCTGCTGTTGGAGAGTTCCTTCATCATGTTGAAGAGCTCTTTGCTGTTGTGCGCGTTGTTGTCAAGTCGGTCCTTGAAGGAGGTCCCTTTGGTGGATCTGATGAGGTGATGGTGTCTACGGATGGCGTTCTTGTGGGCTGCGTAGCTGTCTGGTGTCTGTTCGCGGTGCCATTTCTTCTCTAGTGTAAGGCAGGTTTGCTTGGAGGCCTGGAGGTCTGCGGTGAACCATCTGGCTTTCTTGTTGGTGTGGCTGTTGGAGGGTTTCTTGATTAGGGCGAGAGTGTTGGTGCAGTTGTCGATCCAACACCTGAGGTTGCAGGCAGCTGTGTCAGCGTCGGTGGGGTCGGCGTGTGGGCTTCGGGCGAGGGTGGTGTTTAGCTGGTCTTCGGTGATTTTGTTCCAGCTGCAGGGGGGATCTGTCAAGGGCTGGAACTCAAACTCTGGAGCTGAAAATCCAAAGTTCTTTAATACAGGATAGAAAAAAGAAGTACTAGAGGAACATACATGAAGGGCTGGGATAAGCTGGTCTGGAGTCTTATGAGTTGGAGGTGCAAGAGATGTTGCTGCCTACGGTTCTGAAGTCTCAGTGGTAGGCAAAGAGGTTTTGACAGGATGTGTTTTTTTTATTGTGTCACTCGAAGAGCTGTAGCTGCACAAAAGAGTCAGAGATAGAAGACACCTCACAGGTAGGAAGAGTTCTCACTGTGTCTGGCTTTAAAACTGAGCCATGATTAATGCCCACACAAACAATGGCAAGAAAGTATATTCCCAATATCCTTTTTTCTCTAGCTTTATGGCTTTGCAGGATATCAATGGTGTTCAGAAAAGGAGCATGTAAATAAATCACATGTTCCCATGCCTATACCCTTTCTATTCAATTAGGTATTATAGCCTCTAACAAACACACTTGGAATCCATAATTTCTCATACCTCACATTCACGAGAACCATCGACAAATAAAAGTGGAGGTTTGGAGAATATGCATGAGCCTCCAAATAACGGCTTGAGAAGGAATGACAATGATACAACGAAGGCTGTGGGCCTGATTCACATAGGCAAAATGAGACAAAAGTCAAACTTTACGACTTTTGGTATTCACAAAGGGTATTTACTACTCATAAATGGCCTTTGTGAATACCAAAAGTTGAACGTTAAGACTTTTGCTATTCACAAAGGGCATTTACGAGTAGTAAATGCCCTTTGTGAATATCGAATCTCGTAAAGTTAGACTTTCATCTGATTTAAACTTTGTGAATCGAGCCCACTATATATTATATATAGTATGTATCATTATAGTTTATGCTTTCATATGAAAGGATACTGCTAATATTAGTTTTGCCAAGTGGCGGAACATGTTGTGTCATAACCATAGGCCTAGATATAGCAAATGCAACATATCCACAGTAGAAGATTAAAAAAGATTTGCTATGGTTGCCACTATCCTACTTCCTATCTAGACATCAGGCTGGGATCTTGGTAGATGATACTATCTTTGATGCTCCAGGATCATTGGTATACTCTCCTTTTCCCTGCCTGTTGGAAATATTTGCACTTAGGAACTAATAATTGTTAATATTGAACTATTGCAGTATTCAAAATATAGGGGTTCTTATTTTTTAACAAATTCTTCTTCTTCTCTTTGTAAGACTTGCCTAATCCGTCCACTCTTTCCTTTCCTTCTTTTCCCTTCTCCGTAGTAGTATTTTCAAATATGATTTGTTTAATAATATCATAAATGTAGATAAAATGGATGTCAGTCATAAATGAATGATTTGGCTTTTAAAGAAGTATACAACATGTTTTGACATTTTTTGCAATGTTTAAATTATATATCTAACAATTTTTAAATAATATTTAAAAATAAATTGCAACATTACAGTATATTTGGAACATTTACATAATGTTTTATTGTTTTCAACAGAAGTCACATCGGTTCAATGGAAAAAGAGTCTTTCTTTGTTTTGCTTTTTGTTGATATTTTTAATTATGTTGTTGTCTTTGCATCTGATTATTCAGTCCGTATAGTGCCAGAGATGAGAAAGGATAGGTCGGCTGCTGTGAAGCCAAGAGTCAAATCAAGACCCAGATTTGTCATGATTTGACATAGCGCAATACAGCATGGACACTTGCTGCGTTGCGCTGCGTCAAACAGTGAGGGCAGAAATTCTCCATGTTTACTAACATATGGCGCATTCCTGCTCTCTCTCTGCACTGGTGCGCTGTGCTTTGCATTGCGCCAATGCAAGCACCCTTGCGGCAAGTGCAAAGGTGCCTGCATTGCAGGCAGTATGTTCTTGTGCAGGTACACCTTCCTGCACAAAAAAACAATCCTTAGATTAGATCTTTTGATACAGCACAATTGGAAAGAGGAAAAACGAGCAGAAAGAAAGATATTTCTCCTTGTTGCTCCTCTATTTGAAAGGAGTACAATTTTGATGCATTTCCAGGTGTACTTGTCTTGGTAAATATGGGATTACCCTCACTACACCCATGTAACACCTTCTGAGTGCAGACTAACGCAATTCAGTGACTGGTGCTGTCTTGGATTACTCCAGATTTACCACGCCATGTAGGTCCATACAAGGTTACTTTGCATGGCTTGGTAAATCTGACGCAAGGGCAACACAATCCTTTGGTAAATCTGGCCACTACTATTCCTCCAATCAAAAAAGTGTTTGCAAATCGCACACCAACCTTTTGGGGTTGGAATCAGATTTTGCAAACAGAACTTATGGGGCATATCAACAACAAATCGCGATAATTATTGCTAAGCGCTGTTAGCGCTAAAAACCTTATCGATGGCGAAGTCATTTTTTTATCGCCGCCGTCGCGACGTATTAACAATCAGTTCCGGCGCTTATGGATGGCGATGAAATCTTAGCGCCGGCGATAAAAAAACGCACGCTAAGCAGCGAAAAGTAGAGATAAGCAAATTATCTCCAAAATCAGCCTGACAATTGACAACAGACCTGCATTTTGCACGCAGCAAGCGGGAAAATGCAGTATAAAAGGCCCACAAGCAGGCAAAAAAAAAAATGGATTCCAGTGACCAGAGACCAGACCAGACCAGAGACATGGAGGAAGCGGGGCCAAGCCCAGAGACCACAGCGAACCCCGCAGCCAGCCAGGAGGAGCAGGGAGAGAGCCAGGGGAAGGAAAAGAGGAGGAGGAACCCTAGGTTCAGCCACCAGGAGAATCAGGTCCTGTATAGCCTGGTGGCTGAACACCAGCAGGAGCTGTTTATATGGAGGACAGTGCCATTGTCCCGAAAGAAACACATCTGGGAGGAGATCACAGCTAAGGTCAATGCTGTGGGAGAGAGGAAGAGGAGGACCATGGAGGAGGTAAAAAAGCGCTGGAATGACTGCAAGAAGAACACCAAGGAGAAGATGGCTGCCAACCGAAGGGCAGCCATGGCCACCGGAGGTGGTAGCCCCGTGCCGCAGCTGGAGCTGGATGAGCAGGAGGAAATGGTGGCGCAAGTCATCACTGAGGAGATGGTGGTTGGAGTGCCGGGTCGGGACACTGCTGCAGGTCAACAGACACAACCAACAACTATGGAGTGGGTGGACGGGGGTGTTTGGCCACAATGGCACACATGTATAATAAATAGCATTGCATAGCCACAATTACTGTGGTCCAGGTCCCAGGTAGCCCTGTGCATGGTGGCATGGACACACATAAACATTGCTAGACACACTTTGACGGACACACTGACATTGCAATGTGTACTGAAACGTCAGAAAAACACAGTCTAGCTACATCATCAGACCACAAAATAAGTGCCACATCACATACCAAAATGCCACATCACATAGAGACGCAGCATGCTGCCAAAATGCACCCCTTGCACCATCACAAACCATATCCAAATCATCTCCTCAAGGCCGCAACTCACATGTGCCAAAATGAGTATGCAGTGTGAATGTGACTGATCACGCGCACGTGTAAGCATGCCAACAGCAAGACCAGCACACCTGCAAAATAGCACATGTGGCTGACTTGTGTGCAAGGATGGGTGTGGCCAACAAGTGTGACTTGGAGGGCCACACACAACCTTGCACACGAGCCAGACACATGTGCAATGTTGCAGGTGTGCTGAGCCTGTCGCTGGCATGCTTACTCATGCACGTGACCAGTCACATTCACACCGCATACTCATTTTGGCACATGGGAGTTGCGGACTTCTGAAGAAGAGTTGGATAAGTGTGGTGATGAGGCAAGGGGGACATTGTGACAACCTCATGCCTGTAATACAAAAATGCCCCCTTGCCTGTACATGCTATGCAGCACTGTGTACAGGAAGATGAGAAAGTAATGAGTGACTCTGCATACCGACAACACATGCAATGTCACACCAAAAATACGGATTATGGGGCATATTACCAAGGACGGCGTTAAAATAATAGCCGCTTGAGCGGAAGAAAACTGCCACTAAAGCGGCGATAATGGCCCTGAAAATATGCCCTGGAGAATTCCAATAGAAGCCCATGGTCACACCAGAACATGGACTTCTATTGGAATTCCCCAGGGCATATTATCAAGACCATTACCGCCGTTTAAGCGGCAGTTCTCTGCCACTCAAGTGCCGATCCTTTGTAATGCCGTCCCTGATAATTTGCCCCTTAGTCGTGTGCCCCACATTGCAAAATGCGATGCAGGGCGCACCATGAAATCCATTCAGTCATCCAAATGCAACTTACCTGCATTCACACATATCCCTGTCCATAATACCCACCACCCTCTCCCGCCCCACGTCAACGCATGGAATGTACTATTTTCTCTTGCAAATTTAAAAACTCTTCATGTCTGCGAAAGCTAGATCTTCAAATCTAACAATTGCGCCAACCTAGGGACATATTACCAAGATCAGCATTGAAATTATCGCTGCCTTAGCGGCAGGAAACTATGGCTTGATAATATGCCCCTGTGAATTCTCATAGAAGCCCATGTTCACACCAGAACATGGACTCCTATGGGAATTCACCAGGGCCTATCATCAAGCCCAACACAGACGCGTTAATGGCAGTTACCTGCCGCTAAAGCCACGATCATTTTAACGCTGACCCTGATAATATGGCCCCTAGTCCCTCTCCCCTCAGTATGGTGTTCAATTTTCTGAGCATAGGATCCTTGGCTTGTTACTATGACATGTCTCCTTTACTACCTTTAATATGAACAACCATGTACAAAGGGGTATAACAACCAATTTACAACACAGGCCATATAAACAAACATCACCAACACAAATCCATACGAAAGTCCATTTCACAATCCCTCAAGGCATGTCACTACCCATGTTGCCCTGTACTCCTTGATAGCCTTAGCAGTGCATAATCTGTGGTATCCAGAAGGTAAACACTAAAAACACAATGTACAGGCTGCCGCTTTAGATTCACCCATCATGCATGTCTACAATGGTGTCGAATAGTCACATCTACGGGCTATAAAGGCCCCAGCCTGGTAACAGCTCACCTGGCTCAGTGTTGACATCGCTCTCGCTGTCTTTGTCCAGCAATGGTCCAAAGAAATGGTCCCATGCCCTAGCTGCCTCAAGTGATCCCTTTCTCACTGTACCCTTGACCAGTAGTAGCCTAACTATCCCATCACACTCTGCCCATTTGGTGAACTTGCACTCCCATTGATCTAAACTCATGTCCCCACTTGCCTTCCAGTGCATCGTAATATCCCCTCATGGCCACTAATAATCCCCTAGCCATAAACTTGCGGCAAGCCCACTTTGAGCCGTGTGTGGGAAGCAATGTAGGATACAAGCCCCCAACGCCAGATCTACCTCCCTGTCCGTCAACACCTTCAATAGTGTCATCACAATTGTCCAATAAGTAGCACAAAGTGGTCAGCCCCAAATCATGTGAGGGAAGTTTGCCCCCTCTCCCTGAACCCTTGTGCATTCCTATGAGTCAGTGTAGAAACATGCATTGACTTTTTGCCGGTGTGAGGTAAGGCGATGTAAAACATTAAAAAGAAGCCTTTGGAAGCGGGATGACTGGTGCACCTCCATGCTTACTCGACAATCTCAGCACAAGCCCTTTCCGGTATCTCTCTCCCTACATCTACCTCCCATTTCAATTAAGTATGTCCAAAGGGGGCAGCTCCACGAGATCCATGCGCATGTACAGGCATGTGACTGCCTTCAACTTTACAGCTGCTGTGAATATGTATTGGCACCCTAAAGAAAGCTCAGGTCCTGCTTGGTCCCCTTTACAATGCGCACGAATATCCGCTGTGATCGCTGCGTGGAGTATGTAGTCCCTCCTTCTAAAATCAAACTGCTCATGCAGAGTCTAGAAGATTAGCGCCTGGTATGATGCACAAAACGGCCCACCACTGCCACACACACTCCACATGTGGGACCAAATCTGTGGGTAATAGTTGTGAACACTGTCTGCTCATACAGCTACAACATTTGCCATACATGCTGCACCATTCTCTGAAAGGGTAATCCAAAAGAAGTGCAGGAAGCAAGATTAAACATGACAGACGTAATGCACACAACACAAATCGCAAGGAGCCAAAGCGACTTAGAGGCACATGTGTCCTACACAGTGCAGCTTTGTAGAAAAAACACGGCATATATAATCAAGGACGTTCTTAAAATTATCGTCACTTCAGCAGCATGAAACTGCCACCAAAGCGGTGATAATGTGCCTGATAACATGCAGCAGAGAATTCAAATCAAAGCCCATGTTCACACCAGAACATGTGCTTCTCCTGGAAATCTAGGCGGCATATTTCCAAGAACATCTTTGCCGCTTGTAGCGGAAGTCTCCTGCTGCTAAAGCGCCGATAACACCATGGACGTCCATGATAACATGCCCCCAAGTAGGCTCCCATTGCCAATGTGCCAAAAGTCGGCACTCACCACACATCACTAATAGCACACGAAACACATGCACATGTGCAAGCCCCTGCAAAGCTGCCACTCCTTGAGCCACACTGATAATGCATGTAATAGGGCATGATGGATAGCATGCCTGCCGGACAAACAGATTCACATGGTGCAGGACACCTCACTGATGTTGCGGAGTGTGGAACTCATCCTCAAGGGAGCATGTCACACCCTGGAACAAACTTATGTACACACAACCCCTGATGTGAACAAGACACTTGATGACCTATTATGCACAAGTGTCACAACTCTGACAAGGATACACAATCCACACAGATTTCCACATGTCTGCATTGTCCATACACAGAAGTCAAAGGCCCATTTCATGAAAGGGACAAGGGGCAGCTAAACAAAGGCAGCAGGTGCCACCATCACACAATGCAGTGTACACACATACTCATTGGAGTACAACAACATTGCCTAATAACCAGGACACAACAGGTAGCATTTGTGTGTAGACACTATCAAGACACATTTCCCACCTAGGCAACTTGTGATATTACAACGTACAAGTACACCCACACATCCTTGATGTCTCTGAAATAATCACCATCCAGAAATTAGCATGCATATTGTCCAAAATATCTATAATGTACAGTCTCCCTCAGTCTGATTGTGAAGTCAAATAATGCATGCCCATACATGGATACCACTGTTAAACTGTATCTCCCATGAACATTTCAGAATGAGCGACAACACCTCCTGGACAGCTGGACGACCCACTCCACCACGATGACTCGTCCCAAACACCAATCATCAATGTGGACGAGTTTCAGCATCTCCTCGAGTCCTTCGCAACACCAACTCCAGTAGCAGGGCTACCCACCATCATTGCGCCCAGCCCACCCCCTGCACAAACTACCCAGCAGCAAGCACCTCCAACCACAGCTGCCTCCCAGGACCCAGCCAACACATATGCGGCCTTTCACACCATGGTGCTGGAGGTCCAACAGGAGACACGGGACCTGGTGCGGGTGGGCTTGGAGAGCCTGGCAGCCAAGTTTGAGGAGCTCAGTGGGTGTCTGAATCGCCTCCATAACAACATCACGAGGATGCCAGACATCCACACCTCACTCACCTCACCCACATGACAGCTTTACCTCCCCACGGTCTTGTGACATCTGCTGCTTGCGCATCCACATCCTCAGCTCCGCACCCTGATGTGTCTGTGCCTCCCAGTGCTGCTCCCATCATACCACCACCCACATGTGAGACACACGACACATCATCAGACGAATCTGAGGATGAAACTGCCACCATGGTGATGCGCATGTTTAGCTAGCAGTGATGTACAAAGGCCTGTCGGTTTGTACATAACATAATTTCACTGCCCTTCCTCTCCCACTGTCTGCCGACGTCCATCAACACCCAGCGTGGACCCACACATTGACCCACAGCAAATCTCCTCTTTTTCATTGACAATGGCACTGCTAAATCCGCCTCCTCCCCTGGCTCTGTCGCTCGCAATGGACTGCCAATTCCATGTCCTATGGTCCAGTTCTGGTCAATGCACAACCTGTTTTTTGTAAATAAATCCACTTAAATCACACATGTGCCTGTTTCCATGAACAATCAAGTATTTAACTTAGGCAATAAGTAAGGGGCTGTGAATTCACAAGGTCCAGCAAGGCTAATTCAATCAATGTACATCTGTCACCTGACACGGATAGGCAGTGAGATGGCCGTGTATGTGCAAAAGCAATCTATACAATTTTCCTAGCACAACATCTTTAAAGTGCACCACTAACCCCTGAGTGTCTCAAGGAGTGGGGGTGGGTGGGAGACTGCCACTGCTTGGAAAACCCGTTCTTTAGGAGTCACATTAATGTCAGCATGTGCTGTGCTTGCTGCAGGAGGGTGGGAAGAGTGTTCCAGTTCTTTGCGTTGAGATGGCATAATGATCTTCTGCAGGAGTTAGCTGTCCAGATGTGGGGGCTGTGGCGATTGCAATGTCAGCGTAGCAGACCTGCTGGATTGGGGTGCAGAAGCTGAGTAGTCTGTTGAGGTATGCATGTCTGGTGTTGTGGAGTGGCTTGTGTGCGTGGTTTTTGCATGTGGAGGTGATACACTTGTTGGCGGTGAGCCAGTGCAGGTCTCACAGGTGGGGTGTGATGTGCTGTCGGCAAGGAATGTTGAGGACCAGGCGTGCAGAGGCGTTTTTAATGCGTTTAAGTTGTAATTAGAGTTGAGGTATGCATGTCTGGTGTTGTGGAGTGGCTTTTGTGCGTGGTTTTTGCATGTGGAGGTGATACACTTGTTGGCGGTGAGCCAGTGCAGGTCTCACAGGTGGGGTGTGATGTGCTGTCGGCAAGGGATGTTGAGGACCAGGCGTGCAGAGGCGTTTTTAATGCGTTTAAGTTGTTATTAGAGTTTGGCCGAGGCTCCTGCATAGAGGATGTTACCGTATTCCAACTTGCTGTTGCTGAGTGCCTGTGTGACTGTTCCCCATGTTTTGGTGGTAAGCCACCTGTTGAACTTGACAAGCATCTGGAGGGTGATGAAGCAGGAGGACGAGACGGCATGTACCTGCTTTGGCATGGAGAGAGTAGAATTGATGTTGAACCCCATGTTGCATGCGTGGTTGGTTGGTGCTGGATCTGTTCCTAGGGCGGCCGCACACCAGGAGGTATCTCATGCATAGGGGTGGATTCGAGGATGAGCATTTCTGTCTTGTCTGATGTTCATCTCCTGTTAGTAGTTATTCGTCCACTCAGCAACATCGTACAGTCCTACATGGTGTGTGGTTGTGTAAGTGAGGGTGGCCATGGTGAGGGAGAAGATCAGCTGGCTGTCGTTCTCGTAGGAGATGACGTTGAGGTTGTGCAGTCGGGTAACATGTGCGAGTGGTGACGTACATGTGGAACAATGTTGTGTGAGGGATGAGACCTGGGGTAATCCGCAGAAGATTACTGTGGACTCTGAGCAGGAAGGGTGGAGGAGGGTGAACTAGTTTTTGCTGTAGAGGAAGGAGTTTGTCCAGTCACGAGCCTTGTCTCGGATCTCGTTGTCGTGTATGTGTGTGCATAGTGTGCAGTGCAAGACAGTGTTGAAGGCAAATCACAGGTACTGGTCAATGAGTGCTGCTCTTTCACTGTTGTCCATCCATGGCATTATGTCATTGGTGGCGGAGATGTGTCCAGTTTGCTGCAGGAGTTGCCGCTGAAGCGGCAATGGGACGGATCCTGGATGCTGTTCCCATAGAGTTAGTGGGTCAGTTGTCTGTTGATGGTCTTCGCAATGACACCTCACAGGAATGGTAGCAGGGAGATGGGACGTAAGTTCAGGCGGTCCATGGGGTCAGTCTTTTGTTTGTGAAGTGAGGGGTTGATTTCGGCGTGCTTCCAGCTCTACGTCAATGTTGAATTTACGAGGGAGATGTTGATGCTCCACTGGAAATGGGGTGCAATGGTGGGGCTGGCTTTGGAGCAGATGTGGTGTGGGCATGTGCCTGACGTTGATCCGGAGTGGATGTTGTACCAGATGTCCATTGTGTTTGTGTTGTTTACGTTGGTCCAGGAGAGCAGGGGGTTGGTGCGTATGGGATCCGTGGGGATGGAGGTCTCAGTGCTAATCGTGGCAGTTGTGGCATTGTAGCTGTTGTGGATGGCTGCACCCTTGCGATGGCCGAAAGTAACAAAGGAGTTGCTCAGGTCTTGCAAAGGTGGGATGGTGTTGGTGTTGGAGCTGGTATTGGAGAGTTATTTCACTACGTTGAAGAGCACTTAGCTGGTGTGTGTGTTGTTGGCAATGCGGTCTTTGAAGGAGGCCCAATTGCGTATCTGATGAGGTGATGGTGTCTGCGTGAGGCCTATTTGTGGGTTGCATAGCTGTCCAGTGTCTGTTCATGCAGCAATTTCTTCACTAGCTCATGGCAGGTCGGCATGGTGTTCTGCATTGAACCAGCTGGCTTACTTGCTGGTGTGTCTGTTGGAATGTGTCTTAATCTGGGCGAGTGTGTTTGCGCAGTTGCTGATCCCTTGCTGATCCCTTGTCTGAGGTTCTGGGCGGTGGAGTCAGTGTCGGTGGTTGTGCTCCAGGCAAGGTTGCTGGTTAGCTGTGCTTCTGTGACAGTGGATCTGTTGGGTGTGGTGGCACGTGGTGTCTTCATGGAATGCGAAGTTGATGCGTTGATGGTTGTTCCAGTGGAGGTAGGGTGGGTGGTTGTATTAGACGTGGGAGCTTGCGGATAATATGTGGTCAAGCGTGTGGCTGTTGTGGTGGGTGGGTGTTGTGACAAGTTGTTTGAGGCCGAGGTTGGCCAGGCTGTCGGTCAGGGTGGTGGATACGGTGCCGTTAATGTACATGAGGTGGAAGTTCAGCTCTACGTGAAGGATGTAGTCTGTGGATGTGAGGGCGTATGTACTGACAAAGTTGGTGATGGAGTTGCAGAACTGTGTTAGGGGTCTGGAGGCTATGTAGACATGGGTTACTCTGAGGGTGGTTTTGGGATTGTTGTGGATCTGGACGTGCATGTGTTCGGCGTTGATGAGGATGTTGTCGTTGTTGTTTGAGACTCTGCGAGTTTTCCTGTTGACGATGGCAATTCCTAGTCCTACTCCGTTGTTGCGTTCCCTGTGGTTGATCTTGTAGCTGCACAGGATGGCTATGGCGAGGTAGTGTTCTGAGGAGGGGTACAATTAGGTCACTGTGATGGAGACCATGTCTGGGGAGGTTGAGTTGAGTAGATCCCAGAGTTCACTCGTGTGTTGGCATCTGTGGCAGGTGTTGGGGACAATGCATCTGAGGTAGTTGGCTTCCAACACAGTGGGTGGATTTGCAGATTCGATGCTGGTGACAATGCAGTTCCGGCTGGAGAGGTGTCCTTGTGTGCGTTCTGTTCCGGGCAGGAAGCAGGTGTGTGATCATCCTATGTTGAGGGCGTTGAGTTTGCTAGCCACGCAGTGGCAACGTGTGTAGCTGCTTTTGCGGACCCAGGATGTTCCAGCACTTTGCGCGGACCCGACGTGGATGTACGCAAGTGGAAGGGGAGCTGGGCGGATCAGTCTGGCATGTGGGTGGTACAAATGTGCGTGTTGCTGTGCGGCTCACCAGGGGATACTGTGGTGGGAAGGGAGAGCGGAGGCGGTTTGAAAAACACGTGTCCGAATACAGGGTAAGAAATGTAAATGAGCAATACAACTAAACCCATCAGAAGGGGGCACAGTGTTACAAACTAAATAACACTTGCAATGACGGCACAGATGAGACAACCGGAGTCAGATAGTGAAGAAGGGGCACAGGGGGCCCCACGACATTACACGGTCCAAATTGCACTGACAACATTGATCCAATAGCACAATCTAGCAATATCCCAACTCTGAGCCCACGACATGTATGACATATGTGTGAGAAAGTACCATCTTTCATGCATGGTATTCCCCTACTTTTTGAGGAAATGCTGAATGGACTTTGAGTGAGTGTGCCCTGGACTCCTGCCAATCAGGTGCCCAGGGCCTATGTTCCTTCCCGAAACACTAACATTCAAAATTGGCTAACCCTGGACAACTAACCTACAATCCACGTCTGGTTGGGAGGCTGCCTAGGCTGCCATACATCAGACATGTTGCTGGACCCCAGGGTGTAGAACCCCCACTCTCCTGGGCCTGCAACAATGCACAGGCTGGGCGAGGTGCTAGGTCTCCTCCCCCAGGATGGCCAGGGGGAAGCTTCAAAGGCATGCAGACTCTGTGAGCTGCTCCAGGCCACTTGCTGTACCCAGGAAACTGCCCCCAACACCCTGTTCTGACACCCACTCTGGCAGGAAGACTGGCCGGAAACACAAAATAAGGACAGGGTATGTTCCAGCCTGCCCACACCAACCCTCAGGTGGGGGAGGCGAGGTGAAGCCCATCTCCAGGTGCTCTCCATCTTGAAGATGTGAAGCCCTGCACAATCAGGACTAGGCTACTGGCCCACTCCCACAGGTGAGTGGCAGGATAGTGTGTGTATCCACCCCAGGGCATGGACCCATTGGTCCCTGCCCTGTACCTACCTGTAACGCAACTAAACCTAGTATTTAGAGGCACCCTGAACCTTTCTGTGCCAGATTTAAAAAAAGCAAGGCAGAGCAAGAAGAAACAAACTGCTGTGCAGCTGCTAAGAGGAGGAAGACACCAACTGCTTTGGCCACAGCCCTACCGGCCTGTCGACCCTTGAACCTGTTCCTGCCACAGCCCAGACCCACTTGTGGCCAGCAACCTCACAAACCACGGTGGACCTGGCTACCTTGTGACTCTGATCATCTGGGAGGCCCATGAGCAGTAGCTCTGCTCAAAGCAAGTTTCTAACCCCTGGCATCATCCCGGAACCGCAAAGCCTGCACACTCTGCACTGGACAAGCCTGGCCTGTGTCGGAGTGGACAAAAACACCGATGACGCCCCCCCCGGCGACTGTGACCCAGAATCTGGCCAACAAGCTCTTACCTCGATGATCATGACAACGCTTGCAGCCTCAGAACCAGGGACCCCCCCGACCACAATCAACAGAGGGTAAGATTTACCAAGACCAAAAGTCACCCCAGCACCCGGCGCACTGCGGCCCCCTGTGTCCTGGGTACATACCCACCCTCCAACTACCCAATTTAACTCCCAAAGTGGTGGGGGCACATGAAGAAACTGCGACCCCGAGCTTGCAGCCTTTGTTTGTCCAGAAGCTTTCCCATTGCAATCCATTGAGCGCACAAAGGGTCAAAGGCACCCTGCACCCACCTGTCCGAGTGGCCTTGGCAATGTAACTTCTACTCCTACCTACTTCCCCATTTGCCCTGAGCAAGTGACCAGAAGCCTAGCTCCCACAGCCATGTGGCCTGCTAGTCAGCAGCCAGCAACCAAGGCCCCCCTGACTCCCATAGGATAACATCGTGCCAAACTCACTCTGCCCCCGTCCGCCACAGTCCCACAGAGGTTGTAACAACTGTACAAACCTGAGCCTGGGGGAACCCTGAGTCTGTGGCCAGAACCTTAACTCTGCCAGTCGAGTACTTACCAAAAAGCCAATAACCCAATTGTATTCCATAGGGTAACATTGATTGGTTTAATCAGAAATTTCTTCTAAGTGTGGAGATTCTAAAAGTTAAAATATTTGCTTAAAATCAACCAACTAACAACATTGGGAAAACTAAACTGCTATTAGGAGAAATCCCAATGCTGGATATTGGTGCCCAGCACTGACCCTGAAAAGCACTCACAACCGTACTTACCAATAACACAATTTTCTGCCATAGGAAATCATTGCCAGTTTCACTGTAAAATTTCTTCTTAGTGTAAACTTTAGAAATAGCAAAATATTGCCTGAAAATCACAACAGCAACTACAACGGATATACTCACATGTTTCCAAGACCTTGCACAGGACTGAATATAGGATCCAGACCATGACTTAGAAAAGTTATCCTGGAAGTAATCTATTGCAAATCACTTCAAACTCATATTGAGCTCAATGTATTATTGTGTTTGAAATTGTGTTGCCTATTGCACCAACTTGTACCTATTACCTACCAAAGTCAATTGCATATTGCCAAAGTATGTAACTAAAGCCTCGCAATCTGAGGAAGTATATTTTGATACCTATTGTTGGTTATAAAATAAAACAAACATATATTTTTATATCAAAACCATTGGCCTAGAGTTCAGTTATTGAGTGTGTGAGACCATATGCTGACTGAGTGTGTACAACAAATGCTTTACACTGTCCTCTGATACTGCCTTACTGCTTGACCAAGCTAACACTTCATAGAGTAAGGTTATAACTAACTTTAACCTCTGCCTATACTGTGGTGACTGTGGACTCTGTGCACACCGTACCTATTTGGGAACAGTATATACCTAGCCACTTTCTACCAATATGCATGTGTGACAACATGTACAAGTCTGTTGCAGGACACCAGTAGTGTCGCAAAGAATGATAGCAAAGCATGATCTCCTGGCACAGGACGTGTCGGTCAAAGATTGTTGTGATGTAGCACATTGCATGTCATATCCCTAGGTGTTCATAACCGATTCATATTGCTGAGGAGACCCAAGGGCACAGGTCTAACATACATACATGGAACTACAAAGTAAGCTAAACTGAAGTTGAGTCCACAATACTTACTGAAGCCAAAGTGCATTGCGTCAGTCAGCCCCTACCTGTGCACAAACAATGCAAAAGCAACTTCTGAGCACTGCCATGAAGTGCACACATATTGGCCAATGTGCCCACGGATGTCAGTTGAACTGCACTTAGCATATAGTCTGGATCAGTGGCAAGATTACAAGGGTGTCATCACTATGAGACAATGCGAAAGTAACAGCTGGGATGAGTGGCTATGGCACTGTTGGTACAGGGAGCAATGCAGCATGTCACCACTTGTGTGCAGCACAACTGTGTATCTGCAAACCAACATCATCAGGTCCCAAGGCATAACTGTAATGATTAAGTGTGTCACAAAAGCAAGAAACTCGAAGTTAAGTCTGTATTCCGGACAGTGCTAATACTCCAAGACACCTGTGAGTGACCTCTATTCCAAACTCATTACTCAGTCTCATATAACTCATGTTACTCACTAACACTGTTGTGCCATGTGACGTTAACAATGGACCCACAAATGACCAACAGCATGCATGGAATGGAGATCGATTGGCCATGCTCAGGAACATGTGAGATGTTGGAGGTCACAATGAACTGTCACCAGAGTAGGCCGTAAACCTTAATTGCTAATCTATCAGACATGCAAGGTCATTGTGCTCACATCTAAGGTATCTGGCCTCAATCCATCCTGCAGAGTGACAAGTCACGACCATAGTTACACATACAATGATTACTCCAGTGATGGTATAAGTTGCACACGATGGGGCAAGCCCCACTCCCCCGCATCAACCATGATATAAGTGCAAGCAGAAATCTATGATTAACAAGATTTATTATAGAATAATATATATATGTAAAAAAACCTACACTAATCTATGTCCCTAACTCTAGCCCTAAACTAACTACAATTATTAATTCTACCTAAAACTATCTTAACTAACTATTTACAAACACAGAAAATGAATAAATACATCAACCCCCCACCCAAAGATAAATGAAACCTAGCCCCAAATCCTATAACATTCAAGAAGTAAAAACAGTCTAAAACTAACCCTAACTAAGCCTACACTAAAACTATGCTAAACAACACACACACAACTAGGACATCACACAACATAATAATAAAAGGGGGACAGTGTG
Source organism: Triturus cristatus (assembly GCF_964204655.1). Lineage (NCBI taxonomy): Eukaryota > Metazoa > Chordata > Amphibia > Caudata > Salamandridae > Triturus > Triturus cristatus. Next base: position 761,691,407 of record NC_140587.1, read on the forward strand.
GGAAGGGAGAAGAGGTGGGGGGGGTGAGAACAGGGTCACTGTTCAGGGCAGTCTGAGGTGGGCCCTGATCTTGTGGATCTGCCGGTTCATACACAGGAACTCCCAGTGGATGTCCTGGAGGAGCGTAGTGTGGCCCTGGATAATCTGCATGATTTGTGCAAGTCCAGGATCCATGGGGGCCGGTGCTGGTGCCGGTGCTGGTGCTGGTGCCGGTGCTGATGCGGGGGCTGGTACTGGTGCCGGGGCTGGTGCAGGTGGCGGTGCATGCTGGCCTGGCACCGGTGTGGGTGTGGCAGCAGGGGGATTGACAGCCCGGGATCCCACGACGACACCTGAGGTGGATGGTGTAGAGCCGCTGCCAGTGGTGATGCATTCTGGCAGCGACGGCCAGGTCCCTGCCCTCCTCTTGGCCCGGTACCTCCTTGCCATCAATCTGTAGCCCTTGTATACCTTCTGCACATGGAGGTACCGGTCCTTGGCGACTTGGAATCGGTGCTGTTCCTCAGGTGTCATGTTTCTGGAAAAAAAAAATCAATGTCAGTTTTCTGTCCCCTATCACAAGTGAAAAACAACATGTTAAGTCAAGGACTGACCTGTTAAACACAATGTCTACGCAGGATTAAATACCTATGTGCTGTTGAGACTGACATGACAGTGCATGGCATGGTACAGGCACTGACACAACTGAAAGCTAAGGATACGCTACAAGCATTGCACCATTGGACAATCGCGCTGTGGGTGACCTGTACAATTGACTTCGTTCGGGTGGCATAACCCCTGCGTGCATAGCACAACCCTCTCCCATCCTGTGACAGACAGCTGCATCAAAAGTACAATGCACATGTGCAGCCATGTGTGTCCCCCAGGAACTGTGTGCAGTACATTAAGTCAGTGCCAAGACAGTCAAGGGTGTATGTGTGCAGGTGTGAATAACTACCTATTGTAGTCTCATACTACATGCACAATAACAGGCTTGGGACTACCCTACTCACACTTGTAATCATGCTGCATCATGCCGCACACATGGAAACATGTTTAGAGTATGAATGCGGAATTAGGCACTTACTCACTCCACCATTACTATGCAATTGGTGATAGTCATCCACTGCGAGGGGGATACATCATTGACCCACAACTGCCAGTCATGCATGTGTTGTAACCCCCAATCTCACTCCATAGTACAGATGAACACGCATGCATCAACTACGCAAACTGTTACAATGGATTACACATTGTAATGGCACCCTGGGCTCATGAGGGTTGTGTAATTGTTATGGATAATGTGTACACACAGATCTTGTTGCCGCAGTCCTGATTTGCAAATCTATGTGACATCAAATGATGCAGAGCTAATGAATGGCCATGAAATGTGTGTTAAGTGATGTCACCAATTGTGTCAGATGAATTGGTACACATGATCCTGATTCCAGCCTGGTATGTCCACACGGACATATCCTGTCAACACCATTGCAGTGCACAAATATCAATTCTCAATTGACGTGCACATCTATGGAATGTGTTTGTGTAACACACCATTGACAATATTGGATATGAGCTACACCCTGCCACTTCTGCTTCTGTGCTATGCAGCATACCTTAGGTATCACTGTGCCAAGATGTCTGACCTTGTACGGACATAATAGCACTGCCTCATTGTGCACAATGCTACACCCACTGCACGCCCCTTGGACGATGTCTACCGCATGTAAGTGTTAAGCCTGGGCAAAGCACTACCAGCCTCATGCATCAAGCCAAAATCCAGTCGGTAAAATACCAAATCGCTAATAACACCCGTTAGCCATGAAAAAAACCCAAATCCCAATGCATCAACCAAAACTGTGAGCAAATAACCAATCGCTAAATGAAATCCGGTAAAATACCGAATCGTAATTAACCAACATGCAAAAATCCCGAATCGCTAAATACCGAATTAGCAAATCACCGAAATCACTAATAGCTCCCGGCAAGTGCCAATGGCAAATAATGAATCGCTACCCAATGCAACAACAGTCGCAAATACCGAAAATCCCAAAAATCGCTATTTTGCATCAGCTAAATAAGGGGAATCAGAACCTGGAGGTAAAGTTAAAAAAAAAAATATGTGAATAAAAAAAATGATTCTACAGGTGCAACTGATTGTGGTAATCACCAACCCCTTAAATGTGGCCAAGGAGACCCTGTTGGCTACCACAAAATGGCAGCCCTCTACGTGCTTGCAAGGAGGATGTGCATCAATGCGGCAGGACAGCGCAGGAGAAGGGTCCAGGAGACAGTTTTCAGACTGCGCATCACCTTGCTCGGCCAGAATGAGGACGAGGTGTACGAGAAGTATCGACTCAATCGTGCCATGATCATGCGCCTCATTGCAGACCTGGAACCATTACTGCAGCACCAGACACACCGGACCAATGCAATCCCTGCGCACGTCCAGGTCCTATGCAGCCTGCACCTACTGGCCTCAGGAAGATTCCAGGGGGTAATTGCGGTAGCCGGAGGCGTATCGCAAAGTGCACTCTCACGCTTCTTCAAGAAATTCCTAGATGCCATGCTGACAATGCTACACTCCCACATCAGCTTCCCCACAACCCCACAGCAGTTGGACCGCAACAAACAGGCATTCTACCAGGTGGCACAATTCCCCCATGTAATTGGATGCATCGACTGTACGCATATCGCCATATGTCCACCCGCAGCTAATGAGTACATATATTTCGGAACCACAAGTCCTACCACTCAATCAACGTGCAGGTTGTGTGCGATGCCAATCACATCATAACGGACCTAGTGGCACAATTCCCGGGGAGCACACACGACTCCTACATATTCTGCCACAGTGGAATCCACAGGCATCTAATCAACGGAGAATTTGGAGAGGGACTCCTGCTTGGTACGTACAAATTACGCTTCCCCACACCAACACCACACATGTATGGACATCACCAATGCTAAGTCTGTGCTTCTATCTTCTAGGTGACAGTGCTTACGCCCTGCGTGAATATATACTCACCCCATACATCAATCCAGCAACCCCACAGGAACAACGCTACAACGCAGCACACATAAGCACTAGGAATGTCATAGAGAGGACATTTGGGATTCTGAAGAGTCGCTTTAGAATCCTACATAAGACTGGCGGCGCCTTGCTATACATACCTGAAACCTGCTGCCGGATTATTGCTGTATGTGCAATGCTGCACAACATTGCGACCAGAAGGGGGATACCCATAGAGGTTGACAGGAATGACCACCACCGGGATGACCAACCACCCGCCCAACAACGACAGGCACACGTCCCTAACACAGCAGAGGGCCACAGGAGGCGGACATACATCATGCAACATCATTTCTGAATCAGGTGAGAATGAAACATTACAAGTGTGTTTGGGGTGCAACTGTTTAATGCACAGTAGCACTGCGGTATGTGCAACAAAACAAGCAATGGAAATAATGCTCCACAGCAAAATGTAAAATCAAATGTGCGTTAAAGTCACGCCTGTGCAGACTCAGAAAGGGGAGGTCCATGGTTGCCCCACCATGGTCCGGCATGTCTGTGTATCTGTCTAGTGGCGCTTGCCACGTACCCCAAGCCTCCGCTCAGGTGTCTCCAATGTCTCACCACGGCCTGTCCCCGTGGAGGCCCGCGAACTGCGGCGCCTGGTGCTGGGCTCTGCCAGTGACACGCTGCTGACACTGGAGGCAGCCTCACTGGCGTCATCCCCTCCCAAAGCAGCAGCACTGCATGTGCTGCTCTGTAGGTGTTCAACAGCAGTGGTCATCTGCCTAGAGCCTTGGCAACATCCCCGCAGAAGTGCCCAAGGTCCACCTGCAAGGACACAGAGCGGCGTGCCAACACTGCAGTACTGTTGCTGTGACATGTGATCGCCTTTGTAGCGGCGGCGGAACGCACCAATTGCTGTCGGTGCCTCCTCTTCTCGCACTCATGGCCCTCCCTCATGGCACGGGTGAGCTCATGGATGTCTTCCCTGAGGTGAGCATTGCCCTCTGTCACCACAGTGGTCATGTCCCTAACCGCCGTGCTCATGTCCGTAACCGCCGCAGTCATGGCACGCATTTCTCTAGCAAGGCGCACGATATTGCAGCTAATGTTTGCCATGTGTCGTCCCTGCAGGCGCTGTACACGCAGCATCCTCTCCTCGATGGCAAAAGTGTGTGGGAGATCCAGGTCGCCTGAGGAGACGGAACTTCTCCGAGCCCTGCGCTGCTGTGTGAGTCTTGCGCGTCCAGGTGGTGCATCAGGTGGTGTGTTGGTGCGCAGACTGTGTCCCAATTGTGTGGAGGGTGTTTCCATCACCTGCAAGGGCGCAACTTGGGACCTGCGCCTCTGCGCTTTTGTGGCTGTTGTAGCTGCAGCGGGTGTGGCTGGTGCTGTTGCTGGTGGCGCTGGTGCTGGTGCCCGTGCCGGTGGTGCTGGTGCCGGTGCCCGTGCTGGTGGTGCTGGTGGTGGTGGTGCTGGTGGGGTGGCAGGTGAAGGTGATGTATGCGCATCCTGCGCTGTCTCCAGGTCGGAATCCACAGGTGTCTCGGATATTATCAGCCGCCCGCTGTCGTCCGAATCCCCAGGAGATGCATCTGTGTGTGAAACAGTGCATGGTTAGTGGGATAGTTACACCTACGTAGTGTTGTACACATACATGTCCCTCTGTGATCCACTAAATAAACAGTCTCTATCCATGTTGAACTGATGTGGTGAATGGGCATTGCATTTACGCCTGTACATGCACACTGGGCTGACTAGACTACAACTCCCATGATGCACTAGTGTTAGGAGTAAAGCTGTGTGTGCCAAAGCTGCATACACACTCAGATCCTGCTGGGGGCATGGAAATGGATTTACGCTATGCTGGGTATGGGCACAGGCATGCATCTTACCTTGGGCACTTGTGGCTGCGCCGGACGTGTCCATCTGGGTCACTCCCACGACGGCTTCCCGCTCGATTGTTCCTTCCACCAGGTCCTCCAGGGCAGTGTTTGCTTGTACCGTGGAAGGGCCGCCTCTGGTTCTGCTTGCCTCCCGGAGCATCTCTGAAATCCTCTCCTTTGCACGCTTCCGCAGGTCGTACCACCTTTTCTTGAGGTCGTCGATGCTGCGGGGCGTCACACCTACAGCATTCACCCGCTCCCAGATGCGCAGCCAAATGCAGCGCTTCTCCGCCTCAGGCACCTTGAGGGACAGCTTACCGAAGAGGCGATCGTGCTTGCTGCTGACTCCCTCTATCAGGTGCTCCAGCTCCCTGTCGGAGAACTTGCGCTTGCGCTTGCGTGCAGCCTCAGCGCTGGATGGTGCTTCCTTCTCCATCAGGTATTTGTTTTGAGGATGGCTCAGTTGTTGTGGCTTCACTCTGCACAGGCAGTCTTCAGTCACAGCTCCTGTTTGCTCCTCTGTCGAGGCAATGTGGGTGGGGCTGCAGTATTTCCTGGTTGGTGATGTCATCTGCACGTTCCCGGTGCGACGCGGTCAATTGCGATTTCGCTAATACCGATTTCGCTAATTGCTAATTCGGTATTACCGAACTCGCAAATAGCTATTCGGAGTTTGCATGCCCCGGTATTGATTATTCGGTGAATATAGCGATTTTTAAGGAATCGCTAAAATGTACCGAATCCGTTGATGCATGCTCAATAGCGATTCCTTAATAACGATTCCTTATTTCTCGCTATTAAGGAATCGCTTTTGTTTTGGTTGATGCATATGGCTGTACGCTACGTTCGCGTAGTTTGCGCTACTTCGCACTACGCGAATTGCACGTAGCACAGTGCAAACATGCGTAGCGTAGCATTGCATAGTGCAGCGGTCATTTTTTGCTTGCTCACGGTCCTCAACATCAAGTTGGCGACCGCGAGCAAGCAAAATGAACATCCCGGCGAGATTCTCAACGCGAGAAGGTCAGGTTTCTCATTGCGAGTGGTCGCGTATGCTCGCGACTGCTCGCGATGAGAAACTACCAGTCCGCGTTGAGAAATCTGCCGCTCGAGTAAAAATCTACTCGAGCAGCAGAAAACTACAGCTCGCACTGTGCAAGATGCCGTTTTCAATGATTGCACAGTGCCGGATGCTTGGCCGCACTGTGGTAATCATTGAAAACGACATCTTGCACAGTGCGAACAGGGTACTACGCAGTTCGCGAAGTGCTACGCGTAGCCCGCGTAGTGCGAAGTGCACTTTGCGTAGCTTCGCGTAGTGCAACTTCGCGAACTACGCCCAGGGTTAGTAAGTGTTCCATCATGACTAGGCTGCGCAAATGAACATGGGAGTAAATACTAGTGGCCTATTGCCATCACAACTGCAGTGTAAATGCCTAGTTGGCAGCATAATTTGCTCGGAAATAGGCACATACATTGACACGTGTATCAATGACTGTTGATGGACAAACTCACAACTCTGAATGAGATGCATTGTACTCCTTTACACTACCATATTAGACACAGTACGGAAAGGCTTAATACCTCTGCACATCATAGGCAATTGACATGCGATACACACCCATACTGCTAATCAACAACGTGCTGCATTTGGCACAGACATTAATGACCACGCAACATGCCAATATTTCTTGCGACTACTCACCAGTGGCGTGTGGGTCCCGGAAACGGTCAATGACCCCCTGGGTGATCGGTTGGCATCCATCTGTGAGAGAACAAATGCAAATAGGTGTTGTTAGGAAACCCCAGCAAACGTGGCATATTCACAATGTGAATTGTTACAGTGACAAACAATGCTACATCCCTGTGGTGTTGATTTCATGTTGGCCACATGACTGTGCCTACTTTGAATGGCTTCCACACACGAACATGTGGAAGCATAGGTTGCACAGCCAAAACATCACTGCTGGCCGAGCTGCACATCTGAGTTGTTTCACGCAATATCAAGGCAGCTCATACACACAGAGCGCAGCAGCGGCATTCAGCACTGTCCCACAAAGCCCACCAATATGCAGACTCCACAACAAAGGGATCCAAGACAAGGCCCTCAACTGGATCTGCTCCTTCCTCAACGTACATACGTGTGGGTCAGACACCCCTCTGTTGTCATGGAGCCTCCAACAACCAGCCGTGGAGTCCCCCAGAGATCCTCATTCAGACCTACAATCTTTCACATCTACATGTCTCCGCACGCCTCAATCGTGATTAGCTATGGACTCAACATTGTATCATAGGCATACGACTGGCAACTCCTCCTCGACACATCCAGCCCACACAACTCCAGCAAACACAAGTATTGCGTATCCATGGCAGAGCTTGCTAGATGAATGTCAAAGAGCTGCATACAAGTGAGCAGAAACAAACGGAAAATACCCATCATGCGCCAAAACATCCACGCATGTAATTACACAGGCTCCTCACACGGCATGGGGGACCCACACCCCAACACGGCCAAAGCATGCAACATGTAATCCATCATGGACTTCGATGTCCAAGATAATTGCAAGATCTATCCGGTCTCATCATCGTGCTTCCACACACTCTGCCTCCTATGTCAGACACTCAAATTACTCCTACTCAGACACACATAGACACTCACTCATGCCCTGTGCAATAGCTCACCCTACTACGGAACCACAGTCCATGACTGATTTTACATGAACCACATCCGCAAGCTGCAGGACATCTCAAATGCAACCACAGGACTGATCCTCACACTGCCAGGACCCTGAGACACCTCCCACCACCTGTGCACACTCCACTGTCTCCAAATCAAAGCTAGAGTCACATTCAAGATGTGCACCCAGGCTCACACAGCCATCCACAACACTGGGCAAACTACCTTAACATCCAACTCTATTTCCATGGCACATCAAAGGACCCGACGATCCAACCAGCTGGCCTATGCCGTGTTCCCCCGCCCCAGAGGGACCTGATTGTGAGTCTGCTCCTTTTCCTACCTTGCAGATATGGCCTGTGGCACACTGCCGCTACACCTCTGACAGGCAACGTTGCTCCCCATCTCCAAGCACTAACTCTGATCATTGCTCTTCGACAGACACACCCCTTGCTATACTTCAACATGCAAACACCGCCATGCCCCTGCAACCCTTCCTGCTGAGTATTCGCTCACATTAAGCATGTGTATTTTGGGATGTTGTACACCGGGGATCTCCATTCCTATGTGGTATTTCCAGTGGAAAACTTAATCTACGCGGTCATTGCAACGCCAATCGTCAATGCACCTTGCAGTGCATGGCGCACATCAATAATGTGTTTTTGGATTGACTATCCCAACACCTTCTATACTGTTGCACACACTGTAGTGGGAAGAGTGTGTCATGCAAATCCAAGCTCAAGGCCATCATGCGCAAGTATTTTTTGCAAGTCACATTGCATTAACCACGTTGTTACAGTGTAACGGTCTTGGGACAGCATTAAGACATCTTATCTTCTTCTCACACACGTCACTCATATATGTACGTAACATTAGTTGTTGACAACAAGGGAATTGGTACTTACCACCCTGGATGCCAGGCATGACTCCGGTGTAATCTAGCAGTTCTGCCTCCCACGCCAGCATGTCCTGCCAGCAGTGCTCCACTGGCGCACGGTCCGGTTCACCTTAAAGCAGCGGAGCATCTGCGCCCGCACACGCTCCCACCGCAACTTGCGCACCGCCACACCATACCCCTGGAGGATACGTCCTCCCCTCTCCAGCATCAGAGGCAGGTAGCACCGCACCAGCCACAGGAAGCCCCCCAATGCCCCTCCGACATCTGCCCTGACCTACCCACTGCCGGCATCTCCACACACCCCAGTTCTCACCCCCAGACTACAAAAAGAAAACCCAAGGATGACAATAGGAAACAACCCACAACAAACACAACAAGACTGAGGACAGTAGACAGTAGAAAGTAATTAAAATGTGAAATAATAAAAAAAAAACAGGACACAGCAACACAACAACACTCCAAACCACACTCTCCACCAGCACAATCCCAAAAACACCTCCTCACTCATCCAAATCCAACACAATGTGCTCAAAAGAGAAAGTGAAAGTGAATGCCACACACATGGAGACAGAAAGCAGGCATACATCACTTCCTGTGTGTTAGAGGCATTTTTTGTACAAAGCGACAAGAAACTGCACGCTAAGGGGCCTCTACTGTACTCTGGCTGATACTGTAATGTGTATGTGGCCCGTTTTCATGAAAAGCGATCATAATCTGAACGCTAAGGGGCCGCTGATGTCATGAGGCTGGATACCTGCGATCATAATCTGCACGCTAAGGGCCCGCTAAAGTCAATATGCTTTCTGTAATGTGTATGCATACAGTTCAATGAAATGCGATCAGAATCTGCACGCTAAGGGGCAGCTAATGTAATCATGCAGCATATATGCGACCAGAATCTGCATGCTAAGGGGCAGCTAATGTAATCATGCAGCATATATGCTACCAGAATCTGCACGCTAAGGGCTCGCTAATGTCAATATGCTTACTGTAATGTGTATGCATACAGTTTAATAAAATGCGATCAGGGCACGCTAATGTCCATATGCTTACTGTCATGTGTATGCGGCATGTTTCATAGTTTACAATGGGTTTCTTCACGCTAAGAGGCTGCTACTGGGCTGATGATGCTACCGTATTGGGGAGTGTGTCCAGCCATTTCCATTTAAATGCACGTGGGATATATCATCGTGTTTGCGATGATAATCTCACGGCATGGAATTTATATGGCAATGATGGACATTCAGGCCACAACTCTGGTCACAGCACAATAATACAATGTGAAGATAGATTTGCACAATGAAGGCCGACTCCATTTGAGGGATACCTATTTTTATAGGAAGGCAGGCCAACCCAGCTTGCTGGCTACATCCGGATGTCGGACGTGCAAGCATTGTGGGCATTTACACAGCGTTTAAGCCACCACCCGGAGGCCTGATGCATACCGGAAGAGCAAACAAGACACTAAGAGCGTATACCATTTTCAAAAGAATAAGCATGTAAAAAGTGAAGTGAAACAGTCATGAACAAGGGCAAAAAGACACCCCTCCCCCAATAACCCTCCCACAACCCTACCTTCCACACTAGTTGCAGCCTACCTAGATGATAGTAAGCATACACAATATGTGTGGAAGGGAGCCCCCTCGTCACTCCACTGGGTGAATGGCAGAGGATGATTGCCCCATCGGTGGAATGTGTCAGACCTGCAAGTACTTTGGGCATGTGACTTCCCTCATCTCTTTCGACACGGAAATCACAAAGGGGCAACACGGAGTGGCAAAATCTCTCACCCTTCCCTCTGCAGCCCGAGACAGGCGCTCCCGAGCTAATAGGTTCCTTAGACGTTGTAACCAGGACAGGAGCCCTGGAACTGCCACTGTACCCCACTGTGCTCGGATAACCGGCCTGTCCGCCACCAACGCTGGGACTATTTGTCTAACCCTGAGGGATGTTAGTGAGAAGGCCTTCGGATGTGAGAGGCCAAGGAGAGTGTACTCCATTGTGCCGGGCATTGCAGTGTTGCACACTGTATCTATGTTATCTAAGGACTCACACCAATATCTCTACAATTTTGGACAATGACAGAGTAAGTGCATGAGGGTACCAGTCATCCAGCATCCCCGACAGCAGCGATTTGGCTGGCTTTTATACCAGACATGTAGTTGCACAGGTGTGTAACAACAATATGAGCAAACCTTGTAGGGGGTTCCAGCCCCCGCTACAATGTGCGCAGTGTGGTGTGCGCAATACAGGATACGTTCCCATTCCTTGGCTTAGATTGGCCTCCACAGCTACATTTCCAACAAAACCGGCACTTTTGTGCACTGACCACTCAGACTGGTGAAGAGCATTTCGTACAGCTCAGATATGAGGGAATGTTTGTCCTCCTTACGCGCTAACCAGTATGCATATGACATAACCAACGTAGAGCCCAGTGACCCAGTGTGTTAGTTGGCATTATGAATACACAACAGCAGCGGGAAATTCATAATCCTGTATGGGCCACAGATATGGCACATGCCCTTCTAGATCAAAGATAGACCCTATGCTTTTGCAGCCCTGTTTTTGACAGCGATGGAATTTCGCTGATTCCTGATCCGGGGGCAAGTCCAGGTTATCCATGCTGTAGTTTATCGGTGAGGGGATAAAGGCCCACCCCTTCCATACTGCCACCCTGTCCAAGACCTTGTGGGTGGGCGCCCTAACGGGCAAAGAGTACAAGCCCCAGGGCCAGTGCTGATGGGCTAGCCACAGTTAAATCCAGATGTTTTTGCCCGCCACAGGCTGGTCCATGAAGTTCCATTGCTTCTCCCATAGCAGCCTATTCCATTCAACTATATATCAGAGGCATGTGGCTTGTTAGTAGCCATCAATGAGGGGCAATCCCAGGACACCTAGAATTTTCGGACATGTAAGCTGCACATGTGGGAGGCAAGTCCGCTTGCCCTCCCTGACAGACTTAGTTATGATGGCTTGCAATTGTGTGAGTGCACAGGGGTGGGACACCATGGGCCCGATTCACAGAACTAACTTAAGACAAAATCCTAAACTTACTACCATTTTGGTATTCACAGAAGGCACTTACTCATTTTGGTATTCACAGAAGGCACTTACTCATTTCGGTATTCACAGAAGTTAGGAGTCCTAACTTTAGGACTCCTAAATGCCTTCTGTGAATACCAAAAGTCTTAAAATTAGGATTTTTCTCAGTTTAGTAGTAGTATAGTTAGGACTCCTAACTTTAGGACTCCTAAATGCCTTCTGTGAATACCGAAAGTCTTAAAATTAGGATTTTTCTCAATTTAGTAGTCCTAAATTTAGGACTCCTAACTTTAGGACTCCTAAATGCCTTCTGTGAATACCGAAAGTCTTAAAATTAGGATTTTTCTCAGTTTAGTAGTAGTATAGTTAGGACTCCTAACTTTAGGACTCCTAAATGCCTTCTGTGAATACCGAAAGTCTTAAAATTAGGATTTTTCTCAATTTAGTAGTCCTAAGTTTAGATTTAGGACTACTAAATTGAGAAAAATCCAAATTTTAAGACTTTCGGTATTCACAGAAGGCATTTAGGAGTCCTAAAGTTAGGAGTCCTAACTATACTACTTCTAAACTGAGAAAAATCCTAATTTTAAGACTTTCGGTATTCACAGAAGGCATTTAGGAGTCCTAAAGTTAGGACTCCTAACTTCTGTGAATACCGAAATGAGTAAGTGCCTTCTGTGAATACCAAAATGAGTAAGTGCCTTCTGTGAATACCAAAATGGTAGTAAGTTTAGGATTTTGTCTTAAGTTAGTTCTGTGAATCGGGCCCCATGTGTCCAAATTGACATACTTCGGAAATGCGTGGAAGACTCTACATTTTCACTCCCGCTATGCCTCGAAACCATGTAAGGCTCAGTTTTGAGCAGGCGTCCAGCGCCTTATCCATCTCATCCAACAGTGTTGGATAATTAATCTTCGCTGTACAGGCAAGAGATGGAGCACGTTGTAGGCCCAGGTACAGTGTATCCCCCTGCACCCAACAGAATGGGAATTGTTGTTCCATAGCCAACACTTCCTCAGGGGTATACACAGACTTTCTTTTATGTTCCAAGACAGTCGACACCCAAAATGGCATGTGACATTACTCATCGCCACATCTTTGTGTAATTTCACAGACATTCATTCAAAAAAGAGATGTGAATTGTAAGGGTACTACTCCCCTGGGGTGGTCTGTAGGTGATGAGTATGTTTGCATATCAATCCGACAATAAGGGTGGGCATGATGTGCCCTACTCACATGTGCGGCTCCCAAAGCGCTGTGGGGGAGTGGGAGTGCAGCTCCACCTCAGCCAAATAGACATGTCTTGTTGTTCCGCATGTAAGCATGCTGGGTGTGATATTGTTGGAAGTTGACTTTCATCTCGTCCATGGCTTTGCTTGCAGCGTAGGTGGCAGCTCTCCCTCTGCCTTGTGATTTACCAATCACAGTCAAGTCTGCAAGGGCAAGGTTGTCAGAGCAGCAGTACCTCTAGGGGATGTTGAGGTTGACTCTGTCGTGGATGACTTTGTGGCTGATGATGTGTAGTGAATTGAATGTTTGTGTGAGTAGTTAGCGGCTTACTTTCTCCTTGTTGGTGCTACTTTGGATGTTCTGTATGTGTTGCCTCTTGTGTTTGGGATGTGGGTTTCTGAGCACAGGTGAGTCTGCAGCTTTCAGGCTGTGTTAAAACTTGTGTAGTGGCGTTTTGTATCTCCCTGCGTAGATTTTGTTGCAGTAGTCCAGTCTGATGGGGATGAGTGCGTTTGTGCCAATTTTAATGCATCCTGGGGTTATTCGTTGTGACGGATTAGGTTTGGTCTGTAGACAGCTGTAGCATGCAATGGAGTAGATCTGTTTGTGCAGGATGATGGTGTACTTGGGATGATGCCAAACTTGCTTGCATGCTCTGTCAGTGAGGGCGGGCTCACAAGGGCAGACAACCACCAGAGGTTATCCCATGCAGATGTGGATGGAGCGGAGATGAGGAGGTCAGTCTTCTCACAGTTGATCTTTATGCTGAGGTGTGTCATCCAATCTGCTAGTTCCGACGTTCATTCCTGGGAGCTGGCTTTTGTGTCTTCTGCATTGTTCATGAGGGGGAGGATGAGCTGTGTGTTATCTGTGTGTGATGATATGCTTACCCCGTGCTGTCTAGCAATGGCAGTGAGTGGGAACATGTGCATATGGCAAAACGTGTGTCCTAGTGACGCTCCATGTTGTACTCCAGGAGAGGACTTTTCCTCGTGTCCCCTTGTGGTGGTGTCTGGCATGTTGTGTGAGAGGGTGTTTGTGGCTGCATAGAGGTGTAGTAGGATGTGTTGTCCACAATGTGACACAGGTCAAGTGGCATGCATATTTAAGCATTATCAGCATGGTGTACGTTCTTGGTGCTGTGCTTGATACCAAAACAAGACTGGGAGCTGGTCCATGATGGAGTTCTCTTTAATGTAGCCAGTCAGCTGGGTGTTTATGTGTCTCTTAGTGACTGTCCACCATGGGTGCAGGGAGATGGTCAGAAAGTTTGTCTTGTCTGTTGGGTCATACTGCCAATGAGCTGATTTGTTCAAAGTAGAGACCGGTCTTGACGGTCTTCCTGATGGTGTCCAGAGATGGTGTGCATGTGAGCTCTGCTGGTGGCTCATTCAATGTCTTGGATGCATGCAGAGATATATTTTCAGGATTGTCACCATTTCACACCCACATTTGACATTTGCACCCAATTTAGGACCCATATTTCCGAATGGAGCCCCATTCTACACCCACTTCTCATATTTGAGCAACATTCCACGCCCAATTTTCAGATTTGTCCTGAAAATTTAACACCATGAAATTCATTATTTGGCACTTACAAACCCATACATTTAAATTTGTAATGATAAGTACACCCTGTGAATCATGATTTGCATGCTCTTTGACACGACCATTGATGAATTGTGTGCCAAATTTTACTCCTTGTAAAGTCAAGTTGTGCACGATTGACACCCTATTAACTCTCTGTGATGCTGAAACATACACACCAGGATTTTTTTTTGGACTCTTACTTGCAATTATTGTACTATGGTAACATTTTATAGTGATATACTGAGGCAGGAAAGTAACTTGCAGACTGGGTATGTGTGTTGAGTTTGTTTATTGTCACAAACAGTTCTTGAGGTAATTTTCCATATATATGTCTTTTTTTTGTCAGTCACAATGTGATGTGCTCAAGTGAAATCATAGTTTATTATCCTGTCCCTTCGGGCAATTCCAGCAGCATTGGCAGTGGTGTGTGGGCCACCTCGTTGATCTTCGTCATCATCTTGGTCATCGGCCGGTGCTGCAGACACTTCGATCCAGGGAGCATTTGTGCAGACACAAATGTTGTGCAATACACAACATGAGATTATTATTTTGTTGACCATTTCTGGGCTGTACAGCAGTTTGCAGCCTGTAATGTCCAGGCAACAGAAACGTGACTTGAGCACGCCAAATGTACGCTCCATGATCCCACGTGTGCATCGATGTGCAGCATTGTACTGCCTCTGTGCCTGGGTGGTGGGGTTTCTAATTAGTGTCATCTTCCACAGGCAGAGAGCATATCCTTGATCACCTATGAGATGGAATAGGGAGATGTGTACATAATTCATTAGGCATACTATGTTGGCAGTGTTGACATATTTTGCGATTGGTCTTTTTGCTATTTTTTGACTTAGGTTAGACATGTGTTGCTTCTGGCTATTTTGCGGCATCAATGCTGAGTACATTGGCTCAGTGTTGATCCTCCAACCATCCTTTTTGCTGGTGTTTGCTGCACGGTTGCATAAGTGTCACTACAAGTGTCCAAAATGTGAATGATACCTGCACAAAAAACCACAAACACCGACAGGCAATCTGGCTCCCCTAACATCTAGCCATGGCACTGATCCACACTCGTTGCAGTCACCGCAATGTGAATGTTCAAATGACTTCGGCCACACATGGCACAGCTGACATTCAGACATGCATCTCATGCTGATGGCAGACCTGTGACACCACACAAGCCATGCAATTGTATGTCCAGAGCTAAAACGGAGGAACAGACCACAGCCACCTCACCTGCAGGGCCCACTGGGGACAGTGAAGGTTGGCACACATCATCAACAATAACTTGCGACATAACATAAACTTACTGGCCTGCGTCATCTGTCACTAACAGAGCATTAAACTCACATGACACGACTTCTCACAATCATTTTCACTATGTGGTTTATTCGACAAGATCAGACTGTCCACACACTTCCCCACGCTGATACACATGGCATGGCTCACCTTTGCACACTTCTTAGCATTTGTAATGGATTAGCATTTGAAAGTTCAATTACAACACACAAGTAGTGACCGAAAACACATCCACTTACTCATCGCGCAACCACATGACACACCATGTGACAGGGTTGAGACTGAGAAATATGTGTAGCAGAGTGAGAGAGGAGATGCTACTAGACACCATAAACAGCAGCACCAACAACACTGCAGTCAACACCAATGGCGCAGTATGGTGGTTTCATGACACATTTTCCGGCCTATGCATGCACATTTGCCACACTCTGCACTTCCTACAATCAAAGTGCATTGTTACAACCTTGGTCATGACAGACCGCAGACTTTACACACTGATTGTACATGTGTGAGTACTTGTGAAACGTTGGGACACCCTAATAGGTCACCGGCAACAAGAACTGCAACATGATCATCTTCATCAACCATGCGACCACACACCGGACTGGGATACCAGTCCGGATGACTTTAATAAGGTAAATGGTTAGCCAGGTACTGGGGGTTACTCTGCACCATGGGTACTCACATTCTTTCTTTCTGGTCCCAAATTTCCTGTGTGGTTTGTGTCACTGTGCCACACGGGTGGGGGTGGGGTTAGTGGGGAAGGGGGCAGGGCTAGTGAGTAAGGGAACTGACCATGTGGTTGGACACAGGCCCCTGGTGCAGACACCCTCGGTCACTAAGCCACCAGACCTGGCATACACACATTTCTCTCTTTTTCTCCATCTCTCTCTCTCTCTCTCTGCCTCCCTGCCTCCCTCTCTCTGTCTCCCTCCCCGCTCTGTCTCTCCCTCCCTTGCTCTATCTCTCCCTCCCTCTGTCTCCCTCCCTCGGTCGCCCTCGGTCTCCCTCCCTCTGTCGCCCTCATCCCTCTGTCTCCATCCTTCTGTCTCCCTCCCTGTGTCTCTTTGCCTCTCTCTCCCTCTGTCACCCTCTGTCACCTCCCCCCCTGGCAGCATGGGCTGGGACAGCTTCCTGGGCACACACACACAGCCACACCCCAGTACTTCACAGGTCTTTCATGGACCATTTACTTGTTAACTAGTTTTTGTTATGTTTCACCTCTTGGTGCACATGCATCTCCACTCTGACTATTGCTGGACTCGCACATCCCCCATGGTGCAGAGTCTCTCTGAGTCTGCGCTGCTGCACCAGTGTTTGGTGGCCCTCTTATGAAATCGGCAGATATGGCACACAGGTACAATGTCTGCAAGGTCCACGGCCATACAAGAAAGTCCTGCCAGGCCGCTGGCAGCACGTGGGGCCATACTATGAGTAGCCGTACTCTACACAGTGGAGCCTGTATACCTCATCCTTGTACACAATACATCAACATGTGCCCATGCTTTTTGTGCCCCCCCCAATCTGTACCTGGGCAATGTATTTACACCCTCCCTCTAGATGGGTCAACATGATTGTGTTTTTTGTGCATGTGGTGTGTTCAGTTGGTACTTACCGACAAGTAATGCATTCCCATATATGCCATCCTGGAAGGGCTGGTTTATGATGCATTGTCGGAAGATGAATGCATCATGCACACTCCCTGGAAATTTGGCTACAACATTTGTGAACAGTCCACGGTGGTCCACTATTGCCTGCACATTCATTGAATGGGTGTGCTTCCTGTTGCGGTCGATGTGTTCGCTGTCCGCAGGGGGCACAAATGGTACATGTGTGCAGTCAATTGCACCGATCACCTGTGGGATGCCAGCAATGGCATGGAATCCTTGCTTGATGGCAATCTGCTCCTGCACAGTGTTGGGGAAGTATAGGTGCTGAGGAATCAGGCTGTGTATGGCATCCAAGACAGTGGGGAGGAAGGTTGAGAAGGATGCCTGTGATACGCCACCGACTCTGGCTGTTGTTGGTTGGAATATCCCAGAGGCCAAAAAGTGCAGCACAGCAAGCAGTTTTGTCTGCGGAGGGATATTGGTCGTCTGCTATGTTGTTGGCGTCAGCCTGTGGGCAATGAGGGTCAGGATGTGCAGGATGGATGTCCTTTTGAGCCTGTAGTTGGCTATGACTTCCTCTGGCCTTAAGTCTGTGAGGTAGACACGTCTGCGCAGTGAGCGCTGTCTTCTTCGTCGCTGCATGGGTGGTGGTGGTCCTGGTGGTGGTGGCATTGGCGGTGGTTGTTGTTGTTGCTGCTGCATTGGTGGGACTCCAAGCTGCATGATGACTATCTCCATGGCTTCTGTGGCTGTTCTGGGAAGGCTTGGGCCAACTCTCCCTTATATACACCCACTTATCTCCAGTTTAAGTCAGGTTTTTATCAGGTGTTAAAAACTGGAGTTAGCAGGAGTTAGCGTGCGTTTTTTTGTAGCTAAGCGTTTTGGAGATAACCTTGTTAATATGGAGCAGCTGTGTTAGCGGCTTTTTTCGTGAGATTTCAGTCAGGAACGCCTACGTTGCATGTCATTATCGATAATTATCGCTGGTTTGAACGACGATAAAAATCGGGTCGCTATCGCCAAAAAAGTAACGCTAACAGGGGTTAGCGTCGCCTTGTTGATAAGGCGATAAAATTATCGCCGCTTTACCGCCGCTAAAGCGGCGATAAAAATGTATCGCCACCTTGTTGATATGCCCCTATGTACTAAAAGATTGCTTCATGAATATTGATTCACAGGTGGGACTAGAAACACACTAGCTAATTAATGTTTATTAAGCAAGTCATCATTTGCAGTCACAGGCATGCCGGTCTGCGCGATACAGCAGACCACCATTCCTGTAATTGCATTCCAAAATGGAAAACCTTTTTATTTAAAGCAGAATGTGTTCCTTAAAGGAACCAGTGAGGAATAAAAAAAGGCTGCCATCTAAAAGAGGAATGGGTCACAAGGAAGTCCCATCCAATTTGCTGATTAGTACCTACGTCCTTTGAAGAGTTGGTAAATTTTCAATTGTTTATGCTCAGAATTATGTTTCCAATCATTAAAATGACAAATTTGAAGGAATGTCTCTTTGATAACTTTTACAAATTTGTACTTGGTATGGGATGCAGAAATGGTTTCGTGAGGCAGAAAAGAAAGGTTTTCTGACTTATAAGATGGGTTTAGTGTATAACAAAAGAGTATTTTGAAGTCACAAAACCATGCTTTCGAGAATCGAAGGGTTTGTGACAGAAAAATCTTTTTGTACATCTGGCCCTTACTTTCTTTTCTTTTGAGTTACTTTTAGGGTCATGTCCATTGCAGAGTAAAATAGCTTTAGGTTGCTTTAGGGGTAGACTTATAGTAAGGGGCAATATTCTTTGTTTTTTCATACTTTTAATGTTTTGAAGGTTAGGCAACTTAGCGTCTAATGGGAATACCAAGAGAAAGGCACTTTCTTTTTTAACCAGGAGGAAAGTGAGTGTCAGGAGTCTTTATCAACTAATACACCCTCATTCCAACATGTTCTGGCTGCATGCTAACAAATGTGGATAGTTGACTTGAGACATGATAAGGAGCTTATCATTTTATAGTAGGTGCTGTTGTAGTTCTCTCTCAACAAACATTTCCTCCATTTATTTTTGTGTTTTTCTGGAGAAGGTTTTATACAGACCTTAAGAATTGTTTGGGCTTTTAATTAAATCAAAAATGGATATTTTAAGTGGAATTATCAGTTTTTTGCATCAAGACTGAAATAGGGATGTGTGAAATTTTCTGATGCATCATGGAACCAAAGTCTGGATTGCCAAAGCCCATCATTTAACATCTAGAGAAAAATCTCCTGGAAAGTGAATACGTGCGAACATAAAAACTTGACTGGCCCCAACCAGTTTGGGGTTTTCAGCATTATATTTGCTTAGTTATGCAATGATAGGGATAAGAGCGCAGTGGGATTACCCAAAATTATGAGCCTCCCTGTAACTCCTACTTCTTAGGGGCCCCTGTGACGCCTACATCTTAAGTGAGTGAGTGAGGGAGAATGAAGTGTGTGGACTCTCCTATGCCACAGTGGCTGCAGGGGCCTACGTTATGCTCCTGTTAGAGAGATTTATTGGTAAAGTCAATATTAAGAACTAGAATGTAAGAATAAATCAAGTATCAAACAAATGAGCATGTATCAAACTCAAACAGCATGTTAAATGAGTGTGTGCTAATCACACTTCGCAGCTGAGAGGAGCGGAATACGAGTAACAAGAACCTTCCAACCTTGTAGAAAAGTAAAATAAGTTCCTTTGTTATGAATATGATGAATGCCTTCAGACATAATATCAATATTAACCACATATAAAATCTGTCAAAAATATAACTGTAACAACACACTATTTGCAGCTATAGCTGTTCTATCCAGGAGCATAACAGAGGCCTCCGCAGCTCCCACGCAACAGGGACCCCCCATGATTACTTCTTTTGGAGGAGGTTCCATCAGCCTTCATGCCATCCATTGCATGCCAGCAGAATGCGTGCAATGGCATGGAATGTGAAACTGTTAAATGCTCAGGAAAGCCAATCTGCTTTCCCAAGCAGAAACTGTTAAGTATCTGTTGATGGTGGACAGAGGCCCAGTGAAGGTGTATGTCAGTGGTGTAACACAGATGGCCCGCCAACACTTTATGGGGCCCTCAACCTTGAAGGTGGCCCCATTGAGACCACAAGCAATGAATATCTGTCTGTCTGGGAGACTCTAAGGCCCCATATCACATTCTGCATGGGGGCCATCATTTTGCGTTACACAACTGGGTGTATCATTCTTACAATACTTAGTTTCCACTATACACACACTTCCTACTTGTTCTGTCCAATCTAAAACTAGGATGTATTTGTGATTTTGCGAACAAAGGGCCCGATTCACAGAACTAAATTAAGACAAAATACTAAACTTACTACCATTTACCCATTTTGGTATTCACAGAAGGCACTTACTCATTGATGAGTAAGTGCCCTCTGTGAATACCAACATGAGTAAATGCACTTACTCCCGGGGGTGCAGATTGGGGGCTACTGGCCCCATATGTCTTCCAGTGGGGGCAGAAAGGCTGTAATTGTGGTGGGGGCATTGGCATGCCCATTTTGGGCAGCCCCACCCTATTTACATACGGCAAAAAAAAATCCCTGGCGTCAAG
This sequence comes from Triturus cristatus, assembly GCF_964204655.1. Taxonomy (NCBI): domain Eukaryota; kingdom Metazoa; phylum Chordata; class Amphibia; order Caudata; family Salamandridae; genus Triturus; species Triturus cristatus. Next base: position 761,712,234 of record NC_140587.1, read on the forward strand.
TGGGCTTTCTGCCCCCCGGGGGCAGATTGGGGACTACTGCCCCCATCTGCCCCCCAATAGGGGCAGAAAGGCTGTAATGGTGGCAGGGGGTGGGTGCATTGGCATACCCATTTTGGGCAGCCCCCACCCTAATTACATATGGCAACGAAAAATCCCTTACGTCAAGTGGGCTTTCTGCCCACCCGGGGGCAGAAAGGCTGTAATGGTTGCGGGGGTGGGGGCATTGGAGTGCCCGTTTCGGACAGCCCCCACCCTAAAAACAAATGCGAAAAAATATCCCTGGCATTTAGTGGGCTCTCTGCCCCCCTGGGGGGGGCAGATTGGGGGCAACTGCCCCCATCTGCCCCCCAGGGGAGGCAGAAAGACTGTACTGGGGTTGGGGGCATTGGCATGCCTGTTTTGGGCAGCCCCCACCCTAATAATATATGGCAACAAAAAATCCCTGGCGTCAAGGGGGCTTTATGCCCCTCTGGAGGTCAGATTGGGGGCTACTGCCCCCATCTGCCCCCAGGGAAGGCAGAAAGGCTGTAATGGTGGCAGGGGGTGGAGGCATTGACATGCCCATTATGGGCAGACCCCACCCTAAAACAATTGCGCAAAAAAAATCCCAGTCGTTTAGGGGGCTTACTGCCCCCATCTGCACCCCGGGGGGCAGAAAGGCTGTAATGGTGGGGGGGCATCGGCATGCCCATTTTGGGCGGCTCCCACCCTAATTACATATGGCAACAAAAAATCCCTGGCATCAAGTGGGCTTTCTGTCCCCTGGGGGGGTAGATTGGGGGCTACTGCCCCTATCTGCCCCCCAGGGGAGACAGAAAGGTTGAAATGGTTGCGGTGGTGGGGGCATTGGCATGCCCGTTTCGGGCAGCCCCCACCCTAAAAACAAATGTGCAAAAAAAATCCCTGGCGTTTAGTGGGTTTTCTGCCAGCCCCCCAGGGGTCAGATTGAGGGCTACTGCCCCCATCTGCCCAACCAGGGGGGGCAGAAAGGCTGTAATGGTGGCAGGGGTGGGGGCATTGGCAGCCCCGTTTTGGGCAGCCCCCACCCTAATAATATATATCAACGAAAAAATCGCTGGTGTCAATTGGGCTTACTGCCCCCCCAGGGGGGCAGATTGGGGGCTACTGCCCCCATCTGCCCCCCAGGGGGGCAGAAAGGCTGTAATAGTGGCGGAGGATGGGGGCATTGGCGTGCCCATTTTGGGCAGCCCCCACCTTAAAAGAAATTGCGCAAAAGAAATCGCCTGGCTTTTAAAAAGGGGCTTTCAGCCCACTTCCCAGCCGTCGTGCGCATGGAAGGGGTTAACAGATCACAATATAACACATCACATACTGCCCAGGACACAATATCCAAAGCACAACATGGGCTCAATCACGAAAACACAAAACACATCGCAAAACGCATCATGCAAGACCCTATAAATACTCACCAACCAAATCCTCTGAACTGCAGTGCCACCTTCAGACTCCAATACCACTGCAATACTTCACCATGGGACGCCTCAAACTAAATTCTGCAATTGAGTGTCTAACTAATTAGCCTCACTAAGTACCAAATCTGTACTATGAGCTCAATTTGCCACGCCTTTAGCATTCTCTAACAGAATGTTTACTAATTAGCTTACTTAGCGACTAATTAATTAATTAGCCACTATTTTATTTGCACATTAATTCTCCACCAAAATCTGTTGATGCCCAAACGCATCTAATGTTATGGGGGTCAAGTCACTGAAAAAGGAGAAAGTGTGGAATCTTCTATTCAGTCAGTAACGTTAAGAAAAGGCTTGACACACTATTCTCATTTATGTTAATTTATTCAAAAATCCTAAATGAATTATGAAGGGAATTAGCATAATCAGATCATAATCAAAACAAAAGCTCACCCTCTCTAAAAGCTTGGGGCCATATGTATGAACACATTTTCCCATAGACACAGAATAGGTAAAACCTTTTGATAGATCTGGCCCTTGATTCGCAAAGGTAAACGTAGACTTTTGTGTAAGTTAACAATTTTCTGGTATTCACAAACTACACTTCTAATGTTACCAATACTAATTTTTTGACTGTGTAGATTCTGCACATGAAAAAATTGTCCTGTCCAATCTTTTCATAAAAGGAGTTCTACGCCCTGATTGTGGACTCTCCACAGTCATAAAATTACTATTAATGACATTTACCTCAAAGTTTGTGAATACCCCAAAAATTGTAAACTCATACAAAAGTGTAAGTTTACCTTTGTGAATCAGGACCTAAGTGTCAAGCAGACTGACGTAAAGTCAGTCTCATTCAAAGTCTAAAACAAAAACCCAATGCATCAAAGCTGCAGCCCTCACTGCTCTGTAGATAAAAGTAAAACTAATGTTAATCAAATAAAAGTAAATAGGCCCTAAATACAGAAAGGACCACGAGCACCTAACCTTCTCTAAGCAGCAGCAGAATGACACTAACGTCTATCTGTCTCCCAAAATGCAAACCTTTTACATTTGAGACATGTTAAGCAAACGATTTTTCATAGTCTGACATTATATAAGTGTGCAGTACTGAATGTTACTAGCACAGCATCATTCACATTATTATTTTTAAGTAACACATACTGGCATTGGTTAAGAGCGCAAATAATTTGTAACAATGAAATAGAATAGAGAAAAAAATGAACTGCTTTATCATATAAATAAGATCGACTTGTTAATGAAGGCTCAGGAGAGTGGCCTGGCAAGAATTACAACATTTGAACATGTTCTCCAGGTGAAGTTAATAAAGCATTATTTATTGCATGCAAGTGGAGACCGTGGTTTGTAACTAAATCAAATGACATCATGAAACCGAATGAAAAAGGAAACGTGCAAGACCTCTCCTTACAAATAAACAAGCTCATTTATATGTTGCAGCATAATGCGGAATAATCATGTAAATAAAGCAATATAAATTAGACACTAACACCCTTATGCATCAAGCCAAAATCCAGTCGGTAAAATACCGATTCTCTATTAGCTCCCGGCATTAAGTAAAAAATACCCAATCCCAATGCATCAACCCAAAAGCAGAAATCGGTATTTAAGGAATCCTTAAATAGCGATTCTTTAAATAGGGATTCCTTAAATACCGATTCCTTAAATAGCTCTTGCATTTAAGGAATCCCAAAGTGAGATTCCTTAAATGCAATGCATCAAAGTTAAAAAATTAGCGATTTCGCTAATAAGGGGAGCAAATTACCATGAAGATGAACTGCATGGTAATTTGCAAAAACTTTGAAAAATGCACTTTTGTGCATTTTTCAAAGTGTCATGTTGCGCACACACATGCCCTTAGAGCATGTGTGTGTGCAACATATGTGCACATATCATTTTCAGGGGTGCAACAGGGTGTCCTTTTGACACCCTGGCACCCTTGTAAGTGCTCCAGCTATTAGCGATTCGGTAATACCGAATCGCTAATACAGAATGGCTTTACATTCATTCCTATGGGCCTCCAAGCCCATAGGAATGAATGGGTAGGTATTCCTTATTACCGATTCGGTATTACCGATTCGGTAATAAGGAATGTTAAGGAATCGCTATTTGAATAGCGATTCCTACATGCATAGCCTTTTGCTATTCCTTATTAGCGATTCCTTATTTTTCGCAAATAAGGAATCGCAAATGCTAATGTTGATGCATATGCCCCTATATTATTGGCATGCATTCTACGATCCTTCAATTACACAAATTTCAAGACAAAAAGCATAGAAATGCTTGTGACCGAAGCGCTCAATCACCAAGTGGGGTCAAGTAGTTGACAAACGATGAAGACCTAAAAACACCACATGGTCATCCTGTCAGCACTGACAGGACCTCCCCTCTTTACATATAACATCTTCAAGATAAAGAATTCCAACAATTCCAGCATCCCCAACAATTGAACACTTTAAACCTTCCAACCTAACATCCCACTCCCACATGTGGCATTTTTTACCATCTTCATGAATAACTAAACAGATAAAGTGTGTACGAAAGTGCACAATGTGTCTATGCACAGCTGTTAAGCCACACGTGTGGAACTATTTCTCCCACTGCTTGAAAGGGGTCAGACTTCCTTGAGGAACTCCTGATTTCAACTTGAAGTTACAACCAGCCACATTGCAAATGCAAATATAACAACTCTCATTAAGAAAGCAGTCGACTTGAAGATACTGTGCTCATATCAGCTGATCCCTCATCACAAAAAAGCCTCAACGCAGCTTCAAGAGTATGTGGAGGTAAACCGAAATCTTCATGATTATTAGTCCATGTTTAGGCCCTCAACAGACACCCTAACCAACCTGGCCACTCTCCTCTAAGAAGTACTTGTGTCCTTGGATGAAAACAAGAACTATATTCTCTACTCTTCCAAGTCTTGGCAGCCTGTGATACCAAGGAATGTGGCGTCATATTTAGAAGTCTCACAGGGTGGAGCACAGTGTCTGTATTAACCCTGGGATGGATCACCCCTTGCTTTTCAACCACAGACAACAAGTTTGACCCACATTTGAACAATTAAGACTGGGAGTTGCGATGGAAGAGTCTCAGAGTTGAGACCAGTCATTTTCAAGCAGACTCAAAACTTTCGTTCTGTCGTATCGCAATGCACAGGCTCTTCACGTCTACAGAGATCATAAGAATACAACAGTCAACATGCAGCATCCTATAAAATGTCCTCATCAATCAATACATAAATGAACACATTTCTGGTTCAGCCGGTTACTGTGGCACTAGGTGGCACTGTTGATGTTTTAAGACTCAGACTACACGACATAGAAGTTTCTTGAAAGCTGTCCTGAACTTCTTGTGACAAAGAGGATACAAAATGGGATTAAGAAAGGAATTCACCCACAGGAGCCACCATGACATGTCAATCACAACCGTTGGAACGCAAGGTAAAGAACAGCTCGCCTGTATGAGAAAAGTCAGAATGAACGGAAGCCAACACAGAAAATACACACCCACAATGACTGCGAGAGACTTTGCCACCTGCTTATCTTTTTTCAGCTTCAGTTGCTGCGCAAGGGCTGAATGATTGTCACTGGTTCCTGGAGTCATTTCTGAAGCATTGTTTTGTTTGGAGACTGTTTTGTTAAAAAGTTTTAATTTCCTGATAAGAAACGATTTGTTGTGAACGTTCGAATGGCTGGACTGTTGTGCAGCCATATTTGGTAGTGTCTTATCCTGCGGCGACCAATCACTTTCTTGTGTGAAGGAAACAACGGCCATTTTATTGCTTACATCCATTAGTAAAGTTTTCCTTCGTTTTATACTACGTTTTCTGATGTTCCAATAGATGCTCAAATTAAAATATGCAATACTAAGGAACGGCACACAAAAATCCAGTACTGTAGTGCTGATTAAGTAATGCCAAGCATTGCTGTATTCATAAACGCAGATTCCCTCTGGCACATCACTATATCCAGCTAAAATGTCCCAGAAGAAAATTGCTGGAGCAGATAGAAGAAATGCAAGTATCCATGTTGTGCATATCTGCAACATTGCTTTCTTGCTCACTTCATCTGTTCTTTGGAGGACTCTGTAGGACACCTATATATAGAAGACAAACAATTAACTGAACATATCAAATGCAAAGACATGCTAATATGTTGGTATAAATTGAAAACTAATGGCACCGCAAAAGCAAACCTGTTCTGCAACAGAAAACATTCAATGAAGTTTACTCGCTGATAATAGTTGTTGCAAAAGGGGATTTAAAAAGGCATGCTGCGTGGGGAATAGCATTTTGTCTAATGCAGCATAATAAAATTTGGTACAGGCCGTAGCAAAAGCTCATTTTTGGAGAAGTGTGACCATTAACAAAACTGAACGCAAATGTATTAGCAAAGCTATAGGACCTAGTTTACAAAGGTAAACTCACACTTTTGTGTATGTTTATGATTGTTTGGTATTGTATCAGTAGTATCTTTATGACTGTGGAGTCTCCACACATAAAAAGATAGGACTGTCCTATCTTTTTATGTGCCAAGACTCCACAATCATAAAGATGCTACTAAGTAAATTAAGCAAAAAAAAGTGAATTTACAGAAAAGTGCAAGTTTAACTTTGTGAATCAAGCCTGCAGTACCTTGTGAGCTAGAGTTGATGGGGCCCTTTTGGTTCCTAACGGACTCAGTAGAACAGTGATGTAAAAGCATGGTTTGTGGGTGATAGAATTCGTGATGTAGAATGTTCAGTTAACAGTTACACATTGAGGAGATGTGTAATACCAAGCTCCATGTGTGGCGTGATCAGTTGCATGTTCCCAGGCTCAGGAGGACACTACAACTGGTGACAAGATAGGGGATTACGTAAACCTGTTAACCTGAAGAACGAGCGTGCTCTCTCGGAGATCATCTTTTTAAACAACAAGGGGGACCCAAATAAAGTCTGCCTGGGACCTTGGGAATCAGTTATCCTAAGCAACAATGGTCCCTAGGAAAGGGTGAACAAAACTGATAAATACAGACCCAGTCAGTGCTGTATTAGTTAAACGTGTCCAACCGGACAGAGGTTCAATGTTTAATTTTTCAGCAATTCTTGGAGATATGTACAAGACAATATACTGAGAGTGGGACACAAGCCTGCATTCCACTACAGAAAATTAAAAACAAAGAAAACATATAGTCTGGCAAACATTTAAGCAAGGCTCAGGCAACGCTCACGGTTTGTTCTCAGGAGAAAAATTCACAGTTATAGGTAAACAAATCGCAAGGAACACCTCTACATGACAAATAGTAATATCATAGTGTATATATGAGGTGTTTTAGGGTGTCAACGGCGTTTCGATCCAGGAGACAAATGTGTGGATCATCTGGACATTAAATAAGCATGCCTGAATTATAGGTGCCTTAAATTATGTGGATTTATACATCGGTGAGTAAGGGTAGCGGGAATGTCCTCAATGGGAGTGGTGGAGGTAGAGGTCGCAATGTAAAGTTAGGAATTTAGTGTAATGCATCAATTGTTGAATCAGAAAAAGAGCCACGGGAGTGTGCTCTGTGGGCGCGATGGCCTTTAGCCGTAGGTTACGGCGTGATGTCTCAGGGGATCAATGTCTGTAGATGCGGGAGAGCATGCCACATGCTCCTCAGTAGATGTGAAATCGACAGTTGGTGTATGCGAAGTCAAATTGCCACTCCAGCTATTGCAAGGCCTGTGAAGAAAGTGAAGGCCTTATGAAAGTTTGTTTGTCGCTGGCTAAAAATTTGCTGGTAAACTCAAGACAAGAGATACCACACCACATTCTAAAGCAGAGCTGTCATAGATATATTACGACAACCAGGTACAAAGAATCGCTAAAGTCTGTGATAGTCAAGTGCAAGAAAGTGCTAAGAGCAGAAACATTTCTGACGCAAAGAAAGGCTAAAGCCAGGTATAATGCAAAGAGGTGTGTAGGGTGAAGAACCCATGTAAGAAACAATGCTGCTACTCCCCGCCAAGGAAGAAGATAGCACATCACAGCCGGAGAGCGGGCCCGACAACCCAAGTGTCAGCATCTGACTAGTGCTTGAAAAAGGTGCTGTTACTAGTGGGCAGCAGATGTTGCAGAGTGATCTATGGTCCCAACAGCAGAAAGTTCCACATGTTATGATGCTGCCACATTCCTAAAACCACAGCCTCCCTTCGATACCACCAAAAAGCAAAATATTGGCGACAGATGGACCGCCTGGATAAAAACCTTAGAAGATTTAATTGATGTGCTGGAAGAAGCAAATGACAAAAAGATCATTAAATATGTTAAATATGTTAAGAATTTAGTAGGTGATGGAGTAAATGAAGTGATAAAGAAACTACCACAAGGTGATGAAGTGACATACCATCAAATCAAAGAGGTGTTAAACACCAAGTTCAATCGAATATAGAATGTATACAATGTAAGGTCCATTTTTAGTCAGGAAAGGCAGAAAACTGGTGAAATGATAGATCAGTTTGTAGAAAGGCTTGATTTACTCATAAAGCATTGCAAGTTCAACTAGTTCAATGATGGAGAGGCCATGCATTTCAGAGTGTTAGACAATTATCTCTCCGATTCCTTCAGACATCAAATGCTGAAAGAGACACTCAGCTTGGAGTGAGTCCTCGTGGCTGCCAGAGCGGAAGAAAAAGCTGACAGGCAAGCACCTAACATGGAGGTTGGAACACGCCAAAAGGAGTCAGCCTTAAGTGTGAAAAGTAAGCCAAAATACAAGATGGAAGGTCAGAAAGTAATGTCACCAAAGAAAAAAAAGTTGGGTTTTCGATGTGGATTTTCCTTTCCACATTAAGGTTAATGTCCCGACATTGGACCGTTATGCAAAGGATGTGGGAAATAGCACTAGTATTGTTTAACTGTCTGCAAAGGGAGGGAAAGATCAAGTGCATCATGTTGAGAAAACAAAATGGAGGTGAGATCAAGTGTGTCACCTTGAGAAAACAAAACAGATGCCAGAAAGTTCCAGAGACATTCCAACCAAAGCCACAATGTCAAGCAGCACCATCAGTTGAGGCAAGTAGAAACTGAATGATGTTGATTGTAGGAAGGTGGAATCTGACTACATGGTTGCCCCCACTTTTTTCTGGTGTTTTGATGGTTTTTGACTTAGTTTGGCTGGAAATCTGCTATTCAGGTCTATCCACTTTCTCTTATAAATTGATTCCTAGTATCTTAGTTACACAACAGATTGGATTCTGAGGTGCCCTTATAAGTCCCTAGTATATGATATACTATGTACCCAGGGCATAGTTACCCCAGAGGCCTACCAGGGGCTGAAGCATGTATTATGCCACCCCTGGAAAGCCCTCCAAAATGACACCACAGGTCTGCTACTGCAGCCTGGGTAAGGTGGTGCATGCACCCCTTACTGAGATATAGGTTCACTATATCTCACCTCTCACTGCACATAGAAACCTTTCAGTCACACCTATGGCAGGCCTTATCAATCCTGAAGGCAGGTTTCTTGGTTATATGTGAGAGGGTGCCCAGGCATGAGCTGAACCCCTCTGCAGCCTTCGGAATCTATCCTCCGGGGTTTTCAGTAGTGCGGCCTGACCATATACTCAAGTGCATTATAACTAAAACGGTTAATGCTAACTTTGGACTGACTGCACGGAAACATGTCGTGTTTGGTGTCAAACACCTTGGTATCATACCCCCACATCAATAACTGGTGTGGTAATATGATCCCACCCTTCTAGAGGGAGAGACATGACAGCACCGATATACCCGGTACCAGTTTAATAGAGCCCTGGCATCACAAAATGGATGCTGCAGCCACAGACATGAGTCTGGCCTCCTGCTGCTGACCAAAACTCCGGTAGGGGAGGCCTGGACAATAGGTTTCCTGTCACAGGGAGGTGTAACCACCTCCCAGACAAGCTTAAGTGTATTGGGGCTGGGTGGGAGCACTCCAAGAGTGCTTTGAAGTCTGCACTGGGGGCCCATTTGGTGTCCCTGTGCATAGTCCAGCTCAAACCGGTTGTAGGGCCTACCAGCCCCTGCTCCAGCACAAAACTGGACAAAGGAAATGGGTGTAGCCCCCTCTTTCCAAACCCTCCCATAGGTGGGTCCCCTGAGTAAGTCCAACCCCTTTCTTAAGTATGAGTAAGGAACCCCTGGCAACAGGATGATAGATATATCTGGACGAAACTCTGCAACTGAATCCTGGAACTTCGATGCTCTACTCAAGATTAGAGGACTGAAGAAATATCCCTTGGGGTCAAGGAGTGACTCCCCTGCTTGGCAGTCATCAACAAAGTATTTGCCGGTCTGCATTTCTGAGCTCCCGACGGACTCGGAAGTACCTGCAGCTCAGGAAGAGGATTTCCAGACTTCTCAGAGGCTGACCCGAGTTCCCAGCAAAGCTGAGACACGCATCCCTCGTGAGTAACATGGAACCAAAACTCCTGGTCACGTGCACATTTGCAAGTGCATCAGCTTCTCAACGTCCCCTGAGGCTGTGCATTGACTTGTAGCCCACACCCCAAGCAGGGAATCCACCAAAAATGTTCGGCCTAGTCACCTCGAGTGACACGTGGGCCGCCATTTTGTGATTCCTCTCGAGGTCCCTTCGTGATCTCTGGTCCGTCGACTGGTGGGTCCCGGTGAAGGTAACTCTGACTTTCTTTGGGCTTCCCTGGTTGCTCCAGACGTGCCCTCACTCCTCTTCTCTGGAGGAGTCCCTCAGACCGTGCTGGTCTGCACCGAAGCATTTTTCTCCTTTCTGCATGGGTTGCTGTTGCCAAGGCTTGTTGTGTCCAATCCAGGCACTGACGCTGCAGCACTCGACATCCTTCATGGGACAGCTCAAATCCAGCTCGTTTTTGTCCTCGATGCCTCCTGGTCCTAGTGGCTGAAGAGTCAAGCTTCACCTTCTTCACCTGAAACACCCGACATCGGTGGGCATTCGTCTATCATGCCCCTGGTCACTGGCAAGTGACCCAGACTCTGTCTCCTCTGCTGTCAGGTTCTGCTCATCTTTGATCCAGGCTTGGATCTCTTTGGACACTTCACATCTTCCCGGCAGCAGCACTTCTTTGCCAGCTCCCATTGAAAACGACGAGGCGACCCAACACCATTTGACACCTATGCTTCCCTGGGTGAGGTAACTTGAGTATTCCAGTGCTCCCGAGGGTGTTGACCCTAGAACTAAGTCCAAAAGGGTTTGGTCTTAGTCAATTTCTAAGTGTCCCTAATCTTTAAAAATCTAACTGCAACTTTCCCCATAGAAGCTAACAGGAGCTCGTGGCTGTGTTCTCACACTGCACACGGCCCCCGTGGGTCCCCTGTGTCACTACCTTGGGTGGTTCCTTGGGGTCCCAGCGATTCTACAGGCTCTAGGCCTTGTGTCTAGTTAAGTTGTGGTTCTTATACCACTATTTTAGTATATGGTTTGGCTCGCCCCCTAGGGCCTGACGTGTATTTGTGCTATTTTACTGTAATATTTGAAGTGTAACTTATGTGTTTTGACCTCTAGCCTCATAAAGAGACTGGCAGGGTGTGTTTAGTAATAAATACATATATTTTATATATACCTGGTGTGATTCCCTTTCATTTGGTCCTTCAAGAGATTATAGACTGGTAAAACAAGCTGCTTTACATTCCTTCAAGACTTAGCCTGAAGGCTGCTCTCCATAGCTACCACTAGGATAGCTTTCAATAAAGGTTGTCTTTAACCTATCATCAATAAGGGGTTGTTTGGACTTGTGCAAGGTGCCCACTGTAACTAGTGGACAGCATATACCAGGCCAACTTCTCACATTGGTGTGCAGCATGTGGGATTCGAGCTTGCTATTGTTTTACCAGATAATCTCAATTGAATTGACTAACTGAAAACCACTAAAGGCACCTCAGGTACATATAATACAAGCTTTAGAATACAGTAAGTTCTACTGAACTTAGAGTTGTGTGTCAAGGGCTTACCACACCCTTTCTACAACTCAAGAGAGTTTAGTAGGCCACACTAGAGTAGGTAGTGCATACACCACACCTCACTAGTAATGTCTTCAAGGGCAGGAACCAGTGGGTCCCTGCCAGAAGCCAATGGGCTTCTTCCCTCCAAGTATGATAACCTCCCATTCTTGGAATTGAGGGCATTATGCAGTACTAGGAGACTGAAGACAGGCAAAAGTCCAACCACCCAACGCCTCATAGAGGTACTCAGGCTGGATGATCTCAGAAGACCTATAGGGTCTTAAGGGGTAGGCAGAGTGGGTGGGGCAGCAGATGAGGAAGGATGTAGGGGTGAAATTCCCTCTGACCAGACCTCTAATGCTGGCCAGGCAGATGACAATGATCTTGATTAGGAAAACCCAGCTCCCCTGGATGATGAGGTGGAGGGCCACAATGGTCCTCTCTTTGTCCCTCCTGGAGGAGTTGGTGGTGGGCCTACAAGGTACAGATCTCCCTCAGTGGAGTCTAACCATTCTAGTTCATCCATAGGGACCTCTATCTCTGTCCATTGGAGGGAAACCTCCCAGGAGAGGAGAGAGAGACTGCTGAAGTATGAGGAAGCCCAGCTTAAGATAAAAAAGCAGCAGATAGCCCTAGTAAGGGTACTCCCTAGAGCTCTACAGAGCTAGAAGTGGGATGACATCCACAAATGGATTACTGCACTGGAAAGGGCCTGTAAAGTTCAAAGTGTCCCCCAGGAGCAGTTGGCAGCAATCTTGTGGCTCTCCTTTGAAGACAAAGGCAGAGATAAGCTCCTCACTGTCAGAGAAGAGGATGCTGACAATTACAAGGTCGTGAAGAGTGCTCTGATTGATGGGTTTTGTCTAACCACTGAACAGTATAGGTTGAAGTTCAGAGACACCCAAAAGACTCAGACTCAAGACTGGGTTGACTTTGTAGATTGTGCTACTAAGGCTCTGGAAGGTTGGACACATGGCAGTGAGGTGCATTACTTAGTAGGATTGTACAATTTGAGTATGAGGGAGCAGATCCTTAATAATTGTCAAATCCAGCTTTTACACCAGTACCTGGTGGACTCTGATCTGATCTCTCACCAAGAACTGGGAAAGAAGGCAGACAAATGGATCAGAACCAGGGTAAGGCCTAAAAATCAGGGTGGTGACCAGAAGAAAGATTCTACCAAGTCCCAAGAGAAAGGTGGGGATAAATCTAAAGACAAGCCCTCTACAGGAACCCAAAAGTCCTCCCCTGGGGGTGGGTCCCAAACTCCTTCCTCCCCTGAAAATAAACCATATTGCCATGTTTGTAAAAAGCCTGGCCACTGGAAAACTGATCCCAGTTGCCCCAGGGTGGGCAATAAAGAAAATGTTCCTCCAACCAATACTACCACCCCTCCTGGTACTACTAGTAGTAACCCCTCAGGCGGTAGTGTTGCACCCAAAAAGTTAGGTGCATTCTCATGGGGAACAGAGGTGGGCCCTAGTTTAGACAGGTCCCCCTCACAAGCCTCCTTAGTCTGTGATGGTGGCATGGGATTTGCCACTTTTACCATGGATCCCAATGCTTTGGGCAGGTACAGACAGGATTCCTTAATCAATGGTCAAAAAGCTTTGGGATTCAGGGACACAGGGACTAGTGTCACCATGGTGGCTGGGAAACTAGTCCCCCCTCAACAGCTTTTACCTGAGTTCAAGTACCAGGCGACCAACATAGATGGTATCAGGACAGATCATCCCATGGCCATAGTCAATCTCAGCTGGGGAGGGGTCAGTGGCCCAAAGAGAGTCGCACTGTCCCCAAACTTGCCTGTAGATTGCCTGTTGGGCAATGAAATGGAGATTTCAGCCTAGGCTGAAGTTGAATACCAGGCCGACTTAAGAATGTTAGGCCTCCCTGAGAGAGTTGGTGGGGCTGTGATGGCCACAGCCCAACCCCAGGGAAATTTTGAAGATATGGAGCCTAAAATAATGAACCACTCTCCTCCACAAGAGAGCACAAGGGTTGAAGAAAAGTCTTCTTTCCCCCAGACTATAGGTAAGGGTCAGTCTCCTCAGGGAACTGATATTACCCTTAGTGAAGGAACTGCCCCAGAGGTAGTCAGGCCTGTCCTGGCAACACCTCAGATGGCAGGGGACACTTCCAAGGTGGTACCCAGTCTGGAGTAGGTAACCTGCCCCTCTCTACTCTGCCTCAGTCAGCCCAGGGCTGCAGAGGTCAGGGAGGTCAGTGGACCCCACAGAGCCCACTGTCCTGAGGAACCCCCCCCCCCATCGGCAAGTTAGGGGCACCCAGTTTAGTAGCCCTAGCCAGGTGAAAATTCCTCAACCCACTGAGGGATCCCCCATACCTTTGTGTAAGGACCTCCCCTAGAAGGACTCTGTTGGGCAAGGGCAAACCTGAGATCAAAAGGTTCCAAACCTGCCATGTCCCTCCAGTGTTCCACCCAAAGGGACCCAACCTCAGCTGTAGGCAGCCAAAGGTTGACCCTTAGAGCAAAGTGCAACTCAATCATGGAAAGAGAGGCATATGTGGTGACCAGTGATCCGAGGAAGCTGAGACCAACTTTATTAGGGCCTCACTTCCCTACTCAGACACCTCACCAGCCTTTTACTTTACCAACACATACTACAGGTAGTAATTCCCCATGGTGGAGATCCTCTCATACCCTTAGGGTGAGTGGTAGCTTAGTGGACCATAAGATAGGGGGTAACCATGCTAGTGCAGGTACTTACTTATATGGCCACTTGGTCAATAAAGGCTCAACTGGCCAAGGTTAGCCTTATCTCCTTTCATTTGGGGGTGTTATGTAGGAAGGTGGAATCTTACTACCTGGTTTCCCCCACTTTTTTCCTGGTGTTTTGATGGTTTTTGACTTAGTTTGGCTGGGAACCTGCTATTCAGGTCCCCAGCCGATCTGCTTTCTCTTATAAATTGATTCCTAGTACCTTTGTACACAACAGATTGGATTCTGAGGTGCCCTTATAAGTCCCTAGTATATGGTATACTATGTACCCAGGGCATAGGTACCCCAGAGGCCTACCAGGGGCTGAAGCATGTATTATGCCACCCCTGGACAGACCTCCAAAATGACACCACAGGTCTGCTACTGCAGCCTGGGTATGGTGGTGCATGCACCCCTTACTGAGATATAGGTTCACTATATCTCACCTCTCACTGCACATAGAAACCTGTCAGTCACCCCTATGACAGGCCTTATCAATCCTGAAGGCAGGGTGCTTGGTTATATGAGAGAGGGTGCCCAGGCATGAGCTGAGCCCCTCTGCAGCCTTCGGAATCTATCCTCCGGGGCTTTCAGTAGTGCAGCCTGACCATATACTCTTAAGTGCATTATAACTAAAATGGTTAATGCTAACTTTGGACTGGCTGCACAGAAACATGTCGTATTTGGTGTCAAACTCCTTGGAATCATACCCCCACACCAATAACTGGTGTGGGAATATTATCCCACCCTTCAGAGAGAGAGACATGACAGCACCGGTGTGCCTGGTACCAGTTTAACGGAGCCCTGGCATCACAAAATGGATGTTGCAGCCACAGACACGAGTCTGGCCTCCTGCTTCTGACCAAAACTCTGGCAGTGGAGGCCTGGACAATAGGTTTCCTGTCACAGGGAGGTGTAACCACCTCCCAGACAGGCTTTAGTGTATTGGGGCTGGGTGGGAGCACTCCAAGAGTGCTTTGAAGTCTGCACTGGGGGCACATTTGGTGTCCCTGTGCATAGTCCAGCTCAAACCGGTTGCAGGGGCTACAGGCCCCTGCTCTGGTGCGAAACTGGACAAAGGAAATGGGTGTAGCCACCCCTCTTTCCAAACCCTCCCATAGGTGGGTCCCCTGAGTTAGTCCAACCCCTTTCTTAGGTATAAGTAAGAAACCCCTGGCAACAGGACAATAGATATCCCTGGACAAAACTCTGCAACTGAATCCTGGAACTTCGACGCTCTACTCAAGATTAGGGGACTGAAGAAATCTCCCTTGGGGTCAAGGAGTGACTCCCCTGCTTGGCAGGCACCAACAAAGCATTTGCCAGTCTGCATCTCTGCAGCTCCTGACAGACTCCGAAGTACCTGTAGCCCAGGAAGAGAATTTCCAGACTTCTCAGAGGCCGACCCAAGTCCCCAGCAAAGCTGAGACCCACAGCCCTCTTGAGTAACATGGAACCGGAACTCCTGGTCACCGTGCACATTTGCAAGTACATCAGCTTCTCGACATCCCCTGAGGCTGTGCATTGGGTTACTTGTAGCCCACACCCCGAGCAGAGAATCCACCAAAGATTGTCAGGCTAGTCACCCCGAGTGACCCGTGGACTGACATTTTGTGATTCCTCTTGAGGTCCCTTCGCAATCCCTGGTCCGTCGACTGGTGGGTCCCTGTGAAGGTAACTCTGACTTTCTTTGGGCTTCCTTGGTTGCTCCAGACGTGCCCTCACTCCTGCTTGCTGGAGGAGTCCCTCAGACCGTGCTGGTCTACACCAAAGCATTTTTCTCCTTTCTGCGTGGGTTGCTGTTGCCAAGGCTTGTTGTGTCCAATCTGGGCACTGACACTGCTGCACTCGACATCCTTTGTGGGACAGCTGAAATCCAGCTCCTGGTCATCCTTGACACCTCCTTGTCCTCGTGGCTGAAGAGTCAAGCTTCACCTTCTGCACCTGAAACACCAGGCATCGGTGGGCATTCGTATATCGTGCCCCTGGTCACTGGCAAGTGACCCATACTCTGTCTCCTCTGCTTTCAGGTTCTTCTCATCTTCGATCCAGGCTTGGATCTCTTCGGACACTTCGCATCTTCCCGGCAGCAGCACTTATTCGCCAGCTCCCATTGAAAACGATGACGAGACCCGACACCATTTGAAACCTATGCACCCGGCTTCCCTGTGTGAGGTAACTCGTGTACTCTGTTGCTCCTGAGGGTATTGACCCTAGAACTGTCTAAGTCCAAAAGGGTTTGGTCCTAGTCCATTTCTAAGTGTCCCTAATCTTGGGTCCCCTGTGTCACTACCGTGGGTGGTTCCTTGGGCTCCCAGCGATTCTACAGGCTCCAGGCCTTGTGTCTAGTTGAGTCGTGGTTCTTATACCACTATTTTAGTATATGGTTTGGCTCGCCCCTAGGGCCTGATGTGTATTTGTGCTATTTTACTGTAATATTTGAAGTGTAACTTATGTGTTTTGACCTCTAGCCTCATAGACTCAAGAGACTCGCAGGGTATGTTTAATAATTAATACATATATTTTATATATATACCTGGTGTGGTTCCCTTTCATTTGGTCATTCAAGAGATTATAGACTGGTAAAACAAGCTGCTTTACATTCCTTCAAGACTTAGCCTGAAGGCTGCTCTCCATAACTTCCACTAGGATAGCTTTCAATAAAGGTTGTCTTTAGCCGATCATCACTAAGGGGTTGTTTGGACTGGTGCAAGGTGCCCACTATAACTAGTGCACAGCATATACCAGGCCAACTTCTCACATTGACTGTTGTCAAGTTCTTCACCTGAAAGTTTGTCACCATCGTTGTCAAGTGACAGTGTCATTGTCAAGTGACAGAATGGAAGGTGGGTGTGCAATGTCAATGTGATGGTTGGGCAACATGCATATGTAGGATTGGCGTCTTGCAAGGAAAAATGTTGTTGAACCTAGGTCAACAAGTGAAGTTGCAAAATTCATTTGGACACTGTCCGAAGATGACACAGAAACTGTGTGGGTACTCCATACATTTTATCATAGACATTGACCTGTTTAACCCATTCGAAAACCATAGTGCTCACTTTGACACTGCAAAGTCAAGGGTCATTTATAGCAACTGTGATGCATAAAAAGACGAAAGTTCAGTTTAATTCATTTACTGTCAGGCATTTCATCAAGAGAATGTTTGCTCAGTTTCAGCACTGCTGATGACATGGGGTTGATTTCTGTAAATTACAATGCCAATGCCTGTCATGTGATAGTGAATCAGTTTCCATCCTTGTTTCATGGACTAGAAAGACTTAAGACAATGAAATTGCAACTTCACATAAATGAGGACATCCGTCCTGTTGCTCAATTACATTGTTAAATTGCATTTAATTTACAAGAGGCTGTTCTATTGAGTAAGAATTTGAGACACTATTAAAGCACAGCATCATTGAGCATTTCACTAGTCCGACACCATGGGTAACTCCAGTGAATACCAGGTCACTGTGCACCATGAAATGTGCAGACCCAACAGCAGCAATACCTGTAAACAGAATATCGATGTACGGCATAAACTATGCACTCATAACAATGTCAAAAACAGTAAAAGCAATGTTGAGGTACGCTATGACAACTATACGCACAATAATGAGTATGTCAGTAAAAATGATTTCATTGGCCTCCATGTTTTATGCTCACACAACAGCAAGCGCTATTGCTATTGCTGACAAAATCACTCAAAAAGACCTCCCCATAAGACCCTAACAGCATCAGTGAGAAATGTATTCAGTCTCTCACATAAACATTTATGAAACCATAGAGTTACGAAAACAGAGAGTCATATATTGGCACACTTACTTAGTAAGTAGTAATGAACACCAGTGATTAAGATGCAGAAATATTGAGGTTACTTGGAATACTTCATATATTCAAGATACTACGGATGTCTTGATTATCCTGAATACACTGGAGTATGACCCTGATCAACAATTTTTGGTTACGATTGATATTGAGTCGTTGTACACAAGCATACCCCAGGAAGCCACATTGGTGGCAGCGGCGCGGGCACTGGGGGAATGTGAGTGGTTTTATGAAACTCCACAATCGTTTGTCCTACAATGCGTGGAGATAGCCCTTTCAAGAAACTTTTTTGCCTATAAAGAACAGCAGTACCTTCAAGTGTCCGGTGCTTTGATGGGGGCAACTTTTGCCCCAGTCTGGCCTGCATTTATGTGCGCCAGTTTGAAGCTAATTACATCAATCATCCATCTAATCCCCTCCAGAATAACATCTGTCTCTGGAAGAGATTTATAGATGATGTGCTTTGCATCTGGACAGTGAGTCTTTTTTTATTTTTTTTTATTTATTTATTTTTGTACCACAGTAACACAGATATGAAACAAAATATATTGCACTTTATACAATTTATAAGCTCATATGATCACTAAATACACCCCAGATACTGAGTCCAATATTACGTTTCTTAGCCCCTTAACAGAGTAGGCTCCACTCCAACTGAAATAAATGATACATTTTTGCCCGCCAACGTTCAAAAAGAGGAGGCTCAGGTTGTAGCCACTCAGCCGCAGTACACAGCCGAGCGACCGTCATAGCGATAAAAATAAGATGCCAATGTTTATACAATGGAGTCTCCTTCACAAGTCCTGATCCAATTCCCAAAAGCATCATAGTGGGAGTGATAAGCAAATTAGCCTTCATTAACTTAGACATAAATTTCTCAATCCCCGTAATATAAGTTGATAGTTTGACACAACTAAAAAAAACATGCAGACTATCTGCTATATCTACCCCACACCGAAAACATTTGCCATCATACCCTCCCCCCCATTTGGACATACGTGCAGGTGTATAATACAAGTTAAAGGCAGTTTTAAAGAACTGTACGTTTAAATTTGCTGAGAGTAACGCTTCCTTATATCTCATAATAGCGTACTCTATACATATGTTTTCTTCCCCCAATATCGTAGACCATTTTGTATTGTTTTCCTAAATCATCTGCTCTGTAAGATAACGATATCCTGTATAACACACCAATCTTCTCCTGTCGCCTAACAGCCTCAACTACTATGTTAGATACAGCAGTTACATTTCTCCGGTTTATGAAGTCTCTGATTTGAAGAAATTTGAAAAATTGAGATTTTGACAAGTTAAATTGTCTAGCTAATTCTTCATAAGACATAAGGGGTCCACCAGAAATAAAAAAAAAATCCCCTAATTGAAAGATACCTTTCTTCCTCCAGGTAAGTGCTACCCTGTCCCAAAAAATTGGGGGAAGAATTTTTATAGCGTCCATAGGGGTATATTGAGATAATTTCTCTATTGAGCATCATTTACAAATTCTTTTCCATACTTTAAAAGCTGACTCCAAAACTTTAAACCTAGTTCGCTTAAAGAAACTGCCATCAATTTGTTTGAACAGACATTGTCGTGCCTCCGACCCTAATAACATCTGAAAGATCGAGGGGGCCTCTGTCCTATTTACGATATCCTCCCCCGTCAATAGAATACGCATCTTTAACAAAAAGCATACATAATAATATAAGACAAAATCAGGAATGGCTAAACCACCTCGTTCAACTGGTAGTGTCATAAGTCTGGTAGCACGTCTAGGTTTGCCGGGGGCCCAAAGAAATTTAGCACATGTAGATTGTAAATGCTGAAGTTGGGACCCTGTCACTTCCAATGGTATTGACCTAAACAAATATAAAACCTTCGGTAATACATTCATTTTGATGATGTTGCATCTACCTATTAAAGTGAGTTGTAGACGAGCCCATTTATCTAATGATGCCTTAATATTACGTAATAGCGCATTCCAATTAGCATCAACAAGTTCCAGCATCGATGATCTTACCCTAATACCCAGATATGTGACTTCTTTTAACACTCTATCATCATTGAGTACAAAATTATCAGTACATAATATTTGAGTTTTTGTAACATTCAGTAAGTAACCGGATACCTGACCGAAAGACATAGCCAGCTGCTTGATCTCTTGGAGCGTGGAATATGGGTCAACCGAAGTCACTGCAATGTCATCAGTGTAAGCAAACACTGAGTATGGAATATTTTGTACTACAAAGGGCTTGATCAGCAGGCTATTACCTGAGTGCTCAATAAATGGATTCATGTACAAGGCAAAAAGCAATGGTGAACAAGAACACCCTTGCCTTGTGCCTCTAGTAATAACCACAGGGTCCGAGTATAGGCCCATTTAGGCAATCTTAGCGATCGGTGAAGTGTACAGTACCTGTAGGGCAGTCATGAATTTCTTACCAAAGCCCATTCGACACATCAATTCCCACAGGTACTCCCACTCCACACGATCGAATGCCTTCTCCGCATCCAATAAGATTAACCCCAGATCCCGTTTCTCTGTCTGAGCAATATCAAACAATGTCAGTACCTTATTTACATGAGTGACAGTCCCTCGTGATGGTATAAAGCCATGCTGATTCTGTGAAATTAATGAATTGATAATCTTAGAGAGACAGAAGGCTAAAATCTTTGAGTAAATTTTACCATCAGAATTTATTAAAGAAATCGGGCGGTACGACCCCACCAGTTCTGGATCCTTGCCCTTTTTACTGAAAACCACTATGTTGGCTTCTGCCCAAGATATAGGGGCATGTCCATCCTGAGCGGCCCTAATCGTGGTCAACAAATAATTTTTTAATAAATCAAAAAAAAGTTTATAAATCTCCATCGGTAACTTGTCAGGTCCGGCAGCCTTCCCTGAAGCTCAACTATTCACTGCGAGTTCTAGTTCTCCCATTGTAATTGGACATTCTAGCTGTGCCGCCTCAGCAGAATCTAAATATGAGATAACCCCATCCAAAAACCTACCAAAATCAATGCCCTTTTCTACCTGTTTTGTATAAAGCTCCGTATAAAACTGATGAAAAACAGCTAGGATCCCTGCAGGTTCCTGGTAAGCTATTCCTGCTTTGTCCTTTACTACCTTAATACAGCGCGCAGATTCTTTCATGCGCAATTTTAATGCTAAGCACCTACCGACTGCTTTACCATACTCATGATTTTGTTTTTTATACACCAAATATTTTCTGGCATTCTCTATATTCCAAATTCCCTGAATTTTTGCCCTGAATCTAGCAACAGCTTCTTCTAACTCCGATATATTACTGCCTTGCAAAGTTAAACCTCGAGTTAATTTACCCTCTGCATCTCTCAAGGCAGAATATAACATTTGCATCTCTGATTTCCATTTTCTTTGCTGATTAACGCTAAAGCTTAATACCTCCCCTCCTAAACATGCTTTAAACGTGTCCCACACAATTGTGCTATGAGCGGAGTATCTATTGTTCTGAAAAAATTCATTAATCCAGCAAGACATATGTTCTTTAAAATCATCATTTAAACACAATTTCCGATCAAACAAAAATAATTTGGGCGGTGCATAACAACAACCAGCAGTAGCAATTTCTAATACAATTGGTGAATGATCTGAGGCTATCCTTGGGTAGATTTTAATCGAAGCCCCTACCAAAGATTCACTGGGTGCAAAAATATAATCCAGTCGCACCATCTTTTTATGGGGAGAAGAATAGAATGTGTACCCTGGGTCTAACGGATGTAATTTACCCACACATCCACAATACCATGATCATTTACCAAATTATATAGGGCCTTAAATACTCGTGGTTTACGTCCTTTATATCCTCGGGTATCCAACAACTCCTGATTAGTTAGGTTTATATTGATATCCCCGCAAATCAACAACGAGTCCCCCAGGTTGCTAGCTCTATATTTAACGCCTCCAAAATAGTTGCTTCATCTATATTTGACCCATAAATGGTACAAACTGTATATTTCCTATCCCCTAATCTACATTCAGTTATAGCCCATCTACCAAACTTATCTGCCAAACTTCGTCCTGTAGCTTGTACATTAGATTTGGCTAAGATCACCACCCCACGTATCATTGATGCTTGTTGCGAGGATACTACCAACGAATAACCAAGTGTTTCAAGAATTGCGCGTTGGGCTCAGGGTATATGTGTCTCCTGGAGACAAACCAGGTCAGGCTGAATAGTTCGCAGTTCTGCAATTATTCTATTCCTTTTATTCCAATTATTAAGGCCAGAGACATTAAATGAACAAATCTTTATCCCCTTTGAGACCATAATAGCAGCCAAATAGAACAAAACAAAAAAAAATACTAACTAGTATGTACCATGAACACCCTGTGATAGCAGGCATGCATTCCCTTATGACTTTTAACCTCTTCTGTGCCCATGACGAGATGGTCTCGTCATGGAGCACAGTCGCGCTGTGCCCATGACGAGACTATCTCGTCATGACACCCACCCACTAAGGAAACGCCCGGCACAGGAGGGGGAAAAGGCCTGGCACCCAAAGGGTTAAGATGGCAATACCTTGTTCTATACTCTCTCTATTGGTTACTGTGGACATTTTACCCTTTTTACCCCACAACAATGACCCCACCCGATGAGTCCCAAAAAATCTCCCCCCCTACCCCTACCCCTCACCCCCCCCCTGTAACAAGGCTTTAGGACCAATGGTCCTGTAGATGCAGGCTTCCTGAACCCCCATGCCATTACTCGCGAATCTTAGATCTAAATAAAAAAAAGAGAATAATAAAGAAACAGCCCTAAATCATTTATAAGAGAAAAAGAAGTGAAAACTCTCAAGTAGCTATCTACCAGTAAACTACACAGCAGAGGAGAGTGTCATCCTACAATGAGTTCAAAAATTCTTTAGCAGACCCTTCACTAGTGAAAAAGCGACCTTACTGATCACTTTTAACTTTGCGGGATTTAATAATTACGTTTGGGCCCCTTTAGCCTGAAATTGTGCAATCAATTTCCGTAACTGCCATCGAAGCTCTACTGTAGTCCGGCAAAAATCCTGTCGTACAAAAAACTCAAAATCTGCTCCAGCGCTCTTTTTATCGGGTTGTGCCAGATGTGATACCTCCTCTCGTGCTAAAAAACTATTGAATGCAATTAAGATAGCTCTTGGTCTGTCATTTACTTGGCCAGCTCTGGGACGAATGGTAAAGGGAAAGCGATGGGCACGTTCGATCTCTCTGTCCCAGTCCCATTTGGTCAACTCAGGGAACGCTGCTTTAAATAGATCAACTATAAATCGACGTGGGTCCTGCCCTTCCTTCCCTTCCGGAATCTGAAGCACACTCAGATTGTTCCTTCGTGCCCGATTTTCAATCTCAGTCATCTTCCATTGCGTGTCATCTTTCTACGATTTATAGGAGGTAGTCAGTTTCTTTTGTTGAGCTAGTTCGTCCTCTAAATTAGAGATTCGGGCTTCTGCCTCATCAAATCTTGCAACAAAATCGGCATGAGATTTTGTCATTCGTTGAACTGAATTCTGTAATTTCCGACATATATTTTGGAGTCTCTGACTTTCTTCTCGTGTTTCAATACGATGAGACATAATCGATTGGTAAATTAATGTAAGAGAAATATCTTCTCCAGAATTGGATGCATTCTGGACATTGTCAATCAGTGGCAGTCCCCCCTTGTTGACTTCTAATTTCTTCCGAACAGTAGGGGGGCTACCCTCCATAAGATCGCCAGATTCATCCAAAAATAAACTACTATGATCACTACCGTCAGCAGCGCTCATCTGGGTAGTATATTGATTTACCAAGTCTTCACAAGAAGATGTTGAATGATCTGATAAGGAGTAAAAGTACCCCAATTCCACATTCGGTGCAAGGGCTTGGGCCGCAGTTTTTATGCAAGTTAAAGTACTTAGATGTAGACCCCCCCTTACTGCCCTCGAGTCTTTATGAATAGAGCTTCCAAAATTCTCATTATTGCCATTGCTATTACTATCTTCCAAATTTACCTCACAAACTGGCGGGGGATCTATTAAAGTCACTACTTGTAAATCCATAGCAAAGTTTTGTGATTCTGCCCCAGTTTCTTCAACGACATCCTAGCTTTATCCAGCATATATACTCTATCCTCAAGAATAGTTTGATCAGCGGAATTCTGGTCAGTAATATCGTAACTTGCGGTGTGGTGACTTCCTTTTGTCAAAGGGGCAGGTTGTTTCCCCTTACGTTTGTCTTTAACAGTTGAAAAAATCGCTGGAATCTTTTTCTCCCCCTTTGCATTAACAGTAACTGTTTTTATCGGTTTTGTTATCTCAGTTGTCAATTCGCCCATAGTATCCACATTCCTGTGTTCATTATGCTCAGTGTCAATATCATTGTCCAAAGCACGGGGTCAGCCTTTACCTTTCGGTGGCATTTCCACTCCTTTCTCCCGACTCTGCTCGCACAGCGCAGTCGTAAATAGCCTTCGAGCGTTGTGTGCACTTCTAATCGGCAACGCCCACAAGCCGCGTCGGGACCCAGTCAATCCCAGCAGTATACCCGGGAGAGCCGCCGCCAGCATCTGCGTCCGCACGTACTGCTTCCTGGCGTCCCAGCTATCTACAACGAAGGTAAGTTCAAAAGCTAACCCGCAAGAAGAGCTGAAATCAAAATTACAGCTGCTGCTTCTCTAGCAACTTAGCGGTTTCTTCGCTGCTCCGTTTCCAACATCATTTCTCTGTTAGCTCACTTCTTTTCATTTGAGCTATCCATGAGGTCCGGCAAGAGGACGGTCAGCCTATACGTCCGCTGCCACAGACGCGATCTTGCCTTTACAGTGCATAGGTAAAACGTTTCAGAAGTGAGTCTTAAGGAGTTTTTGAATTGGCTTAACGGGCTGGATGAATGCCTAAATTCACATGGAACATCAGTAGGAATAGAGCTACCTATTTGGATTTGGACATTTGTGCAGTAGAAAATCAGCTCGGGACCAATGTCCATCAAAAACCCACAGATAAGAATTCTCTCCTACATTATAAATCATTTCACCCAAGAGCCCTTCTGGATAATTTACCCGTGGGCCAGTTCCTGCGTTACTGCAGGAATTGCACCTCCACTCAGAAATTTGCAGAACAATCAGCTGAGTTGGCAGTAAAACTAGAGAACCGGGCCTATCCAAAGAAGGTGATCAAAAGGGCCAGGAAAAGGGTGCTAAATACACCTAGAGCGGCCCTACTGGAGAGGAATGTGAAGAAGAAAGGGGACCGCCTACCAGTAGTTACTATGTTTGACCCTTTATCAACTAAGATACAGCAGCTAATCAGGAAGCATTGGCCTTTGTTGAGTACAAGTAGCTTTAAAATGTCCCAACCGAGATTTGCATTTAAAAGATCGAGAGATCTGCGCGACCAATTGGTAAATACCTGCCCGACTCAAGAGATTAAAAACTCGGGTCTTCCATCTGGACATTACCCGTGTGTGGGGTGTTCTGTTTGTGTACTCAAGGAAGTGACTAAAAGCGTGAACTGGCAAATGGTAGAACCTGGTATTTGAATAACCTTACCAATTGCAACACGTCAAATGTTGTCTACAGATTGACATGCCCGTGTGGGCTGCATTATATTGAATTGACATCACGTAAAATCAAGATTAGAATCCAAGAACATCTGAGCACGTTGAAGGCAGGAAAGCTGACCACGCGTCTAGTGGGTCACTTCCAGGAGCAGAAACACAATTATAAAGACATCAGATGGGTTGTACAGGAGAGAGTGGTGAGGGACACGTAGAATATTGAGAGCAAACTCGCCACTAAGGAGGCACACTGGATTTATCAGGAGGGAGTGGACCAACGGGGTCTGAATGATGTCAGTGAATGGAACAAGGTGGGAACATACACCTAGGGTATATCATGCCCACTGTTTTGAGTAACTGCGCTAATCAGCATTGTTAAAACAGCACGATACATGCACCAACCAGGTTATTACTCTCTTCCTTTCTGTGTATAACAATAGTAGAGTCAACCTGGGAGTGTTGTGGTCGACACTGTGAAGAATAGCACACTTGAAATAGAATACACCCGGTGAAAACAAAGAAGGTGTTTTCTAGGATGGAGAAATTGGAAAATAATAAGTAGATACAAATTGTAAACAAGTTGGGAAGTCACTGATAGAATCGATCCCAAGCTGTCCTTACAATAGTTCGGGTTTACTGACATCTGACCGCTTAGGAAGAAATATACACATACTCACCCTTTGATTAGTAGCTTTGTTTATATACACACATCGGTATGCTCCCCATTCAAAGATGGCACTTACGAAAAAGGTCATGTGACCCAGAGATACCGGAATAGGGTGGACGTGTATTCATGTTCGCGCCCGATACAAGACGTTTAAATAGACGCACAGGAAAAAGAACTGGTGTGCGTGGAGTTTGATGCCAGATGCCAGAAAAGTATTGGTAAGCGGGAAACAGATTAGATTCAAGGCGGTTGGTGAAAGTAAGGGCAGTGATCGACTGGGGAGCGGGGATGAATGCTATGGCTTTCAGACACGAGTATGGCGCTATTTGAAAATTTCCTGTTTAGATGAAGCAGGCATATACAGTTGATCCTTACAGTCTTGTTTGAGACGTCAGCACGGGACATATGTGAAGGTGGGATGGGGAGTAACTCTCATGTTGCTTTGATGAATGTGAAGGTGAGAAAACTTTATCAACACTCCACCAGTAATGAAGGTTTTTCTCTCAACTGGTTGACAGATAGCAACCGTAGTAATACGTGTGGGCGGTGTGGTTGTGTACACATCCCCAGGAAAGGGACTTGCCGGTATGCTCAGTGGGGGCAACCACCTGGTAAATATTCCATATGTGTGAGTATCAAATGCAAACACAAACACGCGTTGAGTATAGTGGTTTTAAATTGTGTGCTGTGCCTAACTCTGTGTTACGTGTTGTCTGTGTCAATTTTCTCGATGTATATTACTGAACTGACAGTGTGGCGAAGACTGTCCCCTAGCCCTGAAGAAGTTGCCGGAATTTTTTAAAAAAATGCAATGAAACATGTTGGCTTTCCATAAAAACTGATGGAGTGCAACAGTAGGTCTTGGTTTTAAATTGAGCAGACGCACAGCAGTAATTAAATATTGATGGTTTTGCCAGTGGTCGTTTAGCTTGATTTTAATTAGTAGAAGCAAAAAACAGTATAATTTTTCCTTCGATAGTAGGGGGTCAGAATTGGGTTGCACGCGGAAGTCTTTCCAAGTGCGTGTTTTACCTTTATCACACTTTCAAATTATTTGTGCACTTTTTTCTCAATATTTCTTTATGAGTTTGGAGGTTGCCAATGACCGGAGCACATTAGTGAGAACCTACCAGCAGCTCCCATGGTGGTGTTTCCGTGAGGTACCTTCAACACTCTCACACATTTTTCTTTGTTGTGATATTCATATTAAATTTTGTTGTGAAATATATATGTTTGGTTGTATACTGGGGAATGACACTAAACAACTTTTAAACTAGGGATAGGAGCACCTAGATTGGACAGCATTATATAAGATGGTACTAAAATATTAGAGCCAAAATATGGCTTTGGGTATGTTCACGAAGATTGTCCCATATTAGAGCAGGTCATTTTTTGTGATTGTATTCGCATGGTGGTGCCCTGCGGACGCCAAAGAACCTCCCACCAGACAGGAGAAATCTCCAAATCTGGTGGGTGGTTCATACATAGGTTTGGGGGTGGGGGAGAGGGGCAGTCCCGCTCCTGCACCACCAAACTCATAATAAGAACCTAAGTGACTTCATCTATAACAAAATCAGCGGAAACAGAAATTAAAGAGATGTGGGAGGAGAGTTACGCAAAAATAGTCTTGCCAAGAAATTGCATAGTTTTAGCTTCAAAATGCTTTCCCACAGAGAAATAGGATCCTATGATTGCTCGGTCTCCTTGAGCTTGACTAGTTTGTTCTCAAAGTCAAGGGTAATTGTATGGGTAAGTCTTAGCCTTACAACCACTTGAAATAGAGTATTAAAGTATTTCCCAGAAATACTGTATATTCCAGAAATTCAACCAGAAAGTTGAGACATTCTGAAAACTAATATGTTGGATGCATACTACAAAGGAAATCAAATTAACCACCAAAAACTTAGTTGCCAAACTCAGGAGAAGAGAGTTCTTCTACTCGCCACTTTTGCAGTTGTTCAAGCCATGGCGTGCTTAATCAGATTTACTGGGACACTATGACTGTTATGAAGACTGTTTCAAAACTGTGAAAGACAGTATTCAGTGTTCAGTTTTTCCAACCTATTTGCAAATGTTCAAAGATGAGATTCATCAGGAAGGAAACCATTGCTGTTCAGGTAGCCAAGGTGAGTTGACAAAGCAGAAAAAGTTATACACCACCAAGTCAAGATCCTCTTTGGTAAACCAATAATTCAAAATGAAGCAGCTACAGCTATGAATGAGGTGGACAATACAATGCACCAAGCATGAGATGAAACTGTGTATTTTAAACAGTTACTAAAACAACTGAACAATGAACAGAAATAAATTTACAATGAAGTTAAAGATAAACAAGAGTATGGAGTTCTCCACGAGAAGAAACAATGTGAATGTTCTTTGTATAAACCGCTGTTAGTATACATCAGTGTTCAAGCTGGCACTGGAAAAAGCTTTATAAATAAAATACTCACAGGTTATCTGCATAAGACTATATAATCAAATTTGTCATATGTAGTAACAGCACCAACAGGATTAGCTGCATATATTATTAAAGGAATTACTCTACATTGGCTACTAATGCTACATGACAATAAACTGGAATACCAGAAATTATCTGGTGACACTTGTTATGAGGTGTCAAGAGTTTTGAAAAAACTAAAACTTCTAAACTAAAACTTCTAATCATTGATGAAGTAAGCATAGCATGGTATCCAGCTTAATGCTAGCCTTCATACACTTATGAATGCAGCAGATTTTAAGAACAAACAGTGATGTCCTCTTTGGAGGAAAGCATTTAATTTTGTTTTGCTGACCTACTGCAACTTACTCCCATTAAAGGTAAACCTGTTTTTGAAACGCTTGTCCATAATGAAACATAAATTCAATGGGGAATATTGGCAATATAAATATTTGGCTATTCTTCGAATACAAGGACTAGTGAAAAATATGCATCAAACATCTGATGTGGAATATCGAGGACATTAGAGTAGGAGTTTTGAAAAAGAGGGAAAACGTGCTTTCGAAAGTCACCATATCAATTAAATATTTCTGTCTAACATTACAGCACCAGAGATAATGTACAAATTCATTGAAGTACATAACTCTATAGTTAGTTTAATGCCTAATGCATTACTATAACTGGAGAAACGACAATTTGGAAATTATAACTATTGATAAAATGGAACATCAGGGAGTCACAATACTACTAAGAGATAAACTACAAGCACAATTGGATTCTTTGGAGAAGTCTGTATTAAAAAAGACAGGATTAGAAAGCCGTTTATGCATGAGCAAAAATTAGGCAATTTTGCGCAGTAATTTAAATGTTGAAGAAGGCTTAATAAATTATGCTATGTGTAAAGTTATTGATTTCATTCACTTTCCAAATAGAGATGCGGTTGAATACTCGTCCATAAAATTTGATCAGATTGATGGTGTCAAGCAGATTGGCTGCTGTATTATACATTTTTTGCTAGTGAGACTAATATCTGTGGCACTAGTAGTTCCACCTCTCTCTAGCGTATGCTGTAACTGTCCATAAATCACAAGGTTTAAGTGTGGATGCAGCTTTTGTTAATATTGGTAGTACTGTCTTAACAGATGGAATGTCGTATTTAGCATTGTCACGAGTTAGAACATTGTCTGGTTTGTTTTTGATTGATTTTGATGAAAAGAAAGTTAGTACTGGTGCAAGCTGTGTAAGAGACTACAGTTGGTTAAGAAGTGTATACGCTCCTCCTTTAGGCCAATACTCTGTTTAGGAGAAATGGACAATCTGTCCAAAACATAAAATTAAAAAGGAGTATTCAGATGCTGACGAAAAGAAAGGACACAAGGACGACCTAGAAGCTTCTAAGAAGAGAACACTGGAAAAAGATGGAGATACTGTCAGCTGAAAAACAGTTCAGGTGTCAACTGCTTTGCAATTGTTGTTCTCAATGTACTATTTCATTTACCACATCTAGTAAACCAAATTCAACAAAAAACAGATAAAAGATTGTGTTCTGCACTGGATCATTTGTTCCAATGTTTAATGACTGACAGCACTGTTATACATTCTGCTTCAGGTATCTGAGATCATTTAGATATATGTAGCGGATCTGTAATATTTACTCTCAATACTTTTATGGTTATGTTTGGAGTTTGAGAACAAGAAAAAGTAAATATTTATCATTTATTCAGACTGCGTTACACATCGAACCATGACTGTGAAGATTGTGATTATTCATCTACCACTCAAATAAATTCTGAACGCTTTCTTTATTTAACATTACAATATTCCAAAACTGTCACTTTTGATAAATTGTTGAAGAAGGCTAACCAAAATATGACTTGCCCAAACTGCAGATCAGATATTATGTCTATGTTGATTCTAGCAACAACTGAAAAATACCCTTTAAGTAATGCTACAACGATAGCGAGCAGAGGTTTCTAAATTGGAAACTCAAACTTCAAGTTTAAACCTAGAAAATATCAATTTCAGGAAGAACTTTAACTACTTAAGCAATTATCTTTCACAATGGAATTAGACAGCCTCTAGAAACTACACTGTCTCTTTTAAAGAAAAAAACTAGATAGGCAGAATGCAATGACATCAACCTTAAATACAAACCAAAACTTCTATTCAAACTGTCAAACTTTTATCTTTTCTTTCTTTAACCAAAGTTCTAAGTAGGGGTTGGCGGAATTTGCGAAATTGCCTTTCGCAAAATTTCGTGAAATGGCAAAAAATCTCTGCGAAGACGCAAAATTGAGCATGCTCGCAGAGATTTTGGGCTGATTAATGCGTTACTGAATTTGAGATTCAACTCGGGCACCTGTTTTATTTATATCTGTAAGTGCTGCCTGTTGAGGTTTAATTTTTGTGACAGGAGCATTGTACCAGAATGAATCCTTCCCTGCATGTTTTTCCAAGAAGATGCCACCTTTTTGTGCAATACCTCTACTCAACTGTAGTATGTTCTACTGGCTATTCAGTAAGTGCTACCTCGTTGGGTAAATGCATAGTCCTTTTCCTACACTACAGCTGCGTAAAGGGCCAGAAGAGTTGTCTCCAGTGACCAGGTGTGCCTGTAACATTGCCACCACGCCGATGGGCGCCGGGGTCCCTTGAGTGAGCTGTCCATCATAGTGGGGAAAGGGTGGGAAGACATTGCACACCGCTAGTGTGTGTGGGGCCAAACGGGCGGGGCTTTTAGGCCAGTTCACATGCCTCTTGTTTATAAAGGATCAGAGCAGGGTCTCTGACGCAGACAAGGAGAAGGAACCGCCTTGTCACAGGAAGTACACGAGGCTTGCGCTCGAGTAAATCAAGGATGCAAAGACCACCGGCAAGGATTACAGCTAACATTTCAGGGTGGAAATGGGGAGAACTGACATCTGCTTAGCCACCACCACACTGAAGAATTTTTTGGCATATTAATGCGATCCAGAATTTGAGCTTCAACTCAGGCCCCTGCTTTATTTATATCTGTA
This sequence comes from Triturus cristatus, assembly GCF_964204655.1. Classification (NCBI taxonomy): domain Eukaryota; kingdom Metazoa; phylum Chordata; class Amphibia; order Caudata; family Salamandridae; genus Triturus; species Triturus cristatus. The sequence continues at coordinate 761,743,845 of NC_140587.1, forward strand.
AGTGCTTCCTGTTGAGGTTTAGTGACAGGAGCATCGTGCCAGAATGAATCCTGCCCTGCATATTTCCGTTCCACCGCGGATCGCGGAAGTTTTGAGATTTTCGCGTTCCGCGCGGAACTCGAAAATGCTGAAATTTCGCAAGTTCAGCAAGCGGAACGGAAGTTGTCGCCCACCCTTAGTTCTAAGAAGGAATACTGGATTAAAAAAAAAGTGGTGTAAGGTATTTGTTCTACATGGTTCATCAGTGTTATAGACATTTTTCAGCTTATTGTGGGTAATGTCTTTAAAAAAGTTCTTCAAAATGCAAGAGCTCTTTTCTCTTCCAGAAAGTAGTTCAAGTTACATCTAAATACTACACTCTTTAATTAAAGTCTGAAACTGGATGGACACAATCCAATTACAGCAACCTTAAGTTGAAAGCAAAAGCTGCCTTTCAAACTAAAAAAATACCTCTTTTGTATTATCAATCAAACTTCTACATACTATTTGTAAAAGAAAATCTACAGTATGGGATTTTGTCTATATGGATCATCAGCATTTTAAACATCATTAGGCCTGCCAGGGATGATGCTTTCAAAAGGTTCTCCAAAATTCAAGGGTGCTTTATAATTATTTCTAGTATTATGTCGATATAATAATTGAAGAAACATTTTTAACATAGGATTATTTAGATTAGTGTAGTAATTCCAGAAAAAGCAAATGATTAAAGAATTGTAGTGAGTGCAGTGCACAGTGTCACTTATTTATAGTGATGTACTGTGCAGCTTTGTTTTTTTTACAATCCATTGACTGATTTAGATTTTTCCTCACTGTTGAAGGATGGTACTTCATATGGACCATCGTTTACGGTGAAAAAGTATGAAAGCTGAGAATGGTAAATAAGGGGAAATCATATTTTTACTATATTTTGATACAGTGTTACAGAATAACCAATGTGAATTGTTATATTTCTGTACTTTTGAAGATGAACTACTTACATATCATAATTTATTTTCTTTTTCAATAATGGCTGGGCAAGGAAATAGATTAAAGTATTGCCCCCCCCAAATGCAGGAAGCTGCACTTCCAGCAGCCCCCTGCATGTGGGAGCAATGCCAGCTGCAGCGGGAGGCGGTCAGCCAGCTGGGGCCACAGGGGCCTTGAGGCTCCCCCAGAAATCCCCAACCAGCACACTGAATGTGCTGGGTGGGGCCAGGGCACCCACTGAGACTTGGCTGGGCCCTGGGAGATAGTTCTCAGGGAATGAAATTGGCCCAGGGAGGGGGCTGTGTGGTCCCCCTCCCTCATTGAATTTCGACTGGGCCTCGGGGGATTGGGTCTCCAGGGTTGAACTTGGCAAGCGAAGAGGGGCAAAACACCCCCTTCCCATTTTTCCTATTAGTATGAAAATGTCTTCCACCTTTTCCACATTGAAGTACAGCTTAACAAAAGGCGTTCAAGCCAGTTTCCAGCCGACTTTGGTGATACGTTTTTGGTGCAGAGGAATACAAGGACATCTCCACCTAATAAAGAAGCACTTACATCATTTAGTTAAGGGGAAGTACCCATGTTTGTTGGAGATTCACCTCTTTGTAGTCTTGTCATCTACTCTTGCTACAGATTCACAATATCACAGATTTTTGGGTGAAGGCGCTTGAGGAACAATCACATTGCTGAAATTACATGCACATAAGATCACTGGAAACATTACCTCATAGTGTAGAATATGCACAGACATATATCCAATGAGGTAGCACTCACTAATTAACCAAATGAAAGTACTCCAGTTGGGTAGACTTTTTTCAAAATGAGAGTTGATTCTGGCCAAGGTGCTGATTTCACAGAAATTAAACCTCAGTGGGAACCATTCATCAAAGTAAACATAACAGTTGCCCCGGTTTAAGCTACACTTCAGTAAAGCACAAACAATCCTAACTTCTTGGGCTTGGCGAAGGCACAGCAAGTGTGTTTTCTCCTGTATTTCATGCTGAAAAACAATATGAAATCCTTAATGGAGGTGAAGTTATCATTGATTTATTGAAGCACACTCTGCTGTGTTGTGTCTGTGATGAGTGGTTTCTTTCTTGTCATCTCATGGTAAAAGCAGAGTTCATGGTTCTCCCTTTTAAATATACTAAGTATACAAATGCCCAAAATGCCTAGTACCATTAAACACACCCACTCACAGACATACACAAGAACTCACAGACCCACTCACGTACTAACACATGCACTTACACACCCACTCAGGAACTCACACAGCTACTCAATGTCCTATACACAGACATACACAGGTACTCACACACCCACTCACACATAGGCACTTATATACCTACTCACAGATTGATACAGACACTCAGACACCCACACCCAAACTCACACAGACACTCACCAACCATTCACAGATGTACACATCCACTCACTCAGCCACTCTCAAAGGTGCCAAGTTAGAGTTTGGATTAAAAAGTTGTAAAAACATAGAAATTCAATGAAAAACCAAAGGTTACAGGGATGTTATAGTTAGGAAATATTTTTTTTAAACTTAGAAATTGACTGAATAAACGACAGTTGCAAGAATGTTTATTGTTAGACTTATAATGCCCCAGAATGCACTGCATATGACTTCACATAGTACATCACTCATAACATGGTCAGTGATGTCACTGATGACATCACTGATGACATATCAAATGACATCACTCATTACATCATCCACAGAACCACTCATAAAACCACACACATTCCTATACAAACTCTCATACATCTACTCACACACCCACTCACATACCCATTCCCAGACCCATACAGGTACTCGCACAACTACTCACTCATCTATAGAGCCATTCACACACCTATCCACTCATACTGCCACTCACATAACCACTCACTCAGCTAAACAGCTCTTTATACAACTAGACACTCACCCATGCAGCTACTCACACAACCACTTATTTAACTATACAGCCACTCACACACCTACTATCCACCCATACAGCCTTTCAACACAGCTACTTACTCAACAATGCAGCCACTCACCCAGCCACTCACTCACCCACAAAGCTGCTCACACCCCCATTTATTTACCCATACAGACACTCACAAACCCACCCACTCACCCATACAGCCACTCAGACACCTACTCCCACATGTATTTAGACACAATCACACAGCCATACACATAATATATGTTAGAAGTGGTATCACTCATAAGTAGTAAGCCTAATACTAATTTACCTTTTGAGTAGATTCTGAAGCACAGAACTTTTCCAATGTTTCTTTCTCATCCAATTCCCCTTTCCCCTCTCTGGTATCTTCAGGGTTTCACTATCTACAGATTGTAAACCCACCAAAGTGCTAGTCTAATTTTGCCAAATGCATCATGATAGGAACAGCTGAACAGCACCTAAGGTAAGCATGGTGTTCCTATCTCATACTTGGCCTAAAGTAGTGGCAAAGATATTTAAATTAATTAAATCCCTCAACCAGAGTTTTCTCATAATACAATATCCAGTATAAGTTGTATTTGAAATGTATTAGTTAGCACGTGATAATAGATGTTGGATGTGTAGTCAGACAGACTCTCTGAATGTGTTTGAAGCCCACTTGGTGTCTGTGCTTCCAAAGCAGAATTACCTGCATATATCTGAAGTAAAGCTACTGATCTCCAAATTCAGTGCTAAAATGCCCCCCTTTTTTCCATTCGCAAGAAGATCTGAGACAAATATATTGAAAAGATTTGGGAGCCAAAACATATTCCATGTGAGAAGTATGTTATGAATACTCAGGCAATTCTACAGGGATTATGCCCCCACCTCAAATATTACTCAACAGTCAAAATGTTGTAAGAAACATATTGGGGCTGATTCACAGAACTAATCTGAGATACAATTCTAAACGTACTACTTTTGGTATTCACAGAAGGCATTTAGTAGTAATAAAGTTAGGACTCCTAACTTTACTACTACAAATCCTAAACTTACTACTTTTGGTATTTACAGAAGGCATTTAGTAGTAAAGTTAGGACTCCTAACTTTGCTACTACTAAACTGAGAAAAAATCCTAAACTTAATACTTTTTGTATTCACAGAAGGCATTTAGTAGTAGTAACGTTAGGAGTCCTAATGTTACTACTACTAAATGCCTTCTGTGAATACCAAAAGTAGTAAGTTTAGGATTTTATCTCAGATTAGTTCTGTGAATCGGCCCCATTGTCTTTCTGCCAATTGATATTTGTAATCCAATTTTTCACATGCAGTTGCTCTAAGAACTCTCTAAAAAAGATATTGACAGGTCAGTGAATATTGCTAATAAAGAGCTCACATTTATGGTTCAATCATTATCCAGTTGGGGAAACATCAATTGTTGTTTGTGGATAGAATGTTTTCCCCCCTAAAACACCCATGTATCTCTGAAATGACACTCACGACCAAACCCCACCTTAGAATGCATTTTGGCATATATCTTATTATGTTTCCAGGAGGAAGGTCCTCAAGGAAGAAATATGGGCTTCTAAGGTTATTTTTTATAAATCAGAATCAAACTTGCACCCAGATAGTTTGCTCGAAAACTGCAATTAATAATACATAGATTGAATGCTATCAGCTGAAAATATGGCATAAAAAGAAGTATGTTGCTACTTATAATGAACCTTGCCTAAACTGATTCAAATTGTCTCTGAAGCATTAATTAAGGTCATGCAGCTGGTGGAAGTAAATGGTGAGGACTGAGCCTGAGGCCCTCTCCAGGCCTCCTACCAGGGAGCATAGATGCCAGCTGTTTTCTAGAAAACCAGTACTTTATATTCCTCCTATATGCCTTTTCTCATCTATATACTCATTTGTAATCTCCCCAGGGTGTATATTTAGAAACCTCTTGTACTCGCCTGACCGGTAACCTCCTGTCACGTGGCTTGTTTCTTTGCTCAACTAAGAGTGTTCTCCACTGTGGCCCACCACACAGTTTAACAAAATGTCAGCCTTGTCCTCAGTGTAGTTTTACTTCCTTTTGGGTGTCATTGTCTACATGTATCCATTGTGCAGTATTCCACCAATCAAGTACTAATTTGCATAGGCAAGCACACACAGCATTGTAATTTTATTATTTATGAATACCAAAAATTGAGAAAAGTGTAGCAGGGATGCTTCTACATAGCATACATCTTGCTCATATTTCTCCCTTTGAGAATAGAGCCCTGTTATATCCTGCAATTTAACACACCAAGTAACCAATGGAAATGGCCTTGTATCCAAGACTTTTTTGATAAGGGGTGGGCCATTCTTGCACTTGGGCTAGTGGTTGTGATGATTACTTTAAGACAGTGATATGTTTTTAACTGAATAACATTTTGGATTCTGGAAGTTGTATCTTTGCTTCAAACAGTAAAGGGCTCACTGAAGTTACATTTTATGGTGTGGGGCTGGGAATAGTAAAGAAATAGTGAGGCAAAATAGGCAGTGTCTGTAACATGTAGAAACTGCGTCAACCTTCTGTGCTATAGATCTGAGGGCTTGAAGGACTCACAGGCAGCTGGCAATTAGTGGGTTTAGTGGGTTTAAATAGTGCACTGATATTTTGCAACCAGTGTGCCATATTACAATGTCATCAGCGACGACCTGTATTGTGCATCAGTGGTAGGGCAGACACACACACTCCGACACATGCACACTCTCTTTTATTTGCGTGCACACATACTGACACCCTGAACATACACATGCACAAACTCATTGGCACACTATGTACACATGCACAAATACTCAAACATTCATAAATACACACAAGTATGCATGCACCCAACATTAAAAAAAGAATAACTACTGGGCCGTAGCAATGATCTTGGGTGGCGGGAGAGAAGCCTCTGTTGTTTCCTAATAAAATGAAGATCCCATCCCCTCCTCTCATTGGCTGACCTTGCCAAACGTCAGCCAATGAGAGGATGACCTTTCTTATATTTTCACAAAGTAGAATGGGTAGAGTGAGAGTTGCTAACCCTACCCCACTCTGTGACAAGCATCACTGATGGAGACTTAGTCCTGGACATTTCAGGGCTTAAATGTGAAGCATCCAGGTCTGAATCTACCAGTGAGGCTCCCCCTCATGATGAAAGACTTTGCAGGGGTGAGGAGTTTACACCCACTGGGCTGTGAAATCTTAAGCTTGGCAAATTTCAGCTCAGGCTGCCAGGTGCCTGCAAATTTAGCACATGTACAGAGCCTGACTACCTGACAAGACTTTGAAGAGTGCCTGTAAGGTTGGCCTCTGCTCAGCTTGCCAAACACTCTTCCTGCATCAGAAAAAGGTGGCGGAGTGTAGCCCCTCTGCCTTTAATGATGGGCTGTGACTTAATGATATATGTACTAATCAGTTACATCACAGAGACTCACAAATGACCTGCTTGTAGAATATTAATTTGGCAGGTCATTATTTGTGAACACTTCACTTTGCTATGAGCACAGAGATGTTAGACAAGGGACAGCATACATCCTTCCTGTGTTGGTTTCTCGAATGGCTGAATTAAATGGACAATTGCTGCCTTAAAACTCTTTCCATATAGGAATACATTTGGTGAAGCATGTGTAGTTCATATCAAGAATGACTAACATTATTTAAAAATGGAAGCTGTCAAACTTTGTGAATTTGATACCACCCCAAATCATTGTCAGTATTGATCAATGATTTGCAACTGCAATTGTTGTCACAAACCATTGACACATATCATTTCCAATCTGAATAAAGATCCCTTTTTTGCCCTCTCTTAAGCATAATTCTAAATGAGTTGTAGAGCCTTTCTGTAAGTTGGAAAGTCTTCTGACTCACAAAAGGGGTTCTTTGCATCGCAAAATTCCCCTCTATTTTTGCAAATGCTGTGATTTTGTGAATCATGCATCTGTAAAGATGTTTTGTAAATCAGGCCCTGAGGGGGATACTAAAGCAATCCCTTGTGTATAATCACTCAATTCTGTATTCATCTACAATAAAGATAGAGGACAAATGAGAACGATTTGGGGTGATTTAAGAATTACAAGTGCAAATTAAAACACATGTAATGCATTCCTGTGCACTATGGGTGTATTTTCTATATTACCTATTGCTAAATGACAATAGCTTTTTTCACAAACGTTAATCAGAAATGTAATCCCAAAAACCTTATGCCTGTGATTAGAGTGAATGTCTGAACATCTCAGAACTCACAAAGAATTCAAGGATTCATCCCATGAATATGCAGTTTCTCTGGAGTACTGATTGTCATTTATGAATGTGTACATTTAGTAACTTCTCTTTTATGTAAATGTTGTACAGAAATGCACTTAACTTTGACTTTTTTGTGCACTGGCAAAATATGTGATTCCCATAAAGAAAATAATTCCTGTGTACCTCATCAGATTTGGGGGTGCTCTCTCCCCACTCCCACTCAGCTTGAGGATCTACTGCTGAACTTAATAAGAGGGCAAAATTGTGAACATAGTCAAACAAGAAGAAAACAACATAATCCTTAAAGGGTCTTAGGTCACAGGACAAAGGCATTTTAGAGGTCCTTCCTTTCCCCACTTGAGTTTTGATGGCATAATCTCATTGGATGATCGCAACAATCGGTGACTTTAGCTTGGACAAGAAAGTGAATTATTGGCTGAAGTAAATGGGAGTCCATTACAATTTCTAAAGTCGCAAACTTGTTACATTGATGTTTAGCAGTGGCATCCACAACTTTTGCAGTACCACTCAGTTTAAAAGTTTGAAATGAAAAATCCCTAAATTTAACAGATAACAACAAATTTACATTTGATTGTTTGACTAGCCTAAGATCTTGATTGGTCACTTTTGGATTTTTACCAATTATTTTTTATTCCATTTTTTTAACCTTAAATATAGAGGGAAATGGAGGTGGATCTGGACACCCTGGCAAGTTTTACTGAGGTAGAGATGAGGGCACTGTGAAATGTAAGGAAGCTGAAGATGAGCCTTGTAAGAAGCTGGCTTTATTTGTGTGGTCACTTATCAGCAAAGCAAAGTCGTAGACCCCACTGCTGATCTACCAATGTAGGAAGCTGGCTCTCTATATAGGTGCCGATTCCGATCCGTTTTTTTACGTACGATTCGTACAAGTCCTGTACAACCGGTGAAGTACGATTTGCACATGAAAAGTACATATGAATCATTTCGGGAAAAGTCTACGAGACATCCCCGGACAGTTTTACATACAAATCGTAAAACCGAAGTCCGAGCGCGCAAGTACGATCCGTACCGCCCGTCCGAAAACACAAGCGCATGGAAAAGGCCCCGTACGGAGCGAACGCCGTACCACTCGTATCCGGGCAAACATGTGCCCGGGATACGAGTCGTACAGCCCCCCCTCCCCCCATATGTCAGCACCGTACCCTCCCATGTCCACACTCTACCCCAGCCCCATACGTGTACGCGCCGTACCCCACCACCATAGCCCAGCCCCGTACGTGTACACACCGTACCCCACCACCGTACCCCAGCCCCGTACATGTACGGACCATACCCCAACACCGTACCCCAGCCCCTTACTTGTACGCACCATACCCCTCCACCATACCCCAGCCCCGTACTTAGATGCACCATACCCCACCACCGTACCCCAGCCCCTTACTTGTACGCACCGTACCCCACCACTGTACCCCAGCCCCGTACATGTACGCACCATACCCCACCACCGTACCCCAGCCCCTTACTTGTATGCACCGTACCCCACCACCGTACCCCAGCCCCGTACTTGGATGCACCGTACCCCAGCCCCGTACATGTACGCACCGTACCCCAACACCGTACCCCAGCCCAGTACATGTACGCACCGTACCCCAATACCGTACCCCAGCCACGTACATGTACGCACCATACCCCACCACCGTACCCCAGCCCCGTACTTGTACGCACCATACCCCACCACCGTACCCCAGCCCCGTACTTGGACGCACCGTACCCCAGCATCGAGTATGTACAAACCGTACAACAACATTGCATATGTGAGCACTGTACAACAACATCGCGTATGTACGCACCTTACATACGCTAAAACGACTCGTACAGAATCAGGACACTGTAAAACAGCACAAGGAGGGTCAATTTGACTCGCACAACACCACAAAACACGTCTACAGTAGAAAAAACATCTAAAAGACTGACCTGGCATATCCAAACAGGCAAACAGAGGCCCAAACTCACAACCACCTCTTATAACATACCCACCAAAATTTCAAACCCAGCCACACCCACAAATGGACCAATAAAAAGGGCCCACACTCATAAATCATGAGCCTTTGCAACAGACCCACTGCTGACAGACACCACACACAAACAACTGCACCCATACACCTTAACTTCCACACCTTCACACAACCTCCTTCACACATACCCCCTCTACACATTCACACACACACCTACACATTCACACCCACACACCCACAACCATCCACACCCACACCCCACACCATGCCCACAGACAAGAATCCAAAGTTCACAAGGGAGGAGCTGGACATCTTTGTCAACGAAGTCATCAGAGTCGAGCCACAACTCTTTGGAACATTGGTCAGACAGACCAGCATAGCCGAAAAATCACGCCTGTGGCAGAGGATCGTCGATCGGGTGAATGCTGTTGCGCCCATCAGAAGGACCAGGAATGAATGCCAAGACAGGTGGTACGATCTGCGGAGGGCAGTCAAGCGCAAAATGAACGAGGACTACGCCCAGAGCAACATCACTGGAGGTGGGCTCCCACCCGCCGGTGGGAGTACACGGAGTCGAAGGAGTTGCCGAGCCTGGTGAGTACACAAACAACTTACGTAACATGGGGGTAATGGCATCCACACCCCAACCACAACAAATGCACTCACCTACCCCCAAGCCCTCCCCGGACACAACCACACTCAAAAACAACGCTCATGCCACTAACATGTGTATGCCCCATTCACAAAGCAAGGCCATGCCATGTCCCAGGCTACACAAAACACAAACCCAAGACTGGATGTCCGGGATTCTGGGAGGGTGGGGATCACTAAACATATTGTACAACTCAGAAACAGACACCATTGCCCTCAGCCCATATGGCCCAGGTACATACCCATGCACCATGCTCAATGCACAGGGACTGGCAAAGTACTGACAAGGTAGCTGACACTTGACCCTGCTGTAGGCAGCACAAGGCCCTCCTGTGACCACTGCAAACTCAAACACAAACACAACAAGCTCAGATATCTAGGACAGGAACCCACACTCACTGACATGGCAGCATGCTCCATGGGGGGACAGATACATCACCTGGGAGACCCACTGCCAAATCACACTACACCCACCAGCAGGCACCGTCAATCAATTATATACCACAAAGAGCTGCTCCTAGTGTGATGAACCAAATGCGGTTACAAGAACATTGTGAGTGTGGGCATCTCACAAAAAGTGACGGAATGGTCTCACACACCACCTGGTGTCATGCTTCATCATCGGCCAGTCCTCGCCCTCTAAAACCTTCGTTTGATAGAGGGCGGGCATACACCTGACGACAGGGATGCACTTCTAAATAACTAAGTGGGGGCCCGTGATATTGTGAGTGAAATTAAAAATCATTATGGTTATCAGAAGTGCTATTTTAATGTGACTGATAACTATATGATATTAAAAGCATTGGACGGTGAATGGGGTGGTTAGTGTCCCCTAACCGTCTCGTGGGTGGTCAACAAGTTTCTGCCGTGTCGGCCCAATTGGGTCCAAGTCATTCATCAGGACCTAAGTATACAGGGGGCTCCGTTCTTACCAACTGGTGGCAAGAAACTACCACTGCGCGGGTTTGGCGAAGGCCACTCTCCACTTCCTAAATGGCTTCCAAAGGTAAGGCCCTAATTGCAAGGATTACTTGCCCCATGGGGGGAGGGGAGGGGAAATATCCTGTTTGTCCGCTTATAACAGGAAAAGTTTCCCTCCTGAGTCCTAGGCGGCTGCTCCCGGTCCTCCCGAATGCAAACCGTCAATCAATTAACAATCGATCAGGGTACTTGTAAGGCGCGCTACTTACCCGTGAGGGTCTCAAGGCACTGAGGGGGGGAAGTTCCACTACTGCTCGAAGAGCCAGGTCTTGAGGAGTCTTCTGAAGGCAAGTAGGTCTTGGGTCAGTCGTAGGTGGGTTCGGAGGGTGTTCCAGGTCTTGACGGCGAGGTAGGAGAAGGATCTGCCGCAGGCGGTCGTACATTGGATGCGGGGGACAGCTGCGAGGGCAAGGCTGCCGGAGCGGAGCTGGCGGGTGGGGGTGTAGAAGCTGAGTCTGATGTTCAGCTAGGCTTGTCTGGCATTGTGGAGTGCCTTTTATGCGTGGGTGAGGAGCTTGAAGGTGATCCTCTTGTCGATGTGGAGCCAGTGCAGGTCACTGGGGAGGGGGGTGATGTGGCTGTGGCGGGGGGCGTTGACGATCAGTCGTGCGGAGGCGTTTTGGAAGTGTTGTAGCCGCCGTTGGTGTTTGGATGGGAGTCCTGCGTAGAGTGCGTTGCCATAGTCCAGTCTGCTGCTGACGAGGGCCTGTGTCACTGTTCTACTTGTTTCGGTTGGGATCCACCTGTAGATCCGGCGGAGCGTGCGTAGGGTGTTGTAGCAGGAGGAGGAGACAGCGTTGACCTGCTTGGACATGGAGAGGAAGGATGCGAGGATCAATCCTAGGTTGTGTGCGTGGTCGGTGGGTGTCTGTGCTGTCCCCAGAGCGGTCAGCCACCAGGAGTCATCTCAGGCTGAGGGTGTGGGTCCGAGGATGAGGACCTCTGTCTTGTCCGAGTTCAGTTTCAGATGGCCGCTCCTCATGCAGTCGGCGATGGCCCTCAGACCCTCGTGGATGTTTGTTTTGGCGGTGTGAGGGTCCTTGGTGAGGTAGAGGATGAGCTGGGTGTCGTCGGCGTAGGAGATGATGTTGAGGTTGTGGTGGCGGGCCACTTGTGTGAGGGGGGCCATGTGGATGTTGAACAGCGTCGTGCTGAGGGATGATCACTCACCCCTTACACAAGCACACACCCCCGGGGCAGCCAATGGAGTTACCCACTCTCACAATGGACATGTGACACAACAAGATCAAGCTACAGCCAAAGAAGCATCCAAGCCCAAATTCGACATGTCAAAAACCCTGGAGAACATTTCAATCAGTCCCCTGCAACATACTCATCCACAAGTGAACATTGATGTGAATGCTAGGCACATACAACTACCTGGAGGAGCTGTGGCAACTAGAATATGTATGAAACATGGATGTCGCATTAAACAGCATTAACATTGTCTCTCTCTCACACACAGGGCAACGTCATGGATCCCTCCCAACAATGGGGGGGAAGTACCACAGTCCCAGGCTCGGGAGAAACCTGATCCCACCGGCAGCGACACCTCACAACACTCCGCGGATGACCCCAACCCACCTGGCCCCTCTGGTGTCCAAGCCCCTGTAGCACCTGCTTCAGGTACATCTGTGCCAAGCACCACCCCCATTACTGCCACATCCCAGGAAACACCCAGGAGCCCTGCCCACACTGAACAACTGAGCCAGTCTGACCTGGAGGGACAAGGTTCGCCGGGCACCCAGGAGGAGGCAGACAACCCCGCAACTGCCTTCCCTCAGGGGTCCCGTAGACCTGATGTGCCCACAATGGCAGGCCAGGCTCCTGTGGGCAGGGGTGGTGGGAGTGGAGGCGAGAACCTGACCAGACAGCTGAATGGACCGGTATGTCACACGTACGCAACATCATGGAGGCATACCGGCGTGACACCAGAGCCATCAGTCAGGTAGTGGCGACCCTCACAGACATTAAGAATCAGCAGACCGAGCAACACGCCAGTCAACAACAACACCAAGGACGGATGGAGGCAAGACTGGCTGAGCTCCTGGCGGTGCAAATGGACATAAGCCGTTCACTCCGTCTGATCGCCGACAACATGGCCAACCCTCCCTGTGCCACCAGGCGAAGACCAACACCAGCCACAGGGAGGGAGGAGGAGGAGGAGGATTTGTCCGTCAGAGCGTCCCAAACATCATCAAGGCCTGCATCTGAGGGTCCCCGGAGGAAGGTGGGCCGTCCACGGAAAAGACCGTGAGAGGCAGCGGACCATCCACATCTCCCAGGTCACCTGGCCTGGCACCTGGCCTTCATGCGCAACAGCAGCACCTCATTCACTGACATTCTCTGCCACATGGACTTGCTGGTCACAGTCTGACCAATGATGACCAACACTGTGGTCTGGACTCTGATGACTTCAAATGCCAAGGATCCCATTTCCCCCTGTGAACTTTGGATTCTATGCACCCGGTAAAACACGCACCCCACCGAGAATAAAACTAATTATTAATTATTAGATGTTGCAGTCATTTTGCATTAGTCCACAACATACGTGTGGGTAAATGTCAAACTATGCCTGAGTGTTGAACTAACTCCAGCCATACATACCCTGGGATCTGAGTCCGGTACAGGACACACATGGGTCACAATGTATCATCCGACACAGCCTGGGAGCCCAATACTCACCCGTGATGGCCTCAAGCTGCTGAGGGGGGGCTTGCAATACTGTGCGGACAGACCAATCAGGAAGAGGATTATGAAGGCCTAGAGGTCATGGCTCATGTGGAGGTTCCCGGGGAGGGAGACCCAGGTATGTTTGGCCAGGTGGGAGAACCATCTCCTTCATGCTGGAGTTTTGTGGATGTGAAGAATGGTGGCCAGGCCAAGTTCGGATGGATAGAGTTGGGCCAACGGGGTCTTGGATGACAGACGTATATGGTTGATTTTGGGGTCTGGGGTTGTTGATGGCCTCCTGAGTGTGTGTGAGGAGTGTGAAGGTCATCCTGCAGCACACAGTGATCCCTTGCAGCTATCTCAGGTGGACGGTGATGTGGATGGGGTGCGGGATGTTGAAGCTGAGGTGTGCAGATGTACCCTGGATGTGGACAAGTTTCCCGTGAGTTTGGATGTACTTGCTCCGTAGAGGGCGGGGCAATAGTTGACACGGCTGATGTCGTGGACCTGGGGAATGGTCTGTCTTTCCTTGGAGTGGATCTATCTGTGGATCATGTGCATCATGCAGAGGGTGTTGCAGCATGAGACACAGATGCTGGTGATTTGCATGGCAAATGTGAGTGACAAATCCATGATGCACACCATCTTGTGTGCGTGGCCACTGGGTGCTTGTGTAGGGCCCCTGCGGGTGGGACACAAGGAGTTGAGCCAGCTGTAAGGGGACAATCCTAAGATGATTACCTCAGTCCTGTACAAGTCCAGCCTCAGGTGGCTGATGTTCAGCCATTCATCCACGGACCTCATGCCTTCATGAATGTTGGAACTGGCAATGGCTGCGTCTTTGGTGAAGGTGAGGAGCACCTGGGTGTCAATGGCATACGACATGATGATGAGGTTGTGTGCGCATGTGATGGTGGAGAGGGGGTCCTGGACACATTGAAGATTGAAACGCTGAGAGATGATCCCCGGGCTATGTGCCAGATGATGCCACTATACTACATGCTGAAGGCTTGAGTCCCACTCCCATGGCCATGCTGGTGGACGGAGCCGGTGTGGAGTAGGAGGGACATGATCTGGTTGGTGTGACAGGGCCTGGAAGGTGGGGCAGTGCTGTGTAGGCAGTTGGAGTTGCGCACTCACCATGCAAAGGTGCCGTGTGTGCGCTTAGGGAATGCCTGAGAGCAGGCGGTTGATTTTCGGATGGACATTGCTTGGAGGGTGGCTGCAACATCAGACTGTAGTGTGATGTGGGTCATGCAAGGACATGAGGGTCGTGCAATGTGCACGTTGCATGTGCTGACGGTCCTGCCTTTGGCACCGCATGGCCGCAACAGTGGCACAGACAAGATGATGACAGCCAAATGAATGGGTGGAGGGAGGCAGGCAGGAGCAACTTTGAGGCGTGTGTGTTGCAGAATCCCACTACTTTGTGTGCCCTTGCTGCCGGGGCCGCAGCAGCAGGCGGCATGTCCTGGAAACTATGCCAAAAGTAGCACACAAAGACAAGGATGTCAGAAAGGACAACTGTAACAGGCGTATGTAAAGGAAGGAGTGTCCGGTTACCCTTGGCACACCCAGAGAAAATGGATGCACAATCACCAAAGATGACTGACACGGGATCAGGAAACTGAAGGCCGAGCTGCGCACAGGAGACACACCCTCAGCAGGCGTTGACGGCCCGCCGTGGGGACCAACATGTCCAGGAGATGCCGTAAGATACAAAGATACCGCAAAACACAATGTAATGTGTTATGTTTCTGGCAAAGGTTCGAGTCTGATGGTCATGAGGTGGACCATGGGATCTGCGTGCCATCACAAGGTCTCTGCAAAGGATCTTTGGTCATGTGTGTTATTTGTTTTTTGAGACATTGTACCAAGGAGTGTCCCTTCCTCCGTGGCACCTGACATCTTGCCCTGCAGAGAGTTGCACAATTGTTGTGCTGACCTGTGTATACATTCCCTTTGTTGGTGACGGATCCCTTCAACTATGGCCATGCCTGCTCAGCAATGTCTCCGGCTGCATCGTCTGTGCCATCCTGGCTAGTCACTGTACATGTGTATTGAGTATGTTGCCATGCCTTCATGGAGAAATTCTCCCTTTTCCGCACTATGCATGTGTGTAATCCCAGCCTAGCACACATATGGTACTTGTTCTGCAGGGTATTTGGGCACCTGACTCACAATTGTGGGCATTGTATCTGTGGGAACTCCACCCTATTCCTTCCATGAGAGACAACATCTTGGTGGCTGTCCCAGCACCTGTACATTCCTATCAGTCCTGGGATGTGCATGACAGTGTGTGTTCCCTTTGGCTCTCTTAGTTTAGTAGGCATTGACATGACTATACAGTCTTGTGGCATGATCTCTGTGTGTGTATTGTGCTGTATCCGCCAGGGGTGGGTATGCATGTGTCATTTGTCCTCACATCCACATGTGGTGTGTCATGCAGTGGGGGAAAGACATCCATCCTCATGGGAGTGGGACACTGCTGTCAGTGATGTGTTGTTATGGCACTATGAACATAGTCGAAAATTAGGGATGTGTACATACACCCATGGAGTTGTGGTCATCTGATAATGATGTACACAGACCCATGTCTCTGTCCACTGCTGGTATTCCTCTGCACCCACCCCTCGCATGTCTCTGTCCACTGTTGGGAGTGATAGGCACCCACCCCCATGTCTCTGTCCACTGCTGGGAGTGATAGGGACCCACCCCTCACATGTCTCTGTCCACTGCTGGGAGTGATAGGCACCCACCCCCATGTCTCTGTCCACTGATGGGAGTGATAGGCACCCACCCTATGTCTCTGTCCACTGATTGGAGTGATAGGCACCCACCCCTCACATGTCTCTGTCCACTGCTGGGAGTGATAGGCACTCACCCCTCACATGTCTCTGTCCACTGCTGGGAGTGATAGGCACCCACCCCCATGTCTCTGTCCACTGCTGGGAGTGATAGGCACCCACCCCATGTCTCTCTCCACTGATGGGAGTGATAGGCACCCACCCCTCACATGTCTCTGTCCACTGCTGGTATTCCTCTGCACCCACCCCTCACATGTCTCTGTCCACTGCTGGGAGTTATAGGCACCCACCCCCATGTCTCTGTCCACTGATGGTATTCCTCTGCACCCACCCCTCACATGTCTCTGTCCACTGCTGGGAGTGATAGGCACCCACCCCCATGTCTCTGTCCACTGCTGGGAGTGATAGGCACCCACCCCCACGTCTCTGTCCACTGATGGGAGTGATGGGCACCCACCCCTCACATGTCTCTGTCCACTACTGGTATTCCTCTGCACCCACCCCTCACATGTTTCTGTTCACTGCTGGGAGTGTTAGGCACCCACCCCCATGTCTTTGTCCACTACTGGGATTGATAGGCACCCACCCCCATGTCTCTCTCCACTGCTGGTATTCCTCTGCACCCACCCCTCACATGCCTCTGTCCACTGCTGGGAGTGATAGGCACCCACCCCTCGCATGTCTCTGTCCACTACTGGTATTCCTCTGCATCCACCCCTCACATGTCTCTGTCCACTGCTGGGAGTGATAGGCACCCACCTTTTCGGAAGTGCAGTAATACAGTTGCTGAAGAAAGTACTTGAACATCGTCAAGTATTTACCGTGATGGTCACTGTAGTATACACGGCGGTAACCTGCATTAACGTCAAACAATTTAGAATTGCAGGCAAAGGGAGAAATCGGGAGACAGGCAGAACTGTCAATCAAAGACCATTGCAGTCAGGATTAAAAGCACACAGGCTTTGGCTAGTCATGTGCCAAAGGGCACTTGGGTCAGATTTGGTATCTACTCTTTCAGAGCCCATGTCTTTGGGGTCCCAGGAACTGAGTGGAAGATGCAGTTCTCAGTTACCTTGCAGGGTTATGTGGAAATGTCTATCACAGGGGGTGCCAAAGATCCACCTCGGTTTGTCCGTCAATGAATAGCAGTCATTCCAAGACTGTTTCTGCCACACAGTCGATGCCTACCAAACAGGAGATGCAAAATCACAGGAACGGGGTCGTTTTCATGCTCAGTCGCAGGTGCTGTGGTGTGCCTTCTTGTTGGAGTGAAGACTGAAGGGGTTGTTGGCCGGACTTGGCTGCGGCAAGTGAATCTGAAAGAGACCTTACAGACTGGAGGTTGCTGGGAGTGCTGTAGGGGCTCAAAACTAGGGGTGTGCGGAATTTGCGAAATTCACTTTCGCAAATGATCGCGAAAATGTTAAAAATCTCCGCAAACACGCGGAAATATCGCGAAGATGCGGAAGTTTTTTTCCCGCCCGTTCGCGGTATTTTCTGCATGGTCGTGGCTCGCCAACTTACCCATGCAGTTGCTCACGGACACGGCCATCTTGTTTTCACTTGTCTCGCAGTGCATGATCATGAGAAGAAAGACGTGATTGCGCGACGAATGACGTTATTGCGGGCGCGAACTGTCGCGAGACAGCGCAAATGGCTACCAACAATCCAAAATCTCTTGGAGAACGCGACCGGATCGGGAAAACTTGTCGGCGAACGCAGGGATTCAGGTAAGGCGATCACGTGCATGCGAGAATGTATCATTTTACAGCACGAGCAAGCAAAAAATTTCCGGTAAAATGCGGATTGCTGAAATTTTGACATTTTCGCGCTCTCCGCGGAACGCGAAAATGAAAAATTTATCGCGATTTCCGCGAGCGGAACGGAATTTTAGCCCAGGCCTACTCAAAACATCGATGAGAGCCAGCTACCACTTGTGGAGTGCTCTTGGCGCTTACATGTGGGTCATAAACTTGACGGACCCTGTGGCTTTTGATTTGGGCTGCATCATGCAGGGGACTGGTTCCACTAATACAAGGGAGTTCCTAGTTCTTTGTCAAAGGCAGGCAGACCTCCCAGGCTTCTGGAGTACAGCTGCAGGATGAGTCAACTTTAGTGCAGGAGTTGGAGACAACCGGCAGACTGGCAAGTTTGGCAACAGGCCAGTCACACATTCTCTTCTCCTTGCTCTGTGTAATTCTTCTATGTCCTTCTTCTTCTAGGGTCAGCAAGATCTAAGGAATTTGGGCCCAGGGGTTGACAACTAAATACTACATTTAGGGGTGTTAGAGGGTGTTGCCAGGTAGTAGCTAGTGTGCTACGTATCTGTAGGATGACTACACCCTCCTATGTTCACTTCCATTGGAAAGTGGGAATAACCTTGTCCCTGGTTGGCTAATTCTCTCCAAGACAAAATAGAGGAATTTGAAAAGTGGGACCCACGTCACCTGCCACACCTTAGAGGCGGTGCTGGCTGAACATGGGCCCACCTCTAACTAATTTTCCTGCCTGTTCTTCCACCAAAAGTGGAGCTGGGCAGGGGGGTTGGCATCCTCCACTAGCTGGAGATGCCTGGGTTGCGTTTCAAAGGTGGCTTTGCCTTTTAAGTTTCCTGCCTTGGAATGCCATTCCAGCCTGGAGGAGGTGGAAATAAACTCTTCCCAGAATAGGCATTGTTCCTCCCCTCTGAGAGTGAAGGCTTTCACCCCATGAGGTCAGAGACATGTCAAGTGGTGGCAGTCTGGCTAAGATTAGTCAGAGACCACAACAGTGTTTGGTTGTTTTTCAGGGGGCACCTCTAAGGTTCCATCTGTGTGCATTTATTAATAAAGCCAACACTGGCATCAGTGTGGATTTATTAAGACGAGATGATTGGTACCAAACATCCCTGGGTACAGTGAAGACATCAGGGTGCTGGGGAACTCCTAATGACGGGTGTCCAGCCCATGTACTCTCTATGGCTTCCTTGCACACTTACAATATCTAAGAATGGACTTAGATATTTTCGAATCATAAATGGCCACATATAGTGCACAATGCCTTAGGGCTGTAAGGCCTGCAGTAGGGGTGACTTACCTATACCTCATGCAGTGTCTGTGGGCATGGCACACAGCAAAATGTGCCATGTCGACTCCTCAGTTTTCTCTGCACCAACACAAGCAGCCTGCAATGGCAGTTTGCATGATCTTGGTGAGGGGTCCCTAAGGTGGCACAATGTGTGCTGCAGCCCTAGTGGGTCCTCTTCAGTTCCAATGCCCTAGGTAACAGGGGTACAATTTAGTAGGGACTTAAAGGGCTTGCTGAAGTTGTGCTGATCATTGTACAGTTTTAGGGAGGTAACACTGGTACTGGGAACCTGGTTATCAGAGATACAGTACACCTCAGTCAAAGTTGCAAAAAGTGGGAGAGTACTTCAACAAAATTATAGTTTTCTACAGCCTGAATACCAGGAAGGCTAACTATGAGAAAGCTCTCAGGCCCTGGTAAGAGGACTGGCACTGCCAGGCATAGGTCACCTCTGGGAAATAAAAATATTGAGGAAACCCAAGAGGTGCCCTTTTTTCTGCTAACTGTTTCAGTTCACCCACCGCCCCCTCCAATTGCTAATACCTGTTAAGTGGTCAATCATGGACAATACCCATGTCTTTCTGGGACCAGTTATAAGCCATTGTCCTCTCAGTTAATATTCATCAACTCTTAGCCAGGTATGTGTATTGATCATCAGGAGTGGAGCTGAGAGACAAAGTGGTTATGAAGTGGTTATAAACCAGTCTTATCTAAGGCCGCAAGAAGTGCACTTGCTTAAAGTTACTTTCAAACTATAGTTATCAAAAATGTTCTTAAATTATGTCACTTTCTTTAGGCCATTAGCTTCTATGCCTGATATTATCCTCAGAGAATTTGAGAATCCAGATCTTCAAAGGATTCGTTCATTAATGGTCAGGATATACAATTCTCCCTATCGCATTAACCCTTTAAAGCCAGCTTGAGACTTTTTCCTAATACCAATTGCTCACACTTTTTCCTAAACCAGCAAACCAATCAAAGGCACTCTGTTGAGTAAAGCTCTAGTTTCACCACAAGTTTGGTTTAATTCTGTTCATCCGATTTTGCTATTGTGAGGAACAGCTTTTTTGACACCATCTTTTTATTCTTACCCCAGACAGATCTACTTAGGGCCACATTTACGTAGCTTCTTTTTGGTGGCAAACAGCCCGATTCCCAGAAGCAGGTTGTTGGTGGCCAAAAGTAAGAAATGTCCTATGTACAAAGCCTAATTTTGCAATTTGGTAACCTATTGCTAAATCGCAAAATAGGTTGATGAGTTGGTATTGGGAAGGAGCATGTAAAGGGCGTCCCTTCCTTATAGCGGTTTGCAGTGCGATGTACAAATGTTTTGTGACCAAAATGATGTTGTTAAACATGAGCTTTTTAACACCATTTTCACTTTGGTGCTAATACAATGCCCAATAGGAAGGGGCCCCAAGGGACCCCTTCTCCTTTGTAAATGCATGCAAAAATATTTTTTAAGAGCAGACAGTGGCCCCATGGACCACTACCCACTCTTAAAAATGTCTAATATATTTTTTATTTTTCGCATCTCATTTTCATTGAAAAAAAATGGGCTGCATTTAAAAAAAAGTGTTGTTTTATTTGAAAGCAAATGCAGACTTGTTAGTCTGCTGACCCCATCAGGGCCCCATCCCTGTGTTTTTTAGTGATTCTCAGTGGGTTGCAAATTGTGACCTACCTCATGAATATTAATGAGGTAGCTCATTTGCTCCCGCTGACAATCGCAAATGAATCTCAGTGTAGTTTAGTGCATTTGGAATTGCGATTTTATAATTGCGATTTACAATTTAAAATGTTAGTACATGTGGCCCTATGGCATCTACTCTATTTAAACTTTTGAAAAGATTTGTCAAACAGGACCAAGTTATAAGCAAACTAACAAAACTTCTCATAGTGAAAAAGGAGTCTTAATCATAACCACACAGTACCTAAATATATGTTTACATATTTATATACAAAAGTATTCATATTTACAGGCATATATATTTTCACTCACTTTCCAAATTTCTATTGGTAAACTAAATATTCCAATCTGTAAGATGTATAGTACTCACTGCTTTGGTAACAGAGAGAAAACGGTCGTAGCTGATAAGCAGAATGCTGAAAACTGAAGATAAACAAACAGTAGAATCCACAGTTAGCCACAGTTTACATGGAATCCGTCCATGTGGCCATCTTCCTGTAAGTGCAGGAAATATATACCATGGAATGGAGAATGAACCTAAAGAAAATGAATTTGTTAACAGTATTTGATTGATACCATTCTTTTAACAAATACCGTTTATCAGTATGGATGTATTATTGTTTATATTGTTTGTTTTAGAAAACCATTAAGTAGGCAATGCACAAAGCGTATTCAAAGTACATAGCAGTTACATGCCTGAAAAAGCAAACCTTCACATTAATACTTTATGCAAAATTCACAAAGTGCTTCCCCCAAGGCATAATCAATATGTTTTTTATGATGTCAGCAACTCTATGATGTCAATGATGAGGTATTATGTGACGTTGCCAGTGATGTAATCGATGACGTCATTTTTTTTGTCATCTGTGACATCATGTATGAAGTTATGAGCAGTGCATTAGGGGCATGTAATGAATTGCACAGTATTTTTAAGGTTTGTTCTATAATCCTAATACTACTTTATCTGTATGCACAAACTTCAGGAATGTTCAGTCAAAGCTGGATGTAGTATTTGACTTTTGGCTGACCCTGCACCCAATATCTGGTCAATCAAGACTTTATTGGACATAGCTGGAAAATCACTCAACTCGCAAAACATTTGGCTGTGTGCATCAAGAGCTGTGTGCAGTGCCTGGCCTGTAGCTAGTCACTGTCCTCCCCAAGCTGCTGGCACCTCGCTTCATCAAGACTTTCGCCATGCACACTGAATATTGCCTGCATGCCTCTTACCAAATTCATGTTTGGTCATTCCTGCAACACAGAGCTCTGACCCTTTATGCAGCAGTGTTTGAAAGCAGGGTCTTGCCTCCATCCAGCACGCCACACAACCTTTCATGTTGCCAAGATCATCAGAGTCCTGCATAATGTCAGACCTGCACCATCCTTACATTTGCCAACCACCTATTTGCACGTCCTTTTGTCATGTGTATAGCTGGCCATAGAGTCTGGCCTGTGGTCAAGCTCTGTACCCACTCATACAGCCGGGCATGTGCGGTTGGTAACAGGGTCTGCCCTGCAGTAATAATTTGGATCAAATGGAGCAAAAATCATTAACAGAGATACAAGTGTCTTTTCAATGTAAATTGAGATCCAATCATATTTCAGTGGTGAGGTGATTTGTGATTTCACCAGATAAATCATCAAGGAAGCCATTCTGGATAACCTCATTAACTTGATGTGTGAAGCCATTTTCGTGAATTTGAGGTGAGTTATGTTTTTCCCAACAAATCATAACTAACTAATAATGTTTTTTAGCTTTTCTTTTCTTCATCGCTTTAAGTGTATTTTTTCAGTGAATTTGAGTTTTTAAAAAAACATATGTTAAAGCCTTCAGACTAAAAGAAACAATAACTCATTCTATTTTCCAGAGAATATTCCTGAGTCATTGATAAAATTTTGTAGCTATGGTACTGATGCATATTATTCTCAATAGGCATTTTTTATTATGTCAAAAGCATTGGAACCCTTTGATGAACATTTGACAGGTACCTAGCATTTTTAGACTACTTTTGGATTTTTTTAAATCATCCAGGACCTTTACAAGGCACAGAGCTAACGGGGGTTCAAAAATTTAATTTACTGATAACTTTTGCACTATCTTAGGAATCCACAGCATGTTTAGTTTTCTGTTAAAAGTGCCAAGATTCTGCAGCTTCTGGAAGTGTGGCCTGATTAAGGGCAGGGCAAAAATGTTATTGTTTGCTAATAACTGCCACCCTTTGACAAATCAAAACAAAATTCAACAGAAATGTACATGTTTCGTTTTCTGTTGTTATGTCATGTATCGTCCTGCTCTGCTAAGGTGATGAGAAGCATGGTTAAAGGGACAATATGAGCCTAGCACCCTTTCAAAAATCCACACAACAATAAACATTTGCATGTAGTTTTCTGCTAATATGTCAAGTTAAGCCCAGTGTTGCTTTATTTTTGCATTCGGTCATTTAGACCGTGGCATACAAAGGTTAAAAGCATATATCCACTTTTTGATGGATATAGAACTATGGGAATGGGAGTTTGCCTTAGTATATTGAAAGCCTAATCCAGGAACCCAAAAAGTGAAAAGGATGTGAAAGGACAAACAGTTGATTTATTACATGAGCAAACTGTTTATATAGTAAGTATGATTCACCGCACAAGTTTTTTCACTAATCAGGGGGCGTATCTGTTGCCTTACTGAAAATATGTCATTGGGCAACTCTCCTATATGTTCCTTTTACATAGAGAGGCTTGAAATCCACAATTACGTGGTAAACTACGGTCTGGTATATGGGTCGATACTGCTAGCTTTACCTTGATCACGTTGCACCTTGGAAGGTACACTTTCATCTGTTTATATCTATATCTCTTAACTTCCTTTTCCTTATGCTCAGGTCCTTTGACCTCATTATGAATGTTATTTGTTAACTAAAGTCATTATATTATACCATATGACATGGATTTCGCTATATATTGCGTGAATGTTAGAATGAAACTGGACAGCACTTCAAGTACCATGGGGCCATGCATGCAGTTACGCCCACTGGGGCGGGGTACTTATGGATATACAGGTGCACCATTCGTCTTTGGATGTCAGGATGTCAGGATCAACCAGCCTGTGAAAAAGGGAAGAGTTCCAAAATGCATCGGCTTTGTACACCAATTGCCTTTGTTCCTAACCAACTTGCGCTGCAGCCGTGATTAAAGATTTGAAAGCACTACTTACCCGTTATTCTTGGCTCCTTCATTTGAGGTAAAACTTTGTTGATGGATATATATATATATATATTCACTGAAAAAACCACAGGTTTTACAGACGTTATAGTTAGGAATTAGCATTTAAAAAACCTTAGAAATTCACTGACAAAACCATGTGTTTCAGGGACGTTAAATTTAGTTGGACATTTGACTCATATAAAACCAGAGAAATTCGCCCGTTATAGCTAGTTGAGCTAACTATAACTCACGCGCCCGCAATGCACTGGTGATGAGGTCTATTGCATTTCTAAGGTTTTTTAAATGCTAATTCCTAACTATAACGTCTGTAAAACCTATGGTTTTTTCTGTGAATTTCAAAGGTTTTTTAAATGTTAATTTCAAATTTTAATATTTATAAAACCTATATTTTTTCTAATTTTGTTTATAATATTTTGGAACTCTATTATCCTTTTTTTTACATTTGAAAATATATGTAAATTTTTATATCTTCAAAAAAAAGGATGTATGTATATTTATTTTTTTAAACTAGACTACCGTACCGGTAGTGTACCAAGCTCCATCACCACGTGAATCCTATCCGCCATATTGCGAAACTCGTTAAGGATACGCATTTCGTATCCAACGGCTTCGTAGCACTGTGTCCCGCCTAACATCATATACGTATAAGGGCTCGTCAGCTCCTAGTTTGGTATGCGACGGCTGTCCGGTACCAATACGTGCGTTACGTCATCTACGTATAGGATCGCACCGGCTGCGCGTTTCGTATGCAACGAGTGCACGCTGCCAGGCCCTGTGTTACGTCATAGACATATGGTATCGCACCGGGTATGCCATTCCCCCATTTATTTTGTTATATCTCAAAACTATATCTAAATAAGTTTAAAGTGTATATGAGAGCAAGCAATAATCTAAAATATTTTTCACATTTATATATTTCTAACTGTAATAAACTTATATTATGGTAAATATATTTTCTCAAAATCACGTCGGGTGCGGCCTCCTTGCGCGCTCGGTTCGCGATTGCCATGTGACCTTAAAAAAAAGCTTTTGATTGGTTCATAACATTTCCCAATGTAACAGTTGGAGGACCCCACCCATTTTAGTCATTCTCTCTACACCGTTTGATGAGAGACACCTCTTTTGCTTACAGAGCTTTTTTGAAAACTTTTATGCTGTGTACACATATCTTATAGTACTCCTCTTGATCAATAACCATGCTCTGTACAGTAGCCTTCCACGTGTGATAGCCCTGCATCTGAAACGTTACATCAAAAAACAAATGTGTGTTACACAATGCCCCTGGTGTGTGTGTGTGCGCGCATTATTGTGCTGCCTTTCGGCCTGGGTATTGGTGGCTCGAAGGGGTATCATCAGCCACGGGCAGAGTGCACATCCTAGATCACATGTGACAAACAGCAAAGAGTAATGTGTGAATTTGTGTTGCAGTATGCTCTGTTGTCAGGCTTTACCAGTATAGTAGTGTGTCATATGTGAGACTTTCAGATTCACGTTTGACATGCATTGCTTGACTGTAATGAGCGTTATCACTGTGTATGACGTAGCCTCACTGCTGATCCTCCCTCCATCCGAGCACATTCACATGTGTGCGCTTCACGATAGCAACTCTTTCAATACTACCGCACACCATTGACATGCGTGTCTGCGCATATCCACAAGCTTGACAAACACATGTGATGTTGTCTATTCAATGTTTTTGGACAGCATCTCATTCGCAATAGTTGCAGCCCACCCTGTACATGCTACATTAATGTAAATTGCAGATTGTGCGACGTCAAAACTGCAACAGGGACACACACATAAGTATACTTCCTGGCCTGGCAGGAACTGAACAACGCCGAAGTCCCCGGAATAATTATTCACACCCCTACGCTGACCGCCGTATGCAAACCCTGCCCACTTTGCGCACGTATAAATAGGATAATGACAACGCCACATGTCCCAGTTCTTCCACACTGCTTCAGGTGATATGGCCGCATCACCCTCGCATATCAGAATGCGCAATAAAAAAAAAGGGATCCATGAGGATGTACATCATCCTGACAATCAAAACTACATCTGAATTGTGAAGCCTGCTGGCCGTCGTGTTTGAACACACACCAATGACAGCAGTTGAGCAGTGGGGCCTGGGTGCACAGGGGCTGCAATTGAGCGTGGTGTGGCGGAAGGGGTGGGGTGCATCAGCCCGGGTGCACAGGTGCAAACAAGCGATGTTGCCGTGTGTAAGGATGTGATCTCTGACCTCATTCAGTCACATCTCTGTCTCATTTTAAGGACCTGCAGGACCGTACTGTAGGCCTGAGCCAGTGGGCAGCGCTGCCCTACAGACACATGGCTGTGGCTTATGGGGCACTGTAGTGTGCTGACTACTAAGTGTAAATGCACACAGGCTTGTGCCACTGCATTGCATGCGCACATTATGCTTCTAGCATGCGCTCTGTTCCTTTGTATGTGAACGTTGGCATAACATTATTATTTACCCTTGTCTATTCTTGTGCACTCCAACTCCTCTTTGAACCATGATTACCACTAACAGTTGGTAGATCGTACTTCAAGAAGGAAGGATGCACTCAACTGGTGTTCTCTCTTAAGCTTGAAATAAACCTTCATTTACCTTAAGACGTTTCCACCATTATATTATTTCTCCCTTTTCAGACACTGAGTTAGTTGCACGAAAAAGCACGCAGCAGGTGCTCAACCGGTGCTAATGCTCTGGCCTTTCTGATGCCTTCCATCGTGGTATCAAGACACCGTCCCAGACCGGGGACCTGCTGTGCCACCCTGAGAGGCACCCCGGAGTCGGAGATCGCAATGGCACGTCGTTGGACACACCGGTTGTGGCAGGTGAGCAGTGAAGCCTCGGTGCGCAGGAGCTGCATTTGAGCACCGTGCAGGGGAAGGGCCTGGGGTCCAGCAGCCTGAGTGCACAGGTGCAGGCAAGCGATGTTGCCGTAGATAATAATATATTCTCTGGCCTCATTAATATCTCTGTTTCATTTTAAAGACTTGCTGGACCGCAAGGTTTCTCGCGGACCCCAGCATCCCAGACACACAGGTGACGGAAGGTAAACAGTGAGGGCTAGGTGCAGTAGGCCGACGCTCTGTCTCCTCCTCCCTCTGTTCTTTTGACTCTCCCTCCCCTTCTCCCTTCCACCCACTCGCTCTCTGTCCCATTCTCACTTTCTTCCTTTCATTGTGACTACCTTTCTTTTTCTCTTGGACATGGCACACATACTTATGTTTCTTTTTTCTCTTGCAGGTTTTGTACGCTGCTTCCGGAGGAGTCCCACCCACTTCTTTCATGTTTTACTGTTGTTTGTTCGAATAAAGTTACGTTTCCATTTATTTGTGTTGTTTTAATAAAAGTTATTTTTTTTACCAAAAATAAGTGAGTGTATGGGTCTTCTTTTTCTGACAACACTTGTCTGTAGTTTATTGTGAAAATCGCGGTTGATAGGAGGTTATGAGGGAAAACATGTGTAATTTTGCGGTGCACCTACCAAATATAAACCAACAGACTATTACATAAATGAAGCCTGGGTATTTCTACAACGGCAGGGGTTCTATGAGTGTATCACTCTATAACAACATGAGTACTGCCCGTGTGATTACAGAACCAATAAGGCACTGCCTAGGGCAACCCAGGCTTCAAGGACTGGCGAGGCCCACCCTGCATATTTAAGTAAAGCCCCAGAGGTTGCCAATGCCCGGTCTTGAGTTGGCCTCGAAGCCCCCGAACAATTTGTAAACAATACCCGGGGAGGTGTCAGTCCCCTTGTCTGCAAAACGTCTCTGTGCCCTCCCGCGCCTAATTTACATGTGAGATTAAGTACCCCAGTGCTGCAGAGACCCCGCAATATAATAATAGGATTGGCCCCGGAACATTACCCACCAGTGGGCTCATTTAAATGAACGGGTGAGACACAACGTAATTTTTTTTACCATCCGGATCCGCTTTATTGAAGCGATACGAGGTTTTCCTCCTCTCACTTCAACGAGGCAAACAAGAATTTACTATCACAGGGTGGAAGCAATGCTCCCGTCCTGTAATAGCAAACATAAATGTCCCGCGCATGCACACCTGGGACATTGTATGACCTGCGCCTGGGAGGTGGCACTCCATAGGGCCATGATGCATTGGTTAATGCACAATTACAGAATTAGTATAAACGCATACTAACACTACTTGCACACATGTAGTACAGCAACCAGAGTGTAGTGAAGAGGCAGAAGAAGCCCAAAATCAAAAAATATAAATCCTACCAGAGGTAGAATCACATAGTTCGATGAGCTGATGACCCTGGGATGAGTAGAAACAGCTTCACCAAGAAAACGGGTCTTCAGCAGAACGCAAGCAAGCTCAAAATCTTGGTGAGTGCTGCCTTCTTTTTACCTTCTCCCGCTCGTCGCCAAATTTATGTAGTGAAGAGGAAGACAGCAGTGGATCCGATAAGTAGATTTATTGCAGGAAAACAAGACAGCTTAAACAGCCACCAACAGGACCAGACAGCAAGGCAACCGTCTTCTCCAGCACCGCGTACAAACTCCCCAAGATTCCCCTCATGACAACCCTACATTCTAACGTTACATACTTACATTATAGTAGCATTACATACTAACATTCTACTATGACTTAAATTGGAATGCTACACAGAGCACAGGACTTTACAGCAATGAGCTCATGGTTTCATCCACGAGTCTTGAGACCGGTAGGGGTGAGTAGTTCGCTTCACACTCCCTGTATTGTATAAACGCAAACTAACACTACTTCTACAGGTATGCTACAGCGCCCATACCACATCACTTTACAGCAATGAGTTTGCGGTTTAATCCCCGAGTCTTCAGACCAGTAGGGGTGAGTAATTCGCTTCCCACTCCCTGTATAGTATAAACGCATACTAACACTACTTCCACAGTTATACTACAGAGGCCAGTATGCTACAGCGCCCAGAGCCCATCGCTTTATAGCAATCAGATCGGTTTGATCCTCGAGTCTTCACACCGGTAGGCGTGAGTACTTTGCTTCCCACTTCCGGTATAGTATAAACGCATGGTAGAGGTTAGTAGTTTGCTTCCCACTCCCTGTATGGTATAAACGCCTACTAACACTACTTCCACAGGTATGCTACAAAGACCAGAGCACCTCACTTTACAGCAATGACCTCACGGTTTAGGCTCTCGGTTTCATACCCGAGTGTAGCAGCATCCGTCTCAGCACCATGTCACTCTGAGCAACACCGCACTTTCAGTCTGGTAGGAGTGACTACTTCGCTTCGCACTCCCTCACAGAGGTTACAGTGCTCATATCCTCCTGTTTACTACTCTTTTTGCCCTTTTTCCCCCTTGCTCACTTCAATGGAATCACAAAATGGCTGCCAACACTTCCTAGTTGCAAATGCTCGCACCGCTCGCAGCCAATAAGCATCAAGCTCGTGCGCATAACGCCTCAGCCAATCAGATGGCAGAATTCCCAAATATCGATATCTGCAACTTTCAAAATTTCTCCAAAACTACTGAACGGATTTACACCAAATAAACAAAAGCATGCTTTCTAGACCAAGACCGTTCGACCTGTAGCCTTGTCTAACGTTTCCTATGGAAATTGCATAGAGAAAACACGATTTGGGACCCCCCTTTTTTCTCCACCCCCCTTGAGGAATCACCCCCAAGCTTTCAACGTAGGAGCTGATATGAACAAAGAATTAGTTTGAAAAATTTCATGAAGATTCATCAAACGACCCCAAAGTTATAAGCAAAACAAAAAATGCTCTTCCTATGGAAACTTGGTCCCAACTATAACTATCCAATGGCGACTGCCAGTAGCTAAGATATATATATATATATATATATATATATATATATATATATATATATATATATATATATATATATATATATATATATATATATATGTCATGTGAGCAAGGGCCAAGTGGCTCGAAACGCGTCATGGACTAGGCACGAAATTTAAACTCCAATAAATACCTTTTTTCAGCATTGGCGACTGAAGTTGTCCGTTCCTGTTGTTGTGCGTGACGGCATAATCTGGGAAGTTTCTTTGATATATATATATATATATATATATATATATATATTCACTTAAAAAACCATAGGTTTCACACATGTTATAGTTAGGTGGACATTTCACTCGTAAAAAACCAATGAAATTCCACCGTTATAGTTAGTTCAGATAACTATAACTCGCGCGCCCGCAATCCAGTGCTCATGACGTCACATATTACATCACTCATGACATGGTCAGTGGCATCACTCATGACATCACTGATGACATCATCCTTGTGATAGAGTGGCGGTCGCGCGAGTTATAGTTATCTGAACTAACTATAACGGTGGAATTTCATTGGTTTTTTACGAGTGAAATGTCCACCTAACTATAACATGTGTGAAACCTATGATTTTTTAAGTGAATTTGCAAGGTTTTTTAAATGCTAATTCCTAACTATAACGTGTGTGAAACCTATGGTTTTTTAAGTGAATTTGTACAGTTTTTTAAATGCTAAGTTATGTATTTTTTTTTTTTTAAGATTTTCACCGTGCGCGATTCTTTAAAAAAAAAATGTTTTTTCACCCTTCGGGATCCTTTAGGGACCCCCTGACAAAGGCTAGGGGGTCAGTAACTCTCTACCCTGCCCCCTTTTCACTTTCGCCACCTCTATTTTTCACTCTCGCACCCACAACAAACAAAATGGCGGCCGACACTTCCTGATTTCGACCGATTAGAACGTTGACTGACATGTAACCACCAATCAGAATTACGCTCGCGCACGTTATGGTACGCGCACGGTGCGCGCACGGTGCGTGCACGGGGCGCGGCTATAGATATGTATGTGCATTTAACTGCAATTTTCTCAGATAATAATGAACAGATTGACTCCATACATGCAAAAGGCAAAGGCACTTCCCTGACCTGAGGACTACCTCTCTGCCAAATTTCAAGTAATTCTGTTCAGCCGTTCGGGCTGTACCTTCGACTAAAGGTCCTATCAAAACCATTGAAATTCCCCCGTTATAGTTAGTTCAGCTAACTATAACTCGCGCGCCCGCAATGCACTGCTGATGACGTCACATATTACATCACTCATGACATGGTCAGTGACATCACTCATGCCATCACTGATGACATCTCAAATGATACTGGTGGTAACTGAGTCTGACTAACCAGTCCTAGAGCCAGTGATATGTTAAAAGACACTCAGAATACAGTGAAAACACCTACATGCACTAGGGAACACTATGCATTGGGGTCCCCCTGTGATTAGCATGACCTCCTCTGTAAGCCCCTAGTATATAATAGGGCAGGGGATTAAAACTACCTCTTAAAACGCGCCACAGGGCATCCCCTCCCTTCCCCACCGTGTAAACACGCCCTGTGGCCGTTTTAAGTTGGGAGATTAAGTCCCCTTGAGTCCTGAGGGTCCCTAGGGTCCACCTAGACCACTAGGTACCTCCAGTAAGCGCCACAGAGCTGCGTTGCAGAGAGATGTAAAAAGGGGCACGGCCTGCACCACCTCTCTGCAACGCAGAGCAGTGGCGCTTACTGGAAGCACCTGGTGGGCTAGTTGGCCCCCAGGATCCCTCAGGATTGAAAGGGAATTTTTTCCCCAACTTAAAACGCGCCACAGGGTGTGTTTGCACACGTCACCTCAGGCCCCGTCCCCTCTCTTCACCACTGTGTAAACTCGCCCTGTGGCCGTTCTAAGTTGAGAGATTAAGTCCCCTTGAATCCTAAGGGTCCCTAGGGTCAAACTAGCCCACTAGGTACCTCCAGTAAACGCCACAGAGCTGCGTTGCATAGCGGTGTAAAAAGGGGCGTGGCCTCAGAACACCTGTCTGCAACGCAGCTCCCTGGCGCATACTGGAGATACCTGTTGGGCTAGTTGACCCTCAGGGACCCTCCGTATTGAAGGGGAATTAATTCCCCAACTTACAACTGGCCAGGGGGCGCATTCGCAGAGTGCTGCAAGGAGGGGGCGTGGCCTCCGGCGTGATGCCGGTCTTTTATTTATTTTATTTTTTTAAGAAGGAGGGCTGTGTGGCCCCCCTTCTTTTTCTAATGTATTGGCCCAGGGGACCCCATCCCCCAGGGCCTGCATCCTAACTTATTTTGTTGAAAAAAATATTTTGGCCCTCCCAAGGCCATAATCAGCCCCGGGGACCCCAACCCCTGGGTCATGGCCTTTTTTTTTTTATTCTTTAGGAGGGGGGCTGCGTAGCCCCCCTCCTCAGGCCACTTATGGCCCCTGGGACACCATCCCCCGGGGCCGGCCTTTGTTTTTATTATTTTTAAAATATATATATTTATAGAAACACCTAGGACATGCTGTACAAACCGTATGTACCTATCACCATGACGATTTGTGTGATATTCATTAAAAGGCGACTATGCATACAATGAATCCACGTGGAATGTATTTACACCGCTAGCTTTGACATATCTGACGCCCAACCGTGCCTAATCCCGGCGCCCCCGCCGGTGGGTACTCTCCAAGTAGACACCCTTGTCGTTTATTTATACAAACATGGGTAGCTATTAACGGGCACAATTAATATACACGGACACTAAGCCATTCAAAGGGGATACGACAAAAATTTGACCAAACTATGCAAGAAACCCCCCTCACGGTTAATAAAACACACATCCACCGCCGGCTGTGTAATACTTTTTATTTTACTCTCTGGAAAGGAGACAAACCTCACTTGAGAGTCACAGTGTGCTCCTGGCTGAGCCCAATGCTGTGTTACACCCACCAGTGCCCGCCGAGTGCCACACACCTCTGTGTTGTATTCCATCAGCTAGTGCGTATGCCATGACACTCTCTAGCCCATGTGCTCTGTAACACCACCCGTGAATATGTCATGCCACACTTGCCTTCGCACGGGTTATATTGCCCCATCTAACGTGCCTTCCTCAATGCATATGCTATAACACACAGCGCTATGCCATACATATTACATTCTGGGATCCATATCTTTGTCACAGTGCATATGCAACGTTACACTCCCCAGTACATATTTTATATTACAACTTTAGAGACTAGTTAGGTTACACAACACTGCCCTGTGCATATTACACTCCGAGGCGCATATCGCATAGCGCGCGCTAGTGTCTATGGTATCTCGCGCTCTCCAATGAATCTGTCAATGCGCACAATGTATTGCATATTATATTTCACGCCCGGGTCATCTTATAGCACACTTTTTGGTGCATAGTTTATACCATATACTATATCTAGTTTTCATTTTCAATCGTGCTCTCAGGACTATGTTCTATATAACACTGCGTCCACCTACCCTTTTCATGGGCATTACATTTTGCGATGGGGGTGGAGGGTCAGGGGGTGTTTCTGCCAAGTGAGCCCGGAGTCACAGTCACAAACGTCCTCTTCCTCCTGAAAAAAGTGAGATTATGCTGCATACTTGTTCATATTTTAAGTAGTTCGCACAGACACACATTTTAAAAACAATAAAGTTCCTAATACCCACCTTCTCTGAACAGTTAGCTTGCTGCCCCATCCACCTCCTCCCTATCCTCTGTTGTCTGAATCCATGGACTAGCCTCCTCTCCTACCATGTATGGTCTGATGTGCTGCCACTGCCTTCCATTTAGCATTATGTACCAGTCCACTCCTCCTGCCCTCCATTGCCCAATTCTATGGCCCATCATTGACCTCCTGCTTAGCCTCTGTGCTTAGCTTGCTGCCCCTATTCTCCTTCCCCCTGCCCTCCGATGTCTTTGTGCATGCCCCTGCTCCATCCTTTTTGCCCACCATGTTCCATGGACCTGCCACTCCTATTTACTCTGAGTGTTCTGATGAGCAGCCACTCCCCTCCCACCTGCCTAGCATTGTCAGATGACTGTAACCTGTCCCTGCCACCTCCACCCTGCCTGTCCACATGCCATGCCCCTATCCCCTTCCTCCTGTCCTCTATGGTCCATTTTACTGCCACACCCTTCTGCCCTCCCTGGTCTGTTGTGCTGCAACTGCTCCTCCTGCTTGCCCCGCGTGGTCTGTTGTGAGGCCCCTTCCCCTGAACTCTCTTGTCTGTGCCCAGGTCCTGACCCTCCCTTCTATCCTCCATGGTCCTTTGTGCATGCCCCTGCACCCTCCTTCTTGCCCATCATAGCCATTGTGCTGCCACTAACCCTCCCGCTTGCCATGCATGGTCTTCTGTGCTGCCATGGCCCCTCCCACCTTTCCTGTGTGGTCAGCTAGCTGCCCCTGACCCCCTCCCACCTTCCCTCCATGGTCTGTGTGTATGCCATCATAGTCTCATTGTTGATCTCCATGGTGTGTCTTGTTTCTAGTGCCCATCCTGCCTGACCTCCATGGTCATCCTGCTGCTCCTGCCCTGCCCCCTTGCCCCCAGCCCTCTGTTTCCATGTGCAGACCCCTATTCCCTCCCTCCAGGCTTGTCTGTTCCATTGTAATGCCCCTGATCTGTCCCTCCTGCCCTTTCTGGTCTGTTATGCTGCAGCTTTCTCTCCTGTCTGTCCATTATGGCAGCTAGCTACCATTGCCTCTTTCCCCTCTGTTCTCTGTTGTCCTTGTGCATGGCCCTGTCCCCTCCCTATTGCTTTTTATGGATTGTGTGCTGCACTCCCATCCCGCATGCCCTGTGTGGTGTTTTGTGCTGCTGCAAACCCTGATGCCTGCCCTGTAGGGTCAGTTTGGTGCACCTCTCCATGTCCCTCCTGTCCTCTATTATCCGAGTCCATGTCCCTACCCCAATTCCTCCTGCCTACCATGATCCAATGTACCATACTTGCGAACATTTTGAACTTGGTAAGAGGGAGATTTTGAAAAAAAAACTGGGGTATTGATTTTCCCCTTTGAGTTACATTGAAAAAGAGGAGATTGTAAACAGGAGACAGATCAAATAAAGCCCATTTGAGCTTAAAAACATTGGACGTTTCCTGGCTGAAACGGGTCTGTTGGCATGTATGGTTGTGCTACCACTGCCTCTTCCTTCTGCCCACAATGCTCTATTATATTGCCACAGCCTCTCAAGCCAGTCCTGTATTGTTGGTTTGTTGCCCCTGCCCCCCTTTCCACTGCCCTCCATAGTCTGTTGTGCTGCCACTGCCCTTCCTGCCTGCCCAGTGTGGTCAAATTGTTGCCTCTGCACTCTCCTACCTGCCTTCAATTTTCAGAGTCTGTGCCCCTGGCCTCTGCCTCTCAACAGTATCCCGATGAACAACTAGATTGCTAACATTCTATATTTATTACAAAAGTGCGGAACGCCTGACGCCATCTTGATGTAATCAAAACTGTAATACCTAGAGCATTTCCTTTAGAAATTACATGTATGAGAGGGTCTTATTTGCATCGAAATTATGGTTAGTGCTCTAAAAAACTAAAATGAGGACATATTTTCTGAGTTTTCAAATAGCGACAAAGAACTTTTAAATTATTTGTAATCTTTATGTTTTTTTATCCAGTTGACCACTTGATTAAATGTTGCACCTAGGGGAGAGGATGTGGTGTTACTTCCAGAGCTGCAGACTTTGCAACTGGGGAACCAGGTTGGAGTTTCTGCTTCAGCTCAACATTCTGTGATTCTGGTCAAATCACTTAATCTCCCCATGTCTACAACCAAAATGAATTTGATCTTGTGTGATGTAACCAATGCTCATGTAAAGCGCTCCAATACCTGTCAAGTCTGCACTATATAAAACTGCAAATACACAAAAAATAAGTGTTTTGCACACTTCTGTCATTGGGCTACATGTGGGCTACATCTGGGTGATATATGTGCTGCATTTGGGCTCTTTTGTCTCTGGTGGCCATCTTGGGAGATTTATTTGTTATGAAGTTTCCTAATTTTCTCATTTACTGCAGTCTCCTCAGTAGGAAATGCTTTCAGTTTTTTACTTTGATTCCTTCAAGAAGGTATTCAGATATGTCACACATTTGCCATACATTCTGAATGTTAGCACTCTAGTTGCTCATTAGATCACTGTAGTAAAGCTACTGCTCACCACGGAAGTCTGCTGCTGGTATTAAAAGTGCATTTTTCAGTCTGCATATCAGAATTTTTTAATGAAATAGAAGAGGATTTGAGAAGTCACTCAAAATGTGCCCTAATTGTTCTTTCTTCTGCATTAATCATAATTTCTATGGCAAAATGAACCCCCTCATTGTGTTCCTTTTTAAATTAAATGTTTTAAGTGTTGCCAGTTTATTCCAATCAAGATGGCTTCAGGTGTGCCATACTTTTGTCATAAGTAAGACAGTAAGCGTTCTAGTTGTTCTTAAGAACACTCTGGGACATTCTGTCATTGGGCTATACTTGGGGTACATCTGGGTGATATTTGGGCTACATTTGGGCTCTTTTGTCTCTGGTGGCCATCTTTGGAGATTTATTTGTTATGAAGTTTTCTAATTTCCTCATTTACTGCAGTCTCCTCAGTAGGAAATACTTTCAGTTTTTTATTTTGGTTCCATCAAGAAGGCCTTCAGATGTGTCACACATTTGCCATAAATTCTGAATGTTAGCACTCTAGTTGCTCAGCAGATCACTATAGTAAAGCTACTGCTCACCAGGGAAGTCTGCTGCTGGTATTCAAAGTGCATGTTTCAGTCTGCATGTCAGAATTTTTTTATGAAATAGAAGAGGATTTGAGAAGTCAAAATGTGCCCTAATTTTTCTTTCTGCAGCACTAATCATAATTTCTATGGCAAAATGAAGCCCCTCATTTTGTTCCTTTGTAAATTAAATGTTTTAAGTGTTACCACTTTATTCCAATCAAGATGGCTTCAGGTGTGCCGTACTTTTGTCATAAGTAAGACTGTTAGCGCTCTAGTTGTTTGTTAGAACACTCTGGGACATTCTGTCATTGGGCTATACTTGGGCTACATCTGGGTAATATTTGGGCTACATTTGGGCTCTTTTGTCTCTGGTGGCCTTCTTGGGAGATTTATTTGTTATGAAGTTTCCTAATTTCCTCATTTACTTCAGTCTCCTCAGTAGGAAATACTTTCAGTGTTTTACTTTGGTTCTATCAAGAATGCATTCAGATGTGTCACACGTTTGCCATAAATTCTGAATGTTAGCACTCTAGTTGCTCATTAGATCACTGTAGTAAAGCTACTGCTCACCAGGGAAGTCTGCTGCTGGTATTCAAAGTGCATGTTTCAGTCTGCATGTCAGAATTTTTTCATGAAATAGAAGAGGATTTGAGAAGTCAAAATGCGCCCTAATTTTTCTTTCTGCAGCACTAATCATAATTTCTATGGCAAAATTAAGCCCCTCATTTTGTTCCTTTGTAAATTAAATGTTTTAAGTGTTACCACTTTATTCCAATCAAGATGGCTTCAGGTGTGCCATACTTTTGTCATAAGTAAGACTGTTAGCGCTCTAGTTGTTCGTTAGAACACTCTGGGACATTCTGTCATTGGGCTATACTTGGGCTAAATCTGGGTAATATTTGGGCTACATTTGGGCTCTTTTGTCTCTGGTGGCCATCTTGGGAGATGTATTTGTTATGAAGTTTAATAATTTCCTCATTTACTTCAGTCTCCTCAGTAGGAAATACTTTCAGTTCTTTACTTTGGTTCCATCAATAATGCATTCAGATGTGTCACACATTTGCCATAAATTCTGAATGTTAGCACTCTATGTGCTCATTAGATCACTGTAGTAAAGCTACTGCTCACCAGGGAAGTCTGCTGCTGGTATTCAAAGTGCATGTTTCAGTCTGCATGTCAGAATCTTTTAATGAAATAGAAGAGGATTTGAGAAGTCAAAATGTGCCCTAATTTTTCTTTCTGCAGCACTAATCATAATTTCTATGGCAAAATGAACCCCCTCATTTTGTTCCTTTGTAAATTAAAGGTTTTAAGTGTTACCACTTTATTCCAATCAAGATGGCTTCAGGTGTGCCATACTTTTGTCATAAGTAGGACTGTTAGCGCTCTAGTTGTTCTTTAGAACACTCTGGGAAGCTGCAGTAGTACACAAAGGAATCAACTGACAGTCGCTGCCCTTGTTGGATGTACATGTTTTACTGAGAATGTCAGACTTCATTCTCACATGACTGAGAAAGATAATGTGAATTTACGGAAAATATGCTCTCAGTTTAGCTTATAGATCACCTTCCAAACCTCTGTGGGAAAAGCATGAGAAAATAGTTTTCTCTCAAACATGATTCATGATATCACAGCAGAAGGCTTTTTCACATGGTAAAATCACCTTAGAACTAGGGGTGGGCGGAATTTGCGGAATTAACCTTCGCAAATTATCGCGAGAATGTTTAAAATTATCGCAAACAAGCAGAAATATCGCAAAGATGCGGAAGTTTTTTTCCGGCATGTTCGCGAGATTTTCTGCATGGTTGCGGGTCGCCAACTTACCCATGTGGTTGCTTGCGGGCGCGGCCATCTTGTTTTGAGTTGTTCTCGCGGTGCATGATCGCGAGAAGAAAGACGTGATCGCGCGACGCATGACGTCACTGCGGGCGCGAACTGTCGCGAGACAGCGCAAATGGCTAAAAACAATACAACATCTCATGGAGAACGCGACCGGATCAAGAAAACTTGTCGGCGAACGCAGGGATTCAGGTAAGGCGATCGCGCGCGCGCGAGAATGTATCATTTTACAGCGCGAGCAAGAAACAAATTATCGCCAAGCTGCGGAAACTGGAATTTTTGACATTTTCGCGCTCTCCGCGGAACGCAAAAATGTCAAATTATCGCAATTTCCGCGAACGGAACGAAATTTTTGCCCAGGCCTACTTAGAA
This sequence comes from Triturus cristatus, assembly GCF_964204655.1. Taxonomy (NCBI): domain Eukaryota; kingdom Metazoa; phylum Chordata; class Amphibia; order Caudata; family Salamandridae; genus Triturus; species Triturus cristatus. The sequence continues at coordinate 761,782,852 of NC_140587.1, forward strand.
CACACCACAATTCCTAAAATGAGTATGGTACCATCAACAAATGATTTATAATGTAACTAAAGTCTTAAAACCTTCTAATAACTGCAATGCTTTTTAATGAGGTGCTATCATGTATATTGGTCCTAAGATGGCTGCCAACACTTCTTGGATGAAGTACTGACAGCCAATCAGATCTCACGATGAGATGTGTGGTTAGGCTCCGCCCAGATATTTGTGATTTTGATTTTCTCAGGAACTACTGAACGGATTTACACCATTTAAGCAAAAGGCACGAGTCTGAACTGAGGACTACCTCTTTGCCAAATTTGGTGTAATTCTGTTCAGCAGTTCGGGCTGTAGCTGCGTCAACAGGTCCTATGGGAAAATGCATGGGGAAAGCGTGTTTTGGGACCCCTCTTTTTTCTCGGCCCCCGCTTGCTGAATCACCGTGAAATTTTCAGGATAGGAGCGGACCGGAGCTGGCCAAAAGGTTTGAAAATTACGCAAAGATTCGCCAAAAGGCGCCAACGTTATTCCAAATAGAATGTTGCGTTTTTCCTATGGAAAATAGGTCCTAACTATAACTACCTACTGGCGACTGCCAGTAGGTAATATATATATATATATATATATATATATATATATATATATATATACATATACATACACATATATATATATATATATATATATATATATTCACTGAAAAAACCATAGGTTTCAAGCATGTTATAGTTAGAAATTAACATTTAAAAAACCTTAGGAATTCACTGAAAAAAAAACAGGTTTCAGGGACGTTATAGTTCGTTGGATATTTCACTCATACAAAACCAGTAAAATCCAGCCATTATAGTTAGTTCAGCTAACTATAACTCGCGCCCCCGCAATGCAATGCTGATGACGTTACATATTACATTATTCATGACATGGTCAGTGACATCACTGATGACATCACTGATGGCATCTCAAATGACATCACTGATTACATTGCCCAGTGACTGTTTGTTTCTATAAAGTTTAAACATGTATGATATATATGCCAAGGTGTATTAAAGAATGAGTGGCTGTATAAGTGTCTGGATGGAGGATTTAGTAGGTGCGTGACTGACTGTATAAGTGAGTGATTAAATGTGTCTTACTGAATGCGTGGGTTAGTGACTAAACTGTGTGAATGTCTGTATCAGTCTGTCTGTTGTTGCGTAAGCTGCTGCATGGGTTGGTAAGTAGCTACATGAGTGTCTATATAGGTTGTTGATCAGTTGCCTGAGTATTTGTATGGGTACCTGAGTGTCTGTGTGGGTGGGTGGGAGGTGTGACTTTCTGCATAGATGTGTGAGTGGGTGATTCACTGGGTGTATGGGTTCAAGAGTGTGTCTGTGAAGGGCTGTATGGGTGAGTGCGTGTGTGTATGGCTGTGTTGGTAAGTGAATGGATGTCTCAGTGGTATATGTGTGAGTAACTACAAATGTAAAAGGCAGTATATGTGAGTGTTGGAGTATATAAATGACTATATTTAAGAGTGAGTGATTCTGAGAGTGGCTGTATGAATGAGTGTGTGCTTGTGTCAGTGATTGTATAAGAGATAAAATATGTGTTAGTATCTGTATGAATAGGTGAGGTGGTGTGTGTATAACTGTATAGGTGAGTTCATGGGAGTGTGATTGATTCTTTACATGACTGACTAGATGTGTGAGTAACTCCATGGGTGAGTGGCGGTCTGTGTGTGTCTATATAGGTGTATGAGTGCATATGATAGTGCTATATTGATGAGTGACTGCATGTATGAGTGGCTGCATGGGTGAGTGAGTGGATGTGTGTGTAGACCTAGGAATCAGTGAGTGAGTATGTAGTAACTGGTGTTGGTGTGTCTATGGTTTCTAAAATGGTAGTCTGTACTTTTGAGTGGGTGTATCAAAGGTTATATTAGGGTGTGCGGAGGTGCATCAGATTATCACGTGGATGATGTCATCAGTGATGTCATCAGTGATGTCATTTGAGATTTCATCAGTGATGTCACTGACCATGTCATGAATGATGTAATATGTGATGTCATCAGCAGTGCATTGCGGAGGCGTGAGTTATAGTTAGCCAAACTAACTATAACGCCCCTGAAACCTGTGATTTTTTCAGTGAATTTCTAAGGTTTTTTAAATGCTAATTTCTAAATATAACATGCCTGAAACCTATGTTTTTTTCAGTGAATTGCAAAGGTTTTTTTAATGCTAATTTCTAACTATAATGTCCCTAAAACCTGTGTTTTTTTCAGTGAATTTCAAAGGTTTTAAATGCTAATTTCTAATTATGCCTAAAGAGGTAGGACATGTGAAGAAAGAGGAACAAAGGCACAGAAAGAAGCAAGAGAAATGAAGAAAGAGGCAACAGAAGTCCAGAAAGACAAAGAAAAGTACAGGGAGAAGCAAGATATGTGCAGAAAGAACATAAAGATGAGCCGAAAGAGGCCTTGTTGCAAATACATCCTGTGCCCCCAACTTTTTGCTGACGGGTACTGGTGGTAACTGACTCTGACTAACCCGGTCTAGAGCCAGTGCTATGCTAAAAGACTTAGAATACAGTGAAACACCTACATACACTAGGGAACAATATGCGTTGGGGTACCCTTGTGATTGGCAGGACCTGCACTGTAAGGCCCTAGTACATAATAGGGCAGGGGGATTAAAACTACCTCTAACTCAGAGGTGCAGAAAGATGCTTCTTTAAGTAGTAGTCACCTTTGCAGAGTAGTGGAGAAAGGGTGCTGGGTCTCCCACCAGTGCTCAGGAATTCCGCTGCGTAGGACTTACAGGAGGTACCAGGAGGGTTTCTTGCCCCCAAACTCCCTCAGGAGTAAATTGGACTTCATCCCCATCCCGTAGTCTGCCACAAGGCGTGTCTGCAGAGTGGTTGAGAAAGGGGGGCATGGCCTCTGAAGACATCTTAGCAATCCCACTGTATGGGACTTACTGGAAGTAGCAAGAGGGGTAGTTGGCCCCCAAAGACATCATTGGGGGCCAACTACCCCTCCTATTACCTTCATTAAGTCCCACACAGCAGCATTGGTAAGTAATCGTAGCAGGCCAAGCCCCATTTGCCCACCACTCTCCAAACGTGCTCCCTCGCGTGCTCTTGTATGGGGATTCAAGTCCCCTTCACTGCTAGGGGTACTTTTGGGGCCAACTAGCCTACCTCTTACCTCCAGTTAGCCCCACACAGTGGGATTGTTGAGAGGTAGAGAAAGGTCAGGCCCCCTTTCTTCACCACTCTTGAAACGCGCCCCCTGGCATGTTGTCAGTTGGATAATTAATTCCTCTTGAATACTGAGGGTCCCTGGGGGCCAACTAGCCCACCAGGTAGCTCTAGTAAGTGCCACACAGCTGGATTGCAGATAGGTGGTCTGAGGCCACACCCCTTATACACCACGCTGCAAACACGGCTTCTGGTGCACTGCTGCTCAGAGGATGAAGTCCACTTGTGTCCTGAGGTCCTCAGGACACAAGAGCACCTCATTGCCCCACCAGCAGTGCACCACAATCCACGTTTGCAGACCACTCCTGGCCCTGAGGCACCCCATCTCCCGAGGGCGGCCCTTTGTGTTGGGGACCGTGGGGGGAGCCCCAATGCCCCCACAGTCCTGCTGGCTCCCCGTCTCCTGCAGGAGCCGGCATTGCTTTAGAGCAAGGGAGCTGCTAACATGCAGCTCCCCTTGCTCAAAAGCAATCTGCTTTGCTTCATTGTAGAGAGAGCAGGTTTTCCTGCTTTCACTTCAATGAAGCAAAGCAGAGTTTGCTATGCCTTTGGAGCCGGCCCGGGGGTGGTGGTCCCCAGGGCCATAAAGGGCTCCAGGAGGGGGGGCCATGTGGCCCCCCTCCCAATTCTTTATATTCCCAGGGAGGTGGTGGTCCCCCACACATCATTTTCATTTAAAAACAGAGCCCTGGGAAGGTGGTGGTCCCCGGGGCTGCTGGGGGCCTTGTGCCCCCCGCGGTTCATTATCAAAGCCCAGGGGAGGTGGTAGTCCCCGGGGCAGCGTGGGGGGATTTGGACCCCCACGCATTTATTTTAAGCCCCGGGGAGGTGGTGGTTTCTGGGGCTATGGAGGGCCACACTGCCCCCAACATACAATTAAATAAACCCTGGGGAGGTGGCAGTCCCCGGGGCTGCGGGAGCCCCCGCAAATTAATTGTTGATTGCCCCAGGGACAAGGGTCACCCGGGGGCTTTCAAAAACGAAGCGTGGGAGACCGCGCCTAGTTTTTTTTAATTTTCTCGCCCGCATTTGCGACCCCAGCACGAATACAGCTGATTTGTTTTTTCTAACAAAATGCTTTTTTGGGCCCTGAGGGTCCTTGTGGGACCCGCTAAGCAGGCCTAGGGGGTCAGGGTGTTTGTACCCTGCCCCCTTTTCTTGTTTTTCACCGTTTTATTAACTCTTTTCTTGTGACTCGGTTATTTTAATAAATTGTACATTTCCCAGGAGGTATGCTGGCGAACCTATCATAGAAATACTGTGAGAAGTTGGCCTGGTATATGCTGTTCACTAGTTAAAGTGGACACCTTGTACCAGTACAATTCGTCTCTTATGGTAGATAGGTTTAAGACAACCTTTTAAAGAAAGCTATCCTAGTGGTAGCTGTGGAGAGCAGCCTTCAGGCTAAGTCTTTAGAGGAATGTAAAGCAGCTTGTTTTAACTTATAATCTCTTGAATTACTAAATGAAAGGACACCACACAGGTATATATATAAAATATATATGTATTTATTACTAGACACACTCTACTAATCTCTTTATGAGATTTGAAGTCAAGGACATATGCACAAATCAACATTTCACAACAAGTTAAGCACAAATATGGCTGGGGCCCTAGGGGCATACCAGACGTCATACTAAAAAAGAGACTTTGGAATACCGTCTTGAGAAGGGACAATGCCTAGGGCCTTCAGAAGGGCTGGGGCCTCACTAATCCACCCAAGGCAGGTAAGTAAAGGACCCACGGGAGACGCATGCAGTGTGAGAACACTGCCGCGGATCCCAATAGACTTCAATGGAGCAAGTTGCGTTTGGAATTTTAAAGTTTTAGGATACTTTGGGAGAGTCTACAAGCAAGTCACTCACAGGGTAAGTAGTTCTAGAGCCAACACACACAGGAGCACCGTAGTGCTGGAGTTACCTCACCCAGGGATTTGGTTTCGGGTCACGGCGTCGTTTTCAAAGGGAGCCAAAGAAGACTTGCTGCTTGTGAAGACAGAAGAAGTGTCCGGTGGAATCCAAGCCTGGATTCAGAAGAAAGAAGACCTGAAAGCAGAGGGGACAGTGTTCAATGTCACTTGGCAGTGACCCGGGGCCAGGAAGCTGGATGCCCACAGTCATCAGGAGATGTCAGGTGATCAAGGGTGTCTTGACTCTTCAGCCACGAGGTCGAGGAGGTGTCGACGACAACCAGGAGCTGGATTCTGTGTGCTCCACAAAGTCTGCAGCTTACTGAGGTGTCGGAAATGAGATTGGAGCCAACAAGACTTGGCAACAGCAAGTCTCGTGGAAAGTTTAAAAAGTCAGCGGTGCAGACCAGCAAGGTCTGAGGGACTCACCCAGCAAAGGTAAGTCAGGGCGGGTCTGGAGCAACCAGGGGAGCCCTTTGGTTTTGCAGAAAAGTCTTCCGGGGACCCACCAGCCAGCTGGCAAAGGATCACAAAGACACCTCGGGAGGATTCACTCACCAGGAGCCCACGGTCACTTGGGACAAGGTAGGACTCTGATCTTCGGAGGAAACCCTGATGGAGGCTTGGACCACATGTGGCCCAAAGCACAAGTTCGTAGAACGTAGTGAAGGGGTTGCACTCGAAAATAGTGCCTGGTACCCAGGTATTGTGGTTCCTCATCACTCGTGGGGTTCACTGGCCTCAGCTTCACTGGGGACTCACGATGGCCTTGGAGAAGTCAGGAAATCCACTTCTGGGGCTGCAGGGAGTTCGGACTCTGGCGGGAGCGGGAAAGTTTGCCACTGTTGATTAAAAGTTCTGGCGCTGGAGTTACCTCACCCGGGGAAGCCGGGTGCATAGGTGTCTTTTAGTGTCGGGTCACGGCGTCGTTTTCAATGGGAGCCAATGAAGACTTGCTGCATGTGAAGACAGGAGAAGTGTCCGGTGGAATCCAAGCCTGGATTCAGAAGAAGGAAGACCTGAAAGCAGAGGGGACAGTGTTCAAAGTCACTTGGCAGTGACCCGGGGCAAGGAAGATGGATGCCCCCAGTCGTCGGGTGATTTCAGGTGATCCACGGGTGTCTTGGCTCTTCAGCCACAAGGTCCAGGAGGCGTCGATGATGATCAAGAGCTGGATTCGGCGTGTCTGCAGCTTACTGTGGTGTTGGTGTCCAGATTGGAGCTAACAAGCCTTGGTAAAAGCAAGTCTCGTGGAAAGGATAAAAAGTCAGCGTTGCAGACCCAGCAAGGGTAAGTCAGGGCAGGCCTGGAGCAACCAGGGGAGCCCTTTGGAACTGTATAAAAGTCTTCAGGGGACCCACAAGCCAACCGGCAAGGGATCGCGAAGACGCCTCAGAAGGATCAACTCAACAGGGGCCCACAGTCACTCGGGACGGGGTAGGCTTCTGATCTTTGGAGGGATTCCTGCTAGAGGCTTGGACCACACATGGCCCAAAGAACAGGTTCGTATAATGTCGTGAAGGGGTTGCACTCGAAAATAGTGCACGGTACCCAGGGATTGCGGTTCCTCGTCACTTGTGGGGTCCACTTGCCTCAGCATCGCTGAGGACTCACGATGGCCTTGGAGAAGTCAGGAAATCCTCTTCCTGGGCAGCAGGGACTTCAGGCTCCGGTGGGAGCGATGGAGTTTGCGACCGTTGATTGCAAGATTTGGTGCCTGCCAAGCAGGGGAGTCACTCCTTGACTCCAAGGGAGATTCTTCAGTCTTCCAAAGGTAGTGGAACATCTAAGGTCCAGGATTCTTCTTCAGAGCGTCGTCCAGGGATATCTAGTTTGCAATGACAAGGGTTCCCTAACTTATACTACAAGGAAGGGAGGGTCAGGGGAGTGGGTGGCTACACCCACTTCCCTTTGTCCAGTTTTGCGCCAGAGCAGGGGCTGGTAGCCCCTGAACTGGTTTGAGCTGGCATATGCACAGAGGAGCCTACTGCTCCCCCAGTGCAGGGTTTCAAAGCACTCTAGGAGTGCACCCACCCAGGCCCAATACACTAAATCCTGGCTGGAAGGTGACCACACCTCCCTGTGACAGGATGCCTATTGTTGGGCCTCCTCCACTGCGAGTTTCGGTCAGCAGCAGGAGGGCAGCCCAGTGTCTGTGACTGGTGGCATCCATTTTGTGATGCCAGGGCTCTTCAGGATTCTACTGTGTTTCCGCAGTGGGTACATGTCTATCCCTCTAGAAGGGTGGGATCATACTCCCACACCAGTTACTGGTGTGGGGGTATGATTCCAAAGCGTTTGACACCTAACACGACATGTTTTGATGCAGCCATCCCAAAGTTAGCATTTACCGCTAGGTTATAATGCACTTAAGAGTATATGGTTTAACCGCATCCACAAACAACCACAGAGAATAGACTCTGGGAGCTGCAGAGGGGCCCGGCTCAGGCAGAGGCACCTCTCACATGGAAACCAAGCACCCTGCCCTCAGGATTGATAGGGCCTGCTTTAGGGGTGACTGATAGGTTTATATGTGTGTGTAGGTAGAGATATAGTGAACTTATATCTCAGTGAGGAGTGCTAACACTACCTCACCCAGGCTGCAGTAGCAGGCCTGTGGTGTCAGATTTAGTCTGCTTCCCAGGGGTGGCATAATACATGCTACAGCCCTCTGGTAGGCCTGTGAAGTACCTATGCCCTTGGTACCTAAGGTACCATATACTAGAGACTCATAAGGCACCACAGTTTCCAATCACTAGTGCATCTAGTATGCACTCCAAGTTGTTTAGAGAGAACAGAGAGGCTGGGGCCCTGATTAGCAGGGTCCCAGCCAGACTATAGCAAGAAACCAGTGTTAGCATCCGAAAATAAATGTGGGCAACATAAGTGCAGATCCTATTTTCCTACAAATACTTTGATGAACTCAATCAACCAGAATGCTTTGCACCACTGGGGTGGAATAATTAAAAGTGCACCGGTGCGCTAAAGTCACGCCATTGATCTCCGGGGGCCCGAGCCAGTGGCCAAGGGTAAAGAGTACCTGAAACGCGTTTGACTGAGAGATCCAGATTAAGGGACAATGCTGGAAAAAAATGCTGGTGAAAGAGTGCAGTACCCTTTACAGACTACACAACCCCTCCCCAAATGCAGGGACACTAAACTAACCTTGACCAGTTGAGTCTTCGTGTTCTAAGTGGAAATACCTTGAGAGTCCATCTGCATTGGCATGTTGGGTCCCAGGTCTATGTTCCACTGTATAGTCCATCCCCTGTAGGGAAATGGACCACCTTAAAAGTTTTGGGTTTTCACCTTTTATCTGTTTGAGCCATAGGAGGGGCTTGTGGTCAGTCTGAACTATGAAGTGAGTGCCAAACAAGTATGGCCTCAGCTTCTTCAGGGCCCACACCACAGCAAAGGCCTCCCTCTCTATAGCTGACCAACATTTCTCTCTAGGGTCAGCCTTCTGGTTATAAAAGCTACTGGCTGGTCTTGACCTTCATCATTCAGTTGAGACAGTACAGCTCCCACACCCAGCTCAGAAGCATCTCTTTGGACAATGAACTTTTTGGTGTAGTCTGGACTCTGTAAGATGGGGGCAGTGCACATGGCCTGCTTTAGGTCTTCAAATGCCTTCTGACAGCTAGCTGTCCACTGAACCTTTTTTGGCATTTTCTTTGAGGTAAGATCATTTAAGGGGGTCACTATAGATCCATATCCCTTAACAAACCTCCTATAGTACCCAGTCAGGCCTAAGAAGGCTCTCACCTGTGTCTGGGTGATTGGAGCAACCCATTCCATGATGGTTTGGATGTTGTTCTGCAAAGGCTGAACCTGGCCTCCACCTACAAGGTGGCCCAGGTACACAACCTGACTCTGCCCTATCTGGCACTTAGTGGCCTTGATAGTGAGGCCTGCTTTCTGCAGGGCCTCCAAAACATTTCTGAGGTGGACTAGGTGATCCTGCCAGGAGTAACTAAAGACAGCAATATCATCTAGATAAGCTGAGCAATACGTTTCCATTCCTGTCAGAACTTTGTTCACCAACCTCTGAAAAGTGGCAAGTGCATTTTTCAATCCAAAGGGCATCACCACAAAGTGGTAGTGCCCACCAGGGGTTAAAAATGCTGTTTTGGCTTTTGCATCTTCAGCTAACCTGATCTGCCAGTAGCCAGCTGTTAGGTCAAATGTACTAAGATACTTGGCTGAGGCCAAAGTATCAATCAGCTCATCTGCCCTTGGTATGGGATAGGCATCAGTCCTGGTGACTGCATTGAGGCCTCTGTAGTCTACACAAAACCTAATTTATTTCTTACCACCCTGGGTATGAGGTTTGGGTTACTAGGACTACTGGACTAGCTCAAGGGCTATCTGAAGGCTCAATCACACCTAACTCCAACATTTTCTGGACTTCAGTCCTGATACAGTCCCTGACATGGTCAGGTTGCCTGTAGATTTTACTCTTGACAGGCAGACTGTCTTCAGTGTCCACCTCATGGGTGCACCAGGAAGTCTGACTAGGAATCAGGCTAAACATATGTCTATACTGTTGCAGAACTTGTCTGAATTCAGTTTGCTTATGGTCAGTGAGGCTGCTAACCCTGGGCGTAGTTCATGTAGTCACGCTTCGCGAAGCTACACGAAGATGTACTTTGCGAGCTTGCGTAGTTGCTTGGGGCGCCCGTTCGCGATGGCTTTTTCTTGTTCTGGAGCGCAGTGAGCGTGTTCGGGTAGCTGTTTGCATGCTCGGGGGATAATATCTCGCGATCTTACCCATGAGGTCGCCAATGGGCGCGGCCATCTTGTTTTTCAATTGTCCCACCCGCTCGCGATGCCTTATTTCCTGTTCCGGATTGCGGATAGCGTGTTCGCGATGTGCATTGTCGTCTTCGGGAGCGCATTTTACTTGTTCGCGATGAATAGTGCATGTTCACGAGAAATATCGCTCGAACTTACTCACGCGGTCACGAATGGGCACGGCCATCTTGTTTTTCACTTTATGCTATGGTTCTGGGCCTACTTTTCTATCCTCCCTTTATCTTTGTAATCCTTTGTATTTAAAGCATTTTTTCTGACTTTTTTTAGTTATCATCTATCTCTCTCTTTGCCTAAGTTTATATTTTGCATTTCATTTCTACTTTTACTGTGTTTTTTTACTTTTATAAAGTTCTTTCTTTCTTCTTCCCCCTAACTTTTTTTCCCCTTCTAACTTTTCTTTTCCGCCTCTCACCCACCCGAGAACCATGGCCAAGGGCACAGCTAGTGCCAAGGGCAAGGGACATGCAGGAGCAGACAAGGGCCGCCTGCCTTGCGGCAGAATGCGTCCTGCAGGGTTGCAGGCCCGGCAACTGTTTGGGGAGGAGGAGGTGGCCGCCCTTGTGTTTTTCATTCAGCGCCACCTCCCCTTGACCTTGGCAGCAGGTGGCAGGCCCGGCTCCGGGTACGCTACCCAGGAGCGGCACCGTCGGTGGGCGAAGGTGTGCCGGGCAGTGTTCTGGTGCTCTGGGGTCCGGCGCACCCATAATCAGCTGGCTCACCGGTGGTCCGACATCCTGGACCAGGAGCAGGATCTGTTGGACCTGCTAGGTGTCGAGGTCGTCGGGCTTGGTGAGTAACTTTTTGTGTATAAATTAAATTTGACGAACAACAAGATTACTGCTGCGTGCTACGCGTTGCTGGTAAATTACATTCCAAAAAGCAAAATCTTCTTTGATTTAAGGACCCAGGTGCTCGGTGGTACTCTTACTTGTTTGCAACTTAGTTTGCGCTAGCTTGTGCAGATTATGTAAGTTTATTTTAGAGAACTGAAGTTAGGTAATGCGATTTGCTAGAGAGACTCTAGTCCTACTGTGAAATAGTGGTGGATGGATATTGGATACTAGGTTTAGTTTGTTAGTATTAGTTAATAATTGTTTTATGCGGTCTGCGTGACGCCTCCTCTGTCACTGAGTGCTGCTTACCCCAGTCCTCCGTAGAACCTTTTGTACATTGTTTAGTGAGTGGTAGGCTTAGCATGGTCAGTCAGTAGTAGAACTAGATCAGAATCTTGCAACCAACCCACAATTTGTTGTATGTATGTATGCACAAATGTATGCATGTGTCCTCCATCTCATCTATGCATTTGATGGCTGAAAAAAATGGAAATGCAGACTTAGTGAACAATTGGCCCGTCTGGAATAGGTGGTGTAGGTCAGGTGGTACTTACTAGGATTCGTTATTATTTGTAATCAGAATGATTATGGAACACTGGAGTGTTCATAAATGAGTAGACGATCCGTGAATCCAGGAAGAAGCCAGTAGTCGATCCATCTGATTAGATAGGTCAATTTTATTGCAATTGTTGTTTCCTAAAATGTTGTTTGACTTATTTTTCCAAATGATTTATTATTATTTATTCACAGCACTCCTTAATGTTTGTCTCTTTCTTTATTATATTTTACATGATCATCAGCACCACCCAGGGGCAAGAAGACGGGGTCGGAGTCGGCGGGGGAACCACAGGAACGCTCCTCTACCGAGGCTCCTGCTGCTAGCCCCAGTAAGTCCTCCAGTGGTTATATTGACATTTAGATTTCCCTAACTTTTACTGCATCTTTTTTTTCCGAACTATAAATTATGGTTCCACTTTCTAATTCTATTTTTTACAAAAGCTTCTTTGACCTTGACTATCTGTTTCCAAATTCTGTTTATCCCTGCCTCTAATTAAGTTCCTTCTAACTGCCTCTGCTATGACTCTCTGCACTACTACTACTAATACTACTACTACTATTACTATTACTCTGTCTGTAGCGAAGCTTGCACAGTTGCCCACTCTTTATTGAAGGTTTTCTTTGGAATAATAAAACTCTGATTGACCAATAGCTCTAGACACTGTGTCCTGTCCTTTGGGTTGTCCTCTTCTAGTCTTCTCAATGTTGAGGCTTTGACAATTACCACAAACAAAATGGCCAACCAGATATTTGACTAGTATTTTGGATTGGATAGTACATGATACTACTATTGTTTTAGTGATTCTGAAGAGCCACATACAGAACTATGCACAACAAAATAGGATGTTGGTGATGGGAGGTTGGACCTTACTGATCACACCTCAGTCCGAAGAACCCACGATCCCCTGACCGACTAGCTATAGTGTCTCACATTAGGGTCCCACTCCCGACCCCCCCCATGAAGAAGATACACAATGTTGATGATGACTGAGACAGACAACCCAGAACATAATAACACCCTTTTGCTCACTCACTTGTGTAAGTCCACCCCACAACACCAAATATCACAGAGTCTATGTGTACGTTCAAAAGGTTTATTTGAAACAAGTAACAAACTCTGTACATCGTTAATATGAAATTTAATATACTACAGCAATCGTCAATAAGCCTGCAAAAAGCCTAAGATTAAAACAGTAAACATTTACAAGTGCATTACAACAGAACAAGAGACACGAACTTTTGAATTCTGGAAGACCCCTCACCGTAGAACATTGAAATACTGGTTACATCATGCATCATAACTTCATAAGCTCTGTAAATCTCTGGTTTGTAGAAGGGAATCTTCCGCCTATTATATGAGAAAAATGCTGCGCATTAGCCGCTAGATAGTATACTGGTGAATGCAAGCATTTTGCAGTCATGGCAAAAAGTGTAACATGTATGTGATGGCTAAGCAATACGGACTAACCAAACACAATAAGTGGGTTGTTTTTCGACCTCTTCACTTGTACCCAACAGTCAAGTGGCCACAAAGGCGTCGACTACTGCACATGTCAATAAGCTGGCAGGTATAATTAAATATGCGCCAAAAGAGTAGTAGTCGACATGATGAATCTACGAGGGTTACACATGGCTCAGGCTAACTTTCAAAAGAGTAGAGTAGGACTAGATGACCCTAGGAACCATATCACTACTAGTGTCTGTCTACTGACTATACTTACTGTCTAGTGCTGATGTATGTTGTATTAACTTTTTTTTCAATGTTTCAAGTGAACACTAATAAAATAGGGGGAGGTTTCCAGGCATCTAAAAATTTGTGATGTTTTTTTCTAGGCACACTACCATCCACCAGTGCCGGCGGAGCCAGCGGCGATGCAGCCATTCCGGAGGGGGCAGTAGAACTGACGGCACCTGCAGGAGAGACAGGGGGGGAGCCAGCAGCAGTGGCCGGCGGCGGTAAGTTATATTCATTACTTCTTGACATTACTACTAGATGGAAGTGTGTTCACTATTTCACTGTACTGTGCGACTTATTAAGTTATAGTAAACATTATACAATGGTTGAAGAAGACACCCTTTACTTAGCATTAGCAGCATGAGTTGAGTAACCAATGGCCTCTTCTATTTGACTCCAAAATCAGCTGTGAAGGTTTTATGGAGAAGACAAACTCAGATCAGATGACCTTGATGGATGTGTTCAACAAAGAGGGAAAGAAGGGTGGAAGGACGAGCGAGATAAATAATATGACTGACTGGCAGAGAAGGATATGTTGTTGGAAGCATGCATAGGTGGCTGATAGTAATCAGATCAGATGCATGGGTTGTTGAAGGATGGGTGGAAGGTGAAAGAGAATGCCTGCCTGGGTGGGCGACACAGTATGGGTGGATAGTGCTAGATAGCAAGAATCAGCGGTGTTTGGTTCACACTCAAAGCCAAGGCAAGCAAGGAAGGAGCGGAAGCATGGGTGGTTGTTGGTGAAACCAACTAATTATGAGATATATAAAAAAGAAGGATAAACGTTTACTTTAATGGATGTATGGCTGGATGTACTATCATCAATAGACAGTATAGGTGGAAAGTGTCACTGGAGAGTCTTACTTTGAAGAAAATGTAAAAGAAACTGCGCCACAGTAGCAAAGCGTAGGGGAATATAGGTAGTATTATCAGAATACAGTTGACTCGCAGTAGTTTGCAAGCACGTCATATATATATCTATATATATATCCATTTCTCCGACCTTGAGCCCCGACCTCAACAGGGTGGCTTCGGCGCGCGGGGACCGGAGCACCTCGCTAATATCCAAAAAAGATCCTCCCTTGTGAAAACAAAAGAAGAGCGCCGTACACCAGACTCTGGAAACAGGAGCTTTATTCACGAATACAACAGCATGGCAGCAGGTAGGTCCTAACGCGTTTCAGCTTGCGTGAAGCCTTGGTCACAGGTGAGCCATATGGATAGTTTGAGGGCATGACCTTGATTATGCCCCCTTTAACCAAGACTGTGACGTCACTTTGCAGTCCTGGAATACTTCAATGTCCATAATGCACTAGGAAGTTATTTCAATGTTGTGATTCAGTCAGCAATTCCGTTTTCCAAAGTGTTTACTTGTTTCAGGGAAATTGCAGGCTATACGATCAATTATTCTCACTTCACAGGTGCACAAACCGGCCCAACATTGTCTTGCTGCCATAATTCTTGCCATGCCTCAGCGTCTGCTTTTCAAAATCTGTCACGAACAGACCCGTGTCTGTTTGTATCCCCTTGCTCTGCTGCACCTTTTTCTTCGGTTGAGCCTTTCATACCTTTAAATGTGGTGACTGGCGCACATATATATATATATTATCAAGCGGAAGCCCCTTCCTCCGACTCTGGGGACCACTCCCTACCTATTGATGTATTTTCAATTGGGTCAGCCAGCCTGCAAAGGGTGGCCTATCTGTTGTTTATGGTTACACAATCAATGAATGCAAAGTACCCTCTGCAGTAGCGGTTGGTGGTGGGAGTGCTGGTGGGCGGTGACATGGGGAGGGGCAGGGTGGGTGGCACTGGCAAGTAAACTATGTATTACGGCCAAATACAGGTAATCAACATAAAAATAAATACAATTATTTTCATTGTGCGCACTGCACCGCCAAATGCGATGCAGTGTGTGCAACATTTTTTTTATTTTTACTGTATTGTTTAATTACCTGTGATTGTCCTTAATCCATAGTTTACTATCCCCACCCTGCACCTTCCCACGTCATCGCCCGGCAGCACTCCCACCACCGACCGCTACTGACCTGATGTCGTATTGCCATCTATAATATGAATATAAGCAATGATCATTGGATCAGATAAATAATCAGCCTTTTTGTAGTACCCAGGGCAGGGTGTAAGTGAAATTGTTCATTTGCCCTCATGTAACAGACAGAGTATGGCCAGTGCCACCGGCCGTAAGGCGTCATACAAAAATATGAGCTTCCCCACCTGCAGACAGTAGTAGTAAATAAAACTAACGTGAATCTGCATCATGTGGCTCATATCTGTTTCTCTTGGGTGCAAGCTTAGCTGACTGAGCTGGCATGCCGGCTACAACAAGGTTATGTAATTGCGCTAAACTAGAGATAAGAACAACACGACTGGTGTACCGGAGTACATAGTACGATTATAATGTCGGAAACTCCCACAAATGTTAGAGTCCAAGGAAGTAGGAGTAGAGATACTTACCACCAAATCACAAATGTTATAAACTGTGCTTGCTAGTGATACTGTGACACTATGTGTTGAATGATTTTAGTGTTTCTGTTTTGCTAAGAGTATTGGCTACAACATGTTCTTTTTCTTTCTTGATATAGATACTCCTTCCACATCCACACCAAAACCATCTAGGAAGGAGTTGGCCGCCAGGGCCCGGCGTGGGAAACTGGAGGCCATTTGCGAAGAATATCGCCGGCTGTTGGCTCAGGCGGAGGAGGAAGAGGAGGCGGTTGCAGCTGCAGCCTCCTCCAATGTCCCGGGCCCCAGTCAGGCCCTGCCTCCAGTTTCACGGCACCGTGGTCCGGCAGCCGCCCGCCGCCGCGCCTCCATCTCAGCCACTGCTGCCCCCCACCCTGCATGTAACTGCAGGGCATTTCGTCGCCAGCTGCTCCGCTGGATGGCCCGCTTAGAGGAGAACCTAGAGGAGCGGGTAAAAATCCTGGTGGATAAACACCTGAAGGCCCACCGACTATAGAGGACCTTGTCATTTGCCCCTTTTTAAATTCCTTTTGTTGGTGGGTGGGTTTTTGGGCGTTGGGGATTCATTCGAACATTGGGACTTGAACTTTCGTTTCGTTGTGGACATTGGTTGGGGTTACGGAGGGGGGTGGGTTAGGTCAGAGTGGGATAGTTTATTTTTGTTAGGGGATATTACATTTGATACTATTTACTTATACAATGTTAATGTTTTGTGGTGGGTTACTGTTTTCCAAATTCAATCTAAGTTACATGGTTTGTTACTTTGTTTCCGTGCTGCTGCATGCCCACAGCCAGTGTTTGATTTAAAAGATCTGCCGATTTTGTAACACACAAACCGATAGATGCAGTGCCCCTCACTGAGTTATTTTTAATTGTCAAAATAGTACTGTCAGTCTCTCCTCCTAGTCCATACCTCCCACCAAACTTATCTTACCTGTGATTGATGATGAAGTTCGGTACACTGATGGCTGCATGGTTGGTTTCCCAAATGAACGGAGAAGATGCCATTATTGTGGTGGTAGTAGTAGACACTGGCAATAGAATTTAAAAAAAGAAAGAGAAAGTCACTTGACTGAGAGACTGTGGGAGGAGTAGTAGAACAAAGTAAACTACAGCATGGGTGGGCAAGCAGAAGAAGATCCTTGCCCTGCCTTAGTTGAAATTCAATTAGTGTAGCTTTCACCACATCTGCCCCAGCAAGCGTGTGATCAATTGTTGGTGTACATTTAATGTTGTCACATCACACCTCAATATAAATCACACAGCCCGGGGGAAGAGGGTTAGGGATTGATGAATGGATGGGAAGTGGGGTTTTGGGAAAGGTTTGAGAAAGAAAAACAGACAGTATGCATGGACACAACAAACGTAAAACACACTCTTGTAAGACGACCATGATCCATTATCAAAGAAATCAAAGTATAAAGTGAGAAAAAGGAAATGCATGCATGCTGAGGAAGAGAACTTGATGGTTAATGATAATGAGTTGGGTTTACTAACTACTACTACCCAATGAGACAGTACAGGTAAGAAATTATTAATATGAAATTTGCCTTGCCTGTCTGCCGCCCTCAGAGCTCAGACCGAACCAAATTACATGCTGTACCGGGCTTACTTTTATTTTTCAAGCTAGCAAAGGAAATTAAAAAATAGTTGTAGGGATCAATTACCAAACAAACCACAACACACAGTCGTAATGATTGAAGAGAAAAAAGGAATCAAATAAATTTAAAGACGAATGATGAAATGATACTAAAGCTACTGTATTATCCTGGTCCAAATGTGGAGTTGCATCATTCTCGTCATTCCTCTTGGTCCTCCCTTCCATGGACACTCCGCACATCAATCTTGGGTACCACTGCCTGCCTGATGCGGATTGGTAAGGTAAGTGTGAGTTGTTTCTCCCACTATAGCACACGTTAAAGGCCGGCCTGTAAGTGTAGATGGAAAAACAAACGGGGTATTGAAAAATTACTGCATTTAAAACAATAAACTCAATTACAGTGGAGTGCAAGAAGAGAAGATAAGACTCTGGAGAGAACACTTTCAGACTGAGGCAACTTGGATAGGATACATAGTGTCTACTCTACAGCATTAAGCTACAACAACAACGGGACAGGACTCAGGAGCCAGCACAGTCACAGAACAGGAGAACCGCGGCACAGGCCAGGCACCCTACCCCTTACTTACATTTTGACAGAGCCAGAAAAATGGCATATGCACTGCAGCAACCTAGCATTTTCCAAATGAAGTGACTAAATCAATGCGCCACTGTCCCTCATACCACTACACTCTACTCCAGTCCACACCACTACACGGACATCTAGCCTAGGTCTGCTGTGGTTCGTGTTCAAACTGTTTACCTTTTAAGTCAGTCCAGGAAACGCAGTTATTCCATCAATTATCTCCGATCCAACTGACTGACTATGTGCAAAGATAGTATGCTCAGCAGCATCATGATGACCGTGTGGTACGTGTTCTCAAACACCAACTCAGTCTGTAGTGACTGATTAAGTTTATAATATATTTCATATTACAAAATTGCAACGGATATTGGCTGGCACCTGCAGTGGTAGGAGTACAATGTGGTTATTAAACAACAAGGAAACATTAACTGTCACCTGACCTGAGTCACTTTTACTTTGTCGATAAACTAGTATAGTTCTACTTCATGCACATTCATTCGTAGTCAGCAAGCATCCAATGCAATGCATGCCATCATTCACAATAACCACTCATTACCTGTCTTGCTGTTCTCGTTGGCTGTCAGATCTGATGCCTACCTAGCCTTCTGACAGTCAGTGATGAGTTTCTTTCGGCTTGGAAACAGAACGGAATATAGCTGGAGTCACGTTTCACTTCTTCTGGAGGGACTGTTAGAGGCAACATGTATTGTACTATTCTCCATCTCCATCCAATGTCTGGCTTGCTTGAAATGTATTTAGGGAGAGTAAGGAAGATGGAGCAGGACCCTGAGGAGTGGAGTGGACAGTTATGCACAGACGTGCAACTCCAATAGGGAAATAAAAAGAGGAGACTGTTGATGGATTTGTTGTGATTAGATTTTGAACCAGAAAAACAGATACACAGTCACACACAAATAAAGGAAGGGAGAGCAATTTGAAAGCCTAGTTGTCAGGGAAGAGGAGCTCGTCCTCAAACTCTGGTGGTTCGGACAGAAGTACGTCTAACAACCCACTACTTATGTCATCGAAGTCGCTCTCCTCTTCCTGCTGTGATTCACCTATTTTGTACTCCGGTAGGATAAAGTGTTGATTCATTTTGATCATGGTTAACCTCTCCACGCTTTTGGATGCGAGATTGGTCCTTTTCACAGTAACAATGGCACCAGCAGCACTGAAAACACGCTCTGAAGAGACACTTGCAACAGGGCAAGCCACATACTTTATCGCCAGCCTGCTGAGCACTGGCCATTGGCTTCTTTTCCCATACAAATACACCAATGGGCTTTGCTCCATGAAGACCTCTGTTGTATCATCTAGATAGGCCTGAACCATCCCCTCAATATTCAGGGGTGCTCCGATTTGCTTGGCCTCTTTTGCCTTTGCATCAGTCATGGACGTACAAAACCCTTTCCGTAGAAACGAATCACCTGCTGTTTTTTTAAATGTGGCTGATGATCCTGTTGGTGATGTTGATGTTATTGCTGGCAGTGTTGTTGACTGCTGGGAGGCAAACGCACTGCTCTCGGCCTCTGAAGTAGAACTTGACTCTGGGTGCCCTGCAGTACTTTTTCTGCCCTGGGGTGGCGGGCCTCTAATTAAGATCCGTTCGTTTTCAAAGTCAGTGGCTTCCTCAGCTACCAAAGTTTTGTACTTGGCAACATCCACTTCTAAAAAAGGAATTACTTCATTACTGCGCAGCAATAATTTGTAACGTGGATCCAAAATTGAGGCAGTAATGTAATGTGGATGTGACACATCGTTATTTTGAATCCTTGTATTGTCAGATAAGCGAGCGACTAAGGTGTCTGCCAAATAATATGCGTCTACTTTGTCATCCACACCTGCGTACATTTCTGACACCTCCTTCAGCTCTTGCTCTAGCATGAAGAACAATGGGATAGCTTGGCCCATAGTACAGTCCTCCCTGCTCACTTCACGTGTGAAGACCTCAAAAGGAAGCAGCATCTCTGTCAGGCATTTGACGAGGTCCCATTGGGCAATCTCAACGGTCATGCCTTTCACAGAAGGATCTCCTGACCTTTTCATGACATAAGCATTAAGTGGTATGTACTGCTCAAACAGACACTCAAGCATGTAATACGTTGAGTTCCAACGTGTTGGCACCTCCTGGATGAGTGCTTTGACTGGCATTTTATGCTCACGTTGAATGACCCTCAGTTGCTTCCGGGCTTTAAAAGAATGGTTGAAATGTGTGCATATTCTTCTGCAGGTGGTCAGTAAGCTGCTGACTTTGCTTTCATTTTTCAGAAAGTCTTGAACAACAATGTTAATGCAGTGTGCCAAACATGGGACCCTGAAATAGCCACCATCTTTCATGGCCCTAACTACATTACTGCCATTGTCCGTGGCAACAAAACCAATGGTAAGCCCTCTTGGTCACAGCCGCTCAAACACCTTGCTGTTAAACTCATCCAAAATGTTTGCAGCAGTATGAGATTTCTCCATAGCAAACATGGCTACAGTTGCATGTTTGCAAGTGTCTTTAAAAATCTCAGCGGTGTCACCAACACCGTCCGATATCTTATCTTTAACACCCGAAAGAGAGACCCAGTGTGCAGTGATGCACATGTAATCAGTGGCTTGGCAACTGGTCCACATGTCTGTTGTCAGGTGTATACTCTGAAACAGCACTCTGTTTTAAGGCTTTTCCAAGCAATTCCAGCACGTCATGATGTAGTGCTGGAACAACAACTCTTGCGAAATAGTAGCGGCTGGGAACTTTCCAATTTGGGCAGATGGTGATCACAAATTCAAGAAAACCCACCCCTTCAACAAAAGAAAAAGGGAGAAGGTCCAGTGCTAACATTTTAGCCAGCTTCGCATTGTACAAATGTGCTATTGGGTGGTTGCGTTCGCACTGCCCCTCCGGCCTAGTAAACATGCTAAGAATGGTAGGCTGCATGGTATTCCTTCCTGTGCTCAATGTCGCACTTTTTTGGCAAGCAGTACTCCTCGGTGTCTCAGGCTGACTCTTACTCTTGTGCCAATGAGATGTGGCTGAGGATGTGGGCGTTACCACTGCAGTGCTGGGGACAGGGCTACTTTGTGTACCACTACCACAGAGAATGTCTCCCTCTTCTTCCTGTTCCACTGTGAGCAGACTTTCTACTCGTTTATGCCCAACAGCAATGGTTCCAGTTTTTATGCAACTAAGGTGCTCCTCCCACTGGATTGCGTGGTGTTTTTTCAGATGGGTCATTTGGCCTCCGGTACCATAGTTTGTACCAAGCTTACCACGACTAACAGAGGTATGACAAACGGAGCATATAGCAATGTTCCCCTCCTTTCTGCTAACCGTAAAGAAGTCCCACACTGGAGAGCTTAACTTTTGTCTCCTGCTGGAGGTGCCACTTCCAATGCCGGATGAACTGGAGGGTGTGTGTTGAATTTAACTCTGTGCAGTACCACTACCTACTTCTGCTGAGGTGGTGCTTGTGCTGGATGTAGGACGCTGCCGGCCCTTTGCTAATGTAAATATGGAAGCTGGAGGTTGTGTTGGTGTTACCTGTGTTGAAGGTATGCGTGCTACATCCCTCGTAGCCATTTTGGATAGTGTAAAAATGTTGGTCTCCATCTCCTCAGGCCCGGGAGTGATGTTCGTGATGACTGGCTCATCTTCATCATCATCATCATCCTGCTCTTCTACATCAACCTCCATAAGTGTAAGGCTTTCTGGAACCTTCCTTTTTCCATGCCTGCTCTTGTGACGTGCTTCCCTCTCAGACTCAGTTTGTGGCTTCCAAGTGGCATCTAGATCATCAGAAGGGGGGCTTGGTGAAGAACTTGATGTACTAACCCTCCTTTTCCTTGCTGGGGATTTGGAAGCCAATGCAACTTCTAAAGAAGTGGCTTCCTCTTCTTCCTCTGCATGAGGCTCAATTTCCTGAACTGCCCCTACTTTGGGAGGAACTACAGCTACTATTGCGGGTGGTGGTTGCGGCTGTTGACCACTTATCTGCTGTGTTCCCTCCTGCGTTGATTGTGTACTACTTTGAGATAGCGATAAGTTTAGTTCAGGCTCAGCATCACTGCTTTCCACCATAAGGCTAGCTACCTCTTCCACACTCATCTGCTTGGGCAGGGTTGGTGGGTTGGGCCCACTGATGTTGAGGTGCTGCCCCCAGCTTGGCCCCCGACACCACTGCTGCAGGCGTCATTTTTGGTGTCCCAAAAAAGGTTTTGGGAGGCACACCAGACTTAAGTGACACTTCCTTCTTCTTCTGTTCCTTCTTCTCCATGGCAACTTTCTTTGTACCAGAGGACCTGCTACCTGCTTTCTTTGGGGGCATCTTCTTCAGATGTCAAAACAGCACTCAGTTGCACAAGTTGCAGAGATGCCTGGTCAGGTCACTCACATGTCACGTCGTGTACAGCAGCAGGACGTCGGTCTGGCGCCACAACAGTCGATGATGATGACACACCTCCTCCGTCTTTTGTGCACCTAAAAGCAAAAAAGCCAGAAGAACACCAGTCAAAAGATCAATAATACAATATATAACTTCTTAGTGTCTGGTGGGTGGTCACAATTATTAAATTTTATGAAGTCAGTGAACAACAACAGTATAGCCATTTATGAGACTGACAAGGCCAGGGCTCCTGGTGTACTTGTACTGTGTACACTCAGGAAGAAGAATAGCAAAGAACAAAAACATAAATGTAGTGTAGCCTGTTTGCCCTAAATAAAAATTTGTGCATCTTATGGGATGGATGCAGCATCAGGGAGCAACAACAACGAACATATACACATAAAAAATAAAGGCATTTATTTATAACACCCAAAAAGTGAAATGTACCCCCGAAAAAAGTAAAGCCCACATTTTACAATTCAATCCAAAGCCATACATGATGTTGAAATTTAACTCACAACACAAAAACAGTTGTTTAAATTCCATGCACCCGTGATGATTGATGAGTAGTACCCCTGGGCCTACTGTACGACTAGGCCACAAGCTTGGAGGCCTATGGAAAAAGCACAGTGGCTGGTACACAAAATGGCCGCCACCACATGGCCAGGCCACTCACAAAAACAAGAAAAGGTCAGGAATACAAGACAGACAATGCTGGCCTATTGCAAAAGCACAATGCCTGCCTCCACAAAATGGCCGCCACACATGCTCAGGCCACCCACCACAATAATAATAAAAAGGACAATTACAAAGGACAGGAACAGGAAGTTGTAGTCTCTGTGGGACTTACTTCCTCTCCTAAAAATATTTTTAAAAAAATAAAAGTGACTCCGTGCTCCAAAACTACAGCAGAATGACAACCTGAGGAGTTTTTTTAGCAAAATGCACAAAATCAGCGTTTTTGAGAAGTATTTATGTTGCTCGCGAGATATTGTTTGCCAGATTGGAAATGCTGCGTGTTCGGGATCGCGAATTGTACAAAAAGGCTTTATCGCGTGCGCGAACACGCATATTGAGAGCGCGAAAATGACAAAAACTGTAAGTCCGCATTGTCGCGCTGTGCAGAGTTACCGAAAGTATGCGAGCTGAATCCCTAGGGTTACCTACTGGCTGAAAAGCCCTATTTATTTAACACACACCCAAAAACTGCTATTTTGCCCCAAAAAACACCTTTTGCAATTCAATCCAAAGCCATCCATGGTGTAAAAAAAAAAATTCAACAGACAACACAAACTGTAAATTTAAATAATGCACCAAAGATTTGAGGATGACTACCTCTGGGCCTTCTGGCAGACTAGGCCACAAGCTTGGAACAGAATGGCAAAAGCAAGCACACTGCTTGGATGGCTCCACAAAATGGCCGCTACACACCCACAACAACAAGAAATTGACACAGACAATGTAAGCCTATCGCAAAAGCACAATGCCTGCCTTCACAAAATGGCCGCCACACACATGGCCAGGACACAACAACACCAAACATAAGCCAAGGGGAACAAAGAAAAGAAATGCAGGCCTTTCAGGAAAAAGAAGCACACACTACTAAACTACCACCACAAAATTGCCACAAGCTACATGCCCACTCACAGTCACAACAGGCCATGGAAAACAATGAACTGAAGCAGGCTATGAATGGACAAAGGAGGCCTGCTAAACAACACACCTTTAATACAAAAATGAAAATCAACAGGGCTACGAAAGGTTTGGAAAGAAGTTACACATCAAGCACACACATCCAAAAAAGGTATTTCACACACACACACAAACAGTGAAATACACCACAGCCACATTTAGCATTTCAATCCTATGCCATCCATGCCCTAAATGATGTTGAAACCCAGATTTGCTAATAAGAGAACAAGGAACATCAAAGATTTTCCAGTACACACAAGACCAACTCCATACACCACCAGAGAGACAATTACAGCAGCATGGAATCTGGAACCAATCATAGGACACTACCCTTGCGGCACATGCTCAGTATGCAATTTGACTAAAGTGACAAAAACTATTTTACTTCTCCCCAACTTAATCTGGACACTTCGCCAACACACAAATTGCAATACTACCCATGTAGTCTACATGATCACCTGCCCCTGCGACCTTAGGTACATTGGGATGACCTGCCGTAAGATTAAGCAAAGAATCACTGAACATAAAAGTAACGTGAACTGCAAAAGACTGACCACCAAAATGAGCAGGCACTACATAGGGAACAATCACGACGCTAGTGATCTGAAATGGGTTGCCCTGGAAAGTTTGAGATCTGTCAACAACAATGCTGAACGCATTTTGTTCGAAAAAGAACAACGCTGGATTTACCGTCTGGGCACAGACAAACTAGGCCTGAATGATAACATCCCCTGGCACACACTGGCCTAATTATAATTTTTGAACGAGGCGACCTCAAATCAACATTGAGGTCCCTGCACTGAACATGTATATTCTGATACATATGGTTTATTACCACTCCCATTAACTTTTTATCTCTCACTGAGTGTCTTTTTCATTATAAGAACGAAAACACACCAACACAGGCATACATACATATATTTGATCATATATATATTTTCCAACTTTTTGCCAACTACGAGTAGATGCCAACCATCACCGTGAGATGTAGACATGCAACGAGTCTTTTTTCGATTTCCATAACCGTTCCGCTTCATAACGGCAACACTGAATGGCCCCTTCCCATTGGAGGTACCGCGGACAGAGGCTAAAGAAGTCAACGAACGTGACAGAACCGGTAAGCCCCGATGGCCGCCACGAGTGGAATTACGAGCTACACTAAAGTGAGATGCCTCTAATCCTCTCTACTTATGTTTCCTTTCAACTCTAGAAACAGAGTTCTTCACGTGCCCCCGGGCACCTCCGGAAAATACATCATATCTTTTCTTGAGGTAAAATTGTACGATAAGTTATCTTGTTTTTTTGACCCTTTCCGCAACCTTGCGGCATAACCACCGACAGAGGCGATTCCCGATCACCGTGTTTGTTATTCAATCACCTCCCTCATAATACCTTCTATAGAATCACGAAAAGGGTCACTTACGACTATACATGATAATGGTCACTAAGAATGCACAACAAACGTACATTATAAATATTAGAACGTCCAAACTAACAACAACCAAAACTGCTCACATTAACGAGTAGCCACCCTAGATAGCATTCACATTCCAATCGGAATTAGTGAGATCATATTGACGGTTATTATTACGTCTACCACGCTATAAGATGAATTCCCTCTCCTCACCTAGCCGCCCGCTTCTTCGCTTATTTTCCAAATAGTTCACTTTTAACCTCATTTCTCCTACTTAACGATAGTAGCTCCACTGACAAATTCATGAGACAGTATTTCATGATCACTCGTCACTTTAGAATATTTAAATATCACTTTTTTCTATCCTATCAGGTACAGACACTATTGATCTGACCTCACTAACACAATGAGTGGAAGATTTCTTCACTTTAAGGAGCCATAATGCGCCTTCCTTCACAACCGGTCCTGATGAAAGCCTTTAGACCATTACAGAAGGCTGAAACATGTTGACCCTTATATCTTGAAAAGTACAGCAGACCAGTAACTCGGTCTCATTCTGCACTCGAACTTTTTTATCATTCTCTGATCAAGATTCCTAGAATAAAATCACAACCAAAACAATGATTAAGAGATTTTAATTCACTTGATACAAACCTTCTCACACCCTCCTGATCTTTCATGTCTGGACGCTACTGTCTAACCAGAAGGTCTTCCTCCGGGTGGAGGTCAGCATACATTCAAAAAAGACCCGATGATGATGCTGCACTATTACACATAAGCGGTAACCCAGTTCATGCCGCCGTTGTACCTGTGTATAGTTATGAGGGTTCTTTTATGAAGGAACCAACAGCGAAAAGACCCTGGGTACACAGGACAAGTGGTCCACTCTCCCTTGATTCTTTGAAATTCAACAGACACCACGAAACATGGACCCATGGATACCCTACTGGCTGAAATTGCAGAGAAAAACAACTAGGCCCCTATTGAAAGTACAGCCCACCCACAACAATAATTTTTTAACAAAAATGAAAATCCCAGAAAAATTTAGGTACACTACAAACAAGCCCCAATGAAACAAACACACCAATTCTCCAACTTACTTGTAGTAAATTAAATCGCAACTCAAAAAGTCCTCAAATAAATCCAATCCAATGGTATATGATGCAGCAGACAGATACAAAAAGTGATCCTTCCAGCTCCAAATCCAAATGAAAGTGAACAGCACATGGACAAAACACTGGGAGGAGCCTGCTGTACAGGAACAGGAAGTTGGAGACTCAGGGGCACTTCCTTCCTCTTGAAAAAAAGAGTTAAAAAAATTAAAGGACTCCTTACACAAAAGACTACAGCAAAATCACAATCTGAGGAGTTTTTCTGAGCAAAATGATCATTTTAGAGAAGGTTTTATGAAGCTCGAGAGATATTCTTTGCTAGATTGTAGTTTTTGCATGTTCGGGATCGCGATCTTACCAAGACAGCCGCCGGAAGTCAGCTCGCGCGCCCGAATGACGTGTTCGTGTCCGCACACTCTCGCGGGGTTGGGCAGCCATATTACAAATCTCGTGGCGCATGCAAACAGACAGAAGAGTAGGTGATTTCTCCCTTTTGCTCAACAATGGTATGGGGGCCACTCCACTTCTCTTGGAGAGCTGCTGAGGCCACAGGCTCCAACACCCATACTTTCTGTCCTGGCTGGTACACATTCAGCACAGCCTTTTGGTTATGCCAAGTTTTCTGTAGTTCTTGGCTGGCCTCCAGGTTTTTAGTTGCCTTCTTCATGTATTCGGCCATCCTGGAGCAGAGACCAAGTACATAGTCCATCACATCCTGTTTAGGGGGTTCGGGAGGTAACTCCCAGCCCTCTTTCACCAAACATAATGGACCTCTTACAGGATGCCCAAACAGAAGTTCAAATGGGCTGTAGCCAACCCCCTTCTGTGGAACCTCTCTGTATGCAAACAGAAGGCAGGGAAGTAAAAGGTTCCATTTTTGCCTAAGCTTTTCTGGGAGGCCTTTAATCATTCCCTTTAGGGTTTTGCTGAAACGTTCAACTAACCCATTGCACTGTGGGTGATAGGGAGTAGTGAATTTATAAGTTACACCACACGCCTTCCACATTGCTTTAAGATATTCTGACATGAAGTCAGTACCTCTGTCAGATATGACCTCCTTTGGGAAACCCACTCTGGAGAAAAATCCAATGAGGGCTCTTGCACCACAGGGGCTGTGGTGGTCCTCAGGGGAATTGCCTCTGGGTACCTGGTGGTATGATCCACTACCACCAGGATAAATCTGTGCCCAAATGCAGTTAGAGGGTCAAGGGGACCAACAATGTCAATCCCTACCCTTTCAAAGGGTACCCCCACCACAGGTAGTGGTATCAGGGGGGCCTTTGTTGTGCCACCTGACTTGCCTCTGGCTTGGCAAGTGACACAGGAGTGACAAAACTCCTTGGTGTCCTCTGACATATGTGGCCAATGAAAATGTGGAACAAGCCTGTCCCAGGTCTTGTTTTGGCCCAAGTGACCTGCTAAAGGGATGTCATGTGCTAGGGTCAAGAGGAACCCCCTAAACTTCTGAGGTATTACCAACCTCCTGGTGGCTCCAGGGATTGGATCTCTAGCCTCAGAATATAGGAGTCCCTCATCCCAATAAACTTTATGGGACCCACTAGCACTCCCAGCAGCCTCAGCAGCAGCCTGCTGTCTGAGGGGTTCAAGAGAAGGGCAGCACTGTTGCTCCTTACTCAGATCCACCCTAGAAGGGCCCCCTACCCCCAAGAACTAAACCTGATCAGGCTCAAGTCCCTCTGGGGCAGTTCCTTCTTCAGGATCTGCTTCTCCTCCCTCAAGAGGTGAATCTGTGATCTGAGACAGAGGGCAAGGCGCTGCCTTAACCCTACTGCTCCTCTTCTTGGGTAGCACCTGGTCCATAGTTTCAGGATCCAGAGCTGGTTCAGTTTGATGCATTTTGGCCTGTGGCCTGGTCACAGCAAATACCCCTGCAGGTATGCCCAACATCTCAGCATGAGTCCATAAATCTACTTCAGACCAGGCTGAAGTCTCTATGTCATTGCCCAATAGACATTCGACAGGGAGGTCTGCACTGACTACTACTTTCTTGAGGCCAGTTACCCCTCCCCAGGAGAAATTCACAACTGCCAGACTATGGTTGGTCCTGACATTGCTTGCATTGGTAACCTGGTACATTTCGCCCAGGATGATCTGCCCAGGATCCAGAAGATTCTCTGCCACTTCAGGGACACTAGCACCTGTGTCCCTGAATGCCAATGCCTGTATGCCATTTATTACAGGCTGCTGTTTGTATTTGCCCAGATTACTGGGGATCACTAGGAAGGACATATCAATGTCTCCATCACAAATCAGCAATGCCTGAGTGGGTACTCTGACTAGGCCAGAGTCCACTTCAGAACCCAGGGTCAACCCCACCACACCCTTATTCTGAGTACCACCTCCACCAGTAGCTGCACTAGGGGGAACAGTTGCCTTAGGGGCAGGAGTGGTGGTGGTTTGGTCTTTGGACTTGTTACAATTAGAAGTCCAGTGTCCTTTCTGTTTACAGAATTTGCACCAGGGCTTCCTTTGGCCTTTTCCCTTGTTTCACTGTGAATCCCCACCAGATGCAGATTTTTGGGGCCCTTGAGAAGACTTCTGGGTTTTTGACTTATCCCCACCTTTCTCAGAGCCTTTAGGATCCTGCTTCTTAGTGTCACCCCCTTGGTTCTGTGTTTTCTGCCTCACCCCGGTTCTGACCCATTTGTCTGCCTTCTTTCCCAATTCTTGGGGAGATGTCAGATGAGAGGTCACCAGGTACTGATGCAACAAATGGTTCTGGCAATTATTAAGGATCTGTTCTCTCATTATAAGATTATACAATCCCTTAAAATCAGTAACTCTACTACCAACCAGCCAACCCTCCAGAGCCTTGGTTGCACAATCTACAAAGTCAGTCCAGTCCTGAGTCTGTGCTTTCTGGGTGTCTCTGAACTTCAACCTGTACTGCTCAGTGGTTAAGCCAAACCCATCTATCAGTGCACTCTTCAGGACTTCATAATCATCAGCATCCTCTTCTCTAACAGTGAGGAGCTTGTCTCTACCTTTATCTGAAAAGGAGAGCCACAAGATTGCTGCCCACTGCTGGGGGACCTGTTGTACTTTATAGGCCCTTATCATAGCAGTTATCCATGTGTGGGTATCATCCCCACTCTGGTAGGAAGGAACAACCTTGGACAGGTTCCTATGGGCTGGAATGTATTCTCTGACTCTAGGGACACTGTTGCTGCCACCAGGGGGTTCTAACACCTCTCTTCTAGAAGCTCTGTGGAGCTCAAAGGCTTCTTTGTCTAATGCCAATTGCTTGACTTTGAGGGCAAATCTTGCTTCTTCATACTGCAGCAGTTTGTACATTCTGTCAGAGGAGGTCTCTCTTCTATTAAAGTATGAGTTCATCTGCTGGACAGATTCTCTGCCAGAGTGATAGGAGTGGTCAGATTCCCTTGAAGGGGACCTAGGTCTCTCTTCCTCTCTGTCAGTTCTCTTAGGGAGAATTCCTCTGTCCTTTTCAGACCATTGTGGATCTGGCCCTTAAACCACAGAGTCCAGGTCATCTTGATTTTCATCATCTGACCCAGACACTGTAGTTGATCGACCCCCTGATTCAGACCCATTAGCTTCTAGAGCTAATCTAAGATCATCTGCTGTCAGCAGATCAGTGTGGAGGGACTCTGTCCTATCCTCAGGTGCCTTGCAGCACACATGGCTTTCAAGTCAAAGAAAGTCATGTCCTTATACTGAGGCTGGGTGGACCCACTGGTTCCAACCCTTAAGGACATTCTAGTGTTGTGCAGTATTGTACTACCTACACTAGTTTGTGGCCTACTGATCCTAGCTTGAGCTGTAGAAAAGGTGTGGTATCCCCTGGCACACAGCTCTAAGTTCAGTAGAACTTATTGATACTAAGCTTGACTTTTATATCTACCTTGAGTACCTTTTGTGGTTTTCAGTTAGTAATTCAAATAGAGATTTTCTGATAAAACAATGGCAAGCTGGAATCCCACACGCTGCCCACCAATGTGAGAAGTTGGCCTGGTATATGCTGTTCACTAGTTAAAGTGGACACCTTGCACCAGTACAATTCGACTCTTATGGTAGATAGGTTTAAGACAACCTTTTAAAGAAAGCTATCCTAGTGGTAGCTGTGGAGAGCAGCCTTCAGGCTAAGTCTTTAGAGGAATGTAAAGCAGCTTGTTTTACCGTATAATCTCTTGAATTACTAAATGAAAGGACACCACACAGGTATATATATAAAATATATATGTATTTATTACTAGACACACTCTACTAATCTCTTTATGAGATTAGAAGTCAAGGACATATGCACAAATCAACATTTCACAAGTTAAGCACAAATATGGCTGGGGTCCTAGGGGCGTACCAGACCATATACTAAAAAAAAGACTTAGTAATATCGACTTGAGAAGGGACAAGGCCTAGGGCCGTCAGAAGTGCTGGGGCATCACTAATCCACCCAAGGCAAGTAAGTAAAGGACCCACGGGAGATGCATGCAGTGTGAGAACACAGCCACGGATCCCAATAGACTTCAATGGAGCAAGTCGCGGTTGGAATTTTAAAGTTTTAGGATACTTCGGGAAAGTCTACAAGCCAGTCACTTACAGGGTAAGTAGTTCTAGAGCCAACACACACAGGCGCACCATAGTGCTGGAGTTACCTCACCCAGGGAAGCTGCGTGCATAGGTGTCTTTTGGTGTCGGGTTGCGGCGTCGTTTTCAAAGGGAGCCAAAGAAGACTTGCTGCTTGTGAAGACAGAAGAAGTGTCCGGTTGGAATCCAAGCCTGGATTCAGAAGAAAGAAGACCTGAAAGCAGAGGGGATGGAGACAGTGTTCAAAGTCACTTGGCAGTGACCCGGGGCCAGGAAGCTGGATGCCCACAGATTCAAATGTCATGTTTGTTGCAGCCCAGGAAGAAGAGGTTTTGACCTTGAAAGGCGTTGGCAATGAAAATACTAATTGGAGCAGAAAAGCAGTCTGCATTGTAAAGCCAGATGGCAGAAGGCTGTCGAGTGACCTCTCGTAGCTCTGGCACATTGTTTAAAATATATATATATATATATATTCACTGAAAAAACCATAGGTTTCACACATGTTATAGTTAGCGGAAATTTTACTGATAAAAAACCAATGAAATTCCCCCGTTATAGTTAGTGCAGGCAACTATAACTCACGCGACCGCAATCCTCTGCTGATGCTAATACTGTATTTAGACACTTATTTGCCCATGTCTTCTTCCATACATTTTTAGCTATACATATATTAAAAATATTTTTTTTCATAAAGACACATATGTCATCAGCAGAAGATTGCGGTCGCGTGAGTTATAGTTGCCTGCACTAACTATAACGGGGGAATTTCATTGGTTTTTTATCAGTAAAATTTCCGCTAACTATAACATGTGTGAAACCTATGGTTTTTTCAGTGAATTTGCAAGGTTTTTTAAATGCTAATTCCTAACTATAACGTGTGTGAAACCTATGGTTTTTTCAGTGAATTTGTACGGTTTTTTAAATGCTAAGTTACTTTACGCCATTTGTGGCGTGCGCGCCCACTTAACGCAGTTCGTTCCGTGCGCGCACGGTGCGCGCTTTACGCAGTTAGTGCCGTGCACGCACAGTGGGCACGCGGTGCGATGACAAAGCAAGAAAGCACGTCAACAAATCTGTTTCTGCTTTCCTCCGTGACTATGGTATGGGTGCCATTTACCACAACAACTTGCGTTATGACATGCAAGACATTTATAGAGGAGATGGTGTGCACTTCAATGATGAAGGGAACAGAGTCTTCCTCTTGAACCTTAGACTCTGCATCGGTACTTACTTGTAGGTACCACTAAAAAATCACTTCATAAACACAACGGCTCTTTTTAGAGCTCCCTAATATCTAAACTCTTAAATCTGCTTTTCATTTATTTTTTTTTATTTTTTTTACCGTACGCTTACCGTAAGCTTACCGTACGCGTACCCCGTGATTTTTTTTAAAATCAATAAATGTTTTTTTTGTACTTTTCTGTCCTTCTTTGACCCCCTTACAAATGTTAGGGGGTCTGTAACTCTCCTCATTGCCCCCTTTCCTTGTTTTCACTCTTTTTTTTCAGAGTGAAATACACAAAATGGCGGCCGCCGCTTCCTGGTTTCGACCGATTCGAATGTTTACTAAGATCTAAGAGCCAATCAGAATCGCGCTCGCGCACGCCACCGTACGCTTACCGTAAGCGTACGGTAAGCGTACCGTAAGCGGGCTCAGATATATATATTGATTTAAAGGCTATTTTCTCAGAATCTACTGAACAGATTTACACCAAACCTACAAAAGGCACTTCCTTGACCTAGGGACTACCTCTCTGCCAAATTTTGAGTAATTCTGTTCAGCCGTTCGGGCTGTAGCTCGTTCTAAAGGTCCTATGGAAAAATGCATGGGAAAAACGCGTTTTGGGACCCCCCTTTTATCTCAGCCCCCGCTTGACGGATCCCCCCGAGACTTTCAGGGTAGGAGCGGAGCATAGCGCCCCACCTATTTTGAGAAATTCGCGAGGATTCATCGACCGGCGCTAAAGTTATTCAAAATAGAATGTTGAGGTTTTCCTATGGAAACGTGGTCCTAACTATAACTACCTACTGGCGACCGCCAGTAGGTAATATATATATATATATATATATATATATTTTTTTTTTTTACATGTATATATACTACCTACTGGCGGTCGCCAGTAGGTACTTATAGTAACAACCTAGTTTCCTTAGAAAAAGCATTTTTTGATTTGCTAATAACTTTGGCGTCGTTTGACAAGTCTTCGAGAAATTCTCCCAAACAAAAGTCTATCCAGGTCAACTCCTATCCTGGAAGTTTGGGGGTGATTCATCAAGCGGGGGCTGAGAAAAAAGGGGGGTCCCAAAACGCGGTTTCCCCATGTTAATTTCCGTAGGAAATTTTGAGACGGGCTACAGCCCAAACTGCTGAATGGAATTACCCCAAACTTGGCAAAAAGGTAGAGCTTGCTTCAGAAAGCGCCCTTTTTTTCTAAATGGTGTAAATCCGTTCAGTAGTTTTTGAGAAATTAAAAAAATAAGAGTCAAAAAATCAATTTCCCATAGGAAACTTTGTGCAAGGCTACAGCTGAAACTACTGAACGGAATTACCCCAAATTTGGCATAAAGGTACTGCGTGGGTCAGAAAGCTATCTTTTTTTAAATAGTGTAAATCCGTTCAGTAGTTGCTGAGAAATTAGAAAAATAAAAGTTTTGATATCTGGGCGGAACCTAAGTTCCGTGCACGAGCTCCACTGTGATTGGCTGCCAACACTCCAAACCAGGAAGTGTTGGCAGCCATCTTGTGGCTCGGTAGAAGTGAGTCGCTAGAAAACAGAGAAACAAAGGTAGAAAACACGAGAAGGGGGCAGGGTAGAAACACCCTGACCCCCTAGGTATGCTCAGGGAGTCCCAGAAGGACCCCCAGGTTAAAACAAAACATGTGATAAAAAGTAAAAATCGGCGCAATTCGCGCTGGGATCACAGGTTCCCGTGTTTTTATTTTATTGAGACCCCGGGGTGAGCTAGGTCCCGGGGGCATTTCTTAAAAAATAATAGCGGGGGCTTGCTGGGGTCCCCGCAGTCTTGGGGCTTCACTTATGTTGGGAGGGGGATTGCATGCTCTCCTCCTGGAGCCCTCCATCTGCTTATAACTTTGGTGTCACTTGACGATTCTTTAAGAAATTTTCCAAAAAGTTTCTCTTTTTTGATCAGCTCCTATCTTGAAAGTTTAGGGGTGATTGGTCATGGGGAGGCTGAGAAAAAAAGGGCTGTCAAAACATGTTTTCTCAATGCATTTTCCATAGGAAACTTTAGACAAGGCTACAGGTCAAACTGCTGAACGGAATTACGCCAAATTTGGCAGGGAGAAAGGTCTTGGTCCAGAAAGCGCGGTTTTGTAGAAATTGTGTAAATCCGTTCAGTAGTTTTTGGGATATTAAAGGAAGAAATATATATATATATATGGTTGGTGCCTAACTCCCGAGCACAAGCTTGCCTCTGATTGGCTGCTAACACTTCAAATCAAGAAGTGTCCTCTGATTGGCTGCTAACACTTCAAACCAGGAACTGTTAGCAGCCATCTTGTGCTTTGCATCGAGTGAAAATATAAAAGAAAGGTTCCGGGGGCAATTTAATATAGCGGAGCTCTGTGAAATGATGAATTGGACGCAGTGAAGGTTTAAGATTTACTAAAAATAAAGGAGAAACAGATGAGCGCCAGTCAGCACGACTTCCACTCCAGGACACCAGTAGGAAGATAACCATTTCACGCTCCCTGTGCCCAACTTCACCACTTCGCAGCTATGCCTTTAGAAGCCAGTCCGTCGGCTTGCAGCTGTCTACCTTTGTGAGCTAGTACGCTGCTGTGCCTCTACCTCTTTGAGCTACTACACAGCTGTTCCATTGGGAGCGGACGGCTCATAGTTCTGCCTTTGTGAGTCGAACGGACAGGCCGCAGTTGTCCCTCTGCAAGCCTGGGTACAAACTGTTCATAAGTCACAATATATGAGCATTGAAAAGCCATTTTTTGATTCAGTCCGGCAGCTGGCATTTGTCTGAGGCATTTCTGAAAACATACCGGAGTTTTTTCTGTGAGAGATACCCCTTTCCCGCTGCGTCTCCCCACATTAGCAGGTAACGCACCCTCTTCCCTCATCACCAACATACCCCCAACAATGTTCTTGGGCCCGGAAGTGTCCCTCTATGAACTATTAATAAAAAGATGCTTGTGAATGTTGGAGAAATAAGAATCTTAGTCATGTATAGATTTACATATAAAACATTTTATTAAAACAAAGCAGCAACAAATAAAACTATATACAGCCGTGGGGTGTCATCGCTGTTCCATTTGTGATTCAAGATAAGATGGTGCGTCATGCGTCCAGCAAAGGAGATAGAGAGAGAGAGAAAGAGTGAGAGAGAGGAAGAGAGAGAGAAGAAGAGAGAAAAAGTGAGAGAGAGAGGAAGAGAGATAAAGAGAGATAGAGTAAGAGAGAGAAAGAGAGAACGAGTAAGATACAAGGAAGAGAGAAAGAGAAACAAAGTTAGAGAGAGGAAGACAGAGAGAAAGAGTGAGAGAGAGGAAGACAGAGAGAGAAAGAGTGAGAGAGAGGAAGAGAGAAAGAGTGAGCTAAAAGGAAGAGAGAAACAGTGTGAGGGAGAGGAAGACAGAGAAAGAGAGAGAAAGAGAGAAAGAGTGAGATACGAGGAAGAGAGAAAGAGAGAATCAGTGTGTGAGAGAGAGAGGAAGAGAGAGAGAAAGAGTGAGAGAGAGAAACAGAGAGAGAGAAAGAGTGAGAGAGGTAGAGAGTAAGAGTGAGAGAGAGGAAGCCAGACAAAGAGAGAAAGAGTGAGACAGAGAGGAAGACAACGAGAGAAACTGTGTGAGAGAGAGCAAGAGAGAGAGCTAAAGAGAGAAACAGTGTGATAGAGAGGAAGAGAGAGAGATTAAAAGAGAGAGGAAGAGAGAGAGAGAAAGTGAGAGAGGGAGAGAGGGAGAGAGGGAGAGAGTGAAAGAGTGAGAGAGGAGTAGAGAAATAAATAATGAGAGAGAGAGAAGAAGAGACAGAGAAAGTGTGAGAGAGAGAAAGGAAGAGATGGAGAGGGAGTGTTGACACTGGAAAAAAGTCTTCACAGCTCACCTTTGTGCCACCGGTGTGTCTCCAACCGCGTGCTGGGACATATTGCACTGTCAAGTTTAGTGATCTGAAAGATAGTATAGATTTAGGTATTGCAGAGTACATACAACTGCACACGCGTAATTCTCTGTTTCAAGGAAGAGAGAAAGAGAGAAAGAGTGAGAGAGAGGAAGACAGACAAAGAGAGAAAGAGTGAGAGAGAGGAGGAGAAAGAGTGAGAGAAAAAGAGAGAAAGAGTAAGATACAAGGAAGATAGAAAGAGAGAAACAGTGTGAGAGAGAGGAAGAGAGAAATAAAGAATGAGAGAGGAAGAGAGAGAGAGAAAGAGTGAGAGAGAGGAAGAGAGAAAGAAGGAATGAGAGAGAAAGAGAGTAAGAGACAGAGAAAGAAAGTGTGAGAGAGAGAAAGGAAGAGATGGAGAACAGGTGTTGACACTGGAGAAAATCTTCACAGCTCACCTTTGTGCCACCGGTGTGTCTCCAACCATGTGCCGGGGCATATTACACTGTCAAGTTTAGTGATCTGAAAGATTGTATAGATTTAATTATGCAGAGTACATACAACTGCACACGCGTAACTCTCTATTTCAAGGAAGAGAGAAAGAGAAAGTGTGTCTAATAATTACCTGTGCTGAGGCAAGAGACCTGCATGTGCTCCCTGATCCGAGCGGACTCTGCTGTGGGCTTTCCTCCGTTTGCGTCCCCCTCCCGCCGCCGCGTCTGGCATTCCCGCGGCAGCGGTTGGAAGGGGACTACATCTCCCGGCAACCTCAGCTTCCTGGGGAGGAAGTTCCACCTACTACCCGCCAACAGCGCCTGGAGGCGCCATATAATCAAGCCTACCCTCGGTGGAGCGGGGGTCTAATAATTACCTGTGCTGAGGCAAGAGACCTGCGTGTGCTCCCTGATCTGAGCGGACTCTGCTGTGGGCTTTCCTCCGTTTGCATCCCCCTCCCGCCGCCGCGTCTGGCATTCCCGCGCCAGCGGTTGGAAGGGGACTACATCTCCCGGCAACCTCAGCTTCCTGGGGAGGAAGTTCCGCCTACTACCCGCCAACAGCGCCTGGAGGCGCCATATAATCAAGCCTACCCTCCGCGTCGCGGGTACGCGCGCGAGCAGCGCCGGGCTGAGCTCGGGCAGAGGGCGGCCCGTCTGTGGCCGTCCGGGGCCGGTCGTGGCTGGGCTGGGCCACCCTCCTGTACAGTGAGTACATTTATCGAACTTTTGGAAGACTTACTGCATAACGTTTGACATTTGCGCTATCCTGTTACTTTCTTTGGGACCCCACTCGCCGTGTGAGAAATGCCTGGAATGGGGAAACGTGTTGCGGTCCCTTCAACTGTATCTGGCACCATGGACCAATTTATCACCCGAGCTGTCTCGGTACTTGAGCAAGAAATCGCTATTACCGAAAGACGCCTCTCTACTGATCCTAAGTTTGCTAGACGTTCTTCCCTGGGCCCGCTAGCACTTGTTAAGTCACCAAGTAAACACACAGACTATACACGGGGGGTTGTCACTTCTCACATAGAGATTGCATCTCCACAAAACTCGCCATTACCTCCCGGGAGGTTATCACAATCTCCAGTGATGACGGATTTGGTTTCAGCAGTGGAATCTGTGGTAACACCTAAACCCAAAACCACTCGACCACAGACCAGGGCAGGGGGGAAACCTTTTAGACCAGTGCACCACAAAAGGAAAAGGACTGGGGTAATTGACGGCGACAGGCAGGCGAAAATCTCCAAACCTACTAATAATACCCTGCCTTTCGACTCTTCTAATTCTCCAGCCTGTCTTACACCAGCCGACGCAATCGCACCCACTCCCTCCTTGCCTAATGGCAATGTTATGATTTCCCAGCTAGAACACACTGTTCGCTCCTTAATTTTACCTTTATTAGAAAGGATAAAAACAGTTGTAGAAAAGGTGGACAAACTTGAACAAACTATTCTGGACAATTTCTGTTCACTTAAGAATGTTGTTAAGCTAGCTACAAGGGACATTGATAAAAGTAATTGCCATCACGGCACAAATTCTATAAACCCCATGCCGTCTCTAACAGACAAACGCCCCGTTATAACTGATGCAAGCATAGCCTTAGGTAAAGCCCTGTCCTCACAACCTACAAATATGTGTCAGCCCTCTGGGTCCTTTGGGCGGGAGGTGATGTCAGATATCCATCAGCCACCCGGGCGGGAGGATTGTACAAGTAAAGCTTCCCCGGTTAAAAACCCTAGGAAATCTGTGGACACGAGAACAGCTACTGAGATACCTTCCCCAGGCATTGTGCCCAGAGCATCCCCAACGCAAATACATCTTCCCCCCGAATCACTACCTTATGTCATGATCTTAACTGGTGTCCCCGAACTCCCCACTGGCAAAATCGAATCCTTTCACCAACTAAAAAATAAAACGAGTCATTGGCTGAATATACACAGGCCAATCCCTACTCACTTTAATGGGCGGATTCTATTTGTCAGAAGAGTACAATGGGTAGGCCATCAACCTAAAACTACCCAGGGAGATTGCATCATCGTTAATTTCGAAGACGCACGTCTTCCAAGGTTTATTACGGAATACCCAACATACGGACCCAGAACGGGGATAGAGGCTCATAATTTAAACTTTTTTTACAACAAGGGCTCCAATTACTGACAATCCCATTCTGGGACAAATGTTTCACCCCTTAAGAAGCCGAGGGCCAATGAAAGCATACCCACGGCTGACTATGACGTTGTCCCCTCAGATTTGATAGGACCACTTTTAATCTCCGGGGCCCCTTTGCCGCCTAAATTCAGAACGGGCGATAGGGAAAGCGCACTAGGTCAGATCGTTCCATCCCACATGGCACCACTTAGTATCAAACAAGGGACCCTGTTGTCTTGGAATTTAGCTGGTATTAAGACCAAACTAGATTCACCGGAATGGGTTAGTTTTATGAGTAAATATGATGTTTGCCTCCTGCAGGAAACATGGGCCTGTGAGGCTCAGTGTTTGTTGGGATATTTGAATTTCCACGTCCCAGCCACCCAAGGTCCGTTTGGGCGTCCAATGGGTGGACTAATCATTTGGGCTCACCAGGATTTATTCCCGAGCGCCGTTACGATTGATACGGGCTCCCCAGATATCCAATTAGTGAGATTAACTCTCGACCACGGGGGTAGTCTGGATATTTATAATCTATACCTCCGTGGCACAAGAGGGAAAACGTCAAGGGTGCTGGATACTTTGGTTAGCCTCATAGAAACTGAATCGTGTAACAGAGACTTGATTGTTGCTGGAGACTTCAACGTCACATTTGAACCCCTACTAGATCCTGACCTAGAAAGTGGCCTTGATCCCGAAGAGGATAGTTTATGGGGCATCCCAGCACTCTTACTTTCTCCCATTAAAAGGTGGTCTTTGATAGCAGTGCAGGTAAATGCACTCTGCCTCGAGAGGGGCCTAAGGGCCCTGAACGGTAGGACCCCAGGGGATAGGATGGGAGCTTCCACCTTTGATAATGGCCGCTCAACGAGCAGGATAGATTATGTGCTCTGTGGCTTGAGCATGTGGTGCAAACTCATTGATATGGTGGTCGAGATAAGATTAGAGAGCGACCACAATCCTATTTGTGTCTCCCACAGTTGGTGGGGGAGAGATCATTCAAGATGTGAGGAGACACCCATGGTTTCCACTGGATGCGTTCTGTCTAACGACATGCGGAGGTTAAAGTGGCCCCAGGTAATGACCAATCCCACGACCATTGCCAGTATTGACACCGAGCTTACCGCAACCATTTTGAGGTTGGAGGACGCTTCGAATGACAAAGGAAATAGTGACCAAGTAACCAGGATACATGAATCCTTCTTCGAAGGTCTGCGCGTTTTTTTTCTCAAACCACTCAATAAGCGCAATAAGCCATTGCGTAAGCAATTGAGGTGGTATGATAATGAATGTAAACGCGCTAGAAGTACCCTTTCACTAGCTGTCTCTAGCGGAAACAAGGTATACATTCAGCAAGCCAGGTCCTCGTATAAGAAGTGTATAGATAAAGCTAAGAAAAGATGGGACGAATCTTTTTGGCTAGATCTGAAGGAGGCTTGTTATGCCAGGGACACTAGACTGTTCTGGAATGTGATCAAGTGGAACAGAGGTGGCTCCCCCGAAAAACCTTCAAATCATGTCACCCAAGAAGATTGGCTGGGGTATTTTAAACCCCAATACGCACGTGACCCCCTCTATAGTTGCTTGAGCTCAACCCCATATGTCTTCTATTCGCCTGGCCCTTTTAGTCCCAAGGACGTTTTAGCTGCTTTGGCTCGTGTAGCCGCCGGGCGGGCACCAGGGGCAGACGGGGTTCCATCTGGCCTTTTTCTTAACAACAAGATACCCTGGAGTAAGTATATTGCTCTCCTGGCCAATGCTGTGGCTGAAGGTGCCCCAGTACCTAAATCGTGGGGGGGCGCCATTATAATTCCCATTTACAAAAAGGGTGATAAAACCCTCCCAGGAAACTATAGGCCTATTAGCCTTATTGATACTATCCAAAAAGTTATTGGGAGGATGGTATTGAATGAGCTATTGGTCTGGATCGAAGATAATCAGATCCTCTCTAGTCTCCAAGCAGGCTTTAGAAAATTTACCAGTACCGTGGACCAGGTGTTCCGCTTTGAACAACTGCTTTGGAAAACAGTCACGTTAGGCAAAGGCAGCCTCTATGTCACTTTTGTAGATCTAAGAGCTGCCTTTGACCTCGTCCCTCGTGAACAACTCTGGTGGGTACTTGCAAAACGCGGCCTTCCCATGGAACTCCTGACCCTAATCAGGAGGCTCCACGAACCTAATTTTGCCAAAATACAGTGGGGAGGCTTGGGGGATACAACCCCCGAGTTTCCAGTTGAGCGTGGTGTGCGCCAAGGGTGTGCCATGGCACCTACACTCTTCTCTTTGTATATTAATGGCATAGTTGACTATATGCTTCAAACTACCACCGACGCTCCAAAGTTGGCTGGAGTCCCTACCCCAATACTAATGTTTGCCGACGACACCCTCATAGTATCAAAAACTCCGAGTGGCATGCAAAGGGCTCTGAAAGTCTTTGAAGACTTTTGTAACAAACATGGACTGGAGGTCAATGTGACCAAGACCAAGCTCATGACATTCAACCCGCACCCAAGCTATAGAACAGGTAAACTTACAATGAATGGCCAAGTCCTCGAGGAGGTAAATAACTGTGCCTATTTGGGCATCCACGTGTCACACAACAATAAGTGGAATAGACACCTGGAGATTTCTGTGTTGAAACTCTCACAGATCACGGGAACATTGATCAAAGAACATAAAAAATCTTCTACCAAGCTGGTCAAGCCCGTGCTCCAGGTTTACGAGGCAAAGGCCCTTAGTGCAGTGTTGTATGGGGCAGAGCTCTGGGGTTTTGACGTATTATCGACTCTTACAGTTGTTAAAAACAAATTCTTTCGCTGTATAACAGGTCTCCCACAAAGCACGCCTTTGGTCCCACTGCGCTATGACCTAGGAAGAAAGGCCCTCAAGGATTTGGCCAAACTCCGTCCAGTCTTATACTGGAGGAGATTGTGGACTACGCCAGAGCTTCGGCCATATGCAATGGGTATCATGGATGTAATGCAGGCCGACAAGTTTCATAAGATAGGGTGGCTTAGGAATTTACGGGAAACCTTGGCAGATTTGGGACTGGCAGATTTATGGAGCGACCCCGCTACAGCTGGCTTTCCCGCTAAGAAGCTTTTGAAAACGCTTTATTGGGAGAAAGTAGATCATAGGGTGTGGAGTGACTCTGCCTCCTCTTCGATGACTAGTTGTTTTTTGGAGGCAAAGGCCACCCCACTTTTTGAACCCTATTGGGATTTGATCACCTCACCTAGAGACAGGAAACTTTATTTCCAACTTAGAGCAGGTTCCCTTCCACTCAGGTCCCTAACTAGTGGGTGGTTTGGTATAGGCAAAGATACTTGTCCTGGCTGTGGTGACACAAAAGAATCTATTGCCCACTTTTTGTTTGTCTGCCCTGTTTATGTGAATCCCAGACGACGGTGGCTCACTCCTTTGTGCAAATTATTGGGCACAAGGAGCTCTGCTGTCGCTGTTAGGATTTTAAGCACAAGCACTTTTCCAGTCCACTCAATCGCCTTAGCTAAATACCTGGGATGGGCATGGTCCTTAAGATGTAATGTTATTCGGGGAATAGAGGCGCCACCTTCGTAGGGTTCTATCCTGGGACGTTATATTGTCCAGTTTTTTTTTCTTTTTTTTAAATATTTTGCTTCATCTGTAGTCAGCTGATATGTTTAATTCTCAATTTAAAACTGTTTTTAATTACTTATTGCAAAATCTTTTATAGCCTTAGTGAATTGGATTTTATACTTTTGTCTTATGTATATGTTTGTGTCTTGTATGAATTACTTTTAATTCGAATAAAGACTATGATGATGATGATGATGAAAGTGTGAGAGAGAGGAAGAAAGAGAGAGAAAGTGAGAGAGGAAGAGAGAAAGTAAGAGAGGAAGAGAGAAAGAGTGAGAGAGAAGAAGACAGAAAAAGAGAGAAAGAGTGAGAGAGAGAGGAGGAGAAAGAGTGAGAGAAAAAGAGAAAGAATAAGATACAAGGAAGATAGAAAGAGAGAAACAGTGTGAGAGAGAGGACAAGAGAGAGATAAAGAGTGAGAGAGAGGAAGAGAGAAATAAAGAATGAGAGAGAGAGTAAGAGACAGAGAAAGAGAGAAAGTGTGAGAGAGAGAAAGGAAGAGATGGAGAGGGAGTGTTGACACTGGAGGAAATCTTTGCAGGTTACCTTTGTGCCACCGGTGTGTCTCCAACCACGTGTTGGGAGATAGTGCAGCCCTCAAGTTTAGTGATCTGAAAGATAGTATAGAATTAGTAATTGCAGAGTACATACAACTGCACATGCATAATTCTCTGTTTCGCTAATGCGCAATGAGGCTGGTGCACCCCATCTACTCCTATTGCTTGGAGGTGTCTGTGTGCTCTTGTGTGCCCAGACTGCTGCACACTATCCACTCCCACCACCCGGAGGTAACTGCCCACTGCTGCGGAATGAAGTCTCTCTGCTCACCTTCCGCCACCGGCGTGTGTGTAAGAGGGTCCACCACGTGCCGAAGCAACTTTGTCATGCGTTCAAGATGGCCACGCATCATCGCAGATCTTTCGCGAATTCAACTTTGGTGGTGTTGGGGGTGAAACATTGATTTGTGATTCACTGCCTTCAAAGCAAGATAAGATTGTGTGTCATGCGTCCATCAAAGGAGAGAGGAAGAGAGAGAGAAAGAAAGAGAGTGAGCAGAAGACATAGAGAAAGAGAGAAACAGTGTCGTGAGAGAAAGAGAGAGGAAAAAGAAAGAAAGTGAGGAGAAGACAGGGAGAAAGACAAAGAGAGAGAGAAACAGTGAGAGAGAGGGAGAGAGAGAGAAAGAGTGTGAGAAAGAGGAACAGGGAAACAGAGGAAGAGTGAGAGAAAGAGAAACAGAGAGAGAGGAAGAGAGAGAGAGAGAAAGAGAGAAAGAGACAAACAGTGTAAGAGGAAGAGGAAGATAGAAAGAGGGTAAGGGAGAGAAAGGAAGAGATGAGGAAGGACACTGAGTGCCCACACTGTGTACAAAACTGTCACAGCTTACCTTTACGCCACCGCTCTGTCTCCAACCACGTGCCGCGACCTACATCTGAAAAATAGTAAAGAATTAGTAATGGCAGAGCAGGGTTGGATTAGGATTCAAAATCGGCCTGGGCACGCACAAAAAAAGTGGCCCACATTTGCATATTGCCTTTCCTCAAAACACTGCTTCGGTGAAATTTTATTTAAAAAAGGGAGGGTGGGGGGAGATACAAAAAAATGCACGGATTCATTTACACTGGTGACTTAAAAACAAGTGAGGCCACTTCTGCTCAGGCCCCCTGCGCTGCTAGGTATGCATACATTAATGGGCGGCCCTGCGAGAGAAAGAAAGTGACACCTCTGCCTGTTGGTAAACATGAGGTAATGACGCCCATCTGCCTCCAGAAAGGCCATTCAGACACCCACTGGGCTGCTGGCTGTATACAAACAACAGCAACACCGCCCAAATCTGCCCCCCAGACTGCTCCAAAAAGCAGCCCACAGTCGAAACTCGGCACCGGCTCCTCGGGCATTGCACCAGTGCCCGCATTACCAATCTGACGCTGTGGCAGAGTATATACGAGTGCGTATGACTAAATCGCTCTGCCGTCTTTCTGCATTCAGGCTGCTGTACCCCATCCACTCCCGCCGCCCAGAGGTATCTGCCCGACACTGCGCACCAAGGCCTCACTGCTCACCTTTTCACTGTCACGGCACCCTCTGCATCATGCAGCTCTGTTCTGCAAGCTAATAGGTCTCACGTTTGGTACTGAGACTTGATATCGCCATGGCAGAGGACATACTAGTGCACCTATCATCATCGCAGGTTGTACACCCGCTCAGTGCTTGAGGTGCTTCTAACTCAGTGAGAAGTGAGGCCAAGCACGTGGCAGTAGGCCCTCGCTGTTGGGCGCAGGCCTACACTGCAGTGCAGCAGAGCACATAAAACATTGGGGGGCATATTTACAATAACTGGTGCATCCCTGCATATCAGCAGAGATGCGCCAGTCATTGTGCGCCTCAGCTCCGCCACCGTGGATGCGCCACATTTACAATGCGGCGCGCCATGGGGCAAAAACGGCAAAGATGCGTGACGCATCTGTGCTGTAAAAGTAGCGCATTGCTGGAGTTGCATCGCAAGAGCGACGCAGCTCCAGCAATGGTCTGGGGGGCCCTATCTTGCTAATGCTGCGTCAATCCTTACGCCTGCTTCAGGCAGG
This sequence comes from Triturus cristatus, assembly GCF_964204655.1. Classification (NCBI taxonomy): domain Eukaryota; kingdom Metazoa; phylum Chordata; class Amphibia; order Caudata; family Salamandridae; genus Triturus; species Triturus cristatus. The sequence goes on from NC_140587.1 coordinate 761,827,674, forward strand.
CGCAGGGTATTGACGCAGCATGGGCCTAAAAGTGACTGAGTGAAATCTTGTAGATTTCACTCAGCCACTTTTAGGAGGCATACCTGCACCGGAACGCCCCCCCCCGGGCAGGAACTCCTACATGTGGTGCAGGGCTTTACAACATGTCGCATCTCCCAGATGCATCACGTTATAAGTACCCCGTACCATGGCGCAGGATTTGCGCCGCCGCCGCGTCACAAAAGTGACGCAACGGCAGCATAAATGAGGTGCAAGGGGCTTGTAAATCTGCCCCCAAGTGTCTGTACCAATGGGATGGGCCATCACCGTGGCGGTGTGACTGTGCCGGCCGCAGTGCATGCATTGCGAGCAACTCTAAAATGGCATAGAACATGTGCACCCGGTCTTTTTTATTAGTAGGATCCACATGTCCTGTGACACCTGTGCTGGATGGGTGTGGGGTGGGTGTATACCAGCCGCCAGGTAGTGGCTGTGGCAATGCGAGTATCCGTGTTGGAGTGCTACCGTCATCCTGGTTGCAAAAGCCAAAGTGTCACTCTGTGAGCCAAGTCCAACAATATGGCCAACATGGAAGGTACGGGGAATTACTGACCCTATATTCATCCATAGTTCCACACAAGAAAGATGGTGGACATGAGACATCTGTGTGGATATGAATGTTTATTGCACATTCAGTGGAGTGTTGCAGCTGTAGCAATACAGGGCCATGGAAAGTTGGAGTTTCAGATTTTGACACATGGAGGGCAGCCAATTAGAGACAAGCTCGCTGTCGGAGTTAGGCTGCGCCAACATATGTACTTATACAATCACTGGGACGATTCTCACGCAATTCACTATACACTCTGCTTGCAGTACTCTAATGATGCAGTCTCTACGTACGTACTTGTACAATGACCGAGACAAAGTTACATAACTAAAGTTTTCTCCCACTGTGAAAGGTAAGTTGGTTGCAATACGCTGTCCAGAGCACAATGTGCTGTGTTAGGGCCCAGGGGCAGCATGTTGCATACATAATAAACACACGGACACAGATAGATAATGGAAATGGGTATGGGCACGTGCGCTTGACTCCTTTTTATTACCAGGGTCACATGTCCAGTGACGTCTGTTCTGGATGCGTGTGGGGTGAGTGTAAGCCAGCCCTCTGGGAATGGTTGGTGCTAGCAACAAGTAGAACAGTAATCATTGGATCAGACACAGAGATTCAATCATAAAGGGTCAATGATTTGTGCTGCACTAAGGTATTTCAGCTGCAATAATTCTTTCTTGATTTATCTCTTTGTTCAACATTTGGAGATAATTTGGTAAAATTGTACATTCAATGCTATCCTTACATGCATTGAAAGAATCAAACTCCAAGTAATTCCATTTCAGTCCGCCAAGGTTTGAAAAGTTGCAGAAGAGCTAAATAGAAAACTCTCTTTTATCTGGAGTATCACAACTTAGTTTCCTGTGATTAATCAAATTTCCTTTGGCATGCTTTACCAAACATCCTTCAGATCCAATTACAGCGTATTTCCTTCATTTATATTTTCCATAACATTTTTTTAAAACTATAATGTTGCAGTATTTCATATAGACATATATTTTCCAGGTATGGACTTCTATTTGGATAGTACGTATCCAACATATTTGTTTTCAGAAAATCTGTACTTTTCCGGTTCATTCAGTGCCAAGTATTCAATTTCTTGTACAGATTTCAAAACTCGATTTCGTGTTGCAGCAAGACCTAGACTTATCCAGATGATTCCTCTTGACTCTGAATATAAACTTGCAGACGTCTATCGATCCGAACATTCGTAGGATCCAATGTGAAAGCATCTTCAAGCTAAAGCTGTACCATTTTTTGCTAAGTGCCTTCTCCTGTGAAGTTTCTTCCCACAGTTCTTTCAATTCTGTCTTCTCAGGCTTGGTAATATATGACGTGACATAGCGAGAAACAGCAATTGAGTTATCTGCAACATATTGTATGTCCATATTTGCATTCCACATCTTCAAAATCACCAGATTGTAATCATTAATGTACTGCGATTCTTCTGTTCTTTTTATATTATAAGTATTTTTGGGTGATTTTCGAGTGATAGTATGCCTCACTGCTGACATAAAACTGTTCACTCTTCCTTGCGATGACTTATGGTGCACTGAGTTAGTAGTACATTTGGCGCTCAGCGTGTACGTACCCTGCAATGATCCGTGGTCCGGGAGGGCCGCACTCGGACTAATGTCTTTTGTCTATTGAATTCTGCCTCAATAAGGCCACGTGGAGATGACTTATGGTGCACTGAGTTAGTACTAACTTTGGCGCTCAGCTTGTACGTACCCTGCAATGATGCGTGGTCGGGGGGGCCGCACTTGGATCAATGTCTTTTGTCTATTGAATTCTGCCTCAATAAGGCCATGTGGCGATGACTTATGGTGCACTGAGTTAGAAGTACCTTTGGCACTGAGAGTGTACGTACCCTGCAATGATGCGTGTTCCGGGGGGCCGCCCTCGTACCAATGTCTTTTGTCTATTGAATTCTGCCTCAATAAGGCCATGTGGTGATGACATAAGGTTCACTGAGTTAGTAGGACCTTTGGCACTGAGTGTGTACATACCCTGCAATGATGCGTGGTCTGGGGGTCCACACTCGGACCAATGTCTTTTTTCTATTGAATTCTGCCTCAATAATGCCACGTGGCGATGACTTATGGTGCACTGAGTTAGTAGTACCTTTGGTGCTCAGTGTGTACGTATCCTGCGATGATGCGTGGTCCGGGGGGCCGCACTCGTCCAATGTCTTTTAAATTCTGCCTTAATAAGGCCACGTGGTGATGACTTGTGGTGCACTGAGTTAGTGGCACCTAAAGCACTAAGCGTGTGCGCACCCTGCGATGATGCGTGGTCCGAGAGGGGCGCACTGGGAGCAATGTATTGTGCAAACTGGACTGCGTCATCTGCAATTGCTACTCCATCTGAATTGGGATGCCTGCTGTCTGCAGTGCAGATCAAAGGCAGTAGTCTGTATAGACATAAGTCTGCGGTGCTGTGCCGCTGGGTTCGCAGGGGGCCTGTGTCGAGGAGACCCGCTTTCATGGCGGCAGCCACGTGGCAGGGTGAGGCCCACCGCTCTGGCAGACTCGGTCTTCACAGTTCACAAATGAACCACGCCCAGAGCCCCGGCTTATTTATTCATACTCCTACGCTGGAGTGGCGTACGTTGGACCAGCCCACTGCGCTTCCGCTCCATGGGAGGACAACAAAGCTACATGTCCGAGATCATCTTCACTGCCTGAGGTAACATGGTTGCGTCTATTGTGCACAACACTACAAGCACCAGCAGTATATGTACAGATTGAGAGGTTTATGATCTGTATAGTGAGGTCTGTCCAGCACATCACCGCTACACTTGGTATTGTGTGAATTATTATTATTGATGGATGAGTTGCGTCCTTCACACACATATTTGCTTGCCATATCTGCCAACATTCAAGTATTGTGTGGCTGAGGGACCATGCTGTTTTTGGAAGGTCTGCTGTCCTGTTCTGCGCTGCCTCAGTGGTAGTAGGGAGGGGGGTGGTTCGGGGGGGGAGGTTGTGAGGCTGGTGGCAGTAAGTGTTGTGCCCTTCATGGGTATTTGAGCTGTGTGATCAGTAACTCTATGACATATGTTGTGCTTCAGATGTGATTCTGGGCTGCGATCCCTTTCACATTGTAGGTAGTTGTCCTGGTTTACACCAGTAAAATGCAGATGTTAGATACCTATTGCAAACCTGGCTTATTCCCTGTTTTGGGATTGCACCCCAGATTTGGCTGCTCATTGAAAATATCGGGAACTGGTGCTTTTGTGTCAATTTTTGCACAGGGACGTCTACTCTGTATAATATTATTGTTATTTGTTGTTCTCATTTGTGACAAAAAAAAATTGTGGAACCTATTGCTGGAAAACTGGGGATATTGGCTGTTTTCACTAGGTTGACAATGAAGTGATAATTTAAAATCACTGAAAAAACTATAGGTTTAAAGAAGAAAATAATCAGAAATTAGCATTTAAAAAACCTTTGAAATTCACTGAAAAAACCATAGGTGTCAGGTACTTTATAATTACAAATTATCATTTAAAAAACCTTTGAAATTCACTGAAAAATCCATAGGTTTCAAGGACGTTATAGTTACAAATTAGCATTTAAAAAACCTTTGAAATTCATTGAAAAAACCATAGGTTTTAGGGACGTTATAGTTAGTTGGACATTTCACTCATACAAAACCATAGAAATTCTGCCGTTATATTTAGTTGAGCTAACTATAACTCGCGCCCCCGCAATGCACTGCTGATGACATCACATATTACATCACTCATGACATGGTCAGTGACATCACTGATGACATCACTGATGACATCTCAAATAACATCACTGATGACATCACTGATGACATCATCCACGTGACAATCTGATGCACCTCCTCACACCCTAATATAACCTTTGACACACCCCCTGTAAAATACAGACTACCATTTTCAAAACCATCGACACACCAATACCAGTTGCTACAAATGCACTCACTAATTCTAGGTCTACAGACACATGTACTCATTCATCCATACAATCATTCATACATGTAGTCACTGATCAATACAACACTATCATATGCACTCATACACCTATACAGACACTCACAAACCACCACTCATCCTAGTCAGTCATGCACTTATCTGAGTCAGTCATGCAAAGAATCAATCACAGTTCCATTTACTCACCTACACAGTTATACACACACCACCTCATTCATTCATACAGATACTAACGCATACTTACTCTCTTATATAATCACTAATACAAGTATACACTCATCCATATAGCCACTCCCACAATCACTGACATTCACATATAGTCATTTATATACTTCAACTCTCACATACACTGCCTTTTACTTTTGTATAACCCTGGGCGTAGCTTGTGAAGTAGCGCTACGCGTAGCTACGTGAAGTGCACTTCGCACTACGCGAGCTACGCGTAGCTCTGCAAACTGCATAGTGCACTGTGCAAGATGCTGTTCGCACTGATTGCACAGTGCCAGATGCTTGTCCGCACTGTGCAATCAGTGCAAACTGCATCTTGCACAGTGTAAGCGGTCGTTTTCTGCCGCTAGAGTAGATTTCTACTCGAGCGGCAGCTTTCTCAACACGGACTGGTTGTTTCTCATCGCAAGCGGTCGCGAGCATACGTGATCACTCGCAATGAGAAACCAGACCTCCCCGCGTTGAGAAGCTCGCCGGGAGGTTTATTTTCCACGCTCGCGATCGGCAACTTGATGTTGCTGATCGCAAACGAGGAAAAAGTCTCGCCGGGATGTTATTTTGCTTGCTTGTGGTTGCCAACTTGACGTTAAGGATCGTGAGCAAGCAAAAAATGACCGCTGCACTACGCTACGCTATGCGTGTTTGCACTGTGCTACGTGCAATTCGCGTAGTGCGAAGTAACGCAAACTTCGAAAACTACGCAAGTGTACCGTAGTGCTTTGCCCAGGCTTACTTTTGTACTTACTTGGACATCTACCACTGAGACATCCAGTCACTCACCAACAATTCCATACGCACACTCACTCACCCATATAACTGTTTCCACATGCACTCTTAAAGTCATACACCCAGTCAATCAACTACCCCCCACCCAACCACACACACACTCAGTCTGCCATACAATTACCCAGGCAACTAATCAATAACCCATATAGACACCCGTGGAGCTACTGACCAACTGATGCAGCAGGTTATACAACAACAGACAGACTGATACAGACATTCACACAGTTTAGTCACTAACCCATGTATTCACTAAGACACATTTAATCACTCACTTTAAACAGTGAGTCACACACCTACTCAATCCTCCATCCAGACACTTATACGTCCACTCATTCTTCAATACAGCTTGGTATTTATATAATACATATTTACATTTTAAAGAAAAACACATTCACTGGAGGATGACATCAGTGATGTCATCAGTGATGTCATTTGAGATGTCATCAGTGATGCCATCAGTGATGTCACTGACCATGTAATGAATGATGTAATATTTGACGTCATCAGCAGTGCCTTGCCGGGTGCGAGTTATAGTTAGCTCAACTAACTATAACGGCAGAATTTCTATGGTTTTGTATGAGTTAAATGTCCAACTAACTATAACGTCCCTGAAACCTATGGTTTTTTCAGTGCATATATATATATATATATATATATATCCCAATACCGTAAAGACGATTGAAGACGGCAATAAAAATGCCTCAGCTCCAAAGACCACACGGACACGGACCTTCAGTTGAGTGCTGCTTTTATTTTACTGGCAGTGTCGTCGTCTATATATTTATAGCACAACACAGTCCCAAAATCCAAGTCCTAGGAACAAACAAGTACGGACCACAACGTGCTTTCCAAATTAAAAGTGCTTTATTGCATTGAAGTCAGCATGACGCGTTTCGGCCGTGTCTCCACGGCCTTGATCATATGACACGCTTGGGGACATGACAACACAATTTATAGTGACGTGAGTCAACCATTGACCAATCAGACTGTTATGTGGTAACGAGTGGCTAAACAAATTGTTGGTTCTATGAAGAGTAATATGTATAACAACAATACTGCATTTGTAAGAGTCAAGCAGAAATAAATAGATAGATATATACAGTTACCTATTTCATTAGAATATTAGATATCTGCAAGTTGTAGAGTATTTTGCGACCAAAAGTCTAACTTAGACCAAAAGTATAACTTTACTACTACTAAAGCTATACTTTTGGTCTAAACTTAGACCAAAAGTCTAACTTTAGTAGTAGTAAAGTTAGACTTTTGGTCTAAGTTAGACCTTGATCAAAATTTAGACCAATAGTCTAACTTTACTACTCGTAAATGCCCTTTGTGAATACTGAAAGTCATAAAGTTAGACTTTCGTCTCAGATTACTCCAGTGAATCCGACCCTCCATGTCTATAATCAATGGGGCAATGAGGGACTAACTAAAAATGTGGAAAGCAGTACCAATGCTGCTCAATTAGTTTAGACTGAATCATGTCCATTATTTCCTGAAGGAATACTCTGCTTATAAGGTTGGTTGCAGAGTTTGTCATGATATAAAATAGAGAGTGTGCATCCTTTAGATTTTCTGATCTTCCTGGCTACCTTCGGAAAGGTTGCAAATTTATTTGTGATTTCAGGGTGTAAGTCACCAAAGAGTGCTTGTGTGGTTTTCTGATTTAAATTGACTCAGCAGTTTCTCTAGGAAGGTAGTCCCAAGAGGATATGAACCATTACAGAGGCACTCTGGCTACAAAGGTGTGTTCCATCTGTGACTTTGTTCATGCAAGTCTACCAGTTTGAATCTAGCAAGGGTGAAGATTCTGTGTTCTTCTCTGTCTTGCAGACTAGAGTGAGGTATGATTGTGGTTGAGGATGTAGTTGATATACCTCCATCCATTTCATGCTCTTGACTTTATCTGTTTTGTCTTGCCATTCTGTCCTATTGAGTTTGGATTATACGATTAGCTTTGTATGTTTTCTGAAGCCAGCAGAAAACATTTCTGGATGGTGAATCAATGTCCTAACTTATTGTGCCAATTGATATTTCTTGGAGATGCTATTGTTGCTGATGACAAATTCTTCTCAGCATTTGTCAATGATGTGGGTTGAACATGTTTTACCGTGTTTTGTCATGTAGCTCATCCCCCATTTTAAACGGTATACTTGTGCTGGTATATATTAGGAGGCAACTTGGAGAGCTACTTTTGGTACTGAGTGTGCGATCTAAAGCAGGGTTTCCAAAGTTTACTTAGTGTGGTACCCAGATTCAACACTTTCTCCAAGGCTGACCATGTCTCTGCTCCTAGGTGGAAACTGAATCAGGCAATGGTTTGAAAGCCGGATGGTATACTATGTCTATACATCATGTGAAGTGAAGCATCCCCCTTGTGATCGTGTATTTTTCACAGAGGTCCTCTCTGCACAGGGTTTGCAGAAACCCAAGGTTTCCAAGTAGGTAAAGGTACTCATCCTTTTTTTTTATTCTCTGTTCAGATAAACTGGCTCTTGCTTTTTTAAATCAGGGCCCCTTACCATTATCTTTTGTTAACCTTTATTGATTGTATGCTGCTTTCTTTATGATAACCTTCTGTGTAGAGAAGCAGCTGTCTTAGATCTTTAAGTGTTCCTGCCAGGACTACTGAGTTGTCAGTGGGAGAGGAAGGGAATAATTACATTATTTATTTATTTAGCAACGAGTTCCCTAAGGTTTTTGGTTATAGAGTTGGAAAATGATATGAGTTTAGTTCATCTGGTATTACATATGGTAGACACAGTAAGTAATGGAATGATTGATTTGTTAAAGTTGAGGCCAGAAGAGGAAAATTACTTAGTAAGCTATAATACACAGAAACAATGGAGTTAGTAGTGTCTTCCTTTTAGTTGCCATGTCTGGTGGCTCCAAATTGGGTTATCAACTTTATTTTTGTGTGTAGACACCAGACTACTAATCAAGAATATCAGGGTGGATGGGCTTCCATTTTCTGAAATAGGTGAGATGCAGACACTATTGATATTTATATATGTATGTATGTATAAGGAAACAAGCCATTCGGTCCATGGGTCCACATTTGCCCTCCACTGGGAACCGAACACCGAATTATAGCACTTGACTATCAGGGTAGCTGAGCAGAGCAGTCAATGGCCTGGTCAAGGGAGGTGGTGTGGGCTAGTAATGATCATTATCTGGCACACAATAAGAACACTCAATAAATGACTGTCCAGTTTGTAATTTTTCTTTTGAAAAAGGAAAAGTACATTTATTACACACTCCCAACTGGATACTATGCAGAAATTTACAAATATACATAAGGCTGATGAAAATCTTCAGTGATCACCTCTAACCACCTTAAGGTGTGATACAAACACATCAGGTAAGTAAATTGACTTGGTCAAATGACCAAGAGCAACAAACCACATGTCAAAAATCATAATTTTAGAAGTATGTGCAATAATTAATGTAACAATTTGTGTATGCACCTATTAATGATAATAAAGCATATGTATTTTGATCACACATTGCTGTCAGCATCATTATTTCAATAAAACATTTACAGAAATGTATTTTTCATGGGTCTGTGTGCTTTTTAAATTCTTGCAGCACTCAAAACACAATTATAAAAATAGCTGCTAGAGGGCATCACATTTGGATGAGAAATATGCCACTATAAATGTCAGCCTAGAGGGTATTGTACACCTTTTTAATTATTTTAGACACCTTCAGGCCACATTGATGGTGACCATACTTAATTGCTAGAGAGCATCACATTTTGATCACAAACATGTAACCATACATTTCCCTTAGAAAGTGCTGTACAACATGCACTCTTTTTGGACACCTTTAGGCCACGGTAATTGAAGCTAGAGACTTCACCTCTAGAGGGTGTTGTACAACCGATACATTTAATTCAACACCCTCAGGCCACCGAAACTACAGCCATAGAATAAACCCTAGAGGAAATTGCCCTCCCAGCTATATAGCACATGCTCAAGCCAAGGGAGTGCTTGCAAACATGAACATAGTTTAGGGTGGCCCTCTTCACCTTGACCCTTTCAACCTAGGTTCAGCTTTAAGAAGGAGTTCCTTGGGAAATAGGGGGAGATATGGTACCTCTTCAGCTTCTGGCCACTCTTTGTTAGGGTCTTGGTGGTGCCTCGCCATATGGTAACCCTCACAAACAGCAGAAAGGTGTTAATCGATTGCAGCTCTGCTGGGCATATATAGGGTGCTCCTAAGGAGCTTGTGAATATTTTATGAGCGTCTCTCCTGCTGCTTAGGGGAGAGCCCCTGCATTTGTTTTCCTTTGTTTCTGTTTCTTTCCCTGCATGGCCAGTGCTGTGCCGCCTTTTCTTTTTTATTTTGGGGGGCCCAGTCCCCCCTCGGGTACCCTGCAATTGTTCAGGCTGTGGAAAGCCCAGGGAGCCCACACCTGGCTGCCCCTGCTGGCTCCCCACATGCACAGCAATCTTCTGTGATGCTGTGGGAGTCTGCAAGCCTCTTTTGCCCTGCTCACTCCTGCGGGCAAGGCACTAGTGCAGGTAGTGGATGCCTGCTCCCACCCAGACATGGACATGGGCAGTGGGGCAGGCCCACAACTATTGTGGGGTGTTCTGTAGTAGTCCCCTTCCATCCATGTGCTGTCTCGGAGCTTGAAGTTTGGATCCTGGGTCTCTCCTCCTTGCTTGACCTCTGGGGAAGCGGAACTGCACTTCCCACTCACAGCTGCCATAGTGGGCCCAGAGTTGGGATCCTGGGCACCCCAATGAATAAACCTTCCAGGCCCAATTGCTGCTGGGGAGGGTGTCCCATGCATCCCTCCTCCCTACTTGAAAAAGAAGCAAAGACTTGATGCTGCAACTTCGGGCCCAGCCTACCCTGGGGATACAGAATCACCCAGCAGCAGAGCTCCATGCGATCCAAGGTCATGCCGGGGGTTCAAAAGTCAAATCCTTCTCCTGCTATCTCGGGCCCTTGAGACCATTTTATGTGTTCTTTGGCTTGTTTTGATCCAGGGAGGACCTCGCCTGGAAGTTCTGGTGGACTGTTCCATGAGGAGCAGGGTCAAGACTGATTTGCATATGGCTGGGTCCATACTGGGATGACATGGTGAGCAAAAGAATGATGGATTAAACCCAGATCTCTTGACTGGGGATGAGTGGTTGTAAAGTTTCAGCACTTCCTCCATCATCTTGTTGTGTTTGCTGGGACATTTCAAAATGGCGTTACCAAGTAGTCATTACTCAAATCTGCTCTGGGGGCCTCAGGTATTATAAATTGCTCCCTTTGTGTGGGGAGGCCTTTGGTCCTGCTGCTGGAGAGAAATATATTTAACTTAGCACAGCAGGGTGACAAAAGATGATATTCCTGGATGTTTCACTGAGGACAAGGCAGTGAACCTTACTGACTTACCCTGTGAGTGTTCACTAACATTATGAGGCCTAACCCAGGTCAATAATCAATCATGCAGAGTCCCCTCTGCACCAGACTTCCTGTGCATACTTACTGGGCTGAGCATGATAGAAGTCTCCCACGCATTGCCCTCACTTGGGCGTACACATGTGTGCACATGTATCCATGTGTAACCTGCCAAGTGCCCTTTACCCTTGCTGTGCCGCAGCAGCTTTGTCTATGAGGTAATGTGTCCGTTGAGACATGATTCAAATCAACAATTCAAAATATGGTCAATAGGAAAGGACTTAAAAAGAGAGTTCAAGATTAGTCACTATAAAAAGATTTGTTGAGATTTAAAATGCAACACAGAAAATAGAGAAGAATGCAAATGCAGCACTAATCTCATTGAATCGGTCAAAGGACAAAGAAATCAATTGCCATGAAGACACTCAGAGTGAGGTAAAATACAGCATTAAGCTAAATCTGAAAAATAGACTACATTCCAGATATGCAGCAAATCAATAGAGAATCAGACAGCATCCCTATTAGGAACCCAAAAGTCTAGCTCACCCTCAAATTTGTGGGTTTAGATAGCCAATTTCTCCATTAGAAATGATTGACACTGAAAGTCAGCATGGTGCAAGGAAAAATATCAATATTTTAACAAATGATACTGCATTATTCTAAAACGTAATAATAACCCTATCATCTTAACTCTAACCCTCTACATCAATATTTATTTGCTCCATCTGACCTTAAGACATCTGAAGGCAGACCAAAGTAGTTACATAAGGGAGAGAAACGATTTAATAATAAATTCCATACATCGTGCTAGCAGGAATAGCCATGAAAAGTAGCAAAAGGCTACCTCCAGGGTTTGCTCAAGAATTGCATATCACATAAAATAAATAGTGCACATCTTGCTGCAGATGGTGTCAAGTGAGAAACATAAACGCATTATGAAAATTCTGAAAAAAACAGCCATTTTTCAAAAGATGGAGTCAAAGCCTAAAGAAGGCCTTGTTTTGTCTGATATAGAAAAATACATCAAAACACATAACAATTTAGTTCCCAGTGCAATAACTCTATGTTAATACACATAAATATTTCAAACGTGGAATACCTTCCACAAAATCCTCCTATGATGATTACATTGGGGCCGATTCACAGAACTAATCTGAGATAAAATCCTAAACTTACTATTTTTGGTATTCACAGAAAGCATTTAGTAGTAGTAAAGTTAGGACTCCTAACTTTACTACTACTTAATGCCTTCTGTGAATACCAAAAGTAGTAAGTTGAGGATTTTATCTCAGATTAGTTCTGTGAATCGGCCCCATTATTACTAAACCCCAAACAATTTAAAACATCCGATCCATCACTTTCAATCTCATCCAACACATTAACCCCTTCACTGCGGCGCGAATTCCGCCGCAGCGCTGGGGGGGGTTTGGGGTGAGCGTGGCGCCGCCATGCTCATGACGGAACCACGCCGTCATGAGTCACGGGCGAGCTGTGCTCATGACGGCGTGGTTCCGTCATGACTCCACCCACTTGCGCTGATCGCCCGCACAGGCGGGGAAACAGCGCCGCGTGGGCGGAGCGGCCGCCAACGGCCGCAGCATGACGGAACCACTCCGTCATGAGCACACGGCGCCCGTGGCTCATGACGGAGTGGTTCCGTCATGAGCATGCAAGGGGTTAAGATAGCATCTGTAGTGATATATGAATGTATGTATGTATGTATATATACATGGTTTTTCTACCAGTCAAACCTTTCCAAAATGCTGCACTACGCAATGCAAAGGTAAGCTTATCCCCTTCGCGTGCCAAGCCTTTTTCTGGCTATTTGAGGTGTTTGCACCCAAACCCCCATAACTTTTTACCCCCATAATATATATCCAAGCCAATTTTGCGTCCTTTTTTTTCAACATCCTCAGGATTCTAAAGGTACCCAGGGTTTGTGGAATCTCCCTGGAAGGGACTGAAAAATTTGCCAAAATTCAGCAACACTTTGGGTTTTTGGCAGAAAATGATGAAAAAAGTGTAGCAGAAGAAAGCATACATTTTTTCCCTTACAAATGGTATCAATGATGAGTTTGCAGTGCTAAAATCATAATCTTCTCAGCTTTCAGGAACAGGGAGACTTTTGTCAGAAACTCAAAATTGTCTCCACAGTTTTGGCATTTTACTGGGACATAAGCTATTGCTCCTATTTTTCGTGCTTTTAACCTCCTTCCACTTAGTGGTAGAAATGGGTGTAAAAAACAATAATGAATCCCAGAATTCTATACATTTGTGTAGATTCTTCAAGGTTTTCTTATAGAAAGCAAAAGTTGAGATAAACAAAATATTGAAATTGAGTTGAACATAAAAGCTATTTGTGTCTACTTTTTCACCAGTAACTTCATCCATCTATAGCAATTTTTCTAAAGAAATACACTGTTACATCCACAGGACCATTCTGATTGTGAGGATATATAGGTCTTGTAGGTTTACCAAGAACCCAAAGTACCAGGGCCAATAACAGCTTCACCTTTCTATGGTTTTTCATTTTGTACTGGGTATGCAGCAATACATTTGGAAAAATATAAAGAGTAAAAAATTGGTATGAAGGAAGCAAATGAATTTGGGAAATGGGAACAAGATATGGAGTTTATAAGCACTGGCTATTTGCACATCTCTGAATTTGTGGGAACCCATACTAGCATGTGAATCAGAGGGCATTTTTCAAACTGATTTCTTTGTTACACACTGTCTTACATTTGGAAGGTGGAAATGCATAGAAAGTCAATTGGCAATAACACTTGTACTACTATTGTGTGCTCCCCTAAGTCTCCCGATAAAAATTGTACCTTACTTGTGTGGGTAGGCCTAGTGCCCACGACACGATATGCTCAAAAACGCAACGTGGACACATCACATTTTTCCAGGGAAAAATTACCCTTTTTACGCAATGTTCCTACCTGTGGATTTTGGGCCCTAGGTCATTCGGCACCTAGGAAAACCTAGTACACCTGTACATTTTTTAAAACAAGGCACTTGTGTGTCTTTCACCAGGTTCTGTTGCCCAGAATCTCTTGCAAACCTCAAAATCTGTCTGAAAACACTTTTTCCTTACATTTCTGTGATGGAAACTTTTGGAATATGTGGGGATGAACTAACTTCCACCCACCCAGCATTCCCCAAAGTCTCTTGATAAAAATGATACCTCACTTTTATGGGTAGGCCTAGTGTACGCAACAGGTAACGGCCCAAAATGCAATGTGGTCACACCACATTTTTCCAAAGAAAACTGACCCTTTTTTTGCAATGTGCCTAGCTGAGGAGTTTGGGCCGTAGCTCAGCTGGATACCTAGCAAACATATACATTTTTGAAAACTAGACACCCAGGGAAATCCAGGATGGGGTGACGTGTGGCTCTCACCTTGTTCTGTTACCTAGAATCTCCTGCTAACCTCAAACTTTGTAAAAAAAACAAACACATTTTCCTCATATTTCTGTGATGAAAAATTCTGGTAGCTGTGGGGAGCCACAAACCTCCACCTACTCAGTATTCCTCAAGTCTCCCAATAAAAATGGTACTTCTTTTATGTGCGTAGGCCTATTGCTCTCGACAAGAAATGACCCAAAACGTACTGTGGAGACCTGAAAACAATTGATCACAATAAGACTAAGAGCCTCTTTTATGAGGTTCTGTCATACTCCAGCATCGCAGGCCTTCTTGCTGCTCTGCCCTATGGCATAACAAAAGGGCAGAAATGTGCTGCATCTTTCCGATACAGCGCATTCTTGTCCTTTCCTACATGTGCATGCACACAATGGGCTGCTGTGCGCCAACGCAGGCACCTTTGCACCATGGTGCAAGGGTGCCTGCATTGCGGTGATGATTATTTTTGTGCAGGAAGGGAAACCTTCCTGCACAAAAACAATCACAAGAGGCTTTTCCTCTTTCTATGGGTGCTGAAGAATAGCATACACATGGTAAAAGGAAAAACAAGGAAAAATAAAGATACGTGTACTCGCTGTGCCTCTCTTACGCCTTCCCTGAGAAGGCATACGTTTTTGCCCCCACAACAGTGTTACAATTTCTCGTAAATCTAGGGCTGTGTCAAAAAGCCATGGATGATGCTGGGAATGCCCCCAGCAACACACATTGCACATCCCTTTAACACAGAAAACTGTGTGAAAGGGAAAAATATTTATCAGGCAGCATTAAGCCAAAAAAACTTCCTTAGTGCCCCCTTGTTTTGCAAGGGAGTCATCTGCATTTTTGGTCCTGGGCTTTGCTGCCATTTAGGGAGACCTACGAAACCCAGAATTCTGTTTAAATCTAGACACCAAAGGGAGTCCGCATTTGAGTGGCATGCATGGATCCCCCCAAATGTTCCTACCCAAAATCCCCTGGAACTTCAAATTTAGCTAAAATGAATCCCATTTCCCTAAATTTTTCTCTTGCATTACCGCACCGGCACATATTTCCAACCATCCAGCATTCCCCTCGGTCTCCGGATAAAAATGATACTTCACTGGTGGGGCTGTCACACGAGTGACACTAAATATATATATAAAACAAAATAACGCTTAGAGCTCCTTATGAAGCCCATTAAAGAAGGTATACCCGAGAACTTCTTAAACTCATCCAGATTTGTGGAAGTCCACCAGTTCGCTCTAGAGTGGGGCTTGAGTCTGGCACTGTTGGCCGGCAAATACTGTTCAGCATACAAATTAGTCTGCTCAACAATCTCATCCAAAAATACATTGTCCATAAACAACTGAAAAAAAACTTATTGGCAAAGCATTTTCTGTATTCAGTGCATACCCTGCAACACCATCAAAGGCAGAAAACACTGACTGCACCATGTTTGGGGCAACCCAAACTTCAGCACTTTCAATGGGAAGCCTTTCAGCCCCAGGCTACAATCCAGAGGCCTCTTGCTGCACTATTGGCACATCAGTGTTTTCCTCTAAATGCAGCATTTCATCTACACTTAGAGTGGCTTCAACATCATATGATTCCTCTCTGACAGAAAATTCACTGCCAAATCCTGGCCTTCTTCCTCTGCCTCAGATGTAGAGTCAGTCTCATAATCATGGTCAGTGGAAGACTCAAAAAGCATACCAACAACCTGCTGAGCTGTCATCCTGTGGCTAGTCACAATCTTTACTAAAATAAGTAACAAACAAAGTGCGGCTTGATCAAAGAAAAAGAAAAACTACTGGAAAATTAGCAATTGCAAGGTAAAGTGAATCAAATCAAAGCACACAAAGACCTATACACTGTAAATACCACTCACTTGCCAGAGAAAGCTAGACTCACCAGCACCTATTTTGCACAGACACAGCAAGCACCAATGATATCCCACTTGAAAGGAAAAACAAAAGAAAATTACACACAAGACAACACAATTCACTTTATGCACCAATATAAGAATTTCAAACAAAATAAAACAGAAGCTAAATATTCTGCTATTACACCATTTACAAAAACCTCATTTATGCAGGGCAATGATACTCATTTGGAGTAAACAGTACAAACAGAATGTTCTTACCAAACAGATGCAACTATACAAACTGCAGATCAACCAGTGATGAAACTGCAAGCATGAAACTCAAAGCATAACAAAAGCTTTTCACTAGAAGTCAAAAACATTATGATCACAAATGCAAATGATGACAAAAAATAAAATAGTTAACATTATAAAACACTATGAAGTCTTTCCATGCTAGCCAAGCGCCAGTCCACACAGCCAAACGCAAGTTAATCAGCAAACTACAGTTCACACACAAACTTTCCCTGCCATCTAGTGGCTTCTGCCCCCTTTGGAGGCTGATGAGCCTATAAATATATGGCTGACTTGCCGCTGCAGAGGGGCCCGAATGGCTAAAACATTCACCCCCAAAAGCAGAGTGACCCTTGCCCAAGGAGCCGCTCCCTAACACATTAGGGTCCACATATAGTAAAATCCCTGGGGGTCTAGTGGCATCTGCCCTCCTTGAGGGCAAGTGGGCCTAAAAAAATAAGGCCAATCTACCCGCATGGGGGGGCAGAAACAGTTAAAATATTCACACCATAAAGGTGAGCGGCCCTTACCCAAGGGGCCAGTCCCCAAATCATTAGTCGCCATACATAAGAAAATCCCTAGTGGTCTAGTCACTTCCAGATGGGCCTAAAAATATATGTGCAATCTGCCACAAGGGGGACAGAAAAATCCAAAATATTCATCCCCAAAAGGGGAGCTACTGTTGCCTAAGGGGCCCTTCCCCAAAGCATTTTGCACCATATACAATAAAATAGTGGTGGTCTAGTGGCGTTCTGCCCCCCGTGGGGGCAGATGGGCCCAATAGTATTTTTGATCTGCCCCCAGGGTCAGAAAATGAGCAAAACATTTCCCCAATATATGGTAGTGACCCTTGGCAAAGAGGATACTCTTCAATGGATACAACATGATATCCCTGGTGTCTAGTGAGCTTTTGCCCACAACAGACGGCAGATCGGCCTAAAAATGGCTGATCTGTCCTCAGGGGGGTCGGAATTCCTAAAGTAAAATTGTCCCCCAAGAGGAGCGACCCTTTTCCAAGGGGTCGATCCCTGTATGCATGTATATAGAAAATTTCCCTATTTTCTAGTGGGTTTAGACCCCCAGGTGCTATAGGTGTAAGAAAGGGCTAAACCAGCCCCCAAGAAGGGGGGGGTAGAAACATGGAACAAATATGTCACCGGGGAAGCGATCCTTGCCTAGGAGTCGCTCTCCTCAAAATTGCCCATAAACAAAGCCTGGTGGTCTGCTGGGTGGATTCATGTACCACAATCGAGGCCCCACCATGATCATGGAGCAGGAATCCATTTTATACAGAAGCAGGGGAAAAGTCCTTTCCTGCTACATCTGTATTTTTATTTACCCCACCGCCCCGGCCGAAGGACTAACCAAAATACCATCCTTGCCCTGGACGCGCTGGAAGAAAATGGCTTCCAGGGCGTCCCTGGCTGCACCAGATGACGTCTGTGCACCCTGGGCATGCTGATGTCATCAAATCTCCAAAGTTGGGGTTGGGGTGACCGCTCAAGCACTTCCGCTGCTATCCTCAGTTGGGGTTGAATATGGGTGACCCATGGAGGGAAGTTGAGCGCTTCTCCCATGGGTAGGTGCCAGGAAATAATGGTTACATCCTTGACACAGCAGCAACGCAGCCGAGGACGTAACCATTATGTCCTAGGCATGCAAGGGGTTAAAGTCAACATGTAATAGGATAGGAAGCTGACGTGTGGATGGGAAAATGGAGAAGAAGGGGGAGAGGGAACATACTTTTTAATTCTTTGATGTATCCTCTGACTATGATCAAACATTGCTACACTGTGAGTTCAGGCTAGCTATTGAATTTATAACTCCTCCCCGGTTAAGGACTAAATTGCATTAGAAAACTTAAACAATACAAAAAAACAAACCAGTTCCATTTCCATTTTAAGCTTAGGTAGACCTGTGTTCCACAATAGTGTTCAATACTGCTCAGGCTTTTCCTACCAGGAAAGCTGCTTAAGAATACAGATTTGTTTTTGCAACAAAAGGTATTTAGGACAAATTTGACTCTTTTTTACCCACATATTAGGGATTCTAAAGGTATCCAGGGTTCTTGGACTCCCTTAGAAGGACCAGAAAAATATAGCAAATTTTCAAAGCCAAAGCTTAGCAATGATTCTTTGTTGTAAGGGGTTTATGTTGTGTGGTGTGTGAACACATATGCTTATAATAACATGCATTCATGTACCAATAGACAGATACACAACTTACATTTAAAAAACACTTACCTTTAGACAATATTCATACAAGTACACAGGCAATCACACAACATATAATCAGGTATGGGCACAGCCAGGTAACACTTACTGGTCCACATGTTAACAGAGACAGATGCTATTATGTAAATAACCCAGACTTGACAGTCTGAGACCATTGAAAGCAGGCTGTCTTTAAGACAGGCAGGCCAAAAGGCAGTGGCCCTAGACAACGGAGATATGCTGCATGTTATAATCCTTCCTAGCATGCCATCTCATCTCCAACTGTTTGCTGTCTCGCCTCACGGTTCTTAGTTTTTGGGTGTACCAGCTGGCCTTTTCGAAGGATTTTCGATAGATGTTGTTCTTTATGGGGACAATGCTGTCTGTACAATTGATAATCCAGACATTGAGTTTTTTCTCTCCCTGTTCAAGGCTGGTGGCGATAGCAGGTTGGAGGTGTTGAGGGCGTTTGCCCAGCTGGTTTTACCATCTGTGGTGGGGGCATTGGTTTTCCTGGGGGTAGAGGTGTAGGGGCTGCATGTTGCTAATGATTGCTATTTTGGATCACTGATGCTTATTACTATTGGGATCGCTGATGCCCATCTCAGTTTAAGGCCTTTGAGGCCCATTGAAGTCTGGGGAAATTGATGTTTCATGACAACCCCTTTCTCCACCACTCTGCAAATGCACCTCCTGGCTCACTACTAGTAGGGGATGAAGTCCCCTTGGCTATCAAGGTCCTTGGTGACCAACTACCCCTCCTGTTACCTCCAGTAAGTCCCACACAGAGGGTTTGCTAAGAGATTTTTGGTGACCATGTCCCCTTTCTCCACCACTCTGCAAACGCACATCCTGGCGCATTACTAGTTCAGGGGTAATGTCCCCTTGGCTCTTGAAGGCCCCTGGGGAAAAACTAGCCCTCCTGTTACCTCCAGTAAGACCAACACAGGTAGATTGCTGAGAGGTCGTCAGAGGCCATGCCCTTGTTCTCCACCACTCTGAAAGCACGTCTCCTGGCACACTACTCGTTGGAGAAGAAGTCCACTTTAGACCTGAGGCCCACAGGAGGCAAGTTGACCTCAACCTCCCACCAGCAGTGAGCTAAGAGGCACATTTTCAGAATGATATGGAAAGTGGGCATCCTATTGTGTAGGGCTTACTGGAGGTAACAGGAGGTTTTTTTGGGCACTAAAGGACCCTCAGCAGCGAATGGGTCTTCATCCCCCAACCAGCAGCATGCCAGGAGGAGAAAGGGGATGGGGCCTCCATCGAATTGCCGGCTTTTGTTTTTTTATAATTCAGGAAGGGGAGCCATGTGCCCCCCTCCCAGGCTGATTTCAGCCCCCAGGCCCCCACCCCCTGGCGCCAGGCCTCTTCATTAGGGATCGCGCGGACTCTCCAAGTTTCCTCCAGGCTCTCTGGCTCCAGGCTCTCTGGCTCCTGGGGGGCAATCATTGCTTTTACACACAGGGAGCTGCTGACATGTGAAATCAGAGAAGGTGTCTGTTACCCGGCATGCTGTAAAGCAAGCAGGGAAAAAGGCACATTGTCTTTGGGATCCCGGGGGGTGCCTGTTAGCAGCTCCCTGGCTCTCAAAGCAATTCTGGCTCCCTTGAGGGAGCTGGAAGGGACATCTGGGGCATTGAGGCTCCCCCTGCGGTCCCCAACATTTTAAATGTGAGTGCCCTAGGTGGGACCAGGGCACCCACACAACAGGTCGGGCCCAGGGAAATAGGGTCCCCAGGACGAAATGTTTGAAATAAAAAATTTTAAATAGGGGCAGGCACCAGGGAATGAGGTCTCCAGAGCCAAAAATGGCACGGGTGGGGGGCCATGCAGCTCACATCCCTTTTTCTATATAAAAAATGGAAAAAGTGGCAAGCCCTGGGGGATGGGGTCCATGGGCCCCAAAACAGTCTAGGGAAAGGGGGCAACGCGACGCCCCATTCCTAAAAAATTAAGATACATTTTGTAAAAGCCAGCAACTCGCCGGAAGACCCGCCCTCTCTCTATACCACTCTGCAAACACACCTCCTGGTGCACTGCTGGTTGGGGGATGATGTGCCCTTGGCTGCTGAGGGTCCGTAGGAGCTAAAAAGACTTCATGTTACCTCCAGTAAGCCCCACACAGTGGGATTGCTGAGAGGTGGTCGGAGGCCATGCCCTCTTTCTCCACCACTCTGCAAACTCACCTCTCAATGCACTGCTGGTGGGGAAATTAGGTCCCTTTGCCTCCTGACAGCCTCTGGACAAAGTAGGCTTCTTCCCCTAAGCAACAGTGCACCAGGAGGAGAGTTTGCACAGTGCTGGAGAAAGGGGACATGGCCTCATTCGTCTTCTCAACAATGCAGCTATGTGGGTCTTACTGGAGATAACAGGAGGGCTATTTGGCCCCCAAGGACCCTCAAGAGCCAAGGGGACTTCATCCTGCTATTAGTAGTATGCCAGGAGGTGTGTTTACAGGGTGGTAAAGAAAGGGGACTTGCGGAAGCTAACAGGAGCAGTAGTTGGCTCCTAAGGACCCTCAATAACCAAAAGGACTTCATTACCCTATTAGTAGTGCACCCTGAGGTGTGTTTGAGGAGTGGTGGAGAAATGGGCCATGGCCTCCTATCAGCTCTCAGCATTCCTGCTGTGTGGGACTTACTTGAGGTAACCAGAGGGGTAGTTTGCCCCCACAGACATCCGTGGGGCCCAACTACTTACCTCCATTAAGTCCCACACAGCAGGATTGCTAAGAGGTCTTCGGAAGCCATGCCTCCTTTCTCCACCACTTTGCAGATATGGCTCCTGGAGCAAAACTGGTTTGGATATGAAGTTCACTTTACTCTGGAGGGACCTTGGGGCCAAGAATCCCTCCTGGTACCTCCTCTAAATCCTATATAATGGGATTCCTGAGAGCTAGTGAGAGGCCCGGCCCTTTTTTTCACCACTCTTTAAACCCAAGTACTACTTAGAAAACCCATAGAAATTCAGTGAAAAAAACAAAGGTTACAGGGATATTAAAGTTAGGAAATAGAATTTAAAAAAAAGCTTGGAAATTCACTGAAAAAAACCCAAAGGTTACAGGGACGTTATAGTTAGGCTGACTTTTCACTCATACCAAGCCAGAGAAATTTAGTCATGATAGTTAGTGAGCTAACTATAACTCACACCTCCAAAATGCAATTTTTATGATCATACATGGCATGGTCAGTAACCTCACTGATGACATCTCAAATGACATCACTGATGACATCAGTGTTGAAATCATCCACAGAATCTCTAACACCCACTCACACCCCCATTTAACCTTTAATCCTCCCACTCCAACATTCCACACTACCATTCTCAAACCCATTCACACACTCATGCCAGTACTTACACAGCCACTTACTAATCCATAGATCAACACACACATCCACTCACTCACCCATACAGCCACTAATACACCCACTCTCTCACTAATATAGCTACTGAATATATCCACTCATAACCCATACAGCGACTCATACACTGAGTCAGTCACCCATGGAGCTACTCCCACACCTACTCACTCGCCCATACATTGAATCACACATCTACTTACTCACCCATATAATTACATACACTCACTCACTTAATCATACAGATACGAACACATACTCACTCACCCATATATCACTCTCACATTCACACATTTACCCCTACAGCCCCTCACACACACACTCACTAACCCATACAACCACTGTCTCACCCAGTCACTCATCCATACAGGGAGTCACACACCCATTCACCCACACATACAGACACTCGGGCACCCATAGAGGTACTCAGAAAACCACTCACTCACCCATACTGAATCTTGCATACCCATACATCCACTTAGACACCAACTGACAGATAGATACAGACATTCACACAACCAATCACTCAATCATACAATCACTGAGGCAACTAATCACTTACTTATACAGTCAGTCACACAGCCACTGAATCATCCATATGGACACTCAGACATACTGATTCACCCATAAACCTACACTAAACATTTTAAAAAGACTCACAGTCACTGGGTGATGTCACCAGTGATGTAATTTGAGATGTCATCAGTGATGTCACTGACCATGTTATGAGTGCTGTAATATGTGATGCACTGCTGTAATCAGAGCATTGCGGTGGTACGAGTTATAACTATAACGGCTGAATGTCTCTTGTTTGGTAGAAGTGAAATGTCCGCCTAACTATAACATACCTGTGTATATATATATATATATATACATATATATATATATTCACTGGAAAAAACCATAGGTTTCAGGGGCGTTATAGTTAGCTGGACATTTTCCTCGTACAAAACCCTAGAAATTCCCCTGTTATAGTTAGTTCAGCTAAATATAACTCGCGGCCCCGCAATGCACTGCTGATGACGTCACATATTACATCACTCATGACATGGTCAGTGACATCACTGATGACATCTCAAATGACATCACTGATGACATCACTGATGATGTCATCCATTGAGTATGTGTTTCTGAACAGTTTTAATATGTTTAATATATATAGGGAAAGGCCTGTTGAAGAATAAGTGGGTGTACAAGTGTGTGAATGGGTGATTTTCTAGGTGCGTAACTGACTCTATAAGTGAGTCGTTAAATGTATCTTACTGCAGACTAGTGACTAAACTGTGTGAATGTCTGTATCTGTCTATCTGTTGGTGTATAAACGGCTGCATGGTTTTGTGAATAGCAATACAAGTGTCTCTATGGGTTATTGATTGGTTGTCTGAGTATCTGTATGGGTGCCTGAGTGTATGTGTGGGTGGGATGTGTGTGCCTCTGTGCATAGATGTGTGAGTGGGTGATTCTATGGGTGCATGGTTTTAAGAGTACAACTGTGATGGACTGTATGGTTGGGTGAGTGTATGTAAGGGTGTGTTAGTGATTGAATGTATATCTCAGTTGTACATGTGACAGTAACTACATATGTGAAACACAGTGTATATGTGTATAAGAGTAAATAACTATCTATATGTGAGAGTGTGTGATTGCGGGACTGGCTGTATGGATGAGTGTGTGTTTGTACTAGTAATTGAATGAGAGTGTCAAATTTGTTTAGTATTTTTATGAGTAAGTGAACTTGAGTGTGTTTAACTGTATAGGTGAGTCAATTGGACTGTGTTTAATTATTTGCACAGCTGACTGGGTGTGTCAGTACCTCAATGGATGATTGGCAGTGTGTGAGTGTCTATATATCTGTATAAATGCATATGATAGTCTTGTACGGAGTGACTGTAAGTATGAGTGACTGTACAGGTGAGTGAGTAGAGGTGAATGTAGACCTAAGAGTCAATGAGTGGGTATGTAGTTATTGGTAATGGAGTATCTATGGTCTACAAAATGGCCGTCTGAAATTTTGAGTTGGTGTATCAAAAGTTATATTAGGGTGTGAGAAGGTGAACTAATTTATCACATAGATGACATCATCAGTGATGTCATCAGTGATGTCATTTGAGATGTCATCAGTGATGTCACTGACCATGTCATGAGTGATGTAATATGTGACGTCATCAGCAGTGCATTGCGGGGGCGCGAGTTATAGTTAGCTGAACTAACTATAACGGGAATTTCTAGGGTTTTGTACGAGGGAAATGTCCAGCTAACGATAACGCCCCTGAAACCTATGGTTTTTTCAGTGAATATAGCAATGGAGTGATAACAATAAATCTGTGAATCCAGCAAAAGTCGTTGGTGTCGGTGTCCTCTCTTTTGTGGAAGATAGGACTTGGTGGTTGATATATATATACATATATATATATATATATTCACTGAAAAAACCATAGGTT
Organism: Triturus cristatus; assembly: GCF_964204655.1. NCBI lineage: Eukaryota > Metazoa > Chordata > Amphibia > Caudata > Salamandridae > Triturus > Triturus cristatus. The sequence continues at coordinate 761,852,203 of NC_140587.1, forward strand.
TCAGGGGTGTTATAATTAGCTGGACTTTTCACTTGTACAAAACCATTGAAATTCCCCCGTTATAGTTAGTTCAGCTAACTATAACTCGCGTGCCCGCAATGCACTGCTGATGACGTCACATATTACATCACTCATGACATGGTCAGTGACATCACTCATGACATCACTGATGACATCTCACATGACATCACTGATGACATCACTGATGACATCATCTAGTGAATGTGTGTTTTTCTGAAAATTAAATATGTTTTATATATGTATATCTCAAGGTCGATGGAAGAATAAATGGGTATATAAGTGTCTAAATGGATTATTTGTTTTTGAAAAATTGATTGTGTAACTGACTGATTAAGTGTATCATAGTGAATACATGGCTTAGTGAGTAATGTTTAAATATGTAAATATCTGTATCAGTCTCTCACTTTGTGTATAAGTGGCTGCATGGGTTGGTGAGTAGCTACATGGGTGTCTATATAGGTTATTAGTTGGTTTTTTGAGTATCAGTGAGTGTCTGCATGGTTCGGTGGGGGGTATTACGTAGTGCATAGTTGCATGAATGAGTGACTCACTGTTTGCATGTGTTGAAGACAGCATGTGTGCAGGACTGTATGGGTGGATGAGTGTGTGTATGGGTGTGTTAGTGAGTGAATGACTGTCTCAATAGTCTCTTTATGAGTAACTACATATGTTTTAAACTAGTATATGTGACTATTAGTGTATATAAGTGAGTATATGTGAGAGTGAGAGATTAAAAGAGTTCCTGTATGAATAAGTATGTGTTTCTATAAGTGATTGTTTAAAAGACTAAGTATGTGTAAGTTTCCGTAGAAGTAAGTGTGGTGGTGTGTGTATAACTGTATATGCAAGTAAATGTATGTTTGATTCTTTATTAGCATGAGTGACTATGGCTCAGTCATACATATGATGAGTGAGTATATGTATGAGTGACTGTAAAGGGCTGTTGGTGAATGAGTGGATGTGTATGTGGATCTTAGAATTACTGAAGAGGTTACTGAAGAGTATGTCCATTGTTTTGAAAATTGTAGTCTCTATTTTTGAATGTGTGTATCAAAGGTTATATTAGGGGGAGAGGAGGTCTGCCACTCTATCAAAAGGATGACGTCATCAGTGATGTCATCAGTGATGTCATTTGAGATGTCATCAGTGATGTCATGAGTGATGTCACTGACCATGTCATGAGTGATGTAATATGTGACGTCATCAGCAGTGCATTGCGGGCGCGCAAGTTATAGTTTGCTGAACTAACTATAACGGGGGAATTTCAATGGTTTTGTACAAGTGAAAAGTCCAGCTAACAATAACACCCCTGAAACCTATGGTTTTTTCAGTGAATTTCTGAGGTTTTTTAAATGCTAATTCCTAACTATAACGTGCCTGAAGCCTATGTTTTTTTCTGTGAATTTCAAAGGTTTTTTAACAGCTAATTTCTAACTATGCCTACAGAGATAGGACATGTGAAGAAAGAAGAAAAAATGCACAGAAAGAAAAAAAAGAAGTGCAGAAAGAAGCAACAGAAGTCCTCAAAGACGAAGAAAAGTGCAGGAAGAAGGATAACGTGCAGAAAGAACGAAAGGAAGAGCAGAAAGAAGCCTTGTTGCAAAATCATCCTGTACCCTCAACTTTTTCAGACGGATACTGGTGGTAACTGAGTCTGACTAACCAGTCCTAGAGCCAGTGCTATGTTAAAAGACACTTAGAATACAGTGAAAACACCTACATACACTAGGGAACATTATGTGTTGGGGTCCCCCTGTGATTAACATGACCTCCTCTGTAAGCCCCTAGTATATAATAGGGCAGGGGGATTAAAACTACCTCTTAAAACAGGCCACAGGGCGTTTTTGCACACGTTAACTCAGGCCCGGTCCCCTCCCTTCACCACTGTGTAAACACGCCCTGTGTCCATTTTTAGTTGGGAGATTAAGTTCATTTGAATCCTGAGGGTCCCTAGGGTCCAACTAGCCCACTAGGTACCTCCAGTAAGTGCCACAGAGCTGCGTTGCAGAGAGGTGTAAAAAGTGGCACGGCCTGGACCACCTCTCTGCAATGCAGCTCAGAGGCGCTTATTGGAAGCACTTGGTGGGCTAGTGAGCCCCCAGAAGCCCTCAGTATTGAAGGGAAATTATATCCCCAATTTAAAATGTGCCATAGTGCGTGTTTGCACACGTCACCTCAGGCCCCGTCCCCTCCCTTCACCACTGTGTAAACGCGCCCTGTGGCTGTTCTAAGTTGAGAGATTAAGTCACCTTGAATCCTAAGGGTCCCTAAGGTCAAACTAGACCACTCGGTACATCCAGTAAGCGCCACAGAGCTGCGTTGCAGAGAGGTGTAAAAAGGGGCTTGGCCTCAGAACACCTGTCTGCAGCGCAGCTCCCTGGTGCATACTGGAGATGCCTGTTGGGCTAGTTGGCCCTCAGGGACCCTCAGTATTGAAGAGGAATTAATTCCCCAACTTACAACTCGCCAGGGGGCGCGTTTGCAGAGTGCTGCAAGGAGGGGGCGTCGCCTCCGGCACGATGCCAGTCTTTTATTTATTTTAATTTTTTAAGAAGGGGGGCTGTGTGGTTCCCCTTCTTATTCTAATTTATTGGCCCTGATGACCCCATGCCCCAGGGCCTGTCTCCTAATTATATTTTTTTGGCCCCAATCCTCAGGGCCGGCCACTGTTTTTTATTATTTTAAAAATATATATATTTATAGACACACCTAGGACATGCTGGACAAACCGTACGTACCTATCACCATGACGATTTGCGTGATATTCATTAAAAGGCGACTATGCATACAATGAATCCACGTGGAATGTATTTACACCACTAGTGAAGCTCTGACATGTCTGATGCCCTACCGTGCCTAATCCCGGTAGACACCCTTGTCGTTTATTTATACAAACATGGGTAGCTATTGACGGGCACATTTAATACACATGCACACCAAGCCATTCAAAGGGGATTCGACAAAAATTCGACCAAAACTATGCAAGAAACCCCCCTCACGATTAATAAAACACACAGCCACTGCCGGATGTGTAATACTTTTTATTTTACTCTCTGGAAAGGGGACGAACATCACTTGAGAGTCACAGCGTGCTCCTGGCAGAGCCCAATGCTGTGTTACACCCACCATTGCCTGCTGAGTGCCACACACCTCTGTGTTGTATTCCACTAGCTAGTGCATATGCTATGACACTCTCTAGCCCAAGTGCACTGTAACACCTCCCCGTGAATATGTCATGCCACACTTGTCTTCGCATGGGTTATATTGCCCCATCTAACGTGCCTTCCTCGATGCCTATGTTATAACGCACAGTGCTATGCCATACATATTACAATCTGGGATCCATATCTTTGTCACAGTGCATATGCAACGTTACACTCCCCAGCACATATTTTATATTACAACTTTAGAGACTAGTTAGGTTACACAACACTGCCCTGTGCATATTACACTCCAAGGCGCATATCGCATAGCACGCGCTAGTGCCTGTGCTATCTCGCGCTCTCCAATGAATCTGTCATTGTGCACAATGTATTGCATATTATATTTGACGCCCGGTTCATCTTATATCACACTTTTTGGTGCATAGTTTATACCATACACTATATCTAGTTTTCATTTTAAATCGTGCTCTTTGGACTATGTTCTATATAACACTGTGTTCACCTACCCTTTTCACGGGCATTACATTTTGCGATAGGGGGTGGAGGGTCAGGGGGTGTTTCTGCCAAGTGAGCCCGGAGTCACAGTCACAAACGTCCTCTTCTTCCTGAATAAAAGTGAGATTATGCTGCATACTTGTTCATATTTTAAGTAGTTTGCACAGACACACGTTTTAAAAACAATAAAGTTCCTAATACCCGCCTTCTCTGAACAGTTAGCTTGCTGCCCCATCCCCCTCCTCCCTATCCTCTGTTGTGTGAATCCATGGACTAGCCTCCTCCCTCCTGCCATGCATGGTCTAATGTGCTGCCACTGTCCTCAATTTGGTATGATGTACCAGTCCACTCCTCCTGCCCTCCATTGCCCAATTCTATGTCCCATCATTGACCTCCTGCTTAAACTCTGTGCTTAGCCTGCTGCCCCTATTCTCCTTCCCCCTGCCCTCCGATGTCTTTGTGCATGCCCCTGCTCCATCCTTTTTGCCCATCATGTTCCATGTACCTGCCACTCCTATCTACTCTGAGTGTTCTGTTGAACTGCCACTCCCCTCCCACCTGCCTAGCATTGTCAGATGACTGTAACCTGTCCCTGCCACCTCCACCCTGCCTGTCCATCTGCCATGCCCCTATCCTCTTCCTCCTGTCCACATGGTCCATTGTACTGCCACACCCTTCTGCCCTCCCTGGTCTGTTGTGCTGCAACTGCTCCTACTGCCTGCCTCGTGCGGTCTGTTGTGAGGCCCCTTCCCCTGAACTTTCTTGTCTGTGCACAGGTCCTGACCCTCCCTTCTATCCTCCATCGTCCTTTGTGCATGCCCCTGCACCCTCCTTCTTGCCCATCATAGCCATTGTGCTGCCACTAACCCTCCCACTTGCCATGCATGGTCTTCTGTGCTGCCATGGCCCCTCCCACCTTCCCTGTGTGGTCAGTTAGCTGCCCCTGACCCCCTCCCACCTTCCCTCCATGGTCTGTGTGTATGCCATCACAGTCTCACTGTTGCTCTTCATGGTGTGTCTTGCTTCTAGTGCCCATCCTGCCTGACCTCCATGGGTATCTTGCTGCTCCTGCCCTGCCCCCTTGCCCCCAGCCCTCTGTTTACATGTGCAGACCTCTACTCCCTCCCTCCTGGCTTGTCTGTTCCATTGTAATGCCCCTGATCCGTCCCTCCTGCCCTTTATGGTCTGTTATGCTGCAGCTTTCTCTCCTGTCTGTCCATTATGGTCAGCTAGCTACCATTGCCTCTTGCCCCTCTGTTCTCTCTTGTCCATGTGCATGGTCCTGTCCCCTCCCTCTTGCTTTCAATGGATTGTTGTGCTGCACTACTGTTCCGCATGCCCTGTGTGGTGTATTGTGCTGCTGCAAACCCTGATGCCTGCCCTGCAGGGTCAGTTTGGTGCACCTCTCCATGTCCCTTCTGTCCTCTGTTATCCAAGTCCATGTCCCTACCCCATTTCCTTCCATGATCCAATGTACCATACTTGCGAACATTTTGAACTTGGTAAGAGGGAGATTTTGAAAAAAAGCTGGGGTATTGATTTTCCCATTTGAGTTACATTGAAAAAGAGGAGATTGTAGACAGGAGACAGATCAAATAAAGCCCATTTGAGCTTAAAAACATTGGACGTTTCCTGGCTGAATCGGGTCTGTTGGCATGTATGGTTGTACTACCATTGCCTCTTCCTTCTGCCAACAATGGTCTATTACATTGCCACAGCCTCTCTTGCAAGTCCTGTATTGTTGGTTTGTTGCCCCTGCCCCCCTTTCCACTGCCCTCCATGGTCTGTTTTGCTGCCACGTCCCTTCCTGCCTGGTCAGTGTGGTTAAATTGTTGCCTTTGCACCCTCCTACCTGCCTTCAATTTTCAGAGTCCGTGCCCCTGGCCTCTGCCTCTCAACAGTATCCTAATGAACAACTAGATTGCTAACATTCTATATTTATTACAAAAGTGTGGAACGCCTGACGTCATCTTGATGTGATCAAAACTGTAATACCTAGAGCATTTCCTTTAGAAATTACATATATGAGAGGGTCTTATTTGCATCAAAATTATGGTTAGTGCTCTAAAAGACTAAAATAAGGACATATTTTCTGAGTTTTCAAATAGCAACAAAGCACTTTTAAATTATTTGTTATCTTTATGTTTTTTTATCCAGTTGACCACTTGATTAAATGTTGCACTTAGGGGAGAGGATGTGGTGTTACTTCCAGAACTGCAGACTTTGCAACTGGGGACCAGGTTGGAGTTTCTGCTTCAGCTCGACATTCTGTGATTCTGGTCAAATCACTTAGTCTCCCCATGTCTACAACCAAAATGAATTTGTTCTTGTGTGATGTAACCAATGCTCATGTAAAGCACTCCAATACCTGACAAGTCTGCACTATATAACACTGCAAAAACACAAAATAATAAGTTTTTTGCACACTTCTGTCATTGGGCTATATTTGGGCTACATCTGGGTGATTTTGGGCTACATTTGGGCTCTTTTGTCTCCGGTGGCCATTTTGGGAGATTTATTTGTTATGAAGTTTCCTAATTTCCTCATGTACTGCAGTCTCCTCAGTAGGAAATGCTTTCAGTTTTTTACTTTGATTCCATCATGAAGGTATTCAGATATGTCACACATTTGCCATAAATTCTGAATGTTAGCACTCTAGTTGCTCATTAGATCACTGTAGTAAAACTACTGTTCTCCATGGAAGTCTGCTCCTGGTATTAAAAGTGCATGTTTCAGTCTGCATGTCAGAATTTTTTAATGAAATAGAAGAGGATTTGAGAAGTCACTCAAAATGTGCCCTCATTTTCTTTCTTCAGCATTAATCATAATTTCTATGGCAAAATGAACCCCCTCATTGTGTTCCTTTTTAAATTAAATGTTTTAAGTGTTACCAGTTTATTCCAATCAAGATGGCTTCAGGTGTGCCATACTTTTGTCATAATGAAGACAGTAAGCGCTCTAGTTGTTTTTAAGAACACTCTGGGACATTCTGTCATTGGGCTATACTTGGGCTACATCTGGGTGATATTTGGGCTACATTTGGGCTCTTTTGTCTCTGGTGGCCATCTTGGGAGACTTATTTGGTATGAAGTTTCCTAATTTCCTCATTTACTGCAGTCTCCTCAGTAGGAAATACTTTCAGTTTTTTACTTTGATTCCATCAAGAAGGCATTCAGATGTGTCACACATTTGCCATAAATTCAGAATGTTAGCACTCTTTTTGCTCATTAGATCTCTGTAGTAAAGCTACTGCTCACCAGGGAAAACTGCTGCTGGTATTGAAAGTGCATGTTTCAGTCTGCATGTCAGAATTGTTTAATGAAATAGAAGAGGATTTGAGAAGTCACTCAAAATGTGCCCCAATTTTTCTTTCTGCAGCACTAATCATACTTTTTATGGAAAAATGAACCCCCTCATTTTGTTCCTTTTTAAATTAAATGTTTTAAGAGTTACCACTTTAATCCAAGCAAGATGGCTTCACGTGTGCCATACGTTTATCATAAGTAGGACTGTTAGCGCTCTAGTTGTTCTTTGGAACACTCTGGAAGCTGCAGTAGAACACAAAGGAATCAACTGACAGTCTCTGCCCTTGTTGGATGTACATGTTTTACTGAGAATGTCAGACTTCATTCTCACATGACTGAGAAAGATAATGTGAATTTACAGAAAATATGCTCTCAGTTTAGCTTACAGATCACCTTCCAAACCTCTGTGGGAAAAGCATGAGAAAATATTTTTCTCTCAATCATGATATCCCAGCAGAAGGCTTTTTCACATGGTAAAATCACCTTAGAACATACCACAATTCCTAAAATGAGTATGGTACCATCAACAAATGATTTATAATTTAACTAAAGTCTTAAAACCTTCTATTAACTGCAATGATTTTTAATGAGGTGCTATCATGTATATTGGTCCCAAGATGGCTGCCAACACTTCTTGGATGAAGTGCTGACAGCCAATCAGATCTCAGGATGAGATGTGTGGTTAGGCTCCGCCCACATATATATATGATTTTACTTTTGATTTTCTCAGGAACTACTGAACAGATTGACACCAGACCTGCAAAAGGCACTTCCCTGACCTGAGGACTACCTCTCTGCCAAATTTCAAGTAATTCTGTTCAGCCGTTCGGGCTGTACCTTGGACAAAAGGTCCCTATGGAAAAATGCATGGGGAAAACGTGTTTTGGGACCCCCCTTTTTTCTCTGCCCCTGCTTGACGAATCACCCCGAGACTTTCAGGGTAGGAGCAGAGCAGAGCGCCCCACCTATTTTGAAAATTTTGCGAGGATTCGTCAACCGGCGCCAAAGTTATTCCAAATAGAATGTTGCGGATTTCCTATGGAAACACGGTCCTAACTATAACTATCTACTGGCGACCGCCAGTAGATAATATATATATATATATATATGTATATATATATATATATATATATATATATATATATATATATATATATATATATATATATATATATATATTATCTACTGGCAGTCGCCAGTAGATAGTTATAGTTAGGACCGATTTTCCATAGGAAATCCGCAACATTCTATTGGGAATATCTTTGGCGCCCATTGACGAATCTTCGCAAAATTTTCCAAACTTTTGGCCAGCTCCGCTCCTACCCTGAAAAAAGGGGGGTCCCAAAACACGTTTTCCCCATGCAATTTCACATAGGATCTGTTGTCGCAGCTACAGCCCGAACCACTGAACGGAATGACAGCAAATTTGGCAAAGAGGTAGTCCTCAGTTCAGACTCGTGCCTTTTGCATAAATGGTGTGAATCTGTTCAGTAGTTCCTGAGAAAATTAAGGTAAAATAGTTAGTGATATCTATGGCCGCGGAGGATCCGCGGATCCTCCACGCACCCTCCCCGAACCCTCCCGAGCACGAGCTGAATGCTAATTGGCTGCCAACACTCTGAATCAGGAAGTGTTGGCAGCCATCTTGTGCCTTGGTAGAACCGAGGCACAAGAAAGCACAAAAACAAAGACGCAAAATGCAACAAGGGGGCAGGGTAGAAACACAAAAATCGCGGGATGCGCGTAGGGTCCGCGCATCCTGCTAAAAAAAAAAAAAACGAAGTGCGGGCTCCCGCGCTTCGTTTAGATTTAGCCCCCGGGGGGCCAAGTCCCGGGGGCAATATGGTTTTATAATGGGGTCCCTCCCAGCCCCGGGGACCACCACCCCCCGGGGCTTATGTTAATGTATGCGGGGGGCTCATGGCCCCCCCGCAGCCCCGGGGACCGCCACCCCCGTGGCTTTTTAAAAACAAAAAAACAAAAAAAAACCTGTGTGGGGGACTCGAGCCCCCCCACACGACCCGGGGACCGCCACCCCCGGGGCTTTAACTTAAGTGGGGGGCCACGTGGCCCCCCCTGGAGCCATTGATGGCCCTGGGGACCGCCACCCCTCAGGGCCGGCTCCTGCAGTGTCCCGGGGTGCCCACCCCCAGGACACTGCTGTTTACTATGGCAGGGTGGGAGTCTCGCTGCTCCCGCCCTGCCATAGCAAACTGCTTTGGTATTTGGAAGAGAGAGCAGGAAACCTGCTCTCTCTTTCAAATACCAAAGACGATTGCTTTTCCACACGGGGAGCAGCATGTTAGCTGCTCCACATGTGGAAAAGCAATGCCGGCTCCTGCAGGACGCGGGGAGCCGGCGGGGCCGTGGGGGGATTGGGGACCCCCCCATGGCTCCCAACGGAGGCCAGGCCCCGGGGGATGGGGTCCCCGGGGCCATAAGTGGTCCAGGAGGGGGGCTATGCAGCCCCCCTCCATAAAAAAAATAATTTCTTTAAAAAGGGCCATGCCCTGGGGAATGGGGTCCCCGAGGCAAATTATGGCCTGGGGAGGGGGGCCACGCAGCCCCCTTCCCATTTAAAAAAACAAAAAAATCAAAATTTGGGGCAGGCCCTGGGGATGGGGTCCCCAGGGCCAAAAAAAAAAGAAAAAGAAGGGGGGCTACACAGCCCCCCTTCTAAAAAACAGAGGGGGGAAAAAAAGGATTGGGCTGGAGGCCACGCCCCCTCCTTACACCACTCTGCGCGTTTGCAGAGGGGGAACGAATTCCCCTTCAATACTGGGGGTCCCTGGGGGCCAACTAGCCCACCAGGAACCTCCAGTATGCGCCAGGGGGCTGCGTTGCAGAGAGGTGTAATGAGGCCATGCCCCTTTTTACACATCTCTGCAACACAGCTCCCTGGTGCTTACTGGAGGTACCTGGTGGGCTAGTTGGCCGCCAGGGGACCTCAGGATTCAAGGGGACTTAATCTCCCAACTTAAAACGCGCCATGGGGCGCGTTTGCACAGTGGTGAAGGTAGGGGGCGGGGCCTGAGGTGATACTGTGCAAACACGCCCTGTGGCGCGTTTTAAGTTGGGGAATTCATTCCTCTTCAATCCAGAGGTCCCCTAGGGGACAAATAGCCCACCAGGTACCTCCAGTAAGCACCACGGAGCTGTGTTGCAGAGTGTTGTAAAAAGGGGCGTGGCCTCTGAATACCTCTCTGCAATGCAGCTCCCTGGCGCATACTGGAGGTACCTGGTGGGTTAGTTTTCCCCTAGTGGACCTCAGGATTGAAGAGGAATTAATTCCCCAACTTAAAACGCGCCACAGGGTGTGTTTGCACACGTCACCTCAGGCCCCTCCCCCTTCCTTCACCATTGTACAAATATTCCTCTAAAATCAGCCGAACTACGAATTCCGATTTACTCACCTGTAATCAGGAGAGAACCCAGTGCTGCATCTTTTAGCCCAGCACTGATCCTGAAAAGTAATTCTAAGCGTACTTACCAGTAACTTGTATTACCTTCCATAGGAATCCATTGAGTGGTTTTCACCAGAAAATTTTCAGTGTCCATTTTTGAAACGTACAAATATTCCTCTAAAATCAGCCAAACTACAAATTCCGAAAGTTGAAAGAATGCGTTTAAGTCATACAGGCACTTTTTTAGGAATATTTTTAGTTTGTGAAAATAGACAGAAACTTTTCTGGTGAAAACCAGACAATGGATTCCTATGGAAGGAAATACAAGTTACTGGTAAGTACGGTTAGAATTACTTTTCAGGGCCAGTGCTGGGCTAAAAGATGCAGCACTGGGTTCTTTCCTGATAACAGGTGAGTAAATCGAAATTCGTTGTTCGGATGATTTTAGGTGAATATTTAAAAGTTACAAAACTCCACACTTAGAAGAATTTCCAAGTGAAACCAGTCAATGTTAGCCTATGGAAGGAAATTCAAGTTACTGGTAAGTACAGTTAGAATTACTTTTCAGGATCAGTACTGGGCTCAAAGATGCAGCACTGAGGTCTCTCCTGATAACAGGTGAGTAAATCAGAATTCGTAGTTCTGCTGATTTTATAGGAATATTTTAAAGTTCCAAAACTCCACACTTAGAAGAATTTCCAAGTGAAATCAGTCAATGTTACCCTATGGAAGGAAATTCACTTACCAGGTAAGTAGTGTCATCGTTACTTTTTCTTACTCAGTGGTGGATCCTGGATCCAGCACTGGTGCATCTCATGTAAACAGTTGAAAGAATGTGTTTAAGTCATACAGGCGATTTTTTAGGAATATTTTTAGTTTGTGAAAATAGACAGAAACTTTTCAGGTGAAAACCAGACAATGGATTCCTATGGAAGGAAATACAAGTTACTGGTAATTACAGTTAGAATTGCTTTTCAGGATCAGTGCTGGGCTAAAAGATGCAGCACTGGGTTCTCTCCTGATAACAGGTGAGTAAATCGGAATTCGTTGTTCGGATGATTCTAGGTGAATATTTAAATTTTCCAAAACTCCACACTTAGAACAATTTCCAAGTGAAACCAGTCAATGTTAGCCTATGGAAGGAAATTCAAGTTACTGGTAAGTATGGTTAGAATTACTTTTCAGGATCAGTACAGGTGAGTAAATCGGAATTCGTAGTGCATCCAGTAAGCGCCACAGAGCTGCGTAGCAGAGAGATGTAAAAAGGGGCACGCCCTGCACCACCTCTCTACAACGCAGCGCAGTGGCACTTCCTGGAAGCACCTGGTGGGCTACTTGGTCCCCATGGTCCCTCAGGTTTGAAGTGGGAATTTTTTCCCCAACTTAAAACGTGCCACAGGGTGTGTTTGCACACATCACATAAGGCCCCGTCCCCTCCCTTCACCACTGTGCAAACGCACCCTGTCACCGTTCTAAGTTGAGAGATTAAGTCCCCTTCAATCCTAAGGTTCCCTAGAGTCAAACTAGCCCACTAGGTACCTCCAGTAGGTGCCACAGAACTGCGTTGTTGAGAGGTGTAAAAAGGGGTGTGGCCTCTGAACACCTGTCTGCAACGCAGCTCCCTGGCGCATACTGGAGATACCTGTTGGGCTATTTGGCCATCAGGGACCCTCAGTATTGAAAGAGAATTAATTCCCCAACTTAAAACGTGCCCTGTGGCGCGTTTTAAGTTAGAGAATTAATTTCTTCTCAATCCTGAGGCCACGCCCCTTTTTACAAAACTCTGCAACGCAGCTCAGTGGCGCTTATTGGAGGTACCTGGTGGGCTAGTTGGCCCCCAGGGACCCTCAGAATTGACAAGGAATGAATTCCCCAACTTAAACCGCGCCACAGGGCATGTTTGCACACATATCACCTCAGACCCCGCCCCCTACCTTCACCACTGTGCAAACGTGCCGTGGCGCGTTTTAAGTGGGGGATTAACTCCCCTTCAATACTTAGGGTCCCTGGAGTCCAACTAGCCCGCCAGCAACCTCCACTAAGCGCCACAGAGCTGCGTTGGCGAGAGGTGTAAAAAGGGGCGTGGCCTCAGAACACCTCTCTGCAATGCAGCCCACTGGTGCATACTGGAGGTTCCTGGTGGGCTAGTTGGCCCCCAGGGACCCCCAGTATTCTATGGGGAAGTCGTACTCCATCTCCAAACGCGCCAGGGGGCGTGTTTGCAGAGTGCAGCAAGGAGGGGGCATGGCCTCGGCGCGATGCTGGTATTTAATTTTTCTTTTTTTAAGAAGGGGGCCACGTAGCTCCCCTTCTTTTTCAAATTTTTGGGCCCTGGGGACCCCATCCCCCAGGGCCTGCCCCGTAATTTTATTAAAAATATTTAAAAAATTGGGAAGGGGGCTTAATCAGCCCTGGGGACTCCATCCCCCGGGGCTGGCCTACTCCGTTGGGGACCGTGGGGGGTCCCCAATTCCCCCACGGTCCCACCGGCTCCCCGCCTCCTGCGGGAGCCACTGGGCGTAGCTACGCTAAGTGCACTTCGCACTACGTGAGCTACGCTTAGCACTTTGCGAACTGCGTAGTACCCTGTTCGCACTGTGCAAGATGCTGTTTTCCATGATTGCACAGTGCGGACAAGCATCCGGCACTGTGCAATCATTGAAAACGGCATCTTGCACAGTGCGAGCTGTAGTTTTCTGCCGCTCGAGTAGATTTTTACTCGAGCGGCAGCTTTCTCAACGCGGACTGGTAGTTTCTCCTTGCGAGCGGTCGCGAGCATACGCGACCACTCGCAATGAGAAACCTGACCTCCCAGCGTTGAGAATCTCGCTGGGAGGTTCATTTTCGACGCTCGTGATCAGCAACTTGATGTTGCTGATTGCGAACGAGGAAAAGGTCTCGTCAGGATGGTATTTTGCTTGCTCGCGGTCACCAACTTGACGTTGAGGACCGCAAGCAAGCAAAAAATGACCGCTGCACTACGCTACGCATGTTTGAACTGTGCTACGTGCAATTCGTGTAGTGCGAAGTAGCACAAACTTCGCAAACTACACGAGCGTAGCATAGTGCTTTGCCCAGGGTTAATTGCTTTTCCACACGGGGAGCAGCTAACATGCTGCTCCCCCTGTGGAAACGCAATCTGCCACCCTGCCATAGCAAACTTCAGTGTCCCGGGGTGGGCACCCCTGGACACTGCCGGAGCTGGCCCTGGGCGGTTGCGGTCCCCAGGACCCTCGGGGGCTCCAGGAGGGGGCCATGCAGCCCCCTCCCACCTTCTTCAAAGCCCCAGGAGGTGGCGGTCCCCAGGGCATGTGGGGGGGTTCAAGCCCCCCACACCGTTTTTTTTTTTAATTTACAAAAAAAAAGGCCCCAGGGGTGGCGGTCTCCGGGGCTGCGGGGGGCATTGTGCCCCCTGCAATGTTAATAACATAGAGCCCCGGGGGGATTTGGCCCACCCGGGGGCTAAATAGCAACGAAGCGCGGGAGCCCGCGCTTCGTTTTTTTTTAAAAATTTGGCCGAAATTTGCGCTGGGTGCGCGAATTTTGCCGATTTTTAAAACAAATATATGCTTTTTTTGGCCCTGGGGGTCCTTGTGGGACCCCCTGAGCAGGCCTAGGGGGTCAGGGTGTTTCTACCCTGCCCCCTTTTCGCGTTTTGCGCGTTTGTTTCTCAGGTTTCTCGAGGCACAAGATGGCTGCCAACACTTCCTGATTTGGAGTGTTGACAGCCAATTAGAATACAGCTCGTGCACGGCGGGGTGCGCTTAGGCTACGCTTAGGGTACGCGGACCCTCCGTGGCCATAGATATATATATCTACTTTCAAAGGTCATTTCCTCAGGAACTACTGAATGGATTTACACCATTTAAGCAAAAGGTACGAGTCTGAACTAAGGACTACCTCTTTGCCAAATTTGGTGTAATTCCGTTCAGCAGTTCGGGCTGTAGCTGCGGCTAAAGGCCCTATGGGAAATTGCATGGGGAAAATGCGTTTTGGGACCCCCCTTTTTTCTCGGCCCTCGCTTGACGAATCACCGTGAAACTTTCAGTATAGGAGTGGACCGGAGCTGGCCAAAAGTTTTTAAAATTTTGCGAAGATTTTTCAATCGGCACCAAAGTTATTCCAAATAGAATGGTGCGGATTTCCTATGGAAAATAGGTCCTAACTATATCTACCTACTGGCAACCGCCAGTAGGTAATATATATATAGATATATATACATATATATATATGTGTGTAATAAAAGTTAAAGTAATGTTATAGTTAGGTGTGATAAAAAGATCTATTTTGTAACTTAAAATTCACTGTAAAAAACAAAAATTAAAGTAACCTTATAGTTAAATGTTGTGACACCATTAATGTTTTGAACTAAAAAAACTAACCCTGGGCGTAGTTCGCGAAGTAACACTACGCGTAGCTACGCGAAGTGCACTTCGCACTACGCGAGCTATACGTAGCACTTCGCGAACTGCGTAGTACCCTGTTCGCACTGTGCAAGATGCCATTTTCAATGATTGCACAGTGCGGACAAGCATCCGGCACTGTGCAATCATTGAAAACGGCATCTTGCACAGTGCGAGCTGTAGTTTTCTGCCGCTCGAGTAGATTTTTACTCGAGCGGCAGCTTTCTCAACGCGAACTGGTAGTCTCTCATCGTGAGCGGTCGCGAGCATACGCGACCACTCGCATTGAGAAACCTGACCTCCCCGCATTGGGAATCTCGCCGGTAGGTTTATTTTCCACGCTCGCGATCGCCAACTTGATGTTGCTGATCGCGAACGAGGAAAAAGTCTCGCCGGGATGTCATTTTGCTTGCTCGTGGTCGCCAACTTGACGTTGAGGACCGGGAGCAAGCAAAAAATGACCGCTGCACTACGCAACTCTACGCTACGCGTGTTTGCACTGTGCTACGTGCAATTCGCGTAGTGCAAAGTAGCGCAAACTTCGCAAACTACGCAAGCGTAGCGTAGTGCTTTGCCCAGGCTTAAAAAAAACACAGATATTCACCAGTTCAAGATAGGAGAGCTAACTATAACTCGCATCCCCACCATGCACTCATAATGACTTCACATAATTCATCACTCATAACATGTTCTATGACATCACTGATGGCATCTCAAATTGCATTATTGATGACATCATCCAATGAGTGTGCTACTTTGTTTCATAGTTTACATAGTGGCAGGTAAGTACCATATTACATTTTTACTCAAATCTATGCAGCCTGTGGGCAGCCAATAGGTGTACCTGTATACAAAATGCATGTACTTCTAATGCATCATAGGTGTGCAGAGGCATTGAACATGTTACAAATCTTTGTATTGAAGAGTAACTCTGTGACAGTTCACAATTTGTATTCATTATGTTCCACACTAATGTTTTTGGTTCTGCCAAAAAGGTTTCCAGCAGGTCAAAGATTCTACGTAATACATACTTAGGGGCAGATTGAAATGGCGGTTGGAAAGCCTCTGACCGACAGTCGGAAGCTTTCTGACCATGTCGGATCCCTTCCTACCGACTTTGTCGGTTTATGGTCCCCCCGCCCGATTACAATATCCGCGGTCAGAATGTATACTGCCCAGTCATTCTTACTCGGTTCCAACCGTCTCTTGGAGTGTGAGTCGGAATTACACCATATCCCCCTACGGACATGTTTCTACCATCAGGATTACGATGTCAGATCCTGGCAGCCTTTCCTTGCCGGTCTTTCTGACATGGAACGGCTGTTGGATAGTGACTTTGGGGACTGCTGGCAGGTCTCCCTTGCCCCCGTTGCCTACGGTTGGTGGCCAAGTGGGTACCTTAGGTAACCCCTGTAAAACCTGGTACCTTGGGGCAGGCACCATGGGGTGCCTGCGACAGGGTGCAGGGTTTTACACACAACCCCCATTTCACCATATGAGCTTGTGTTATGGCCAGTTTACAGGCATAACTCTAGCTCCCATAACCCAGATCGCTTGACTGGGGGCAAATGTATTGATTTGTTCTTCATTCCCTCCATCAATTGTGTGTCTTTTGCTTTTTCACCCTAAGTGCACCGGGTATATCCAGACATAGGTCCTGGGCTCACTACCACTGGATTAAAGCTATCCTGGCTGATGAGGGGTGAAACCCCGAAACCGGTCCTAGGATGCTTGTTTCCAGTCCAGGGAGGACCTGGCTTGGCAGTTCAGGCTGGACTGTTGCCATGAGGCACAGGGTCAAGACTGATTTGCATATGGCCAGGTCTGAACTGGGGTGGCATGGTGAGCAAAAGAATGATGGGTTTAAGCCAGATCTCTTGACTAAGGGCAAATGTTTTGATTTGTTCTGCATTCCGTCCTTCAATTGTGTGTCTTTTGCTTTGTATAACATAAGGTGCTGTGTAACACTGTGCCCCAGCTCAATGACTGCTACTCAGCAGTTATTGCTAATAACATATTGATAGTGCCGCACAATAGTTGCTGCTTGGGCCAGATGGGGTACCGTTCAATAGCCACTCATAGAACACTAGAGTGCTGCTTAATGGGTCTTTCAATAACACTGTGTGCTGTACTTTGAGTGCTGCTAGTATAGACAGGTGAGACATGCAGATTCCAGGGAGTATGAGGTACAAGATTGAGGAATCCCTAATCTGTCCTTGAGATCCAAACTCAAATACTTGCATTTCAGGAAGATCCTGAAAATTGTACTATTCAGACTTGTTTTCTAGGGCACTTCACTGTTCCCCACTGGACTCCGGATCATCAGCTAAGGGAATCTACCCTACCTGATATCTGTACTTAATTGGAGCCAGTGGATTCCGGTATTCTGCACTCAACTTAATTGT
Organism: Triturus cristatus; assembly: GCF_964204655.1. Classification (NCBI taxonomy): domain Eukaryota; kingdom Metazoa; phylum Chordata; class Amphibia; order Caudata; family Salamandridae; genus Triturus; species Triturus cristatus. The sequence goes on from NC_140587.1 coordinate 761,869,400, forward strand.
CAACACCACACTTGACAGTGTGGGGCATGGTGGCGCTTTTGATCTAATTTAGAGCAAGCACAAACAATATTCATTAAAAAGACTTAAACTGCCTCCAAAGCTATTCTTATTGATTTGTGGACCTGGAATAGTCAAAACCGTCACACTTTTAGGAGTGTGATGGTTATTAGTTGTGTTGTCACTGTAATTGGCAGCACTGACAGTGGCAATGGGCAATACAAGCGGAAGAGGACGCCTGACGATAGCCCTGGCACTTATATTATTTTTACAAATTGAGCACTGCTTGATATTGTGTTACTCCCCCTACATAGCTTTATCCTCGTGGCCAATGTTTTAACTCCCTTTCTGTGCTTCGAAGTAATTGTAAGCTTACACACAGCGCATTACAATACTCCGAAATAAATGAAACAGTGTGGTTCAAATTTTATTGTCATCAAAACACTTCTTGTGCTACACTGTGGGGTCAGAGAGAAATGAGCCAAATTCTAGTGAAGGCTCTGGTTGTCTGTAAAACTGAAACATGAGCCAAGCCAACATTGTATTTGCCAACATCAAGTAAAAATACAGTTCACTGAGAAAATATCGATGTAAAAAACAAATCGATAACTAAAATATCGCAGGAAAAATATAGAATACAAAAATATCGACTCCCTATATTTAAACAGGTAAGTACAAAAATATTGAATCAAAAATATCGATGTAAAAAATTATAGATGTAAAAAATATCGAATGTTGAATATATATAAAAAATACAATGTATTAAATATATTAAATAATAAAAATAAAAATATTAAATAATATTATTTTTAACAAAACAAATTAAATGTAATATACATGTTAACTAAATATTAAAAAATAAAATAATTAAAAACAATATAAACACACATAGGTGCCGATTCCGATCCGGTAAAAAGCGTTTTCTCCGTACGACTCGTACCTGGTAAACTGTCCGTAAAACCCAGGAAGTACGATTCGTACAGAAAGCCGATTTTCGAACGAATGGTACAAAAGGCCGTATGGGTAAAAAAAACGTACGAATCATCTCCGGAACAGCCTGTACGCGCCGTCCGTACGGATGTAAGCAGCGTTTTACGGCCCAGCAAGTACGATCCGTCCCTACGGCACTCCGTACGGCTCTTTTTTTACGGGAGCCAAATACAGCCGTAAAAGCTGATTCCCCAGGGGTGCGAGTCGTACAGACCCCCCACCACTCTCCCCCCGTATGTACGCACCGTAGCCCCACCCCTATATGTACGCACCGTACCCCCACCCCCGTATGGATGCACCGTACCCCCACCCCATGTATGTATGCACCGTACCCCCAGCGCGTAGTGCTGGGGGTACGGTGCGTACATACGGGGGTGGGGGTACAATGTGTACATACGGGGGGCTGGGGGTACGGTGCGTACATATGGAGGTGGGGGTATGGTGCATATATACAGGGGATGGGGGTACGGCGCGTACATACGGGGTGAGGGTACGGTGCGTACATACGGGGGGTGGGGGTACGGTGCGTACATACGGGGGGCTGGGGGTGCGGGGCGTACATATGGGGGGTGGGGGTACAGTGCGTACATATGGGGCTGGGGGTACGGTGCGTACATACGGGGGCTGGGGGTACGGTGCGTACAGACGGGGGTGGGGGTACGGTGCGTACATACGGGGGGCTGGGGGTACAGTGCATACATACGGGGGTGGGGGTACAGTGCATACATACGTGGGGGGGCTGGGGGTACGGTGCGTACATACGGGGAGGTGGTGGGGGCCTGTACGACTCGTACCCCGGGAACAACTTTTCCCGGGCTACGAGTCGTACAAACTTTGCTTCGTAGCAGGTAGAGTCATTCCCCGTGTACGGGCCATTTTCCGTATGATTTGTAAATCGGATAGCCGGTCCGGATCGTACTTGCACGCTCGGACTGTCATTCTACGAATCGTACGGAAAAGTGTCCGGGTACATCTCGTACAACTTTTCCCGCTACGATTCGTACGAAACGGGCTGATCCGTACGTACTTTTTCCCGTACGAATCGTACTTCACGGGTCGGGCGTGACTTGTACGATTCGTACGGAAAAAAATACAGATTCGAGTTGTACAGAAATTATTTTTAACGGATCGGAATCGGCACCGTAGTAATTTATACATTTACATATATTTACTTAAAAATAATTTATTAACAATTATCTTTTCTTTATTTTGTAAACTTTTAAATTACATCAAAATGAAATTAATACTTACATCAGCATTTCAAACATTTAACTATTATAAAAAAATTACAACGTAGATTTCACTGTACAATAAATACAACAGTAGGAGAAATGTTGGATAGAGGAGGGGTAAAAATTATTATTCCAACTCCAAAGAGTGCAACAGTAGGGAAAGTGTTTGATAGCGGAGGGGTAAAAGTTACTATTCCCATTCCAGTGAGTGCAACAGTAGGGAAAATATTGGATAGCAGAGTGGTACAAATTACTTTTCTAACTCCAAAGAGTGCAAAAGTAGGGAAAATGTTGGATAGTGGAGGGGTAAAAATTACTATTCCCGTAACAGTAGGGAAAGTGTAGGATAGCGGAGGAGTAAAAGTTACTATTCCCACTCCAGTGAGTGCAACAGTAGAGAAAGTGCTGGATAGCGGAGGAGTAAAAATTACAATTTCAACTTCAAGGAGTGCAACAGTAGGCAAGATTTTGGATAGCAGAAGGGGTAAAAATTACTATTCCCACTCCAGTGAGTGCAACAGTAGGGAAAGTGTTGGATAGCAGAGTGGTAAAAGTTATTGTTCCCACTCCAGTGAGTGCAACAGTAGAGAAAGTGCTGGATAGCGGAAGGGAAAAAATTATTATTCCCACTCCAGTAAGTGCAACATTATGGAAAGTGCTGTATAGCGGAGGGGTAAAATTCCTATTACCACTCCAGTGAGAGCAACAGTAAGGAAAGTGTTGGATAGCAGATAAACAAAAATTGATAATAACATATAAAAAATTGAAAATGATAATTAATCATAAAAAGAAATAAACAATATTTTAAAAATATAACATTAAATATATTAATTAGAGATAACAAAATGGTTCAACTATTATGTGAAATAAATTAATAAATACAATTATAGACAATATATATTAAAAATAAGCAAATATTACCAAACAAAAAACATGTAAAACATAAATGTATTTATTTTATTTCCTACCCTATAACACCACATCAAAAGAATGCCATTTTTTATGTACATTCATTTCCATAATTAACATAATTCATATTTATTTTTACATGTTATTCTTAATAAAAAAGATTAATACACATTCATTGAATACACATTCTTTAACACTATAATTTGCACAACACGCACCTACAATAACATGTAGTGCATGGAAGAAAAATTTGAATGGCACAGTTACCAAAATTAATTACAAATTAATAAATTTTTATTAATTAACAACTAAATAATAATTCATTAATTAAAAATAAATTACTTCCCACCCTTCCCATCATTTACACTTATAAACACCACAACACACACCTAAAATAAATTGCACAATTACCATCATTAATTACTAGTTAATTAATTTAAAATATTTAACAATACAGGGCCAAGTCCGATCTCACTCGGAAGGGCTCCGAATGGGATCCGTCCGGAAAAAGTATGAGCCGTATGCGTGTTTTCCGTCCGACTCGTACAGCTGTACGAGCGAGCAAGTATGACGCGAGCAAAGCGAAATTCGCCGACCAAATCGTTTCTGGGTCCGAACCGCTCCGTACGTCTCGTCCATAAGCAAATCGTGCTATGCAATGGGGGCGATTTACGACCGAGCCAGTACGATGCACAATTCTGACAGCCGAATCAAGTCGGAGCCTCCGACACATAAACGCTCTGGGAAGCAGCCTTCGGGTGTCCGCGCCGGACCCCCCTTCACCCGTAGCCTTACGAGTCGATCACAGGGGGGGACCTAAGGGGCCCCCCTACACATGCATGTACGGTGCGGATGGCACCAACGCGTACACACTACAGGGGGTGCCCTTGTTTGCAACGTACCCATTCAGTCAATGGCAGCACGTGTACGCGTTGTACGACCGGCTCCTACTGAGTCCGAGCGACCTGAGTCCGTCAGCATACAGAAGCATCGTACTCGCTCGGTCGGACTCCTGGGGCACGGCTCGGTCGGAAAACCCTCCGGATCCGACTCGGACGGAGGGCTTTCCCAATGAGATCGGAATCGGCCCCTAATTATTAATTTATCCGTTAAAGATAAATTACTTCCCAATTTTCTCACCATTTTCACCAAAAAAAACACAACACACACATTTAAATAATTACACAATTAACATAATTAATTGCCAATTAATTCATTAAAATTGATTAACTAATTAATACATAATTAATAAAACATTATTTTACACATTTAACACATCTCAATTCAACAAATATTAAATAAAAATTAATCAATATATTTACTATAACTAAATTACTTCCCACCCTATTCCTCTATAAACCCACAACCCGCTACAGTTCTAAAAACGCAAAATTCAAATTACAAAAAATAATGACTACTAAAAATAATTAATTAATCTAATATAATTCAATTACTTCCCACCCTATTCCCCTATAAGCCCAAAACCTGCTACAAAACTAAAAATGCAAAATTCGAAAAAAAAATTACAAATATCTACTACACTCATATAATAAAAATACAAACAATTCCTATACAAAAAATACATGCATCACAAACATAAAATATATATTAATATACATAACATTGATAAACAAATCGTTATTTATAACACCTATATTTTTGCAAACGATATTAAACACTTTTTTTTGATATTCTTGGCCAAAAATGTTTTAACATGATATTTGTGCACATCGATAGTTTAACATCGATATTTTGTCTCTGCACCTTTTTAAAAGTAAACTTTTCCTGCTCCCACTACAATGTCACAAGTAAACTAAGAGTTGTCAGCTTGTCATATGCAATGTACATTTAAGTGCCAATATGTTTATGGTTACTGTATGTGGAGCAACATTTTTGTTTATCAAACAACCATGAACATAATAGGTTTTTATTTAGCATGCATCTTAAACTAATTGCTCTGTGTTCTCTGATTTGATATTAGATCAATATGAGGCTCAGTAAAATTAAGTGATTTCTATAAGATCAGTCAATTTGATGAAGTGGGTTTACTGTGAATTGAACACAGGTTTCCTGCCTACACAAGATACATTTCACAGATGGAACAAATATTTATGTCTCTCTCCCTTTGCCACTAAATGGTGATGTGTTGTGTTCTAATATTTCATGACCTTCTTTATTAACAGCTTCTGAGGTCAACAGGTTTCCGCAAAGCATGGAGCCTTTCTCAAAAAAGAACATGAGTGTGAATTGGTATCCTGAGTGTTAACCCTTTCCTTATGTTAAATGATGACAGGGAATTCAATGCAATATATATCTGTGGACTGCTAATATATATCTGTGGACTGCTTCATATGCTAGAGAGTAAGTGGTTGGGCCAAATGTTTTGCTCAGAAGTCCATGTCTGGTGCTAACAAACGTCCTGGTGCTGAATACCAAGTGTAAGAAGTCGGTAATTAATCAAGAAGGGTGACCACTGAGCTAGAGTAATATTCTCATTCCTTGTCAGTGTGGACCCTCAAAGTCACAAAATTAACCTGAGGTCAACCCTATGATAACTACCGCACAGAGCAGAAGGGCTAAATATGCATTGTGCAAAGTATTTATGCAGTACCAAAACAGTAATACATCCAAAACACATGATACAAATTCCAAACCGAATTAGAAAAAAAGATAACATTTTAGTAAATAAAATGACACCAACATGACGAAAATCAAATAAGAGGAACAAGAGACATGAATTGTAACACTGTGAAATAAATATAGTGCCAAAAAGGCTCCACAATGTAAAATACCTTCTCTGAGATTTCCCACTGAATCTTTGGGCCATGGCAATGCACCTCAGTTGGATCCGCGTGGCAGCTTTGTCCCAGTCCTATGATGTTCTTAAAGGTGAAAAAGTTTCCAAGTCCCAGGAAGTCAGAGGTGGTAGGCTCAGCTAGAAACAGCCCAAGGTTCTCTTTCAATCATCCTTTTGTATGTTTCTCTCTTGCCAGAATGTCCTGTGTAATCTCGGGATCTCTGTCTATCTGGTTGACAGAGATCCCGAGATTACACGGGACGTTCTGGCGTACTCGCCATGGTTTGGAATTTGGTTTAAACAGACGGCTTATTCTGCCGTCCGGTTTTGTCTTGTAGGTACTCGTATTGGAAACGCCGCGCCAGGGGTTAATCGTGTATGTTAGAGGCTCGGACCAGACACTCTCTGGATCGGAGAAGTGGAAATATTTTAACTACACGAGAACAAAGTTTGTTGCATGAGCAACCGGGTCGGAAATATCACCGGTGGAGAGGTACAAAACCCCAATAGTGAGTGCCGGTGAGCTCACCAGCAACCACTGCTTAAATTAAGTACAGTATACATGTATGTGTATATGAAAAATGAGAACAGGAGAAAGCAGACATGAACGTTTACTTGCAATAGTACAAAGGGCAGTCAGAGCTACACTAAACTGTCTGTCGCCTTTCACACACAGTCTAGAGGATGGTCTAAATCTTTTATGTCATTTGCTGTATTGATTAAAAGTAAAAGGTGTAGCAATGTATGACTTGCATGAGTGAAAAGGATTGGGTAATTTGTGAGCGCTCTGTATTGATGCCTACCCTGGAGTTGTGGGGGAACATGATGAAGTACTTGTTATTTAAGTCTCCACTGTAATTAGATACTAATAGGGCTCACAAATCAAATGCCACGTACAATCATGTAATGTAGAAGACCCGTGTTTCCTCCACTCCCTGCTTTGTGAGTTGTTTAAAGCGGGGCCACTCTGCACTGTATTACAGCTCAGAGAGCAAGCAGTCTGTGAAGATTCCATCCTCCTGTGGCAAATATTCCTTGTGTTTTAACTGTTTATTATGAGGATATTTATTGTAAGCTTGAATATGGAGTGCCTCCTGAGAGAAAAAAATGGCCTCAAAAGATCACCATGCCAAATGATGAAACAAGCGTTGGCAAAAGCAAGAGATTTGATATTGGCTGTCAGCATTTTGGTGTTGTCAGTGGTTTTAGTAAAACTTTGTTGTTGGGGAAACTCTGAGGCCCTCACCCATAAATACAAAACATTGTCTAAAAGCAAAACAATTTTGGAACTACTTTGTGTACAGATGTGCTTACAGTGAGGTTAAGAGTGACTGAAGTGGGATGATACACTGCTCTATGCAGTATGCTGTAGTGCATGGAAGAAAAATTTGAATGGCACAGCAGCAGGTCAATGGATGAGGAGGGCGGAATGAAAGCCTTTAGAAGTAAATATTTTATTAATATAAATTTAGTAAAACCAAAATGTTGTGGCTAATGCAAGACTTTAAAAGAGATCGCCACTCCCTAGGCAATCTCATACTAATAGTACCTAATCAAATGTAAACTGCTGTAAAAGTTAAATTGTTGTCTTTCTATGTGACTGACACCCCAAACATCAAATGTTTGAAGGAGACTTACACAAAGACCACCACAATTAATTCCATATATAAATTCCATATATTATATTGATTATTTATAGAAACTCTGAAAAAATGCAGGCAGAGCTGTCTCTAGCCCAAATCTAAAAAGAGGGCTTGCAAAAAATAAAAAATAAAAATCCAAAGATCTTTGATTGGTTATTTGATATGGAGAACAATCTGAAGCAACTAACATAAACTGATTTAAAAATGTATACAACATTAATTTTTGTATTATGGTTGCAATGTTGAGCGTGAAGAAAAGCAATAACATGGTTGTAGTAACTGAAATGTTACAAATAAAGCAAATAAGAAAACAAAACACAAGTAAACACCTTGATATTGCGATGACAGTTTTGCGGGGAAAAAAGAAAGCTCAGCCACAACTTACCAACAAAAAAGTCGCACACTGCTAAATTAACAAGAAAATAACAGCTGTGATTTCTCAGCCTTTTGTCTACGACGAAAGCCACGATGACCAGGGTATTTCCAAGCACTGTGGTTAAACTCAGTAATGACATCAATACAGCGAGCACTATAACATAGCTGAAGGGAAATAAAAACCGATTAGTGGTGGCCGCGTGAATTCCATTTTGGTCAGAAAGAGATGAGTTTGCGAACAGTCTCATGGCAAGGCTGAACTCAAAAACCATGCGCCCCGTAGCTGTTGGTACGAGGCAAAAGCAACTCAGACAAATAGATGTCACAATCAGTGATGTGGTCGGGTTTTTCTGTCAATTTGAAATTGCTCCTTTCAATGTTTGCTCTGCTTTTATAAACTCTCAACTCCCTCATCCGTCAGCGATGCTATTCCCTGTATACTTTAATTACAATCATTGTACGTTTCAGCTTCATCGTTTCCCATCCTCATTATAGGCTGCTTTTCCAATGTAAATAATTTGACTAAATTATTCCCAGACAGCCCAGAACAATCACCCTTCTGTAGAAAGTAAATATGAATTTCATGCAAACAAGGAAAATCAGTGAAACGTTTCAAACATTACATAACAGAAAGCTAAACTAGAGCCAACGATTTACACTGTTTATCATTAATGTGCACATGCAGATGCGTGTGGTGGGTGAAACTTTATAGTTGGACTTCTAGTCATTCTTTGTGGGTTATTCAACCCTCCTCACACCCCAATCCCTTCAACCATGTGGCAATTTTACCTCCATGATTCCAAAAGCGCGATCCTCAACATTGAGGGGTGTGCCCCACTTGCACTCGAATAGCAGTAGTTCAGTAAAACTCTTTGTCAATAAAGTTCTTTTTCAATTGAATTTATTGATATTTCTCAATAGTATTCATGGCTGATATTCATAATTCCATCATTATGATAATGCAATCACACTTCATTCGATATCATTATTTACGAAGGCCCAATGCATTTCGGGCTATGGCCATTCATCAGGGACGTGGTATCTGTGATTTAGAGGAAACGTAAGGTCAATATAATGATATAGTGCGTGCCCCAATCTCAATCAACAATCATTGTAACAATGAAGTCTTAAACCTTGCATGCAAGCAAAAAAGCGTTCAACATGATATATTCATGACATCTGGTAATGGTGAAATACTTGTGTGGATTTGTGTGCAACATGCTAAAGGTGACTGAAAAGTAAACGACCGCGTTAAAAAAAAATTAGATTCAGGGTGAAAAGTAACCCCGGGCGTAGTACTCCGCTTCGCCCACGGAGTGTACGTAGCGCTGCCTGCTTCGCGGTTTATGAAGTAGGCGTAGCAGGCAGCGCTACGCACACGCCAGGGCGAAGCAGAGCTGCCTGCCGCCCGCCGCCCGCCCGCCTCCCGCCTGCCCTCCTTTTAAAATAAGGTAAACTATGATAAAAAATAAGATAAAATGCCTTACTTGCAGCGCGGTGTCCTGGGGCTCCCTCTTCCTCGTTGACGGCAACTTCTTTTCACAAATGCGCATGCACGGACGCCCGCGCATGCGCATTTCTCGCAAGAATCTCCCTGAAAAATTCCCCTAATTTAGGACATAAAAAAAACATATGTATTGAGTCCTCTGCATATAAGCCGCACCTATTGCATTTGATTCCCACAGATGCCCCCCATTTAGAAATCTTCCTTGGTGTATAATATAAATCATAAAGGGCCATATAATGTTGACTGCTGGTTCTTCCTGTCATCAAAACTTGATTAGCAAGTTCAAGAGATTCTTTTATATTAGCGTCCCCTACCCCCAATTTTTTTTCCCATTTCATTTTCCAAAAATCTAAATCATCAGGAAATGTTTCCACTAATTGTTGGAAGAATTGTCCAATTGGTGTTTGGCGGAATCTTTACAAACAGTTGTTCTTTTCCAGACCCCCACCGAGCAATAAAACTACGGATTTTGGAGATATTTGAAGAATTCATGTTTGCCTAATCCATATTTCTCCTGTAGTCTGAAAATGCTAATAATTGGCCTCATTACACATATCCCCCAGGCATCGTATTCCTTTAAGGCCCCATCTATTGACACTTGATCTCGAAAAATCATAGGAAGCAGTCCAGAAGCTGAAAATGGGGTGTAGGCATTTAAATTTGGGACCCGTATCTTACGTTTAATTTGTTTCCAGACTAAATAGGCTGCTTTGAGTATCTTAATTTTTTTTTTTTTTTAAATAACTAGGTTCAATTACCTTGACTAGACACTCATTGGTCTCGTCCCCCAACCCAAATTCATTTATTGATGGACTATGACATTGCAGAAGTTCAGTCCTATCCCCGACTACCAAGGGGCAGATGTATTGCATCATTGCTGCCCAATAATACATCATAAAATGTGGGATACCTAAGCCCCCACGGTGTCTAGGTAACACCATCTTCTTAAATGCCCTTCTCTGTCTACGATACCCCCACAAAAATCTAGAGCAGGTCCTCTCTAATTTATTAAAACATGACAAACAAAACTCTAAGGGGATTGTTCCAAACATATATAAGAATTTCGGTAAAACCAACATTTTTAGTACATTACATCTCCCATGAAGGGATAGATGAAGATGGTCCAACCTCTGCAAAGTTGCATTCACCCTCTCCATCACTGGGTTGATGTTCAATTCCGGAATATTTCCGACGGACTATGTAATTTTAATTCCCAGATATGTTACTTCTGGGACTATTGCCATATTTGCTGGGGGTCAGCACCTGAATAAAGAATTTGAGTTTTTTCTATATTTAATTTATGGCCAGAGAAACACCCAAACTGGCTAGCCAATGTCTTAATTGCAGGAAGTGCAGTGACAATATACCTCATGACAACGACTATGTCGTCAGCATAGGCCAACGCTCTATACTCCTTATGCCAAAGATGGACTAGCTTTATAGCTGTATGCTGATTTAATTTTTTCAAGAAGAAATCAATATATAATGCAAATAAAAGAGGGGAGCATGGGCATCCTTGCCTTGTACCCCTGCTGATATTGAATGAACACGACTCCTTTCCAGAAATTTGTATGGTGGCTTCTGGGCAAATATAAAGTGTCTTAACTGCTTGGCAAAAGTGAGGGCAGAATCCCTTCAATCGCAATACATCCCACATGTATGGCCAGGAAACCCTATTGAATGCCTTCTCGGCATCCAACAGGATCACCCCCAATGCTGACTCGGTTGCCTGGGCCCAGTCCAGGAGGGATATTACTCGTCTCACGTGATCAGCAGTGTCCCTTCCTGGGATAAACCCATGCTGAAAGCTAGAGACTAAAGTAGAAATGACTAATCCTAAACGCTGAGCAATAATTTTAGAGAAGATCTTGCTATCCGAATTAATCAATGAGATTGGTCTATATGATGATGGAGGCAAATCAGGCTTATCCTTTTTTTTAAAAACAAGAATGGTGGTTTTTCGCCATGAATCTGGCGCAGTTCCCCCTTGAGCAGCCAAGAACAACATCATAAGTTCTGGTTTTAAAACTTGACAAAAAGTCCTATAAAATTCAAGGGGGATGCCACCCAGACCCACGGCTTTTCCTGCTGCAAGTGACATTATTACCCCCTCCACTTCTTCCCAGGTTATATATGCTGCTAATTCCTCATTTTGTTCTTGTGTAAGCTTTTTAATTTCAATATCAAACTAAATTCCTTCATTTTCTCTTCTGACTCTATTATTTCATCTTCAGAGAATAATTTGAGATATCATTTACGAAACACATTAAGCACTTCACCTGGGGTATCCTGAATCTGCCCGAGATGATCCTGAATCCTATTGATCCTATTTACAATTTTCTTCTGATGTAATCTTTTCGATAGGATCCTGCCAGAATTTTTGCTTGCTTCATAGATTTCAGATCTATGCATAGCCATTTTTGTAGCTAATTTCATAGCAAAGTGTTGATATACATTCATTTTTTGAACTGCAATGTCTTTTAAAGTTTTTTCCGTATTTTGATACTTGATTACCTCCCCCATAATTTCTATTTCTAATAACCTTAGCTTACTCATCCCGTCCTGAATTTCTCCCCGAATTTTGCGCTGCTTAGCGACAGAATAACATAATGTTTCCCCCGGACCCCGGCCTTAAATGTATCCCAGACAATAGGATCCGAAGAGGTACCACAATTGTTTGTAAAAAATTCCTCAATCCACTTAAGCATATGCTCACAGTATACGGGATCCAATAAGAGTTTGCGCTCAAAAGTCCATGCCTTTGGCGGGGACCTACAACTAAGGTCCAATTCTATTACAACCGGGTTGTGGTCTGAGATGATCCTGGGTTTAATCTCAATCTTAGCACTTGTTACCTTTTCAGCTGTTATAAAAAAATAATCAATTTCTATGAGAATAAAAAGTTTCGCCTGGGGCACCTTTACTATGAGCGCACCATACATCTGCCAACCCAAATTCTTTAACTAAACCTCTAGTGGCTTCAAAAACTTTCGTTTTTTTACCCTCATATAGACGGTCACTGGTAATATCGAATCCTCCCTCCATATGAAGATTAAAATCCCCACAAAGAATTAAAGGGGATAGCCACGCCGCTAATTCAATGCTTAAAAAATACATCATCTCTGGATCATCCAGATTAGGACCATATATCGAGCATATCGTCATTGGAGAACCATTAATCAATAAATCAACAAAAACCCAGCGCCCCCAAACATCCTCCTTTACCCGTTTGCAGACCCCCAGGCCATACCTCTTCAAAATCGTCACACCTCTGGTGGTAGAACTCTGCCTAGTACAACCAAGTATTGTCGTACTTTAAAATTTGGGACCGCGTAGGAGGCAGGGCCCTACCCCTGTCTATCCCGGTATTAGCGAACCACGAATGGTCAATGCGGTATGTACAAGTGCTTTGTGTAACGTTTTAAGCTATGAATGCACTATGTATATGTTATTATACATTGACTCCGTGGGTTCCATTTTGTAGCGGTGGCCATCTTATGGTTGCCCTCACATAGGCTATATAGCATGAAGCGAAAACGGGCCTTTTAGAGCACATGTGCCTTTCTTTGACTTTTCTGTGACCTGGGCAGCTTGGCTCCGCCACCCCAGGTCAAACTGGTCTCACGAGTTCCCCGTCCTCTGGCCACCTGTGATTAGCATCAGGGCTTGACACACCATAAAGTCTTTTCATCCTACACAAGCCTCCGGCTAATCTCTTTCACACCTGACTGTTCCTGCTTTATGGCTTGTTTCCCAAAACAGGAGATGCTCATGTTTATTGGGGCCTATCGATATCTGATGTGGGATCTGAGCCTTGCTGGGTAAATAATTACGGGCTGGCTTAACTGGAATGTGGGATGGTCATCATAACTCTGCTTGTTCTTTGAAGTAAAATATGTGAATGACCAACTGCAAGAGAAGGGCGGTGTTGCCCAGAGCGTAACATTCTCCATAAAGGAGGAGACTGGTTTCTGTTCTGCGGACTGCCTCATTCAGTTGCTAAGGCTTCTGTGCGACGTAGTCTCACTCATTTGAGTTTAATAAAGATGTCTTTTCATATTTCAGCTTCTGTTGCCAAGTTCTTTGTTATACTATCAAGATATGCAGAATTCTATAATACCACATCAGGAAGTACTCGAAGTCATAGGGTGCTACCCCTGGCACCTCTGGGGTCTCAAAAATTGGAGTACTTCAGTTGGCGCCCACCAGCGCGGCCTCATCAGAGAAGTGACTGTCTGTGGGAGTGATCTTGTCAGGAGACTGAAATCTACTGAGGAGGACAGAACGGGATTCTACCAAAAAGGTACTCTGTGCACAGGGATTCTGGAGATTCTTTGATTATGTAGCCCGGTATATTTCTGCTCTTCCTGATTTTGATCCTCCACATGATGTCACTCAAAAGGTGAGAAAAAGAACCCTTTTGGCGTGAGTATTATAGAAGACGTTTGGTCATGTAGAACTTGACAATTAGAATTTGGATAACCTTTTTGATTATTAAGAATAAGAATTAAGTATAAGTGGGTCGCTCCCAGTCCTTTGGTTCTTTGGGTCTTTAATTTGGTTATCGCAATTACCAAAGTTTCTTGGTTTCTGATTTGGTCATTGCAATTACCAAAACCGAGGGTCTCGCATATTTGCGAGTGTATTGGCAGAGATAACCCCTTGAAGTTTGAAGCTAGATTAGTGAGCTATAAGATGCCTGATCTTAGCAAATTTGGAAATGTAGCTTTTGGTTTGTATAGGTTTGGATATGCGAATTGCAATTTGTGTAGGCAGGTAATGAGGAGATATTTCTCCATTTAGTTTTGATTATAATACTTGCGTTTTCCGCAGTATTTTTGGCATGCCTGTTTGTAAGCTCACATGGAAAAATGTGTTGCTTTTTGTGTTGAAAGGTACCATAGTGTGGGAAATATCTAAATAGGTTAAATTTAAAAACATATTTCTTCCTTGGTGATTTTGTATCCCCAGGGAATTAAAATATGACATAATACAAAACAAGGATCCTTCGTTCTGCGCAGTTTCATGAATGAAGATGTGCAGAACGATTTTGTGTGGTGTTCTGCTAGGCAAAGCTAGTGAATTGAGCGCATTCACTACTTCTTGGACATGCATCTGTCTGTGGGGCTGTTTATGCAGCCTTTTGGAACACTATTGAAAAGCGTTGCTTGTAAATATGACCTACAACTAGTATTTGCAAATGGTTTGTTTCAAGTATAGTCTGTGAGCTGTTCTTTCTTTCTGTCATGCGTATTGATTTGTAAGTCAACTGTGTTTAAATGTCTATGTGGTTTTCTCATTAGTGCAACTTCTGTAAGTAAATTGCGACGGTGCTATTTATGAAAAATGGCTAAAGCACGCTGTATTGTCTGTTTGACCCCCCTTTCTGTTTATGTCTGAAATGAGCTCAATATGTGTTTGTGGGTCTTCTGATGTTTCCAGTCTGTTAAGTAGATTGTTGGTTAATTAATATCAAGTAGAAACTTAAAAAAGAAATCCAGAAACGAACCATGTGACGTGCTAAAATAGCTATATGGTGCTCTTTAACTTATAGAATGAGCAATTGTGCACATATACAAAACTGCCGTTAAATGCTTAAAGGATAAAATTAGAAACACATTCAATAGATATAAATCAGGCCCCAAAAACGAAATTATCTATTTTTGCAAAAGTAAATAAATTTACAGCATTTTCCTTAGATGCATTGTATTAGATGTTCACAGGCAAACTTTTCAGCTGCAGTATATTTGATAGAAATGTTCATTCAGCCAGCACCTTCCCAGTTGAACACGGGTGGAATTTTGCAGAACCGTCCTTTTAAATGAAAGTGGCGCAAAAATGTGACGCGTTTCAAATTGGGCTTATGCGCTTAGGCTTGTGAGTTAAATGTGTCCAAAATGATAGGCAAGGGATGCAGCTTGTTTTTTATACATGGAATTATAACAAAAACGAATAATTGGGATTTTTTAAAAGAAAATTATTAATCATGGGAAAAATTATTTTTTTTAAAAATAAGTGCTTTTCAAAATCGTTTTTTGATATTTATAAAGCTTAATACTCATACTATGACCTCCTAGAATTAAAATTTGATTTAAGTTGTGTTGCATCACGAAAAGGACAAGCATTCGCGTGTACAATTTTCCCTTGGCGCAGGCGCAAACAAGCTCATTTCTATAAAGTATAAGTTATTATTTCCAATGCCTGACTCATGGGTTATGTAATAAACATTCTGGTAATTCATATTATGCAAAAAAATTGTAGGATATTCATTTTTTAATGTAAAAAAAATGAAAGTCGAATTTGGGTAGAAAACACTGTTTGAACTGCATTTTCTTCCACTCAGAGTACTTTTTAAAGTGTCTCAGACTTCAGTAAATGCATACGTTTAGGTTTGATATATATTTACAGGTTGGGCCTTCTTATGATTCAATGAGTCAATGTGCCAGTACAAAGGCTTGTTTTAATATCAGGGTTGAAGGTTCTAACTTTAGCTGTGTCTGTCACGATACTACTGAACACGCTATGAAAAACAGGACCTTTTTTAAAACTTGGAGAAATTAAATAAAATATGGTGTTGCAACCCGCAACTATTTGATGTTAATAAAAAACGGCCTTAATGGAGTTAGCACCCACATAGAGAAAGAGAAATGGAGAATTCTTTTTTGATGACGGAAAAAGAGGATGTTTGTGAGCAGGTACGTGATGAAGTCAGTAATGATAGAGGGGTGGAGAAATGTAGAATTACAGTTATAGGAACTAGGTAATACGTAGGAAGGAGAAGAACAATTGGGAAAATAGAATGCCGTGGAGGGAAGAGAGATGATGAAGGGGAGTAATAAAGACATGAAGAGTAGCGTGAGGAAGGTTGTATTGACGAAGGGAATAAAAAGGAATGTGGTATCGGTTTGAGTAAGTGGGAGGGGAAAGATGAGATTGCAAGTTCTAGCAGTAGGGGTGAAAATATTGTAATTACCTAACGGGAGGCACTGAGTTTCATATGCTAATATGAAAGCGACGAACAGAGCTTGAATAAAGGCAAGTGACTAAATGATGAAGAAAATATCAAAACTCATTGCGAATACAATTCACAGTGCCAGTGGACTGGGGCAGAAAGCGGTCTCAATTGCTGGAGTTCAGTCTAACTTTAGCTGGGCCTACTGAGACGTTCATTCATTTAAGGTTGTTGAAATGTGTACCATTACATAGGATTGTAACAAGGATTTATTCTAAAAAGTGGTATGTGTGTGATTAAGTTTTGTGAATTATTCACAGTAAATTTAGTTTAATAATATGGGAATAGAGATAATTTTTTGTTAGCGCCTAAAAAGGAGAAATTATTTTTCAAAATAGAACGAATTATTGCGAGTTAGGAGGAATTAGGAAGGCCTTATGGCTTTGACAAATTCAGAGTGGCAGAAGCTGGGAGCTGGGAGAGCTGCAGAGGCTGGCTCGGTCACGCTGCTGAGATGCTATCTTTAGTTTTCCCGTAAACAATGGAGTTGACATTTATGACATTTTAAATTAGGGCCTTGCCTCTGTGGAATGCAGAATGACCTTGCTACACGGGCCTCTGAAGGTGGGGTTTCTGGTTTCTCCACAAGAACATCAATAAAACTAAAGAACTTAATTCCAAAGGGAAAATATAGAAAAAGGGGTTTCTTTGGAAGCCCAAACATCATGTTAAATACTTTGCAGAACTGATACATTTTCGTCTCGCTCTAAAAGAAAAAAAAAATAGAATGATGCCTGATATTAGCTCTTATTTTAACAGAAAACGAAGTGTTGCATTAAGTCTAAGACAGAAAATAAGATTCTAAAATTTTTTTAAGGCTACATGCTAAGTGTGAACGAATTGACAATTAAGACTTATTTTTCACAGTGGAAATTGTAGGTGCCAAAGTAATGGAAATTTATTTTTGTGTATTTGGTTCTATCATGAATTGTTCTTGCTGGTCCTGTATGTTAGAAGAGAGACAGTAACGTTATATTTGACAGCAGATTTCCATTGCCTGGTGATCTACTGTCAAAAAGGAGGGTAAGGATTTTAAACCTGACAAATTAAACAGGCCCAAATATTGGGTTTTGGGCTGCAGGTTTACAGTGCATAAAAGTACATGACATGGTGTTGTGTGTCACCGCTTATTTACATATGCTATTGTTTTGTCTATGCTTTTTGTGCTGGATATACAGCAAGTATATCTGATGGCTTGACGTTTTGTGCGTTTTTATTATTTTTTGCATGTTTTCGTTGTTTTTGTTGCTGCTTTTGATACTATTACAAGTTTACCTGTGTTGTGAGGGGATGGTCATGACGATGCCCATCGCTACGCAACAGTTGGTTGAACTTGTTCTGGTTACTAAATTCCACAGATAATGATATTTCATGCTGTGAACATGAGAGACAACACTTCACCAGTGCATGTCTAAATTGGCTATAATGGTATTACAGAAAACTAAGAGAGATCTACAGGATCAAAGTGTGTCACCTGCAGTTAGTCACTTACTGCCCTTTACTTTAAAGGAACAGGCAGCCCTACGTTTATGTGTCCTTGATTGGACCTAAGGATGAAATTAAAGATCTGTGACTCAAGGTGGCCTAATTTCTATATTACACTAGTTAATGGTGTCCTGTCTCCTAAGTAGCACATTGCCTTTGCTTCTTAAAAGGAAACTAGGTTTTCATTTTTCCCTGCAGAAGGAACTGGAACATTACCTAAGATTACCGTATATGGTGTAGTCACCAGCGGTAGAGTTAAAATGTATGTAACTTTGGCCTTTTGTGTATCACCCGTACTCTTGGTGTAGTGTCACATGCCTGACTATCACCCAAGTAAATTCTTGTCCTTCGCATAGATTTTTATTTTTTATTGCTTTTGTTGCTTCTTCCCTGACCGATGTCGCATCATGCTTAGTTATTGGGGATTTTAGTTGTGTCCTAGTTCCAATTCCCTTTTCCGTATTCCTTTCACCAGTCAGCCCATTCATTATTGTAGGTGTATTGTTCAGGTACAAACTTCCAGACTGCAGTGATGTACCAGGGACCCCCCATATTATGTATAATTCCCTTTTGCATGACCAGACTGGTTTCCAAGAATTTTCCTTAGGCCTGCTTCAATGTTTTTCAGCCTGACTGTCAGAGTAGCGATAGACTGGCTAACTGACTCAATATTATAGTAAGACAAGTTTTCCATCTCAAAGGGAGATATCTTGCGTTTACTTTTTGAACATGACAAATTTTCAAATGTCTATTTTTAATGTGGTTTTTACCCTTTTGTTCCTGAAGCTCTAATTTTTGGTGGGATCAGATGTGTTCTAATCATGCAAATATCAGGACCCTCTAGTTCTTGTCTTTTGTTTTCATATCTGACTATTAGCCTGTGTATTGCCTAGTGCACCTGATGTGAAAGGTTTCCACATGCCTATGATAATCTGTACCATGTGATTTCTCTATTGAGATGTCCTAGATAAGGAATTTAGAAACACTTATATGTAATCATTGAAAAAAAAATGTGTTTGCCCTATTAGACAATGCCACCATATGTGAAGACATCCATTTAGATAGAATTCTCGTGTAGTTATCTACCCTTAGATGATGGAGGCTCTCACACGGAAACCCAATTGAAAAGCTTAGAGGCACTGTTTTGCCTACTGCCTTTATATTTGTATTGCTTCCTGAGAAAGACAGTGTATTCTAGACGAAAATTGTCCCATGGCGTGTGGCCACTCCTTTGAAAATCACAGGCCACCTGTTTACAGTCCCCTTGTTATACAACAAACTGTTTAAAGCATCACACTTGCTTCATCAGAAGGCGTTCAACATCAGAAAAGAAGGAGGAGCTGGTTTTGCCTCAGAACCAGAATTCCAGTGCAAAAGAGCGCCTGTCATGTGCTGGTAACCTCTGACAGTGTGCAGTCCCTTGAGCCCCTTGGCCTGAGTTTTTGGCCACACCCCCCCCCCCCTCTTTTCCTTTGCTTCAATGGAAGTGCAGTGCACCGGCGGATCCAAGATTGACAGAAGGCACTACATTCCAGTGCCCATGGAAGAGCAGCCTGAGCGTCCTCTGACACTGAATGACGAGCGTTGGAGTCTGAGAATGGTCCCGAATCTGCACGAGATGACCTGTGCCCTTGATCAATGGAGAGCACACTACCTGTAGTACCTGCCGCAAAGGAAAAATACTGGCGCACTGCCTTGAGACATTGAGACTTTTTTTCGAGTTAGCTGTGGGTGTTTGCCAGGAGGGCACTCCAACTAAGCAGTACTTTTCTCATGAAAGGCTTGAATGAAGAGGCCCAGGCAAAAGAAAACAACAGAAGAAGATTTGATGGACAATAGAAGCCTGCCAGAGAGGCTTTTTGAATGGACTCTGGGCATAGGTGGTTTCACAAGAGGTTTCCGTGTGATTGTATAGAGTAGGTGTTAAGGAGACTGATTGTTTTGCTGGCATTGTTTTAAAGTACTATTCTATTTAGTAAAAACAGAATGAAGTCCATTTTCTGTGGAAAGAGTACCCCCCTTTTCACCTCAGAGCATTGATGAGGGTCACCACTGTTTCTCCTGAACATAAAAATTATCATTTCATTTGTAATAGTGGTCACTACTTTCTCCCGTTGTCTATATGTTTTTAATAACAAGTTTTCTAGTGTTTTTTAAACATGACATTGTCATTCATGGGTGGGATCGTTTTTCTCTACTCAATTGACTTCTGCACCCGCTTCCCAACCTATGTCCTTTCCTACTACTGTTTCTTTGCACTCTTTTCACCCTTTTCCTGAACATGGGCAGGTTAGAAGATCAGAATTCGTAAGCAATTCTTTTGTACAGCTTCTGCATCAACACTAGTTAGTAATGACCATCACTAATTATTGGGTGTGTGATCTTATGCCACCTAGATAGAGGTATTCCTTATTTTGTCCTGCCATATGTGGCCTTTGTGCTACTACATGTGTAAGGAAACGTATCAGAAAACGAGCTAAGTAATAGGATGATGCTACAGCAACATCTCCATGACTTCATGAATATTGACCTAGACTCGGATTGATGAGAGTATAGTTATTGCCTATGTAAGGGCAAAAGGAGGGTCTGTCGTACTTTAAAATTTGGGACCGCGTAGGAGGCAGGGCCCTACCCCTGTCTATCCCGGTATTAGCGAACCGCGAATGGTCAATGCGGTATGTACAAGTGCTTTGTGTAACGTTTTAAGCTATGAATGCACTATGTATACGTTATTATACATTGACTCCGTGGGTTCCATTTTGTAGCGGTGGCCATCTTATGGTTGCCCTCACATAGGCTATATAGCATGAAGCGAAAATGGGCCTTTTAGAGCACATGTGCCTTTCTTTGACTTTTCTGTGACCTGGGCAGCTTGGCTCCGCCACCCCAGGTCAAACTGGTCTCACGAGTTCCCCGTCCTCTGGCCACCTGTGATTAGCATCAGGGCTTGACACACCATAAAGTCTTTTCATCCTACACAAGCCTCCGGCTAATCTCTTTCACACCTGACTGTTCCTGCTTTATGGCTTGTTTCCCAAAACAGGAGATGCTCATGTTTATTGGGGCCTATCGATATCTGATGTGGGATCTGAGCCTTGCTGGGTAAATAATTACGGGCTGGCTTAACTGGAATGTGGGATGGTCATCATAACTCTGCTTGTTCTTTGAAGTAAAATATGTGAATGACCAACTGCAAGAGAAGGGCGGTGTTGCCCAGAGCGTAACATTCTCCATAAAAGAGGAGACTGGTTTCTGTTCTGCGGACTGCCTCATTCAGTTGCTAAGGCTTCTGTGTGACATAGTCTCACTCATTTGAGTTTAATAAAGATGTCTTTTCATATTTCAGCTTCTGTTGCCAAGTTCTTTGTTATACTATCAAGATATGCAGAATTCTACAATACCACATCAGGAAGTACTCAAAGTCATAGGGTGCTACCCCTGGCACCTCTGGGGTCTCAAAAATTGGAGTACTTCAGTATCTCCATACCCAAATCATTCAACCACTTTCGATTATTCCACACAATATGTGTTTCTTGTACACAGAGCAGATCTACCTGCATCGTCTGCAGAATTTGAGCCATCATCCCCCTTTTCCTTTTATCATTTAAGCCACAGATGTTCCACGAACAAACAGAAAATTTACTAGTCATTGTTATACATTTAAGTCAATCTTTCCTTGTTTACCAGTACGAGAGGTCATGCGACCTCTGGTACAAATCATTAAATCCTGCAACATTACGGCTGTTAATTATGCCGACGACACACAACTAATCATTTCCCTGGAAGGTGATCAGGCGGATTCTCTACCCACCTTCCATAACTGTATGCTGGAAATGACGACTTGGCTGAAAAACAATGATCTGCAATTTAACGGTGCCAAAACCGAGATCTTACATTGTTCAGTGGGCAGGGTATCGCCACCCCTGCCTCTCAATTTTTGGCCTCTTCCTTTGGACACCCCCCTGGTTCCTGTAAAGACTGTACGTAATCTGGGGGTCTGTTTCGATGAGAAGCTAAGTCTCGAGTCACATGTTAACAAGGTGGTCTCAAACTGTTATATGATTATGAGAGGCCTCCGCAGGATCCTACCTCTTCTGCCTCCCCATGTGCGAGGCACAGTAGTTCGTTGCACCATTCTTAGTCGTCTGGACTATTGTAACGCCTTGTTGCTTGCGTCCCCGGCTTATCTGATCCGGAGGCTTCAACGCATCCAGGCAGCTGCCGCAAAACTAGCCCTTCAAAGACCGCGCTATTCATCCAGCACCAAGGCTCTGGCTGAGCTTCACTGGCTGCCTGTGCAACAGAGGATTATGTTTAAATCCCTGTGTGTAGCCTTTAAAGCTCTTCATGGCCTTGGCCCTATACCACTGCAAAGTCGTTTTGGATGGTATGTCCCCTCGCGCACTTTGCGCTCTTCTTCAGCTAGGCAGGCCTTGATTCCCAAGACAAAGAGAGTTACTTTGGGAGGCAGAGCTTTTAGCTCCGCGGCTGCTCGACTCTGGAATGGTCTTCCCTCGGAGCTACGACAGGTTCAGGATCTGACTCTTTTCCGTGGACGGCTCAAGACCTGGCTTTTCCCCAGAGTCTAACTTTCTTCTTGCTCCCCCCATTCTGTTGCTTCCCATTCTGTTGCTTCCCTGCATTATGTCTATAGCGCCAGGATGCCCGTAGGGTTACAGTGCGCTCTACAAATAATTATACATACATACATACTCTGTCCATACCCTAAACTACGTTTAAAAAAAAAAAAAACTTTATCCCTGACATGAAAATAAGTACCGTAACCTTGATGCCTAACAAACACCATATCGCAAATGTGCCTTCCCTCACTCCCTCCCTCCCCCCCACCCTTGCCCACCCAAGACTGCCCACCCCCCCCACAACCCTCAACCAAATGAGGCATAAGGACTGAGTTAGTCCTCTTGTGATGGAGAGAGGATTAGGAACACTCCCCCCAACCCCCCCCCCCGAGGAAAATACAGAAAAAAAACACAGAGGGTCGATACAGCCAGGACCATTGAAATGGGGACACCCAGATTACTAAGGAGCACAATATTCTCTTTTAACTAAATTCATTGCTAAATTCATTCTATATCGTGCTCAAAAACTATTTCGCTGCTATTTCAGAAACATAAAAATGCGTTTTGTCTTTATAAATAATTTTTTACTGAATGCTTTATGGACTTCCGCAAGCACTGTAGAGATGGCATGCTTCTGCCTTGTTTAACCGGAGGCCATTGGGTGTCTCAGTCCAGTCAGTCCATGGCTCCAGTGTGGATTGAGTGGAGTGTGAGGCAGTCTTCTGGAGCGGAACATCTTGTATGCCACAAGGTCAGCTATGGTAGGGCTGACTCCTCCTTGTAGTGACCTGCTGGTCACTGTTCTAGTCTTTCCTTAAACCAGCAACTCACCGAGGGCAAGCTTACACTCCACCCCACACCCATCTAACACAGGCGTCACTGGACATGTGACCCTCATTATAAAGGGAGCCGGGCGCACATACCCAGGGACAGTTCTACCAACTACATTCCCTTGTCTGTGTTGTGATTCCTAATGCATGGAGGCCTAGGGCCCCACCACATTACACTGATGACTCTCCAACCGAAGGGCAGGGGCAGGCATCGGAGGCAATGGCTCCGTCTGACTTCCTGCCTCTCTCCCGGACAGAGGCGGAGTCAAGGTCTGACGCTTATGGAAAGAGATTCTGAATGTATTTTAGAAAGCATTCTTTACTGTACACGAGAGCCTATAATTCATTACTTAATGGAAAGAGACAGTTCTTCAAACTGGATTGCAAGCTTGGCTCTACAGACAGCAATAACACTCAAGTAAAGATTGTTGCGACGCGCACTCCACTGAGTTTTTAGTACCAAAAGTCTCGGGCAGTGTCGTAACATTAGACCCCGCGGTGCTCCAGGGGCCCCCTTAGCCCAGTACACTGACTGGTTCTGGAGCCAGTTAATGTTGGTTTTATATGCTGACTATTGGCTAATTATACATCTAATAGGGGTGAACTATTTATTTCGAACAGAAGGACATTTTAGAAAGTGTTTCCACTAATGACGGATGTCACGCATACTGGGCCTAATCAAAGCTTGAAAAGGGGCACCAAGTAATGAAACAGCAGATAGCCTAATAATATCTACTTCCAGTCAAAATAGTGTCGTGGAGAGGAATCTAATCTGTCTGATCCAGAAATGAAGTCGGAAAAGGTTCATATTGCCCCAGAAGAGCCCGTCAAAAGGGCAGACATGCCCAAAAAGGAATATGGCATCCACGAGTGCTTTGTTTGAAGCAGATCTTCAAACTTTATGTAGACCTTGAATGCATGATGTCTTTTCAGTCCAGGTGCATTGACTAGTAGAGACACTTGCTTACTGAACTGTCTCCTTGTTCTAAAGAAATGACATTATATTAGGCAATGAAACATGTTGACTTCTCATTACTAAATGGTCTTAAGAATGCACTGAGGGTGAATTCATAAAGATATGCACTTTGAAGCAGGGTCTAGTTTTTCACATATAGTGCCCCAGGCCCATACTATCCACATCTGAAGCATAGGAGTCTCAATTATCCCTGCCAGCCTTCAGACAGGGTTGTGTTAAAATTGTCCACACTGCATTGAGCGTCTAGGAGGCAGTAGGCCCCTTGCCCTCCTCTATACTCAGATGTACAACTTTCTGAACATCAAGATGTATCAATAACAGGATGTGTCTGTAATTTAGAAGTAAATCAAGTGGGGGGGGAGAGAGAATGGACCACTTGTCCTGTGTTACCAAGGTCTTGTCGGTTGTTTCCGTCATAAAAAGACCCTCATACATCTACACAGGTCAAGGGCGGTATATTTTCATTCTCCGCCATTAGTGTACTGTTTCAGCATCATCATTGGGTCATTTGTTTGTAAAATGCTGACCTCCACCTGGAGGGAGACCTTCTAGTACTGACAGTAGTGGTCAGAAATAAATGTGAATATGTGCTCGTGATGAGGTGAGAAAAATTAAGTATTAAAATCCCTGAGTCACTTTTAACCTCAATGATTTATTGGGAGGCAGTGAGTGGGAAGTTAAAAATAGTGTCGGGCGTTTAGAATGAGTGACTTATCGTACGCACTTTTTATTGGTCACCATGTTTCAGCCCTCTGTGCATTCTCGGGGCTTTCGTCAGGACCGGAATTGTGTATGCAGAACCTAATTTGTTCTACATGGAATGGTGTACTCACCACTCTGAATTTAAGGAGGTCAGATCGATTGTATCTGTGCCTTATAAGCGCTCAGTTATAACGCTTCATGGAGTCACCAGCGGGCTTTAGAATGTAGATTCCATTCTAAGGGAGAAAATAAACATTATCGTATCTTACTTGGAACTTTAGAGTCGGCAGAGGAGTCTGTTTGTTCGTGGTTCTCACCCGTTACTTCCTCGTGGATTAAGGTGTGGGACCCCACACCTTAATCCACTTCCCAGGCTTGCCTCTCGCCACATACACCGTTTTCTCTCTGAACATACACCAGTCCATGTGTTCCTTCCACGCTGAGACCGTTGGTGGCCTCTGGGAGCCCCACAGTTGTGCAATGTCACGCTTCGCTACCATATAGCCCAGAGTCACCCACTGCGTCTGCATCACATTGTAATCAGTCGGCTCCCAGACATTCAGCAAACATCTCCGTGCCTCCGGCAACAAGGCAACATGCGTGACTTCTTCTAACACCGCATGCACTCTACACCAAAACCGAGTCACTTCCGGACATTCCCACAGGATATGGAGGAAAGTCCCCAGTAGTCCACAGCCTCGCTTACACAGACCATCCACCGAGTACCCCATACGCATCAAACCAGGCCCCGTGACGTACACTCTGTGAAGTATCTTAAGCTGGACGAAACGCAAACGGGCCGGGATAGCCACCTCTTTCGGGGAGGCCACGCTGACACCCAATCCTCGTCGTCAAGTTCCAAGCCGTCGGCAGTCCATGTCTCTCGCAATGAGGTCAGCAAACCCATTCGATCATTGATAAGCTTCTTATAAATCAGCGAAATGGTGCTATCCGGCACATAGCCGTCCAATACTCTGTCTTCCAACGGGGAATACTCTGGAATAGCCGCCACGTCCGGGAACACGGAACACAAGGCATGGTGAACCTGAGCATACCGAAAGTATTCCCTATCGTTCAACTGATATTCAGTTTTCAGCATGTTGAACGTCTTAAATTTCCCTTTCGTCCAGAGATCCCCTACCTTGCTGATACCAATCATATCCCATTTCTCAAAGCCTTTCGTAGTACACAGATAACCCAAACGCTGGGAAGCGTACAATGGCGTTGCCCGAGTCAAGCGATCCCTCCACCCCATCGCCGCATTTGCTGCATGCCACACCTGCACCGCGACCCGCGTCGAGCCAGTCAACCGCGCATCAAGGGACCCCGAGTATAGTGCTCGATTATAATCCCCGCTTGGCAATAACAATTTGTCCATCTCAAAAGCCGGGTTCAAAGCAGGCCCATACATCCCGTGATTGATAGCAGCCAACTGGGAGGCCCAATAATATCGTTTAATGTCAGGGAGAGCGACCCCCTCATCATACCACGGTAGGGTTAGTTTAGCGAGAGCAATCCACGGCCGCCCATCCCAGAACAATCGACCTCCCGAAAATAGCGGGCCTGCACTACGTCCATAGTGTTCTGCAGGGCGTACAAAAAGCGCGGCAGCGACATCATTTTGAACAACGCCGCCCGGCCGAGCGGCGAGAGCGGCAGCCGCCGCCAACCCGCCACATCCGCCCTGAGGCGCTGAAGGGGGGGGAGAAGATTCCGTTCATACCGGGCTACCGGGTCCAGGGTTATAAAGATTCTCATATACGTGAACCCCGACTGCGCAACCTGGATAGGGCACCCCCGCGGAAGGGGGGGGGCCTCCCCGGAGAGAACGTACACACAAGACTTAGCCCAGTTAATGACCAATCCGGAGTTGCGACCAAAGGAGCTCAACACATCCACCAATACAATAAGCGATTTGCGCGGAGATGCAAGATACAAGAGGATATCGTCCGCATATAGGGAGACATGATCCTCGTATTCCGGCGTCCATCGAAGGCCACGCATCGTGGGGTGCCACCGCAGCCACTCCGCAAGGGGCTCCAAACAAAGCGCAAAGAGAAGAGGCGACAGCGGACATCCGTGTCGGGTGCCCCTACCCAAAACAAAGGGAGCCGACACCCGTCCGTTGACCACCACCTGTGCCAGTGGGTTATCATAAAGCAATTTCACCCAACCGATAAACCCCGGGTCAAACCCAAACTTCGCCAATGCTGCCCAAATATACGGCCATTCCAAGGTGTCAAACGCCATGGTAGCGTCCAGGGACGCCAAAATGGCCGGCTCACGGATGAATGGCGCTCCAGCGAGGACGCCATGCAGTCGCCGCAGGTTCAAAGCGGTATTGCGATGGGGTATTAAACCGGATTATTCTTGATGAATCAGGTCGCCCACAACCCGGATCAGGCGATTGGCCAGTACCTTGGCAAGGATTTTGGGCTCCGCGTTTAACAAAGAGATAGGCCTGTAAGAAGTACACCGATCCCGCGGCTTCCCTTCCTTATGGATAACAACAATAGTAGCAAGACGTTGGTCAGGGCGCAATCTTATATGGGCGCAGCTTATATAATTCGATGGGAAGGCCATTAGGACCCATGGCCTTACCAGAGGCAATAGAGCGAATGGCCAGAGCAATCTCATCCGGCGACGGGGCCGCATCCATCAATAATTTATCCTCATCAGATAGAGATGGCAGAGCAATGTCTCGAAGCAGTAGTCGAGAGTCTTCCTCCGATCGCTCTGAGACCGGAGAGTAAACTCCGTGAAAATACTCCGCAAAGCAATCAACAATATCACCGGGGTCCGTCACACGCACACCATCCACCCTCTCAACATCCGGCACCACTCGACTCGCTCTCTCCCTCTTATCCAACCAGGCAATCAACTTCCCGGCCTTATCACCCATATCGTACAAACGCCCCAGTTGCTCCCTGCTCATACTCCTAGCAGATTCGGTAACCAGCGCCTTGTAGTCGGCCTGTTTAAGCGCCAACACATGCAGTCTGTCATCCGTAACACCTTGCTCCAAATCAATCTCCAACTCGGTGATCTCATTTTCTAGCCGAACAACCTCCTGCGCCTCGCATTTTTTGGTATGGGAAATGAGAGACAGAGCCTGGCCCCGGAGCACCGTCTTAAAGGCCTCCCAAAGGGAGATGGCGGAAGACACCGACCCCACGTTGTCATTAAAATAGTGTTCCAGGGACTTAACCAGGTCTGCACGGATCGTGGGGTTTCGTAGGTACCAGGGGTTGATCGGCACCACCCTCCCCTCCGCCCCCAAGGCGATATCTAGGTGTAGCAAAAGAGGGGAGTGATCAGATATACCGCGTGCCAAGTGTCGCACTTCCCCGATCATCCCAGCTTGGGCCGCAGGCACTAGCATATAGTCAAGCCTCGAAAGACTACCGTGGGCCCCAGAGTGGAAGGTATATTGCGCCTGTCCAGGGTGTTTCAACCACCAGCAGTCTGTCAGTCCCAGGGTATCCAGAAAGCCCCCCAGCCAGTTCTGGGCCCGAGGGAGGTCCCTAGGGGGGTGTCGATCCTCAACTCCGGAAACCATCGCGTTAAAATCCCCCCCCAAGACCAAAACCCCCCCCGGAAGCCCAAGTAGCAGGCGCCCCAAATCAGCAAAGGTGGCCGTCTGCAGGCCCGGCAACCGTGACCAGCGAAATCAGCTTACCCTCCCACCTCCCCACCAGCGCAGTGTACCGCCCTCTGTCATCATGGAGCACCTCATCCACCACCAACGGGAGAGAGGTCCTGACTAAAATACCCACTCCCCTCGAGCCAGAGGTAAAACCAGAATGGGCCAGAAGGCGATATCCACGTCTGTTCATGGCATGGAAAGAGTTCCCTATGAGGTGCGTTTCCTGCAGAAACACAATGTCAGGCGAAATACGTTTCAAGAACTGCAGGACTACCCCCCGCTTTATCCTGTCCCTCAGTCCGTTCACATTCCATGAAAGAAGTCTCAACCCCTTACCCCCCATCCCTCCCAGCACAAACTATCCCCCTCCCGGAGAGCACAATCATAATAGCACAACAAAAAACATTACCCCGCCTTGTGAAACAAACAAACAAACCCCACTCCATCAACCCCAACAGAACTCCCCCCACCCTGCACCCCTGCGTGAGCCCGAACAGCCCCCCCAACATGCAGTGTGCCTGTCGCCCCAATATGAAACTCACTACAGAAAGGACAAAAACAAAAAAACCCCTGAAGGAGGAAAGGGCCCCAGCAAGCCCCCCGCAACCTCCAAATACCACGGGGCAAAGAGTTACAAACTGGAGTCCAGTGCAGCCACAGGTGCAAAACGTTACCAGTCCAGTCCATCGACAGGATCACAGTTCCATTCCTACTCCGTCAAACCCTCTCCGCTCTCCGCCATCCGACCTTCCCGACCTCGACTCCTGGGTAGGGCGTCCAGCCACTCTCCCACCGCCTCCGGCCGGTCGAAGAAGTGTGAGCGACCATCTAACTCGACCCGCAGCTTAGCCGGGAATAGCATC
This sequence comes from Triturus cristatus, assembly GCF_964204655.1. Classification (NCBI taxonomy): domain Eukaryota; kingdom Metazoa; phylum Chordata; class Amphibia; order Caudata; family Salamandridae; genus Triturus; species Triturus cristatus. Next base: position 761,898,944 of record NC_140587.1, read on the forward strand.
GCATACTTCAACTCCATGTCTCTCAAGCGCCGTTTGATGGCCGAAAATCCCATCCGTTGCTTTTGAACCGCTTGCGTGAAGTCTGGGTAAAAGCTAACATTAGAGTTCTCAAATTTTACTGGCCCAGTCACCCTCGATGCCTGAAGGATAGCGTCTCTATCCCGAAAATTAAAAAGTCGGGCAATGATAGGCCGCGGGGGGGCACCCACCTTCGGCGCACCCCCTGGAATCCTGTGGGCCCGTTCCACGGCGAAGAACTTGCTCAGCCCTTTGGGTGCTAGATGAGTCACCACTAGATCCTCCACAAAAAGATCCACAGCAGACTCCTCCGATCGTTTGGGCACCCCGATAATACGGACGTTATTCCGCCTGGCCCTGCTTTCGGAGTCCTCAAGGCGACGATCAATCAGGTCACTGGCGAGCTGCAACCTCCGCACCGTCATCTGCAAAGCGGCCACATCTACCGTTAGGCTCGACACCGCTTGAGTCAATGAGTCGACCCGGTCATTAGTTTTGGACAGGTCCACTCTGACCAAAGTGACATCAATCAACACCGAGTCCAATTTATTAGCCAAGGTATCAAATTGCTGGTTCACAGTCGCCTTCATCTCCTCAATGGCCCCCATGACATCCAGCAGAGTCAATTCAGATGATGCGCCCGAGGCCTCCTTGGGCAGCTCAGGCGATTTACGTGATCCACTAGGGGATCCCTTTGGCTGCGCATAGCGGTCCATATTGTTGGCCTGGGAATAGGCTCCCCTCCGGGTAGACTTGGGTTTCAGCTTATCGCCGTCCACTCTCGTCGTCATCGTCGGCGACCACCAAGGTCAGCACCCTCCAGCACCCAGAGGAAGGCCAGGAGATCAGGGCCACCAACTGAAATAGGCCCGTTTACAGTTCAAGAATCAGGCTATGCACTCCGTCCTCGGCGCTGCTCACCCAATGTCCCGACGTCAGTTTCCGCAGATCAACACGAAACCGAAAGTGAAAGCACGGGGTCCGGGGCTGGCCCAGCCTGGCATGCCGCTGTTGTTCACTTCGCACCCGGACACTTCACCAACTCGAGTTCGGGACCAAGGCCGAAGAAGGCCGCAAACTTCAGATCGCCACAAAACCGGTTCCCGGAGTCCAATTTCGATTTGGAAAATGAGTGGCACCTTAGCGCAAGATCATAAACAGAAGCCCATCGAGAAAACCAGGATTATGACAGGATAGACGTGGGAGGTTGCGGAGGCCCTCGGGAGCCACAAGCCTACGCGGCCATCTTGGTTGCGCGCTAGGCTCCTCCCCCTCTATACTACAGTGTTGATGTTTAGAAGTAAGTCTCATTTGGAAATTAGTATCATTTGAATAAACGGAGAATGTCAGTGGAATAATATTTATGGAACCAAGACTTCAAAATATATTATTGAATAAATGCGTGAATTATGTTCATCGCATACTGTTAGAGAATTATTCGTAAGATTAGCGCTAAAGTTTGAGGAATATTCTACTTATTGTGAAATAGTTGGTGATGTTCCCTCGCAACTCGTGTTTGGGTTCGATTAGGTTCTTGATGAGCCTGGCCAATATACATGGTTTGTTAGTGGGTCAGACGGGTTTTGTCAGAACCGTCTTATTAAATGAGAGACAAGCTGTTTTTGTACCATATGACTCACTTTGATAGAGATTCTAACTTACTCAAACTAAATCCTTGGGTCACATATGACGAATGACTGCATTAGTCAAGAAAGTGATTTTTAGATTAGAACTATTCTGTTTCAGGATTCTGGATTCAATATTTCATGAAAGAGTATGCCACGGGATATTATCGTTCATCCCTCCTGTGTCTGTGTGGAGGCGATAAATCCAACATTGTTCTTTTTCATAAAGAATCTTCTCTGCATTGTACGATTTGGTTTTCAGGGTCTCCAGGACTACCCATCTGAGGTCATCAGGATCATGATTTTGTTCAATGTAATGTTTGCTCATCTTAGTTGTTATGCGTTTGCAGGTTACATTGCTCCTGTGTTCGCAGATTCGGACCTTCACTTTTCGGCACGTCATCCCTATATATTTGAGACCACAGGGACATACAATCATGTAAATTACATGTGTTGTGTTGCAGTTCGTATGGTGGCGTAACGTCCAGGTGAAATTGGGTAAAAGTTGTAGTGTTTTCGTCGTTTTTGTAAGTTTACAAACTGAGCACGATCCACATGGGTAGTGTCCTACTACAGGGTTGAGGTTCCAGAGGGTTGTTAAAGTTCCATCCTTTGTGGTGGTTGTGGGTTTTGTGTGCACAAGGATGTCTTTAATGTTCTGCGTTCGTCTATTGGCAAAACATGGTTTGGGCCAATGTAGATTATTGGATGTTAGAATTCTCCAATTTTTATTGATTATTTTCTTGACAGTATTTGTGGATGTGCAATAGGTGGTTACACATGTCAGCAAGTCTGCTGGATCTTCTCGTTGAATTGATTCAAGTAAACTTTCTCTGGGCTGGTTCCTTGCTCTCTTTTGACACTTTTTGATGATCTTCATGGGGTAATCTGTGAGTTCTAATTTATGTTCCAGAGCTGCTGCTTGGGTCTTATAATCTGTTAGTTTACTGCAGTTCCGTTTCAATCGTAAGAACTGGCTGTAGGGTAGATTTTCCCTCAGCGGTCGGGGATGGAAGCTGTTGTAAGACAGGATACTGTTTCTAGCTGTTGGTTTGTAGAAAGTTTTTGTTTGTAAGGTGTTTTTCTCAGAGAAGATCGTAACATCCAGAAAGTCTATTTTCTTATTGTTTGAGGAGTAAGTGAACTTCAGGCACTCATCTCTCGTATTTATCCAGGTTATAAAATCCACTAGCGTTTCTTGCGTGTCTTCCCAAATTAATAGGATGTCGTCAATATACCTACGCCAGAATTTCATCCGGTTTAGGAAAGGGTTGACAGGGTTCTGTATCCATTGTTGTTCGAAAGTGCTGACGTACAGACCTGCTACACTGGGCGCGAATGTACTGCCCATAGAAGTACCGTGTCGTTGAGCGTAGAGGGTCCCTTCATATTCAAAAAAATTCTCAGTAAGGGCCATCTTACAACATTCCAAAACGAAGTGTCTCGGAGTTCGGTGTTGCCAGTCTTGGGAGAAGAGAATGTCCTCTAGGGTCTCTAGAATTTTTTGTTGTGGTAGACTTGTATATAGACTCTCCACATCAAGTCCTACCAGGAGCATTGTTTGATCATTGTATGTTAGGTCTAGTAACTTACTCAGGAGATCTCTTGTATCTTTTAAATAAGTAGGTGTTTTCTGTACTATTGGTCTCAGGAATTGGTCTGCAAATTGTGATAATGGCTCAAGTACAGATCCAATCCCTGAGATTATGGGACGTCCTGGTGGTGGTGATTTGTTTTTATGGATTTTGGGTAGTGAGTAGAAGTATGGAATTCTTGGTGATTTCGTTCTGAGGTATTCGGCTTCATGTTTTGAAATCCACTGATTGGTCTCGGCCTCTACCACCATGAGTTCGATTGTCCTCTGTAGTCTTTTTGTTGGATCTTCGGTAAGTTGTTGGTAGAATTTTGTATCTGAAAGTAGTGACAGGCATTGGTTGTTGTATCCTTGTTTGTTCAGAAGGACAATGGCACCCCCTTTGTCAGCTGGTTTTATGACTAGGTCTGCATTCTGACTTAATTCTTTGATTGCTTTCTTTTCTTGCCGTGTGGTGTAAACAAAAGGTTTTTTGGTTGGTTTCATGTTGTCTATTTCTTTCATGATCGCCTGTTCGAAAGTTTGTATTTCTACGGGGACCATCTGAGAAGGTGGACAGAAAGTTGACTTAGGCCTGAGATTGGTATCACTGTCTTGTCTGTGATTTTCTTTGTCTGTAAAGAACGCTTTGAGTTTGATCTTCCTGCAGAATTCAGTTAGTTCACACTTCAGTTTGAAAATATCTGTTGTCGGTGTAGGGACAAAGCCGAGTCCTTTGTTTAGGACTTTCTCTTGATCTGCTGTGAGAGTGATGTCCGTGAGATTAATCACCAATGATTCGTTGAGCTGGTCCCTGGTTGTTCTTTTGTCATGCTTCGTGTGTGTACTTGTCTCTCTTGATCGTTCCATGTTATTCCTTTCCTTCTCCCTCTCCGGATGTTTTGGCCTCTCCCTAAAAAAGGGGGCTGTTGTAAATTCATTGGGGGTCCCATGGTATTTGGGCCTTGGAAGTAGGGATTCATCCATCCTTGGAAATTCGGTACATAGGGTTGGAAAGGGGGTTGTGGCTGGTCATAGTATCTTGACATTTGCCAATTGTTAACTCTTTTTCTTTGGTTACGTCTGAATTGTCCTCTCCCTCTTCTGTGGTTAGTTGATTCGTCACTACTCCAGTCTGAGTTATTTCCGGAACTTTCCCCTGTTGTATCTTCATCTTCTTGATGATCTGGTATGACGTAATCAATTCTTCCATAGGGGTTTACTTTTTTTCCATAGAAAATTTCTTCAGATCTTTACCCAATTTTTGGATTTTATTTTGGGTGATGTATTCTTTTGTCTCATTCATATCTTTATTGATCTCTTCTAGGCGTTTCTTATATACGGAGATCTGGACTGTCGTTTTGAGGTTGGCTTCACTGACTTGAATCTTAATCGTCAGAGCTTCTACTAGTCTTGTTGCTGTTTTTATTATGAATACTAAGTAGTCTCGAGTACACTTCCAGGATATTGAGGACCAGTCTTTTCGGAAGGCAAGATCTTTGAGGAAAATACGTGGAGTGTTTTGTAGCCATAGGCCTTTAGGGGCCGAATTGGCTCGTAGATATTCTTTCATGATAATCCCATGTATGGCTGTTCTTACTTGATCTTTCTTCATTTCTGTTAGATCATCCCATTCGTTATTGTGCGTCAGGGTATGTGATAAATCTTTATCTTGCAGTAGTGAGGCTCCTGATAGGATAGCGTTTACTTCTTCTTCTGTGTAACTCAAACCTTGGTTGTCTGCCATGTTTACTGATACTTCTTATTGATTAGTGTGTCAGACTTGTTGCTGGCACTCTAATGGGAACAAAAGGTTTCCCACAGCTGTGCGCTGCTTCAATATGTCATAATCAAATGGAGGGAAAAAGAAGCTATGGTCCATCCGGCTTCCAATGATTAGTTATAAATCAAGTGGCGCACTCACTGCCTCCCAATAAATCATTGAGGTTAAAAGTGACTCAGGGATTTTAATACTTAATTTTTCTCACCTCATCACGAGCACATATTCACATTTATTTCTGAGCACTACTGTCAGTACCAGAAGGTCTTCCTCCAGGTGGAGGTCAGCATTTTACAAAAATAAAATGACCCAATGATGATGCTGAAACAGTACGCTAATGGCGGAGAATGAAAATATACCACCCTCGACCTGTGTAGATGTATGAGGGTCTTTTTATGACGGAAACAACTGACAAGACCTTGGTAACACAGGACAAGTGGTCCATTCTCTCTCCCCCCCCCACTTGATTTATAACTAACCATTGGAAGCCGGATGGACCATAGCTTGAGTGGGGGCCAACTGGGACTTTCCACAGCTTTAGAAATTACAAGTGACCTCACACCTTTTGTATTCTTCTGCTTTCTTCAAAAGTTTCCAAGAAGTGACGCAAATCATTTTTGATAAATGTTCAATTTCATTATGATTTACGGTCAAATATCTAATGACCTTTTGGTAAACTTTTGTAATGTAAGAATCACTTCTGTGTTCCTAAAATTTCCGAGAAGTGACCAAGTGCGTCATGTTCTGCGGTCAAAGCACCTGATAATTTCGTGATTCTGTGATCAATGGTTCCTCATTAAAAGAGTATAAATGATTCGATGGACTACCTCGCACAATTGATCCCTTGGATCATGACGTGCGTGTGCCCCCTCAGCCATCTTCTCTTGCATCTTTGGCTTTGGCTGAGGCTATAATGCTTATTATATTTTGAAATTGCCTCTTTCTCTCTCCTCTGCATTGCCATGATTTTTAAACTTACAAAATTGCATGATTTACTTTTTCATCTAGGAGGTGTCTCTGAAACTTGTTATCTTCTCGATTACACGATGCTATTTTTGATTAACAATATACCTTTGACATTCATTGCTCAAATTATTCGAGTAAAGTGCCACTCTGACTCCTGAATCTCACATGTGTGTTTCTTTATTTTAGATAGAGCACCCTTGCTCAAATTAAACTGGTGTAGTGCACCCTAAAATAAAAACACCCTGCAACAACTTCTCTGATACATTTTTAATTCCCTCTTTATGTTCAATATATCATGAATAGAGAACACACATACTTTTGAGCTACTAGATATCCCCGGATATATTCTGACATTGGAGGCAGTTCATTGTCAGATATCTGCTGGCATCCCTCTAGTCTCCCCTGAAGTTGAGGCACGGCGGGTACTAAAACCTATCACTTCTCTTATTGAGTCTGCAATGATCGGGAGCTGACATATGGTGAGAAGCCTGGAACAGAGTATATTTAGCCTCCATGTTTCCACTGTGTAACTTTGATGAGGTGTCTGCTCTATGTTTTGGTATATGTCCGATTTTTTTAGTAAATGCCGTGTTTCAATGTTGTGTGGGGTACAACTTTTAAGTTTTTTTATTTTTTTATTTTTCGGAATTTAATTGTACTGGACGATGAAGTAGGCTTTCTACTTCTGTAGAATGCAGACACTTTATGCACATTGCAGCTCTGTGATTGGGTTGCATAATAATTACTGAGTTTCTGGGTGGAGGGTTCCCCAATCAGTTGCTTTACCTCTCTGCTCACGTTAACGTTAGTGTCTGATGAGCTATTCCATTTGGCTTGTAAGTTAAAAGGAGGGGATTAGAAAATAAGGGTTTACCATGACATTTAGTTGAAGCCTTTCAAACATTAAGAAGTCTTATTCACACAACCAGTGTTCTTTTCAAAGATAGTCCTCTTACTATTCCATTTCTCATTTGAATTATGAATTGGTTTCTGTATTGCAATTCTTATGTAAGGAGGTTCGGAAACATCTTGTGGTTTCTACAATAAATGAACAATGGGCTGCTAAAAAAACTTCCCATGAACCTTATGTCACTTTAGCGGAGGTAAGTGTTTTGTGCTTGGCCCTCTGAAAACTTTTCCTTTGGTCTGTCATATATCACACTATTTTGTCCAACCATAAAATCTCTTGATAACTCTTAAGTCTTTGCAGGATCATCTTTGTTTTTAACCTTGGAGGTTGCCTATTTATAGCCATTACATCAGCTTGCAAAATTGATGGACTAGAAGCTATACCCCAAAACCGATCCTAGGATTCTTGTTTATAGTCCAGGGAGGACGTGGCCTGGCAGTTTGGGCTGGACTGTTCCCATTGGGCGCAGGGTCAAGACTGATTAGCATATGACTGGGTTCAAACTAGAATGGCATTGGGAGCAAAAAAGCAATGCATTTAGGCCCAGATCTCTGTACCAGGGTGCATGTATGACATTGTTCTGCATTCTGTCCATCAGTTGTTCTATTTGCATTTGGAAACTATTCTTTGTCATGGCCCTTCACTATCTATTCTGGTTGTAATTGTGCATAAATCCCCCAATGTTTGCAATAAAGGCTGCTTCCTCATCAAATTCAAATTAAAGATATTGTTCTGCCTTTTTCCTGCCCTTCTAAATAAAGGTTATAGCAGCTCTTGCACTTTAAGACAGCTGCTTTGATTTATTTGAACAGGCCAAGAAGTTTTTGACTGTCAGATCATTTATTTGTAAAATTTGGTGCAGTAAATCAAAGTCGAATGTCTTCTGCTTTTATGATTAGTAGATGGATAAGATCTATCATAGCCTAAGCTTTCTGCCTATCGAAGTGCTCTCTTCTGTCTGAAAATGAGGGTAGATCTACTAGGAGTTTAGCTGTATTATGAGCAGAGTTTTGAGGTGGGCCTATTGCAGAGATAAGTAGAGTGAGCTGGGGCACTGTTAATACTTTTGTTCGTCATTGCAGATGAAGTGGTTTGGACATTGATGGGAAGATCTTTGGTGCTGGGGTTTCTACTGTAAATCTAGCTTGAAAATAATTAATTTTATTTCTTAATAAATTGCTGGGTGTTTGTATATTGTTTTAGGTGTTGAAGGTTGTAGCTTAGCTTAGGTATTCTTCATAATTGACTTGGACAAGGACAAGGAGGGTAGACTTAATGTCCCAATAACCCAATTGCTTACTAGCAAGTCTTACTTGAAATAATTTCAGTAATTATGACTTACTCTCCCTCCCCCCTTGAAAATGTGGCTTTTGACAAAGGTAGGTATGGGTGAGAATGACATTCAGCAGTCTTTTCTAAGAATTTACCTGGCTCAAAGAGGTGGGATACACCTTAAGAGTAATGACTGGTCTGAGAACAAGTAGGACAAAGGTTAATGAAGATTACCTTTAGTTAACCAGGACATTTGGCAGTCCTCTATTGCTTTTAGAAAGTAATAATGCAATAAAGGGAGAATCTATAGAAGAAAACATAAACATTTGTGAACCTACTAAGAGGTGATACAGTGAAGCATATTTACAAGACCCTATCGCCAACACAACGTCACTTTCAGTGACGTGATGGCGATAGGGGCCTCGCCTTATTTACAATGCAGCGTTAAGCCACTTAACGTGGCTCAACGCTGCCTTGTATATAAGGCACCCTTTCAGGCTGTATTTAACATGAAAGGGGAAGGCAATGAGTGTTGTGGTGGGCGTTCCACCGCAACACCCATTGTTTTTGGCGCTGCCTCCTATTTACAAGAGCAGCTGTAAATAGGAGACAGTGCCAAGTTTAAGACCAGGGAAAACCCGGTGTTAAACATTTGAAACTAGGGGAAATTGTTTGTTTCTCCTCGTTTTTGCTGTTTCCAACACGCATAAAAACAGCAAATTGCCTATAATTGTTTATGTGCAGGAAGGTCACCTTTCCTGTACATAAACAATAATTTTTTTTTAAATGCTGGTTTGCAACTTCTATGTGTAATGCATTTAGAAGTCCACATAGAAGTTACAAAACGATATTTAAAGATTGTTTATGTGCATGAAGGGGGGGCATTCCTGCACATAAACAATCTTCCCCTCAACACAGGCACCCTTGCACTCTGGTGCAAGGGTGCCTGCGTTGGTGCTAGGCAGCTGTAGTTAGCGCCAGAGCAGGGGGAAATGCAGGGCTGCACCATATTCTAGTAAATTTGGTGCAGCCCTGCATTTCTAAATTGAGGAAGCGTGTCATTAGCGTTTTTCGCTTAACTGCACACTTCACCACTTTATTGTAAATATCCCCCAGAGTTTCTCTGATTGGCAGTGCCAAGGCTATTTCTCTTAACGTTTACCATCAGGTCTTTCACTGAGCCTCCACATCTTCTTACCCAATCTGCATCTGCAAGAGATGTAACCCGCCCCCTGGGCCAAATAATCATCCTTAGTGGGAACATGCTTAAGAAAGGTTCATGTTATTTGTGGCAATAGCATGAAGAAATCATTCAGAGACTATTCTCTTCATGACTGGGGGAGCCACCTACATGTTAATAGTACAGGAGAACTGATTAGTCAGCTCTGCGTTTTAAGCATTCGTTGCCTTAAATTTTAAGTTGTTCTTGGATGAAAAGTGGAACTGCACACCAGCATGGCATTGAGACTTGAATTTCAAAGGCGACAAGCTGTAAGCAACTGTTCTCTTTCAAGATATGTTCATCAACAAAAAAACATTCTAGTTTATAATGTAGTTTTCTATCAGATGCATTATGATGATATGAAGATTTTATGAAATGAGTGTTTGGGTAAATGAAGAAAGCATCCCCGTATTTGCAAATGTGTGAAATTGTTTGACTACTGCTATCATCAACAGTTAGAAGTCAATTATGCTTTTTTGTGGTTGATTTTGATGGTTTCTTCTGCTAATACTCTTGAAAATTCAGCATAAGTAGGTAAATGCTTGTCTGATAGAAAACCATACATGAGGGGTCAGTATTTGCATTCATTTGCCCTTGTTTGGTGTACATTTGGGTTACTGTATGGATACATTTTTTAAGAGTAACATCTTTCATTCAAATATTTCTTCTCTCAAAGGTTACTAGTAAACCTGGGCCAAAATTCCGTTCCGCTCGCGGAAATTGCGATAATTTGGCATGTTCGCGTTCCGCGGAAAGCGTGAAAATGTCAAAATTTCAGCAATCCGCATCTTACCAGTAATTTTTTTCTTGCTCGCGCTGTAAAAAAATACATTCTCACGTGCGCGCTATCGCCTTACCTGAATAACCACGTTCGCCGACAAGTTTTCTCGACCCGGTCGCGTTCTCCACGTGATGTTGGATGTTGGTAGCCATTTTGCACTGTCTAGCGACAGTTCGCACCCGCATTAACGTCATTTGTCGCGCGAACACGTCATTTGTCGCGCGATCACGTCTTTCTTCTCGCGATCATGCACCGTGAGAGTATGAGAAGATTGAGATCTCGAACACGTCATTCTTCACCGCGAGCGAGAGCGTGAGGACGCGGGCACGTCATATCGAACGCGAAAAGGAGAAAGAGACCCCGAACACGTCATATCCAACGTGACAGGGATAGAGAGAACGCGATCAAGTCATTTTGGACACGCCATCGACATCCGGCGGAAGTAATGTGAAGCTCGAGAACTCGAACATATAAAATTTTCAATTTGGAGAAGAATATCAGCTCTAGCATCATGAAACCTTCTGAAATGATGATTTGGATGAAAACAACTCCTCAGATTGACATTTGGCTGTCCTTTTTAGTGCATGGAGTCTTTTTTTAAAAAGGTGGGGAGAGGGAGGAAGTGCCACAGAATCTCCAACTTCCTGTTCCTGTCCAGCAGGCTCCTCCCAGTGCTTTGTCCATCTGCCGGTCATTCTGCCTTTGGATTTTGAGCTAGAAAGATCACTCTTTTTGTCTGCTGCATCATTGCAATTGGATTTGAGGATTTTTTAATTGGATATTTTACAAGTAAGTGGTTGTTGTGTCTGTTTGATTGGGGGCATTGCAGTTGTTGTAACTACAATTTATTTTTGGTAACTATCATCATTCCTTTTTTTTTTAATGTTGTGAGTAGTAGTAGTCAGTAGTAGGCCCGAGCTAGTCATGGCCTCATGGGTGTGTGCATGATGAAACAACTGTTCCTTTGGTGTTTTTTTAATGTGTTTAGTTTTCAAGCATCATTTAGGGCCTGGATGGCATTAGATTTATTTGGGAAATTTGTTTTTTTGAGGTGGGCTTTCTGTTGTTGGGCCTGGCCTTGTGGCTGGTGGCCATTTAGAAGCCTAGGCCTGCAAGCTTGTCTGGCCTTGTCTGCCAACAGGCCTGCTTTCATCCAGTAGGATCAGAGCAGGTAGCCACAGCTTTATTAATCAAGTGTTTCTGTGTGGTTTGTTGAATTTAGACATCATTTAGGGCATGGATGGCATTGGATTGAGTTGGGAAGTGTGTTTTTTGGGGTGGGCTTTCTGATGTTGTTGGGCCTGGCCATGTGGCTGGTGGCCATTTTGAAGCATAGGCCTGAAAGCTTGTCTGGCCTTGTCTGCCAACAGGCCTGTTTTCATTCAGTAGGATCAGAGCAGGTAGCCACAGCTGTATTAATCATGTGTATCTGTGTGGTCTGTTGAATTTAGACATCATTTAGGGCATGGATGGCATTGGATTGAGTTGGGAAATGTGTTTTTTTGGGGTGGGCTTTCTGATGTTGTTGGGCCTGGCCATGTGGCTGGTGGCCATTTTGAAGCCTAGACCTGCAAGCTTGCCTGGCCTTGTCTGCCAACAACAGGCCTGCGTTCATCCAGTAGGCTCAGAGGCTGAGCAGGTAGCCACAGCTGTATTAATCAAGTGTTTCTGTGTGGTCTGTTGAATGTAGACATCATTTAGGGCATGGATGGCATTGGATTGATTTGGGGAAGTGTGTTTTTTTGCGGTGGGCTTTCTGATGTTGTTGGGCCTGGCCATGTGACTGGTGGCCATTTTGAAACCTAGGCCTGCAAGCTTGTCTGGCCTTGTCTGCCAACAACAGGCCTGCTTTCATCCAGTAGGCTCAGAGGCTGAGCAGGTAGCCACAGCTGTATTAATCAATTGTTTCTGTGTGGTCTGTTGAATTTAGACATCATTAAGGGCATGGATGGCATTGGATTGAGTTGGCAAGTGTGTTTTTTTGTGGTGGGCTTTCTGATGTTGTTGGGCCTGGCCATGTGGCTGGTGGCCATTTTGAAGCCATGGCCTGCAAGCTTGCCTGGCCTTGTCTGCCAACAACAGGCCTGCTTTCATCCAGTAGGCTCAGAGGCTGAGCAGGTAGCCACAGCTGTATTAATCAAGTGTTTCTGTGTGGTCTGTTGAATTTAGACATCATTTAGGGCATGGATGGCATTGGATTGAGATGGAGAAGTGTGTTTTTTTGCGGTGGGCTTTCTGATGTTGTTGGGCCTGGCCATATGGCTGGTGGCCATTTTGAAGCCTAGGCCTGCAAGCTTGTCTGGCCTTGTCTGCCAACAACAGGCCTGCTAACATCCAGTAGGCTCAGAGGCTGAGCAGGTAGCCACAGCTGTATTAATCAAGTGTTTCTGTGTGGTCTGTTGAATTTAGACATCATTTAGGGCATGGATGGCATTGGATTGAGTTGGCAAGTGTGTTTTTTTGGGGTGGGCTTTCTGATGTTGGTTTTCTTAAAGACATGCTTTTGTTGTGTGTGTCTGGTGTGTGTTGGTGTGCAATGCATGCACCCTGCAGACCTTTTTGGGGCCTGTGATTGTTCGTATTTGCATTTTGTTGCATTAAAAAGTCAGAGCAGTGTGCTTTAGCATGCATCCTTTACCTGGCTTTTATAGGCCTTTTGTCAGGCCCCCTGCTTGTTTGTGGTTTGTGAGTGTCCATGTGGCTGGTGGCCTTTTTTTGTGTTGGGAGTTATTAGTGTCCTGCTTTTGCCATATAGGCCGGCATGGTTTTCCTATTGGCTTACTGCTTCCATCCATCCACCCCCTTTGCCAGCAGCAGCTCCATGGATGCTGAGATGCTCAAATAATTTAATGGCAAATAGGGTCCACCCCATTTCCATTGCATTTTTATTTTGGTGGTTCTTATTAACTTTCCTATCCTTCCTGAGAGTGTAGTGTGTGACTGTACACAGTAGTATAACATAGCCCTTGTTGAAAAAAAGTCATAAATGGCTAGACTATATCTTTTGTTTGCACTAGTACAGTAGTAAGTAAGTAACTGAACCACAACAACAAATGCAACATTTCACTGATGTTCTTCTCCTGGCTTATTTGCTTTTAGGTGCACAAAAAGCCAGAGGAGGAGGTGTCATCAGCATCACCCGGCTACCCGTTGTACTGCCAGCCAGACAGAAGTCCTGCTGCACATCACGTCCACGTGTGACCAGAACTTGTTGTGCATCTGCATCCTGCCTGACAGCTGAATAAGATGGCCCCAAAGAAAGGTACCAGGTCCAGTACCAAGAAAGTTGCCGGTGAGAAGAAGGAACAGAAAAAGGAAGTGCCATTAACCACGACTGGTGTGCCGGCCAATGTTTTTTTTGGCACCAAAAAAGTTACGCCTGCAGCAGCATTGTCTGGGAACCAAGCTGGGAGCAGCACCTCAGCACCAGCGGTCCAACCCCACCAACCTAGGCCCAAGGGCTTTAGTGTCAAAGAGGTAGCCAGTCTACTAACGAGCAGCGATGTTGAAATGTCATTATCGCAAAGTAGTACACAATCAACACAGGCGGAAACTCAGCAGATAAGTGTGCAGCCGCAACAAGAACAGCAGCAGCCCAACAAGAACAGCAGCAGCCGCGACAAGAACAGCAGCAGCCGCAACAAAAGCCCACCATAGTAGTGGTTGCTCCTGACGTAGGGGCATTTCAGGAAATCGAGCTTCCTGTAGAGAAAGTGGAGCAAACCACTGTTTCAGAAGATCTATTGTCTTCCAGACCACCAGCAAGGAAAAGGAGGCTTAGTCCATCATCTTTTTCTTCAAGCCCCGCTTCTGATGATCGTGATGCCACTTGGCATCCACCAGCTCAGTCTGAGAGTGATGCAGGCCACAAGACAATGCTTCTGAAAAGGAAGGTCCCAGAAAAACTTAGAGTTATGGAGGTAGATGTAGAAGAGGGAGGTGATGTTGATGAAGATGAGCCAGTTATCACGCATATCACTCCCGCCCCAAAGGGATTGGAGACCAACATTCTCACCCTATCCAGAAAGGCTGCTACTGAGCGGGATGTAGCACGGATATCACCAACACAGGTTACACCACCACTACCTCCAGCTGCCATATTTTCCAAGGCCCGGCAGGGACCTACTTCCAGCTCAACCATCTCAGTAGGTAGTGGTAGTAAAAGTCACAGTGTAGCTGCACAGGGTCACATTCCAAGCACACCCTCCAGTTCATCTGGTATTGAAAGTGGCACATCCAGCAGTGCCAGAAAGTTCTCCTCCCCAGTTTGGGACTTCTTTTCTGGTAGCACCAAGGAGGAGAACGCTGCTATATGCTCATTTTGTCGATAAGGTGGTTGGCGGGGTAAGCTTGGAACTAACTATGGTACCGGAGGCCAAGCAAGTCATCTCAGAATACACCACACTATCGTGTGGGAGAATCACCTACTTCAGATAAAAGAAAGTAGAAAAACTCAACCCATTGAAGTTGGTCAGGAAGACTCAGGGAGCGATATTATTGCGGTGGAAGGTAAAGAAGAGGGAGACATTTCTAGCCCTGTCCCCAGTAGTGTAGTGGTACCGCCCACATCCTCCTCAGTAACATCTGAGTGGCACCGCAGTAAGAGCCATACTCAGAGTCAGGCTGAGACACCAAGGCGACCGAGTACCGCAATGAGACAAACTGTGTCGTTGAGCCTAAGTGGGTTAATGAAAACAACAGTACCACAAAGGAAAGCAATCCAGCCTACCATTGAGAGCATGCTAAGGTTGGAGGGGCAGTTCCAACGCAACCACCCAACGGCGCGGTTGTACAATGCAAAGCTGGCTAAAATGTTAGCGCTGGACCTTCTCCCTTTTTCATTTGTGGAAGGGGTGGGTTTCCTTGAATTTGTGTCAGCCATCTGCCCTAAATGGAAGGTTCCCAGCCGGTCCTATTTTGCAAGAATTGCTGTTCCGGCACTACATCATGATGTGCTGGAATTGGCTGGACAAGCTTTGCAGCAGAGTGCTGTTCACAATATCCACCTGACAACAGACATGTGGACCAGTTGCCAAGCCACAGATTACATGTGCATCACTGCACACTGGGTCTCTTTTGTGGGGGTTAGAGATAAGCTATCTGCACGAGGTGCTGTTGACACAGCTGCGATTTTTAAAGGTACTCAGAAACATGCAACTTTAGCCATGTTCGCCATGGAGAAATCTCATACGGCTGTAAACATTTTGCAAGAGTTTCAAAGCAAGGTTTTTGAATGGCTGCGCCCAAGAGGGCTTAGTATTGGTTTTGTTGCCACAGACAATGGCAGTAATGTACTTAAGGCCATGGATCTTGGTTCCTATTTCAGGGTTCCGTGTTTGGCGCACTGCATCAACATTATAGTTTAAGACTTTATGAAAAAAGAACCCATAGTCAGCAACTTACTGGCTATCTGCCGAAGAATATGCACTCATTTCAGCCATTCTTTTAAAGCTCAGAAGCAGCTGAGGATCATTCAAGGTGAATATAGGATGCCAGTCAAAGCACTCATCCAGGAGGTGGCAACACGTTGGAACTCAACGTATTACATGCTTGATCGTCTGTTTGAGCAGTACAGGCCACTCAATGAATATGTCTGGAAAAGAGGGGATGCTACTGTTAAAGGCATGAACCTTCAGATGGAGCAATGGAGCCTAATTAAATGCCTGACTGAGATGCTTCGTCCTTTTGAGGTCTTCATACGTGAAGTCACCAAGGAGGACTGTACAATGGGCCAAGCTATCCCATTATTGCAAATGCTAGAGCATCAGCTGAAGAAGGTGTCTGAATCATACAAAGGTGTAGAGGACAAAAGGGAAGCCTATGACTTGGTGGAGAGCTTAGCCCGTCGCTTAGCTGAAAATACAAGGATAGAAAATAAAATTTTGTCACATGAACATTACATTTGTGCCACAATTCTGGATCCACGTGCAAAATTTGGACTGAAGACATTCTTTGCTTTTTCAGAGATTGATGTTGCCCGCTACAAAACTTGTATAGCTGAGGCAGCCAGTAAGTTGGAAAACGAACGGCTGCTAATTAAAAGCCCGCAAGATCAACCCACAAGAAGTACTGCAGCAGGGCATGCAGGATCAAGTGCAACTTCGTTGAAGGCAGTGCGTTTGGATCACAACACTCACCATCACTATCAACAACAGCAACAACAACTGGATCATTAGGCCCAGTAGAATCGTTAGACGATTGGTATGTATAGTTAGGCATTAATAAGCACAGTGCTGATGCACAGAGAAAAGAGCCCGAAAGCTTACCAGCAGCACCCCTGAACATTGAGCGGATGGTCCCGGCCAATCTGGACGACCCAACAGAGGTGTACATTGATCAAAACCCATTGCAGTATTGGTATAGGAAAAGGTCTGAATGGCCACTGCTCAGCAAGCTGGCGATAAGCTATCTGGCTTGCCCTGTCGCAAGTGTCTCTAACGAACGTGTTTTCAGTGCTGCTGGTTCCATTGTAACATTGAGAAGGACCAGTCTCTCGCCCAAAAACGTGGAGAGGTTAACAATGATCAGAATGAATCAGCACTTCATACCACCGAATTACACAATACATGAAGCAATGGTGGAAGATGAGGACAGCGGCTCAGGTGACGGAAGTAGTGTGTCACATGATTACCTACTACTGGCTGAACCCCCAGAGTTTGAGGACGAGCTATACTTCCCTGACAATTAGGCTTGCACTTACTGTCTTCCTCCCTTTTTTCCCCCTTTATTTGTGTGTCTGTCGTTCCGGTTACAAACTTGTGAATCACAACAAATCCATTACCACCGTCTTCTACTCTTCTTATTTAATATACAAGTTTCAGGTGTCTGCAATTTGACAGTTTAGTTCTCCGAATCCAGCTCCTCTGCTCCATCATACTGAATCTCCCGCCTAAATCCATTGCCCTCATGAATGATGATTAGATGATGGAAGATAAAAGAAAAAATTAAAACTTTCCTAGTCCCGCCAAAAGAAGTGGAGCATGAATCAGATGACTACTATAGCTATCCTCCTTTTCGAGCCGAGAGAGACTGCCCATTAACTGAACATGAGATGGAACAGGTAATGATTGATGCCATACATTGGACGCAGATTCGCAGACTGAGTGATTTTGTTGTGTTTGTTGTGCATGAAGTTATGTCATTGTGCACTAATCATCTTTCTACAGTACACACTAAACTTAACTCAAGGTGAATTTTCCCCTTCTTGCAAATAAGAAATTTGTACTTCTCCTGCAGCTTGATACATTGTTTTTAATTCAATACAGGAAGGGGAATCAATCTGCGCACTGAGTATGATTGACAACAGCACCGTCCATGATGATGACGGCGAAAAAGACAGCCCGTTAACTTAAGATGAGAAGGAACAGGTAATGACAATTAATGGCATGAATTGGACACCTGACTCTGAGCGATTGGTGTTTGTGTTATCGTTGTTTGTTTGTTGTGCACGAAGTGAAGTCAAAGTGTACTAGTAGTCTTACTGTACACACTAAAGAGTGACTCAAGTCAATAATATTTCTACTCTTGTTGTGTAATAACAACATTTTACTTCTACTGTAGGCCGATCTTCACAGTCAGTCAGTACAAGTATCGGAGATGATTGATGGAATAAGAACAAGTCAGGAGGATGCTTCATGAGTGGCATAAAAGCCTAAAGGTTAACATGTCAACAACAACCACAGCAGGCCCAAATGTCTGTGTAGAAGTGGAGTCGAGTGTAGCGGTGGGATGACTGCGGTGCATTGATTTAGTAACTTAAACTGTAAAATGCTATGTTTGGAATGGAATCATGGATAATGTGCTTTGCCTTTGTCCAACTCTTTAAAAAAAAAAAAAAAAGTACTCTAAACGTAGGATGTGCTACTGCTAAGCAACGTGCCATCAGGCCTGTCACTGTGGGCCTGCTCTCTCCTGTTGTTGTTGAAGGTCAATGCTGGAAACAGACTAGAGTAGAGATGATGCATACATGCCGCCTCGGAAAGTGTTCTTGTTGCACTACACCATAACTTGTGCATTTGTTTCAACTTTGTTTCTCAATATCCCCTTTGTTTTTCCATCTACAATTACACGCTGGGCCTTGCCCTATACTTGGGAAAACATTACAATGCACACTTACCTTACCTATAAATCGACATTTTTTTCCAGCCGGGCAGTGGCGAGTGACGACACCCAAGATTGAGGGACGAGAGGACCAAAAGGAATGCCGAGATGCAAATCCAGTCCACATTTTTGACCAGGATAACACAGTAACAGTATCAACTTTCATCTTCTTTTACATAATTTGATTCATTTTTTTGTCTACAATCTTTACAACAGTGTGTTCTTGTTGTTGTTATTATCATCATTAGGTTTGCTCTCTGTTTACGATTCTTCCCGACCAATATTTAAAATTCTATTTGCTATCTGTAAAAGTATTAAGGCCAGAACAACAGAACAAGAAGTGTATGTAATCCGGGTCTCTCATCATCATGCATGCATTTCCTTTTTCTCCCTTAACATATGGATATGGAAGTCTTCAAAATTTGTAATTTGTTTGTCCATGCATACTGTTTTTCACTGACAAACCTTTCCCCAAACCCCCTTCCCATCCATTCAACAAACCCTAAACCTCTTCCCCCGGGCTGTGTGACTTATTGTCGAGGTGTGACTAAATTAAATGTACACCAATACTTAATCACACGCTTGCTGGGGCGGATGTGGCGAAAGCAACAGTAATTCAATTTCAAGGCAGAGTGATGACCTTTTTCTGCTTGCCCATGAGCATTATATTTTAGAGCTGATTTTATTTAACAAAGGAACATATACCTCAGCATTAATTGCCGGCATTGATTGGATTGTTGTCATTCCTCATACACAGCACTAACTGTTACGCTGTAGGCCTAGTCAAGTGACTTGACACAACTATAGTTTGTAACTCTGTCTAGTAGGCTATCCCAACCACCATTATGTTTTGTTGTAAAATATTTTAGCATATTATTGTTGCTTGGTAAGTTCTGTACTGTACTTCATTCTACTACTCCTTGAACAGTCTCACAAAGGCGATTGACTGTCTCATTTTCTTTTTTTGCAAATGCTGCTGCCCTGCCAGTGTCTACTATTACTACTATACTACCACCACCACCCCAATCATGGCATATTAGAAAAAGGAAACCATCTTCACCATGCCGCCATTGCTGTGCCTAAGTTAAACATCAAGTAAAGGTAAGAGAAGTTTGGGGGAGGCAGAATTAATAATGGATATGTTTTCAATGAATTCAATTTCACACACCCCTTTGAGTCCAGATAAAGAATGCATAGACTAGAGGAGAGACTGAAAGTACTAGTAAGACAAGTCAATCAGTGAGGGGTGTCACATCTATCTGTTTGTGTCTTACACAGTCAGCCAATTATTTAAATCAAACACTGGCTATGGGCGGGCCTGCACCAGCAAGGAAACAGAGTGATGTAAAACAGTAACCCCATCTGCAAAACATTACCAACATTGCATGTAACATAGAAAATATATTTAATTGACCCTAACAAAATATTCTAAAAACCCACCCCCTCCCAAACCCCAACCAATATCCGTAAGAAAGTCCAGAAAATGCTAGTCCAAAAAGGAAAAACCCAGCGCCCAAACCAGTTCCCACCTACCCAAACAAGAATTAAAAAGGGGCAGAAGACAGGGACTAAGGTGTGGGGCGGGATTGCAGGAGGACACGCATCTGCTCCTCTAGATGGGCGACGCAGCGTCTGAGGGCGCGGCAGTTGCAGCCACAGTGGGGGGAGGCACCAGAAATGGCATTGTGGTGGCGGCAGGCAGCCGCCAGATGGTGGCGCCGTACCGCTGGAGGGCGGTGGCTGGGGCCCGGGGCACTGGAGGAGGCTTCAAGTGCTGCTGCAGTCTCCTCCTCCTCCTCTACCAAGACCACGAGCCACCGATATTCCTGCTGGATTGCCTCCAGCTTCCGGCGCCGTGCCTTGGCGGCCAACTCCTTCCGATTGACTTTGGAAGGAGTAGCTGTGTATCGAAAAGAAAAAAACAAGACAATTGTAAAATATACTCTTAGAAAAACAGTAAGACAAGTTAATTATACACATAGTGGCATGGTAGAGTAGCACTATAAAGCACAGTACATAACATTTTAAATCTCGCCCGTCCTTCTTCCTTCCACCCGTCTTTCACTTTTTATTTGAACAGTGCACCAGGTGCTCTTCTCCCTAAAACTTTCAAAGCGGAGTTGAAATCAGATAGATCAGGCCATTGGTTACTCAATACTCCCGCCCCTATGCCAATTAAAGGGTGTCTAGTTTAGTTCACTCTTCAAACGTTCACAACAACTCATACTTACTTAGGACATCGGATGGCGGGTGGACTTTGTCCACCCGCCATCCTCACGCTAAAAAGGGTGGGGGTCCCGTGGGGACAATTAGGAGGATGCGCCCGGCACAGTGGCACGTGCATCCTGTTTTTTTTACATTCTGGTGGGCGGTGCCGAAAGCAATGCTAAAAATACATGTTGTGCTTTTCCAAGCACAACATGACAGGCACCATGCGGAGCCTGTCACGTTTTGCTTTGAAAGGCAGGGGGGTACCATAACATAGTGGCCCCCAAGCATACTCTGCATGCCTTTCAGTGGCGGCCGGCAATGCCGCCATGCAAAGGCATTCCAAAATGCAGATTATATGGCTGGCGGTTTTGAAAAATTAGTTAATAGTATATAACATACATCACTAGTACAAATCAGGTAGTAGTAGAGTAGACACTAATATTTATATATGGTCCCCCCTAGGGTCATTCTAGCCTTTGCTTAGTTATCCCGAGCCATGCAACCATTTTACCTTTGTGTCTTTTATTTTTGCACGTGACGTTACCTTGCAGCTTGTTGTATAAGACACCTTTGAGCCCACATGACCTGCCTCACACTGCTACTGTCTATGCGCTGCGTACAAGCGGTCAACAAAAACATTAACAAGCCACTTTTTTATGAAGTACTGGTGTACTGTTAGTCCATATTGCTTATCCATAAATGCTACACTTTTTGGCACGGCTGAGAAATGCTTGCAAGTTGCAATATACTAACGCGCACCATTTCATTTTTCGCATTACAGACGGAAGATTCCCTTCTACGAACCAGAGCTTTGCAGAGCTTATGAATGATGCAACAACTACCAGTACTAGGTTCTTCTAAGGTGAGGGGTCCCTTCACTCAGAGATCTTCATTTATAAATTTATATAAACTAAATTCCTAGGGGATGGTGGTGCTGCCTTCCACCACTGTTCAGTTATCATGATTTAATTCCCAACTGTAAGTAAGTGTAACAATGTTTATTCTTTTAATGGTATTGATTTTCCGGTTGGTGCTGCATTATATAATAGAACAATGTACAGAGCTTCTCAATTCAAAATAAACATTTTGAACTTACATAGACTTGGCGGTATTTGGTGTGGACTTACCGGAGTGAGCAAATTAAAGGAAGGGTGTGCATGTGCATTGCTTCCACGACTGAGAGGTTGGGTGTGTTATGTTCTGGGTTGTCTACTTGTTGGGTATCTTGGGGGGAGGGTTCGGAGACCTAATAGTTATGACAAGACAGTACTATAGTCGGGCAGGGGATTGTGGTGGGTTCTGAATTTCTGATTGAGGTGTGTGAGGAAGGTCCAACCTACCATCACCAACATCCTATTTTCTTGTGCAAAGGTCTGTATGTGCAAGATCCCTACAACAGTAGTAGTATGTCCTATAGGCAATCATATCAAAATAGTAATAAATATGGTTGGGCATTTGTTGCTGTGAATTGTCAAAGCCTCAAGATTAACAAAGACTCAAGATCAATAAGACTAGAAGTAGTACAAGAGGACGACCCAAAGGACTGGACTCAATGGCTAGAGCTACTGGTGAATCTGAGTTGTATTTGCAACCTTTCAAATAAAGAGTGGCACTGGCCAACTGGGCAAGATTAGCTACTACAGTAGAGACAGACTGATAGTAGTAGTAGTACAGAGAGTCATCATAGCAGAGGCAGGGATAACAAGATTTTTGAAACCGTACAGATCGAAGGATAATTGTTGGTAAAAATTAGCATTGGGAAACTGAAACAAAAGTTCGTGAAAAATATGGTGCAGTAAAAGTTATGGAATAAGAAATATTATTGAAAACAAGAAGACTTACTGGGGCCAGCAGAGGAGCCCTCGTTGGTGTCCTCCTGGTGGTGGTGTTCTCCCGCCGACTGCCCACTCCCTGTCTGCCTGCCCCTGGGTGCTGATGACCAGGAAATAGATAAGAAAGAGAAAAACATTGATGGATGGTGTCAAACAAATACAATATTATATATTTATATTGAAGTAGTATCGGGGTATTCGCGGATCGACTAATTAAGTTACTATTTATCAACAGTTATCCAGTCTTCCATTCTGATTCCAGAATACTAAGTTACAACTAAGCCTAAGTACGACGTACCACCCGACCTAGCCCACCTATTCCAGGCGTGCCAATTGTACATTAAGTATGCATTTCCACTTCTTTAATCCTCAAGAATGCATATGGTCAAATGGAGGACACATGACTACATTTTTTGTATACACCAAATTTTGGGTTGATTGATTGATGCTGATGTTCTGCTAGTGCTAAGCCAATTCCACCACTCATTGAACAAACTAGAAAAGGTTCTAATAAAGACTGGCATACTAGCAGCACGTGATGTAACTGAGGGGGCATCATGCATACCACTAAAAAATTACAAACTCATACAAAGTACCTAAACCTAAGTATCAATCCGCCCCTATCTCTTAGTGACAGGACAAAGTAAGGACTACTGTAGCATTACGTAACTTAGTTTCTCTAAAATAAACTCTTACAGAATCACGCTAAGCGAGCGCAAACGCAAAGTTGCAAACAAGTAAGATTAGTAGTAACGCAGAGGAGCACCTGTGTCATAACAATCATAGAAGACTTTTAAACATAATTATCCTGGAATGTAAGCAGCAACATTCTAGCTGGTTGGAAGAAAGAAAAGATATTCGCAATATAACACAGAGCAGAAGAACAGACACAGAGTAGTAATAATTAAATAGTTACTCACCAAGACCCCGGACCTCCACTCCTAGCAGGTCCAGCAGGTTACGCTCACGGTCCAGGATGTCGGACCACCGGTGCGTCAACTGCGCCTGGGTGCGCTGGACCCCAGAGCAGCGCAATACTGCCCGGCGAACCTTCCCCCACCGCAGTCGACGCTCCCGGAGGCCATACCCGGACCCAGGCCTGCCACCTGCTGCCAGGGTTGAGGGGAGGTGGCACTGCACAAGAAAATGAGTGCAGCCAACTCCACCTCCCCAAATAAGGCCCGTGCCTGCACCCCTTGTGGGCGCCGCCTTCCGCAAGAAAGGTGGTCGCGGCTCTGGCTGCGACAAGCCCTACCCTTTGACATGGTTCTGGGACGGGGCGGGAAAGAAAAGGTAATAAAATTTAAAAAGTAAGTAAAGGAAATAAATAGCAGGCAATAGAAAGAGTGAAAAAGTAGCTAAAAAACAAAAAAAAGTAGACAAAAACCAAAAATATAGAAGCAGGAAAATAGTTAGAGAAATAATAAATAAAAACGATTTTAAAAAAGTGGCTTCAAACAAAGGATTGAAAAGATGCAGGGAGGATTCAAAATCAGACCCCAGAACCATGCAATAGAGTGAAAAACAAGATGGCCGCGCCCATTGCGACCACGTGCGCAAGTTCGCGTGAGCATGCATTGCGCGACCCGGAACAGGAAGTAAGCATCGCCGGAGGGCGGGACAAGTGAAAACAAGATGGCCGTGCCCGTGAGCAACCGCATGGGTAAGTTGGCGAGCCGCGATCACGCAAAAAATACCGCGAACAGGTGGGAAAAAAACGTCTGCGTCTTCGCGATATTTCCGGCGTGTTTGCGGAGATTTTCAACATTTTAGCGATAGTTTGCGAAAGCGAATTTCACAAATTCCGCCCACCCCTAGTTACTAGGTGTACTGTACTGTAAAATAGTAGCAAGCATTTGTTAGTATCTGGGTTATAGAACTGTAGCAAAAGTTGATTTGCGAAACGTAACTGCAGATTTTCTGGAACATTAATCTCAGAATAGGTTTTGGGGTCAGCAGCGTGGTCCCTACTCACTTGGCATTTTCTACTGATTGTATATGTT
This sequence comes from Triturus cristatus, assembly GCF_964204655.1. Lineage (NCBI taxonomy): Eukaryota > Metazoa > Chordata > Amphibia > Caudata > Salamandridae > Triturus > Triturus cristatus. The sequence goes on from NC_140587.1 coordinate 761,923,237, forward strand.
ACATTTCAAATGCCTGGGAGCAGTCTAGGTGCACAGTGGAAAAGGGATGTTATGTGATGCTTCCTTTAGGATAAATCCCCAGGGGTCAGTAGAAGTACTAGTTATTTTTCCAATTGTTCAACTGGTTCTCTGACCTCTATATCTGTTGCAGAGGCAGAAGAGTTGCACTCTGATTTTCTTTCTACAAACTCTCCCAAAACCATCACTCTGCCCATACATCAGCCAGAGATCTATTTGACACCTTCAGTGAGCCAAGGATTCTGTGTATTTTCTAGGGGCGGCTCCTCCGCTAAGCTGGAGAAGCGTCGCCTCACTGATCTTTGAGCAGGAAAAATAAAATGATAATAAGATAGTTATTACAATTTTAGTTATCGCATGTTTGGAAGTGATTTAGGGCGGGGCAGGGCTGGAGGCACAGGGGGAGGAGTGGTTTCCACACTCCAAGTGAGCATGACTGGTTTGCCGGCCGTCCTGGCCAGGTCAAACAGTCATGCACACTTTGCATGTTCCCCACCAGGCTGCATTACACAGCCTGGTGGGGAACATGCCCAGGCCCCCAGTCCCCATCTGAAAACCGATCTACTGCACTCAGACCAATCACAACACTGCATTGCAGCATTGTGATTGGCTATGGGGAGCCTGGGTGCTACTTGGGTCCGGAGAAGGGGAGGAGAGACGCAGCCAGTGGATGAGGTAAGTGATATTTTATTTTATTACTTTTTCTCCCCCGCTCACCCACCCTCATTCCCTGCCAGCTGCTGCTGGTGTTTTCTCTACAATAGTCATACCTCATGTGGCTAAGAAGCCTTTATATCCTTTTTAACTGCACATAAACATATACGTTTACTGGAATCTTTATTGTATTTTATAATTTATACTGTTGTCTCAAAATAAGTTTTCACATTTTATACACTTACGTCGAGTGGTAATTGGATGTTTTTTAAATGGTTTGGATGTATTTGTACCTTCCTGTTCGGTTTTATTGCCTTTCTTTCTTCCGATGTTTCTGTTGAATAAGAAAAATTGCTTAGATAATTTATTTTTCGCGCTATTTTCCATGTTTAAAAACATCATGGGCCGATATTACAAACATTACCGTTACAATTTGCACACCCACTTTTTGTAAATGCAATCTGATTTTACTAAACGAGGTACGCGAAAATATGTCAGTTCACAAAATACTGAATCACATGGGGTGACAGAATGACCTGCCTCTTTAATATTAATATGGCAGGTCAAAATGTGTAACCCCCTTGTGATTGGCTACAATTGCAGGGATGTTTGCCTGCATATGACAGCAGCCCATGTTCCCGTTATTGCTTTCCAGAACAGAAAACCTTTTTTTTTTAGCAGCCAGAGTTTCTAAAGTGCTGCTGGACCATTTTAAAATGAAAAACCGTTTTCCCTATTGGAAAACTTCAGTGAGAGCAGGCATTTACTTCCTTGACCACTGCCCACTGATCCAGAAACTGCCACACCAATTTCCAAAGGAAAGATGGCCAAAATGAATGCCTTCATCTATGCGAATCAAGTACCACCTAATCTTGGGAGTTGGTAACAGATCAATGGTTTTCAACTGTCAATAAGGTTGCAAACCATTGGTACATACCTTCTAGACTCAAAAATTAGGGAGAACGACCTTCACACACACCTTCCAAAATGTGATTCAGAATGGGTCTCTAAATCCATTTTGCAAATTGGAAAAATATTTCTGAATCACAAAATGGGGTTAATGCATCAGAGACAATAATTAACAGTCACAACCCCTGTAATTTAGAGTTTGCAACCGCTAGATCACTATGTACATCAGACTCAAATTAGTAATTAAAAGCGTTTCATCATCAGTTACTTTGACTATTTATTTTATACATGGTTGTCATTTTAGAAAGAAAGAGATTTTTTTTTAAGTAGTACTTTATGACATAGTTGGGGTTTTGAAACATTGTCGTGTGGAAATTCCTTGCTCCTTAGTTTAACGTAGAGAGTTGACGGTTGAGACAATTGCTGCCTGGCAGTTGTCATCCGTGGCCCGCTGTTCACTTTATCTAAAATAAAAGAAACTTCGGAAGAAACTCACCGCTTGTTTCTCTGCGTGAGCTGTTACATTCTTTTGGCGATGCGCGAGCTGGCTGCATGCATGAACCCTCCTGCAGAGAACGTCCAAAATTGTGTGCGGAGGACAGGACGCGCATTTCGCACAGCTGGGCACTGTCAGAGGCTCACTTCAGGTCTGGATCGGCTTTGAAACGGAATCGGAGCACAAGCGGTGCCTTTGGCTGGCCGCAGGAAGTTAATGCATTCTAATCTGTGGGTTGGCGCTGTGAAACACATAGTAAGAGTTGCATTCCAATGCCAGACTTGACGTACGTTACGTATGTAAGGTGATGGCTGTTAGAAATGGGATTTCTGGTTGGCTAGGGCTTGCGCCAAAGCCAGGCAGAAACCACCACTCTAGTCAGGGCAAGGAAGTTACACGCCAAAGATAACCCCTGCTCACCCCCTTGGTAGCTTGGCACGAGCAGACAGGCTTATCCCTGAGGCGATGTGTAAAGCGTTTGCGCGCGCACCCAGCAACAACACCCAAGGCCCACCACAAAGGAAACTCCACACAAGGTATTATATAAAAATAACCTTTGTATTATACACAACACATCAGATAAAATCACACACTTTACAATGTGCCAACAGGCACGGGCAGAATTTACAAGGGATTATATATACAGGGGACAGGGCCACATGGACCACTGTCAGGAATTAGCACTTTGTAGAAATAGCACTTAGAACGTAGGAATAATATTTTAGAACATAGCACATACAATCACTGTAGCACTAAAAATAGAACATATAGCACACAACCAGTAACTACTGGTAACCAGAAAGTACCACCTACGCAACCCTAACCACCTTTAGGAATATCACGCAGGGAACTAGGACCTTACTAGTACCACCTGTACTAAGGAGAAAACAACCACCTAAGTATCACTCTACCTGTAGGGGTCTAAGCACATAAACACAGGATGCATAAAATACATTTAGAGGTGTAAAGCACATGACGCATAAACACATTCAGAGGTGCAGGAAAGGAAACAAGAACACACTAGTATAATTACTACTAGTCAAACAATCTCCAATGCATAAACACAGTTTAGGAAGGAGAATATCATAAAGACATTGCGCAGGCGCAAAAGTACATATATAAAAATCACCAAGCGCCCTAGGGGAGGGCACAACACAAGATAACTGTCCGCAGGCCAACTGGCCTCTCTGGATGCAGAAATACCCAATATACAGCGATATCAGGGAGCGACTATGCAGGCTGCGCAAGCCAGGCGCACAAGGCACAACCTAAACGTGGCAGCTGCCCACTAAGTGCTGGGCAGCTGTAGGGACTGGGGCCTGGGCACCTCTGGGCCCTTAGAACAAATATGGCATGCCTTGGAGCCTCCCTGGGCTCTGCCAAAAAGAATGCCCCCTGTTGGAGTCCCTCTGGACTCAGAAAAGCGAAAGGCTGCCCCACAACGTTAGAGTCCTGCGCAGGGACTCGAGAAATGGTGCCCCCAGACGTTGGAGTCACCTCTGGGACTCAGAATCACCAATGAAATGCCCCCGAATAACGTGGGAGCCTCGTGGGCTCTGCAAACACCTGGGCACCGCGTTAGAGCCTCACGGGGCTCGGTGAACACTTAGTCCCCCTTCGTTGGAGTCCTTCTCATGGACTCGAAAGGAATAATGCCCCCAGAGCCTCACAGGCTCTAAAAACAAGAATGCCCCCGTGGAGCCTTCACGGCTCTTAAGAAAAATGTCCCTGACGTTGGAGCGTGCAACGCGCTCAAGGAATGCTGCCCCCGTATAGGTTGGAGCCTCACAGGCTCGAGGAGCACTGCGCCCGCCCTTCGAGGGAGCGTCCGGCGCTCTGAGGCCCACAAGGCTGCCCCCACTCACCGGGACTCTGGCGGCTGCACTTGCGAGGCTCCCTCGATGGATCCTCTGCGCGTCTCCTCCGGCTGGGCTCAGCTTCCGCCCGCGAGCCAGACGATGGACTTCCTCCCTCCAAACCAGGCCCCGCCCACGTCTCGGCGCAGGTTGCCTGGCTTCCTGGATGTCCCGGGCGGCGGCGGTGAATTTAGCACGGGCGAGCGGGGTGGGCTCCCGCCTATGCCTTAAGTCGATAAAGTGGCAGGGTGGCACCCGCCACTGGTAAAATACAGTCAGCAACGGGGTCGGCTCCCGTTTAAGCACGTAGACGCGGGGTAGGCACCCGCTCGTAATCTCGGCCCAAAGAGGGGGGGAATCCCGACACCGGGGATTCCCTGACACGGCAAAGGCGACACAGAAGCGCTCCTAGCGCTACGGCCAAAGGAAAAGCGCTCTGGAAGCGCTGGGGGTACCATAAAAAGCGCTCCTAGCGCTATTTGTAAGATAAAAGCGCTCCCAGGCGCTTAGGGGTGCCAGTAGCCACAAAAGTCCAGCAAAGTCCTTCCCTGCATGCAGCAGGGCAGGGGTGGGGGGCAAGGCTAGGCCCAGAGCCAGCTCACTGGGCCTCCAGGCAGGGAGGTAGTCCAAGTGGCGGTCCTCTGGTCCAGCAGCAGCAGCAGCCCCCCTCAGGTAAGATCCTGGCAGAGAACAGTTTCTGTGGGGACACAGCCCCATTTTTATACAGCAAACCCCTTTGTTCTGGGTTCAGGGTGAGGGGGAAAACCAGTCGCAGCTGGTTGGGGAGCACCCTTGATGTGCTCAGCCCCTCACTCTATTCACTGGAAGGGCTAGGGTCGTCAATCGCACCACAGGGGGCGGGGCCAGCATTGTGTTTGGAAAACCCTGTCCTATTCAGGACCCAGGTGGACTCCTCCCACCCATCTAGCTGCTGATCTCCCCATTCACCACTGGGTGACTCATCCTGACACTGGGGAATCCCTAGCCCGTCACATGACATGACCAGCCAATCACGCGACAGACACACTGCACACAGAAGTGCCCACTTCTAGAAGTGGCACTTCCACACTAGGTACATACACGCCGCACACATCATCGCGCAGCATTCACTCCCACGAGTCCGCACATACCAAACTCGGGCCTGCACACCCCACGCATCAGGAACTACTAGGGACACATACATTCCCCATGCATTCCTATGGGAGGGCAGGCCTATCTCACCACATGCACTCAGAGCACGCACGCACTTTACCCTGGGACACAGGGAAAGTGCGCAGAAGCCAAAAAAATCACCACACCAAGTCACCAGTAAAAAGCAAAAAAGTTCAGGGGTGAACCTGCCAGAAGGGCCAAGTCCAACACAACCCCCTTCCAGCCAAAACGCAGGGCAGCCCAATCACCACCGTGATGGACTTCCCTGCTTGGGGCGATAGAACACGGACGCGGGCCCGCAACTGCAGGGACACCCTCCGGTTCTACGCCACGGTGAACCCATGGAATTCTTTCTAACACCACTGTCTGGACCAACTGGGCTACCCCACTGGTACTCCCAAGCTGTCCGCGGCCAAGACCAGGCCCTAGGCCACCCAGGTGCCACCGGTCTTTGCCTAATCACAGAGTGGGGGGTAGTAACCCCTGGCACATAGCGGCCATTCTCCACTCTTCCTCTCTGAAAGACAGGACTAGACTGCCACTGGTTCTCCAGCCTAGGGTCTACACCCTCAGGCGGACCAGGAGTCTCAGGGAAGGCTCTCCTCCCCCTACCTCTTCTCCTAGGGTTCCTCCTCCTCTGGTGAGGGGTACACCTAGAACGCCATTCCAACCCAGGGTTTAACCCCTCAGGTTGTACCGGGGGCAGAGGTGGGCTCTCCCACCCTCTGCACCCCCTTCCAGAACCCTGCTCCCTACCAACTGGGGCGGTACCTCTGGAAGAAGAACTGGTCGGGACGCTGATTACAGACGTCCCACCCTTCAGGTCAGGCTGATCCCGAACCTGGCCTTCCAACCTCCGGCCTAGAACCTTTGGTGGAATAATTGCCTGGCACTCCAGGACTTCTAGGGATCTCCACTCCATCCCCCTGAGGCTATCAAATGACACGTATGTCGAGCGACTGTCTGTCTGGCGCTGATCTCCCGTCCCCTGTCCACCTGACAGTGCGCGGAGATCCCCCAGAACAGAAGTGGTGTCACCCTGGTCACTACACGGGAACCTAGCCCAACTGGGAAGTCCCTGACCCACCGGCTCTTCCACTGGGGAACTCATCCCCCAATCACTCACGCTGGACTCCTGTACCCTCCCTACCGGAGCGGTACCGCCAGACTCCAGAACCACAGGAGCCCTGGTTACAGGTGCCCCAGGTCCTCCACTCACTAAGAGATCTTCCTCAAGTGGACTAACAGGACAGCCTAGGTCCCCAACTTGGTGTTCCCTCATGAAACCATCCAAGTCCTGAGGCAGGGTTTCGGGCGTCTGGGGACCCTCGGTCACCCCCTCACTCCTGCTCCACTGAGCCAGGCAGCGAGCCCCTACACCCTCCTCGCTATCCTGGGACCTAGCTGGGCTACACTGAGCCTCCTCCACCACGCTGGGCTGGAGGATCTCTGACCCACTATTGTTGGAATCACTCACTAATGACACTAGAGAACCTCTGGCCCTTTCCCAGCGGTCTGCTTCCTCTGCAAGTTCAAATGGACAAAAAGAGTTATACCTCAACAGGTGTTGGCGCAACCCTGGAGAACAACTACTGAGCATCTGCTCCTTGATAATCATATTTAGTACTCCATCCAAATCCTGCTCCGGGTTAAACACCAACCAGTCCACCAGGGCATCATGACATTCCTCCACAGCCGCCTCCCAAGACTGGTGAGACAGCTTCTTACTGCCCCTGAACTTCAACCTACATTCCTCCTCTCGGGAACAAGGTACCACACTCGGGGAACTGGGACTGGGACTCTCTATACTGCACTTTATATTGCTGCCCCCCCTGGACTCCACCCTCACTGGGGAATCCAGAAAACTACCACTGCGCTCAGGGGACAGGGAAAGGGGTGAGGCGCTATCTTCTACGCTGGACCCAGCAAGGGACTCCCTACCTACGGGGTCCTCACTCTCTACTGGCGTCCAGGTACTGTCATCTTCTTCTGAGTCTTCAGGGCTCCCCACAGACCCACCACCCTCCAGGTGTGAGGCCCGGGCCCTTTCTTCCTCACTGCGCTCACGTTTCCATTCATCTGCTTGCCATCCAATCATGTAGTTCCTCAATTCGTACACAGTGTCTGACTCGCTCACCCCTATGTTTCTCTCTCTACAGAACCTTTCCAACTCCTGCATACTGTAATAAACTAGATCACTGAGATCAAAAGCAGGCTCCATTCTGGCAGACGTTCTAGAGAAAAGATCACACAGGGAACCTAGGGGTCTGAGCTTAACAGGAGTACTCAATTCACAAAAAGATTCAGCAAGCTCTCTAACCCAGAGAACTCACACTCACTTGCCTAGTGCCACTCACCACTCATCCACACACAACCCTCCCCTCGGACTGGTAAGGCAGTTTCTACCATCCCTGATTCCTCAACCTGACCACCACGTGACACAGGTACCAACTCTGGGCGCAGGGCGGGGGACAAATGTACAGGACACTATTACGCTGCCACCACTGGATCCCACCCTCTGGTGAATCCAGAAACACAATGCACTAAGGGGGATGATCTACCCTCCCGAGCTAGGGACACCTAACTCACAGTGCACAAAAACACATTTCCAAAGAAATGACAATTAAAAACAAACTTAGAACAATAATCCCTATACCATGTGATTTATCTAAATGCAGAGTTTTGTAGTGCGGCCAGTTGCCGCTGCGGTACAGCGCAAACGCAAGTCCAAATCCCACCGCTGCCACCAATGTTAGAAATGGGATTTCTGGTTGGCTAGGGCTTGCGCCAAAGCCAGGCAGAAACCACCACTCTAGTCAGGGCAAGGAAGTTACACGCCAAAGATAACCCCTGCTCACCCCCTTGGTAGCTTGGCACGAGCAGACAGGCTTATCCCTGAGGCGATGTGTAAAGCGTTTGCGCGCGCACCCAGCAACAACACCCAAGGCCCACCACAAAGGAAACTCCACACAAGGTATTATATAAAAATAACCTTTGTATTATACACAACACATCAGATAAAATCACACACTTTACAATGTGCCAACAGGCACGGGCAGAATTTACAAGGGATTATATATACAGGGGACAGGGCCACATGGACCACTGTCAGGAATTAGCACTTTGTAGAAATAGCACTTAGAACGTAGGAATAATATTTTAGAACATAGCACATACAATCACTGTAGCACTAAAAATAGAACATATAGCACACAACCAGTAACTACTGGTAACCAGAAAGTACCACCTACGCAACCCTAACCACCTTTAGGAATATCACGCAGGGAACTAGGACCTTACTAGTACCACCTGTACTAAGGAGAAAACAACCACCTAAGTATCACTCTACCTGTAGGGGTCTAAGCACATAAACACAGGATGCATAAAATACATTTAGAGGTGTAAAGCACATGACGCATAAACACATTCAGAGGTGCAGGAAAGGAAACAAGAACACACTAGTATAATTACTACTAGTCAAACAATCTCCAATGCATAAACACAGTTTAGGAAGGAGAATATCATAAAGACATTGCGCAGGCGCAAAAGTACATATATAAAAATCACCAAGCGCCCTAGGGGAGGGCACAACACAAGATAACTGTCCGCAGGCCAACTGGCCTCTCTGGATGCAGAAATACCCAATATACAGCGATATCAGGGAGCGACTATGCAGGCTGCGCAAGCCAGGCGCACAAGGCACAACCTAAACGTGGCAGCTGCCCACTAAGTGCTGGGCAGCTGTAGGGACTGGGGCCTGGGCACCTCTGGGCCCTTAGAACAAATATGGCATGCCTTGGAGCCTCCCTGGGCTCTGCCAAAAAGAATGCCCCCTGTTGGAGTCCCTCTGGACTCAGAAAAGCGAAAGGCTGCCCCACAACGTTAGAGTCCTGCGCAGGGACTCGAGAAATGGTGCCCCCAGACGTTGGAGTCACCTCTGGGACTCAGAATCACCAATGAAATGCCCCCGAATAACGTGGGAGCCTCGTGGGCTCTGCAAACACCTGGGCACCGTGTTAGAGCCTCACGGGGCTCGGTGAACACTTAGTCCCCCTTCGTTGGAGTCCTTCTCATGGACTCGAAAGGAATAATGCCCCCAGAGCCTCACAGGCTCTAAAAACAAGAATGCCCCCGTGGAGCCTTCACGGCTCTTAAGAAAAATGTCCCTGACGTTGGAGCGTGCAACGCGCTCAAGGAATGCTGCCCCCGTATAGGTTGGAGCCTCACAGGCTCGAGGAGCACTGCGCCCGCTCTTCGAGGGAGCGTCCGGCACTCTGAGGCCCACAAGGCTGCCCCCACTCACCGGGACTCTGGCGGCTGCACTTGCGAGGCTCCCTCGATGGATCCTCTGCGCGTCTCCTCCGGCTGGGCTCAGCTTCCGCCCGCGAGCCAGACGACGGACTTCCTCCCTCCAAACCAGGCCCCGCCCACGTCTCGGCGCAGGTTGCCTGGCTTCCTGGATGTCCCGGGCGGCGGCGGTGAATTTAGCACGGGCGAGCGGGGTGGGCTCCCGCCTACGCCTTAAGTCGATAAAGTGGCAGGGTGGCACCCGCCACTGGTAAAATACAGTCAGCAACGGGGTCGGCTCCCGTTTAAGCACGTAGACGCGGGGTAGGCACCCGCTCGTAATCTCGGCCCAAAGAGGGGGGGAATCCCGACACCGGGGATTCCCTGACACGGCAAAGGCGACACAGAAGCGCTCCTAGCGCTACGGCCAAAGGAAAAGCGCTCTGGAAGCGCTGGGGGTACCATAAAAAGCGCTCCTAGCGCTATTTGTAAGATAAAAGCGCTCCCAGGCACTTAGGGGTGCCAGTAGCCACAAAAGTCCAGCAAAGTCCTTCCCTGCATGCAGCAGGGCAGGGGTGGGGGGCAAGGCTAGGCCCAGAGCCAGCTCACTGGGCCTCCAGGCAGGGAGGTAGTCCAAGTGGCGGTCCTCTGGTCCAGCAGCAGCAGCAGCCCCCCTCAGGTAAGATCCTGGCAGAGAACAGTTTCTGTGGGGACACAGCCCCATTTTTATACAGCAAACCCCTTTGTTCTGGGTTCAGGGTGAGGGGGAAAACCAGTCGCAGCTGGTTGGGGAGCACCCTTGATGTGCTCAGCCCCTCACTCTATTCACTGGAAGGGCTAGGGTCGTCAGTCGCACCACAGGGGGTGGGGCCAGCATTGTGTTTGGAAAACCCTGTCCTATTCAGGACCCAGGTGGACTCCTCCCACCCATCTAGCTGCTGATCTCCCCATTCACCACTGGGTGACTCATCCTGACACTGGGGAATCCCTAGCCCGTCACATGACATGACCAGCCAATCACGCGACAGACACACTGCACACAGAAGTGCCCACTTCTAGAAGTGGCACTTCCACACTAGGTACATACACGCCGCACACATCATCACGCAGCATTCACTCCCACGAGTCCGCACATACCAAACTCGGACCTGCACACCCCACGCATCAGGAACTACTAGGGACACATACATTCCCCATGCATTCCTATGGGAGGGCAGGCCTATCTCACCACATGCACTCAGAGCACGCACGCACTTTACCCTGGGACACAGGGAAAGTGCGCAGAAGCCAAAAAAATCACCACACCAAGTCACCAGTAAAAAGCAAAAAAGTTCAGGGGTGAACCTGCCAGAAGGGCCAAGTCCAACAATGGCCATCTTAGTGAGTGCCAGTACTGTATCGACAAGAGGTTGTCTACGCATTGGGATCATTGGAGTGTAGCGGTCAAGTTTCTTGAGGCGCCACTTTGCTGGAAGGTACCATCACAGCAATTATTGTTTTAAGTGTGTCAAGTTTGAGCTTGATTTGGTCTGGCATTTGGGCAGCCTGACAATGGAATCTATGCTTATTCGCATAGCGTGCGTGCATCAAAAGAAAAAAAAACATTTTTGCACAAGGCGTGTACACAGGTGTATGTGTTGAGCTCAAGTCTAGAAAGGCGGGGCCGGCATCGGCCACACCGAAGGAATGGCGGTCGTGCCGGACCCCAATGACCATACAGGGGCGGGCCTGTCGTGTGCATTGATGACGCGACACGCGCGCCCTGCCACTAATTGGTCGAAGTCGGAGGCGTGACCCGGAAGTGATTGAAAGCACTTCCGGGTCACGCACTTGGGCTAATGCCAGGCTGGTTACAACTGGCCTGGCTGGAATTGGGCAATAAAAGGCTGGGGAGCGGCGGAGTCTGCCTCTTTTGCTCGCCACTCCCTCAGCCTGCCATTAGTCACACCAGCCTTGCTAGGAGGCTGTATTTTAATTTCCCCACCCACCGTCCCCTAAAAGCAGGGTTTACAGGGTGTATTGTTAGGAATTTTAATTTTCAAGTTGACATGGTAATGTTTATCATATGTGTGATGATTGTTTCTTTCCCATTGTTTTAGGAGGTTTTTTCCTTGTACAGGTTATGTTTATTGTCGTATTTTTAGTGCTATTTCTTGGTCAGGCGGTAAGGCCATGATTGGTGAGCAGTAAATTGGAGGTCCTTAGAGGGCGGTGCCATTCTTGAATGGGATCGCCCAAGGGGGAGGGACAAGTGGTCTCTCCTAGAACTCCAGGGGCAGTTACAGCTGGTTGGCTGAATGGGTGTGGGGAGGGGGACTTACGCTTTCCGGTAGGCTGCTTGGCCACCCCGCACATGCACAATGGCCCAAATAAATGGCGCATAACTGCAAGGGCCCCATTATGGAGAGAATCTCCAGGGCGTATGGGGGTGACCTGGGGGGGAAGTACCCTCACGAGGAATGGGCCCCCTGCGCATGCGCACTCCGGTTGGAGTGCGGGCATAATTTGATAAGGATCTGGCGCCAGTTATTGACCTTGCCGTAGGCTCACAATAGGGATACACAGAAAAATAAAATGTTGTTATTATGATTATTGATTATGGTATGTTTAGATTTGGATAGGAATGCCTTTATATTAGAGATATGTTAAGGTTAGCCATCTGACATCTGCACCTATCAATGTAATCAATGTAATGTAATGGTTTTCTGCATATTGTGTAAATATTGTATATTCATTTTTGTTTGAAATTTGTTTTGTAAATAAATACAGTCGGGGGGCTTACGACCCCCAATCCAAAAATCTTCTCATGTTTTCTTGATATTGACAGGGGAGGAGGGGGTCGAGGTAGCACCTGGCCATATGTGACTTCTCTTGCCAGGGTAGGAAGTATTGTGTTTTTGACACCTATATGCATGGGCAGATACACATTGAGACCATAATTTTTCAGGGGCTACAGCACTGATCTGCACAGCTGAGCAACGTTGTTCTGTAGGACATGTTAGCACATTTGTGTGTTTTGCATTAAGGACACCTTTAATATTTTGTCTCTTTCCTTCTCATCAAGTTGCAGATCACATAATTTTTTTCCCAGACAATAACATTGTGAGCATTACTGTTTTTGGTAGCCACATTGTAAGGGTACAGAATACACTGTAAGGTATTATCACGGTTAGATATTCTTGTGAGTGTTCTATCTGCATACTATGCAGGCAGTTACCCCACCTACACCTTTTTTGAAAATGACGGATGAATGGGGGTTAACAATATCTGGCAAAGTATGTATCCTGTAGGTTGTGCAACAGGCAGGGTTATTTTGCCAAGGTGTGTCAATCAGCCAAGGCAAACAAACTGACATCAGTCAAATGTGTTATGGATATTGATGTTCAAGAAGAGGAAGATGTAAGCATCACTAAAGATTTTAGGGATATGGTTTTGGATGTCCAAACTGAAGAGTTAATTATGGGTGATCCTGAAATGTGTGTGGATCCATATGTGGGAATCATGGTTGGCGACAAAGAGGTGAAGTTTTGGTGGATTCTGGTACGTGCATTACTATGATCATGCAAGAGCTATATGAAAGTGTGTGGTCCAGCAGACCACTAATACCACCAGATAATAGAGCAGTGTAGATGGGACATTACTTAGTGTGGGCACATTGAGGCCATTGAGGCCATCTTAGAATTCAAAGGTCGTAGGATAGCGGGAAAGGTATATGTAGTCCACAAGGGATGTATACAAAATAAAAACAGTACTTCTTTTGTAACAAGATCCGATTTTTAATGTACCACAATGTTAATATCTTTAATGCCAGTTATATCAAAAACGTAACTCCTCTGTCCCTCACCCACCCCCTTCGTGTCCTGAGTCCTTTATCTGTGCTCTCTTCTTAAGCTCAAGAACCATCATGCTGTATGCAGTATATTTTATCCAGCTTCAGAATTTCCTACCCACGCCCCTTCTTTACCCGGATTTTGTTGTATATTGCCCCCCTCTTCTATTTTCCCACCTTGAGGGTCTCTCAAGTCTGCAATCATCGCGGATCTCGCCTGAATATCATCTTCAAGTTTTTCAACATTTCAATTTTTTTTCATTCGGTTCAATTCAGCCGTCACCCATTCATTCAGATCTCTTAACCAATTATTTATAACCGGTGGAATCGTGCTTACCATGAAATAGCCACTCTTATTTTTGCGAGAACCAGCCCCAGGAGTACAATCTTTCTGCTTAGCTTTTTCTGTTTTGGTCTGGGAATTAAATCCAGAAGGAGGGAACGTATTGTCCTAAGAATGTATCACTCTGTAGCCTTATGTATTTTCTGTAGCACTCTTTCCCAGAAGAGATTTAAGCTCCGGCATGCCCATATCAAATGAACAAAGCAAGCTACTGATTCACCACATTAAGGGCAAGCGTTCAAACGTTCCAGATACATTTTACTTAATCTGTACAGTGTTAAATATACTTGATGTACTATGTTATATTGAATTAATTTAAACCAGCATTGGAACTCACTTCCCGTACCCCCTTGCACTCTTGCCCAGTCCCGTTCAGATATGGGTTCCCACGATTCCTCCTCCTACCTTGACTGTATCAGAAGGGCTGTAACAGGAGTGCTCTATAAATATGGGAACTTAGGCAACGTCACCCCACCATAGATAGAAGCGTCATTAGCACTGCTGTACTAGGGGGCTCCTCCTGGAAGGAGACCCACACCTCTCAGGTCACCGCCATAATCTTCCCATACTGTAGGAATTGTCCCGCTCCTAATTCGAAAGTAGCCACAGCTTCCTCCCGAGTCAGAAACCTGCCGTTACTAAACAGATCCACCATTGTGTGACATCCACCGTCCTTCCAGCATTGGACCGACATGGATACTGTGATTTCTTTTTTAAAGGTTCTTATAACCCATAATGGCATGTCTGGGGAATAGGGTGTACTCTCACCATGTGTCTAATTATATATGGGTTTTCTTTTGAGATTGCAGTCCCCATCATAAGTTACTCAGGTAGGGTTTTTTCCCATAGGTGCCCGCCAGTAGTCTTTTTTCCCAATTATTATCATCCTCCAGCCAATGAACTTGTGTGTTGCAATTGTGCCGGTATGTAATAAAGGTTCATACAGGGGAGTTCCAAACCTCCATCCTCCCATTTCTGTTGGAGGGTTTCTAGTTTCACCCATTTACGTTTCTTGCCCAACAGAAATTCCACATATAAACTTTCCAAACCACAAAATATTACTTAAATATTTCATTCAAGGAGTGCTGTAGGGTATAAAGGCATCGGTTAGTATTATCATTTTTATGATTGCAACTCTTCCCATCAAGGAAAGAGGCAGGGAATTCCAGAATTCCACTGAGGCACGGATACCTTCTGCTATTTTCCCTCTGTTATGCACCAGAAATAGTGGGGCTGAATACCACAATCGAACTCATAAATATTGTATATACTCTGTTTTCCAAGGCAGACCCACCTCTGAGTGGATCCTGGTTGGCACCTGTGTCAGTCTCCCGATTGGGATTAATTTTGATTTCCCGAGGTTTATCTGGAGACCGGAGAACACTCCAAATTTTTCCAAATCTTTTAAAAGTACCGGCATCGCATGAATTGGATGTCTTAAGTAAACTAACATATTGTCTGCGTATATGGATATGACATGTATTGTATCTCCCAAAGGGATTTCCCAATCCTCCATACTCTTTCTTAGCGTAATCGTCAAGGGCTCTATTGCCGCCGCAAATAGCAGTGGCGACAAGGGGCATCTCTGCCTTGTTCCCCTGGTCAAGCTGAATTTGACGGAAACCCCTCCCGTGAGGCGTACTTGGGCCGTTGGGTTCGTAGATAACAATTGAACCAACTGGAGAAACCCAATCGCATCCATATTTTTCAGAGGACTGCCCATATGTATTCCCACTCCACCGATATCCAGCATTGCAAGAGCACAGTCTTCTGTCTGTAGTATCGGGGCATGCCAAATATGTGCCATTCTTCTCAAGTTATTATGAGTAGTGTTCCGCCTTGGTATAAACCCCGCCTGGTCTGGGTGCATCAACCACGGTATGTGAGGCAATAACCTGGCTGCTAGAATCCCGCTCAATAATTTCATGTCTGTTAGATTTGGCGGTCTCCAGTTGGCAGAGGTAGGTACCTTTGACCAAATAGGGACCCTTGCGTCTAGGCAGGGTAAGGGGGTTTACTCCTAAAATAACCCCTGCTCACCCCCTTGGCAGCTTGGCACGAGCAGACAGGCTTATCTCAGAGGCAGTGTGTAAAGCATTTGTGAACACATACAGTAATCCAGTGACAACACTACAGATGGACACCACACAAGTTGTCGTATAAAAATAAGTATTCTTTATATAGAGTTATCACAAGACCATAAACGACAAAAATCCACAATACTGTACTTAAAATGGTAGAATTAGCTTAGTTCTCTTTAGATGGTAAATGCAACACTTTGAGTTCAATGTACCTTTGGATGCGTAACACTATACAATGAAAGTGTTGCAGGGAAGGTGATGCGTCGGTTCCTTACATGAAGGAACGGTGATGCGTCAGTTTCTTACTGCACTTCCATGATGCAATGAAGATCTGGTGCGATGAAACAAAGATTGCGTCTTTACCTTGATGCGGCACGATGCGTGCACGCCCGACGGCCGTGCGGCGACTTGACGTTTCTTCTGAGCCGCATCAGGCCCTGCAACACGCTTCTCCGGTGATGCAAGACGCTTCGGCGATGGGATATGACAGCTGCAGGTCACTGCCATAATCTTCCCATACTGTAGGAATTGTCCCGCTCCTAATTCAAAAGTAGCCACAGCTTCCTCCCGAGTCAGAAACCTGCCGTTACTAAACAGATCCACCATTGTGTGACATCCACCGTCCTTCCAGCATTGGACTGACTTGGATACTGTGATTTGTTTTTTAAAGGTTCTTATAACCCATGATGGCATGTCTGGGGAATAGGGTGTACTCTCACCATGTGTCTAATTATATATGGGTTTTCTTTTGAGATTGCAGTCCCCAACATAAGTAACTCAGGTAGGGTTTTTTCCCATAGGTGCCCGCCAGTAGTCTTTTTTCCCAATTATTATCATCCTCCAGCCAATGAACTTGTGTGTTGCAATTGTGCCGGTATGTAATAAAGGTTCATACAGGGGAGTTCCAAACCTCCATCCTCCCATTTCTGTTGGAGGGTTTCTAGTTTCACCCATTTACGTTTGTTGCCCAACGGCAATGGGATGCGACAGCTGCAGTGGCGACACCCTTCTTCAGTGATGCGATGACAGCGGCTGCGGTGGCGACACGCTTCTCCGGTGATGCGAGACGCTTCGGTGATGCGATACGACAGCTGCAGCGGCGACACCCTTCTTCAGTGATGCAACGACAGCGGCTGCGGCGGCGACACATTTTCCAGTGATGCGAAACACTTCTGCGATGCGAAGCGACAGCTGCAGCAGTGTCACCCTTCTTCAGTGATGCGACGACAGTGGCTGCGGCGGCCACATGCTTCTTCGGTGATGGGCGCTTCCAGCTCCTTGTGACACGCAGTCCCTCAGAAAGCCCAACACAACTGCAGGCACTTCCAAAGAACTCTTGGGGAGCTGGTTGGTGAAGTTTGTTGTCACTGAGACTTCAGCAGGAGGCAAGCTCTTTCTCAAGCCCTTGGAGATCCTTCACAAGTTAATGAAAGTACACACAAAGTTCCTCTCTCCTCTTTTTAGCAGTTCGGCAACCACTGCAGGCCAATCCCTCAAGCTTAGGGATAGTCTCTCCCCAGTCTCTCTGGTTCCTCTCCTCTGCAAAGGTTTCTTCTTGTTTCCTAAAAGTGATCTAAAGTTCTAGGGTCTGGGTCCCCCTTTTTATACACATTTTCTCTTTATTCTCTGAAGGCAGAGAGGCCTTTGCCTAGTCCAAACCAGTTCTGGTCAGTCCTGAAGCACTCTGTTTACATGACTCCTTCTTTCCTTTCACAATGCAGGGCAGGGATATTAGACGTGCCACAGGAGGTGGAGTCAGCATTGTGGAGGGAAGGCACAGCCCTATTCTGGTCCCAGGTGCAACTCCTCCTACCCATCTACATGCAGATCTCTCTATTCAGCCCTGTGCTGACTCACCCTGTCTCCTGGAATCCCCCCTCTGTCACTCAAACTCCAGACAAGGAATAAACAACGTAGCAGAGGCAGGCTTGGATGGTTAGACAAGAAAATACCTACTTTATAAAAGTGGTATTTTCAAACACAGAATGTTAAAACCAACTTCACTAAAAGATGCATTTTATCATTCTGAGTTCAGGCATACTTAACTTGAATTTCTACCTAGTTCCCTGGGTCAGTTAGGATTATAAGATGTAATAATCAAACTGCCCATTCTGGCCTATGGGGAACAGTTAAACTTGCAATAGTGAAAAACGAAAATGGCTGTAATTCACTATTAGGACATGCCGCACACACCAGGGCATCTCCTACCTTATACTTACAATGCGCCCTGCCCTTGGGCCTACCATAGGGGTGTCTGATATGAAGAAAAGGGAAGGTTACCAGACTGGCAAGTGAGTGCACTTGCCCAGTCAACATGGCAGTACCAGACTGCACACAGGCTTTGTAATGGCAGACCCGAGACACACCTTTACAGTCTGCTTCTGTGGGTGGCATAACCAGTGCTGCAAGCCCACCAGCAGCATTTGATTTACAAGCCCTGGGCACACACAGTGCACTGTACTAGGGTCTGACAAGTAAACCAAATAAGCCAATCATGGAGTCACTAATCCATACATCAATTTACAATAGGGAGAGCAAATGCACTTTAGCACTGTTCAGCAGTGGTAAAGTGCCCAGAGTCATAAAACAGCCAACAACAGGTCAGAAAAAATACAGGAGGAATGGAAAAAGTTCAGGGATGGCCCTGCAAAAAGGGCCAAGTCCAACACAACCCCCTTCCAGCCAAAACACAGGGTAGACCAATCATTACCTTGACGGGCTTCCCTACTTTGGGCGATAGAACATGGACCTGGCCCGCAACTGCAGGGGCATACTCCAGTTCTACGCCAATCTGAACCTATTTGAATCCCTCTGTCTATACTCTCAGGGCCCACCAACCTAACCCATGTGGAACCCTTCTCCTCCCCTGTGGACACCATCTGTGTGGCACCTAACCTTAGTTTGT
The DNA here is from genome assembly GCF_964204655.1 of Triturus cristatus. Lineage (NCBI taxonomy): Eukaryota > Metazoa > Chordata > Amphibia > Caudata > Salamandridae > Triturus > Triturus cristatus. The sequence goes on from NC_140587.1 coordinate 761,941,767, forward strand.
TCACAGGTGTGTCCCAACAGACAGATAGCCAGCCACAGTGGCCACTGACCGCAGTCAATGATGAGACCCAGGCCTTATGCCTCTCAGGGGTCTCAAACCTCTGTGGCATCAGAGAGCGGGGGGCAGTAGCCCCAGCTGCTTGGCACCCTTTGTCCACTCTCCCTCCTGTCAGGTCAGGTAAGACATCCTGATGCTGACCTACCAGCCCGGGCCTGTACCCGGCGCCTGGACAGGAGACTGAGGTGGGCTTTCCCACACCCAGTCTTCTTCCTCCTTGGGGCTCTGTACCCTCCCACTTGGAGTGGTACCCCCTTCCAGAATTGTTAGGTTGCCTGTAGCAGGTGTCCTGCACAATTCGCCCACCAGTTCAGGGGTTCTATCCTGCAACTGGGCTTCCAGGTCAGGGGGGACACCCTGAGCCTGGCCCTCCAACCTAGGGTCTCAGTTGAACCGGGGTCAGAGGCAAGGACTCCCTCTGCACCCCCTTCCAGAGTACTGCATCCTCCCATCAGGAGCGGTAGCCCCAGAAGACAAACCGGTAAGGACACTGTTTACAGATGTCCCACCCTCCTGGTCAGACAACACCTGAACCTGGCTTCCCAACCCAAGGACCAACTCCTGCGGTTGAACAATTACCCGGTGCACCAGGACTTTATCGGGAGCACATATGCCCCCCGAGGCTGACACATAACTCATGTGTCGTGTGACAGTCTGCCTGGTGCAAATCTCCCTACTCCTGTCCCTCTGACAGTGCGTGAAGATCCTCCAGGACAGAAGTGAAGTCCCCATGGTCATTCACCAGTGACTCAGCTCTTCTGGCTGGCCCCTGACCCACTGGTTCTTCCACTGGGGACTCTTCCCTCCTCTCACCCCTCAATCTGGACTTCTGTACCCTCCACTTAGGAGTGGCACTGCCAGACACCAGAACTGATGGAGGCCTGCTTACAGACACTCCCAGTTCACCAGACACTAGGGGATCCCCCACAGCAGGCAGCCCCTCAGGACAGACTAGGCTCCCCACCTGGTGTTCCCCTAAAGAACCATCCAGGCTCTGAGACTGGGTTTCGGGCACCTTGGGACATGCAGCCCCATACTCACTCCTCCACTGAGACAGGATGTGAGTCCCTACACCCCTCCCACTATACTGGGACCTAGCTGGGCTACTCTGAACCTCTTCCCCCACCTCACTTGGTTGGAAGAAGCCTGAGCCACCTTCTTTAGGATCACCCCAGATACCTCTTCAGATCCTCTAACACACAGCCAGAGGTCTGTCTCCTTGGTGAGCTCCCTGGGGTCAGAGAACTCACTTTCCAACAAGTGTTGGTATAGCTCTGGAAAACAGGGACTTACAATATGCTCTCCCACAATTGGATCACATAGCCCCCTGCAAGGGTTAACCAAACTATCCTTCACCTCACCATCCAGTGCCTCGCATACGTACTCCTCACCACTCTCCTGAGATTGGCAAGACAGCATCTGACTGTCTCTGTCACTCAACCCACACTCTTCTTGGTGGGCTTCACACTCACATACCAGGACTTCAACTTTGGGGGAACCCCTCCCCCTGCACCTCTCATCTAGAGTCAGTAGAGTGTCCCTGCCACCACTAGGACCATGAACCCCTGCATCAGTTTCCCCATTCTCCTCAGGGACACTGCGCACCACTGGAGCTGCCTCATGTCTTTGAACCTCCTGGTGTATGTTAACCCCCTCCTTCAAGTCAGGCACCACATCTCTGGGTGTATGTACTGCTCCCTCAGCACTAGAAAATTCAATTTTGCTGCCACCATCTGAGCTGGACTCCACCTCCACCTCCAACTCAGCAAAGCTCACTTCCCAAATTTCTTCATCTTGGGCTAAGGCCCTTTTGGCCTAATCAAGATGTCTCAGCTCCTCATCAATCTCTCTCAGCTTCTGGTCACAAGCCAGAAACCAGTAATCTTCCGCTGTTTCTTCCTCATTTTTAGAGAACTCCTACTCTTTAGACTCAACTGGTAGTGTTGCCTTCCAGTGGGGTAACTCATACTGAAATAGGGATGCCTCTAGATCCTGCTTGGATCTTCTCTTCACAGGCAGGCCTCTTTCCTTGAAAAACACGTAGTTCTTTCATTGTGTAGACAAACATGTGCCAGAAGTCGAGTTCCATTTTGCAACAACTAACCAGAGTCATAGTATCAACAATACTTCCAGGAGGACACCAGAAAACAGAAAAACAGTATGTGGTTGTGTTTGGTCTGCATTCACTAGTAGTGTACACCCATCACTGTATATGAGTCACAAATGCAAGTCCAGAATCCTCACCGCTGACCACCAATGTTAGATTTAGAGGTCTCTAGTTGGCAGAGGTAGGTACCTTTGACCAAATAGGGACCCTTGCATCTAGTCAGGGTAAGGGCTACACTCCTAAAATAACCCCTGCTCGCCCCCTTGGTAGCTTGGCACAAGCAGACAGGCTCATCTCAGAGGCAAGTCTGTAAAGCATTTGTGAACACATATAGTAACCCAGTGACAACATTACAGATGGACACCACACAAGTTATAGTATAAAAATAAGTATTCTTTATGTAGACTTATCACAAGACCATAAATGACAAAAATCCACAATACTGTACTTAAAAAGGTAGAATTAGCTTAGTTCTCTTTAGATGGTAAATGCGACACTTTGAGTTCAATGTACCTTTGGATGCATAACGCTATACAATGAAAGTGTTGCAGGGAAGGTGATGCGTCGGCTCCTTACACGCAGGAACGGTGATGCGTCAGTTTCTTACTGCGCTTCTGTGGCGGTGCGACACGCAACGCCGTGACGGGATGAATATCCGGTGCGATGAAACAAAGATGGCGTCTTCTCCTTGATGCGATACAATGCGTGCATGCCCGGTGGCCGTGGGGCGACTCGACGATTCTTCTGAGCCGCAGCAGGCCCTGCGACACGCTTCTCCGGTGATGCAAGATGCTTCGGCGATGCAATGTGACATCTGCAGCGGCGACACCCTTCTTCAGTGATGCGACAACAGCGGCTGCGGCAGCGACACACTTCTCCAGTGATGCGAGACGCTTCTGCAATTCGAAGCGACAGCTGCAGCGGCGACATCCTTCTTCAGTGATGCGATGACAGCAGCTGCAGCGGCGACACGCTTCTTCAGTGATGCACGCTTCCAGCTCCTTGCGACATGCAGTCCCTCAGAAAGCCCAACACAACTGCAGGCACTTCCAAAGAACTCTTGGGGAGCTGGTTGGTGAAGTCTGTTGTCCCTGAGACTTCAGCAGGAGGCAAGCTCTTTCTCAAGCCTTTGGAGATCCTTCCCAAGTGGGTCTGACAAGGAAGCCAAACAAGCCAATCATGGAGTCACTAATCCATACTTCAATTTACAATAGGGATAGCATATGCATTTTAGCACTGATCAACAGTGGTAAAGTGCCCAGAGTCATAAAACAGCCAACAACAGGTCAGAAAAAATACAGGAGGACGGCAAAAAGTTCAGGGATGACCCTGCAAAAAGGGCCAAGTCCAACAATGTCTAAATTCAGGAGTGAGATCGGTATATATGATCAGGGCAGAACTGGGTTTTTATCTGGTTTTCAAATCATAGAAACGAACACTTCTTGCATAGATTTAGGCATGGATTGTTTCTCTCTTGCCTCATTATAAACTTCTAACAGTTTATCGTCTAGAAACGGTGCAAATCCCTGATAAAATTTTGCTGAGAGGCCATCACTTCCTGGGCACTTGGCTGTTTTGAGGCGTCTAATAGACATAATAATTGTTCTTTAGTTATGGGGCTGCCAGGGCTTAAGCTTCCTCAGGGTCCAGCTGGGGTATCTTAGTTTGATCTAAGTAGGTTTGCGTTATATCTGGGGGGGTATAGATATAGTTTGATAGGTGTTAGATAGATGTTGGGCTAATATATCTATAATTACCACCTGGGTACAAATTAAATCTCCTTTCCAGTCTTGAAATTGCAATATCGGGAAGGGTGTGGATTCAGACTTAATCTAGCAAAATTCCATATGGAGGCGTTGTCAATACGCTATGTATTTATGTTTTTCCAGATTACCCCAGGAAGTCATAAGTGCTTTGCGAGTCGCCCGCCATTGCTCTGAGGCATGTGGATATCTGAGTAGAGCCACTTCCAGAGTACTTAGCCTCTGTTCCTGTACCTGAATGTCCCATTCCAACTGCTGCCTAAGCCCATGGGATGTTTGAATAGATACCCCTCTAAGCCCAAACTACGTTGCCTCCCATTCCATTTCCCTGCTGGATGCAGTTCCCCAGTTTTCATCGAAGTAATGGGAAAGAGGTTCCATAAGGCTTGCTGCAAACAGGGGATCTTGCAATGCTTCTGCCCAAAGGCACCATAGCGTATCGCCGGTCAAGCCCTGCTCCCTCATTGAGGCTCAACAGGAGAGGAGAATGGTCTTTTCTCCGTTGCTACTCAGAAACTATTTCCAAAGTGAAGATCACCATTCCAAAAAAGTACCATTGAGTGGGAGTGCCTTTATGGGGATTTCGCAGTATATTTTACCAATTCATATGTTATGGTGACTGACCCACGGTCCACCACCTCCAAGACCTTTAAAGTGTCTAACCACACCCTGACAAAAGTTCTCACATTTCACTTTCTGGGGCTGCTATTTGATGTTAATAACAACTGGAAGCCCCTGATTGAAGGAAGGAAATCGGAGTTGGCTAAAACCATGGGGGCTGTGGCTAGCTTCAATCGCAGGCTGCGTTCTTGGTCACCATGTGTACTTCTAAAGATCTGCTAGGCCAAATGTTTGTCTTAGATCTGGTATGGCAGCAAGGTCTGGGGATATGTGAAGATTGACAAAATGCAGACAGCAGAAAATCTATTTCGAAGATGGATTGTGCAGGTTCCTCATAGCACCCCTCAGTACAAGTTATCTAGCTGATCTAGTTGCTCTTAGTCCACTCCTGTGTTGGATCAAGAACTTGATCGGAGAGGATCTAAAGGTTAATAGATTGATCCTCATGGATTGGTTGTTCCTTGACTTTGCGGATCTAATCCCCTAGATAGCTTAGGTCAAGGCAGCTTTTCCAACCCTATGTAGGGTGGATATATTTTTTAATCCCTATTCATTTTTGCTCCCAGATCTGAAAAGAATATGGAAGCTGTTTCTTTCTTGAGCGGGCATTGCCAACCAGGGAACAGTCCAAACTGATAAAGCCATCAGTGTGGGGGCATATGATTTTAAAGACTGTTCAAGGTATGGAGCCCTGCGTAGCACAGGTATCTGACATTCATGATAGTTTTTAATTGGCCAGGTTCAGGTTTAACTTGCTACACCACCACCTAGCCACACTTGGAGGATGAGACCAACCTGGCCCTATGGTTGTGACAACATACTTCCGCAGGATGCTTTACATTTTAGTAGGCCTAGAAAGCACTTTATTGTCCCACTGTTGAAATCTTTGAACATCACCCAAGCTTGACCTGCTCTTATATCCCTGCATATGCTCCATAATGAATATGTTTTATTTGCTATTTCCTGTTTTTATGAGCTGGAAATGAGATTTAGGCACTCTAGACTTGACTGATTTATGCACTGCCGTTAACGGGGTGTTACTATTATTTTATTTGTGATTTCTTAATTATGGATTTATGTATATGTCCTATATAAACATGTTTTTTGTGAGGTTATGTGCTCTTTCATGTTTTTTTCTGTCAACTAAATGATGAGTGGGAGACTATGCAGTCACACACGCACGCATCTTAGAGGGAGTTATTGTCATGCCTGGCCTGAAGTGTTACATATCAGTTTCTCAGCTAATTTGATCAATGTTAAATAGTGAATATTTTACTGCTGACTCACATATACTAATTAATATTTAGGCAGTTTGCGCTGTTTGGGTGCACTTACTAGTTGACCATGCATTCTTTATAAAGTAATGCCTTTACCAAGCAGTCTTTACCACGCAGATGCCTTTAAAAACACATACCTTTACCGGGCTCGTCTTTACCATGCATGTCTTTACCATACATAGTAGCGAGTAAAGGTCAGTATTTTTATATTTTAAAGAAACTTTTAAAAGTAATTTTCGTATCTGGAATAAAATCAGGTGGTTTATATTTAAACAGAAATTATTTTAACTTAAAGTAATACAAATATATTAAAATAAATTTGAATTTTATTAATAAATAATGTATAAATATTAATGCTAAAAAACAACAAATAACTTTTAGGTGCAGGATCTTGAGGTGTAGGGGTATGGGAAAATATATATGTTTAAAATAGTAATATAATTTTTCTAACATTTAGGGCCTCATGTAGGTAGCCAAATACCGGTCGGTAATTATACCGTTACCGACCGGTATTTAGGCTTTTGGTATGTAGGGGGACAATTTCTGTATTCGGAATTTACCGAATCGGTAAAATTACCGAATCGGTAAAATTACCGATTCGGTAATATTACCGAATCGGTAATTTTACCGAATCGGTAATTTTACCGATTCGGTAAATTCCGAATACAGAAATGAGATGTAGGGGGAGTGTGTGGGTGATGTTTTGAGTCGGTATTTACCACCAACTAATAGTTGGTGGTAAATGAAGAATGGATGTGGAAATGCATTTCAAAGCGCCTACAAGTGTGCAATGTGGCAGACATACATGCCCTTAGGGCATGTATGTGTGCCACATGTGCACACATGGCCGTTTCAGGGGTGCAACAGGGTGTCATTGTGACACCCTGCCACCCTTGCATGTGTTCCCCCCATTACCGAATCGGTATTTACCGATTCGGTAATGAGGCATACCTTCCCATCAATGGGAAGGTATGCCTCATTACCAAATCGGTAAATACTGATTCGGTAATTACCGACTCACTCCGATTCGGTAACATTTACCGAATTTTTACCTACATACACTTTACCGATTCTTAAATACCGAATCGGTATGATTCGGTATTTTAGAATCGGTAAAGTGTATGCCACCTACATGAGGCCCTTAAAGTTAATTATTAAATAACTATTACTAAAATAAATGCACACAATTTTTTTTTTAAATCCTTTGGTTGACATGGCCATGACAAACGTCTTCAAAGACTTTTACTCACACTTATACACAGTTCAAACTTTAAATCTCACTGTCGGAGCCCAGTACTTCCAATCGACGTGAACAACACCCCTCACCTCGGACCAATCTGCATCCCTAGATGGGGAGATTCATAGAGAGGAAGTCATATCAGCCATCTCTCTGCTTAAACTTGCAAAGTCACCCAGCCCACATGGGCACTCAGCAGCCTTTTACAAGTCTTTCTGTCCTATTCTAGCGCCTATACTGACGTAAATATTTAACTCCTTCGCTGGCCCTGGGGTGATCCCGGCCTTGATGCTGACAGCCTCCATAATAGTCATCCCAAAGCCAGGTAAACACAAAGCACAATGCAGCTCATACAGACCCATTTCCCTCCTATATATAGACCTGAAACTATTCACGATTATCAAAACACATAGGCTTAACCCATACATTCCCTCTATAGTTGACCCAGATCAAGCAGGCTTCATACCCCGGAGACAAACAAGTGACAATACTAAGTGTGAGAAGTTGGCCTGGTATATGCTGTCCACTAGTTATAGTGGGCACCTTGCACAAGTCCAAACAACCCCTTATTGATGATAGGTTAAAGACAACCTTTATTGAAAGCTATCCTAGTGGTAACTATGGAGAGCAGCCTTCAGGCTAAGTCTTGAAGGAATGTAAAGCAGCTTGTTTTACCAGTATATAATCTCTTAAGTGGCTAAATGAAAGGAGATCACATTAGGTATATATATAAAATATATGTATTTATTACTAAACACACCCCTCTAGTCTCTTTATGAGGCTATAGGCAAAAGCACATAAGTTACACTTCAAATAGACAGTAAAGTAGAGCGATATACACGTTAGGCCCTAGGAGCGAGCCAAACCATATACTAAAATAGTGGTATAAGAACCATGACTTAACTGGACACAAGGCCTAGAGCCTTTAGAATCGCTGGGACCCCAAGGAACCACCCAAGGTAGTGACACAGTGAACCCAAGGGGGCCGTGTGCAGTGTGAGAACACAGCCGCGAGCGCCCGTTAGCTTCTATGGGGAAAGTCATGGTTAGATTTTTAAAGATAAAAGACATTTAGAGATGGACTAGGACCAAACCCTCTTGGACTTAGACAGTTCTAGGGTCAACACCAACGGGAGCACCGGAGTACTCGAGTTACCTAACCCAGGAAAACCGGGTGCATAGGTATTAAATGGTGTTGGGTCGCGTCGTCGTTTTCAATAGGAGCTGGCAAAGAAGTGCTGCTGCCGGAAAGATGCGAAGTGTCCGAAGAGATCCAAGCCTGGATCGAAGATGTGAAGAACCTGAAAGCAGAGGGGACTGAGTCTGGGTCACTTGCCAGTGACCAGTGACCAGGGGCACGATAGAAGAATGCCCACCGATGTTGGGTGTTTCAGGTGAAAGAGGTGAAGCTTGACTCTTCAGCCACAAGGACCAGGAGCCATCGAGGACAACCAGGAACTGGATTCGAGCTGTCCCACAAAGGATGTCGAGTGCTGCAGTGTCGGTGCCTGGATTGGACTCAACAAGCCTTGGCAACAGCAACCCATGCAGAAAGGAGAAAGATGCTTTGGTGCGGACCAGCAAGGTCCGAGGGACTCCCCCAGTGAGGAGGAGTGAGGGCATGTCTGGAGCAACCAGGGAAGCCCAAAGAAAGTCAGAGTTACCTTCACAGGGACCCACCAGTTGATGGACCAAGTGCCCATTATAACTAGTGGACAGCATATACCAGGCCAACTTCTCACACTAAGCACATCCTGCTTTTCATTGAAAAGGCCTCCAGCGCTCAAGGGGAATACATGCTGCTAGCAATTGAAGCAGAGAAGGCCTTCGATAGTGTTCACTAGCCCTATCTTGAACAGATCCTCATGCATTTTGGCTTTGGAGAAAAGTGTAAGACACAAATCCTCAACTGTTACCATGCACCCATGGCGACGGTTCCGATCAAGGGCTACACTTCCACAACCTTTCCAATCTACATGGGCACACGCCAGGGATGCCCCCTGTGTCCTCTACTCTTTGCTCTTTACATAGAGCCAAAGGCCCAAAGAATATGAGATCACCCCGAAATCACTGGGGCGACATCCGGAGATGATCGTCATTCCATCAGCTTGTACGCAGGCGATGTGATAGTGACTCTAGATAGAAAGGCCTCAGCCTTGCCGGCTTTCCTGGGAGAGCTCCTTTGGGGCCGCCTCGGGTTTCCGGATTAATGTCAGGGAGTCACAGGCACTTAGCCTTTCCCTGCCGACACAGCTAGTGGAACAAGTGGCAAACCAATATCCCATTCAATGGGCTACTGAGATGATGCTGTACCTGGGACTCAACCTTGCCACAACCACACAAGAAACGGCTACCAACAACGATCTATTATTGTTTAGGCAAATTCATAATGACTTTGGGAGGTGGAAGTGCTTTCAGAGTTCCTGGCTAGGGAGGATAGCGACAATCAAAATGACTACCCTTCCGAAGATACTCTAGCTCTTCCAGACCCTCCCCTTACCGCTGCCCCCGGGTACGATTACCAAACTCCAAACAGAACTCCCACAATTCATTTGGAAGACTTTGAGCTTTCTCCCTCCGGAGGCTGGGGCCTTGGGTATCCTTGACCTTCATCTATATTACCAGGTGGTGCAGCTACGCTACCTAGTCGAGCTGAGCTGAGTCTGAGAAGCATTGGCTGTTTCAGGGTAGGGTGATGTCTCTATTGAAGGTCCCCTTTTTAAAGAAGGTGCAGAGACCACAGAATCTATATCTATCCCCGATCACGAGGGTGACAATGACAGCCTGGGACCAGACTGGCACTAGACATGGACTAACTACTTTTCCATCTCCTATGACCCCAATGTTCGACATCCCAGACTTTGCCCCTGGATGAGGTAGAGGGGTTTGCAGAGTGGAGACAATCGACGTGCTGTTCCATGGGCCACCTATTCGATACCATGGGTGTGTTCTCCTTCCCCCAGATAAGTGAAGAGTATTGGCTTTAGGAGTCAGAAAGAATTCACTACCTACAATTAAGACATTGGATTGTACACCCACAACAGCACCATCATCCCAATACAAGAGATGGCTTCTCGCTAAATCTTCAGGTAAAGGTCTAACATCCACATTGTATGCATTCTTGATCCAACATAATAAACATGCATATAATGCTGGTCAGGCTAGGTGGGAGGATAAACTAGGAAGAGTATTGAGTGTTAAGGAATAGGGAGAGATATCACAGAGAGCTAGACACATGGCTAGTAGTAATGCCCTCACAGAAACACTCAAAAAAGTAGCCACGTACTGGTACTATACTCCAGTAAGACTCAACATGGTCAAACCCACACAAAATGTGGACTGCTGGCAGAAATGTGGGATGCGGGGGACTCTGATGCAAATATTGCGGGAGTGCCTGCAACTCCAGCAGTACTGGTTGCAGGTATTTGATGACATAGATAACCATCGGAAAACCTAACTGCTGCGATTCCCCGCATACATACTTCTGGGTCTTCCAAACCCACTAACATACCCTTTGAAATCTAGACGTGGGCGGTAAATTGACATGGCACTGGGAGCTGTCATCCAAAACATTCTCAGCCACTGGGGCACATTGCAGACCCTCACTCACACTAGCTGGCTTCATAGGCTATGGCATATTTTGGGAATGGAAAAGATCACACTGACCCTGGCCGGGCAGGAATCCTCATTCAGGGATCAGTGGGGCACATACATGTCCTTGCTCTCACAGGAATTCAGGGAATTGACATGCCCAAGATACCTCTGATTATTGCGTCTACCAGAGATGAACCAGCCGCCACTAATTCCATATCACTAAGCAGACTTAACAATAGTATGTTTCAAGCTTCTCTATGTGGGAGTGAGGGAGGGAAGGGAGGGTATGGGAGGTGGATCGGGGGGGGGTAGGGATCTATCTGCCAACACGACATTAGCCACACTATGTTAGCCCTCATCAGTGGTTATGTATCTACTGCTGATCGTGAAAACTGCTGTCAGCACTGTTTGTTTTGTTTGAATGCTAATAAAAAGAACTGAACCATGAAACCTTTATTGCATTTTGATCAAATGTAACATAATAAAAAAACCCATTATTAAAAAAAAGGTTTATTAATCAGCATATAACAAAAAATCGTTTTATATGTTTTAAACATTTACAAAAATTAATAATATTTTCCCATGCATCCATTGGTTTCAATTAAAACAACTGTCTTTTTTTATTTTCTATTTGCCACAATTATTTTTACGTTTACAGCTTTGTGTTAATAGATAATTCATTGCGGTCAAGGTAGAAATTATAGGTAAACTGCTGTGATGTAAGAGGTTTTTTGATTTTATTTAATCATTGTATAGTTTAGGTAATTTACTGGAAGGAGGTAATCAGGGCCGGACTGGGAATGCAGACCAGCCCTGGCAATTAAATTGGACTGGCCACAGAGTAGGGTGCTGGTGGGAAACACAACTGCTGCTTCTGTTGTAGGGGGCTGAAATTGCAGTACTGCTGCAAAACTGGCCCCTGTAGCAGAAATGGCCCCTATCTTTCCAAAACCAGCCCCTACCCTTCCAGTCTACCATGAAAATGCCTGGTGCCCGCTATGACCAGTCCGGCCCTGGAGGTAATATCCGAGGTAGTATACTGTAATAGCATGTTAAAATATATGTGATTTGTGTTTTAACCACTTTTACTTCACCCCTATTGGATTATTGCTAATAGTCTTTCTGACATCTCTTTTCTTTTTTGGCGATATTTGAGTTTGCAGACTTCCTGTCAAAGAATCGGCAAATCTCATTACCTGGAAAATGTACTAATTTTCCCAAATTTGCAGGAAATTATATTATTTAGGATGTTAAAAGGTGTTTTTATGATTGCTCTTGAAGTGCATGTATTTGTCCCTTTTTGGGAAATATTAGATGTAGTTAATTATTCTAAATTATGATGGAAATTAACTTTATTTAGTGCCCTGTTGAGAAGAAGAGATTCGTCTTTTAATTCCGTGTTTGGAAACATTTTTTAAAGGTTAATCTTAGTTTACTTGTTGACTAGGTTTTTATTTTTCTTTCTGTTGTGATTGTCTGTGTTCCTGCTTTGATTCAGTGATGTTTGTTTTTGTTCCGAAGATACTTTTGATTTAATAGATTAGATATTCATTTGTTGCTCATGACAACACTTTTTTTCCTATTCAAGAACAAAAATGATTTGGTCCTTTTTTCTGTTCATGGAAACATGTTTGTTTGTAAACCTGTGGAAATAATAATTAGAGAATTGTTTTTTTCATGTGCTTTTGAAAAGTATTCACTTTAATTACATCTTTAATGCAGTTTTTGAAAGTTTTTTGTAGAATTGTTTCTAAAGAATTTCTTTTCAAGGCTTTCTCTTCCACATGCTTCATGTATTTACGATACTGTCATATTTCTTTTTTGCTTTGTATATCTTTAACTTCCTGTGAAAGATTGCATTCTTAGACTTTTCTTTTTCAAATTCCGACATTTATCATTGTATTTACATACATTTTTCATAAATTAGATAGCAATTATGTTTTTAAAATATCATTGATTGTTTCATTCCTTACATGATATTATGTACTGTTTGTAAAAATGTCTGCAATGAAATAAAAATATATGTATATATAAAATTAGTATATTAACATTGAGTATTTGATATTTAAAATGTGCTAATATTTGTGTTATACTTACTTGTATTGCTTGAGGGCAGTGGTGCTGTGTGAAAAAGTCTGTGGTCATCTCAGAGGCTTGGACTCCACTGGACACAAAATGAGTGTGTTTTGATTGTCTTTTTTAGTTAGAAAATGTTTGACAGAAACCATAATTATTTCTCAAGAAAATTCTATTGAATATTTCTGACCTTCCACAGTGTTTTTGGCCACCATCTTGATTGAGGAAATATCTTTTTCCACAAGTTTAAACGTATGTTCTGATATTTTTAAATTTCAAAGTATTGACCCCCTTTATTTAATATGGTAACGGTTTCTAAATGATTTGAAAAGGGTAGAAAAACAATGTGGTAAAGGTGTGTGAGGTAAAGCCATGCCTTCAGTGGCACATAATGAACAATGAAGAGACTATGACATTTTTCGTCAACACTTGGTAAACTAGGGCCCATGATTCTAGCCTTAAAGCAATAGTTACCCTTTTCAACAAAGCCCTGTCAGCCAGTATCAATGATACTATTTCTAATTATAAGGGAACAGAGCACTGTCGAATGAGCTCACAGCCAACAGACTGAAAGAGAGTGGAGCCACTCAGGGCCAACTTTAGCGCTGGTGGAACCCTGTGTGACAGTCTTTTTTGGTGCCCCCATTACCTCCTTCTCCACAATTTCCCTCACCACCACTCTCCTACAGTGCTCCTAACCTCTTCATAACCCATCTGAAATACATTTCATTCCTTTGTAGCACTACTCACAGTTCACTCACACTCACTTCTGTGATCTGCATGGTACATGCTCTTTGAAGCAGGCCCATTAAATCTATGCACTTCTATCACCAGTAGGAAAACTAATCACCAGAGTGATCTTGACATTTTTATTATTGTCTGAAAATTGCTGGATGCACAATGAAGTTCATGTGCTTTAAATGCATAACTTATTTGAAACAGAGCTCAGACCACCAGAGTCAGTATTAGGTGCAGCTGCACTGGTCGCACCATTCTAAAGCCGGCACTAGCGCCATTCTTATAAATAATCCACTGTGCTTTTATACAATTCAATTCCATCACAATAAATATTGCTTTTTAAAAGTCAAAATTATCTAGTACAATGTTTTAATCTCAGGTTCTTCCAATTCCTGTAGAACTCTCTTCAAACTAATCAATGACCTGACTCATTGTTTGGTCAGTACTATCACGCCATCCCAACAGTTTCGCTATATACTGGTTGATTATTTTATTGATAAAATTCAGAAAATCTATGAAGAAATTGAGTTGTCTCCTAAAAATAGCACACTACCATCTCTTCCCAGGTTGGATTCAGCTGATCTCCCTTTTATAAATTCCATTCCTAATTTCAATTAGGCTATGTCTCAAACGCTCTTGTTATCAACCAAATCTGGCTCCCCAGTGACGATTGTCCCATCAGAATATTCCACAGTTTATTTGAAACTCTTTCCTCGACTTTAACTCACTTGCCTAACTTCTGTTTCAACTCAGGTGAGGTTCACAACTCCTGGAAGGAAAGCATAGTTTGACCACTACTAAAAATTCCTTCTTAATCCTACATTCCCCACAAAGTATAAGCCTATTTCATTGCTTCTGCTAGTCAAGGAGATAGCTGAAACATATCTTGATCAATGACAGCCTGTCTGTCTCAAAATGTATAGCCTTCTTGACAAGTGCCAGTCTGGCTTCAGACCTGGCATGGAGACTGCACTAGTTTCCATACTTAATGACTTTAAACTTAGAGTCTGATTAAGAGTTTGGCTGTCCAACCACATGGCTGTGGTCTCTAGAAGACCGCAGTGCTGCTGATCTTCCGAATGCCATTTTACAAATTGACCAGTGTGCTGGTGGTGGTCTTGCGGTGACAGCATGCTTTGACTCACTGACTGAGCCTGAAGCCAATGCCGCAACTCTGCAGCACCTACACTGTCATGCGCGCACTTTTGCCATGCACCATGTCATGCATGGCACACAGTGCTCACACAACAGTGCAGACATAGGGGCCACAACATGTGTCCCCAGCCACACTTTTCATTGGGCCTGTTTGTGTTCCCCCTCCGTGCCTTTCCACCACCCTTTGCATGACGGGATCCCCGCCATGAAAGGGCTGTTGGAAAAGCAACTCATAATATGGTAGGTAATGCTGGGATCGGCACTGCCTCCATTCCGTGCCCATTCACACACTGCTGCGGGATCCAGGACCCTGGCAGTGGTGTTGTATCGTGCTGCTTGCTGTCCAATCTCTGCACTTGTAATATGGTGGTCAGACAACCGCTGTGGGATCGGCAGTCTCAAGAACACCAAACTCATAATCAGGCCCTTAGTATGAACTCTGATCTCCCTTCAGGAATATTGTTACTTGACCTCTCATCCATGTTCACCTCAGTCGATCATTCAAATATGGTTGAGTGTTTGTCAGACTTAGGGTTCAGAAGGTCTGCATTGAGCTGGTCGATTGTTCAAGTAGAGAAGACCTTATGAGGTGCCAACATTTAACAACGCTTAAATGTTGTTCCTTTGCTTGCAGTTGCAATAATATTTCATCATTTTAGAATGAGGGTCATTTCAAATTGATGCCCAAATTAACTTACCAAAATCTAACTGACTTGTTTATTGAATTACAGTTGACCTGCATGGTTAACCAAAATTATGAACACTATTTAGTCTATGAATATTAAATATACTATTCCCACTATAGTTTATGCAACAGTATGTAAAGTGTTATACATAGGAGGGGTTATATTTACTGTTCAGATGCTAGTCAACGCAATAGTATGGAAAGTGTTGGACTTCAGAGGAGTTAGATTTACTGCCCCCCATCCAGTCAGTGCAACAGTAGGGAACGTGCTGGAATTTGGAAGGGTTAAAATAACTATTATCTCACATAAGATCAAATGGACAGATGGGCGGGATCCAAAGAAGCCACTACTTCATGTCTACCAGGGTATCCAAAGATATTGGAGCTCACTCACTTTATTGTGACATGCTTCATCATCAAAGCTTATCCACATCCCGGAAGGGTGATACCACCAGGGCAGACTCAACCAAAGAAAGGTTTTTGGGAGTTCTTAGATAATATCTAACTGGATCATGCAGTATCCAGATGAAAAATAGTGAGAGATTTAAAAATCTTGCTTTCAAACAATTTAAATGGTATTTTATGAAGTATATTGAAGTTTACTTTGCTGGATGATATCAACAGTGATTTCATCTGCAATTTCATTTGAGATGTCATCATTGATGTCACTGACCATGTCATAAGTGATGCAATATGTGAGGTCATAAGAAGTGCACTGCTTGGGCATAAGTTATAGTTAGCTAAGGTATCCATAACTATAATTATAACTGCTGAATTTCTTCTGTTTTGTGTGTGTAAAATCTGGGACTAACTGAAACGCCCCTCTAACCTTTGTTTTTTTCTGTGAATTTCTAAAGTTTTGTAATGCTATTTCCTAACTACAAAGTCCATTGTTTTTTTAGTGAATATGGATAGATAGATAGATAGATAGATAGATAGATAGATAGATAGATAGATAGATAGATAGATAGATAGATAGATAGATAGATAGATAGATAGATAGATAGATAGATAGATAGATAGATAGATAGATAGATAGATAGATAGATAGATAGATAGATAGATAGATAGAATAAGATATTTATACAGTGTAAAAACCATAAAAGCACACAGTCCAATACATTATATACCATATTAAATCATTTCCAGTAAAATCATCACATGTAAAACATATCTGCATGTTAAAAGAAAATCAATTTGCCAATCCATTATTAGCTTCCACATAATTCAATGATGTGGTCGGGAATGGGCACATTCTTTTATAGGACATTGCCAAGACCTGGGATAACAAGACAATAGCAGCAAATGTAAAGTGTATACATTGTAGTACAATTATTTCCACCCTCTTAAGTGACTATGGTAGTGGCTTTGTGCCTTTGCCTTTTGCCATACTGTTGGACTTGGCCCTTCTGGCAGGTTCACCCCTAAACTTTTTGCTTTTACTGGTGACCTGGTGGTAGTGATTTATGGTTTCGGCGCACTTTCCCTGTGTCCCAGAGTAAAGTGCGTGGGCACTCTGAGTGCATGTGGCGAGATAGGCCTGCCCTCCCATAGGAATGCATGGGGGAGTGTATGTGTCCCTGGTAGTTCCTGATGCGTGGGTTGTGCAGGGTCGAGTCTGGTATGTGCGGACTCGTGTGATTGAATGCTGCGCGATGATGTATGCAGCGTGTATGTGTCTAGTGTGGAAGTGCCACTTCTAGACATGGCTGTGCGTGTGCTGTAAAGGTACTGACACGTAATT
This sequence comes from Triturus cristatus, assembly GCF_964204655.1. NCBI lineage: Eukaryota > Metazoa > Chordata > Amphibia > Caudata > Salamandridae > Triturus > Triturus cristatus. Next base: position 761,958,821 of record NC_140587.1, read on the forward strand.
GGCTGGAGCTGGCTGGTGAGCCTGGCTCCAGGAGTCTGGATGGGTCTGCCCCGGTGGTGAGTGTTGAGATCAGCATGTGTGATGTGAGGGAGTGGTGCACCTGGGTCCGGTGAATAGGGCTGGGATTTCCCCACACAATGCTGGCTCCACCCCCTGTGGTGCGACTGATGACCCTAGCCCTGCCAGTGAATAGAGTGAGGGGCTGAGCATATCAAGGGTGCTCCCCAACCAGCTGCGACTGGTTTTCCCCCTCACCCTGAACCAAGAACAAAGGGAAAAGGTGTATAAAAATGGGGCTGTGTCCGCACAGAGGTGTTCTCTTCCAGGATCCTATCTGAGGGGGGCTGCTGCTGCTGGAGGCCAGGAGGAACCGCCACTTAGGACTGCCTTCCTGCCTGGAGGGCCCAGTGAGCTGGCCCCTGGCCCAGCCTTGCCCCCCTGCCTACCTTCCTGAACTTTTACCAGGACTTTGTTCCTGGACCTTGCCTGCCAGCGCCTGGGAAGCGCTGCACTTTTAGTTGAGAAGCGCCTGCATCTGTGGCCAGCAGCGCGGCGCTACGCTAATCTAGGAGGAAACCCCGACGTAGGGATTCCCCCGCTTTGCCCTGGATTCATAGCGGGTGCCCACCCCACATTGTGGCGCTCGTTGGCGGATGCCCACCCGCCTATCTCTGTATTTAACGTACGGGAGCCCACCCCGCATACGTGTGCTCTAGCGGGTGCCTACCCCACATATCTACCGCCTTGTATAGTTATTTTCAGTGGGAGCCCACCCCGCCGTTGTATTCCTGGCCGTGGGTGCCCACCCCGCCACTTTATTTAATTTAAACGAAGGCGGGAGCCCACCCCGCGCTTCGGAGAAAGCAGAGAAAATCACCTTCGCAGCCGGGCTTCAACAGGAAGTCAGGCAACCTCCTTAGAGACGTGGGCAGGGCCTGAGTTGATCCCGGAAGTCAGCGCCGGCTGGAGCGGGGCTCTCGTGAGGCGAGGGAGAGCCCCGCGTGGCGCATGGGGACCGGAGAAAGTGAGGTTGCCGTGCCAGGGGCTCCCGTGTGAAGAGGAGAGCCCCGTGCGGCAGTGTTACCGAAGCAACCTTCCAGGCGGGGCCTCCGTGGTGAAAGGGAAGCCCCATGCGTTTTGAAGTCCCGGGGAAGAAAAGGTTAGAGGAGCCGCATCCCAACCCCGGGCAGTCCACCACCACGGAGCGAGACACCCCTGCAGGAGTCCCGGTGTGTGGGGCTCTAATCCAATTGTTGGGTGCATCATTTTTCAAGAGTCCCCCGAGCGGGACTCCAATGGTTGGGGGAATTGTTATTCAAGAGTCCCCCGAGCGGGACTCCAATGTTTGCAGGCATTGGTTGCTTTAGAGCGCGAGTGCGCTCCACCGTCGGGGGCAGTGTTCCTGAACCCCTGAGAGGCTCCAACGTCCTGGGCAAATTGGTGTTTTCGAGCCCACGAGGCTCCCACGCTGTGTTGGGCACGTTTCCCTTGCCGATCTAGAGCCAGAGAAGGCTCCCACGCCAGGCATCAGGTTTGGTTTAGGGCGCTAGTGCGCTCCAAGTGTGACATATATGTTTTAAAGGCACCGTGGTGCCAGGTTCCTTTCCCCAGCTGCCCAGCCCTTAGTGGGCAGCTGCAACGTGTAAAATGGACAGATGGGCAGGATCCAAAGAAGCCACTACTTCATGTCTACCAGGGTATCCAAAGATATTGGAGCTCACTCACTTTATTGTGACATGCTTCATCATCAAAGCTTATCCACATCCCGGAAGGGTGATACCACCAGGGCAGACTCAACCAAAGAAAGGTTTTTGGGAGTTCTTAGATAATATCTAACTGGATCATGCAGGATCCAGATGAAAATTAGTGAGAGATTTAAAAATCTTGCTTTCAAACAATTTAAATGGTATTTTATGAAGTATATTGAAGTTTACTTTGCTGGATGATATCAACAGTGATTTCATCTGCAATTTCATTTGAGATGTCATCATTGATGTCACTGACCATGTCATAAGTGATGCAATATGTGAGGTCATAAGAAGTGCACTGCGTGGGCATAAGTTATAGTTAGCTAAGGTATCCATAACTATAATTATAACTGCTGAATTTCTTCTGTTTTGTGTGTGTAAAATCTGGGACTAACTGAAACGCCCCTCTAACCTTTGTTTTTTTCTGTGAATTTCTAAAGTTTTGTAATGCTATTTCCTAACTACAAAGTCCATTGTTTTTTTAGTGAATATGGATAGATAGATAGATAGATAGATAGATAGATAGATAGATAGATAGATAGATAGATAGATAGATAGATAGATAGATAGATAGATAGATAGATAGATAGATAGATAGATAGATAGATAGATAGATAGATAGATAGATAGATAGATAGATAGATAGATAGATAGATAGATAGATAGAATAAGATATTTATACAGTGTAAAAACCATAAAAGCACACAGTCCAATACATTATATACCATATTAAATCATTTCCAGTAAAATCATCACATGTAAAACATATCTGCATGTTAAAAGAAAATCAATTTGCCAATCCATTATTAGCTTCCACATAATTCAATGATGTGGTCGGGAATGGGCACATTCTTTTATAGGACATTGCCAAGACCTGGGATAACAAGACAATAGCAGCAAACGTAAAGTGTATACATTGTAGTACAATTATTTCCACCCTCTTAAGTGACTATGGTAGTGGCTTTGTGCCTTTGCCTTTTGCCATACTGTTGGACTTGGCCCTTCTGGCAGGTTCACCCCTAAACTTTTTGCTTTTACTGGTGACCTGGTGGTAGTGATTTATGGTTTCGGCACACTTTCCCTGTGTCCCAGAGTAAAGTGCGTGGGCACTCTGAGTGCATGTGGCGAGATAGGCCTGCCCTCCCATAGGAATGCATGGGGGAGTGTATGTGTCCCTGGTAGTTCCTGATGCGTGGGTTGTGCAGGGTCGAGTCTGGTATGTGCGGACTCGTGTGATTGAATGCTGCGCGATGATGTATGCAGCGTGTATGTGTCTAGTGTGGAAGTGCCACTTCTAGACATGGCTGTGCGTGTGCTGTAAAGGTACTGACACGTAATTGGCTGGAGCTGGCTGGTGAGCCTGGCTCCAGGAGTCTGGATGGGTCTGCCCCGGTGGTGAGTGTTGAGATCAGCATGTGTGATGTGAGGGAGTGGTGCACCTGGGTCCGGTGAATAGGGCTGGGATTTCCCCACACAATGCTGGCTCCACCCCCTGTGGTGCGACTGATGACCCTAGCCCTGCCAGTGAATAGAGTGAGGGGCTGAGCATATCAAGGGTGCTCCCCAACCAGCTGCGACTGGTTTTCCCCCTCACCCTGAACCAAGAACAAAGGGAAAAGGTGTATAAAAATGGGGCTGTGTCCGCACAGAGGTGTTCTCTTCCAGGATCCTATCTGAGGGGGGCTGCTGCTGCTGGAGGCCAGGAGGAACCGCCACTTAGGACTGCCTTCCTGCCTGGAGGGCCCAGTGAGCTGGCCCCTGGCCCAGCCTTGCCCCCCTGCCTACCTTCCTGAACTTTTACCAGGACTTTGTTCCTGGACCTTGCCTGCCAGCGCCTGGGAAGCGCTGCACTTTTAGTTGAGAAGCGCCTGCATCTGTGGCCAGCAGCGCGGCGCTACGCTAATCTAGGAGGAAACCCCGACGTAGGGATTCCCCCGCTTTGCCCTGGATTCATAGCGGGTGCCCACCCCACATTGTGGCGCTCGTTGGCGGATGCCCACCCGCCTATCTCTGTATTTAACGTACGGGAGCCCACCCCGCATACGTGTGCTCTAGCGGGTGCCTACCCCACATATCTACCGCCTTGTATAGTTATTTTCAGTGGGAGCCCACCCCGCCGTTGTATTCCTGGCCGTGGGTGCCCACCCCGCCACTTTATTTAATTTAAACGAAGGCGGGAGCCCACCCCGCGCTTCGGAGAAAGCAGAGAAAATCACCTTCGCAGCCGGGCTTCAACAGGAAGTCAGGCAACCTCCTTAGAGACGTGGGCAGGGCCTGAGTTGATCCCGGAAGTCAGCGCCGGCTGGAGCGGGGCTCTCGTGAGGCGAGGGAGAGCCCCGCGTGGCGCATGGGGACCGGAGAAAGTGAGGTTGCCGTGCCAGGGGCTCCCGTGTGAAGAGGAGAGCCCCGTGCGGCAGTGTTACCGAAGCAACCTTCCAGGCGGGGCCTCCGTGGTGAAAGGGAAGCCCCATGCGTTTTGAAGTCCCGGGGAAGAAAAGGTTAGAGGAGCCGCATCCCAACCCCGGGCAGTCCGCCACCACGGAGCGAGACACCCCTGCAGGAGTCCCGGTGTGTGGGGCTCTAATCCAATTGTTGGGTGCATAATTTTTCAAGAGTCCCCCGAGCGGGACTCCAATGGTTGGGGGCATTGTTATTCAAGAGTCCCCCGAGCGGGACTCCAATGTTTGCGGGCATTGGTTGCTTTAGAGTGCGAGTGCGCTCCACCGTCGGGGGCAGTGTTCCTGAACCCCTGAGAGGCTCCAACGTCCTGGGCAAATTGGTGTTTTCGAGCCCACGAGGCTCCCACGCTGTGTTGGGCACGTTTCCCTTGCCGATCTAGAGCCAGAGAAGGCTCCCACGCCAGGCATCAGGTTTGGTTTAGGGCGCTAGTGCGCTCCAAGTGTGACATATATGTTTTAAAGGCACCGTGGTGCCAGGTTCCTTTCCCCAGCTGCCCAGCCCTTAGTGGGCAGCTGCAACGTGTAGGTTGTGCTCAGTTGCTCCTGGCTTGTGCAGCTTTGCCTTGACTTTGCTGGATATTGGGCATTTCTGCACCCATGAGAGGCCAGTTGGCCTGGGGACAGTTTTGCTGTGTTGTGCCCTCACCTAGGGTACCTGGTGATTTTTACATATGTATTTTGGCAACTGCGCAATGCCTTTATGCTATGTTTCTTTCTAGCTGTGCCTATGCGTAGGAGAGGGTTTTTCCTAGTATAGGTTAGGCTGATGTGCAATTAGTTACTTTATGGATTACTTTTCTAACCACAGGACTGGATCCTAGATTCAGTCCTTGGACATCTCCTGTAAACAGTTGAGTAAAAGCGTTTTGGTTACAGTAGTGATTTTTAAGAAATATTATTGTATTTTAAAAGTTGACAGACATTTTTTCACATAGAATCATCAATGTTATCCTATGGCAGAAAATTCACTTAGCAGTTAAGTAGTGTTATCGTTAGTTTTTCTTACTCAGTGGTGGATCCTGGATCCAGCACTGGTGCATCTCCTGTAAACAGTTGAAATAATGTGTTTAAGTCATACAGACGATTTTTTAGGAATATTTTTAGTTTCTGAAAATAGACACTGAAAAACTTTTCTGCTGAAAAGCAACACAATGGATTGCTATGTAAGGAAATACAAGTTAATGGTAAGTACGCTTAGAATTACTTTTCAGGGTCAGTGCTGGTCTAAAAGATGCAGCCCTGAGTTCTCTCCTGATAGCAGGTGAGTAAATCAGAATTCGTAGTTCGGCTGATTTTAGAGGAATATTTGTACTTTTCAAAAATCGACACTTAGAATTTTCTGGTGAAAACCACACAATGGATTCCTATGGAAGGAAATACAAGTTACTATTTGTAAATTCCAAAACTCCACACTTAGAAGAATTTCCAAGTGAAAGGAGTCAATGTTAGCCTATGGAAGGAAATTCAAGTAACTGGTAAGTACGGTTAAAATTACTTTTCAGGATCAGTACTGGGCTCAAAGTTGCAGCACTGAGGTCACTCCTGATAACAGGTGAGTAAATTGGAATTCGTAGTTCGGATGATTTTAGAGGAATATCTTTAAGTTTAAAAAAACGACAGTAACTTTTTTCGCAAAAAGCAGACAATGATATCCTATGAAAGGAAATTCAAGTTACTGGTAAGTACAGTTAGAATTACTTTTCAGGATCAGTACTGGGCTCAAAGATGCAGCACTGAGGTCTCTCGTGATAACAGGTGAGTAAATCGGAATTCATAGTTTGGCTGATTTTATAGGAATATTTGCACAATGGTGAAGGAAGGGGGCGGGACCTGAGGTGACATGTGTGCAAACACGCCCTGTGGCATGTTTTAAGTTGGGGAATTAATTCCTCTTCAATCCTGAGGTCCCTTGGGGGCCAACTAGTACACCAGGTACCTCCCGTAGGCGCCAGGGAGCTGTGTTGCAGAGAGGTGTTCCGAGGCCATTCCCCTTTTTACAACACTCTGCAACGCAGCTTCGTGGCGCTTACTGGAGGTAGCTGGTGGGCTAGTTGGCCCCCAGGGGACCTCAGGATTGAAGAGGAATTAATTCCCCAACTTAAAACGCGCCACAGGGCGTGTTTGCACACATATCACCTCAGGCCCCGCCCCCTACCTTTACCACTGTGCAAACGCACCCCGTGGCGCGTTTTAAGTTGGGGGATTAAGTCCCTTTGAATCCTGAGGGTCCCTGGTGTCCAACTAGCCCACCAGGTACCTCCAGTAAGCGCCACAAAGCTGCGTTGCAGAGAGGTGTAAAAAGGGGCGTGGCCTGGAGCACCTCTCTGCAACTCAGCCCTGTGGCACTTACTGGAGGTACCTGGCACCTTTTTATGGAGGGGGGCGGCATAGCCCCCTCCTCCGGCCACTTAAGGCCCCGGGGACCCCATCCCCCGGGGCCGGCCATTGATTTATTGATTTATTTATTTTTTGTTGTTAATGGGGGAGAGGGGCCGCGTGGCCCCCCTCCTGGGCCACTTATGGCCCCGGGGACCCCATCCCCCGGGGCCTAGCTTCTCTTTGGGGACTGTGGGGGGGTCCCCAATCCCCCTTTGTCCCAGCCAGCTCCCCGCCTCCTGCAGGAGCCAGCATTGCTTTTCCACATGGGGAGCAGCTAATATGCTGCTCCCCATATGGAAAAGCAATCTGCTTTGCTTCATTGAAGCGAGAGCAGGTTTCCCTGCTCTCGCTTCAATGAAGCAAAGCAGTTTGCAATGCAGGGTGGGAGATGCGAGGCTCCCGCACTGCCATTGCAAACAGCAGTGTCCCGGGGTGGGCACCCCAGGACACTGCAGGAGCCGGCCCTGGGGGGTGGTTGTCCCCAGGGCCTATACAAGGCTCCAGGAGGGGGGCCGTGTGTCCCCCTCCCTCATCTGTTTGAAGCCCTGGGGGTGGCGGTCCCCAGGGCTGGGGGGCCTCAGAGCCCTCCCACACCCAATTGTGTGTAGCCCCAGGGGGTGGCAGTTCCCGGGGCTGGGGAGCTGAGGGGCCTGAGAGCCCCCCACCCAATTTGTAATAAGCCCCAGGTGGTGGCGGTCCCCGGGGCTGGGGGGGCCTGAGAGCCCCCCGTACTTAATTTAATAAAGCCCTGGGGGTGGCGGTCCCCAGGGCTTGGGGGCCCCTCTGGGCCCCCTGTACATATAATCAATTGCCCCCGGGATTTGCCCCCCGGGAGCTAAATACCAATTAAGCGCGGGAGCACGCGCTTAATATTTTTTTTTAACGGCAGGATGCGCGCATCCAGCGCGCATCCTCCCATTTAAAAAATAAATAAAATAATTGTTTTGGCCTTGGGGGTCCTTGTAGGGCCCCCTGAGCAGGCCTAGGGGGTCAGGGTGTTTCTACCCTGCCCCCTCTTCTCGCATTTTGCGATGTTTTTGGGGGGTTTCTTGTGCCTCGGTTCTCCTGAGGCACAACATGGCTGCTAACACTTCCTGATTCAGAGTGTTGGCAGCCAATTAAAATACAGTTCGTGCACGGCAGGGTGCGCTTAGGCTGTGCTTAGGGTATGCGGACCCTCCGAGGCCATAGATATATATGTACTTTTAAATGTAATTTTCTCTGGAACTGCTGAACGGATTGACACCATTTAAGCAAAAGGCATGAGTCTGAACTAAGGACTACCTCTTTGCCAAATTTGGTGTAATTCCGTTCAGCAGTTCGGGCTGTAGCTGTGGCTAAAGGTCCTATGGGAAATTGCATGGGGAAAATGCTTTTTGGGACCCCCCTTTTTTCTCAGCCCCTGCTTGACGAATCACCGTCAAACTTTCAGGATAGGAGCAGACCGGAGCTGGCCAAAAGTTTTGAAAATTTCGCGAAGACAAAGTTATTCCAAATAAAATGTTGCGGATTTCCTATATCTACCTACTGGCGACCGCCAGTAGGTAATATATATATATATATATTGCGCCCACTTTACGCAGTTAGTGCCGTGCATGCACGGTGGGCACGCGGTGCACGTAGAGACGTTACTCTGCATGGGCCATGTACGCACGATGCGCTTCGCGCACCGTGCGCACATGGAGGACATATTATGCGCTTCGTTGTGAAAGGTGATCTTTTAAATTTTCAATTATCATATATGCCATGCGCAAATGGGGCACTTTGGGCACCATTTGCACACGGGGTGGGGAGAGTGTGGATAATTTTTTTTTTATATTTAATTTTTACCGTACGCGTACGGTAAGCGTAATCGGCGATTTTTAAAAAAAATAAAAAAAATAGAATTTTTGGTTTTGGGGGTTCTTTGGGGATACCTTCAGCAAGGCTAGGTGGTTAGGAGCTGTCAAAACAGCCCCTTTACATGTTTTTTGCCTTTGTTTTTCCTGGCAGAGTGCGAGAGAGAAAATGGCGGCCGCCGCTTCCTGGTTTCGACCGATTCGAATGTTTACTAAGATCTAACAGCCAATCAGAATCGCGCTGGCGCACGGCACCGTACGCATACGGTAAGCTTAACGTAAGCGCACGGTAAGCGCACCGTAAGCTGCCAGAGATATATATATTGATTTAAATGCTATTTTCTCAGGATCTACTGAACAGATTTACACCAAACCTACAAAAGGCACTTCATTGACCTGTAGACTACCTCTCTGCCAAATTTCAAGTAACTCTGTTCAGCCGTTCGGGCTGTAGCTGTGTCTAAAGGTCCTATGGAAAAATGCATGGGGAAAACGCGTTTTGGGACCCCCCTTTTTTCTCAGCCCCCGCTTGACGAATCCCCCCGAGACTTTCAGGGTAGGAGCGGAGCATAGCGCCCCACCTATTTTGAAAATTTCGCGAGGATTCGTTGACCGGCGCCAAAGTTATTCCAAATAGAATGTTGTGGATTTCCTATGGAAACAGGGTCCTAACTATAACTATCTACTGGCGACCGCCAGTAGATAATATATATATATATATATATATATATATTGCTTTTTAAGTCATTAACATTGTGTTATTTCAAACAGTATTTGCAGAAGAATTTGACTGTCTCTTCTATAAACACTTGCACTAAGTTCTTCAAATATGTATGTGTCTCCTTAATTTCAACTTCTTTCAAGAACAAGTCTCTGCTAGGATTCTAATCTACACAACATGTAGGCCACCAGAAGACATACTGGCAGAATCAATAAGGCCCACAACCACCTGGCCGTCAGGTAAGTATGCAAATTTGTGTATGGTACTACACTATTCCATACATTATATAGTAAGTTACTCTTTTAGAAATCATGTCAGAGTGTAAGCCAAGGTTTCCAATTATGTTATGGTGAGTGTTTCATTTTGGGTATTACCTTGTGTTATGTGTCTGCTTTAGTTTTCAAAGCCACGTATTAATAGACCATAAAGTTTATAACCTTTAAACTTGTTTTTAAAGCTGCTGAATCAAGGACCTCCTTATGCAGTCCAATCCCAAGGACCCAGGTTCAGCAACTGAAGTCACAGGGGATATCCAAAAGACACAGATTTGTGGATGGACTTGGTAAGCTTGCCTTCCCAATTAACATGCTAAATTATGCCATCCATGCTTAATTCAGATATATCATAGGATTCTGGAATTTAATACAATATCTACTTGTCCATGGGACAGGTGGGACAGGTTGTTTCCATAAATCTAATTGTCCTGTAAGAAATCCACTTGCCCCTTTGGTGCCATATAGTGCAATGACAAATTATGGCAGCATCTCATTGTATAAGACTTCTGATAATAGCTTACTATGTCTGGGCTAATACTATAATCTGGTTTGAATACTAGCATTTACTCTATTCTGTCTCCTTTCCGCAGCAAACTTCCTTCAGAGTTGGGAAAAAGTAGTTGGAGGAAAAGTAAACTTGTACCCACGCAACAGATTTTCTCCTGAGCAAATATACACATGCATATTTGCTAGTGATAAAATGCAGTTCACAGATATTTTCTAGGAAAATGAATTCCTGGCCTACTTTTTAAAATTCTTCTGAATTCATGAAAGATGTATATCTGCACTAATGCAAGGACGTATTCCATGGGTGCACTTCTGTGACTTTCTTTAAGAATGGGGCTCTTTTTGTTTTTATTAAAATTCTATCTCCCTCTCTATCTATTGACTGACTTCAATGTGAGTGACAACATTCTGATATTTCACTAGGAGGATATTGGCACGCACAGTTGTTTTGTTACGTGCCAGGGCCTACTGTGACAATTTGTGTGTTTTGAGAACAAAACATTTTTCTGCTTTTTGCCAATGTTGTTATAATAGTGAGGGCCCAGCAGATCCCACAACAATAAAGTTTTACAAAAATCATTCAACCAAGAAATGTATTGATAAAACCAAAAGGCTGACCATCAATGTCAGACCAATTGGCTTTGCCAGTGCTTGTTTACTTTCAAGTTTCCATTAGAACGCTTGTTGTAACTGGCTACACTGATTTTCAATTAGGAATAATTATTGGAAATACTATCATGCATCAACACATTTTACTAAATAAGGTTTCAAAGAAATAGCACTTCTCACAGTAGGTTAGCAAAACATTTTTCTCTAGTTACATTTTTTAGTGAACATTTTATTCTGAAAGCAAAGATTTCTATCAATCTTGCTTTCAAGCTGCTGCAAATATTTGCATCAATTTGGAGAGCATTCTGGGAGCATTAAATGTTACCTCATTTTGTTAAACTTTGTAAATGTGTGTTAACATTTTTGTACTGAAACCACTGCTAGTAGTGTAGTCTAAGCTGACCACATTTCCTTATAGTGCTCACCCTAATAATAAAGTCTTTGCATCAATGACAAGTTCAAACAGTATCACCATATGGGCACAGATATTACCATAGCTGGAAGACACTGCTTTTCCCCTATCCATAATATTGTACTGTAAACCAACAGCTAAAGGGTTTGTGTTTCAAAGGGTTAGGCAGATTTGTCCCAAGGACAAATTAAACATGAAAACCTGCTGTCCTTGACCCCAAACAACATGTCCTGAGCCTTGGACTATAGGAATGCCGCACCCTTGTACAATATGGTGTGTTTCACAAATTCTATATTCAATGTAAATTCACATCCGAGGCATCAGAAGTACCCCCTTAAGAGATAGTGTGCGCAGGAGAAACCCTGTTAAAAGTTGTTTATTGTTGCCTTCAACTTGATTTTTACTGATCTGCAAAAATAAGCACTTAAAGAATATTGCAAGACAATAGCATGGTATATCTGTGGAGTGGGGGCAATGTGTGCAAAAAGAGAGCACAATCTTAAAGACAAGAAAGAGGGAAGGCTAGAAAGATTGATGAGGGATGGCTAAGAGAAACACAATTGAGATGAACAGCAAGATGAAGAGATGGATGGAAGAGTGCATAGAGAGAGATGGATGAATGGGTGGATCAATCAAAAGTAAAAAGAATGAAGTATGAAAGGAGTTGAGAAAGGCTGATTCAGAGAAGGATGGCAATAAAAAGTAAGAATGAATGGAGAGCAGGATGGTCGGGTGAATGATATTGAAGAAAGGCTCAACACATTAGCTGAGAACGGAGATGTAAAAGGTACCACCATTTGGTCAGATTGTTTTCAGAATTCACTTGGGGAGGCAACTGAACCAATGCTGAACTCACTCACCTCTTGGGTTGTATGATTGTACAAAGCATGCCTGAACAATACATGCCTGTACCACGCGGTCTCTACCACAACCGCGTATTTACCATGCATGCCTTTACCATGCAATTTCATGGTAAAGGCATGATGGGTAAAGAGAAATGTGTGCTAAACTGAAAACTGTCCCTTTCCCCCCTGCCCTGAGCCCTAAAAATTAAACCCACGCCCCAAAAACTACTATGATCCCAGCCCCCTGCCCTGAGCACTAAAATCTGTCCCCCACATTCCTGAACTACCGCTACCCAGCCCTCCCTGCCCTGAGGTGTAAAACTGTCCCCTGATCTGTAAACTGTCCCTTTTCCCCTGCCCCGCCCAAAACCCTAAAAACTGTCCACTACACCTGTTAACTACCCTGACCCACAGCTGGGACCTCCTGCTCCTGAACAACTTGAACCACACATAGGTCTTCCTCTGGTTTTTTATGATGCCATTTTAGTTTTGCACGAAAAAAATAGCCAAATAAGCCAAAGAGGGTACAAATTAGAAAATCAATTTAGGACAGCTCCTATAATAAAGTAACCAGTATCTGCAAAATTAAAGAAGTGAAAAATGGGTGTGTATTTCCTTTCATAAAGGAAAGTATGTAAACCAAGGAAATTTCTTTATCTGGTAGTCAAGTGATATTTGTGAGTACTGGCGTGGCCGCAATGTCCTACGGCATAGCGAAAATGGAAAGTTATTTTTGGAAACTGCTCTTTTTGGAAAATGCATGGAGAAAATAAACGTGAACCGATATGTTACTAAACAGGAACATTCAAACGTATGTAAATATATCAAAATATGTGTTTTACACTTCACCGCAAACACGCGCTATTTGTGGCCTCCGAAGAAGTAAAATACGTCTTAGATATACTTTTTTGACTAATGTATACAAAGGGGAAAGTTAAATCAATGTCTTACTAAATAGCTAGAGTCAAACTTTAAATTAAAAAAGTCTGTATATCTGTTTAATATTTGGCCAAAAACATTCACTAATTGTGACCATCAACCTCATTGTAACTACCGGTAGCATGGTGATGAAAGAAAATGCATTTCAGATGTACTTCTTTGGACAAATGTATACAAATAGGAAAGTTAGATCAATATGTTACTAAATACGTAGACTCAAACTTAAATTGAACATGTCTATATTGCTTTTTAAAACTTTGCCAAAAAAAAGCGCTTTTTGCGCTCACCGATGACATTGCAACTTCTGGTGTCGCCACGAAGACGGAAAATGTATTTCAGATAGGGGTGGGCGGAATTTGCGTAATCGCGCTACGCAAATCTCCGCGAAACGGTAAAAAATCTCCGCGAACATGCAGAAATTCCACAAACACGCGGAACTGCTTGTTCGCGATGCTTTTTTCCTGTTCACCGTTGCTGTTTGCGTGCTCGGGAGAAATATCTCGCGAACACGCATTTTGAAAACGCGAACAAGAAAATTTTTTGCGAAGTCGCGGAAAGCAGAATTTTGGGCAATTTTGCTTTCTCCGCGGAACGCGAAATTACCGAAGCGGAACGGAATTTGCCGCCCAGGCCTAATTTCAGAGGCAGTTTTTTCAACAAATCCATACAAAGAAAAAAGTTAAATCAGTACCTTACTAAATACCTGGCCTCAAACTTACGATAATCATGTCTGTATATGTGTTTAACACTTTGCCAAAAAACAAGCGGTATTCACAACCACTGCCATGAAGAGGGGAAATGCATTTCAGATGCAGTTTTTTTGACAAATCAATACAAAGGAAAAAGGTATATCAATTATCTAATCATAGAATCAATATCCAATCATAGAAAGATAATACAAGAATGTTACAGTTATGGAGTAGAATACAGACAATGTTAGAAATTCACATTTAAAAAACTTACAGGGACATTATACTTAGGAAATAGAATTTAAAAAACTTAGAAATTCAGACATCTCAAATGACATCCCTGATGAAATCATCCAGTGACAGTGTGTTTTTAAAAAGGTTTATGAGTGTTAAATATATATACCCATGTGATTCCGTGAGTGTGTGACTGACTGTATAAGTGAGGGATTAGGTGTCTCAATGAATGTATGGGTGAGTGACTAGGTTTTGAGAATGTCTGTATCAGTCTGCCAGTCGGTGTCCAAGTGGCTGTGGGGGGTCGTGAGGGGGGAGTTGCTGTATGGGCCATTGATTAGTTGTCTGAGTACCTGTATGTGTGCCTGAGTGTCTGTGTGGGTGCGTGACAAGGTATGTAACTGCCTGGGTGTGAGTAATAGTTAGCTAAGCTAACTATGATTGCTGAATTTCTCTGGTTTTGTGTGAGTAAAATATCAGCCTAACTATAATGTCCCTGTAGTCTTTGGTTTTTTCCAGTGAAAAGAAAAAAACACCAGTAGGTAATTATAGTGTAGTATAGGATGTAGTTTCCATAGGAAAAGCATTTTTTGACTTGCTTATAAGTTTGGCGTTGTTTGAACAATCTGCTTGATTTCTTTTTTTTAAAAAGCCTCAAAGTAGGTTCTCTGTGTCATGGAAAGTTTGGGGGTGATCCGTGTAGTGGGGACTGAGCAATAGGGCTGCCAAATAAGGGGTGCCAAATAAGGGTGCATTTGTAATGGTAATTCCCATAGGAATGTTTTGTCAAACCTACAGTCCCAAACGCTAGACGGAATTACACCAAATTTGGCAGAAAGGTAGATGTTGTTACGCAGATTGTGCTTTTCGTTATTTGATGCAAATCCGTTCACTAGTTTTTGAGAAGTGTAAGCTGAAAATTATAGTGATATTGCAGATATTTCATGACGATTTCATGATTAATCGCAAATGTGCCGTGTGCCTACAGGAATACTGTGATTAGGTAGACACAACTGGAACAGAAATTTGTAGCTGCCATTTTATCTATCAGGAACGGTTTCCGGGGCTAAAATTTTCGTTGCAAGCAAACATATGGGGTCAGGGTTGAGGTACTCTGACCCCATGTTTCAGAAATGTAAGTGTTGGTGACACAAGTTATGTGTCCAAAACAGATTTTTTATGTGCGCACGATATGCACAACAACCACGCGATCGCCAGCAGGACCCCCATATACCCTCGCAACAACAATGCGAATATTAGTGTAAATATAAAAAAATATATCAGTGAATCATTAATACACATTGTATTATATTGAGATTCTGATAAATGTTTTTATAGTGTTACTTAGATAGTCATTTATAGAGTGTGATGGTTAGAATTTATTATATAGTTATACTTTTTGAATGTGGTGGTCTCTATTGAATTCCTGCTTTTGCATTCCGCTTTCATGCCGTATCCGCAGGGATCACGATTTCCGACATCATAGCAATCTCCAGCCTGACTGCGAAAACAGAAAATAGGTTTTAGAGATGGTTGTTCTATAAATTCACTAGAAAAACCTGAGTTTTAAGTGTACAGTAGTAAACCTCCAGTGTGTATAATATTGTAATATGTATGCATATATATGTGTTTTACACTTTATGGAAAAGGCGCGATTTTCTCAGTTGACGGTGTCATTGTGGCACCCCGAATAACTGTAAAAATGGAAAATAGGTCTTAAAGATGGATTGTAAAGAAATTTAGCACAAAACATGAGTTTACACATGTTTTAAATGAGCATGTATATAGTAATGTATGTAGTGCAATATATACATTGGATTTTGTTCAGGTAAGATTTTTGGATGTGTTGGTGGTGCTTAAATGTCTACATTTGTTTTGCGATTTCGCAATGTATTCACGCAATCGTGACACCGTCATTAAGATTCCCAAAAACTGAAAATAAAGGGTCTTTATAAAGAAAATTAACAATATTTTGGGACTAGGGTGGCTCTGACAAGAGCCTTTTTGTTGATTGTGTGTATATGACACCTACACATACGAGAGATGCAGAGTTTCAGATTACTTAGAAACACCATGTTGCCTTCGTCTGTAAAGTTCACCCCATCATTTCTATAATTCCATGCATGTCAAAATGCTGATTGTTGTTATAGATACAAGTCCATGCAATAGTCTCTGAGGAATGCAGAAACAGTTTTATTAACATGTTTCCTGGCTTTGTCAATCTGTGGACAGAATTGATTGGACCACTTCCTCTTCTGTCTTTGGCGTATATTAGAGTAGACCAAGACAGTGTGAGAGAAAATTGACATCAGTTCTGCAAAGGTATTTTTCAGCCCTACCCCAGTCAAAGTGCCTAGGACATTGCTACCCCAGTTCACAATTATGAGGCGAGGAGCTCGGCAATCCACAATGGTTTTAACCAAAACCAGCAACTGATGAAACATTAACCCTCTCTGGCCAAACCAAGTAATCTCCACATTTGGCAAACACAAGTCCCTGTCAATACCTCTCTTTTTTGCAGTCTCTTTATCCCAATAGATATAGCTGTGGCCCCCAATCCATACTCAAAGCAGTGAAGTGAAGGAGCAATAGTAGTCAGGAGAAGGCTGGAGCCGAATGAGGTAGATTTCCAAAAGGAAAGTAGTTAAAATTGAGGTGTTTTAAAAATAAAAATATACATATATATATGTTTCATTGGATGCTGTCAGCATGAAAGTGAATAAACGTCTTATTATTGGCTGTTGTTTAAGAAAATAAATTAAATACAGATATTGATATATTTTTGAATCTGTGGAGTGAAGCACACCTGCTGTATCCTATTTGAAAGCAGCATGTTACTTCTAGAATGTGATGTGAACTTCTGACCTACTCGTTCCACTGGGTTGTTAGGTACACTGAGCTAAGACTGTTTTGAGGGAAGGGTGTTAAAGAGACAGAATTACATTTTTTTAAGTTGACGAGTGATGACACGTAAGTAATAGCAAGTTTTAATTTCCAACTCAGGACTTTGTAATTAACTGTTGTGTAGTATTAACATTTCCATAAAATGAAGCTAACTATAGATTTGAACTCTGTTTTTTTCGTGATTTTTCCGAGATCATTGCAAAACATCACGAAAATGTGCCAACTGGAACCTCATTCTGTAAGAGGGGGAAAGGGTTAATAGATACTAACCATTCACAAGTGGAGATGCAGTAGTCTAAAATGAAAGACATGATTTAATTTGCTGTTTGTCTCATGATGATAAAGTGGAAAGTTGAAGAGCTTGCCATTTTAGAGTTGATTGTATGAGAGTGGTGTACCATTCTTCTGCTTAGTTTTGACAAAACTTAACAGTGCCACAACTATGCAGAAAGAGCTAAAACAACAATATAATCTACAAACTGAATTCAGTGGTATATAAAGCTTTGTAATTATTTTAAAAATGTACATTCGAAATGAAGATGTATCTGGAAGGTTGATTAAAAGGAGTATCACAGTGATGAGAAAAAAATATATGAAATGAACTGTATTTATTAGAGGGTATGTGTTTAAGAGTAACCCTGGGCGTAGTATTACGCTACGCTCGCGCAGCATGCGTAGTTTGCGCTACTACGCACTACGCGAATTGCACGTAGCACAGTGCAAAAACATGGAACAGGCATTTTCTTGCTTGCTCGCGGTCCTCAACGTCAAGTTGCTGATCGCGACCGTGGAAAATAAACCTCCCGGCGAGATTCTCAACAAGGGGAGGTCAGGTTTCTCATTGCGAGTGGTCACGTATGCTCACGACCGCTCGCGATGAGAAACTACCCGTCCGCGTTGAGAAAGCTGCCGCTTGAGTACAAGTCCACTCGAGTGTCAGAAAATGACCACTTGCACTGTGCAAGATGCCGTTTGCAATGATTGCACAGTGCAGACAAGCATCCAGCACTGTGCAATCAGTGCAAACAGCCCTACGCCGTTCGCGTAGCTATGCGTAGCATGCGTAGTGCGAAGTGCACTTCACGTAGCTACGCGTAGCACTACTACGCAAACTTCGCCAAGGGTTATTTAAGAGGTTAGTGGTGAATGTTTGGGGAATAAGAGAAAAATTAATCAGTGCCTGTTTATGCTATTGATTAGAGAGGACGATGTTATGAAATGAAGAAGGGTAGTCCTATAGCAAAAGAGGTGATGGTACTTAGAAATTTAGATGAAGTTATTGCAGAAGAGGTACAAGGAAGGCGTAGTCAGGGTACTGTATACAAATGGAATTGTAGTAGTGTTTCTAGTACTAGACAGCAATCCATTTATATATTAAGAACATTTCTACGTATCTTTCCAAGGTCAAATAAAAAAAAAAATAAGTTAAACCACTCAACAATCCAAACTTTAGGTAGAAGGCTGTATTATGTGAAAACTCCTGCTTTATGTTTACTAGAAATAAATAGAGGACTTTTGCATGTTAATGCGTCAGACATAGAAAAGGTTTGTAGTGATGTGCAGTTTCGTTTTTTTGGTCCTGAACAGGATTCTAGGGAAAATGAAGAATTGTTAAGAGGAGGAGTTGCAAAACAACACACATATATTACAGGTGACAGTTTTAAAAAAGAGATTAGAACATTTCACACCATGTTCTGTAAGAAAACAGAGTATGTTTGTATATGTTGTTGATGCACTTAATAGAAGATTTAAACACAAATTGTTGACTTATATTTCAAAAGTAAAAAAGTAAACTATAACTGGCAAAAGTTAACTGAGTATTTATTTACAGGTTAACCTGTCTTTTCGGCAAGTTATATGTAACTAGTGTTGAACTAAATTGGAAGGTAATAAAATGAACAATACATAGGTATTAGATACCCATAAAATGCCGATGAATGTAGAAAAACTATGAAGGGACAACAATGAAAAAAAAAATCAATATGTTTATTATTCTTTCCAGCATTGCTAAGAGCCTGTATTAACTGCTCTCCAGCTCTCACTGCAACTCCACAATCCATGCAGTATGATGCCATCGGGAAAACTGTGGAGCTAAATCTTGAAGTTGAGATTGGACTTTTGAATGAACTCTCTGCTTCGGTGTTTTTGTGCTGCTATTGAAGCCGAGGGTCCTTCAGCTTTGCTTTGCCTTCTTTCTGCTCACTATGAACTCCTCTGATGAAATGCGAAAAAAACATAAAAGGGGAACAAAAATACCATGTATGATTTTTGACAGCATTGTGAATAGCTGCAACATGCCGCTCACCAGCTGTTACAACAAAATGACAGTCCATGCAATACGTGGACATTCTTGAAAACTCTAGAGCCATATCTGTTGTAGCAGTCTCAACCTCTGAAGGGACTTTCTGGCCGGTAATTGTTGCTGCTGCCACTGATGTAGATGGTCCTCCATTTTCCCTTGCTTAATTGGCAGCTGAAGACATTTTCTATGATAAGTTTTAAAATGATATAACGTCATCCCACAGGAGTCCAAAAAAAGTCTCCAGCCAAAATCTACCACCTGCTCACAATAAATCTCTTTAAAACAAGATTCAAGAAGGATGAGTGGGTGTATATTTCCTATTCGTTTTACTGAACCATATACTATCCAATGATATTCCTTACTTTCACGATCATGTGATGTTTTGAGATTGTGCATTGCACTAGTTTGGCAACAGTTTTTAATTCCCTATGAGTTTCAGGACAATGGGTAGTTTGATGTGTATTTGGTAGGTGTGGGCCTGATTCATAAAAGTTATCTGAGACAAAATACTAACTTTACGACCTTTGGTATTCACAAAGGATTTTGTCTCAGGTAAACTTAAATGTTGGTCTTAAGTTAACCAAAACTTAAGTTTAACTGAGACAAAATCCTAACTTTACGACTTTCGGTATTCACAAAGGGCATTTAGGAGTAGTAAAGTTAAAAATCCTATCTTTACTACTCCTAAATGCCCTTTGTGAATACTGAAAGTCGTAAAGTTAGGATTTTGTCTCAGTTAAACTTAAGTTTTGGTCTTAAGTTAACCAAAACTTAAGTTTAACTAAGACAAAATTCTAACTTTATGACTTTCCGTATTCACAAAGGGCATTTACGACTTTCGGTATTAAACAAAGGGCATTTAGGAGTAGTAAAGTTAGGATTCCTTACTTAACTACTACTAAATGCCCTTTGTGAATACCAAAAGTTAGGATTTTGTCTCAAATTACTCTTGCGAATCGGGTCCCAAGTTCTGTTTGTGAGTTCAGATGTTGAGTTATTTTTTGAAACCATTCCTTTTTATGAATGTATTGTTAAAATAAAGTTAAACCAATATGTTACTAAACAGATAGACTCAAGCTTTCTGCAAAATATGTCTATATATCTGTGTTTCACTTTGTTATTTGTATTCATGATTACTGATGTCATTGCGACCTCTGGTGTTGCTGTGAAGAAGGAATATGCATTTTTGATTTAGCTATTTTGACAAATGAATGATGTCAACAGTGATGTCATCAGTGATGTCACTGACCATATCATGAGTGATGTAATATGTGATGTCATAAGCAGTGCATTGTATGGGTGTGAGTTATAGTTAGCTCAGCTAGCTATAAGTGCTGAATTTCTCTGGTTTTGTGCGAGTGAAATATCAGCCAAACTATAACTTCTCTGCAATCTTTGGTTATTTCAGTGACTATATATGTGTGTAAAAAAATAAAAAAATAACATATATATAGCATGTAAATAAAACTGGAAATAATGCAAATACGAGCCTCAGTGTGTCTTTGAAGCAGCCCTGGAAGAAGAGGCTTATGGCCTTGAAACGCGTTGGCAGAGGTAAACAAGTTGGAGCAAAATGACAGGCTGCATCTTAATGCCGATTGGCTGAGCATTGTCGAGTGCCATCTCAAAACCTTGGGCACTTTTGTTGGAAAAATATGCATGGCAGCCCTGTCATGGGGATGGCACCATCTTCAGCTGGGGAGCAGAATCATCGTCAACTGTTGGAGGCTTCGGTTTTGAACTGTTCTAGACTGGTAAGCACTCTGCTCAATATGCTAAATTAAGCCTGTAAAATTGCTCTTTCACCTACAAAAGGACTTTAATATTGCTTTTAATGTGAAGAGACACTGAACTTACTAAAAGCTTTTATCGACGCTCGCATTTGGGACTTCTACGTCCATCATGCACTAATTTGTTTTGCTCTCTAGCAATCGCCCACTAGGGGCGAGCATGTAAATAAAACCGGAAATAATGCAAATATGAGCCTCCGTGTGTCTTTGAAGCAGCCCTGTAAGAAGAGGCTTATGGCCTTGAAACGCGTTGGCAGAGGTAAACAAGTTGGAGCAAAATGGCAGGCTGCATCTTAATGCCGGTATGGCTGAGCATTGTCGAGTGCCATCGCGAAGCCTTGGGCACTTTTGTCATCGCCAGCTGTTAGAGGCTTCAGTTTTGAACTGTTCTAGACTGGATAGCACTCTGCTCAATATGCTAAATTAAGCCTGCAAAATTGCCTTGGGCACTTTTGTTGGAAATATATATATATATATGTTGGAACTGGCCCTTTTTGCAGGGTTATCCCCAAACTTTTTGCTTCTTCCTCCTTTATTTTTTCTGACCTTTGGTTGTTGGCAATAAGACTCTGGGCACTTTACCACTGCTGATCAGTGCTAAAGTGCATATGCTCTCTGTATAAATTGTTATATTGATTGGTTATCCATGATTGGCATATTTGTTTCACCTGTTAGCCCCTAGTAAAGTGCACTGAGCGTGCCAGGGCTGGTGATTCAAAATTCAAGTGGGCTGCAGCACTGATTGTGCCACCCACAGGAGTAGCGCTAAAATTATGTCTTAGGCCTGCTTGCAGTGCCTATGTGCAGTCCAGGACTGCCATGTCGACCTGGCCAGTGCAACCACTGACCAGGCCTTATCCTTCCCTTTCTGTACATGTAAGGCATCCCTATGGTGGCCCTAGGTACCTTCCTGGGCTGGGTGCAGTGTACCTGAAAGGTAGGGCATGTACTGAGGTGTGTAACATGCCCTGGTAGTGAATGACAGCCATTTTCGTTTTTCACTGCTGAGAGGCTATCTTGCCCATAGGATAGAATGGGGAAGGCTGTTTACATGCCTATCTTCCCATAAGGGCAAGATAGAAAATCCAAGTTTGGTATCTCTGTGTTCAGAATTTAATTATACATCTTTTTAGCAAGATGGTTTTTAAATTCACTGTGTGAGAATAGCACTTTTTAGAAAGTAGCTATTCTCCTGTTTAACCTTCCTGTGTGCCTGTGTGCTGGTTGGCTGACTGGTGTCATGTGATGGGCTAGGTGGCTCCAGGAGCCTGGATGAGTCAGCAGCAGGGTGAATAGAGAGATCTGCTTTAGATGGGTGGGAGGAGTAGTCCCTGGGTTTGAATAGGGCTGCCCCTGCCAGCACAAAGCTGGCTCCACCCCCTGCTGGCCAGGCTGAGGACTCTGCCTCTGCTGGCACAAAGAAGGCTCCACCTCCTGCTGAGTGTCTAACGACCCTGCCCCTCACTCTGAAAGGAACCAGGTGCTGAAGAGCAGAGCACACCCAGGAACAGGTTTGAGCAGGGGAATCCCCCCACTGGAACAAAGAGAGACAAAGACTTGGAGGGGTATAAGAAGAGGACCCCAGACACCTAAACTTTAGATCACTTTGGAACTAAGAAGAAACCTCTGCCAAGGAGAAAGCTGAAAAGGACTGAAGAGGAGAAGACTGCCTGCTTGCTGTTTTGCTTTGCTGCCAAGGAGAGGGGAAGGACTTTGCTGTGTCCCCTTCTTTTGATTCTGATCTCCAAGGGCCTGAGAAGAGCTGGCTCCCTGTTAAGAAGTCCCAGGAACAAAAGGACTTCACCACCAGCTCACCTGGAACTCTGCTGAGAGAGTTCTGACCTGCCTTGGAGTGTTTGCCCAGTTTTGGGGCCTCAGGAGGTCGTTTTGCTGTGTTTGGGAGCTGGGAAGCAGAAGCGTGAAAAAGAAACAACTGGTACCCAACGCATCATCCGATTGCGTGTCGCAAGAACGAGAGTGCGTGGAAAATTTAATTGCGGCACCATCGCAACACGCAGGGTCCCCGCATCGCCGAGTGCGTCGAGCATCGTCCCGAAGCGTGAAGATTCCTGACATTGCGAGGGTCGTCGCAGAACCAGTTTGCGAGCCGCACCACTGCCGGTGCGTGAAAGTCTCCAGTCGCTGCGTGCGTCGACGCAGAGTCCCGTTCCGTGGCGCATCGAGAGTTGCGGCGCCGGAAGGCAACGCTGCGCCACGCATCGCACCACATCGAAGACTGTCGCATCGAACCTGTGCGTGAAGCTTCCCCCATGAAACCTACGCAACGAAAGCCAAAGTCATCGCATCCTCCCCTTACAGATCGGAGCCGGCGCATCCACCTCTGCTGCATGAAACAGGGCTGCTGCAAAGCCTCCCCAGGATCTCAGGAGTATCGCATCGCCTTTGCCATCTTCCTTGTTATAGCTTTTGGGAACCTTATCGCAACTACAGGTACTGTTGGGCACGAGAGTGTCGCATTTTGTGCATTGAGAGTCGCATTGTGCAGGACACTGACTTTTACATCCTGGAGTACTTTCTGCAAGCTCTTGAACTATCTTTAAAGTAACCTTTTGAATTATATGTTGGTTTGTCTGTAGTATTTGGTCTTGTGAAGTTTTTAGTAAAGATACCTTATTTTTCTAAAACTGGTGTGGAGTAAATCTGTGGTGTTTTCACTGTGTTACTGTGAGTGTTGGTACAAATACTTTACACATTGCCTTTGATAGCCTAGACTGCTCAGGCCAAGCTACCTAGAGGGTGAGCAGGGGTTGCAGGGGTTATCTTAACAGTGTATCCCCCTTTCCCTGACTAGAAGCAAGGGTCCCTACTTGGACAGTGGTACCTACCCTGCCAACTAGAGACTCCCAGATCTAACATATATATATATATATATATATATATATATATATATATATATATATATATATATATATATATATATATACACACATACACACACACACACATACACATGCTCACACACACACATTTTTACCTACCACAGAATGTTTTACCCTACAGCCATGTATTTACATTTTTCTACTTACGTAATTGCATGTTAAATATTATGCACTGATTTTTCCACATATTTTTGTTGTGCTTGTGAGGAAGTTGATTTCATCACCATCAGTAATTCACAGCTTTATAACATGTTTCAGCATCCAGCCTTCCTCATTGTCACATGATATAAGCATTCAGTGTGATTGTAGCCCATGGGTTCTAATCATATATACGGAGTAAAAATATATTTTACAATGTAAACAGTTATTTATTACCATTGTTGAGTGCAGGTACAGATAATGACTCATGAGAGGTAAAGGGTGGACAATGAAGGAAAAAAAGTTGCCATTTTAAAAATTGATTTTACTGAAAATCACAATTACATGGCCACCATTTTGTATTAGAAGACAGAGACCACTTTCCTAAAACCACAATTTTAGATAGATAGATAGATAGATAGATAGATAGATAGATAGATAGATAGATAGATAGATAGATAGATAGATAGATAGATAGATAGATAGATAGATAGATAGATAGATAGATAGATAGATAGATAGATAGATAGATAGATAGATAGATAGATAGATAGATAGATAGATAGATAGATAGATAGATAGATAGATAGATAGATAGATAGATAGATAATACTTACAGCTTTGGTGACAGAGAGGAATCGATCATAGGTGATAAGCAGAATACTATACACTGAAGATAAACAAACAGTAGAATCCACAGATAACCAGAGTTTACAGGCAAACCTTCCATTCAGCCACCTTCCTGTAAGTGCAGGGAATGGAGAAGGAGCCTACAAAAGAATACAATTATTTAGATACATTAATACTCATCTATTTAATGAAACATTTCTCTATGGGATGCAATAAACGTCATGATGTATGTCTTACAAAAAATGAAGAAATGTTCATATGTGCTTACTCCGGGATGACCCCCCATATACCCCAATACACGACATAAATACTATGAACGGGGACGCAGTGGACACACAGCAGGGCATAAATGAAGCCTTCTGCGAATATTATCAGGAACTATACCAATCTAACTGATGTACCATTCCCTCAACTGACCAAAGCGGCACAGGATAATCTCTCTGGCCCCATCACAAGGGCGTAAATCAAGGAGGCGATCAGAGGCCTACCTCGGAACAAGGCCCCTGACCTTGATGGCCTCCCGGCAGAATTCTTTGCTACATTCTCAGACTCCCTGGTACCGCAGCTAGAGCGCCTGTATAACTCTGCGATGGCCACAGGAACACTGCCCCCCACAACTAGGCAGGCACTGGTAGTGTCCCTTCCCAAACCGGGCTGCTTGGCAGCGGACCTGTCAGGCTATAGACCCCTGTCTTTACTCACAACTGAATACAAAATACTGAGCAAAGTCCTTTCCAGTTGCCTACTTCCTTATCTGCAGAAGGTAATTCACCCAGACCAGTGCGGGTTTGTGCCGGCGCGTAGTACTTCACTTAACGTTAGGAGGCTGTACCACGTAATGGCGGCCGCCCCCCAGGAAAGAGGTCACACAGGATGCATCACTCTGGATCTGATGCTCTCAGATGGGACTACATGTTTCAGATACCCGAGTGATTTGGAATACCTCCAGACTATCTGAAGTGGGTTAAACTGCTGTATACAGACCCCACTGCGAGGGCTCGCACTGGGAGCCACATCTCACAGGAGTACCCGATTGGCAAAGGCACCCGTCAGGGTTGCCCCTTGTCCCCACTGCTGTTCGTATTGGCCCTTGAGCCGTTGGCTCTTAAGGTGCGACTATCAGCTGCGCAAACAGGAATACGCTATGGGCAGGCTACACATGCAATTTCCGCAGACGCAGATGATATCATTTTGTACGCCAATGACCTGACCATAGATCTCACACCTATCCCGTACATCTTCACCTCCTTTGCACGGGTCTCAGGCCTTTGCATAAACGAAAGTAAGTCATATGCCTTCTTCTTTCACCAAGGGGAACACCCAGAGGCGATTCAGTTTGGCCCCCACTCCTTAACGGTCGCTACACACACGTTCAAGTACCTAGGCATACAAGTGTACAGAACTGCACCGGATCTCATAGAGGGTAACCTGGGTAAGGCTATCAGATCTCTTCAATCTCAGGTCACGTTCTGGTCTTCCTTACCACTCTCGGTGAAGGGACGAGTGGCGAGTTAAAAAATGGTAGTCCTACCTCGTTTACTATAATTTTTTACTAACTTGCCGGTAGTGATTCTGACCCCGGTTCTCAACTCACTGAACACTATAATCTCTGACTTGATTTGCGGCAGCGGCCGACGTAGAGTGGGACTGGCCAAGCTGCAATTGGACACTGATAAGGGTGAACTGGGTGCCCCAGATTCTCGTGCCTACTGCTACGCTAGCCAACTGCAATGGCTTTTGTACTGGCTGGCCGGGCGTAACCTGCATGAAATTGATTATACTCCCGCTGATATAGACCGAGGGAGGCTGCACACACTACTCCTACCGATGCTTAGGGTACCGACCGATGCCTCGACACTCCTGCACACGGCGCTTACATACTGGAAAAACAACACACAATACTCATGCAGCTGCCTTCCTTACTCTGATACCACACCAGTCATCGGCATCCTTACCCCCACCGGCTTACTCACTAAAAGGCGACTACTCCCCTGGACAGAGGGCGGTGTAACCACAGTGGGTGCTCTGTTTGATGAGGGTACACTTATGGACCATGGTAACTTTGTCGGACGTCATGGAGTTTCTGACGCATTATACCTCACACACGCTGTAGTTCTACAATATGTAAAGAAACACTGGGCCCCACACAGGGAGGAACCCCCTCGGCATGAAATGGTCTTCATGGCCTACTTGATGGGGGAGGGCCGTCATCTCACTAAGTGGCTATACAAAGGCATTACAACCCACACTCGAATCCCATTGACGGACTTGCGCAACAAATGGTCCATGGACCTTGGTACAGACCTGTCAGATAAAGACTGGAACATGATCTTAGACTATCCCAAGAAAATCCCTTGTAACACCAAATTTAAAATATATAATCTTACATAGGGCGTATCTCACTCCATACCGGCTGAAACGCATATTCCCAATCACACAACATTGCTGCCCCAGATCTAAGCTAGGAGACGCTGATTTATTACACATGCTCTGGCAGTGCCCTGTGCTCACACGTTACTGGATGAAAGTGGTTACCTTGGTCAAATCTGCGGTTGGGATCCCTGTCCCGGGCACACCTGCAGTCTGCTCACTAGGGCTGATCCGATGCCCTAAAGCACAGAAGGTCCAGCTTTGCTTTATAGGTTTAGCACTACTTCTGGCCAAACGCTCCATCATGATGCGGTGAAAGTCGGTTACACTCCCACCGCTATATGGCTGGCACGGGGAGGTGGTGAGGTGGGGTGGCGCAGAGAGTGCTGCTATTCGCCGGGAGGAAGCCCGGGGACTACGCAAAAAGATTATCTCTCTGGACTGGGATAGCATACTGGAAGCGATCAAGGCCCTGGCACCACCACCTGTCCCTGTAACACGGGACTAATGGCAGCTTTACTGTCCAGGCCCTCTTTCAGCTTAAACTATTACTGATCCATATGTCCCACAGACATAACACTGCATAGTATATACTTTGAAATGTTTGAGTACGAACGGGAGCAGCTAGCAGAACACTCGGAGAAATAAGTTAATGTGGGTATGGCCGGACGAAGTTGGGGAGGGGAGGGAGGGATGGGATAGTTTAAATAATGTGCTACACTACTCTTATTATCACGTGGCAGCAGTGCTGAAATGCAGCAGGACATGGACCAATTTGGACTGCATCTGCACAAAATTATGTGTCACGCATGGACACAATAGGAAATGTCATACTGCTGGATACACACGGAACTAATATTGTACTCCTAGCAGCCCCTTTCTTTCCTAAGTAGGACTGCACTGCGACATTTAATGTAATCCATATGTTTGTGTATTTGGTAATAGATGTTACTAATGGAAGGTAAAAACATAATAATAATAAAATGTGTTAAAAAAAAAATGAAATAAATTATGGCTTGAAATACATCATACTTCTCAATCTGCCATTACTCCTCAGACCATGTTTTTTTTTTACAATAGGTTGTTTTTAACTCCTTGCTGTCTATTTAAAATGGAACTCTTGTACAACACCAACAGCTGGAATTGCAACACTTTTAATTGAGACTTTCTTCATATGTTTTTCTACTGTTTGGCACCAAGTATGGCACAAGCTTCTCTATTTCATCTCCTTTCAACATAGTTCATCTTTTTATTGGTGGGTGTTCTGACTTATGGTCTGGAGACAAGGCTAATGACAGGTATGTTGGTTGATCTTCGTCTGGCAGTGGCCTTTCAGGTTATTACCTCTAATTGGAAGGCCTTTATTAATGTTTCTTTTCTAACATGGTGGGACTTATGTTTGTCATAACCATCGATTAGATACTGCTCACTCACCTACAGTACAGATAGCCATTAAAGAGATTTGCTATTGCTGTCTTTGACTTCTAACGTATCAGACCCCTATACCATTAATATTAGAAACATTGAAGTCTCTAAACCTCCCTGAATTTCTTAGATTTCCCTTTGTATTCTTCATGCAATCCCACTAAATTGCACACAGTATACCTCTTGGCTTTTGTACCAATATTCCCTTGCCAGTCTTTTTTTCTTTTTGCTTCCATATTAGAACTTATATGGTATAGTTAGTATTCTTCCCTCTCTTTTTAAAAATATACAAAACACAAAGAATGCTATTGGTGCTCTGTTACAAAATTGTTTCCTTAATTTGTTTGAGAGATATGTCTTACTTTATATGGCCAGGTAATTGTATTTTGTGATATATTTGAGCTTTCTTCATTCTAGTGCTATTTCTATAATGAAATGTCACATATTTTTGTTTATTTCAATATTTTGCTATACTTCAGTATGTTAATTCCTCAGTACAGCAATTTCAAACTTAAAAAAAATGGAATGATCTTGACTCCTTTCCTCTATTACATAATGAAAATCCTTATCTGGAGGCTAAAAGTTACAAAGAACGTTTCTTTCTTCAGTATGGTCATCTTTAGATTAATAGATTAACTGGTCAATGTCAAATATATAATTTTTTACGGTGGAACCATTGACAAATACCATCAAATCGCAGATTGATGTCATTTCAGGAGTTTGTTTTGTCTACTTTAATGTTGAAGGAAGATGTAATCTATAACCATATTATTTTTTACAGGATCCAAAGCAATTGACAAAAATGTATTCTCGAAACAAAAAAGCATAAATTCTCATATTTAAAGATATAAACCATTTTGTAAATAGACATGACAATAGATATTATACTCGTTTTCTTGTTACAGTGACTACATATTTTGTAGTTAAGCTGTCTCAGTGATGACTGTCACTGTCGAGTCATAACTTTATGAAAAAGAACATGCTGAAAATAAGTCAGTAAATGGATTTAAGTTGTCCAAATCAAAATCCTCCCAGAGAAAAAAAGACTTATTGCTAAATTGATATGCTTATCTAAACAATTGATAGGGCTCATTGTTATGAGAATCCGATACATATATAAAGGAGGTTGAAAGAAATAATGTAAAGTCATATTTCGCTTTTTCCTGACTCTGCCCATTTCCAATCCATCTTGCCAATCAATTCTGCTTTAAATATTTTAAAGGAAGAAATGGTGCATTTGCAGCAAGGACAAGCTTCAAATATGTGCTCTAACATAAATAAGTTGAGCATTACAAACACTCAAATTTGATAAAATGTCTTGCCCCTTCATTAACAATGCTGCTCGTTTGCTACCTTGTAAACTCAATACATGACAGCAAACAATCTCTAAAAAATAAGGGGGATATTCACAAGGACTGGCGATACCTATCGCAAACGCCAGTTAGCGGACTTTTTTTCATCGCCGCCTAACCCTGAAAACTATCGCCATGTAAGCGGCGTATTCACAAGCGGTCCCTACATGGCGATAGTATCAGGGAAAGGCGGTGAAAACTGCCACTAACATCAGCACGAAGGCGATAGGAAAACCGGAGTTAGCGGGTGAAAACTACAGATAGGCCCATTAGCGGCAAAAAAAACCATGTTAGTCAGCCCAACATGATTTTTTTTAATCTAATGCAAGACATAGCCTATCAGTCAACATCCAATAGAAAACAGGCATAAAAACCCCAAAAACATGCTGAATGGGGCTGCCTGGACCAAGTCCAGCACACATCAACAACCCCTGCAAGCCACCCAACATCCAGGATGACCAAAATGAGAGCCAGGATGCCTCGCTGGACCTGCGTCTGGAGGCTGGATGCCTTGCTGGAACTGCATCTGGAGCCTGGATGCATCGCTCTGGAGCCTTGATGCCTCGCTGGACCTGCGTCTGGAGCCTGGATGCTTCGCTGGACCTGCGTCTGGAGAGTGGAGTGGGATGCGGAGGAGCTGGGGAGTGATGAGCGTTGGCGGTAGACATTGAGGCGCGGTGATCGCCCGTACCTGGTGGTGAAGTCTGGCAGCTGGAGACACATTGCTGACCTGTGTGAGAAGACCGTCTTGCTCATCTTGGAGCTGTTAATAGTAGAGGCGCTTCTGCGCCCCAACGTAGGGAGGTCTGCATCGCATACTATGACCCACCACTACATCGGGGTGCATTTATGGGATTACCAATGGTGGGTGCCGCCTCTCTGCATCACAGGCCGGATGATGTTGGGTGGCCGTACGCTGTGGAGGGTGAGGCCCCTGAGCTGCACCAAACTTGTGTAGCGGGAGCACTGCAACTTCACGCCTAAGGGGGCCCTGCTGCATCAACTGCATTGGGAGGTTCACCAGCAGACTTGGCGGTGACTGCTGTACCCAGCCAAGTGAAATCCCTCCTGGCTGAGGCTCCTGTTGGCTGAGTCACAGATTTGGAGAGAGTGCAGCGGATTGCACCACAGTGTCAATGTCCAGGTGAGGATAAGGTGGGACGCATAGCGCAGGGGGCCTGGGGGTCAAGTCCCCCAGGCCCAGCACATGTAGATGACACACCCCTAGTAGCGGCTCATCCACTATGGTGGAAGAGCGCCATCCCACTGCCTCCAAGCAGTGCAGAAGAGGAACAATCATCACTAGATGATAACTTACTGATGTAACTGTGCTATGTTTCGATTTCTGATGGGAGGGCTTGCTTTAGGACTGTTCCAAGCACGGGGCAAGGCATGTGGGGATTGGCATGCCCACTCAAGTGTGCAATGACTGTTTGGTTGGCCCACTCAGACTGCCTAGAGCAGTCATGCGTACTCCCCTGTTTGTAATGCAGGCTGCAATACAGCCTGCATGGAGAACATGCCCACCCCTGGCTGCATGTATTGTCCCGTTGCCAATTACCAATCCCACCGCCGCATTGCAGCATTGTGATTGGCTCAGGGGAGGGAGCCTGACTGCCTACTTCCTGTTCCTGGAAGCAGACGCGGGAGAGCAGGAGCAACAAAGACACATGACCAGGCTTCGAGGTAAGACTACCCTTATTTAAATTTTTACCACACCTGCTCACACACACATCCTGCATCCATGCCCCATCCAGGGTTCTTTCCAGCGTTTACCACCTCAGAGCTGTCCAGCCCCCCCCAGCACTTCTCAATGGTGGCCACTGTGTGCACATGCACAGCAGGCGTAACACCTGTGTGCCAAAGGCATCCCGTGGTTGCAATGCATGCCATAACATTCAAATGCATACTAATACTAGGCACATGGCAACAGTAAAGTAAGTGTTGCATAGCGGAGCCTTTGATATCACTGTTCCCACTTCAGTGAGTGCAACCCAAAACTAACCTTTGCACCCCAAACCCAACCGAGAACCCTGGAATTCCTTTTTGAGCCCCCATAACACACCCTAATTTTCATATTTTACCACAAATGTACACCCCAATATCCATATTTTACCCCAAAACACACCCCAATTTCCATATTTTACTCCAAAACAACCCCCAATTTTTGTATTTTACCCCAAAACACACAACAATTCTCTGTTTTACATTTGAAACCCATGCCCACCCAAAAAACTTCAAATTACCACATTACTGACCTCACAATGCTTTGTAATCAAATGTGATGTAAAGGCACCTGCGTTGTCGGAGTTGGGTTGTTAACAATGTACTGCCTGCATTGTAATGGTCGTCTCCCGTGCCAAAGGCAACAAATAGGATAAGCCATTTGTGTCCGTCTGCCCCTGGACCGCGCTCAGCACCAAGGAGCCTTCCTCTTGGACACTCCACTGCTATGACGCCAGCACCCTCCTCGCCATCAAACCTGGATGCCACCTCGCCTGCCAGGACCAACCTCTGGTCCAGACCGGACATCGTCATCGGCATCACTGCTGGCTGCAGTATCACCCGCAAGGTGCACCCAGACCATCAAGGAGGAGGCATTGCCATCACCTACAGAAGCACACTCCAACTGACCACATACTCTAATGAGCCAAGGGTGACCATGGACCACCTCAAATCCCCGATCCAGACCAAGCCCAAGCACATCCTCTGCGGCACCCTCATGTGCAGGCGCCCCGGGCCATGGCCCCATTCTCCAATACCATTGTAGACCACATTGCACCCCAGGGTCTCCCATCCACCAACGACATCCTACCCGATGAACTCAAGGGGAAGGTCCCCTACATCAGACGCAAGCAGCAGGTCACCTCAACAAGCCACATAGCAGGACACATGGTCGAGCACATCACCTCTGCCAGCAGGAACTTCAACTACAGCCACAACAGTGGACTCTCCTGGACCGACCATCATTGGTAACATCACCTCTTCACCTTGCCCACCGCCATCATCGCACCCCCTCGCAGCGGGATCAAGGCCACCGAAGAACGTCTCGTCAACTCTCTCTGCACCAACACTCCACCATTGCTTCCAAACGATGACACCGCAGCGCGCAACCACTACCGATGGATCTCTAACAGCGCCCACATTCGGGCATCCCTCATGAACGGCACTGTGTCAGTAGGTTCCGCCTGCCTGATGGCAGGCGTCAGGGTGATGCAGTGCCACAGGTATAGGCTGGCCCCATGTATTGCTGGAGTTGCGTCATGGTTGTGACACGACTTCAGCAATGCATGACTTTAGCACAGACAGATCCGTCAGAATTCCTGATGTATCTGTCATTACTTGCATCATGGAGTGCTGTCCAGTGAATACAGCACATCCATGATATCGCAAGAAGGGCGTAGTGAGAAATGTTGCAATGCTGTCTTGTCACAGCGCTGAAACACTTTTCATTACTGGGGACCAGGAATGTGCACTATTTTATTGATGGTGTGCATTCCTGCACTGTAGTTTTGTCACAGGGTAGCACTGCAACATTGTTTGCAGAGCTGTCCAGCACCAAAACCTGCAGAGATGTGGCCCCAAGTGTTATCCCCATTGTTAAGACCAGCTACTTTATGGTCTTAAGTTTTTTTGGTCTTCAGAAGTTCAAGGATCCCCTTGTGAATATGAAGTAGTGGTGTTTGCTTGCGTTTTTGCACAGCAAAGCCTCTCCTGCATATAATTATCGCTAACAGAAGTGGCGACCTTTAGTACAGATGCTTTTGCCTAAAAACTGTTGTGACAGCTTAGTAATAGAGCGATAAACTTATCGCCGCATTAGTGGCAGAAAAGTGCTGCTAACACGGCAAAAACTCCTTGAGAATATGCCCCTAAGTATCCTGCAGTCTAGTTATAATTCAAAAAATCAAGAGACACTTCTTTTTGTTCCGCAGACGATTCAGATTCAATGTAGTTATTACGCTGGATTATTTCTTCACCTATCACTACGTACCAGTTTAACTGGCTCTATTTGCATGTACTTCAATTGCTAAAACAAGAAGAGAGGGGCCCCGTACCACAAAAAGGGGTGGAGCACCAGGTAGACAATAGTCAAAGAGAAAGTTCCCCTTTTC
The DNA here is from genome assembly GCF_964204655.1 of Triturus cristatus. Classification (NCBI taxonomy): domain Eukaryota; kingdom Metazoa; phylum Chordata; class Amphibia; order Caudata; family Salamandridae; genus Triturus; species Triturus cristatus. Next base: position 761,992,402 of record NC_140587.1, read on the forward strand.
GCACAAATGAACTTCTATCCACACAGTCACACCTATAATCAATCTGTCACCAGGATAAGACACCAAAGACTATCCCCAGTCAAGTTTTCATATGGAAAGAATTAATGTATTTTATGAAAAATAGTAATCATGTAACATCACAGGATCAAAATTTCGAACAGCACATAATAAAACCTTTAAAAACATCTGAGGCTGTTCATAGTGATGAATGCTCAACAATACACACAATATATACACAATTTTTTTTTTACAAAAAATATATATAGGGAGAAACAGTAAGAAAAAGATGTTTTCTTATCAGCAGGAAAAGGGAGGCATACGATCAAGATCAGCTATTTTCCTAGTTGTTTCTCTCAACATTAAATGATTCGGAAATTAGATGTCAATACAATCTATAGTCTCCCTCCTAGACTTGCATCGGCGCGTTTCGGTGGAAATCAAGAGATAAACGACCACCTTCTTCAGGACAAATATTATATTCTCCCATGGAATCTATCTACAATTGAATCAAATAACAGAGTATAAGCATTAAAAACATTTCCAACATTCGAATCATTGTATTAACAATTAAAAAAAACACAAAAACACAACTTTAAATCCCACACTATTCGGACATTTCGCTATGCATAGACACATTCCTCAAGTACCATTGATTCCTGCCATTGAACCCATAATACACATTTAAAACCTTTTTAGTAAAAAAGTGTTGTTCTCCTGGTGATTTCACACACAACTCACCCAACCAAATGCGATAACCGCATAACCGAATACGATTGTACCATACAATCATGCTTCTATTGTAATATACAGTTAATCATCATATCTAGTTTTATACCTTATATGGCGGACGTTATGTAGTATAGTGGTGAATGATCAAGGGAAAAAATTGCAGTATATAGGGTAGGTTAGTATGGGTGAAATCGTCGAGACGCTGGGACCTGAAGACTGCGAGGAGACATACACGAGCGTTCAATGAGGTGAGTAGGACGAAGACTGTTGGTATGGAGGTTTCGTGCTTTAGGGTATTCCATGTTTTGAGAAGTATATAGTATTAAGAAAAGGAGGATTATGGATAGCTACCATCCAGGGCCCATTTGGCCATAGAGGATATATCGCCCATTGACATTGTATTACGATGTTGGGTTTTAGTTCTTTACATAGGCTCTTGTATGAATATATCGCCCATTGATATTGCATGACGATGTTGGGCTTAAGTTTTCTACATAGGCTCTCGGATGAAGGAAACTCAACTAGGGGGCCGTTTGAGATAGAGCTTCCCTTAGGGAGCCGGAGTAAATTAGTGACTGCTCCATAGAAGCCCTTGACTTATTTACCGAAACTGGTATTTGTCTTTTCAGCATTAAAAGAATTTCGTGATCGTGCTGTGCTATTTTGAGGGAAGAAAAGAGTCTCCCCATTACTGCGTCTCTGTAAAAAGAAAAAACAAGGTAAAAACTTGGTATGATCTAGTTTGCGATCCAAAAGATGGACTAGAAGGGATCCATTGAATTGCATAATAATAACACATATTGATACTGGCATTCGGTCTTTTCTAGCATTAAAAGAATTTTGTGAGTGTGCTGAGATACTTGGAGGGAAGAAAAGAGTTTCCCCAGTACTGCGTCTCTGTAAAAAGAATAGAATACTTCATGAATTAATACAGGTAAATCCAATTTATGATTAACTGTGAGATCCTAATAAACTTAATACAAGGGGTCTAATGGAATTGTAAAATAATAAGATATATCCGGGACCTTTTGTTTTGTAATATTCTATCATTAATACCTAAAACCGAGTGACTGTATAAAAATACCGGAAAATGTTGGTTGCTTCATAGTGTCTAAATGTTAGATGAATGAGATTCTATCTAAACCACAAGTGTCTCAATTTCTTTAGATTGATGGGTCAATCTATTTGTGTGTGACTCCATAGTATGACGGTGGTGAGGCAACACGAGGAGGCAAGGATCCCTTGATCATTCACCACTATACTACATAACGTCTGCCATATAAGGTATAAAACTAGATATGATGATTAACTGTATATTACAATAGAAGCATGATTGTATGGTACAATCGTATTCAGTTATGCGGTTATCGCATTTGGTTGGGTGTGAAATCACCAGGAGAACAACACTTTTTTACTAAAAAGGTTTTAAATGTGTATTATGGGTTCAATGGCAGGAATCAATGGTACTTGAGGAATGTGTCTGTGCATAGCAAAATGTCCGAATAGTGTGGGATTTAAAGTTGTGTTTTTGTGCTTTTTTTAATTGTTAATACAATGATTCGAATGTTGGAAATGTTTTTAATGCTTATACTCTGTTATTTGATTCAATTGTAGATAGATTCCATGGGAAAATATAATATTTGTCCTGAAGAAGGTGGTCGTTTATCTCTTGATTTCCACCGAAACGCGTCGACGCAAGTCTAGGAGGGAGACTATAGATTGTATTGACATCTAATTTCCGAATCATTTAATGTTGAGAGAAACAACTAGGAAAATAGCTGATCTTGATCTGACCTTTTCCTGCTGATAAGAAAACATCTTTTTCTTACTGTTTCTCCCTATATATATTTTTTGTAAAAAAAAATGTGTGTATATATTGTGTGTATTGTTGAGCATTCATCACTATGAACAGCCTAAGATGTTTTAAAAGGTTTTATTTTGTGCTTTATGAAATTTTGATCGTGTGATGTTACATGATTACTATTTTTAATAAAATACATTGATTATTTCCATATGGAAACTTGACTGGGGATAGTCTTTGGTGTCTTATCCTGGTGACAGATTGATTATAGGTGTGACTGTGTGGATAGAAGTTCATTTGTGCGAAAAGGGGAACTTTCTCTTTGACTATTGTCTATTTGCATGTACTGCAAGCATTGGTTCTCAGTCATCATTACCGCCAATCTAACAATCTTCGATGCTACAGATCTTGAAGTCTCCCCTTTTGATGTAACATCACACTTCTGTCATTGGGCTACATGTGGGCTACATCTGGGTGATATTTATGCTGCATTTGGGCTCTTTTGTCTCTGGTGGCCATCTTGGGAGATCTATTTGTTATGAAGTTTCCTAATTTCCTCATTGACTGCAGTCTCCTCAGTAGGAAATGCTTTCAGTTTTTTACTTTGATTCAATCAAGAAGGCATTCAGATGTGTCACATATTTGCCATAAATTCTGAATGTTAGCACTTTAATTGCTCATTAGATCACTGTAGTAAAGCTACTGCTCACCAGGGAAGTCTGCTGCTGGTATTAAAAGTGCATGAGAATGGAATGAACTCAGTTAACCTCGAGAAACAGATTTCTACAACTGGTTCGTGTCTGTCACTGCTTTTTTATTTGTATGTATTTTTTCGGTTTTTGCTTCTGTACCATACTGAATAGCTGAGTAAGGCTCAAGACTATTGTCTAGCTCAATCATTGGTATCAATGCGCATTGATATTTATAATCATATGCTGCTGTTAAGATAGAATATACGGATATTAATTCGAGTTTTTCCCTATATGTTTAGTAGTGTCATGTGATTTGCCCTTTTCCTGGTTTTAAACCCTCATTGGATTCGTTTATTCGTAAATATGATCATGTATGCACATATTTTAAAATGCATGATTTTGTTTGCTCTATCATTTACACGTGTTCATGGTCTAATCAGACCCTCCAGGATTTTGCGATTTCGCGGCTTGCCGCGAAATCGGCACTTTTGTAAAAATGCTGCGATTTTTACAAAAGTTCCCGCGAAATCGGCATTTTTGTAAAAATGACACCATTTTTACAAAAGTGCCCGCAAAATCGGCAATGTACAACCCCTGGACCTAATCCCGTAGTTGATAATGTTCTGCCCCCACAGGCAGAGGCGCAACTAGAGCCATATTTCGAGTGGGGGGGGGGGGTTTGCTAAGAAAAAAATTCAGTGGGCCACTCAGACCTCTGGCCCCGGTGTGACTGCACCTACAGAAGCTATGCCTTTTTCATACAAAGGGTTATTTCCGGTCCCAGGGGAGCTCTATGCCCTTCACGGCAAGCATAAAGTAAGCTATAAAGCCTGGCTTGTGGTTATATGAAAACACGGCTACTTATTGGTCGAAGAAAAGAAGACCGCGGAGTTGGTAACGGAAAGAAAGTATGAAAAAACTATTTTTTCCTTGTATATCACTTAAAACTGCCTTTTTTAAATCTAAAAAAATGCGAAAGAAAAAATCGGCAGGTGTATGGCTTCCCTTTCTTTGCCTCCACACTAACCCATACAAATACAAGCCTCCTGGCTTTAGATCTTTGAGAAGAGCGACATCTACTGTAACTACTTATGGTTAGCAATTGAAATGCAAAGGTACACCCTTTACAGCTACTTGCTACCTCTTTCCTATTCCCAAATTAAGCACAGTCTGAAGTCCAGTGAATTGTACAAGTGTGTTATTTAAACCGGCAGAAGCCCTCAGCAAATGAATCAACGGATGCCCCAACCACTGTGTTATTTTTATTTGAAAATATTGGGGTTGCTAAACTCATGCAAATCAACAATGGGTGTGTTTCTGACTAGTGGTAGATTTATTAATCTGCCAGAGCTCATGTCATTAAAAGCAAGCATTGGTAAATCCCATAGGTCTGCCTGTCATTGTGAGTCCTAACTAAAATATTTTTTACAAATTGCAGTAAAATTAAAAAATATTACTTTTTGCATACATTTCATATATGAGATAAAGAATTTCATTTGTGTGGTGATTAGGTGCACTTTTGGGATGTAAAATAATTTCTCGTGCTTTTCAATCCAAATACTCTATTGGAGGCAAAATTATGCATCAAAAGCCAATAGCATGAAATATGTACTACCCTGGGCAGATGGTTCTATGTATAGTTCAAAGGATTGGTAATAACAGGTTTTACAGACAGCTGTTTAAGTCGGCCCAAAAAAATGAAACAATGGTATACAGAGGGGGGGCTATCAACTGTTGATCAGCCTCTATATGAGAGCTGAACATTTGACTGGCCAGTGGAGGGATGTTCTCTTTTAGGTCTTGTAGTGACAGCTTCGCCTGTTTACTCTGTGTGGTGCAGACCTGTGGGCTATCGCCAGCGCCTCTGACTTATCGCGGAGACCCTGATTAATCCCATTTAAAATATTAGGCGTGCCCCCGTACCTACTCATTTCCCGTTTCCTTGACATGGTGTTAAAATTATAATCTTAATTTATTTATATAACATTAATTTAGAGGTTGACTTTTAAGTGCCATATTTATTTAGGTCTAGCATGTGTGTTTTTTATTTTTTTATTTTACTGATATGGTTTTATAGGTTTTGTCCCAAAACGAACTATATTTGATTGATTGAGAATATATTTTTGCGTGCCAAACATTTTCAAGGCTTGGCTCGTGCATGGACTCTTCGAGCCAAGACTGACCCTTAGCTCGGCTTGTGGTTAATTTATTGGCTCACTCACCTATCGATCCTGGGCAGAGATAATGTGTCTTTAATTATTCTGCAGTAAAACTAGGGGTTACCAGGGATTGTGTGCTAAATTCTGTATATTAGCTTGTTACAAATTGAGGCAAACGTGAGAGGATTTTTTACAAATATTCTTCCCTTCTGCAAATCAGGAAGTTAGCTTTAGGATGTGGGAAGAAGAAACCAGAATCATTTCGAGCTTTAAAATAAATGGGCAGTGGTAGGATTTCACAAGGTTTGCATACTAATAAAGTCAGTTATTTTTCTCACAGTGGACCTTCTCGGACCTGCTCAAAGGGCTATGGCCTGTCCACGAAAGCGGTGTCCAGCCGCCCTCAGACTTTCAGGCGACAAAAGGGTTAAGGATGTGCCAAACACCAGTCCCGCAATGTGTCAAAAGGTGTGATAACTGCTACCAACCTATACTAAAGCAAATGAAGAATTGCACTTCCAAAGGATAACAGCCTTCACCTGTGGGCTGCTTCCTCTGTTCCATATTCCAGGTTGCCTATTCAAAGTGGAATACTCTGCTAAAAGAGTTTCCATTGATTTAAGGCTGAAAATGAATGATTATAAGTAAAATAAAGTGCCGCAAAAATGCCGCTAAATTTCCATATTTGTGCCGCTAAATTTCCATATTTGTGCCGCTAAATTTGCGAATCCATGCCGCTATATCCTGGGGGGTCTGTCTAATGGCATTTTATTACAAGACGATAATCGGACACTAGTTTATATGATATGTGTGCATGCAGTTTGATATTTAGAAAGAAATATAATAAATACAATCGTTTTAGACAAATGTACAAGAGAATTCACAATTCTTTTCACATCTTATATCACAAACCACAAGGCTTATTTCTCTCATAATGGAGCCGAAAAACAATTTGTAAGATCTGTGCATGGGCATTTTAACAAGAGGGAAACTTCACTATTCCGAGAGGATGCAATGAATTCAGAAACCGCATCAATTTCAGAAACAGACTGGGTGAAGGTCGTACATTGGCGGTTGCTGCCTGGGCTGGCTGGCTGGCTATCTGATTGCTGAAAGAACTACGCCACAACACAATGAAAGTTGACCTTACTTCACAAGCAAACTTTGCATAGAATAATGCAAAGGTATGTCTGTGCCAGGGGATTAAGAAAAATTGCTGTCCACTGCATTTAGGTGGTATTGTAGACATTGGCTTGGAAATAAGGGATTCCATCATAGCATTATATCATTTAAGTATTGCCATCTAATATGTTGTCAATTTGTATTATTATTTTCATCTTAGGCATATGGTATTTTCACCATAATTGTCTGACGTGCAACTACTTTTATTCATATACTCTGCAATAAACTAGGGCACTAAAAGTTAAATACCGTCTTTTTATTTACAGCATGGGTTTCTTGTGTGTGTCCATCTTTGGAGACAGGTGTTAAATTTCCCCCTTCAAAACATTGTTTTCATGCAGTCTCTATAGAACTAATCATTACGAAACATGATTATCTCCAGGACTGTTGTGGGAAATCCGTGGGTCACAGCCTGTCTGTCCTTCCCATTCAAGTTGTTAGGTTAGTTAAAATCTGCACTTGCTAAACATTTACTGCAGTTGCACATGTAGCAACAGGTTCACCCTATAAAAGTCTTAAGTTTGTTTTGCAGATTTCCTCTGCTTCCTTAGAGTCCATAATTACCTGTGTTATTATAGTTACAGCTCTGGTAATGCAGGAGGGTATGTTCATTGAGTCCACTCCTGATGTGGAGGCTTTTGTGCCGAGGAGGGTGTTGTAGTGCCACATAACTTGATCTCTGGGCAGGATCATCACAGCAAGCTCACAAATCAGTACTCTCCAATGACAGTAGCAATTTTCCTTGGTGGGGTGTTGAAGGGGTGCTTGAATGGCAGGGTCAGCATAAGGTGTCTCTCACAGTTGTGTCCTCTGGGATGATCAGAGCTTCTACATCAGTGGCAATGACAAATGGCTGACATCAGCAATGGCAACACCAATCACTCAAGCACACAGCAGGATTCCAACAACATGATGTTGTTTGGCAATGTACAACCTTGGTGCAATTCACAGCAAGAACCACTCAGGGTGACAGGCAACCCTTTAACACCGGGGTCACTCCTTGGTTCACTTCCTTTTTGTTGTCTGCTTCACCCGGATGTTCCTCATACCAGTATAAGGCTTGATGTCTCCTCCTGGGCAGTCTCTCCTTCATGCAGGGCCAGGCACACTTCTTTCCTCTCTGAAAGAGTGGTAGGCGTCTAGGCTCTAGGTTGTCCCTGGCCTCAACCTCTCCAACAGAAAGTGTATATTTCTAATGATCTCTTGCACTTTTGGAAGACGGGGTGTCCTCAAACATCAGCCATGGTAACTCAGCAGTCATGCAAGCACTATGTGAAGATATCCCATCCTTGGTTATATGAGGAAATTGGATTTTGGAAGAACTAGATGTGGCTTGGATCCCACTTATATACACATTCTTCAGTTATTGGATATGGATCCACTGTCTAAGGTTTCTGAACCGTTTTGGGTCGGATCACATGCCATTTTCTAGCTGTCCTCCGGCAGACTTTGTGAAACGTGAAACTCCCAATGCAGAGAGCAATGATGCAAACTTCAAGCAGGAGTACTCAAAACAAAGGCGCAATGAATTTTCTGCACCTGACTGTCATCAGTCTTACTGAAACAATAATCAGGGAGTCAAAAGGGCAGGCCCTTTGTAGTAGCTTTTTCACCTAGAACAAAAGAAACAGAAGTCCCATACCTTACCCCAACCAAACTGAAGTGCTCCAGAAGAACCAATCAGCAGCCTTTTGAAAACAAGACCCTCAATTACTTTCTAAGTCTATTTCTGTTTCCATCCTCCTCACTTCGATGCCTGGGCCTCCACCATCTAGTCAAAGGAATGCAGTTGATACACCTTCACTGTCTGAAGAAGCAGTATCCACCCTCCACCTTCTACTATGCTAAAGCAGAGGTCATCCGAGATGCTCATCGCACACAGAATTCTACTACCATACATGTGCAACATACCCGCTGCACATACAAGAGGTTGACATGCACATGGAATGTCAGAGCATGTATCTGGGATTCACATAACAGTGGACATTTACACAGAGAAAATGATGTGGCCAAATTAATGAGTCACAAATACTTGGCAATATCTCTTGCCCACTTTATGGCACTTACTCACAGCATGTAGAGTACTTCTATGTCCACTATGAGGGCACACTTCGTGTGCCCCAACCAGGTCACAGACTAGTGTCTGGAAAGCATATTACGAAAAGTAGGCCTATGCTACTGTGCACAACTAGATTACGATGCCAGGGCAAAACAAGAAGTCAGGATACCAGTGTTCTACATTTGGGCAAGTGTATATGCCTGTTTACCATGCAGGCAATATTCCTGTCCTAACTGTGGGCAGGGACCCCTACCCTGAGTGGACTGACTGTTATGAAACTAATGTCCTGACTTTTTGTTAGCCCAGGTAACATTAGATGAAGGACTGTCCATTGTGTTTCAAAGATCCAGAACCTGTGTTCTGACATGGAATGTCACTGCAAGCATACCCTATATAATGAGATGGGACTACCTACCTTTTAGCTAATCAGTCCTTTCTGAGCACTTGCCATTTGGTAAATGGTAGGGGGATGGAGTGAGTTAGTCTGCTGCTTAGTCAAAATAAGTTACAAGGCAGGGAATGCCCTTTTGTATTTTACTGAATGCTACTTTAGAGAGTCTGATGACAGCCAAGTGCAGAGCCTTCACACATTCTCCACAAGGTCTGGGAAAACCCTGCTTGCACCCAGCACCATCTCTACCTGCTGTGAGAGCCATAACCATGCTTACAGGCTGTCTTAACACTACAGCCAAAACATTGATTTGATAATGAACCACCACAATACATTTCCTACACTTTTGAATGTGGCTCAAAACCCCCATCTGGAAACCTTTTTTCCAGTTCCAAGTTCATTTGACCACAGAAGTGAGTGCTCTACAGAGTACTTGAAGTATTGATGTGATTCACTGTTGATGTCAGTCTGAAAGCATGTCTCCAGGATGTGAGCGGACAGCACCTGCATTGTGAGCACGTTTTCAAGAGCTGGGGGTCTCCCAAGTTCCTTGAAGCCTTCCTGCATGATTTGAGAGAAAATGAGTGTGCATGGTCCTCCATGAGGTGAGGCTGTCCATGAAGAGAAATGCATACTTGTTCTCAGTGTATGGAGCACCCAGAACAGCTATTTTGCAATCTGAAGGGTGACCAGTGCCTGTCTTAGCTGTGAAGGGTCACTTGGTCTATCTGTGTGGTTTATGAGGGGAACTGTGTGAAGCAACAACAGCTCCTCTAATGGCAGCATGCCTTCTGGCATTTCAGTAGTGACTCTAGGGACGTGTCCTGCTACTGCCCTGATGAGAGGTGGTTGAAGACATCAGCATGATTGTAAGAGAGGAACCCACCCAATAGTCCTGAGGCCACAACTGTTGAAGACAGGTGACGACTGCCAAGACCTTCTAGCTACTGATTTGGTGATAAAATCTGAGGGACAGAGTTACAACTGCAACTCCGTGCTTGTTGCAGAGATGCTGCCCAGTTGACTGTGATGGGTGGACAGCAGCAATTTCAGTGCTTATCTACAATGTTACAGACATCTAAGCACACATCGTGTTGAAAGACTGTGTCTTGCAATAAAAGTAGAGCTGCACATTGAAGAGAATAATGATTGCATGTTTAAACACTTTTGCAACATATGAACTGAATTGATTGGTTTATTCCTACATTTACTGTTTGCTCATATAAGCCTACTGGACAACTCACACCTATACAAATGTTTGCTAAAGAGATTTCCTCTACTGTTAGGTCATTGTAATAGTAGTGTGGCAGCTTACACTATGCTAGAATGCTGTAATTGAATAAGACCTATAGCAACAGTGTCTAGTATTTCATTATGTTGTACTAATAAATTACTTATTTTTTTACTAAGGTTGGACAGTACTCTATTGTGTCCGTCTATTGGGTCTGATTTTGTTTTCTCTTTCGTTTACATGTATTCATGGTATAATAGCTGATTGCGTGTTGAGTTTTGAGTCTCTGATCCTCACACTATCGCCATGACAAGACTTTGAATACTTGCCCTCACTAAAATGAGAGTCAAGTGCAGAAAAGGTGTACCTGACCAAATGTACAGAACCTTAGGAGGTGGACTCCAGGATACCAGTTGCAAGTGAACCCACCCACCACAGTTGAGGTCCAATAGCCACAACCTTCCTTTTGAACCCCTGAACAGGGTCTGACAGCATATTTATATGAACAAACATTTTTGAAAAAATAAACTTCAAACTTTACAACTCCTAGAGGGTTTAGAGACATAGCTGATACACACAGACCATCACTTGCCTGAGTATGGAAGCTAATTAAATCAGTTTGTAAGGTGATGCAGTATCTAAAATAACTTTTTTACAAAGTCTGTGCATTGTTCGGAGAATTTCTCATTATATCATAGGATTTATCCCTAATGTACTCAAAATCATGGCTAGTATTCCTAACATGTTTGCCTGACTTTCTACAGGAAAATAATTCAAAAGGCAGGATGAACAGCAGTACTGATATTGATAAAACCTCCAGATAGATTAAAAGATCTATCCTGAGGTTTTCTTTAGTATCATTCCTCTACGATGTCTTTATCACCCTCCACTAGTTTAGCATGATATTTCCCGTTAAATTAGTTGAAGCAATAGTCATTTGTCATAATAACGTGTTTAAGAAAGAACTGTGCATTCCCTCATCAGATGAGTAAACTGGATCTTAATTTTATGTTCAATTTCTATAAACATGAGGAGGCTGCAATCAGAGCTGTTTGTAATCCAGGCCCATCATCGCAAAAAATAGTAACTGTGCAGTGATTAAGAATGTACATTTCCACATGTTTGGCATGGTGTGCAGACAGAATATCGAGTTGGAAATGTTTACCTACAGAAATATTGAGTCCTAAATATTGTGAGTCAGAAATATCAACAGCAAGAATATCGTGGTCAAGAATATCGATTTTAAGGTAAGAAATAAAGGGGCTCATTAAGATGGCGGAAGGCCCGCCACCAACAGCCGGTCGGTGGCCGGCCTTCCGCCAATGTACTGCTGTTTTCCCAAGCCATATTATGATGACGGGGGAAATCATTGTGACAAGCGGTCCTTTTCCGACTGCCTGTCTGAACAGAAACATAGCCCAACATTGCGTAGGGATTATAATATCCCTTTCCTCTATTTGTTTTGCGGCAGATGAACCACAGCATAACAAATGGGAGAAATGGACTTGGGGGCCCAACGCAGGCCCCCTTAATCCCTGGGACTGGGTCAAGGGCACTTGGGGGCACCCATGGTGCCCCCTACATATCACTGCACCATGTGGCAGGCACCGCATGGTGCCTGCCACGCAGTGAAGGGATAAGCAAGTGCCTTCATTTTTGCATCGCAGCAGGGGCTGTTGAACGCATCCCCGCCACAATGCAAAATATAGGTGATGATGGCTGTCGCATCGCAATTCGGATTGTGGGGAGGCCGTCTCATGGGCCGCCAGTCCCAAATCCGAAACGATGCCATCATAATTAGCCCCAATGTTTAAAAACAATATAGAAGTCATTAATATCATTTGAAAAATATAGTTGCTTAAAATATCGATTTTTTAAGTAGTGTTATGTATTTTAGTGTATATTTTAAATGGACATGAAGTATTTTTTTTTGTATAAGTATTGTTTATGTTTTTGAATATAAGTGTTACATTTTTAGTAATTATGAATTTTATTTTAATAAAATGTAGCATTTTTTAGTTTTGTAGTGGGTTGTGGGTTTATAGAGGAATAGGGAGGGAAGTCATTTAATTATAATAAATAAATGATTATTTTTTTATCTATTAATATTTATTTAATTGAGATTGTATAGTGTTAATTGTTATTAATTAATTAGTAATTGGTTGTTAATCAATAATAATTAATTAATTGCTAATTAATCATGGTAATTGTGTGATTATTTTAGGTGCGGGTTGAGGGGGTTTATAGGGGTAAAGGGTGGGAAGAAATGTATTTTTAATTAATTACTAACAAGTTGTTAAGTAGTATTAATTAATTGGAAATTAAATATGGAAATTGTGTAATTAATTAATTAATTCATTAAATAATTTTTGGTGTGGGTTGTGGGGTTTATAGGGGCAATGGGTGGGAAGTAATTTATTTTTGAATGATTATAATTATTTGTTAATCGATATTATTTTTTTTTAACTTAACTATGGAAATTGTGTAATTAATTATAGGTGTGGGTTGGGGGTTAAAAGGGGTAAAGGGTGGAAAGTAATTTATGTTTAATTAATTAATCATTAATTCCTAATTAATATTAATTAATCAATTGAAAATTAAATATGGAAATTGTGTAATTAATTTTAGGTGTGGGTTGTGGGCTTTATAGGGGTAAAGGGTGGAAAGTAATTTATGTTTTTTAATTAATAATTAGTTGATCACAAATATTAATTAATTAATTGATAGTTAATTAGGGTAATTATTTATATGTTTCTCTGTGTGGGTTTTACTTTTATGGGGTAAAGGGTTATTATTTTTTTAATTGAAAATAAGTTTTAATTTTGTAATACATTTTTTTACTGTTTAATTTTAGCTGTGGTTTGTGGGGGTTTAAGGGGTAAAGTATGGGAAGTTTATACATTTTTATGACTTTTAATTCGTTTTTTTAATAATAATATGTATTTGATTGGTAATTAATTATGTTAATTATGTGAATGATTTTTTATTTAATTAGATGTGGGTTGTTAATTGTGTGATGGTATAGAGTAGGAAATAAAAAAAGTAAATGTATGTGATATTTAATGTTTTTTTTTCTTAAAAAATTCTAATTAAAATTATTTATTTGTTTGAAAATTATATTTATTTTATTTATTATAATATTTGTAGGTATGTGTTATATGCATTTAACATTATAATATGATTTTTTAAATATGTAAAATTAAATATATATTTGTATTTTAATTTTTAAAATATTTATATATTTTTTTTTATTTTTTTTTTTAATATTTTGGTTTTTAATATTTTGTTTGTTTTTAATTTTGAAGCGACTCAAGTGAGAATATTATTGTTACCCCACCGCAATCCAACACTTTCCCCACTGTTGCACTGATTGGAGTGGGAATATTACATTTTACCCTGCCACTATCCAACACTTTCCCTACTGTTGCACTCACTAGAGTTGGAATAGTAATTTTTACCCCCGCTATCCAAAACTTTCACAACTGTTGCACTCATTGGAGTGGGAATAGTAATTGTTACCCCCCGCTATCTAACACTTTCCCTACTGTTGCACTGACTGGAGTGGGAATAGTATATTTAATTTCTCTGCCATACAACAATTTCTCTACTATTGCACTCACTGGAGTGGGAATAGTACGTTTTACCCCTCTGCTATCCAACACTTTCCCTACTGTTGCACTCATTGGAGTGGGAATAGTTATTTTGACCTGACCGCTATCCCACACTTTCCCTACTGTTGCACTGACTGTAGTGGTAAATGTAAGTTTAAAGATTTTTAAATAGTTTAATGTTTTAATTTATAATAGAATGTTTTTAATAGATTTTATGGTATTGGTATATATATATATATATATTTGTAAATTTTTAGATAATTTTAAAGCTATAAAAACATTTTAATTAATAGTTTAATAATTGTTTATAGCAAATATATGTATATATTTATTATTATGTATGTGTGTTTAACTTTTTTTTTTTTTTTTTATAAAACCTTTATTTCTTCAAAAATCTGGACACAGCTATTCAGCCGACAACCCGGAGGTTCGGCAGCTTCGGTAGGAGAGGACAAAGAAGCGTCCACAGTGCATTGAAGGAGCAGTGAAAAGGTTCCATTTTTAAATAATTACAAACACACAACAAACCCCAGCAAGGCAACAACACTGAAGACCCACGGTGTTAGCCCCCCAGGGGGGGGCCGGACCCCAATCGTCTAACAGTTACAGTACTGTGAAAAGAGGAAAACGGGGGGAAAGCAGAGGCCCAAGAAGTCAATTAACCATCACATCTGCATACTAAGCTGGAACGAAGATCAAGAAGAAAGCTGTTCCTCGGGGGGATCCAGATCAGGGGCAAGACATATTCCCCCCCTGTATTGATTCCACCGCCCCCAGATGGCATGCCACTTCCGAGGGCGGCACCTAGCGCAATAGACTGTCTTCTCCCTGAGCATACTCCAGTCCATATTTTCTTTCCACGCGGTTAACGTGGGGGGCCCCGCGGAACCCCACAAGCGCGCGATGTCCCTCTTAGCAACCATGTTACCCAGAGTCACCCACTGGGTCTGCGCCTCATCATGATCAGTGGGCCCCCAGACATTCAGGAGACAACACCGCGCTTCCGGCTGCATAGCAATGCCCGTCACCTCCCCCATCACCGCATGAACTCGCCTCCAAAATTCCGTGATGACACCACATTCCCAAATGATATGGAGGAAAGTACCCACCATACCACATCCCCTCCTGCATAGGCCTTCCTCAGAGAATCCCATATGAACCAGTCGCGGCCCCGTCACATACACTCGATGCAATATCTTGAGCTGCACCAGCCTCAGACGCGACGGGATCGCAACCTCCTTAGGAGAGGAAACAGCAGACTGCCAGTCCTCATCATCCAACTCGAGTCCGTCCCTGGTCCACTGGTCCCGCAGCCCCAGAAGCATATCAGCCCGAACATTTATCAGTTTCTTGTAGATGAGCGAGATCGTGCTCTCTGGCATATGGCCATCAAGGATCCGGTCCTCCAGAGGAGAGGACTCAGGCACCCTCTCACCCTCCACAAGGACTGACCGCAGGGCATGACGCACCTGAGAATATCGGAAAAACTCAGATGCCCCCAACTCATACTCCTTCTGCAACTCTTCAAAGGACTTCACCCTCCCCTTAATCAGCACATCTCCAACCCTGGAGATGCCGATCAAGTCCCATTTATCAAACCCTTTCGTATGCCAAAGCCTACCCAACATTTCAGATTTAAACAACGGGGTAGCTAGGGTGAACCTATCCTTCCAGCCCAGAGAGTCAGTCGCCATCTTCCATACACGCACCGCCACCCCAGTGGGCCCCGTGAGGGATGAGTCGAGGGACCGCGAATACAATGCCCTAAGATAGTTCCCACCGCGCAGCAACCATCTGTCCATGGCATAACCAGGGCTGAGAGCCGGGCCATAAAGACCATGGTTAATCGCGGACAACTGGGTGGCCCAGTAATAGCGTCGGATGTCTGGAAGAGCGATACCCCCGTCATACCATGGAAGCGTCAATTTAGCAATCGCTATCCGCGGCCGCCCATCCCACAACAACGTTCGTTGGAGGCTTTCGACCTCCCGAAAGTACTTGGCCGGCACCCAATCCAGAGTATTCTGCAATGCGTAGAGGAACCGAGGAAGGGACATCATTTTGAACAAGGCAGCGCGCCCGACGAGGGAGAGCGGCAACCTCCACCAGCCCTCAACATCCCGCCGCAGGCTCGCCAGGGGGGGGAGCAGGTTTCTCTCATACCGCAAAGCGGGGTCCATGGAGATAAAGATCCCCAGATACATGAAGCCCTGCTGAGCAATCTGGATCGAACAAGTTCGCGGGACCGGTGGAACCTCACCACTCAGGACGTATAAATACGATTTACTCCAGTTGATGACGAGACCCGAGTTCCTACCGAAAGATGTAAGAACGTCACAAACCACTATGAATGAATTCTTGGGCGAGGCAAGATACAACAGGATGTCGTCAGCATATAGCGAAATGCGGTCCTCGTGTTCGGGTGACCAGCGAAGGCCACGTATGTCCGGGTGCCAGCGTATCCTTGCCGCCAGCGGTTCAAGGGCAAGGGCGAACAGCAGAGGCGACAGGGGGCAGCCCTGCCGAGTCCCCCTCCCAAGCCGGAACGGAGTCGATGCCCGGCCATTTACCACCACACTCGCAAGGGGTCCCTCATACAGCAACCTCACCCAACTCACAAAACCAGGGCCAAAGCCGAACTTGGCTAGCACAGCCCACAAATACGCCCATTCCACCGTATCAAAGGCCATCGTGGCATCAAGAGACGCCACAATAGCCGGTTCTCGCAGCGTGCCAGCCCTGGCGATCACACCATGAAGGCGCCGAAGGTTTAACGCGGTGTTGCGATGCGGAATAAAACCGGATTGATCCGGGTGAATCAAGTCTCCAAGTACCCTGACCAATCGGCCCGCCAGGATTTTAGCCAGAATCTTCGGCTCGGCGTTGAGGAGTGAGATGGGCCTATATGAGGCACACTTATCTCGGGGTTTACCATCTTTGTGTATCACAACAATTGTCGCCAGCCTCTGGTCCAACGGGAGGGTCCCACTCCCCCGCGCCTCCACGAACATGGCGCGCAGGTGAGGGGCTACCCTATCCGGGAACAGCTTATACAGGTCAATCGGCAAGCCATTCGGGCCCGAGGCCTTGCCCGGGTTCAGCGCGCGAATAGCTCCCGCCACCTCATCGACCGTTATGTCTCCATCAAGATCATCTCTATCTACATCAGAGAGACAGGGCAGAGCGATATCCCTCAAGAGGTCACGCGAGTCCTCGGGCGGCCTATCCGACACTGAGGCATAAACCTTACGGAAATAGTCCGAGAAAGACTGTACAATCCCCTCAGGTTCCACAATCACCTCTCCCCCCTCTCCCGTCAACTCCGGCACTACTCTATTAACCCTTTCTTTTTTATCCAGCCAAGCTAGGAGCTTCCCGGCCTTGTCACCAACATCATACAGGCGGCCCTGCTGTTCCCTACTGAGGGTCTTAGCGGCATTTGTCACAAGGTCCTTATACTCGGCTTGCTTCAAGCTCAGCTCATGCAGTGAGGCCGCTGTTACCTCCTCCTCTAACGCTCCCTCCAAAGCCCCGATCTCCTCCTCCACTTGCATAACCTCGCCATCTCTCCGCCGCTTGGCCGCCACTACAAGTGAGAGGGCCTCCCCTCGCAGCACGGTCTTAAATGCTTCCCACAACGACACAGCCGAGTCCACGGACCCCTGATTGTCCTTGAAGAAATTATCCACTGTCTTCACCAGTGCGCTGCGCATCTTGGAATCTCGAAAGTACCAGGGGTTAATAGGAGCCACCCTTCCCCCTCCCTCGCGGCTTACATCCAGCCTGACCCACACTGGCGAATGGTCCGATATGCCACGCGCCATGTGCCTGACCTAGGCTCAGACACCAGTGGGGCGTGCGCAGCCAAAGTGAGCAGATAGTCAATCCTAGAGAGGCTACCATGCGCCCCGGAGTGGAAGGTGTATTGACGCTGTGTGGGGTGCCGGAGCCTCCAGCAATCTATCAGGCCGAGTGTGTCTAGTAAGTCTGGGAGCCACTTCTGAGACCCCCAGTGTCTCTGGGCGGGTACCTATCCAGCAGCCCAGAGCCGACAGCATTGAAATCCCCCCCCACCACTAGCATACCTCCCGGGAGATCGAGCAAGGCCCTACCCAGATCTGTAAACGTGGAGGCCTGCAGGGCTGGAGGGACATAAACCGAAACCAAAACCAAAGTTCTACCTTCCCACCTCCCCGCCACCGCCACAAACCTCCCCCTATCGTCAACAATTGTGGAGTCCACCTCAAATGGTAGCGAGGCCCTGACTAGGATGCCCACACCCCTGGACCCGGAGGAAAATCCCGAATGAGCTATGAATTTATAACCCTTCCTATTAAGAGCATAACACGTATTACCTATAAGGTGTGTCTCCTGCAGTAGGGCAACATCTGGCATTGACCGTTTCAAGTGTTGCAAAACTATCCCGCGCTTAATGCGATCTCCCAAACCATTAACATTCCAGCTAATAACACTTAAACCTCTACCCCCCCATCCCCAAACACAAAGAGGCCCACCCCCCACCCGAAGAGCCACCATGGAACAATCCCGAGAATGATCATTACGCCTTCCAGAAACAAACCCCCCAACAACAAACCCAAAATCCCAACCATCACCCCCACCCTGCACCCCTGCTGCAGCTTACAAAGCCCCCCCAACTTGCAGTGTGCCTGTCGCCCTACCAAACCCAAATCTACAAAAAGTACCCTAAGGGAGGAAAGAGCTCCCCTCGTCCTCCCGCAACCCTCCGCATTTACTGCACTCTATTCAAGTCATTAGATAAAGTCAAATCGAGTCAGACCAGCTCTGAAAACATCACCCTTGCCCATCCCGGCCACTGTCCCCATCTGCGGCAGTGTCCTCTCCCGTCCGTCGTCGGGGCAAAGCGTCCAGCCATTCATCGGCCATGGCGGGAGACTCAAAAAAGAATGTCCGGTCTTCGTACACCACACGTAATCTGGCAGGGAAGAGCATGGCATACTTCAGATCCCTCTCCCGAAGGCGCCTCTTCACCCCCAGAAAGCCCTGTCTCTGCCTCTGCACCTGCTGGGTGAAATCAGGATAGAAATTCACCGACGCGTTCTGGAAGGGGACCGGGCCCGTTACCCTCGATGCTTGCAGGATAGCGTCCCGATCTCGAAAATGAAAGAGCCGGGCGACGATCGGCCTCGGCGGGGCTCCCACCCTGGGCTTCCCACCCGGCACTCTGTGGGCCCTTTCAACCGCGAAGAACTTCCCAAGACCCTTAGGCTGCAGATGGTTAAGCACCAAGTCCTCCACGAGCAGGTCAACCGAAGCCTCATCCGAGGACTCCGGGACCCCGATAACGCGCACGTTGTTGCGCCTGGCCCGGCTCTCAAAGTCCTCCAGCCGACGGGCGGCGAGATCACTCTCGGTCCTCAGCTTACGAACCTCGGCCTGCAATTCCGAAACCTCATCGGCGAGGCCCGTGGTCTTGAGGTCCAGGGTTTTAACCCGTTCGTTGGTTTTGCCCAAATCTGCGCGGATCAGGTTAACGTCCACCAAGATGGTATCCACTTTATGCGCCAGGGCATCAAATTGTCTCCCAATCGAGGTCTGCATCCCCTCGAGCGCCCCCATGACATCCTGCAGCGAAAGCTCCGGGGCCAAGGGCGAGACCTCCTTCTGGGTATCCGGCGACTGGCTCGACCCACTCGGTGACCCCTTCTGCAGAGCATAGCGGTCCATATTATTAGCTTGAGAATAGGCTCCCCGCCTGGTAGACTTAGGCTTCAGCCGATCCACCTCTGCTTTGCCCGACATGGTTGGCACCAAGCAGTTCGGTTCCGATAAGACGGCCCTCTCTCAGCAAGAGGAATCAGGAGTGATCAGGTCTGCAGTGGGCCGCCAGAGTAGCATGTAGAGCGTCCAAAGGAAAATAAAGCCACCAAGGGCTCTCCAGGGGCAGGGCAGACAAAGGGAGAGAAAGTGAAAGTGAAAGGACGGGGACCTCCATCCGACAGTTCACACCTCGCCTGGCCGCTGTTGTTCAACTAGAGGTCGGGCATCCTTCCAACTCCAGCCCCTGGCATCCCTCGGAGATAGGCCGCAATCTTCCGCCATGCATAACTCCGGTTCCCGGTGGCCGATCCAACCTCGGGTAGCATCAATCGCCTCCCTGACAAGTCATCTACACGATGCCATGCATGCAGACAGGATTAGAGACAGGATAGTCGACGGAGGGCGCGAGGGTCTCGGGAGCTCAAAGCTCACGCGGCCATCTTGGTCAAGCGCTAGGCTCCTCCTTTCGTGTTTAACTTTTTTAATTAAGTTTATATGTTATATTTGTTAAAATGTATATTAAATATAATTATTTTAAATTAATTGTATTATTTCATATATATTTAATAATTAATATTTTGTTTAATATATATATATAAAATTCAATTTTTTGTACAACTGAGGTCCCGATTCCGATCCGTGAAAAATATTCCCCGTACGAATCGTATCCGGTTTTTTTTCCGTACAAATCGTACAAGTCCCGTACAAACTGGCAAGTACGATTCGTATGTGAAAAAATCCATACGAATCGCATTGGGAAAATTCCCCGACACGTCCTCGGGTCAGAAAAAGTGTCCGACACGTCCCCGGACAGTTTTACCTACGAATCGGGAAACTGAAATCCGAGCGCGCAAGTACGATCTGTCCCGTCCGTCCGAATGCACAACCGTATGGAAAAAACACCGTACGGTGCGAACTCCCATAGCAACTATGGAGACGTCCAAATAGTTGCTCGCATACGTGCCGAACACCCCCCAGCATACCCCCCCACGTACGTTCCGTACCCCAGCACCCTCCCATGTCCGCGCCATACCCCCACCCCACCCCGTAGGTACGGAGCGTACCCCCACCCCGTAGGTACGGAGCGTACCCCCACCCCGTAGGTACGGATCGTACCCCCAACCCCCCCGTATGTACGGTGCGTTACGCGCTGGGGGGTCCACAGCGTACCTACGGGGATGGTGGTACGCTCCGTACCTACGGGGTGGGGTGGAGATACGCACCGTCCATAGGGGGCAGCTGGGGGTACGGCACGTACATAGGGGGGCGGGTGTACGGTGCGTACATATGGGGCTGGGGGTACTGCACATACATACGGGGGATGGGGGTACGCACCGTCCATATGGAGGTGGGGGTACGCAAAGTCCATACGAAGGTGGGGGTACGCACCGTCCATACGGGGGTGGGGGCACACACCGTACCTCCAGCACCCCGTGTGTATGCACCGTACCCCCAGCCCCCCCATGTACGCGCCGTACCCTCGGTTCACGTATGTACGGCATGTACCCCCAGGCCCCTACACCCTACCCGTGCCTGTACGCACCCTACCCGAGGCCCCTACACCAGCACCCTCACCCAGCCTTGCGCATGTACGAGTCGTACCAAGCCATAGCAAATGTGAGCACTGTACAACAACATGGCCGATGTACGCACCTCACAGATGCGAAAAACACACGTACTGAACCAGGACACTGCAAAACACCACAAGGAGAGTCAATTTGAATCGCACAACACCACAAAACACGTCCAACAAGCCCAAATACATCCAATACACTGACCTGCAACAGCCAAACAGGTAAACAGAGGCCCAAAACACAACCACTCCTTACAACACACCCACCCAAAGTTCAAACACAGCCACACCCACAAATGGACCAATATAAAGGGCCCACACACACAAACCATGAGCCTTTGCAACAGACCCACTGCTGCCAGACCCCACAGACAACCCACAGCACCAAACTTGAACCTTTACTACACCTTACACTTGCACACCTTCACACAACCACCTTCACAAACACCCCCTCATCACATTCACACACACACCTTCACAACCACACACACACACCCACAACCATCCACACCCACACCCCACACCCTGCCCACAGACAGGAATCCAAAGTTCACAACAGCGGAGCTGGAGATCCTTGTCAACGAAATCATCAGAGTCGAGCCACAGCTCTTTGGAACATTGGTCAGACAGACCAGCGTATCAGCTAAATCAGCCATGTGGCAGAGGATCATCGAGAGGGTGAATGCTGTTGCGCCCATCAGAAGGACCAGGCATGAATGCCAAGCCAGGTGGTACGATCTGCGGAGGACGGTCCGCCGCAAAATGACAGACGAATACAACCAGGGGAACATCACTGGAGGTGGGCCGCCCCGCAGACCGGTACAAATCCATCCCTGGGAAGAGAAGGTGATGCGCACGCTGCCGCCGGTGGGAGTACACAGAGTAGGAGGAGTCGCCGAGCCTGGTGAGTACACAAACAACTCACCCCACATTGGGGGAACTGCATCAACAACCCAACTCACAATAATGCACGCAACTACCCCAAAGCCATCACCGGACACAACCACACTCCAAAAACATGCACATGCCACTAGCGGCTCCATGCCCCATGCACCAAGCAAGGCCATGCCAAGTCACAGGCCACACAAAACACCAACACAAGACAGGATGTCCATGATGCCGGGAGGGGGGGCCTCCAAAATCACATTGTGCAACTCAGAAGCAGACACCAATGCCCTCAGCCCATATGGCCTAGGGCACAGCTATACAAACAGTGTGTTCCCGACACTGTACTGTGTCACCTGCAAATGGCGGCCGCGTTGCAGGATGACATGGGTATGAAGGCCCAATTTACACATAACGGCAGCTAATGAAGAGGCATCACTGTGAAAGAGTGTCAGCACACACCGCCGCTGCAGCGCAGACTCAGAGACACTCTGCCCAATGGGGTCCGGGAGATTCTAAACAAAGCCACATGAACAAGCCAATGGCCTTTGAAAGACCTGCAAAGTGTGTGTGCCCAGGAAGCTGGGCTGAGGTGACAGAGGGTGACAGACAGACGGAGGGAGAGGGAGAGAGAGGGAGGGAGACAGAGGGCGACAGAGGGCGACAGATGGAGACAGACAGAGGGAGGGAGAGGGAGAGAGAGGGAGGGCGACAGAGGGTGACAGATGGAGACAGACAGAGGGAGGGAGAGGGAGAGAGAGGGAGGGAGAGGGAGAGAGAGGGAGGGCGAGGGAGAGAGAGGGAGGGCGACAGATGGAGACAGACAGAGGGAGGGAGAGGGAGAGAGGGAGGGAGACAGAGGGCGACAGAGGGCGACAGAGGGAGACAGACAGACAGAGGGAGAGGGAGAGAGAAGGAGGGAGACAGAGGGCGACAGAGGGAGACAGACAGACGGAGGGAGAGGGAGCGAGAGGGAGGGAGACAGAGGGCGACAGAGGGAGACAGAGGGCGACAGATGTAGTCAGACAGAGGGAGGGAGAGGGAGAGAGAGGGAGGGCGACAGAGGGAGACAGAGGGAGACAGACAGAGGGAGGGAGAGGGAGAGAGAGGGAGGGAGACAGAGGGTGACAGAGGGAGACAGACAGAGGGGGGGAGAGGGAGAGAGAGAGAGGGAGACAGAGGGTGACAGAGGGAGACAGACAGAGGGAGGGAGAGGGAGAGAGGGGGAGGGAGACAGAGGGCGACAGAGGGAGACAGAGGGAGACAGACAGACGAGGGAGAGGGAGAGAGAGGGAGGGAAACAGAGGGCGACAGAGGGTGACAGAGGGCGACAGATGGAGACAGACAGAGGGAGGGAGAGGGAGAGAGAGGGAGGGTGACAGAGGGCGACAGATGGAGACAGACAGAGGGAGGGAGAGGGAGAGAGAGGGAGGGCGACAGAGGGCGACAGATGGAGACAGACAGAGGGAGGGAGAGGGAGGGAGAGGGAGGGAGACAGAGGACGACAGAGGGAGACAGACAGAGGGAGGGAGAGGGAGAGAGAGGGAGGGAGACAGAGGGCGACAGAGTGTGACAGAGGGAGACAGATAGACAGAGAGAGAAGGAGAGAAAGGGAGGGAAACAGAGGGTGACAGAGGGCGACAGAGGGTGACAGATGGAGACAGACAGAGGGAGGGAGAGGGAGAGAGAGGGAAGGAGATAGAGGGCGACAGAGGGCGACAGAGGGAGGGAGGGAGAGGGAGAGAGAGGGAGGGAGACAGAGGGTGACAGAGGGCGACAGAGGGCGACAGACAGAGGGAGGGAGAGGGAGGGAGACAGAGGGCGACAGAGGGCGACAGAGGGTGACAGACAGATGGAGGGAGAGAGAGGGAGGGAGACAGAGGGCGACAGAGGGAGACAGACAGAGGGAGGGAGAGGGAGAGAGAGGGAGGGAGACAAAGGGCGACAGAGGGAGACAGACAGAGGGAGGAGGGTGACTGAGGGAGGGAGAGAGGGAGACAGAGGAAGACAAAATCACCCTTGGGTGGTGTGGGCATGTCCGCTCATCAGCAGGTGGACTGTGTGCATGTTGACAAGGTCTGGCATTGCGTGAAACACCAGTCATTCGTTTGGAAAGCACTGGGCCATGTGTCAAACTGTTCACGAGTCGATCCTTGCTGCAGGCACAAACCTAACCTCACACCCAGTATACCCACTCACTGTGTTTGTTAGAACTCAGTCACAAATGCATAAGTTACCTACCTGCATTCTCCAATAGACATGACAAAGCAAAATTTGGCCACGTACAGTGCAACACGTAAGTCGGTTCTGCAGCGCTCGCTACGCACGCTTGCTACACTGCTCACTGCGTTCAAAACTGATGCAACAACAAAGAGTGTGTCACACATAGGAAAAGTGTTGACAGCTGTGGCAAGGGACATACCCATGCACCATGCACAATGTACAGGGACTTGCCAAGTACAGACGAGGTAGATGACACTTGGCCCTGCTGTAGACAGCACAAGGCAAAACTGTGACCACTGTATACTCAAACACCAACTCCACATGCCACCTACCTACCACAGGAACTCACATTCACTGTTATGCCAGCAGGCACCATGAGGCGATAGACACGTCACCTGGTAGACCCAATGACAAATCACACCACACCCAACAGCATGCCCGGTCACACATACCCCCCCTTACACAAGCACACACCCCCGGGGCAGCCAATGCAAATTGGCACACCCACAATGGATATGTGACACAACAAGACCAATCCATAGCCAAATAAGCATCCCAACACTCATCAGACAGGCCAAATAACCAGGAGTACATATCAATCTGTCCCCTGCAACATACCCATCCACAAGTGCACTGTGAGAGGAATGCTAGACATATCCAACTACCCAGAGGAACTGTGCCAACTTGAATATGTATGAAACATGGATGACGCATGTAACATCATTAACATTGTCTCTCTTTCACACACAGGGCAACGTCATCGATCTCCCCCCAACACTGGGGGGGAAGAATCACAGGACCAGGCTCGGCGTGACGATGATCCCACCGGCAGCGATGACTCTCACCACACCGTGGATGACCCGACCAACCTGGCCCCTCTGGTGCCCAAGCACCTGCAGCACCTGCGTCAGGTACAACTGTGCCAACCACCACCCCCATTCCTGCCACATCCCAGGATACACACAGGAGCCCTGCTCGCACACAACGCAGCCAGTCTGACCAGGAGGGACAAGGTACCCCGGGCACCCAGGAGGAGGCAGGCGACCCTGCAAATGCCATCCCTCAGGGGTCCTGGAGACCCGATGTGCCCACAACAGCAGGCCAGGCTCAAGTGGGCAGGGGTGGTGGGAGTGGAGGACGGCGGAGGCGCGAACCGGTTATGTCACACGTCCGCAACATCCTGGACACATACCGGCGTGACACCAGGGGCATCAGCCAGGCCGTGGAGGCCCTCAATCACATTAAGAACCTGCAGGCCGAGCAATATGCCAGTCAACAGCAACACCAAGGACGGATGGAGGCAAGACTGGCTGAGCTCGTGGCGGTGCAAACGGACATGACCCGTGTACTCGGATTGCCGAAAACATGGGCAACCCTCCCTGTGCCACCAGGCGTAGATCACCACCAGCCACAGGGAGGGATCAGGAGGAGGAGGATTCGTCCGACGGAGCATCCCAGACATCGTCACGACCTGCTTCTGAGGGTCCCCGGAGGAAGGTGGGTCGTCCACGCAAAAGACCGTGAGAGTCAGCGGACCATCACCATCTCCCAGGTCACCTGGCCTGGCACCTGGCCCTCTGGCGCAACAGCAGCACCTCATCCAATGACATTCTCTGCCACATGGACTTGCTGGTCACTGTCTGACCAATGTTGACAAAGACTGTGGCATGGACTCTGATGACTTCCAATGACAAGGATCCCAACTCCCCCTGTGAACTTTAGATTACAGACACCCGGCGAGCACCACTTTACATCCCCCCAAACACGTACCCCACCACTAATAAAAATCTTAGAAATCACGAGATGATGCCATAATTTTGCATTATTCCATAACATGTGTGTGTTGGAAAGTCAAACCATGCCTGAGTTTTGAAGTAACTCCAGCCATGCATACCCTGGGGTCTGAGTCTGGCACAGGAAACACATGGGTCACAATGTATCATCCAATACAGACATGGCGCACCATACTCACCCGTGATGGGCCCAACCAGCTGAGGGGGTGCCTGCACAACTGTGCAGACAGACCTATTTCGAAGAGCAACAGTCATGCGCAGAGGTCAGGGATCATGTGGATTGTCCTGGGGTGGGAGTCCCAGGTATGTGTAGCCAGGTGGGAGAACTATGTCCTGCAAGCAGGAGTCAGGTGGATGTGGAGAATGGTGGCCAGGCCAAGGTTGGATGCATGGAGATGGCACAATGCGGTCTTGGATGACAGTGCCACAAGGATGTGTTGGGGGCGTGGTCGTGGGCTGCATCCTGAGTGTGGACATGGATTGTGAAGGTCATCCTGCAGCTGACAGTGATCCATTGCAGCTATCTCTGTTGGACGGTGATGTGGCTGGGTCACCGGATGTTGAAGCAGAGCTGTGCAGATGCACCTTGGATGTGGACAAGTCTCATGGGAGTTGTAACGTACTTCTCCCTAGAGTGCAGGGTAGGATTAGACACGGATGTTGAAGTTGACCTGGGGGATGGTCTGTCTTGCCTTGCTTCGAACTGTGGATCTTGTGCAAAATGCAGAGTGTGCTGAAGCCTGAGGTACAGATGCTGGTGATCAGCATAGCACATGTGAGCAAGCATTCCATGATGCACACCAGCTCGTGTGCGTGGACACTGTGTGTCTGTGCAGGGCCCTTGCGGGTGGGACACAAGCAGTTGACCCAGCTGTAAGGGATCAATCCGCAGATGAACACCTCAGTCGTGTATGTTGGACCCGGCCTCGTAGTATGGCCCTACGTGCCCCCGCACCACCGAAACCTGGTACCTGCAGCCCCAAGCACACGGCCCAGCCGACCCTCCCCACCAGGACACACGCACCCGACCCGGACATCCCCGTCCATGGCCTCTCTCCTTTCGGCCACCCCGGGCCCGCGTGCCCACTTCATGCACCAAGATGGCCACCCGGCCCCCAGCGCGACCCGGGCCTAGAGGCGCCACTCCGGCTGGAGGACATCACGCTTCCAGGGGATGAGAGAGGGAGGAGCAGTTTCTATCGCACCTCTGAACTCCCCTGGGACGATGGGTTTTGATCGGCCCTCCGGCCTCCCTGAGGGCGGGCTCCATGCCTGCTGGGTGTCTGGGACTCCTCCCGACCCGGCCCTGAAAGGATCAAAAGACAATGACAGGAAATCCCGACAAGCGACCCCCAGGTGACAAGACCCCTGCCTGCACAGACTCCGGACATCAAAGAGGGGTCGACCTATAACAAGGGGTGCTCTGGGTCTGTCTGGCAGATTCGACGCTGGAACAACGAGAGCCTGCCGACGTGGTCGCGGCTCCTGGAACTTGGACCCTCCTGAGCCCTGCTGAGTGACTCGCGGCTCCCTGAAGATCGTAAGACCTCCGAACTTGTACCTGAGCCTGCTGAGTGACTCGCGGCTTCTTGAAGATCGTAAGACCTCCGAACTTGTACCTGAGCCTGCTGAGTGACTCGCGGCTCCTTGAAGATCGTAAGACCTCCGAACTTGTACCTGAGCCTGCTGAGTGACTCGCGGCTCCTTGAAGATCGTAAGACCTCCGAACTTGTACCTGAGCCTGCTGAGTGACTCGCGGCTCCTTGAAGATCGTAAGACCTCCGAACTTGTACCTGAGCCCGCTGAGTGACTCGCGGCTCCGACAGACTCTCACGGTCCCGCCGGACCCCGACTACACCAACGTATCCCCCAGCTCGAGGATTGTGAGCTGTGCGCCGGATACGTCCCTGCCTTGAACCGTTGCCAGAGACTGTCCCGCTACCCCCTACCCCTTCCGAGACTCATTGAGCCCGTGCTCTCCTTGTACATATTTGCAGTGATAACCTACTTGATAAAGATTGATTTCTAAGAACACACGGTGGGGTCACTCTGTGTCGTGTGGTGCCAGAAGTACGATCCTAGATACGAGATTCCTCCCCCTGGGGAGTCTCCCGCCAGTGCCCGGCTACGATACTTCGAGGGTGGGTCTCAGGGTAGTCAGGACCCCTTTCCGGGCTCCTCTGAGGTCGCCGTCTAACATTGGTGGCAAGCGACGGGATTCGGGCCCATCACCTAGAGATCGTACCGTGAACGACGGACGCACTACCGACAAAAATGGCAGAAGGAAGCGCCATGAGCCCCGCAGAAACCAACGCCAACAGGGTGTTCCAGGTGGAGCATCTAGAAGAATACACACACAAAGAGCTAAAGCAATTTTGCAAAGAACTTAAAATCGCTACCACCGGTCTCAACACTAAAGAAGATTTGCAGAAAGCACTGAAAACTTGGGTGGATACCGGGGCCTCCCGCCCGGAAGGCACGGGGGAGCGCCCCGACGAAGCCGAACCCCCCCAAAGTGAAAGCAGCAGCAATCAGGTGCGAGGCATCGTACCAGACGTGGGCCTATCCCCGGAAGAACTCGCGGACAGAGAGAGAAGTCGCAATCATGAACTCGAGTTAGCCAAACTCAAAATCGAAGGCGAATTGAAGTTAGCGGAAAAAAAGCTAGCAGTAGAGCAAATGCGTGTACAAGGCGAACTGGAAGAAAAGAAGCTCCAACGGGAGCACGAAGGAAGGAAGCTCCAACTGGAGCACGAACGCAGCTTGAAGGAACTCGAGCTCAAGGCCAGAAACGAGGAAGGGAGGCCCCCGGGAAACTGAGAGACGGCCTCCCCAGCGGAACAGAAGGTCCACATCCCCAAGGACGTGGTCAAAGAATATTATAAAAACTATGACATTCAACAATGGTTCAGGGCCTACGAGGTCGCCATGACCTCCCATCGGGTCCCGCAGAAGGACTGGGGGGCGGGGTTGTGGGGGCGGTTTCTGAGCGAAGGAAGGGACACCCTGCTCGACCTACCCCTCTCCCTGCAGACCTCCTACAGCCACATGAAAGAGGCTCTACTCACACGATACGGCCTCACCCCAGAAATGTACCGTCAGCGATTCCGGGACTGCAGGAAGATCCCGGGCACCACCTGGGTGGAGTATGTAAACTTTTTCAGTCGGGCCTTCGATGGGTGGATCAAGGGCAGCAAAGTCACCACCCTGGCCGAACTCACCGACCTCATGTTGTGGGAACACCTGGCTGCGAACTGCTTCATAGAACTACGTCAGCATCTGCTTGACAGCAAGCTCACAGATCCCCGGAAGCTGGCTGTGGAGGCCGACCGCTGGACCAACACCCGGGTCTCCCGAGGCATGGTAGGAGAGTACCCCCGAGCCAGTCAGGGACCACCCCGCCAGAGAGGGGGAGGGAACCAGGGAGGGCCGAGAGAGTCCCAGCCTAGCCCCCCGAAAACACAACCTCCACCCTTCCCGGCGCCCCCCCCACCAGTGACAGGGCCCCCTGGGAGACGGGGACACCGGGTGACCGTCACGTGCTTCCGTTGCCAGAAACCCGGGCACTACGCCAATGACCCAGAGTGCCCCATGGCCACCCAAGTCTCCCCTACCACCCCTGTGAGACAGATAGCCAACGTAGCCCTGGGGGAGGAGGTTGAGGAAACCGAGGAGTGGGAACCCGCAGCGATGGCCCTAGTATCCCTGGGAGATAGGGAGATGATCCCTGGTAGCCTCCTACCCTCCAACACAAAGAAATACGGGCAGCTCGTCAAGATCAATGGCCACCAAGTAGAGGCCCTGCGGGACACCGGGGCCAGTATCACCGGTGTCCTCAGGCACCTAGTCCCCGAGGAGCAGATCCTCCCCAACGTCTTTTGCCCCGTAATTTCTGCAGACAATAGAGAAAGTATGTGTCAGGTAGCCCTGGTGCCGTTTGAGTGGGGAGGGGTGATAGGTAAACTCAAGGTTGCCGTAAGAACCTCCCAGCCGGTCGACTGCCTCTTAGGGAACGACCTGGAGAGTTCTCCCTGGAAGCACGTCGAGCGCAAGGCCCACCTAGGGATGATGGGACTCCCCGAGTGGGTGTGCGCCACCACCCGATCTATGTCAGCCCGACTCACTCCCCGGAGAGAATTCGAAAGCACCCCGATCGAAGAGACCAGAACAGTCCCCGCCGAGGGTCCTCCCGTCCCCCCATCAGAAGGGTCCGTCGCCAGCAACGAACCCGCACCATCCGACCCCGCCCCGGTCCCCGAGTTGGGAGATCTACCCGAATTGGCCCAGTGGCGCCACAAGGGCGGGCCCACCCGGGAAGAATTTTGC
Source organism: Triturus cristatus (assembly GCF_964204655.1). NCBI lineage: Eukaryota > Metazoa > Chordata > Amphibia > Caudata > Salamandridae > Triturus > Triturus cristatus. The sequence continues at coordinate 762,022,856 of NC_140587.1, forward strand.
CGGGAGCAAGCCACTTGTCCTTCCCTGGTCGGGCTGCGGCGCCAGGCCGAGGGCCAAGCCGCAGGTGACCAGACCGGGACGCACCGAATCTATTGGGAAAATAACATCTTGTACAGTGAGCAGAAGTCGGTGGAGCTGGGATCCGGACGGGTACTGGTGGTACCCCTCCGCTTCCGAGACTTCCTCCTGGGCTTAGCCCACGACGTCCCCCTCGCCGGCCACCTGGGTCAGGACAAGACCTACAGCCGTCTCGTGACCCATTTTTACTGGCCTAGAATGAGAGCAGCGGTAGAAGCCCACTGCAAGTCCTGCCCCACGTGCCAGGCTAGTGGGAAGAGTGGGGGAAAGCGCAAGGCTCCCCTCCAACCCTTCCCGGTCGTCAGTACCCCTTTCGAACGAGTCGGAATCGACATCGTGGGACCACTGGACCCCCCACCTCCCAAGGTCACCGCTTCATCTTGGTCCTAGTGGATCACGCCACCCGCTATCCCGAGGCTATCCCCCTACGCACCATCACGGCCCCCGTGGTGGGCCGGGCTCTGATGGGGATCTTTTCCAGGGTGGGTTTTCCCCGCGAGGTCGTGAGCGATCGCGGCACTAATTTTATCTCGAAATATATGACGTCCCTGTGGCAACAATGTGGGGTGTCCTATAAGTTCACCACCTCGTACCATACCCAAGGGAACGGCCTAGTAGAAAGGTTTAATAGGACTTTGAAGGGGATGATCGCTGGCCTAGAAGAGCCCCTCCGGCGTAAGTGGGACGTCCTGCTCCCCTGCCTCTTGTTCGCTTACCAGGAGGTCCCCCAGAAGTCCTTAGGGTTCAGCCCGTTTGAATTACTCTATGGACACCCCGTCCGAGGTCCCCTCAGTTTGGTTAAGGAAGGGTGGGAGGCAGCACCCCAGACCACCCCCGGAGATGTGTTCCAGTACGTCCTGGACCTCTGAAACCAGACCAGGAAGTTCCGAGAGCTGGCCGAGGCCAACCTGGAGGCAAGCCAAGAAGAGATGAAGCGCTGGTACGACCAGAATGCCACTCTGGTCGAGTTCCAGCCGGGCCAGCAGGTGTGGGTCATGGCCCCCGTGAAGCCTGGCGCCCTCCAGGACAGGTGGACTGGGCCCTACAAAGTGGTTGAGCGGAAGAGTCAAGTCACATACTTGGTGGACGTCCAGTCGCCTCGGGATCCCCTCAGGGTCCTTCACGTGAACCGCCTCAAGCCTCACTTCGTGCGGACAGAACTGAGCCTCCTGCTGGCCACCGATGACGGGGCCGAAGATGAGTCTGATCCCCTCCCGGACCTCCTGTGTGTCAAGGAGCAGGATGGCTCCATGGAAGGAGTGAACCTCTCCCCAGCCCTCACTGCCCAGCAACAAGCGGACTGCCGCCAGCTCCTAAGACAATTTTCCGACCACTTCTCCCTGACCCACCGGGTCACCGACTGGTGTGTTCATGACGTGGACACCGGGGACAGCCCGCCGGTGAGACACCGAGCCTACCGAGTTCCTGATCGGGTCCGGTCCTGCATTCAAGCGGAAGTCTCGAAGATGTTGACCCTGGGGGTGATCGAGCCATCTGACAGTCCCTGGGCCAGCCCCGTGGTCCTGGTCCCGAAGGCAGCGGCCCCCGGTGTCGCCCCCGAGCTCCGATTCTGCGTGGACTACCGGGGGCTCAATGACGTTACCCGAGCCGATGCCCACCCCATTCCACGAGCCGACGAACTCATTGACCGACTAGGGGCAGCCCGGTTCCTCAGCACATTCGACCTCACCTGCGGATACTGGCAGATTGCGCTCACCGAGGGGGCCAAGGAGCGGTCCGCTTTCTCCACCCCCGATGGGCACTACCGCTTCCGTGTAATGCCCTTCGGAATGAAAAATGCCCCGGCCACTTTCCAGCGACTGGTGAATAGAGTCCTGGCCGGGCTAGAGCAGTTCAGCGCGGCATATCTGGACGACATCGCTGTTTTCAGTTCAGAATGGAGTGAGCACCTCCAGCACCTCCGGAGGGTGCTAACCGCCCTGCGCCAGGCAGGCCTCACAGTAAAAGCCAGCAAGTGCCAGATCGGGCAAGGCTCCGTAGTCTACCTGGGGCACCAGGTCGGGAGCGGCCAGGTCGCCCCTCTACAGCCAAAGATCGACGCCATCCTGGCCTGGGAACCACCCCTCACCCAAACGGAGGTCCGAGCCTTTCTGGGACTCACTGGCTACTACCGAAGATTCATTCGGGGGTATGGCAGCCTTGTCGGCCCCCTCACAGAACTCACGTCTAAAAAACAGCCAAAGAAAGTGCAGTGGACGGCTGCCTGCCAGGAAGTTTTCGATGCCCTAAAGAAAGCCATGTGTACTGCCCCCGTCCTCCAGGCTCCCGACTACTCCAAGGAGTTTATAGTCCAGACTGATGCCTCCGAGCATGGCATTGGGGCCGTCCTGTCCCATGTGAATGACCAAGGCCTAGACCAGCCCGTCGCCTTCCTCAGTCGGCGGCTGTTGCCCCGGGAACAGAGATGGAGCACCATAGAGCGCGAAGCCTTTGCCGTGGTCTGGGCACTCAAAAAACTACGACCCTACCTGTTCGGCACCCATTTCAGAGTCCAAACTGACCATCGGCCCTTGCGATGCTCATGCAGATGCGAGGAGAAAACCCGAAGAGAACCCCCCAAGATGATGGGCAGTTCTCTCCGGCTTTCAGCTGGGGGGGACGCGTGTTGGACCCGGCCTCGTAGTATGGCCCTACGTGCCCCCGCACCACCGAAACCTGGTACCTGCAGCCCCAAGCACACGGCCCAGCCGACCCTCCCCACCAGGACACACGCACCCGACCCGGACCTCCCCGTCCATGGCCTCTCTCCTTTCGGCCACCCCGGGCCCGCGTGCCCACTTCATGCAGCAAGATGGCCGCCCGGCCCCCAGCGCGACCCGGGCCTAGAGGCGCCACTCCGGCTGGAGGACATCACGCTTCCAGGGGATGAGAGAGGGAGGAGCAGTTTCTATCGCACCTCTGAACTCCCCTGGGACGATGGGTTTCGATCGGCCCTCCGGCCTCCCTGAGGGCGGGCTCCATGCCTGCTGGGTGTCTGGGACTCCTCCCAACCCGGCCCTGAAAGGATCAAAAGACAATGACAGGAAATCCCGACAAGCGACCCCCAGGTGACATGACCCCTGCCTGCACAGACTCCGGACATCAAAGAGGGGTCGACCTATAACAAGGGGTGCTCTGGGTCTGTCTGGCAGATTCGACGCTGGAACAACGAGAGCCTGCCGACGTGGTCGCGGCTCCTGGAACTTGGACCCTCCTGAGCCCTGCTGAGTGACTCGCGGCTCCCTGAAGATCGTAAGACCTCCGAACTTGTACCTGAGCCTGCTGAGTGACTCGCGGCTCCTTGAAGATCGTAAGACCTCCGAACTTGTACCTGAGCCTGCTGAGTGACTCGCGGCTCCTTGAAGATCGTAAGACCTCCGAACTTGTACCTGAGCCTGCTGAGTGACTCGCGGCTCCTTGAAGATCGTAAGACCTCCGAACTTGTACCTGAGCCTGCTGAGGGACTCGCGGCTCCTTGAAGATCGTAAGACCTCCGAACTTGTACCTGAGCCCGCTGAGTGACTCGCGGCTCCAACAGACTCTCACGGTCCCACCGGACCCCGACTACACCAACGTATCCCCCAGCTCGAGGATTGTGAGCTGTGCGCCGGATACGTCCCTGCCTTGAACTGTTGCCAGAGACTGTCCCGCTACCCCCTACCCCTTCCGAGACTCATTGAGCCCGTGCTCTCCTTGTACATATTTGCAGTGATAACCTACTTGATAAAGATTGATTTCTAAGAACACACGGTGTGGTCACTCTGTGTCGTGTGGTGCCAGAAGTACGATCCTAGATACGAGATTCCTCCCCCTGGGGAGTCTCCCGCCAGTGCCCGGCTACGATACTTTGAGGGTGGGTCTCAGGGTAGTCAGGACCCCTTTCCGGGCTCCTCTGAGGTCGCCGTCTAACAGTGTACAAGTCCAGCATCAGGTGGCCAACATGCAGCCATCTGCCAATGGATACCATGCATTATTCAATATGAGAACTGGCAAGGATGCGTCTTTGGGGAGGGTGAGGAGCACCTGCCTGTCAATGGGACACCAGATGATGATGAGATGCAGTGCGCATGTCATGGTGTAGAGGGGGATCCTGGACACATTGTAGACTGACACGCTGAGACATGATACCTGTGCCATGTGTCCCACAACAACACCATACTACATGCAGAGGCCTGGAGTACCACTCACATGGCCATGTTGGGGTACAGAGCCGGTGGGGAGTAGGAGGGACATGACCTGGTTGGTATGACAGGGCCTGGAAGGCGTGCCAGCGCTGTGTAGGCAGTTGGAGTTGCACACTCATTATGCAAAGGTGTTGTGTGGGCAATGAGTTCCTGCCTGAGTGCATGCAACAGATGTATTGGATGGACATTGCTTTATCGGTGGCCTCAACATCATGGTGTAGCATGATGTGGCACATGCAAGGACATGAGGCACGTGCAATGTGCACGTAGCATGTGCAGACGGTCCAGCCTTTCCCACCGCAACTGTGTCACACACAAGCAGATTACACCAAAATGAATGGGTGGAGGGAGGAAGGGGGGTGCGTCTTAGAGGTGTGTGTGTGAGGGCAAATATAGAAACTCTGTGTGCCCTTGCTGCAGGGCCTGCAGCAGCAGGCGCCATGTCCTGAAAACCATGCCACAAGTTGCACACTAACACAAGCATGTCAGAAAGGACTACTGAAAAAGGTGTATGAGAAGGGAGGAGTTTCTGGTTCAACATGGCACACACACAGACAATGGATGCACATGCAGCAAAGTGGCCGTTGTGGGGACTGAGATGCCAAAATACCTACACAGCCATGTAGGCATGTACATCATGCACAATACATATCATAATCCCTGACAAACAGCTTGCATCTTGCTACTCTACGCATAGACTCATAGGCACAATCTGTGACAACTATGCCAGACATGCTGCATGCACAGTGGCAAGAGACCTGCATTGACAGAGATGAGGCACCTTGGAGGCTGAGGGACACCTTTATTAGTCATGTTTGCACAGGTCATGTGGATGAACATGTGGAACCTACACTTGCACCCCCCTTTGCACCACAGATGCAGGAATCCCATAGAACTGGCACACAAGTGATGGGTTTGAGGCAAACTCCCCGTGCTTCTCACGGATAGGCTGCAATTCACCATTGAGCCACTAATGGGGATGTCCCACACTATGTCAACCCGGTGCATTCCGTATGTTTCCAAGGGCAGTGTTACACACTTTGATGCCTTCATCACAATCCACAATCACATTACAGATGACTGTCACCAAGTGTGACTGTCAATTCAGGTGAATACAGCTCCATGTCATGTGACCCATGGAGATTCTACATGTATGCTAAGTAACCAAACATGAACAGGAGCAGTGCACACACATTCCAAACAAATAGCACACCCAAAAAGCCGTGGTGCATCCCTTACCCTGAGGTGATTTTTCGACATGTCCGTCCATGTTACGCTGATTCAGCACACGTTGCTGTATTCATGAGGAATAGCAGGAGCACAACAATGCCACCAGCAGACAGCATGCGCAAATACCTGGGGATGAGAGACACACAAGAAGTGAGCCAAAAGAAGCACATCCGCATGCATGGCCATGTACTCAACACGTAAAAGGTTGTCAACATGCTAGGTGAAAATAGTGTCTCAGGTAAGACATACTGCTATTACACCATCACTCGAGTGACACATCCAAACACACCTCTGACTCACTTGCCATACAGGCAGATGGACCCACACATTGCAACACATGCCACGCAAGGCTCAATGCGTGCACACTCAGACACTGCAACTCACCACTAAGCAAAGAAGTTGCGTATGAGCTGACTCCGGATGTCCTCTTCCTCCTCCTCCTCAACATCACTTGCCTCGTCACCAAGCCCCTCGTCCTCCACAGGTGGATGTTCCTGCTCATCCAGATCCAGGATGAGTGGCACAGCTTTCTCCACTGCCATGTTGTGCAGCATGCAGCACACAAGGAAGATTTTGCAGACCTTCACCGGTGCATATGGGAGTGCGCCGCCGGTCTTGTGGAGGCACCGGAATCGGCTCTTCAGGAGGCCAAAGGTCCTCTCTATCACTCGCCTGGTCTGCCCATGGGCGTTGTTGTACCGGTGATCAGCAGCCGTTCTGGGGTTGCGGAGAGGCGTGATCAGCCATGGCATGTTGGGATAGCCAGAGTCCCCTACATGGAAACATCATGGACATGAAGTGGGTCAGGAGAAGCAGTAAGACAGAAAGATGACGCTAAATACAGGAGTAACAGAGTATACCCACCAACAAGACATGCTCGTTCGTTGCGCAGCTGCAGCATCATTTCAGGCACCCTGCTATGCCTCATGATGTAGGCATTGTGTGCTGATCCTGGAAAATGAGCACAGACATGGGAAATCACCATGTTAGCAAGACACACCACAAGGGCATTAATGGAGTGGTAATGTTTCCTGTTTCTATAGGCTACCTCCTGTGCCTGTGGTGGTACCAAAGCCACATGTGTCCCATCAATAGACCCAATGACATGGGGCATCCCTCCCAGGGCATAGAAGTCACCCTTGACACCTGTCAACTGCTCAGGAGTGGGGAAATGAATGAACTCATCCAGGTGAAGCAACATGGCCTCTAAAAAATCATGTAGGACACGGCTGAACATGGTCTGGGACATGCCACCAACATGAGCTATGGTCTCTTGAAACGTACCCGTGCCAAAGAAATGCCATCACCTTCATCTTGGGTGTCAGTGAAGTAGGTTACCTGTGTAGCGGTTGGAGGTGTGGTGCCAGCCTTGCTGTCAAGTTCAGAATCAACCGTTGGGTGAAGCGGTAGCGGCGTATACAGTCAAGTTCCCTCAGGGCAGCCAAGTCTGTGTTTGGTCGGGGGAGAGGCGGAGCCCTGCAGTAGTTTGGAAGGGACAATGAAGAGTGAGTACAGTACAACAACACTGTCAATGTACTGAGCACATGTTGAACAGCCAATACACATATGCTACATGCAGAGTCAGTGTTGGAAAGGCGTTCGCCGGAAGGGGGTTCGATACACGTCCTGCCCACCCCTTTGACCCACCTCTCCCAAATAAGCCGAACCAGGCGCGCACACCCTGAACTGCACTGTGAACAGAGGGACACCACACGTATTCTTTGTAGGACGATAAGTTCTTTTATCGATGATTTCAAGGGATCTTTATGACCCAAAAGGCAGATAGTACAGCCGTGGCACAACGTACCACAAGTCAGTCGTGGGGAATGGGGGTAGCGGGACAGTCTTTCAAGATAGTGTCTCTGCGAAATACCCTGCGGAAGCTCACAATCCTCGAGCCGGAGGGTGTCGTGTCTCTGGGCGATCTCTTCCCGAGTCGTCCTCAAGGGGAGCGCCGCGAGTCTCTCAGCAGGCACAGGTGGTCGGAGTTCAGGAGCCGCGATTCAGTCAGCAGGGCTCAGATGGTTCAATAGCTGGGGGCCGCGAGTCACTCAGCAGGCCTAGGTGGTTCAGTGTTCGGGAGCCGCGACCTAGTCCGCAGGGCTCAGATGGTTCAATAGCAAGAGGCCGCGAGTCACTCAGCAGGCCCAGGTGACTTCAGCGTTCAGGAGCCGCGACAGCTTCTGCAGGCTCAGATGGTTCCAGTTCTTCTCTGCACTCGTTTCTCCGGCACCCCTTGTTATACTCCGCTGGTTCTTTGAAGTCCGGAGTGCTCGCAGAGGGGGGACTGGGGTGACGGAGGGGGTCCGGCGGGATTTCCTGCCGCTCACTTCCTTGGTCTTTTCAGGTGGGTCTGGGAGGGACCCCAGACGCTCGGCAGGGGAGGCGCCTGCTCCCCAGGGGCCTGGTGGCCGATCGAGTCCTCCCGGGGAAGGCGACCCGAGGTGTGACTGGGCTGGCGCCTCTGGGTCTGGCGCAAGGGTTCCCGCTCCCTCGGTTGGACATGCGTGGTAGGGTGTTGAGTCTGTCAGGCCTCTGGCCGGCCCGCGGATCGGGGGTGGGTGGGGCAGCCGGAGTCGGGGATGTCGTGTCTTGAGGGTGGTTGCAGGTTGGCTGGATGATGGAGAGGGCCACGCCGTGAGGCCGGTCTCACACGCGTCCCCCCCAGCTGAAAGGCGTGGAGAACTACCCATCCACTGGGGGGTTCTCCTCGCCGAAGCGGAAGAACCGGGACAGGCCGTCGGCGTTGGCATGATCCGTCCCGGGGCGATGTTCGACAGTGAAATCCATCCCTTGGGGGGGGATGGACCATCGTAGTAGCTTGGGGTTCTCCCCCCTCATCCGCATTAGCCATTGCAAGGGCCGGTGGTCCATCTGTACTCGAAAATGGGTTCCGAACAAGTAGGGCCGCATTTTCTTGAGGGGCCAGACTATGGCAAAGGCCTCTCACTCTATAGTACTCCAACGCTGCTCTCTCGGCAGCAGCCTTCGACTGATGAAAGCTATGGGCTGATCAATGCCCTTGTCGTCGAACTGCGAGAGCACGGCCCCGATGCCATGTTCGGATGCGTCGGTCTGGACCACGAACTCTTGGGAGTAGTCGGGGGCCTTGAGTACGGGAGCGGTGCACATGGCGGTTTTCAAGGCGTCGAACGCCTGCTGGCACTGGGGGGTCCACTGCACCTTCTGCGGAAGCTTCTTGGAGGTCAATTCTGTGAGGGGCCCTGCGATACTACCATAACTTTTAATGAACCTCCGGTAGTACCCCGTAAGGCCCAGGAAGGCCCGAACCTCTGTCTGCGTGGTGGGGGCTCCCAGGACTTGATGGCATCGATCTTCGGCTGGAGAGGGGCGACCTGGCCGCTGCCCACCTGATGCCCCAGGTAGACCACGGAGCCTTGTCCGAGCTGGCATTTGCTGGCTTTCACTGTCAGGCCTGCTCGGCGCAGGGCCATTAGTACTTGTCGGAGGTGCTGGAGATGCTCGTGCCATTGAGAGCTGAATACGGCGATGTCGTCAAGGTACGCTGCGCTGAACTCCTCGAGTCCGGCCAGGACCTTGTTCACCAACCGCTGGAACGTGGCTGGGGCGTTTTTCATTCCGAACGGCATGACCCTGAAGCGGTAGTGGCCATCTGGCGTGGAGAAGGCAGAGCGCTCTTTCGCCCCTTCCGTGAGAGCGATCTGCCAGTACCCGCAGGTCAGGTCGAAAGTGCTGAGGAACTGGGCGGCCCCCAGGCGGTCGATGAGCTCGTCGGCTCGGGGAATAGGGTGAGCGTCTGCCCGGGTGACCGCGTTGAGCCCCCGATAGTCTACACAGAATCTTAGTTCGGGGGCGACCCCTGGGGAGGCCGCCTTCGGGACCAGAACCACCGGGCTGGCCCAGGGGCTGTCGGAGGGCTCGATGACCCCTAGGTTGAGCATTTTCTGTACCTCGGTCTTGATGCAGGTGCGGACCCGGTCAGGCACCCGGTAGGCTCGGTGTCTCACAAGCGGGCAGTCGCCGGTGTCCACGTCGTGGACTCACCAGTCGGTCACCCTTGGAATGAGGGAGAAGAGGTCTGCGAATTGTCCGAGCAGCTGGTGGCAGTCGTCGGCCTGCTGGGGAGTGAGGGTGGCCGACAGTGTCACACCCTCCACGGAACCGTCCAGTTCTTTCGTGCACAGGAGGTCGGCCAGGGGTTCAGTGTCTTCTTCTGCCCCCTCATCGGTGGCCAGTAGCAAACTCAATTCTGTCCTTACGAAGTGGGGCTTGAGACGGTTTACGTGGAGGACCCGGAGGGGGTTCCGTGGGGACTGTACGTCGACCAGATACGTGACCTGGCTTTTCCGTTCGACCACCTTGAATGGGCCAGTCCATTTGTCTTGTAGGGCGCAGGGTTTCACCGGAGCCATGACCAAAACCTGCTGGCCCGGCTGGAACTCGACCAGGGTTGCGTTCTGGTCATACCAGCGCTTCATTTCTTCTTGGCTGGCCTCGAGGTTAGCCTCTGCAAGTTCTCTAAACTTCCTTGTCTGGTTGCGGAGCGCCAGGATGTAGCGGAACACATCCGGGGGTGTCCCCCGGGGGCTTGTCTCCCAGCCCTCTTTGACCAGGCTCAGGGGCCCTCGAACGGGATGTCCGTACAGCAGTTCGAAGGGGCTGAACCCCAGAGACTTTTGGGGAACCTCCCGGTACGCGAATAGAAGGCAAGGGAGGAGGACGTCCCATTTCCGGCGCAGGGGCTCTTCGAGGCCCAGGATCATTCCCTTCAGAGCTCGGTTGAAGCGTTCCACCAGGCCGTTGCCCTGGGGGTGGTAGGGGGTCGTGAACTTATACGTGACTCCGCACTGCTGCCACAGGGATTTCAAGTAGCGGGATATAAAGTTCGTGCCGCGATCACTCACAACCTCGCGGGTAAATCCGACACGGGAGAAGATCCCCATGAGAGCCCGGCCAACCACGGGAGCCGTCACGGTGCGGAGGGGGATGGCCTCGGGGTAGCGGGTGGCATGGTCCACCAGGACAAGGATGAATCTGTGGCCCTGGGCGGTCTTCGGATCCAGGGGTCCCACGATGTCGATGCCGACCCGCACGAACGGGGTACTCACAACGGGGAACGGTTGTAAGGGAGCTTTGCGTTTTCCGCCACTCTTCCCACTGCCCTGGCACGTGAGGCATGATTTGCAGTGTGCTTCTACATTCGCTCACATCTTGGGCCAATAGAAGTGGGTATCCAATCGCTGATATGTCTTGTCTTGGCCTAAGTGGCCTGCCAAGGGTACATCGTGGGCCAGGCCCAGGAGGAGGCTCCGGAACCGCAGGGGTACCACCAGCACTCGTGCTGCGCCGAGCTCGGCGGATTTTTGCTCGCTGTAGAGGAGGCCATTGTCCCAATAGACCCAATGGGTTCCGGTTTGGTCACCGGCGACCTGGGCTTCGGCTTGTTGTCTAAGTCCCTCGAGGGAGGGGCAAGTGGTCTGTTCCTGGCAGAACTATTCGCGGGAGGGCCCCCCTTCGCAGTGCCACTGGGCCAACTCGGGCAGTACTTCGAGTTCCATCGGGGCCTCTGGGGCGGAAGGTTCCGGTCCTTCCCCTGGGTTAGTGTCTCCTTCTTCCTCGGAAGGAGGGTTGTCTGCTTCTGGTAGGGGTCCCTGCTCTCGGGGAAAGTGTTCGGTAAGAGGGCTTCACCGCCTGTGGAGGGGGCCACTCGTGCGGTCATGGAGCGCGTGGTGGCGCAGACCCATTCTGGTAGGCCCATCATCTCCAGGTGGGCTCTTCGTTCTACCTGCCCCCACGGGGAACTCTCCAGGTCGTTGCCCAGGAGGCAGTCTACGGGCTGCGAGGTCCGGACCGCTACCTTCAGTTCTCCGGAGACCCCTCCCCACTCGAAGGGCACCAGGGCCATCTGGCAGAGGCTCTCAGAATTGTCGGAGGATACGACCGGACAGAGGGCTCCGGCTAGGATCTGGTCTTCGGAAATTAGGCTGCGGTGGACCGCGGTGACACTCGCCCCGGTGTCGCGAAGGCCCTCGACTCGGTGGCCGTTGATGGTCACCCGCTGTCGGTACTTTTCTGTGTTGGCGGGCAAGGGTGTCCCGGGGACCATTTCTCGATCACCAAGGGAGACCAGGGCCATGGCCGCCGGTTCCCATTCCTCGGAGTCTTCCATTTCTTCCCCCTGAGCCACGGAGGCCATCTGCCGGGTCGGGGGGTTGGTCGTGGTGGTTTGCTGATACTGGGGACACTGGGGGTCATTGGCGTAGTGTCCGGGCTGCTGGCAGCGGAAGCAGGTGATCCTAGCTCGTGGACCTGGTCGTCCTGGGGCTCCGGTGCTGGCTGGAGACTGGGCCGAACCCGCCGCTGGTGGGCTGCTGGGGGGGCTGGTGGAGGACCCCCCGGCAAAGTCTCTTGGTCGGCCGTGGTTCCCTCCGCCCCTCTGGCGGGGGGGACCCTGACTGTGGCGGCCGTAGTCCCCCACGGGGCCCCGGGTGGCCCGGGTGTTCACCCACCGATCAGCCTCAGCGGCCAGCTTCCGAGGGTCGGTGAGTTTACTGTCTAGGAGATGCTGGCGCAGTTCATTAAAGCAATTGGCCGCTAAATGTTCCCAGGCGATCAGGTCGAACAGTTCTTCGAAGGTGGAGACCTTGCTGCCCTTGATCCACCCGTCCAAGGCTCGGCTGTAAAAGTTCACGTATTCGACCCACGTGGTGCCCGGTATCTTTTTGCAATCTCGGAACCGTTGTCGGTACATTTCGGGGGTGAGTCCGTACCGGCCCACGAGGGCTTCCTTCATGTGGCTGTAGGAGTTCATGACCGCGGAGGGCAGATCGAGCAGAGTGTCCCTTCCTTCGCTTAAGAACCGGCCCCATAGGCCAGCCCCCCAATCCTTCTGCGGGACTCGGTGAGAGGTCATGGCGACTTCGTAGGCCTTAAACCACTGCTGGATATCATCGTTTTTATAATACTCCTTGACCACATCCTTGGGGATGTGAACTTTGGTTTACCCGGCGGGAGCGGGCTGTGGATTCCCGGGCGGCTGTGACTTTTCGTGTCTAGCCCGCCACTCAATCTCCTTCAGGCCGCGTTCATGTTCTAGCTGGAGTTTCTTTTCGTCGTGCTCCCTTTGGAGTCTCTTCTCTTCGAGTTCCCCTTGTAGCCGTAACTGCTCGACGGCTAACTTCTTCTCTGCCAGTTTTATCTCTCCCTCGATTTTTAGTTTTGCCAGTTCCAGTTCGTGGTTGCGGCTTCTCTCTCGGTCCGCTAGTTTATCGGAGGACAGGTTCCCCTCTGGCCCGTTGTTTCTCGCCGGGGTGCTTGTTTGTTCATGGGTAGAGTCTTCTTCCGTTTGGATCGGGGGCGCCCCCGTCTCGACCCAGGCTTTCAGTACTTTCTGGAAGTCTTCCTTTGTGCTTAGTCCGGTGGTAGCGATGCCAAGGTCTTTGCAAAACTGTTTGAGTTCTCTATGCGTGTAATAGTCCAATTGATCCTCTCGGAACGGTGAGCTTATTTCGGTACCTGCGGCACCCAGGGGGGTTTCTCCTTCCATCTCTGTTTGGTAGTGCGTCAGTCGTTCACTGCACGCTCTCTTTCGGTGTCGGCTCGGATCCCGTCGTCTGCCACCAAATGTTGGAAAGGCGTTCGCCGGAAGGGGGTTCGATACACGTCCTGCCCACCCCTTTGACCCACCTCTCCCAAATAAGCCGAACCAGGCGCGCACACCCTGAACTGCACTGTGAACAGAGGGACACCACACGTATTCTTTGTAGGACGATAAGTTCTTTTATCGATGATTTCAAGGGATCTTTATGACCCAAAAGGCAGATAGTACAGCCGTGGCACAACGTACCACAAGTCAGTCGTGGGGAATGGGGGTAGCGGGACAGTCTTTCAAGATAGTGTCTCTGCGAAATACCCTGCGGAAGCTCACAATCCTCGAGCCGGAGGGTGTCGTGTCTCTGGGCGATCTCTTCCCGAGTCGTCCTCAAGGGGAGCGCCGCGAGTCTCTCAGCAGGCACAGGTGGTCGGAGTTCAGGAGCCGCGATTCCGTCAGCAGGGCTCAGATGGTTCAATAGCTGGGGGCCGCGAGTCACTCAGCAGGCCTAGGTGGTTCAGTGTTCGGGAGCCGCGACCTAGTTCGCAGGGCTCAGATGGTTCAATAGCAAGAGGCCGCGAGTCACTCAGCAGGCCCAGGTGACTTCAGCGTTCAGGAGCCGCGACAGCGTCTGCAGGCTCAGATGGTTCCAGTTCTTCTCTGCACTCGTTTCTCCGGCACCCCTTGTTATACTCCGCTGGTTCTTTGAAGTCCGGAGTGCTCGCAGAGGGGGGACTGGGGTGATGGAGGGGGTCCGGCGGGATTTCCTGCCGCTCACTTCCTTGGTCTTTTCAGGTGGGTCTGGGAGGGACCCCAGACGCTCGGCAGGGGAGGCGCCTGCTCCCCAGGGGCCTGGTGGCCGATCGAGTCCTCCCGGGGAAGGCGACCTGAGGTGTGACTGGGCTGGCGCCTCTGGGTCTGGCGCGAGGGTTCCCGCTCCCTCGGTTGGACATGCGTGGTAGGGTGTTGAGTCTGTCAGGCCTCTGGCCGGCCCGCGGATCGGGGGTGGCTGGGGCGGCCGGAGTCGGGGATGTCGTGTCTTGAGGGTGGTTGCAGGTTGGCTGGATGATGGAGAGGGCCACGCCGTGAGGCCGGTCTCACAGTCAGGTCTGTGCAATATATCCTGGACACGTATGCCAGGCAGGTGACACTCCTACCAAAAGCCAGCTACAAACGTGGATTCACAAGCTCTACATGACATGGCATGAAACTAGCTGTGGGCCAGTGTAAGTGAACAGGCAGAGGCATTACAGGAGTGACAGACATCCACATATGTGCAGAATAAGGATGTTTATCATACAGACAGGTTGCAGAACACTAGAGGCACAGGTCACATGTCCCTGAAAAAAGGACAGACCACACACCTTGCCATGAAGAGGTACATGTCAAAACTGATCACACATACATTGATACTACGCAGATATGTCCTTGTCTCGCAAGTCCATGTTCGATGCATGCATACACACGTTACGTCTGATTCCACATGTGTCCTGGTGTGCATAATAGTGTGCCATGCCCATCCACACACATGCACATGTTGGATGCAGCAACTGCAGATGCATTTGACGGAACACCAAAAGCAAGCTCATGGGAACACATGACACACACATGACATACTCACATCGTGCAACGCCGGTAGTCACATGTCAGGTGTCATTATCCGTGTACCTGGCATCAGGGGACAGTTGCGGGTGTTGGCGACTGTGCCATGCCAGTGACGCATTGCTCAACAAGTCTGTACTACATGCACACATGTCAAAGGTGTGAAGGGGATGTGTGGCATATAGTGCACCTTGACACATGACATGTGTACACAGCTCATCACACATCTATTGGGTTCAAACATGAGGAGATTTGTGCCACATCACAGCCTGACACACCTAGGCCCGATACATGTAGGACTGCACTGACAATGACTTGATGTCCAGCCTCGGCCAAGTATGACAGCTCAATTCCTTTCTGTGTGCCGCCTGTCACCAGTGTAAGGTGTGAAACGCACCGTACACATGCTCTGAGGGCGTGTGTAGGGTCCTTATCACTATGGTTGTGTCGCCGTAGGCGTACGCCCTAGGGATGCGGTCCGTACACGCGTGTGTAGGGTCCGTACCACTATGGTTGTGTCGCCGTAGGCGTATGCCCTAGGGATACGGTCCGTACACGCGTGTGTAGGGTCCGTACCACTATGGTTGTGTCGCCGTAGGTGTACGCCATAGGGATACGGTCCGTACATGCGTGTGTAGGGTCCGTACCACTATGGTTGTGTCGCCGTAGGCGTACGCCCTAGGGATACGGTCCGTACAGGCGTCTGTAGGGTCCGTAACACTATGGTTGTGTCGCCGTAGGCATACGCCATAGGGATACGGTCTGTACACGCGTGTGTAGGGTCCGTATCCCTATGGTAGTGCAGCAGTAGGTGTATGCCCTAGGGATACGGTCCGTACACGCCTGTGTAGGGTCCGTACCACCATGGTTGTGTCGCCGTAGGCGTACGCCCTAGGGATACGGTCCGTACAGGCGTCTGTAGGGTCCGTACCACTCTGGTTGTGTCACCGTAGGCGTACGCCATAGGGATATGGTCCGTAAACGCGTGTGTAGGGTCCGTACCACTATGGTTGTGTCGCCGTAGGCGTACGCCATAGGGATACGATGCGTACACGCGTGTGTAGGGTCCGTACCACTATGGTTGTGTCGCCGTAGGCGTACGCCATAGGGATACGGTCCGTACAGGCGTCTGTAGGGTCCGTATCACTATGGCGTACGCCTACGGCGACACAACCATAGTGATACGGACCCTACACACGCGTGTACGGACCGTATCCCTAGGGCGTACGCGTACGGCGGCACGACCATGGTGATACGGACCCTACAGACGCCTGTACGGACCGTATCACTGGAGTAGTGGTGCCCTAGGGGCGTGGAACGCACCGTACCTGTGTGTGTATAGTGAAATTACATAGGGGACACATGAGGGACAATTATAAGGGCCTAAATGCATGCTGGTTGTCATGGAGACCCAGTTTCAAGTTCAAATTTTTTCAACAGGTGGCCAGCAGAAGTTGGTTGGAGACCATACACAAAGTTGCAAAGTGGTTGTTGACTTGACATCATGCTCATTTTTTAAAACATGCAAAGGCACCCACTGGGGTAGGTTTAAAGGGATTGGAGGAAACGTAGGATGCAAATGAGATTGACCAATCACTCTGTACTCCTGTAAATGTAACTGGCCAGCAAGGCAAATATAAGGCAG
This sequence comes from Triturus cristatus, assembly GCF_964204655.1. Classification (NCBI taxonomy): domain Eukaryota; kingdom Metazoa; phylum Chordata; class Amphibia; order Caudata; family Salamandridae; genus Triturus; species Triturus cristatus. Next base: position 762,039,168 of record NC_140587.1, read on the forward strand.
CCAGGCCCCATGAGAGAGCACTTGCCTGCACAACCTTTCATTCCACACCACTGCTGCTGCTCGTGATTCCTCTGGCACCATGTCCAGGTCTGTGGAGAGGGCCCAGCCATTCACCCAGGAGGAGAACCAGGCCCTGCTGGATGTGATCTTCCCACAGTACCCTTGCCTGTATGGGAGACCAGGGGAGCAGGTGAGTGCTGACTCCATTAGCTTAGACTTTGCCCCTTTTTCGTGACTGTCACTTCTGGCATTGTGTCCAGGTGTGACAGACATGCAATGTTCTTTGGAGTGGGTCCCGGGGGGGGGGGGGAATGCCTCATGTCTCCCGTGCAGAGCATGCTGTAGTGCATGTCTGCACTCCTCACTTGCATAGTGCTTACTGTGACAATCACTGCATGGTGCATGCCACATTCAGCCTGACTAATCCTCTTGGGAATGTTGTTTCTACAGTCCTGATGTGATTCTGTGGTCCCCCCCAGTGTGACAGGTGACTGTACCCACAGATGTGTGTGAGTTGAGTGTACCTGTGGTGAGAGTGTCCAAATGATGTGTTCGTCCCCTGGACATTGGTGTGTGTGTAAGTCCCCTGTCATGTGGGTGAGTGTCTATGTGGAGTGTTGCACCCCAGCTGCATGAGGGATGCATATACCCTACCCATCTGATGTGTGCAGGGAGCAGTGCTGTATGTCTGACGTGCTGAGCCTGCCCCACACCTGTAACACCCCCCAGTCTAGTGGCACATGTGCAGAGTGATGTTTGTACCAGCTGTTGCCAATGGCAGGTGATTGTCCTGTGCCTGTGTGTGTCTGTGTACCCTGCTGAGGTTGCGTCAGTGGCCTGGGGCATGTGACTGCTTTGAGGTGCTGTAAATATTCATGGTGTAACTTGTGATGCACAGTGTGAGCCGGGATCAGTGATTGTGTTGCACCCCTCATTCCACCTGTGTACTTTCAATGCCACGTAGTGCATTTGGCTATCCCCAGAGGATGATGTCCCAATGACAAAGGTGCAATGAGTTTGCTGCATACTATGCCCTGTTCAAACCAGCTAAATTGTTCAAATGTGTGTCTCTGTGACATGGAGCAAGTGTATTGATGTTGTCTCACTTTTCATCCTCACAGGTAGGCGTCTATGCCAAGGGGGAGATCTGGAAGCAAGCCGTCAGTGCCGTGAGGTTGGTAGAGGGTCGGAGGCGGCGCCTCGCCCAGGTGAGGAAACGCTGGCAGGATATCCGGTGCTGGACCAGGAGGATCGCCCAGGTCCTGCTGGGGGACTCACCAGAGAGCCATAAGAACCGTTGTTGCCGGCGTCTGACCCACCAGATGAAGCGTGTCCTGGCGGTGGTCTTCCCTGACTTGGATAGGCGCTTAGCGGAGAAGCAGCAGCAGGAAGGTGGTAGGTACATGTGTGTTTGTTGTGTGTCACCAGCTTTTGGAAGTGCGCAGTTGCATGGATACACTGCCAGGGTTCATATGTGCAGTACATATCCTGTTCCCCCCAGTTAACCGGTGCTTCTTCCTCCCTTCCCCTCCTTGACATGTGTTCCCTGGTCTGTGTGTAGTCACTGTTGCACAAGGTTATCTAGGCTGCCAGTTAATACAAGTGCCCAATGCTTGCAGCATCATGTGTGGGGGTGGTGTGTAACATGTGTTGGGTCCTTGCCTGTGCCCTGGCCAGTTCAGTCAATGTGGGGTCCATGTTAGTTGGCACTGATGCTGAGTCCCGACATAGGAGTGTGTCTGAAAAGTGTACTGCCTTACAGCATGCATGACCAATGTTGTGCCCTCAGACATGATGTGCATGAGTGGGAGATATGCATAGTGCAGGGACGTTTGCTTCTGTTGCAGTCATATCCATCCAGGACCATGGAGGTGTGTGGCCACTACAGTTCCCTGGGGCACCTTTTCCTAGGTATCATGTGTGTCACCCAACAATGTGGACATTCTCTGTGTCTTCAGCATAGGTTGGGCTCTGTGGCATTGTACCCTGGCCTCATTTGTATTTACGTTAAGTGTGCTACATGTGTCCACTGTACAGGGTGACACAATTTGGCTTGTGCATACTCACAGTGGCCGGTGCCTGTGTGTTTTGGTACAACTATCTGATGATGGTTGTTTGTCAATTATATGTGTGGACAGGCGCACAAGGGTTAGTTCGTGTACATTCAGGATTCATTGAAGGGCATTTTAGTAATCCCCGAATAAGAGGTGTAAGTACTTCCTCTGTGTCACTCATATTGTCTCAGGTAGGGGGTGGTTTGTGCGGGCAAGGCCTACATGTCCAAACCGTATGTGTCCTTGCCAGGTCTGGCCTGTGTGTGATGATTGTCTGAACATACACTCAACATGCAGTGACCCAGTAATGTTGGGCAGGGTTTAATGTATTTGCTAAGCAGCATGTGCCAAAAGTTAAAAGACATGGTTCCTGCTCATCCCTTTTTTGGCTACGGTGTGTGGTCCAGATGGAGTACTCGACTGTCTCCAGAGGCTAGCTCCTCTGTCTAATTTGATATCAAGTTCGTTGCTGTTGTGTCATGCTCTCCATTGTGGCATGGTGGGTCAACCAATTGTGTGGTGCAGGGCCTACATATGTGCGTAGTATTGTAGATGTTACTCATGTTGCTTTTCATGCTATGCACTATGACCTATGTAGTTTTGAATCATGTGTCAAATGTATACAGGTGTCTGATTATTTCCTGTCTCTTCACCTTGCCCACAGAATCGTTGGGGGAAACCGAGGGAGACACTGGCATGGACCTTAAGGAGGGATCCAGCAGCGGTGCCACCAGTGCTGGCGAGTCTGGCTCAGCGAGTGGCACGGAGGCGGAGGGGAGTGCGGCGGAGGACCTGTCCAGTCCCACCACCGACTATGACGCTGACGGGTCCGAGGCTGAGCTCCCAGAGGGGGCGGACGCTGCTCCCAGAGCTGAAAGCAGCACTCCATCTGTCGCCGCCCCCTCCATTCCCATCACCCGCCTCCCAGTTGCTCTGGTCCCTTCCCTCCGTGCTAGGCGCCAACAGGTCTCCTTCGGGCCAGGCACCGCACCCCCTGCCACTGTCTCCCCTGCTGCCGTCAATGCCGAGTCTGTGGACATTCTGCGGCAGTTGCAGGTTGGTCAGACATCGATGCTTACTGTCCTCCATGGCCACACCACATTGCTGACACAGATGGTGTCGTACTTGGAGGGCATGTCAGCAGCGATGTCTGATCAACGGATGTTGCTGAGGTCCATAGACTCATCCCTGACTGCATCAGTGGATCTCCAGCAGCGCTCCGTCCCCCCTACCCCTGCACCATCCACACTTCCCACTCCCATGCCTGTCCCACGCACACCCAGACGTCCCATTTGCACGCACCCCACCAGACACAGGCAGAACACCACCAGGGAAGGCCAAGCGCACTCCTCCAGTCATGCACACACAGGGGGAAGTAGGCACACTCACTGGGTCTGGGGGCAAACGGCAGGCACGGAGCCACAGTGGGAGTCCGCAGTCCTCAAGACCCACTTCCTCCAAAACCACACCCCTTAGCTCCCCTGCCAACAGTCAGACAAGGAGTCCTTCATGGCCAGTCTGTCCCTCAGCCCCAGTGTGACACCACCCCGCAAGCGGTCGAGAGAGTCCCCGGGCAGGGGAGTTGAGTCCCCCCCCGTCCACACCCTCCCCCAGTAGCGCTGCAACCCATCTGTTAGACCCGGCCCTCGTAACATAGTCAGACCTGACCCCTGCACCTCACACCAGCCCTGAGCCCCTGGCCTGGCCGATCCTTCCCACCAGAACACACACACCCGACCCGGACTTCCCCCGTCCGTAGGCCTTCCCCCCTTCGGCCACCCCGGGCCCGCGTGCCCACTTCATGCACCAAGATGGCCGCCCGGCCCCAGCGCGACCCTAGCCTACAGGCGCCACTCCGGCTGGAGGACATCGCGCTCCCCTTGGGATGAGAAAGGGAGGAGCAGTTTCCATCACACCTCTGCGCTTCCCTGGGAAGGTGGGTTTCGATCGACCCGCCGGCCTCCCCGAGGGCTGGCTCCACGCCTGCTGGGTGTCTGGGGCTCCTCCCGACCCGGCCCTGAAAGGATCAAAGGACAATGGCAGGAAACCCCCAACAAGCGACCCCCAGGTGACAAGACCCCTGCCTGCACAGACTCCGGACATCAAAGGGGAGTAGCCCTATAACAAGGGGTGCCCTGGGACTGTCCGGCAGATTCGCCTTGGAAACACCTGAGCCCTGCTGAGTGACTCGCGGCTCCCTGAAGATCGTAAGACCTCCGAACCTGTGCTTGAGCCCTGCTGAGTGACTCGCGGCTCCCTGAAGATCGTAAGACCTCCGAACTTGTGCTTGAGCCCTGCTGAGTGACTCGCGACTCCCTGAAGATCGTAAGACCTCCGAACTTGTACTCGAGCCTGCTGAGTATCTCGCAGCGCCCCCAGACTCCCTTGGTCCCTCCGGAGGCCACGACGACAAGCGCATCCCCCAGCTCGAGGATTGTGAGCTGTGCACCGGATACGCTCCTGCCTTTGATCCATTCCCCCAAAGACTGTCCCGCTACCTCCTAACCACCCTCCAAGACTTTGTGAGCCCGCGCTCTACTTGTATATATATTGCCTTGCTGATCATAAAGATCTTACCACTCCGACCTGATAAAGATTTGTTCTTAAGAACTCTCGGTGTGGTGTCTCTTTGTCGTGTGGTGCCGAGTGTACGATCCTAGATACGAGATTCCTCCCCTGAGGAGTCTCCCGCCAGTGCCCGGCTACGATACCTCGAGGGTTGGTCTCAGGACACTCAAACAAGAAGGAGGAAAGGAGGGGCTTTTGCAATAATAAACTAACTAAATGATATTGCAGGTCCAGCATACATGCCCAACAATCAATACTTAACAAGAGGGTATGCAGTTCCTAATAATAACGTAGTGTGTGTTAGAATCACTAGGTCCCAAGGTGATGGTGTGAAACAGTCTAGTTACGCGGAGTAAAAGGTACTCCTACTGGAAATGAAGACCCTCACACACCCAACAAGCGGGTGTCTTGCTTCATCACCGGGTCTTTGCTCCTTATCGGGCCGGCGGTGCAATGCCCGATCAGGCACCCCAAGGGGGCCTTCCTGTCGGAGATCTTTATTTCCAAACGCCGGTGAGTGAGATGTGTGGGGAAAACGGTTAGTTGGTATAACTAGTGTAGGTGCAAGTGGAGTGAAAAGTAAGTGTACTAAAACAGGGTAGGTGATCCACTTCAAACAAATTTAATAAAGTATGGTCAACACCCTGATTAAAAACAATCTGCACATCTCTCACCATTAGGTGTATGAGTGATATGTGCTACAACAATAATAAAAAAGGTCAACATGTTTCTTGCCTGGATATTAATTAAATGGCAATTCTTCAGGACCAATATATACGGCTACCTGCACCTTTTTGGTGGTGGCCACAACCTCTAAGAGGTGTCAATGGTAGCCACACGTACAGCACCCTAAAAACGTGTGGTGCCGTGTAAATCAAGAACACACAACCTGTGAAGGAAAACACACAATTTTAAAAAAACATTGTTATTGTACATCAGTTCGAGGCATCTGGTTCAGTTAAAGCAACAAATTATGTCAAACATGAAACCGTGGCATGCGTCGAATGTGAGCAGGTATTAAAAGGACTTTGTCGAGGCAAACAGCAGAATCTTATAGGCGGACTTAATCTACACTTCTTAGAAGGCATGGTACTCTTGGTTATATGCAAAACTCACCCCATTAGGCTGTGGAGACAATGTGGTCAGGGTAGGAACACACTAATTATTAGTGTCCTAAAAAGGAGGAAGAGAAATAACAAACAAACAACAAGTGCGTCAGAAAAATCCGCGTCAAGTGTACTCAGAATCAGATGGAAAACCCATATGGTAATTATTCTCATGGGGAACAACAGCATATAAAGTTGTTTGAAATGCAAAAAGATATATGTAAAACAAACTCCCGGAAGCACTCTGGTAGATGTTTACCACAGTTATCACAAATACTTGAACATATTGAAACAGTGCCAGCCCAGTGCTAGTAGCGCGGGTGCAAACCCTGTCAGTGCTACTTATATAGCATCGCCCATGCATGGGACTTGAAAAGTGGCAGAATTGGTCTTCGCGTGTTGAAAGAAGGCGTACAGCGGTTGTAGCAGCCAGTAAATCAAAAGATTTACACACGCAATTGGTGATGGGAAAGTAAAGATGGACTAATCTAAGCCCGAGACACGAGAGCGCTGTGGAAACCGCCGACAGCAGTGACTGTACATGCTCTCTACGAACAGTATCACCTTTGAAGCGTGGTGAAAACTAAGCTCAATGAGCCGCATACCAATTCCCTCGGTCATGCCGAAATTGACGAGAGAAACAAATTAAATATACTCACGGTTGCGTTGAACTAACGTTACCGTCAACCTATGACCCCGCCAGCCGCTCAAGTCTGGTGAAGGTCCAACAGGGAGGCTCCCACATATACGAGCCGTTAAGCGTGTTTCGTCACTCCGTCACGGACGGTAACCAGTGTAGGGGGCGTGGCTACGTCCCAGAAACTAGACCACCACCCGTTATGCCTGTACAGAATGTCCGAGACGCCGGAAGTGATACTATGGGGATTTTGTTACAAGAAAGTCTCCCCCTCTTCCGCGAGAATGACGCGTGAGGGCGGGGACCCCATTGACCAATACGGTGGTCCCCTCAAGGATTATCAAAGAGTGTTTACTAATGTGATGTTGTCATGTTAGCATAGTGGTGACGCGTGCTCACAACAACCAGACATTGCACCCAAAAGTGAGGTTAAATGATGTCTAACTGTACGCTGTAGTGTTCAGTAAATATCACGCGCAACATATACTGATGGAGCGCGGAGCGCAATATGCACACAGTCTTGGCAACCCTAATGTTCGGGAAAGGGCTCGTGAGTCCTAAATATAAAAATTCATATCAATATTTATTATATGACCACTAACCGACTTAAAAGTCAAGAACAACCGAAATCAAAGGCATGCTCAGCAATGGTTGTTAAAAATATCATAATGGCCAAAAAGAATACGCATTATTGTGCAGAGGAAAGGCTCATCGAGTATGGATATAAATAAAGTTACATTTACAGGAAAAAACTAGTCTAAGTCAAGTTAGACTACTCCACGGAATGTCCTCATTCAGGCCAGTTGTATCAGCTGTCAATCTCAGGACCCAACGTTGTTCAAGTCTGAAGAGGGCGTTTTTTGACATGTGGGGGTGAGATTCCAGAACCACCCATTTGAAAGAGGTGGGTGCATGACGTACCAAGTTGTAGTGGGTCGTCATTTTGGTGTTGGTCTTGGCGCATCTGAAATTACTTTTGTGTTCCAGCATACGCGTTTTAACTGCGCGTGTGGTCATACCTATGTATGGTAAGCCACATGGGCATGTCATCAAATAAATGCAATTTGTTGAATTGCAATTTGTATGCTTATTGATCTGCCATGTCACGTCATTAGGGAGTGCCAGTTCTTTACTGATTTGTGTCTGGGGACACATCGAGCACATCCCGCAGGGGTAATGACCCTTAACTGGGGGAAGGTTCCATAGTAGTCTCTGAGACCCAGTAGCTGGTTTCTTAGGCCTAGTGTGTATTAGAAGGTCCTTAAGGTTGCTCGTGCGTTTAAACGCAAATCTGGGGACTTCCAAATCTAGATCTCCAGTGTTGAGAATACCCCAGTGTTTTTTAATGATCGCCTTAATCCTGTTAGAATCAGGGGTAAAGGTGGTGACACAGGTTAAGGATTGATCAAGTTCTTTAGTGTTAACTTCTAACAGACTCTCTCTGTTGTTATTTCTCGCTCGTTTGCGAGCACGAGACACAACCTGTGCGGGGTAGTCGCGCTTGATTAAGTCATTCATAAGCGTTAAGGACTCTTTCTGATAATCAGCCACAGAACTACAGTTCCTTCTGATTCGTAGAAACTGACCAAAAGGTAAATTTGCTCTTAACGCTTTGGGATGGTAACTGCTGAATAAGAGAAGGCTGTTTCTGTCAGTGGGCTTACGATACAGACTCGTGGAGATTGTACCCCCTTCCAGGTGGATGAGTAGATCCAAGAAAGGTACTTCTGTAACAGAGATGGTATGGGTGAATCTCAAATAGGGATTAAGAGTGTTGATCCACGTACAGAATTCTGTGCAATTCGTATAGTCTCCCTTCCACAGAACCAGGATGTCGTCGATGAACCTTTTCCAGAGCAGTACATTCGCAGAGTAGGGGTTGGAGGGATGATGTATCACCCTACTCTCGAAAGCTGACATGTACATGCATGCCAGACTCGGCGCGAATGTACTGCCCATGGAAGTGCCCTGGGTTTGATGGTACAATTGTGTGTTGTACTCGAAAAAGTTCTGTGTCAAAGCCAGGCTAGCACATTCCATGATGAATGATACTGGTGTGTTGGAGCTAATCTCACTGCTGCTTAATGCATCCTCGATAACTTGGAGGGTTGCTTGTTGGGGTATGTTGGTATACAACGCCTCGACATCTAGTGTCAGCAAGAGATTTATTTCCTGTGGGTATTGGAACCCTTCCAGAAGACGGAGAATATCAGATGTATCCTGGATGTAGGAGGGGGTTGCTTTAACCAGGGGCTGGATAAAATGGTCAACAAATTGTGATAATGGTTCCAAAATAGAACCTATACCAGAAACAATCGGACGTCCTGGAACAGGGGATATTCCCTTATGAATTTTAGGCAGACAGTAAAAGAAGGGGATCACTGGTTCTTTAGCTATAAGAAAATTGGCTTCTTTTTTAGTAATCCACCCTTCTAACTCAGCCGTAGAGACCATAGAGCCTATGGTACGTGTAAGGCGCGGGGTCGGGTCTTCTTGGATGGGTGTGTAATATCTAGTATTGGTAAGTTGCCTGCGGCATTCAATGTCGTAGTCAACTGCAGACATGATAACCGTCGCCCCACCCTTGTCAGCTTGTTTTATGACGATGGTGTTATCGTTTGCCAGGTCTCTTATGGCTGCCTTCTCACTCGTGGATAAATTCTGAAAAGGAATGGGACCAGTATCTGTATTGAGATCCTTCAAGACTGCCTATTCAAAGGTCAGTACTTCCGGTGGAACCATGCTCCTTGTGGGCGTGAAGGTAGAAGGCCTATGGAGGCCAGAATCTTCGTGATTGGGCGGTGGATGATCTTGAAAGAATGCCTTTAACCTGATTTTGCGGAAAAGGTTCTGGATCTCACACGTGTCACGGAATCTATCTGTTTTGGGTGTGGGGACAAACCCTAACCCTTTCTGGAGCACACTTACTTCCACTGGGTTGAGTGGTCTAGAGGACAGATTCAGCATCAGTCTCTCTTGTCCCTGGTCTGGCTCCTGGTTTCCACTGTCCTCGGCGGTTGTTCCTGCCATTGGACTCTTTTTTGTTGTCGCCCTCTTCTGCGCCCTCTTCCTCTGCCCCAGCCTCTGTCTAAAAAAGGTTGATCATTCCTGGGTTGGAAAAAGGGCGGAGGGGGGCCTTGGTGGTACATCGGATATTGCCAGAAGGGGGGTGGTCCCTGAAAAGGAGGCATATTGTATGCTGGGTAGCCTGATTGTTGGAAAGGTCTAGTCTTCCTATTGTTGTTATTCCAACTACCTGTACTTGAGTCACTGTTAGTTGAGGAACCTCGTCTTGAAGGTCCTGAGTTTTCATCTGATGAGTAACTAGTGACTGTGGACGTATAGTCTGCCTTCAAGTAGGGATAGACCTTTTCTTGCGAAAACTTCTTGATATCTTTTTGAAGTTTAGTTATTTTCTGCTTCATCAGATATTCCCTATTTTCAGCAAGTTCGGCGTTGATCTCAGCTAATTTCGTCTTGTATGTGGTTGTTTGAATAATGACTTTAATAGCTCCCTCTGCTGTTTGGATCTTAATTAATAAAGCATCTGCTATTCTTTTTGCTGTATTTATTATAAGAATAAGCCAGTCCCTGGTGCATTTCCATGCTACCAGGGACCACTCCTTCTTAAATAGTGCATCTTCCAAAAACAAGCGAGGAAAATTGTTTACAATGAGTCCATTGGGAGCTATGTTTGCCCTTAAATATTCCGTCATCATGGCTCCATGGAGTGTTACTTTGAGCCACTCATGTTTGAGGTTAGACAGTGAAGTCCAATCTTCTGTATGGCTCCCAGAGGCAGCACTGCCATCGGCAGCCAACAGTGATGGTGTTCTAAGAATAGCTGCTGCTGCTTCATCATCGAAGCTCAGCCCTTGAAAGTCCTCCATCTACAACCGCGAGATGGGGTCCGCAAGGACCGATATTCAAAAGAAAAAAGAAGACAAGGACACGACTGAGTTCTGCCTACTAGTAAAATGGTCCAAACAGATACATTCAGCTGCTTGGTATCCTAAATTTCCCACGGGACGAACCCGTGCAATGACTCTCAAACAAGAAGGGGGAAAGGAGGGGCTTTTGCAATAATAAACTAACTAAATGATATTGCAGGTCCAGCATACATGCCCAACAATCAATACTTAACAAGAGGGTATGCAGTTCCTAATAATAACGTAGTGTGTGTTAGAATCACTAGGTCCCAAGGTGATGGTGTGAAACAGTCTAGTTACGCGGAGTAAAAGGTACTCCTACTGGAAATGAAGACCCTCACACACCCAACAAGCGGGTGTCTTGCTTCATCACCGGGTCTTTGCTCCTTATCGGGCCGGCGGTGCAATGCCCGATCAGGCACCCCAAGGGGGCCTTCCTGTCGGAGATCTTTATTTCCAAACGCCGGTGAGTGAGATGTGTGGGGAAAACGGTTAGTTGGTATAACTAGTGTAGGTGCAAGTGGAGTGAAAAGTAAGTGTACTAAAACAGGGTAGGTGATCCACTTCAAACAAATTTAATAAAGTATGGTCAACACCCTGATTAAAAACAATCTGCACATCTCTCACCATTAGGTGTATGAGTGATATGTGCTACAACAATAATAAAAAAGGTCAACATGTTTCTTGCCTGGATATTAATTAAATGGCAATTCTTCAGGACCAATATATACGGCTACCTGCACCTTTTTGGTGGTGGCCACAACCTCTAAGAGGTGTCAATGGTAGCCACACGTACAGCACCCTAAAAACGTGTGGTGCCGTGTAAATCAAGAACACACAACCTGTGAAGGAAAACACACAATTTTAAAAAAACATTGTTATTGTACATCAGTTCGAGGCATCTGGTTCAGTTAAAGCAACAAATTATGTCAAACATGAAACCGTGGCATGCGTCGAATGTGAGCAGGTATTAAAAGGACTTTGTCGAGGCAAACAGCAGAATCTTATAGGCGGACTTAATCTACACTTCTTAGAAGGCATGGTACTCTTGGTTATATGCAAAACTCACCCCATTAGGCTGTGGAGACAATGTGGTCAGGGTAGGAACACACTAATTATTAGTGTCCTAAAAAGGAGGAAGAGAAATAACAAACAAACAACAAGTGCGTCAGAAAAATCCGCGTCAAGTGTACTCAGAATCAGATGGAAAACCCATATGGTAATTATTCTCATGGGGAACAACAGCATATAAAGTTGTTTGAAATGCAAAAAGATATATGTAAAACAAACTCCCGGAAGCACTCTGGTAGATGTTTACCACAGTTATCACAAATACTTGAACATATTGAAACAGTGCCAGCCCAGTGCTAGTAGCGCGGGTGCAAACCCTGTCAGTGCTACTTATATAGCATCGCCCATGCATGGGACTTGAAAAGTGGCAGAATTGGTCTTCGCGTGTTGAAAGAAGGCGTACAGCGGTTGTAGCAGCCAGTAAATCAAAAGATTTACACACGCAATTGGTGATGGGAAAGTAAAGATGGACTAATCTAAGCCCGAGACACGAGAGCGCTGTGGAAACCGCCGACAGCAGTGACTGTACATGCTCTCTACGAACAGTATCACCTTTGAAGCGTGGTGAAAACTAAGCTCAATGAGCCGCATACCAATTCCCTCGGTCATGCCGAAATTGACGAGAGAAACAAATTAAATATACTCACGGTTGCGTTGAACTAACGTTACCGTCAACCTATGACCCCGCCAGCCGCTCAAGTCTGGTGAAGGTCCAACAGGGAGGCTCCCACATATACGAGCCGTTAAGCGTGTTTCCCCAGACACAAATCAGTAAAGAACTGGCACTCCCTAATGACGTGACATGGCAGATCAATAAGCATACAAATTGCAATTCAACAAATTGCATTTATTTGATGACATGCCCATGTGGCTTACCATACATAGGTATGACCACACGCGCAGTTAAAACGCGTATGCTGGAACACAAAAGTAATTTCAGATGCGCCAAGACCAACACCAAAATGACGACCCACTACAACTTGGTACGTCATGCACCCACCTCTTTCAAATGGGTGGTTCTGGAATCTCACCCCCACATGTCAAAAACGCCCTCTTCAGACTTGAACAACGTTGGGTCCTGAGATTGACAGCTGATACAACTGGCCTGAATGAGGACATTCCGTGGAGTAGTCTAACTTGACTTAGACTAGTTTTTTCCTGTAAATGTAACTTTATTTATATCCATACTCGATGAGCCTTTCCTCTGCACAATAATGCGTATTCTTTTTGGCCATTATGATATTTTTAACAACCATTGCTGAGCATGCCTTTGATTTCGGTTGTTCTTGACTTTTAAGTCGGTTAGTGGTCATATAATAAATATTGATATGAATTTTTATATTTAGGACTCACGAGCCCTTTCCCGAACATTAGGGTTGCCAAGACTGTGTGCATATTGCGCTCCGCGCTCCATCAGTATATGTTGCGCGTGATATTTACTGAGCACTACAGCGTAAGTTAGACATCATTTAACCTCACTTTTGGGTGCAATGTCTGGTTGTTGTGAGCACGCGTCACCACTATGCTCACATGACAACATCACATTAGTAAACACTCTTTGATAATCCTTGAGGGGACCACCGTATTGGTCAATGGGGTCCCCGCCCTCACGCGTCATTCTCGCGGAAGAGGGGGAGACTTTCTTGTAACAAAATCCCCATAGTATCACTTCCGGCGTCTCGGACATTCTGTACAGGCATAACGGGTGGTGGTCTAGTTTCTGGGACGTAGCCACGCCCCCTACACTGGTTACCGTCCGTGACGGAGTGACGAAACACGCTTAACGGCTCGTATATGTGGGAGCCTCCCTGTTGGACCTTCACCAGACTTGAGCGGCTGGCGGGGTCATAGGTTGACGGTAACGTTAGTTCAACGCAACCGTGAGTATATTTAATTCGTTTCTCTCGTCAATTTCGGCATGACCGAGGGAATTGGTATGCGGCTCATTGAGCTTAGTTTTCACCACGCTTCAAAGGTGATACTGTTCGTAGAGAGCATGTACAGTCACTGCTGTCGGCGGTTTCCACAGCGCTCTCGTGTCTCGGGCTTAGATTAGTCCATCTTTACTTTCCCATCACCAATTGCGTGTGTAAATCTTTTGATTTACTGGCTGCTACAACCGCTGTACGCCTTCTTTCAACACGCGAAGACCAATTCTGCCACTTTTCAAGTCCCATGCATGGGCGATGCTATATAAGTAGCACTGACAGGGTTTGCACCCGCGCTACTAGCACTGGGCTGGCACTGTTTCAATATGTTCAAGTATTTGTGATAACTGTGGTAAACATCTACCAGAGTGCTTCCGGGAGTTTGTTTTACATATATCTTTTTGCATTTCAAACAACTTTATATGCTGTTGTTCCCCATGAGAATAATTACCATATGGGTTTTCCATCTGATTCTGAGTACACTTGACGCGGATTTTTCTGACGCACTTGTTGTTTGTTTGTTATTTCTCTTCCTCCTTTTTAGGACACTAATAATTAGTGTGTTCCTACCCTGACCACATTGTCTCCACAGCCTAATGGGGTGAGTTTTGCATATAACCAAGAGTACCATGCCTTCTAAGAAGTGTAGATTAAGTCCGCCTATAAGATTCTGCTGTTTGCCTCGACAAAGTCCTTTTAATACCTGCTCACATTCGACGCATGCCACGGTTTCATGTTTGACATAATTTGTTGCTTTAACTGAACCAGATGCCTCGAACTGATGTACAATAACAATGTTTTTTTAAAATTGTGTGTTTTCCTTCACAGGTTGTGTGTTCTTGATTTACACGGCACCACACGTTTTTAGGGTGCTGTACATGTGGCTACCATTGACACCTCTTAGAGGTTGTGGCCACCACCAAAAAGGTGCATGTAGCCGTATATATTGGTCCTGAAGAATTGCCATTTAATTAATATCCAGGCAAGAAACATGTTGACCTTTTTTATTATTGTTGTAGCACATATCACTCATACACCTAATGGTGAGAGATGTGCAGATTGTTTTTAATCAGGGTGTTGACCATACTTTATTAAATTTGTTTGAAGTGGATCACCTACCCTGTTTTAGTACACTTACTTTTCACTCCACTTGCACCTACACTAGTTATACCAACTAACCGTTTTCCCCACACACCTCACTCACCGGCGTTTGGAAATAAAGATCTCCGACAGGAAGGCCCCCTTGGGGTGCCTGATCGGGCATTGCACCGCCGGCCCGATAAGGAGCAAAGACCCGGTGATGAAGCAAGACACCCGCTTGTTGGGTGTGTGAGGGTCTTCATTTCCAGTAGGAGTACCTTTTACTCCGCGTAACTAGACTGTTTCACACCATCACCTTGGGACCTAGTGATTCTAACACACACTACGTTATTATTAGGAACTGCATACCCTCTTGTTAAGTATTGATTGTTGGGCATGTATGCTGGACCTGCAATATCATTTAGTTAGTTTATTATTGCAAAAGCCCCTCCTTTCCCCCTTCTTGTTTGAGAGTCATTGCACGGGTTCGTCCCGTGGGAAATTTAGGATACCAAGCAGCTGAATGTATCTGTTTGGACCATTTTACTAGTAGGCAGAACTCAGTCGTGTCCTTGTCTTCTTTTTTCTTTTGAATATCGGTCCTTGCGGACCCCATCTCGCGGTTGTAGATGGAGGACTTTCAAGGGCTGAGCTTCGATGATGAAGCAGCAGCAGCTATTCTTAGAACACCATCACTGTTGGCTGCCGATGGCAGTGCTGCCTCTGGGAGCCATACAGAAGATTGGACTTCACTGTCTAACCTCAAACATGAGTGGCTCAAAGTAACACTCCATGGAGCCATGATGACGGAATATTTAAGGGCAAACATAGCTCCCAATGGACTCATTGTAAACAATTTTCCTCGCTTGTTTTTGGAAGATGCACTATTTAAGAAGGAGTGGTCCCTGGTAGCATGGAAATGCACCAGGGACTGGCTTATTCTTATAATAAATACAGCAAAAAGAATAGCAGATGCTTTATTAATTAAGATCCAAACAGCAGAGGGAGCTATTAAAGTCATTATTCAAACAACCACATACAAGACGAAATTAGCTGAGATCAACGCCGAACTTGCTGAAAATAGGGAATATCTGATGAAGCAGAAAATAACTAAACTTCAAAAAGATATCAAGAAGTTTTCGCAAGAAAAGGTCTATCCCTACTTGAAGGCAGACTATACGTCCACAGTCACTAGTTACTCATCAGATGAAAACTCAGGACCTTCAAGACGAGGTTCCTCAACTAACAGTGACTCAAGTACAGGTAGTTGGAATAACAACAATAGGAAGACTAGACCTTTCCAACAATCAGGCTACCCAGCATACAATATGCCTCCTTTTCAGGGACCACCCCCCTTCTGGCAATATCCGATGTACCACCAAGGCCCCCCTCCGCCCTTTTTCCAACCCAGGAATGATCAACCTTTTTTAGACAGAGGCTGGGGCAGAGGAAGAGGGCGCAGAAGAGGGCGACAACAAAAAAGAGTCCAATGGCAGGAACAACCGCCGAGGACAGTGGAAACCAGGAGCCAGACCAGGGACAAGAGAGACTGATGCTGAATCTGTCCTCTAGACCACTCAACCCAGTGGAAGTAAGTGTGCTCCAGAAAGGGTTAGGGTTTGTCCCCACACCCAAAACAGATAGATTCCGTGACACGTGTGAGATCCAGAACCTTTTCCGCAAAATCAGGTTAAAGGCATTCTTTCAAGATCATCCACCGCCCAATCACGAAGATTCTGGCCTCCATAGGCCTTCTACCTTCACGCCCACAAGGAGCATGGTTCCACTGGAAGTACTGACCTTTGAAAAGGCAGTCTTGAAGGATCTCAATACAGATACTGGTCCCATTCCTTTTCAGAATTTATCCACGAGTGAGAAGGCAGCCATAAGAGACCTGGCAAACGATAACACCATCGTCATAAAACAAGCTGACAAGAGTGGGGCGACGGTTATCATGTCTGCAGTTGACTACGACATTGAATGCCGCAGGCAACTTACCAATACTAGATATTACACACCCATCCAAGAAGACCCCACCCCGCGCCTTACACGTACCATAGGCTCTATGGTCTCTACGGCTGAGTTAGAAGGGTGGATTACTAAAAAAGAAGCCAATTTTCTTATAGCTAAAGAACCAGTGATCCCCTTCTTTTACTGTCTGCCTAAAATTCATAAGGGAATATCCCCTGTTCCAGGACGTCCGATTGTTTCTGGTATAGGTTCTATTTTGGAACCATTATCACAATTTGTTGACCATTTTATCCAGCCCCTGGTTAAAGCAACCCCCTCCTACATCCAGGATACATCTGATATTCTCCGTCTTCTGGAAGGGTTCCAATACCCACAGGAAATAAATCTCTTGCTGACACTAGATGTCGAGGCGTTGTATACCAACATACCCCAACAAGCAACCCTCCAAGTTATCGAGGATGCATTAAGCAGCAGTGAGATTAGCTCCAACACACCAGTATCATTCATCATGGAATGTGCTAGCCTGGCTTTGACACAGAACTTTTTCGAGTACAACACACAATTGTACCATCTAACCCAGGGCACTTCCATGGGCAGTACATTCGCGCCGAGTCTGGCATGCATGTACATGTCAGCTTTCGAGAGTAGGGTGATACATCATCCCTCCAACCCCTACTCTGCGAATGTACTGCTCTGGAAAAGGTTCATCGACGACATCCTGGTTCTGTGGAAGGGAGACTATACGAATTGCACAGAATTCTGTACGTGGATCAACACTCTTAATCCCTATTTGAGATTCACCCATACCATCTCTGTTACAGAAGTACCTTTCTTGGATCTACTCATCCACCTGGAAGGGGGTACAATCTCCACGAGTCTGTATCGTAAGCCCACTGACAGAAACAGCCTTCTCTTATTCAGCAGTTACCATCCCAAAGCGTTAAGAGCAAATTTACCTTTTGGTCAGTTTCTACGAATCAGAAGGAACTGTAGTTCTGTGGCTGATTATCAGAAAGAGTCCTTAACGCTTATGAATGACTTAATCAAGCGCGACTACCCCTCACAGGTTGTGTCTCGTGCTCGCAAACGAGCGAGAAATAACAACAGAGAGAGTCTGTTAGAAGTTAACACTAAAGAACTTGATCAATCCTTAACCTGTGTCACCACCTTTACCCCTGATTCGAACAGGATTAAGGCGATCATTAAAAAACACTGGGGTATTCTCAACACTGGAGATCTAGATTTGGAAGTCCCCAGATTTGCGTTTAAACGCACGAGCAACCTTAAGGACCTTCTAATACACACTAGGCCTAAGAAACCAGCTACTGGGTCTCAGAGACTACTATGGAACCTTCCCCCAGTTAAGGGTCATTACCCCTGCGGGATGTGCTCGATGTGTCCCCAGACACAAATCAGTAAAGAACTGGCACTCCCTAATGACGTGACATGGCAGATCAATAAGCATACAAATTGCAATTCAACAAATTGCATTTATTTGATGACATGCCCATGTGGCTTACCATACATAGGTATGACCACACGCGCAGTTAAAACGCGTATGCTGGAACACAAAAGTAATTTCAGATGCGCCAAGACCAACACCAAAATGACGACCCACTACAACTTGGTACGTCATGCACCCACCTCTTTCAAATGGGTGGTTCTGGAATCTCACCCCCACATGTCAAAAAACGCCCTCTTCAGACTTGAACAACGTTGGGTCCTGAGATTGACAGCTGATACAACTGGCCTGAATGAGGACATTCCGTGGAGTAGTCTAACTTGACTTAGACTAGTTTTTTCCTGTAAATGTAACTTTATTTATATCCATACTCGATGAGCCTTTCCTCTGCACAATAATGCGTATTCTTTTTGGCCATTATGATATTTTTAACAACCATTGCTGAGCATGCCTTTGATTTCGGTTGTTCTTGACTTTTAAGTCGGTTAGTGGTCATATAATAAATATTGATATGAATTTTTATATTTAGGACTCACGAGCCCTTTCCCGAACATTAGGGTTGCCAAGACTGTGTGCATATTGCGCTCCGCGCTCCATCAGTATATGTTGCGCGTGATATTTACTGAGCACTACAGCGTACAGTTAGACATCATTTAACCTCACTTTTGGGTGCAATGTCTGGTTGTTGTGAGCACGCGTCACCACTATGCTCACATGACAACATCACATTAGTAAACACTCTTTGATAATCCTTGAGGGGACCACCGTATTGGTCAATGGGGTCCCCGCCCTCACGCGTCATTCTCGCGGAAGAGGGGGAGACTTTCTTGTAACAAAATCCCCATAGTATCACTTCCGGCGTCTCGGACATTCTGTACAGGCATAACGGGTGGTGGTCTAGTTTCTGGGACGTAGCCACGCCCCCTACACTGGTTACCGTCCGTGACGGAGTGACGAAACACGCTTAACGGCTCGTATATGTGGGAGCCTCCCTGTTGGACCTTCACCAGACTTGAGCGGCTGGCGGGGTCATAGGTTGACGGTAACGTTAGTTCAACGCAACCGTGAGTATATTTAATTCGTTTCTCTCGTCAATTTCGGCATGACCGAGGGAATTGGTATGCGGCTCATTGAGCTTAGTTTTCACCACGCTTCAAAGGTGATACTGTTCGTAGAGAGCATGTACAGTCACTGCTGTCGGCGGTTTCCACAGCGCTCTCGTGTCTCGGGCTTAGATTAGTCCATCTTTACTTTCCCATCACCAATTGCGTGTGTAAATCTTTTGATTTACTGGCTGCTACAACCGCTGTACGCCTTCTTTCAACACGCGAAGACCAATTCTGCCACTTTTCAAGTCCCATGCATGGGCGATGCTATATAAGTAGCACTGACAGGGTTTGCACCCGCGCTACTAGCACTGGGCTGGCACTGTTTCAATATGTTCAAGTATTTGTGATAACTGTGGTAAACATCTACCAGAGTGCTTCCGGGAGTTTGTTTTACATATATCTTTTTGCATTTCAAACAACTTTATATGCTGTTGTTCCCCATGAGAATAATTACCATATGGGTTTTCCATCTGATTCTGAGTACACTTGACGCGGATTTTTCTGACGCACTTGTTGTTTGTTTGTTATTTCTCTTCCTCCTTTTTAGGACACTAATAATTAGTGTGTTCCTACCCTGACCACATTGTCTCCACAGCCTAATGGGGTGAGTTTTGCATATAACCAAGAGTACCATGCCTTCTAAGAAGTGTAGATTAAGTCCGCCTATAAGATTCTGCTGTTTGCCTCGACAAAGTCCTTTTAATACCTGCTCACATTCGACGCATGCCACGGTTTCATGTTTGACATAATTTGTTGCTTTAACTGAACCAGATGCCTCGAACTGATGTACAATAACAATGTTTTTTTTAAAATTGTGTGTTTTCCTTCACAGGTTGTGTGTTCTTGATTTACACGGCACCACACGTTTTTAGGGTGCTGTACGTGTGGCTACCATTGACACCTCTTAGAGGTTGTGGCCACCACCAAAAAGGTGCAGGTAGCCGTATATATTGGTCCTGAAGAATTGCCATTTAATTAATATCCAGGCAAGAAACATGTTGACCTTTTTTATTATTGTTGTAGCACATATCACTCATACACCTAATGGTGAGAGATGTGCAGATTGTTTTTAATCAGGGTGTTGACCATACTTTATTAAATTTGTTTGAAGTGGATCACCTACCCTGTTTTAGTACACTTACTTTTCACTCCACTTGCACCTACACTAGTTATACCAACTAACCGTTTTCCCCACACACCTCACTCACCGGCGTTTGGAAATAAAGATCTCCGACAGGAAGGCCCCCTTGGGGTGCCTGATCGGGCATTGCACCGCCGGCCCGATAAGGAGCAAAGACCCGGTGATGAAGCAAGACACCCGCTTGTTGGGTGTGTGAGGGTCTTCATTTCCAGTAGGAGTACCTTTTACTCCGCGTAACTAGACTGTTTCACACCATCACCTTGGGACCTAGTGATTCTAACACACACTACGTTATTATTAGGAACTGCATACCCTCTTGTTAAGTATTGTCTCAGGACAGTCAGGGCCCCCCTCCGGGCCCCTCTGAGGTCGCCTTCTAACATTGGTGGCAAGCGACGGGATACGGGCCCATAATCTAGAGATCGTACCGTGAACGGCTGACGCACTACCGACAAAGATGGCAGAAGGAAACGCCGTGGCTCTCGTAGAAGACGACGCCAGTACCGTGTTCCAGGTGGAACAGCTGGAAGAGTACACTCACAGGGAACTAAAGCAATTCTGTAAGGAACTCAGAATCGCTACCACTGGTCTCAACACCAAAGAAGATATGCAAAAGGCACTGAAAGCTTGGGTGGATTCTGGAGCCTCCCGCCCAGAAGGAGCGGTGGAGCCCCACGACGAAGCAGGACCCTCCCAAGGAGAACGCAGCAGCAACCAAGTGCGAGGCTTCGTACCAGACGGGGGCCTATCCCCGGAGGAACTCGCAGACAGAGAAAAAAGTCGCCATCACGAGCTCGAATTAGCCAAACTCAAAATTGAGGGCGAGTTGAAATTAGCCGAGAAAAAGCTAGCAGAAGAACAGTTGCGAGTGCAAGGAGAACTGGAAGAGAAGAAACTCCAACGAGAACACGAGGGAAGGAGACTTCAACTATAACATGAACGCAGTTTGAAGGAAATAGAACTGAAAGCAAGAAGCGAAGAAGCGCGGCCCCCGGGGAACCGAGAGGCGGCCGCCCCGACGGAACAGAAGGTCCACATCCCAAGGATATGGTCAAGGAATATTACAAGAATGATGACATTCAGCAGTGGTTTCGGGCCTACGAGGTCGCCATGACCTCCCATCGGGTCCCGCAGAAAGATTGGGGGGCTGGGTTATGGGGACGGTTCCTGAGCGAAGGAAGAGACACCCTGCTCGACCTACCCACCTCCATGCAAACCTCATATGAACACATGAAAGCGGCCCTCCTCACAAGGTACGGCCTCACCCCGGAGATGTACCGCCAGCGGTTCCGGGACTGCCGGAAGATCCCGGGTACCACCTGGGTGGAATATGTGAATTTCTTCAGCCGTGCCTTCGATGGGTGGATCAAGGGCAGCAAGGTAACCACCCTGGAAGAACTAACTGACCTTATGTTATGGGAACACCTGGCTGCCAACTGCTTTGTGGAACTACGCCAGCATCTGCTCGACAGCAAGCTCACGGACCCGAGAAAGCTGGCTGTCGAGGCGGATCGCTGGACCAACACCCGGGTCTCCCGGGGCCCTGTAGGAGAGTACCCCCGAGCCAGTCAGGGACCACCCCGCCAGAGATGGGGGGGAAACCAGGGAGGGCAGAGAGAGCCCCAGACTAGTCCCCCGAAGTCCCAACCTCCGCCTTTCCCGGCACCCCCACCGGGCATTACGCCAACGACCCTGAATGCCCCATGGCCCCACGCACCAACCAGGCAGCACCCCCCGCTAGACAGATAGCTAATGTAGCCCTGGGGGAGGAGGTTGAGGAGGCCGAGGAGTGGGAACCCGCCGCTACGGCCCTAGTGTCCTTAGGAGATAGAGAGATGGTCCCTGGGAGCCTCCTGCCCTCGAACACAAAGAAATATGGGCAGCTCGTCACGATCAATGGCCACCAAGTAGAAGCCCTCCGTGACACCGGGGCCAGCATCACCGGTGTCCTCAGCCATTTAGTCCACAAGGACCAGGTCCTCCCCAACGTATTTTGCCCGGTCCTTTCAGCCGACAACACAGAAAGCCTATGTAAGGTAGCCCTGGTGCCTTTCGAGTGGGGAGGGGTGGTCGGTAAACTGAAGGTCGCAGTGAGAACATCCCAGCCCGTCGACTGTCTCCTGGGGAACGACCTGGAAAGTTCCCCCTGGGGGCAAGTTGAGCGCAAGACCCACCTAAGGATGATGGGCCTCCCTGAGTGGGTGTGCGCCACCACTCGATCCATGGCGGCTCGACTGACCCCCCTGAGGGACGTCAACGACGCCCCGACCCCTGAAGATGGGATGGTCCCGGCCGAGGGCCCCCACATTCCCCCACCGGAAGAGTCGCTCGCCAGTGACGAGCCGCCGCCTTCCGACTCCACCCCAGACACCGAGTTAGGCGACCTGCCCAAATTAGCACAGTGGCGCCACGAAGGGGGCCCCTCCCGAGAGGAGTTCTGCCGAGAACAGGCTACCTGTCCCTCCCTGGTCGGGCCCCGGCAACAGGCAGAGGCACATGCCGCAGGTGACCAGACGGGGACGCACCGGGTCTATTGGGAGAATGACCTTCTGTACAGCGAACAGAAGTCGGTGGAGCTAGGGTCCGGCCGAGTGCTGGTGGTACCACTACGCTTCCGAGACCTCCTCCTGGGCTTGGCCCACGACGTCCCCCTCGCAGGCCACTTGGGTCAGGACAAAACATACAGTCACCTCGTGACTCACTTCTACTGGCCCCGAATGAAAGCAGATGTAGAAGCCCACTGCAAGTCCTGTCCCACGTGCCAGGCCAGTGGGAAGAGTGGAGGGAAGCGCAAGGCTCCCCTCCAGCCCTTCCCTGTCGTCAGTACCCCTTTTGAGCAGGTCGGGATCGACATTGTAGGACCTCTGGACCCCCCAACTTCCCAGGGGCACCGGTTCATCCTCGTCCTGGTGGACCATGCCACTCGTTACCCTGAGGCCATCCCCCTGCGCACCGTCACGGCCCCCGTGGTGGGCCGGGCGCTGATGGGGATCTTCTCCCGCATGGGTTTTCCCCGCGAGGTCGTGAGCGATCGCGGTACCAACTTTATCTCCCGATACATGAGGTCCTTATGGCAACAGTGCGGGGTGTCCTACAAGTTCACCACCCCGTACCACCCCCAAGGAAACGGCCTGGTAGAGCGGTTTAACTGGACTCTGAAGGGGATGATCGCGGGCCTGGAAGAGCCCCTTCGGCGTAAGTGGGACCTCCTGCTCCCCTGCCTCCTATTCGCATACCGAGAAGTTCCCCAGAAATCCTTGGGGTTCAGCCCCTTCGAGCTACTCTACGGGCACCCCGTCAGGGGGCCCCTCAGCCTGGTCAAAGAAGAGTGGGAGGCGGCGCCCCGAGGCACCCCCCGAGACGTGTTCCGTTACGTCCTGACCCTCCGCAATCAGACCAGGAGGTTCCGGGAAATGGCAGAGGCCAATCTGGAGGCGAGTCAGAAGGAGATGAAGCGCTGGTACGACCAGAATGCCGCGCTCGTCGAGTTTCAGCCGGGCCAGCGGGTGTGGGTCATGGCCCCCGTGAAACCCTGCGCTCTCCAGGATAAATGGACCGGGCCCTTCAAAGTAGTTGAGCGAAAGAGCCCGGTCACGTACTTGGTACACGTCCAGTCACCCCGGGACCCCCTCCGGGTCCTCCACGTGAACCGCCTCAAGCCCCACTTTGTGCGGACAGAGCTGAGCCTCCTACTGGCCACTGACGACGGGTCCGAAGAAGAGTCGGATCCTCTCCCCGATCTTCTATGCACCAAGGAGAAGGACGGCTCCGTAGAAGGAGTGAACCTCTCCCCGTCCCTCACTCCCCAGCAACGTGAGGATTGCCGCCAGCTCCTAGGGCAGTTTCCGGACCTTTTCTCCCTGGTCCCCAAGGTCACCGACTGGTGTGTCCATGATGTGGATACCGGAGACAGCCCACCAGTGAGACACCGAGCCTACCTGTCCCCGATCGGGTCCGGTCCTGTATCCAAGCCGAAGTCTCGAAAATGTTGACCCTAGGCGTGATCAAACCCTCAGACAGCCCCTGGGCCAGCCCCGTGGTCCTGGTCCCAAAAGCAGCCACCCCCGGGGTCTCCCCGGAACTCCGCTTTTGCGTGGACTACCGGGGGCTCAATGAGGTCACCCGAGCCGATGCCCACCCCATTCCCCGAGCCGACGAGCTCATTGACCGGCTCGGAGCTGCACGGTTCCTCAGCACCTTCGATCTCACCTGCGGCTACTGGCAAATTGCGCTCACAGAGGGAGCCAAGGAGCGGTCCGCCTTCTCCACCCCGGATGGGCACTATCGCTTTCGCGTAATGCCCTTCGGGATGAAAAATGCCCCGGCCACCTTCCAGCGACTGGTAAATAGAGTCCTGGCAGGGCTGGAAAAATTCAGCGCTGCATATCTCGACGATATCGCAGATTTTTGTTCCGAATGGAGCGAGCACCTCCAACACCTCCGGAGGGTGCTAACCGCCCTACGCCAGTCGGGCCTCACCGTGAAAGCCAGCAAATGCCAGATTGGGCAAGGTTCGGTAACCTACCTGGGGCACCAGGTCGGAATCGGGCAGGTCGCCCCTCTACAGCCCAAAATCGACGCCATCCTAGCTTGGGAACCTCCCACTACCCAAACAGAGGTCCGAGCCTTTCTGGGCCTCACGGGCTACTATCGGAGATTCATCCGGAATTACGGCAGCCTGGTCGGTCCCCTCACGGGGCTCACGTCCAAGAAGCAGCCCAAGAAGGTACAGTGGTCCCCTGCCTGCCAAGAGGCGTTCAATGCCCTGAAAACGGCCATGTGTACGGCCCCCGTCCTCCAGGCCCCCGACTACTCCAAAGAGTTTGTGGTACAAACTGATGCCTCCGAGCATGGCATCGGGGCCGTCCTCTCCCAAGTAAATGACCAGGGTCTGGACCAGCCCGTGGCCTTCCTCAGCCGACGGCTGTTGCCCCGGGAACAGAGATGGAGTACCATCGAGCGCGAGGCGTTCACAGTAGTCTGGGCCCTCAAGAAACTACGCCCTTACCTGTTCGGCACCCATTTCAGGGTCCAGACCGACCATCGCCCCTTGCGATGGCTCATGCAGATGCGAGGAGAAAACCCCAAGCTTCTGCGGTGGTCAATCTCCCTCCAGGGGATGGATTTCACCGTGGAACATCGCCCTGGTACGGACCACGCCAACGCCGATGGCCTCTCCCGATTCTTCCGCCTCAGCGAAGAGAACCCCCAAGAAGATGGGTAGTTCTCTCCGGCTTTCAGCTGGGGGGGACGCGTGTTAGACCCGGCCCTCGTAACATAGTCAGACCTGACCCCTGCACCTCACACCAGCCCCGAGCCCCTGGCCTGGCCGATCCTTCCCACCAGAACACACACACCCGACCTGGACTTCCCCCGTCCGTAGGCCTTCCCCCCTTCGGCCACCCCGGGCCCGCGTGCCCACTTCATGCACCAAGATGGCCGCCCGGCCCCAGCGCGACCCTAGCCTACAGGCGCCACTCTGGCTGGAGGACATCGCGCTCCCCTTGGGATGAGAAAGGGAGGAGCAGTTTCCATCACACCTCTGCGCTTCCCTGGGAAGGTGGGTTTCGATCGACCCGCCGGCCTCCCCGAGGGCTGGCTCCACGCCTGCTGGGTGTCTGGGGCTCCTCCCGACCCGGCCCTGAAAGGATCAAAGGACAATGGCAGGAAACCCCCAACAAGCGACCCCCAGGTGACAAGACCCCTGCCTGCACAGACTCCGGACATCAAAGGGGAGTCGCCCTATAACAAGGGGTGCCCTGGGACTGTCCGGCAGATTCGCCTTGGAAACACCTGAGCCCTGCTGAGTGACTCGCGGCTCCCTGAAGATCGTAAGACCTCCAAACCTGTGCTTGAGCCCTGCTGAGTGACTCGTGGCTCCCTGAAGATCATAAGACCTCCGAACCTGTGCTTGAGCCCTGCTGAGTGACTCGCGGCTCCCTGAAGATCGTAAGACCTCCGAACTTGTGCTTGAGCCCTGCTGAGTGACTCGTGGCTCCCTGAAGATCGTAAGACCTCCGAACTTGTACTCGAGCCTGCTGAGTATCTCGCAGTGCCCCCAGACTCCCTTGGTCCCGCCGGACCCCACGACGACAAGCGCATCCCCCAGCTCGAGGATTGTGAGCTGTGCGCCGGATACGCTCCTGCCTTTGATCCATTCCCCCAAAGACTGTCCCGCTACCTCCTAACCCCCCTCCAAGACTTTGTGAGCCCGCGCTCTACTTGTATATATATTGCCTTGCTGATCATAAAGATCTTACCACTCCGACCTGATAAAGATTTGTTCTTAAGAACTCTCGGTGTGGTGTCTCTTTGTCGTGTGGTGCCGAGTGTACGATCCTAGATACGAGATTCCTCCCCTGAGGAGTCTCCCGCCAGTGCCCGGCTACGATACCTCGAGGGTTGGTCTCAGGACAGTCAGGGCCCCCCTCCGGGCCTCTCTGAGGTCGCCTTCTAACACCATCCCTCCGACCCCCCCCTCCTTGGGGCCTGTGGTGCATTTGGGTGCAGGGGAGACGCTGGGAGACCTTGCCACCGTATGCAGCGCCATCCTCACCACCACCTTTGGTGCTGCCCCACCCCCTGTGGTGGAGTCGTCCGTCCTTGCACCCACAACACCTACCCTTGCCCCTCCTGTCCCTGCGGTGCCTGGTCCTTCCCCCCCATGATGCCCCCCTTCTGTGGATGAAATGGAACAGTGAACTGTGCAGGCAAGCTAGGGGAGACACGTCCCTAAGTGTCCCCCACCCCTCCTCTGTCTGGGCACTGCTGGGGGGACTCTGCACACACCCCTCCTATGTCTGGGCACTGCTGGGAGGACTCTGCACCTACCCCTCCTATGTCTGGGCACTGCTGGGAGGACTCTGCACCCACCCCTCCTATGTCTGGGCACTGCTGGGAGGACTCTGCACCCACCCCTCCTATGTCTGGGCACTGCTGGGGGGACTCTGCACCCACCCCTTCTATGTCTGGGCACTGCTGGGAGGACTCTGCACCCACCCCTCCTATGTCTGGGCACTGCTGGGGGGACTCTGCACACACCCCTCGTATGTCTGGGCACTGCTGGGAGGACTCTGCACCCACCCCTCCTATGTCTGGGCACTGCTGGGAGGACTCTGCACCCACCCCTCCTATGTCTGGGCACTGCTGGGGGGACTCTGCACCCACCCCTCCTATGTCTGGGCACTGCTGGGAGGACTCTGCACCCACCCCTCCTATGTCTGGGCACTGCTGGGAGTGATATGCACCCACCCCTCCTATGTCTGGGCACTGCTGGGGGAACTCTGCACCCACCCCTCCTATGTCTGGGCACTGCTGGGAGGACTCTGCACCCACCCCTCCTATGTCTGGGCACTGCTGGGAGGACTCTGCACCCA
The DNA here is from genome assembly GCF_964204655.1 of Triturus cristatus. Classification (NCBI taxonomy): domain Eukaryota; kingdom Metazoa; phylum Chordata; class Amphibia; order Caudata; family Salamandridae; genus Triturus; species Triturus cristatus. Next base: position 762,066,600 of record NC_140587.1, read on the forward strand.
CCCCTCCTATGCCTGGGCACTGCTGGGGGGACTCTGCACCCACCCCTCCTATGTCTGGGCACTGCTGGGAGTAATAGGCACCCACCCCTCCGATGTCTGGGCACTGCTGGGGCTGATGGCCACACCCCCCTATGAGTCTGTCCTCTGGCATGGTACGAGCCGTACCCACATCCTACGGCCTGGGTATGGGCCCTACCCCTACGGCACCCCAACAATGGCGGGACGGCCCGTACCCATGCCTTTTGGACGTGGGTACGGGTCGTATCCCCATTGTTGGGGTGCCGTAGGGGTACGTGCCGTACCCATGCCTTTAGGACGTGGGTACGGCTCGTACCAAGCGTACCCCTACATCACCACTGCAATGGTGGTACGGGCTGTACCCATGCCTTTGGGACAGGGTACGGGCCGTACCACCATTGTGGCGGTGACGTAGAGGTACGGCCCATACCCAGGCCTTGAGGATGTGGGTACGAGTCGTACCCCCATTGTTGGGGTGCTGTAGGGGTACGTACCGTACCCATGCCTTTAGGACGTGGGTACGGCCCGTACCACGCGTACCCCTACATCACCACTGCAATGGTGGTACGCTCGGGGGCCTGGGTACGGGCCGTGCCACCATTGTGGCAGTGACGTAGGGGTACGCGTGGTACGGGCCGTACACACGCTCTTCAGGCGTGGGTACGGTTTGTACCCTTACGTCACCCCAACAATGGCGGTACTGCCCGTACCCATGTGTTAGACGGCGACCTCAGAGGAGCCCGGGAAGGGAGTCCTGACTACCCTGAGACCCACCCTCAAGTATCGTAGCCGGGCACTGGCGGGAGACTCCTCAGGAGGAGAAGTCTCGTATCGAGGATCGTACTTCGGGCACCACACGACACAGAAACAACACACCGTGCGTTCTCAGGAACCAATCTTTATCAAGTAGGTTAGCACTGCAAATATGTACAAGGAGAGCGCGGGCTCAATGAGTCTCGGAAGGGATAGGGGGTAGCGGGACAGTCTTTGGCACAAAGGTTCAAGGTAAGGATGTACCCGGCGCACAGCTCACAATCCTCGAGCTGGGGGGTAGGCTGGTTGTCGTGGGGTCCGGCGGGACCGGTGGAGTCTGTGGAAGCCGCGAGTCACTCAGCGGGCTCAGGTACAAGTTCGGAGGTCTTACGATCTTCAGGGAGCCGCGAGTCACTCAGCAGGGCTCAGGTACAAGTTCAGAGGTCTTACGATCTTCGGGGAGCCGCGAGTCACTCAGCAGGGCTCAGGTACAAGTTCGGAGGTCTTACGATCTTCAGGGAGCCGCGAGTCACTCAGCAGGGCTCAGGTACAAGTTCGGAGGTCTTACGATCTTCGGGGAGCCGCGAGTCACTCAGCAGGGCTCAGGTACAAGTTCGGAGGTCTTACGATCTTCGGGGAGCCGCGAGTCACTCAGCAGGGCTCAGGTAGTTCTAAGTTCCAGGAGCCGCGACCGCGTCAGCAGGCTCTCGTTGTTCCAGCGTCGAATCTGCCGGACAGTCCCAGAGCACCCCTGGTTATAGGTCGACCCCTCTTTGATGTCCGGAGTCTGTGCAGGCAGGGGTCTTGTCACCTGGGGGTCGCTTGTCTGGGGTTTCCTGCCATTGTCTTTTGATCCTTTCAGGGCCGGGTCGGGAGGAGTCCCAGACACCCAGCAGGCATGGAGCCAGCCTTCTGGGAGGCCGGAGGGCCGATCAAAACCCATCGTCCCAGGGGAGTTCAGAGGTGCGATAGAAACTGCTCCTCCCTCTCTCAACCCCTGGAAGCGTGATGTCCTCCAGCCGGAGTGGCGCCTCTAGGCCCGGGTCGCGCTGGGGCCGGGCGGCCATCTTGGTGCATGAAGTGGGCACGCGGGCCCGGGGTGGCCGAAAGGAGAGAGGCCATGGACGAGGGTGTCCGGGTTGAGTGCGTGTGTTCTGGTGGAAAGGCTTGGTGAGGCCGGGTGATTGGGGCCGCCGGCACCAGGTTAGGTGGTGTGGGGACCAGTAGAGCCATGTTACGAGGCCGGGTCCAACACGCGTCCCCCCCAGCTGAAAGCCGGAGAGAACTGCCCATCATCTTGGGGAGTTCTCTTCGCTGAGGCGGAAGAACCGGGAGAGGCCATCGGCGTTGGCGTGGTCCGTCCCCGGACGGTGTTCCACGGTGAAATCCATCCCCTGAAGGGAGATTGACCACCGCAGTAGCTTGGGGTTTTCTCCCCGCATCTGCATAAGCCATCGCAAGGGCCGATGATCGGTTTGGACTTTGAAATGGGTGCTGAACAGGTAAGGGCGTAGTTTCTTGAGTGCCCAGACCACGGCAAAGGCTTCGCGCTCAATGGTACTCCATCGCTGTTCTCTGGGTAACAGCCGCCGACTGAGGAAGGCGACGGGCTGGTCCAGGCCTTGGTCATTCATCTGGGACAGGACGGCCCCAATGCCATGCTCGGAGGCATCGGTCTGGACTACAAACTCCTTGGAGTAGTCGGGAGCCTGGAGGACGGGGGCCGTGCACATGGCCTTCTTTAGGGCATCGAACGCCTCCTGGCAGGCGGTTGTCCACTGAACCTTTTTTGGCTGTTTTTTGGATGTGAGTTCTGTGAGGGGGCCGACAAGGCTGCCATACCCCTTGATGAATCTGCGGTAGTAGCCAGTGAGGCCCAGAAAGGCTCGGACCTCCGTTTGGGTGGTGGGGGGTTCCCAGGCCACGATGGCGTCGATTTTTGGTTGTAGAGGGGCGACCTGGCCACTCCCCACCTGGTGCCCCAGGCAGACTACTGATCCTTGTCCAATTTGGCACTTGCTGGCTTTTACTGTCAGGCCTGCCTGGCGCACGGCGGTTAGCACCCTCCGGAGGTGCTGGAGGTGCTCACTCCATCCGGAACTGAAAACGTCGATGTCGTCCAGATATGCCGCGCTGAACTGTTCCAGCCCGGCCAGGACTCTATTTACCAGTCGCTGGAAGGTGGCCGGGGCATTTTTCATTCCGAAGGGCATTACGCGGAAGCGGTAATACCCATCTGGGGTGGGGAAGGCAGACCGCTCCTTGGCCCCCTCGGTGAGCGCAATCTGCCAGTATCCGCAGGTGAGGTCGAAGGTGCTGAGGAACCGTGCTGCCCCGAGTCGGTCAATGAGCTCGTCGGCTCGTGGGATGGGGTGGGCATCGGCTCGGGTGACGTCATTGAGCCCCCGGTAGTCCACACAGAACCGGAGCTCGGGGGCGACACCGGGGGCCACTGCCTTCGGGACCAGGACCACGGGGCTGGCCCAGGGACTGTCAGATGGCTCGATCACTCCCATGGTCAACATCTTTGAGACTTCAGCTTGAATGCAGGACCGGACCCGGTCGGGGACCCGGTAGGCTCGGTGTCTCACCGGCGGGCTGTCCCCGGTGTCCACGTCATGGACACACCAGTCGGTGACTTGGGGGATCAGGGAGAAGAGGTCGGCAAATTGTCCTAGTAGCTGGCGGCAGTCCTCTTGCTGCTGGGTAGTGAGAGCTGGGGAGAGATTCACTCCCTCCACGGAGCCATCCTGCTCCTTGACACACAGGAGGTCCGGGAGGGGATCGGACTCATCTTCGGCCCCGTCATCGGTGGCCAGCAGGAGGCTTAGTTCTGTCCGCACGAAGTGAGGCTTGAGGCGGTTCACGTGAAGGACCCGGAGGGGATCCCGGGGCGACTGGACGTCCACCAAGTATGTGACTGGGCTCTTCCGCTCAATCACTTTGTAGGGCCCGGTCCACCTGTCCTGGAGGGCGCCTGGCTTCACGGGAGCCATGACCCATACTTGTTGGCCCGGCTGGAACTCGACCAGAGTGGCATTCTGGTCGTACCAGCGCTTCATCTCTTCTTGGCTTGTCTCTAGGTTGGCCTCGGCCAGTGCTCGGAACTTCCTGGTCTGGTTCCGGAGGGTCAGAACATAGTGGAACACATCTCGTGGGGTGGTCTGGGGTGCCGCCTCCCACCCTTCCTTAACCAAGCTGAGGGGACCCCGGACGGGGTGTCCATAGAGCAACTCAAACGGGCTGAACCCTAGGGACTTCTGGGGGACCTCTCGGTAAGCGAACAAGAGGCAGGGGAGCAGGACGTCCCACTTGCGCCAGAGGGGCTCTTCTAGGCCGGTGATCATCCCTTTCAGAGTCCGGTTAAACCTCTCTACTAGGCCGTTCCCCTGGTGATGGTACGGGGTAGTGAATTTGTAGGACACTCCACATTGTTGCCACAGGGACGTCATGTACCTCGAGATAAAATTAGTGTCGCGATCGCTCACGACCTCGCGGGGGAACCCTACCCGGGAAAAGATCCCCATCAGGGCCCGGTCCACTACGGGGGCCGTGACGGTGCGTAGGGGGATCGCCTCAGGGTATCGGGTGGCGTGATCCACCAGGACCAGGATGAAACGGTGACCTTGGGAGGTGGGGGGGTTCAGGGGCCCCACGATGTCGATCCCGACTCGTTCAAAGGGGGTACTGATGACCGGGAAGGGTTGGAGGGGAGCCTTGCGCTTCCCCCCACTCTTCCCACTAGCTTGGCACGTGGGACAGGACTTGCAGTGGGCTTCTACGGCTGCTCTCATCTTAGGCCAGTAAAAATGGGTCACGAGACGGCTGTAGGTCTTGTCTTGACCCAGGTGGCCGGCAAGGGGGACGTCGTGGGCTAAGCCCAGGAGGAAGTCTCGGAAGCGGAGGGGTACCACCAGCACCCGTCCGGATCCCAGCTCCACCGACTTCTGCTCACTATACAAAATGCTATTTTCCCAATAAATTCGGTGCGTGCCAGTTTGGTCGCCTGCGGCTTGGCCCTTGGCCTGGCGCCGCAGTCTGACCAGGGAAGGACAGGTGGCTTGCTCCCGGCAAAACTCCTCCCGGGTGGGTCCACCCTCGTGGCGCCATTGGGCCAACTCGGGTAGATCGCCTAACTCAGGGACCGGGGCGGTGTCGGACAGGTAGGGCTCGTCGCTGGCGACGGGCCCCTCCGATGGGGGGACGGGAGGACCCTCGGGGGTTACTGCTCTGACTTCTTCGGTCGGGGCGTCTTCGACTTCTCCCAGGGGGGTGAGTCGGGCTGACATAGATCGGGTGGTGGCGCACACCCACTCGGGGAGCCCCATCATCCCTAGGTGGGCCTTGCGTTCGACGTGCTTCCAGGGCGAACTCTCCAGGTCGTTCCCTAGGAGGCAGTCGACCGGCTGGGAGGTTCTTACGGCCACCCTCAGTTTACCTATTACTCCACCCCACTCAAACGGCACCAGAGCTACCTGACACATACTCTCTCTATTATCGGCGGAAATGACTGGGCAAAAGACGTTGGGGAGGATCTGCTCCTCGGGGACTAAGTGCCTGAGGACACCGGTGATGCTGGCCCCGGTGTCCCGCAGGGCCTCTATTTGGTGGCCATTGATCTTAACGAGCTGCCCGTATTTCTTCGTGTTGGAGGGCAGGAGGCTACCAGGGACCATCTCCCTATCTCCCAGGGATACTAGGGCCATGGCTGCGGGTTCCCATTCCCCGGCTTCCTCAACCTCCTCCCCCAGAGCTACGTTGGCTATCTGTCTTGCAGGGGTGTTTTGGGTGGCCATGGGGCACTCTGGGTCATTGGCGTAGTGCCCGGGCTTCTGGCAACGGAAACAAGTGACGGTTACCCTGTGTCCCCGTCTCCCGGGGGGTCCGGTTACTGGTGGGGGGGCGCTGGGAAAGGTGGAGATTGGGTCTTCGGAGGACTAGGCTGGGACTCTCTCTGGCCTCCCTGGTTCCCCCCTCCTCTCTGGCGGGGTGGTCCCTGACTGGCTCGGGGGTATTCTCCTACCATGCCCCGGGTGACCCGGGTGTTGGTCCAGCGGTCTGCTTCCACCGCCAGCTTCCTGGGATCGGTGAGTTTGCTGTCAAGCAGATGCTGGCGTAGTTCCACAAAGCAGTTCGCAGCCAGGTGTTCCCACAATAGGAGGTCGGTGAGTTCCTCAAGAGTGGTGACTTTGCTGGCCTTGACCCACCCATCGAAGGCCCGACTAAAAAAGTTTACATATTCTACCCAGGTGGTGCCCGGGATTTTCCTGCAGTCCCGGAATCGTTGACGGTACATCTCGGGGGTGAGACCGTACCACGTGAGTAGAGCCTCTTTCATGTGGCTGTAGGAGGTCTGCAGAGAGAGGGGTAGGTCGAGCAGGGTGTCTCTTCCTTCGCTCAGAAATCGCCCCCACAACCCTGCCCCCCAGTCCTTCTGCGGGACCCGATGGGAGGTCATGGCGACCTCGTAGGCCCTGAACCATTGCTGAATGTCATCGTTTTTATAATATTCCTTGACCACATCTTTGGGGATGTGGACCTTCTGCTCCGCTGGGGAGGTCGCCTCTCGGTTTCCCGGGGGCCTCCCTTCCTCACTTCTGGCCTTGAGTTCGATTTCCTTCAAGCTGCGTTCGTGCTCCAGTTGGAGCTTCCTTCCTTCGTGTTCCCGTTGGAGCTTCTTCTCTTCTAGCTCGCCTTGCACGCGCATTTGCTCTACTGCTAGCTTTTTCTCTGCTAACTTTAATTCGCCTTCGATTTTGAGCTTAGCTAACTCGAGTTCGTGATTGCGGCTTCTCTCTCTGTCCGCGAGTTCCTCCGGGGATAGGCCCCCTTCTGGTACGATGTTTCGCACCTGATTGTTGCTGATTTTGCCTTGGGGAGGTTCGGCCTCGTCGGGGCGCTCCCCCGTGTTTTCCGGGCGGGAGGCCCCGGTATCCACCCAGGCTTTCAGTGCTTTCTGCAAATCTTCCTTGGTGTTGAGACCGGTGGTAGCGATTCTAAGTTCTTTGCAGAATTGCTTTAGTTCTTTGTGTGTGTATTCCTCTAGTTGTTCCACCTGGAACACCCTGTTGGCGTTGATTTCTGCGGGGATCACGGTGTTTCCTTCTGCCATCTTTGTTGGTAGTGCGTTCGTCGTTCACAGTACGATCTCTCGGTGATGGGCCCGAATCCCGTCGCTTGCCACCAATGTTAGACGGCGACCTCAGAGGAGCCCGGGAAGGGAGTCCTGACTACCCTGAGACCCACCCTCAAGTATCGTAGCCGGGCACTGGCGGGAGACTCCTCAGGAGGAGAAGTCTCGTATCGAGGATCGTACTTCGGGCACCACACGACACAGAAACAACACACCGTGCGTTCTCAGGAACCAATCTTTATCAAGTAGGTTAGCATTGCAAATATGTACAAGGAGAGCGCGGGCTCAATGAGTCTCGGAAGGGATAGGGGGTAGCGGGACAGTCTTTGGCACAAAGGTTCAAGGTAAGGATGTACCCGGCGCACAGCTCACAATCCTCGAGCTGGGGGGTAGGCTGGTTGTCGTGGGGTCCGGCGGGACCAGTGGAGTCTGTGGAAGCCGCGAGTCACTCAGCGGGCTCAGGTACAAGTTCGGAGGTCTTACGATCTTCAGGGAGCCGCGAGTCACTCAGCAGGGCTCAGGTACAAGTTCGGAGGTCTTACGATCTTCGGGGAGCCGCGAGTCACTCAGCAGGGCTCAGGTACAAGTTCGGAGGTCTTACGATCTTCAGGGAGCCGCGAGTCACTCAGCAGGGCTCAGGTACAAGTTCGGAGGTCTTACGATCTTCGGGGAGCCGCGAGTCACTCAGCAGGGCTCAGGTACAAGTTCGGAGGTCTTACGATCTTCGGGGAGCCGCGAGTCACTCAGCAGGGCTCAGGTAGTTCTAAGTTCCAGGAGCCGCGACCGCATCAGCAGGCTCTCGTTGTTCCAGCGTCGAATCTGCCGGACAGTCCCAGAGCACCCCTGGTTATAGGTCGACCCCTCTTTGATGTCCGGAGTCTGTGCAGGCAGGGGTCTTGTCACCTGGGGGTCGCTTGTCGGGGGTTTCCTGCCATTGTCTTTTGATCCTTTCAGGGCCGGGTCGGGAGGAGTCCCAGACTCCCAGCAGGCGTGGAGCCAGCTTTCAGGGAGGCCGGAGGGCCGATCGAAACCCATCGTCCCAGGGGAGTTCAAAGGTGCAATAGAAACTGCTCCTCCCTCTCTCAACCCCTGGAAGCGTGATGTCCTCCAGCCGGAGTGGCGCCTCTAGGCCCGGGTCGCGCTGGGGCCTGGCGGCCATCTTGGTGCATGAAGTGGGCACGCGGGCCCGGGGTGGCCGAAAGGAGAGAGGCCATGGACGAGGGTGTCCGGGTTGAGTGCGTGTGTTCTGGTGGAAAGGCTTGGTGAGGCCGGGGGATTGGGGCCGCCGGCACCAGGTTAGGTGGTGTGGGGACCAGTAGAGCCATGTTACGAGGCCGGGTCCAACACCATGCCTTTGGGACGTGGGTACGGGCCGTACCGCCATTGTTGGGGTGCCATAGGGGTATGGCCTGTACCCATGCCTTAGGAGCATGGGTATGGGTCGCACCACGCCCACCCCTACGTCACCCCAACAATGGCGGTACGGCCCGTACCCATGCCTTTGTGACGTGGGTACGGGCCGTACCGCCATTGTTGGGCTGACGTAGGGGTGGGCGTGGTACGACCCGTACCCACGCTCTTAAAGCGTGGGTACGGTGCGTACCACAATAGTTGTGATGCCGGTTCGCGTCCATATTGACTTCCGTTGTGGCGGACGCAGGCCTTGGTGGAGACGCCCCCAGCCCCGAAGTGACCAGGCCCTGGGGGTCAGGTATGTACAGGGCATGTGTGATTTTGGTCTTGGGTGGGGGTTATGTTTCCTGCTCCTGCCCCCCCTTTGCCCCTGGGTGTTGTTCTGACCTTCTGCGGCGTCTGTTCCTGTACACAAGGTGGACTGCTATGAGGGCCGGGATGACACTTAGGTTGGGGTCCATGGCTGTCCGTCACGTACAGGTGCTCTTTCTGCGCGTCATCCTGATTTCCCAGCAGTTTTTGGCTGCCGTAAAATATTGTCCGTGCGGAGTGACGTCGGCACAAATCGTACTTGCTGGTTCGTGAAACGTTGCCTGACTCCGTCCGGACGTCACGTCCGCGGTGTCCCGGATCGGAATTGTGGGTATTTTTAGGTCGGTCCGTGTTTCTTACGATTCGTACGCAAATGGTGTTTGCGTACGAATCGTACTTGCATGTTTGTAAGGTATTTTTCCCGGGTACGAGTAAGACGGAGAAAACGCTCCGTCCGACGGTTCGTACCCGGGTTTTAACGGATCGGAATCGGCACCTATATTTTTAACATCGATATTTTTTTCCGTTATTTTTGTACTTACTTGTTTAAGTATAGGGAGCCCATATTTTTGCATTCTATATTTTTTAATCTATATTTTTGTGATACATGTTTTTTTACATCGATTTTTTGTCAGTGAACCGTTTGGCACATTTTACTGGATTCAATATTGACATTGTGATGCTCTGAAGCTGCGGAGACCCCATCTAAATGGCAAAGGGGCCTATTCTGATCCAGGACGGAAAGCTCTCCAACCGAGCCGGATCCGGAGTGTTTTCCAACCGAGCCGGAGTCCTGCAGTCCGACCGAGTGAGTACGATGCGGTTCGGTCGGACTCCCATAGAAGTCAATGGGAGCCGGTCGTACAACACGTACATGGGCTCCCATTGACTGAATGGGAACGTCTCGCACAAGGGCGCTCCCTACAGTGGGTACGCGTTGGTGCCATCCGCACTGTACATGCCTGTGTTGGGGGGACCCTTGGGTCTCCCCCTGTGTCCAAGTCGCAGGGCTGCGGGTGACAGGGGGTTCGACGCGGACCCCCAAATTCAACTTCCCGTATGTTTTGCGACCCGGACACTCCGGCTCGCACCAGCTATTTGACACATGCATCGTACTGGCTCGGTCATAAATCTCATCCATTGCATGCCACGGTTAGCTTACGCCCGAGAAGTACAGAGCGGTTCAGACCAGGAAATGACTTGGTCGGTGAATTTCACGTAGCTCGCATCGTACATGCTCGCTCGTACAGCTGTATGAGTCGGGCGGAAAACACGCGTACGGCTCGTAGTTTTTCCATCCGGATCACGTACGGTGCCCTTCCAACCCGGATCTGAATTGGCCCCTTAGTACTGTAATCAATTATCTGTACCATGGGTGGTTCTTATTTATTATTATTATGCTGAATGATCAAATGTTACAAAGGTACACATAATAATAACTATTGTACAAAACAACCATGAGTGACAATTAGGTCTAGTGAAACAGCAAACAACAGGTGACAAATTTACAAATCTTTTTAAACTTAATTCATAAGGCTGAGTTGTTAGGGTTACGCAGTCACAGAGGTAAAAGAATGGGATCATATTTAAATTGATCAAAATAAAAGAGCAGTACACTATGGTATGAGTAATGAAGGGATACAGTTTGTCTCTCAAGTAAAAGTACAAAGTGGTGGTTGAGAAGATGGTGCAGAATGCATTGACTACTGTAGATGTGGCTTCATTCTAGGTGCACATAAAGATCATTTGAATGAACCTTATAGCCTTATGGTTCTATTTTCATGAATAAAACACACCTCCTCAGTCAAGACAGTTTTCCTTATTGGAAGATTTGGAAGGAATACAGAATTTGGAGGCACACTGGTTTTTATAAATAATGCCCTGAATATTTTCACTTGGGTTCTTATCATCAATGTTCTGTAGAGTCATACACCAAAATATTTTGCACTCAATATATTGTAACTCCTTTTATCAGAAGTTATTTCATATTTAATTTTCAGATATTAGCAGTTTTAATTGTTGAATTCTGCAACTAATGTGCTTCATTTCTTAGTCGAAGCTGGTGGACAATATCTTCAGAAGTCTCTTACTGGTTTTATAATCATTTTAATATATGTAAGGTAACATATATTAAAACTACAACTGTTAGCTTCCCAAATTTGGAGGACAATTTGATGATCAGTGCAGATCCAAGCATTTACAGCACTATTTTTGGTGTTCCTCTCTCTTCAGGCCAACAGATCTTGGCCACCGTGGCAGAATGGAGCTGTAAAGTCAGCATAAAATAAACAGAGTGTTCCATGATTAAATAGTCCCTATCTTAGTCTAAGGGCGTAATTATGATGTCGGTCGACCGACATCGCAGTGGAAACGGACTGCCCGAAAAGGAGTCAGCAGTTCTGTTTCCACAATTAGGATGCAACTGCCTTCACGGGGGTCACAAAGTGTATATTTTCTATTGAGGCTTGTGTTGCGGGTTACAGCACCAGCCTCAAAAGAAAATATACACTTTTAAAACACCCCTGCACTGTGTGGCAGGCACCATGTTGTGCCTGACATTCAGTGCAGGGATGTTTAGGGAAGCATCACAGGTGCCCCCCAGGCCTTATAGTGGAGGACACGGGGGAACCCTGCTCGGGCCCCCAAATTTACTTTCCGACAGCCTTTCCTTGTCAGAAAGGCCAACATGGAAAGGCTAAGGGAAACAGACATCATAATTCCAACAGGCGGTGTCTGAGCAGGTGCTGCCACCATTTGGGGATTATTAGTCCTTCGATGCTCGGATTGGCTCCTTGAAGTGCAGCGGAATCCTCCTGCAGGTTTCCCTCCAACTGCCGGTATTGTAATAACGCTGTCGGAGGGTAACCATTGATGTTGGGCTCATAGAGTCCTAACCTAAATAAGAATCCATAAAGAGTTCACTTGGAAAATGTTAGAAGGCGACCTCAGAGGGGCCCGGAGGGGGCCCTGACTGTCCTGAGACCAACCCTCGAGGTATCGTAGCCGGGCACTGGCGGGAGACTCCTCAGGGGAGGAATCTCGTATCTAGGATCGTACACTCGGCACCACACGACAAAGAGACACCACACCGAGAGTTCTTAAGAGCAAATCTTTATCAGGTCGGAGTGGTAAGATCTTTATGATCAGCAAGGCAATATATATACAAGTAGAGCGCGGGCTCACAAAGTCTTGGAGGGGGGTTAGGAGGTAGCGGGACAGTCTTTGGGGGAATGGATCAAATGCAGGAGCGTATCCGGCGCACAGCTCACAATCCTCGAGCTGGGGGATGCGCTTGTCGTCATGGGGTCCAGCGGGACCAAGGGAGTCTGGGGGCACTGCTAGATACTCAGCAGGCTCGAGTACAAGTTCGGAGGTCTTACGATTTTCAGGGAGCCGCGAGTCACTCAGCAGGGCTCAAGCACAAGTTCGGAGGTCTTACGATCTTCAGGGAGCCGTGAGTCACTCAGCAGGGCTCAGGTGTTTCCAAGGCGAATCTTCCGGACAGTCCCAGGGCACCCCTTGTTATAGGGCGACTCCTCTTTGATGTCCGGAGTCTGTGCAGGCAGGGGTCTTGTCACCTGGGGGTCGCTTGTTGGGGGTTTCCTGCCATTGTCCTTTGATCCTTTCAGGGCCGGGTCGGGAGGAGCCCCAGACACCCAGCAGGCGTGGAGCCAGCCCTCGGGGAGGCCGGCGGGTCGATCGAAACCCACCTTCCCAGGGAAGCGCAGAGGTGTGATGGAAACTGCTCCTCCCTTTCTCATCCCAAGGGGAGCGCGATGTCCTCCAGCCGGAGTGGCGCCTGTAGGCTAGGGTCGCGCTGGGGCCGGGCGGCCATCTTGGTGCATGAAGTGGGCACGCGGGGCCGGGGTGGCCGAAGGGGGAAGGCCTACGGATGGGGGAAGTCCGGGTCGGGTGTGTGTGTTCTGGTGGGAAGGATCGGCCAGGCCAGGGGCTCGGGGCTGGTGTGAGGTGCAGGGGTCAGGTCTGACTATGTTACAAGGGCCGGGTCTAACACGCGTCCCCCCCAGCTGAAAGCCGGAGAGAACTACCCATCTTCTTGGGGGTTCTCTTCGCTGAGGCGGAAGAATCGGGAGAGGCCATCGGCGTTGGCGTGGTCCGTACCAGGGCGATGTTCCACGGTGAAATCCATCCCCTGGAGGGAGATTGACCACCGCAGAAGCTTGGGGTTTTCTCCTCGCATCTGCATGAGCCATCGCAAGGGGCGATGGTTGGTCTGGACCCTGAAATGGGTGCCGAACAGGTAAGGGCGTAGTTTCTTGAGGGCCCAGACTACTGCGAACGCCTCGCGCTCGATGGTACTCCATCTCTGTTCCCGGGGCAACAGCCGTCGGCTGAGGAAGGCCACGGGCTGGTCCAGACCCTGGTCATTTACTTGGGAGAGGACGGCCCCGATGCCATGCTCGGAGGCATCAGTTTGTACCACAAACTCTTTGGAGTAGTCGGGGGCCTGGAGGACGGGGGCCGTACACATGGCCGTTTTCAGGGCATTGAACGCCTCTTGGCAGGCAGGGGACCACTGTACCTTTTTGGGCTGCTTCTTGGACGTGAGCCCCGTGAGGGGACCGACCAGGCTGCCTTAATTCCGGATGAATCTCCGATAGTAGCCCGTGAGGCCCAGAAAGGCTCGGACCTCTGTTTGGGTAGTGGGAGGTTCCCAGGCTAGGATGGCGTCGATTTTGGGCTGTAGAGGGGCGACCTGCCCGCTTCCGACCTGGTGCCCCAGGTAGGTTACCGAACCTTGCCCAATCTGGCATTTGCTGGCTTTCACGGTGAGGCCCGCCTGGCGTAGGGCGGTTAGCACCCTCCGGAGGTGTTGGAGGTGCTCGCTCCATTCGGAACTAAAAACTGCGATATCGTCGAGATATGCAGCGCTGAATTTTTCCAGCCCGGCCAGGACTCTATTTACCAGTCGCTGGAAGGTGGCCGGGGCATTTTTCATCCCGAAGGGCATTACGCGAAAGCGATAGTGCCCATCCGGGGTGGAGAAGGCGGACCGCTCCTTGGCTCCCTCTGTGAGCGCAATTTGCCAGTAGCCGCAGGTGAGATCGAAGGTGCTGAGGAACCGTGCAGCTCCGAGCCGGTCAATGAGCTTGTCGGCTCGGGGAATGGGGTGGGCATCGGCTCGGGTGACCTCATTGAGCCCCCGGTAGTCCACGCAAAAGCAGAGTTCCGGGGCGACCCCGGGGGCAGCTGCTTTTGGGACCAGGACCACGGGGCTGGCCCAGGGGCTGTCTGAGGGTTCGATCACGCCTAGGGTCAACATTTTCGAGACTTCGGCTTGGATACAGGACCGGACCCGATCGGGGACTCGGTAGGCTCGGTGTCTCACTGGTGGGCTGTCCCCGGTATCCACATCATGGACACACCAGTCGGTGACCTTGGGGACCAGGGAGAAAAGGTCCGGAAACTGCACTAGGAGCTGGCGGCAATCCTCACGTTGCTGGGGAGTGAGAGACAGGGAGAGGTTCACTCCTTCTATGGAGCCGTCCTTCTCCTTGGTGCATAGAAGATCAGGGAGAGGATCCGACTCTTCTTCGGACCCGTCGTCAGTGGCCAGTAGGAGGCTCAGCTCTGTCCGCACAAAGTGGGGCTTGAGGCGGTTCACGTGGAGGACCCGGAGGGGGTCCCGGGGTGACTGGACGTCTACCAAGTACGTGACCGGGCTCTTTCGCTCAACTACTTTGAAGGGCCCGGTCCATTTAGCCTGGAGAGTGCAGGGTTTCACAGGGGCCATGACCCACACCAGCTGGCCCGGCTGAAACTCGACTAGCGCGGCATTCTGGTCGTACCAGCGCTTCATCTCCTCCTGACTCGCCTCCAGATTGGCCTCTGCCATTTCCCGGAACCTCCTAGTCTGATTGCGGAGGGTCAGAACGTAACGGAACACGTCTCAGGGGGTGCCTCGGGGCGCCGCCTCCCACTCTTCTTTGACCAGGCTGAGGGGCCCCCTGACGGGATGCCCGTAGAGTAGCTCGAAGGGGCTGAAACCCAAGGATTTCTGGGGAACTTCTCGGTATACGAATTACGCCGGAGGGGCTCTTCCAGGCCCGCGATCATCCCCTTCAGAGTCCAGTTAAACCGCTCTACCAGGCTGTTTCCTTGGGGGTGGTACGGGGTGGTGAACTTGTAGGACACCCCGCACTGTTGCCATAAGGACCTTATGTATCGGGAGATAAAGTTGGTACCGCGATCGCTCACGATCTCGCGGGGAAAACCCATGCGGGAGAAGATCCCCATCAGCGCCCGGCCCACCACGGGGGCCGTGACGGTGCGCAGGGGGATGGCCTCAGGGTAACGAGTGGCATGGTCCACCAGGACGAGGATGAACCGGTGCCCCTGGTAAGTTGGGGGGTCCAGAGGTCCTACAATGTTGATCCCGACCCACTCAAAAGGGGTACTGACGACAGGGAAGGGCCGGAGGGGAGCCTTGCGCTTCCCTCCACTCTTCCCACTGGCCTGGCACGTGGGACAGGACTTGTAGTGGGCTTCTACATCCGCTTTCATTCGGGGCCAGGAGAAGTGAGTCACGAGGCGACTGTATGTTTTGTCCTGACCCAAGTGGCCTGTGAGGGGGACGTCGTGGGCCAAGCCCAGGAGGTCTCGGAAGCGTAGTGGTACCACCAGCACTCGGCCGGACCCTAGCTCCACCGACTTCTGTTCGCTGTACAGAAGGTCATTCTCCCAATAGACCCGGTGCGTCCCCGTCTGGTTGCCTGCGGCCTGGGCCTCTGCCTGTTGCCGGGGCCCGACCAGGGAGGGACAGGTAGCCTGCTCTCGGCAGAACTCCTCTCGGGAGGGGCCCCCTTCGTGGCGCCACTGTGCTAATTCGGGCAGATCACCAAACTCGGTGTCTGGGGTGGAGTCGGAAGGCGGTGGTTCGTCACTGGCGAGCGACTCTTCCGGTGGGGGGATGTGGGGGCCCTCGGCCGGGACCATCCCATCTTCAGGGGTCGGGGCGTCGTCGACGTCCCTCAGGGGGGTCAGTCGAGCCGCCATGGATCGAGTGGTGGCGCACACCCACTCAGGGAGGCCCATCATCCCTAGGTGGGTCTTGCGCTCAACTTGCCCCCAGGGGGAACTTTCCAGGTCGTTCCCCAGGAGACATTCGACGGGCTGGGATGTTCTCACTGCGACCTTCAGTTTACCGACCACCCCTCCCCACTCGAAAGGCACCAGGGCTACCTTACATAGGCTTTCTGTGTTGTCGTCTGAAATGACCCGGCAAAATACGTTGGGGAGGACCTGGTCCTCGTGGACTAAATGGCTGAGGACACCGGTGATGCTGGCCCCGGTGTCACGGAGGGCTTCTACTTGGTGGCCATTGATCGTGACGAGCTGCCCATATTTCTTTGTGTTAGAGGGCAGGAGGCTCCCAGGGACCATCTCTCTATCTCCTAAGGACACTAGGGCCATAGCGGTGGGTTCCCACTCCTCGGCCTCCTCAACCTCCTCCCCCAGGGCTACATTGGCTATCTGTCTAGCGGGGGGTGCTGCCTGGTTGGTGCGTGGGGCCATGGGGCATTCAGGGTTGTTGGCGTAATGCCTGGGCTTCTGGCAACGGAAACAAGTGATGGTTACCCGGTGCCCCCGTCTCAGGGGGGGGGGCGGATACAGCTGGTGGGGGTGCCGGGAAAGGCGGAGGTTGGGACTTCGGGGGACTAGTCTGGGGCTCTCTCTGCCCTCCCTGGTTTCCCCCCCCTCTCTGGCGGGGTGGTCCCTGACTGGCTCGGGGGTACTCTCCTACAGGGCCCCGGGAGACCCGAGTGTTGGTCCAGCGATCCGCCTCGACAGCCAGCTTTCTCGGGTCCGTGAGCTTGCTGTCGAGCAGATGCTGGCGTAGTTCCACAAAGCAGTTGGCAGCCAGGTGTTCCCATAACATAAGGTCAGTTAGGTCTTCCAGGGTGGTTACCTTGCTGCCCTTGATCCACCCATCGAAGGCACGGCTGAAGAAATTCACATATTCCACCCAGGTGGTACCCGGGATCTTCCGGCAGTCCCGGAACCGCTGGCGGTACATCTCCGGGGTGAGGCCGTACCTTGTGAGGAGGGCCGCTTTCATGTGTTCATATGAGGTCTGCATGGAGGTGGGTAGGTCGAGCAGGGTGTCTCTTCCTTCGCTCAGGAACCGTCCCCATAACCCAGCCCCCCAATCTTTCTGCGGGACCCGATGGGAGGTCATGGCGACCTTGTAGGCCCAAAACCACTGATGAATGTCATCATTCTTGTAATATTCCTTGACCACATCCTTGGGGATGTGGACCTTCTGTTCCGTCGGGGCGGCCGCCTCACGGTTCCCCGGGGGCCGCGCTTCTTCGCTTCTTGCTTTCAGTTCTATTTCCTTCAAACTGCGTTCATGTTCTAGTTGAAGTCTCCTTCCCTCGTGTTCTCGTTGGAGTTTCTTTTCTTCCAGTTCTCCTTGCACTCGCAACTGTTCTACTGCTAGCTTTTTCTCGGCTAATTTCACCTCGCCCTCAATTTTGAGTTTGGCTAATTCGAGCTCGTGATGGCGACTTTTTTCTCTGTCTGCGAGTTCCTCCGGGGATAGGCCCCCGTCTGGTACGAAGCCTCGCACCTGGTTGCTGCTGCGTTCTCCTTGGGAGGGTCCTGCTTCGTCGTGGGGCTCCACCGCTCCTTCTGGGCGGGGGGCTCCCGAATCCACCCAAGCTTTCAGTGCCTTTTGCATATCTTCTTTGGTGTTGAGACCAGTGGTAGCGATTCTCAGTTCCTTACAGAATTGCTTTAGTTCCCTGTGAGTGTACTCTTCCAGCTGTTCCACCTGGAACACGGTACTGGCGTCGTCTTCTACGACAACCACGGCGTTTCCTTCTGCCATCTTTGTCGGTAGTGCGTCAGCCGTTCACGGTACGATCTCTAGATTATGGGCCCGAATCCCGTCGCTTGCCACCAATGTTAGAAGGCGACCTCAGAGGGGCCCGGAGGGGGCCCTGACTGTCCTGAGACCAACCCTCGAGGTATCGTAGCCGGGCACTGGCGGGAGACTCCTCAGGGGAGGAATCTCGTATCTAGGATCGTACACTCGGCACCTCACGACAAAGAGACACCACACCGAGAGTTCTTAAGAGCAAATCTTTATCAGGTCGGAGTGGTAAGATCTTTATGATCAGCAAGGCAATATATATACAAGTAGAGCGCGGGCTCACAAAGTCTTGGAGGGGGGTTAGGAGGTAGCGGGACAGTCTTTGGGGGAATGGATCAAATGCAGGAGCGTATCCGGCGCACAGCTCACAATCCTCAAGCTGGGGGATGCGCTTGTCGTCGTGGGGTCCGGCGGGACCAAGGGAGTCTGGGGGCACTGCGAGATACTCAGCAGGCTCGAGTACAAGTTCAGAGGTCTTACGATCTTCAGGGAGCCGCGAGTCACTCAGCAGGGCTCAAGCACAAGTTCGGAGGTCTTACGATCTTCAGGGAGCCGCGAGTCACTCAGCAGGGCTCAAGCACAAGTTCGGAGGTCTTACGATTTTCAGGGAGCCGCGAGTCACTCAGCAGGGCTGAAGCACAAGTTCGGAGGTCTTACGATCTTCAGGGAGCCGCGAGTCACTCAGCAGGGCTCAGGTGTTTCCAAGGCGAATCTGCCGGACAGTCCCAGGGCACCCCTTGTTATAGGGCGACTCCTCTTTGATGTCCGGAGTCTGTGCAGGCAGGGTCTTGTCACCTGGGGGTCACTTGTTGGGGGTTTCCTGCCATTGTCCTTTGATCCTTTCAGGGCCGGGTCGGGAGGAGCCCCAGACACCCAGCAGGCGTGGAGCCAGCCCTCGGGGAGGCCGGCGGGTCGATCGAAACCCACCTTCCCAGGGAAGCGCAGAGGTGTGATGGAAACTGCTCCTCCCTTTCTCATCCCAAGGGGAGCGCGATGTCCTCCAGCCGGAGTGGCGCCTGTAGGCTAGGGTCGCGCTGGGGCCGGGCGGCCATCTTGGTGCATGAAGTGGGCACGCGGGCACGCGGGCCCGGGGTGGCCGAAGGGGGAAGGCCTACGGACGGGGGAAGTCCGGGTCGGGTGTGTGTGTTCTGGTGGGAAGGATCGGCCAGGCCAGGGGCTCGGGGCTGGTGTGAGGTGCAGGGGTCAGGTCTGACTATGTTACGAGGGCCGGATCTAACACGGAAAAGAGCAAGATTCTGGAGCATTTAGTTAGCCAAAGATTGAAACCCTCATAAAAAGTAGTTCAGGAAACTCCGCTGAGTTCCCTAACGAGTTGCAGTAGCAACCTGTAAATTAAATCAAAGAGTAATCACAGCAGTAGCTATGATCAGTTGTAGGAGAAAAATCTCCCTTTCAAAAGATCAGAATACTAGAAAATCGCTGTTAGCAGTGGCACACAGCAATCTGGACAAGAATAAAGAAGAAATAATGCATAAAGCATTGAGAGTAAGGTGGCAAAGGGAAAGTGAAAAAGAAAGGCGTTCCCTCTCTAACTAGGAACATGTAGACATAAAAACATTTGCAACATCGAGTATGGGTTGTCCAATAGAAACAGGTCTTCCAATGGTCTGTTGTCTCTTCTCCCATTTCTCACAGTAAAATGCACACCAGTGAGCAGTTATCTGAAAGATTCTAATATGTCTTGCATAAGATAGATGAGGAAAAGGTTTCATGAGAACTTTTGCAGGCCTATTCTGTTAGCTGTTGTTAGTATTTAATTGTATGGACAAAGGACTAGTCAAAAGCAATGAAACATTTCTATCAGTAAGTCTTGATGAGACCACACAAACAAATATCTTCAAAAGTTCAATATAACTAATGCTCTAATTCTTATACAATATTGCAGAATATATTGTTTAGTGAAATAAGGTGAATCTTATGGTGTGAGAAAACAAAAGAAAGACATCATATGATGTGAGGAAGCAAAAGAAATACATTTCTCATGGAACAGCACATTTTAATGTGATGAACGGTCGTACAGTTAAAGAATTACGTCAGCAGTTTCTGAAAGGCATTGTATTTGCGATGTCAATCAGTAGTCAACAATATGTATCTCTGGCCTAGTCGTAGTAGCACATTAGGTATGAGAGCCTACTGCTTTTCTAAGCGGCACGCTTATTTTTTGCACATTCAAAAAGCATCTTTTCCTGTTGTTAAAGCTACATTATTTCTTTAGCACATTTTAAAGAATAATTTTCTGTGTTTTACATTTTCTTCCCTATAGATATAATAAAATGACACCCTGCTGCTGTCAAAATCCCCAATGTGTATGCAGCGGGTGTTGGACCAGTTTACCAATTTCTGTAAAAAAAGGAACCTGGTGGTCAACATAGGTAAAACAAAGTATATGGCTTTTAACGTAAAATCCTCCAATTATCCACACCCCAAAATGGAAGGTATCGCCCTGGATCGGGTTTCCATATTTGAGTACCTAGGTCTGACCCTGAACGATAAAATGGGATGGTCCCCCCAAATGCGTAAAGCTAATTTAAAACTTAATCAGGCTGCGGGGGGCATCCTTAAAGTTTACAAGAAATGTCGTTCAAAAATCATAAGTGCCCCTCTTGAAATCTACTGTGTGCAATCTAGGTCCTCTACACTGTACGGGGCTGAATTATGGGGCCATACCCGTGCAAATGACCTGGTCAGTACGGAAAACAATTTTATCAGGAAACTCTTAACCCTTCCAAACAAGACGCCGCTTATGCCATTGAGGTTGGATCTCAACATTCGTTCCATCTCAGAGGTCGTTGCCGCCAGGCCGGTGAGGTACTGGAGAAGGCTCTGGAGTATACCAGAGCTGGCGTGCTACAGAGACGAATTGAAAGTAATCCTGGGTTCACTTGGGGCCGATAAGATCCCTTGGCTCCAGCATGTTAGGCAGACATTAACTCACATTGGCCTTGCTCATCTCTGGGTTAACCCAGAGAATTCTACTTTAGGCATCTCCAAAAAATCTCTTGCCTTAACATTTAAAGATTACTTTTTAATGAAAGTTTATAGCTCAGTTAAACCATCTAGTCTGACTGATGCTTTCTTAGATGTTAAATCATACTACGCCTTTGTACCCGACCTTGATGTTATCCAGCCTATTCTAGCAAAGAAGCTATATCTACAGTTTAGATATGGAACCCTCCCTCTTTATTCATTTACCGATCGATGGGTGGGCGGTTTCCAGCATACCTGCCCTGGTTGCTCAACCGAACTGGAAACTATGATCCATGTCGTGCTTTTCTGCCCAGCATATATCGGTATTCGGAAAAAATGGATCATACAGTTATGTTTAAACTTGGGTATTAGGAGTTACCTTGACTTCTTTAGGATTCTGAGAAGCGATACAAATCCACTTGTTGTGGTTGCAGTTTCCAAGTTTTTGTTTGCAATGTGGATAATTCGTAGGAAATTAATAAGTAATAATACTGATTGATTTATTGGTTTTAAAAGGGGTCAGCCTACTGATAAATTACCTTGATACCCTGATCTCTGACACTGGCTTTTTGTATTAACTGGAATATGTACTCTAAATGAATTCTGTTTTATGACTGTACTTTTATGATTTTAAACAATCGCAATAAAGTATTTTGGAATTGGATAAAATGAAACACATTTTTTAAAGTCAAGCACATTTTCTTCATTGTTAACCAAGGCAAATTTTATGGATAATTTGAATTTTCACACCGCCCTCTTTGGTGCAATTAATTGGTTGGTTGTTGTTATTTAATTGCTATTGCTAATGAAGCTAAAATACAAAATTTTACCACCTCATTATAATGAGAATTTGCTGATCTATAGGAGACTTTAATACAGAATGCATTTTAGGATATCAATTCTACTGCAACTTTCAGCATAAATGTCAAGGTTTACATGTATTTCATTTTGAAATTCTAAAGTATAGTGATAACAAGTTAAATCTACTTCCCAAGCCTGTAAACACAATGTAACCCAAAAACGTCCCCCTTAGTTTTAATCCCAACCATAACCCTAAACCCCTCACCCTATCTTATCTTGGCTCTAAACCCGATTCTTACCCTAACCATTAAAACATTCTTTACCCTAGCTCTCATCTCATCCCTTATACTAACACTAATCTTAATCCTAGCATTAATTCTAATGCTAAAACTAACACTAATCTCAAATCCTAGTCATTGTTGTAATCCTTAACCCTAGTCTTTATCTCACTCCATTGTTTATCTTAAACTTTACTCTTTAACCCTAGCATGCACCATAAGCCAATATCATGACCTAACCCTGAACCACACTTTAAATCATAGCTTTAAACCTAATTTATAACACTATATTAATTGAAAATTTTAATATTTGTGTAGCATTTTGTCTTTATTAAGAAACATAGTAAATATATGCATCACAAATTGGTAGAAAAAATTGCAAATATATTGTCAATAACAGATATAAAGTACACAGTGGTGCCGATCACGATCCTGTAAAAACCGGGTACGAACCGTCGGACGGAGCATATTCTCCGTCCGACGCGTACCCGCTCGTCAAAATATACCAACATGGAATTACCATTTCCGTACGAATCGTACAAAACCCCGACCGACCAAAATAAACATACAAATGCGATCCGGGAAAGTGCCGACGTGACGTCGGGACGCACGCAGCCTGCCATTCACGAACCAGGAATTACGATTCGCACCGACGTCATGCCGCACGGTGAATATTTTCCGGCTGCCAAAAACTGCCGGGAAATCAGGACGGCGCGAACAAGGAGTACCTGTACGCGACGGACAGACATGGACCCGAACCTACGTGTCATCCCGGCCCTCATAGCAGTCGACCTCCTCTACAGGTTCCGACACAGATGCCGCAGAAGGTCAGAACAACAAAGGGAGGGGGGAAATGGGGGGGGGTGGCAGGACCAGGGCAGGCCACAAAACCCCCACCAAAGTCACACAGCACACATGCCCTGGACATACCTGACCCTCAGGCCCTGGTCACTATGAGGGGGTGGGGGCGTGTCCAGCTAAGCCAGCGACCGCCACAACGGAAGTTCTTGATGACGCGAACCGGCAACACAACCAGACAGGTACGTCCCGTACCCACACCTTAAGAGTGTGGGTACGAGTCGTACCACGCCCTCACCTACGTCACCCCAACAATGGCGGGACGGCTCGTACCCACGTGGCAAAGGCCTGGGTACGGGCCGCACAAGTTTCACATAGCGTGGGGACGGATATGTACGGACCGTACCCCCACCCCGTATGCATGGAGCGTACCCCCCACCCCAACAGTGTAAGTACGACACGTACCCCCACCCGCATATGCAAGGAGCGTACCCCCCATGCCAACAGTGTAAGTACGACACGTACCCCCACCCGCGTACGTATGGAGCGTACCCCCCACCCCAACAGTGTAAGTACGACACGTACCCCCACCCGCGTATGCAAGGAGCGTACCCCCCATGCCAACAGTGTAAGTACGACACGTACCCCCACCCGCGTACGTATGGAGGGTACCCCCCACCCCAACAGTGCAAGTATGACCCGTACCCTCACCCGCATACATATGGAGCGTGCCTCCCACCCCAACAGTGTATGTACGGACCGTACCCCCACCCCAACCGTGTATGTACGACCCGTACCCTCACCCGTGGACGTATGGAGCGTACCCCCCAACCCAACAGTGTAAGTATGACCCGTACCCTCACCCGCGTACGTATGGAGCGTACCCCCACCCCAACAGTGTATGTACGGACCGTACCCCCACCCGCGTACGTATGGAGCGTACCCCCACCCCAACAGTGTAAGTATGACCTGTACCCTCACCCGCGTACGTATGGAGCGTACCACCACCCCAACAGTGTATGTACGGACCGTACCCCCACCCGCGTACGTATGGAGCGTACCCCCACCCCAACAGTGTAAGTACGACCCGTACCCCCACCCCAACCGTGTATGTACGACCCGTACCCTCACTCGCGTACGTATGGAGCGTACCCCCCACCCCAACAGTGTAAGTATGACCCATACCCTCACCCACGTACGTATGGAGCGTACCGCCACCCCAACAGTGTATGTACGGACCGTACCCCCACCCCAACCGTGTATGTACGACCCGTACCCTCACCCGCGGACGTATGGAGCGTACCCCCCACCCCAACAGTGTAAGTATGACCCGTACCCTCACCCGCGTACGTATGGAGCGTACCCCCACCCCAACAGTGTATGTACGGACCGTACCCTCACCCGCGTATGTATGGAGCGTACCCCCACCCCAACCGTGTATGTACGTACCGTACCCCCACCCCAACAGTGTAAGTATGACACGTACCCCCACCCACGTATGCAAGGAGCGTACCCCCATGCCAACAGTGTAAGTACGGACCGTACCCCCACCCGCGTACGTATGGAGCGTACCCCCACCCCAACAGTGTAAGTACGACCCGTACCCACACCCGCGTACGTATGGAGCGTACCCCCACCCCAACAGTGTAAGTACGACACGTACCCCCACCCGCGTATGCAAGGAGCGTACCCCCCATGCCAACAGTGTAAGTATGACACGTACCCCCACCCGCGTACGTATGGAGCGTACCCCCCACCCCAACAGTGTAAGTACGACCCGTACCCACACCCTCGTATGTATGGAGCGTACCCCAACAGTGTAAGTACGACCCGTACCCTCACCCGCGTACGTATGTAGCGTACCCCCACCCCAACCGTGTATGTACGGACCGTACCCCCACCTCGTATGCATGGAGCGAACCCACACCCGTGTATGTTCTAAGCGTACATATCCTGAAATAGGAGGGGTGTGTGCAGAGTCCTCCCAGCAGTGCCCAGACGCAGGAGGGGTGTGTGCAGAGTCCTCCCAGCAGTGCCCAGACACAGGAGGGGTGGGTGTAGAGTCCTCCCAGCAGTGCCCAGAGACAGGAGGGGTGTGTGCAGAGTCCTCCCAGCAGTGCCCAGAGGCAGGAGGGGTGGGTGCCTATCACTCCCAGCAGTGCCCAGAGACAGGAGGGGTGTGACCAGAGTCCTCCCAGCAGTGCCCAGAGACAGGAGGGGTGTGTGCCAATTGCTCCCAGCAGTGCCCAGAGTCAGGAGGGGTGGGTGCCTATCACTCCCAGCAGTGCCCAGAGACAGGAGGGGTGTGTGCAGAGTCCTCCCAGCAGTGCCCAGAGACAGGAGGGGTGTGTGCCTAACACTCCCAGCAGTGCCCAGAGACAGGAGGGGTGTGTGCAGAGGCCTCCCAGCAGTGCCCAGAGACAGGAGGGGTGTGTGCAGAGGCCTCCCAGCAGTGCCCAGAGTCAGGAGGGGTGGGTGCCTATCACTCCCAGCAGTGCCCAGAGACAGGAGGGGTGGGTGCCTATCACTCCCAGCAGTGCCCAGAGACAGGAGGGGTGTGTGCAGAGTCCTCCCAGGCGTGCCCAGAGGCAGGAGGGGTGGGTGCCTATCACTCCCAGCAGTGCCCAGAGACAGGAGGGGTGTGTGCAGAGTCCTCCCAGCAGTGCCCAGAGACAGGAGGGGTGTGTGCCAATCGCTCCCAGCAGTGTCCAGAGTCAGGAGGGGTGGGTGCCTATCACTCCCAGCAGTGCCCAGAGACAGGAGGGGTGTGTGCAGAGTCCTCCCAGCAGTGCCCAGAGACAGGAGGGGTGGGTGCCTATCACTCCCAGCAGTGCCCAGAGACAGGAGGGGTGGGTGCCTATCACTCCCAGCAGTGCCCAGAGACAGGAGGGGTGTGTGCAGAGTCCTCCCAGCAGTGCCCAGACACAGGAAGGGTGTGTGCAGAGTCCTCCCAGCAGTGCCCAGAGGCAGGAGGGGTGGGTGCCTATCACTCCCAGCAGTGCCCAGAGACAGGAGGGGTGTGTGCCGAGTCCTCCCAGCAGTGCCCAGAGACAGGAGGGGTGTGTGCCTAACACTCACAGCAGTGCCCAGAGACAGGAGGGGTGTGAGCAGAGTCCTCCCAGCAGTGCCCAGAGGCAGGAGGGGTGGGTGCCTATCACTCCCAGCAGTGCCCAGAGACAGGAGGGGTGTGTGCAGAGTCCTCCCAGCAGTGCCCAGAGACAGGAGGGGTGTGTGCCTATCACTCCCAGCAGTGCCCAGAGACAGGAGGGGTGTGTGCCTAACACTCACAGCAGTGCCCATGAAACGCAAAGGGTGGAGTAGCCACAGATACCATGCCCACAAATTTCAGTCAGGTGCACAAAGACCCTGCAGTACATGTACCACATGTGTGCGAGGCTGGGAGTATACGCATGCATAGCGCAGAAAAGAATACATGTACACATGAAGTCATGTCAATAGTCCACATACACAAGTACAATGACTACCAAGAATGCCACGAATGATGCAGGTGGAGACATCGCTCAGCATGCATGTGCAAAGTAGAAGGAGTCCGTCACACACCCAGCTAATGTGCACACAGCTCTGCGCTAAATATTAGGAACACCCTGCAGGGAAGATGTCAGGGTACACAGAGGAAGGAATACACCTTTGGACAATTTCACTATGCAGCAACTGCTTACATGAACACAGAAACCTAGCTAACACCGTGTGATGGCACACAGATCCCAGGGTCCCCCCTATGACCAGCACACTACTACATTTCCCACACAACCAACACATGATCACCACCCAAAATCATGTAGCAGCCCCGCCAAAAGCAATATCAGAAAAGCAGTAGTGTTCAAAGGAAACAAAAATGGCTTTAATCAGCATGATCAAAAATTGTATGTCCGTAGAAAGTTCAATATTTACAAAGCCCATAGGGCAGTCCAGAAGTCACAGCTGGATGGGGGACACAGTGGGAAGCGTGTCCCCTAGCTTGCCTGCACAGTTACATTCCGTCGTCTTCCACAGGGGTGAGGGCATCATGGGGGGGGAAGAAACAGGCACCGCAGGGACAGGAGGGTGAAGGGTAGGCGTCGTGGGTGCAGGGATGGAGGACTCCACCACAGGGGGTGGGGCAGGGCCAAAGGCGGAGGCCAGGATCTCGCTGCACACCTTAGCAAGGTCCTCCAGGGAATCCCCTGCACCCGAAGGAACCACAGGCCCCAAGGAGGGGGGGTCAGAGGGATGGGTCGCAGCACCACTGGGGGAGGGTGTAGACAGGGGGGGGGAATCAACCACCCTGACCGAGGACTTCCTTGACCGCTTGCGTGGTGGCGTCACTGTGGGGCTCAGGGACAGAGCGACCATGAAGGAGTCTTGGGGGAGATGTGGCCAGGAGAGCTGAGGGGAGGGGATTTGGAGGCAGTGGATTGGGTGGAATGCGGACTCCCACTCTGGCTGCGTGTCACACGTTTGCCCCCCGACCCAGTGGGTGTGCCTACTTCACCCTGTGTGTGCGTGTCAGGATGTGTGCGGTGGACATTCCCTGCTGGTGTGGTGCCTGTGTGTGTTGTGGTAGGCGCATGCTGACGTCTGGGTGTACGTGGGACAGGCATGGGAGTGGGAAGTGTGGATGGGGCAGGGGTAGGGGGTGGGACGTAGCGCTGCAGGAGACCCACTGCTGCAGTCAGTGTCGAGTCTATCGACCTCAGCAAGCTGCGTTGGTCAGCCTGCGATGAATGAATGCCCTCCAAGTATGCCTCCATGTTGTTGAGGACCTGGCTGTGGCCATGGAGGACATTAAGGATCGCAGCCTGACCAACCTGCAACTGCCGCTGGATGTCCACAGACTCGGCATTGGCGGCAGCAGTAGAGACAGGGGCAGGGGGTGCGGTGCCTGGCAGGAAGGAGACATGTGGTGACCGGGCACGTTGGGAAGGGACACGAGCAAGTGGGAGGCAGCTGATGGCAATGGAGGGGGCGGGGCGAGATGTAGTGCCGCTGTCAGCTGCTGGTGCAGCCGCCGCCCACTCGGAGAGATCATCCTCGGACCCGTCAGCTTCATACTCTGTTGTGCCAGTCGACAGGTCCCCGGCTTCACTCTCCTCCGCCTCAGTCCCACTTGATGTGCCAGCACCGATGTCACTGCTGGCACTGGTGCTCGGTCCCTCTGCTCCATCTGTGCCCATGTCTCCCTCCGTGTCCCCCGACGATGCTGTGGGCAGGGTGAAGAGACAGAAATTAATCATACACCTGTATACATATGTCACATGAGTCCAATCTACATAGGTCACAGTGCATAGCCTGAAACAAAAGAAGAGTTACATCTACAAAACAAGGTACATATGTAGGGCATGCAAGACACAGTTGTTTGACCCACCATGCCACCGAAAAACTATGGAGAGCATGACACAATAGCAAATGAGATGGAATGGAATTTTGACTGAGGAGCACGGCCCTGGGGACAATCCAGCACTGCATCTGCACCACACAGCGTGGCAGTAAATAGGGATGAGCAGGGACCATATCCAGGAACAAGAGGCACATGCAGCATAGGTTAAACTGAAAACATGCCCACCATGACTGGCCCACTGCACCTTGTGTGCATGTCCAGACAAACATCACACACTGGCCAGTCCTAGCAAGGAGATATCAGGTTGTGACATGAAGGCCATGGCTGCACCACCCACCCCCTACATGAGACTATTATTTGGAGACACAGGAAGCACTTACATCCCTTAGTCTGGGTGAAATACACATGGGATGCAACAAATCAAGGTTGCACACAAAAT
This sequence comes from Triturus cristatus, assembly GCF_964204655.1. Lineage (NCBI taxonomy): Eukaryota > Metazoa > Chordata > Amphibia > Caudata > Salamandridae > Triturus > Triturus cristatus. The sequence goes on from NC_140587.1 coordinate 762,094,770, forward strand.
ACCCAAGGTGCGCCTGTCCAAATAATCATGTACAAATGGGCATCATCAGATGATTGTAACAAGACACACAGGCAATGTCCACCGTGAGTATGAACAAGGAAAATCAGGTCAGTCTGTACAGTGGACACTTGTACTACATTTCACGTCAATATACATTTGGCCAGGGGACAATGGCACAGAGCACAACCTATGCTGTAGACACAGAGATTGTCAACATATTCAGATTACACACATGATACCTAGGAAAATATGCCCCTGGGGACAGTGGTGGCCACACAACTCCATGCTCCTGAATGGGAATGACTGCAACACACGCTACCATCCCCGCACTATGCGTACTGCACACTCATGCACATCATGTCACAGGCCACCACATAGGACATGCGTGCTGTAAGGCCTCACACTTGAGAGACAAACTCCCATGTCTGGACTCAGCATTAGTGCCAACTGACATGGAACCCACAAGACCAGAACTGGACAGGGCACAGGCAAGGTCCCAAAACATGTTACACACCACCCCCACACATGATGCTGCAGGCAGTGTACACGTGGAGAAGGTGCCAGGCTACATAACCTTGTGACGGAGTTACTTCACACAGACCAGGGAACAAATTGTAAGGAGGGGAAGGGAGGCAGGAGAGCACTGCAATACTGTGGGTAACAGGATCTGCACAGCACCATTAAACCCTGGCAGTGCATCCATGGAACAGTGCACTTACAAATGCTGGTGAAACACAACAAACACACATGTACCTACCCCCTTCCTGCTGCTGCATCTCCTGTAAGCGCCTATCCAAGTCTGGAAATACCACCGCCAGCACACGCTTGTGGATTTGGGAGAGATGGCGGCGCCCGCGGTTCTTATGGCTCTCAGGTGAGTCCCCCAGCAGGACCTGTGCGATCCTCCGCGTCCAGCACCGGATATCCTGCCAGCGTTTCCTCACCTGGGACAGGCTCCGCCTCCGACCATCCGCACTCCTCACGGCACTGACGGCGGTCAGCCAGATCTGCTCCTTGGCAGAGGCGCCTACCTGTGAGGATGAACAAGTGACACTACATCAATACACCTGCAACATGTCACAGAGACACATATGGGAACAAATTAGCTGGTTACAATAAGGCATGTCATGCAGCCAACGCATTGCACCTTTGCCATAGGGACATACTCCTCTGGGGAAGGGCAAAAGCAGTACGTGCCAGTGAAAGTACACAGGTGGAATGAGGGCAAAGACACAATCAATTATCAAGGCTCACACTGTGCATCACACCCACCCCTCCTGTCACTGGGCACTGCTGGGAGTGATAGGCACCCACCCCTCCTGTCTCTGGGCAGTGCTGGGAGTGATAGGCACCCACCCCTCCTGTCTCTGGGCACTGCTGGGAGGACTCTGCACCCACCCCTCCTGTCTCTGGGCACTGCTGGGAGTGATAGGCACCCACCCCTCCTGACTCTGGGCACTGCTGGAGTGATAGGCACCCACCCCTCCTGTCTCTGGGCACTGCTGGGAGTGATAGGCACCCACCCCTCCTGACTCTGGGCACTGCTGGGAGTGATAGGCACCCACCCCTCCTGTCTCTGGGCACTGCTGGGAGGACTCTGCACCCACCCCTCCTGTCTCTGGGCACTGCTGGGAGTGATAGGCACCCACCCCTCCTGACTCTGGGCACTGCTGGGAGACATCAGGCATTCCCCCCCCCTGAGACCCCCCCTACAGTACATAGCATGTGTGTCACACCTGGAAACAATGGCAGAAGTCACACTCACCAAAAAAGAGACACAGTCTGTGCTAGTAGCTCTGCACTCACCTGATACCCTGGTCGCCCATACAGCAGGGGGTACTGTGGGAGGATCACATCCAGCAATGCCAGGTTCTCCTCCAGAGTGAATGGCTGTGACCTCTCCACAGACCTTGACATGGTTCCAGGGAATCACGAGCAGCAGCAGTGTGGTAGATTGGAAATATGTGCAGGCAAGTGCTCCCTCATGGGACCTGGCTGCCTTATATCTGCCTTGCTGTCCTGTTTCATGCACATGAGAACAGAGTGATTGGTCACTCACATTTGCATCCTATGTTTCCTCCAATCCCTTCAAACTTAGCACAGTCAGTGGTTTCTTATTGTGTTTTTTCTTCAGCATGATGTCAACCCCACAGACACATTGCAACAAAGTAGATTCATTCCAACTGACTTCTGCTGTGCACCTTCCAGAACAAATTCAAAGTTAAAACGTGGTCTCCTTGACAACCAGCATGCATGTAGGCCTTAATACTTGTCCCTCATGTGTCCCCTATGTAAAATTGAGCTTCACCCACAGGTACGGTGCGTTCCGGGCCCCTAGGGCACCCCAAATGCATAGCAACGGCCCGTACACGCGTGCGTACGTTCACTATCACCATGGGTGTCCTCGCGTATGCGTACTCGTACTGGTACGGCCCGTACACACGCCTGTATGCTCCCTATCACTACGAGTACGCATACGCGAGGACACCCATAGTGATAGTGAGCGTACAGGCGTGTGTACGGTCCATACCACTATGGGTGTCCTCGCGTATGCGCACTCGTACTGGTACGGCCCGTACACACGCCTGTACGTTCACTATCACTATGGGTGTCCTCGCGTATGCGTACACGTAGTGATAGTGAACGTACAGGCGTGTGTACGGGCCGTACCAGTACGAGTACGCATACGCGAGGACACCCATAGTGGTACGGCCCGTACACACGCCTGTACGCTCACTATCACTATGGGTGTTCTCGTGTATGCGTACTCATAGTGGTACGGCCCGTACACATGCCTGTATGTTCACTATCACTTTGGGTGTCCTCGCGTATGCATACTCGTAGTGATAGTGAACGTACAGGCGTGTGTACGGGCCGTACCAGTACGAGTACGCATACGCGAGGACACCCATAGTGGTATGGCCCGTACACACGCCTGTACGCTCACTATCACTATGGGTGATCTCGCGTATGCGTACTCATAGTGGTACGGCCCGTACACACGCCTGTACGTTCACTATCACTATGGGTGTCCTCGCGTATGCATACTCGTAGTGATAGTGAACGTACAGGCGTGTGTACGGGCCGTACCAGTACGAGTACGCATACGCGAGGACACCCATAGTGGTACGGCCCGTACACATGCCTGTACGCTCACTATCACTATGGGTGTTCTCGCGTATGCGTACTCATAGTGGTACGGCCCGTACAAACGCCTGTACGCTCACTATCACTATGGGTGTTCTCGCGTATGCGTACTCATAGTGGTACGGCCCTTACACACGCCTGTACGCTCACTATCATTATGGGTGTTCTCGCGTATGCGTACTCATAGTGGTACGGACCGTACACACGCCTGTACGCTCACTATCACTATGAGTACGCATATGTGAGAACACCCATAGTGATAGTGAGCGTACAAGCGTGTGTACGGTCCGTACCACTATGAGTATGCATACGCGAGAACACCCATAGTGATAGTGAGCGTACAGGCGTGTGTACGGGCTGTACCACTATGGGTGTCCTCGCGTATGCGTACTCGTACTGGTACGGCCCGTACACACGCCTGTACGTTCACTATCACTATGAGTACGCATACGCGAGAACACCCATAGTGTGACGGACCGTACACACGCCTGTACGCTCACTATCACTATGGGTACACATACGGCAGCACTCCCATAGTGATAGGGAACGTACACAGGCCCTCTTAGCGAAAGTACGGTGCCTTTCACACATCACAGTGGTGACAGGCAGCACACAGGAAGGAATAGGGCTGACATACTTGTCCATGGATGGACATCAAGGCATTGTCTGGGCAGTACTACATGTGTGGGGCACAGGTGTGACAGGCTGTGATGTGGCACATTACTCCAGAGTCGAGAAGGCACCAGATGTATGATGAGATGTGTACAGATGTAATGTGTGAGGGTGCAATGTGTGCCAGGCATGCACTTGACTCCTTTGACATGTGTGCATGTCGTACTGCACACTTGGGATGAGCGACACTGGCATGGCACGGACACCAACACACGGAAGTGTCCCCTGATGCCCGGTACAGGGGTTACCACACCTGACTTGTCACTACCCACGGTGCACGAAGTGACTATGTCATGTATGTGTGGGGGTTTCCCAATAGGTTGATGTTGGAGCACCCTCAAAAGCTGCAGCTGTTGCAGCAACCAACATGTGTCTTTGTGTAGATTGACATTGCACACTGTTCCGCACACCATGCCACATGTGGTATCGGATGTGAGGTGCGTATGTATGCATGGGACACGGAGTAGCGTAACAAGGACATGTCTGCATCCTCTCTATGAATGTGTGGTGAGTCATGACATGTGCACCTTCATGGCAAGGTGTGTGGGCTGTCCTAGTGTAATGTCATGTGACCTGTGGCTCTAGTGTTCCGCTACCAGTCTCTGCAATCGACATCCTATTTCTGCTGATGTGTGGGTGTATGTCACTCCTGTCTTGCGTCTGGCTGTTCACTTGCACTGGGACACAGCTGATCCCATGCCATGTCATGTGGAGGTTCTCAATCTCCGTGTGTAGCTGGGTCTTGGTAGGAGTGTCACCTGCCAGCCATACGTGTCCAGGGCATGTGGCACATACCTGACTCCGTATGTAGCATATGTGTATAGATAGATTAACATGTGCTCAGTACAACTTATTTGTTGTTGTGGTGCACTCACTCTTCCTTGTCACTTCCAAATTACTGCTGAGCGCCGCCTCTTCCCCGAGCAATTCCGGACTTGGCTGCCATGCGGGAGAATGATCGTATCCGGTGCTACCGCTTCCCCCAATGGTTGATTCTGGAGTTGACGGCGAGACTGGCACCACACCTGCAACCGCTGCACAGGTATCCTACGGCACTGACACCCAAGCTGAAGGTAATGGCAGCCCTACATTTTCTAGCCACGGGTACCTTTCAAAATACCATAGCTCATGTTGGTGGCATGTCCCAGAGCATGTTCTGCCATGTGCTGCATGATTTCTTAGAGGCCATGTTGATTCACCTGGATGACTTCATACATTTCCCTACCCCAGAAATGTTGACTGGGGTCAAGCGTGGATTCTATGCCCTGGGAGGGATGCCCCATGTCATTGGGTCCATAGATGGGACACATGTTGCTTTGGTAACACCACAGGCACAGGAGGTAGCGTACCGCAATCACAAGCACTACCACTCCATCAATGCCCTTGTGGTGTGTCTGTCCAACATGGTGATTTCACATGTCTGTGCTCGTTTTCCAGGATCAGCACACGATGCCTACATCATGAGGCGTAGCAGGGTGCCTGAAATGATGACGCAGCTACGCAACGAACGAGCATGTGTTGTTGGTGGGTACACTCTGTCTGTCCTGTATTTTGCGTAGACTACCAGCATGACCACTTCTCCTGTTCTAACAATGTCCATGTGGTTCCCATGTAGGGGACGCTGGCTATCCCAACATGCCATGGCTGATCACACCTCTCCGCAACCCCATCACGCCGGCCCAGCTCCTCTACAACACCGCCCATGGCCGGACAAGGCGAGTGATAGAGAGGACGTTTGGCCTGCAGAAGAGCCAATTCAGGTGCCTACACAAGACCGGCGGCGCGCTCCCATATGCCCCGGCGAAGGTCTGCAAAACCTTCATGGTCTGCTGCATGCTGCACAACATGGCAGTTGAGAAAGCTGTGCCACTCATCCTGGATCAAGATGACGAGGACCATCCACCCGTGGAGGACGAAGGGCTTGGCAATGGGGCTAGTGATGTGGAGGATGTGGAGCCGCAAGAGGACATCCGGACTCGGCTCATACGCGACTTCTTTGCTTAGTGGTGAGTACCAGTGTCTGAGTGTGCACGCATTGGTCCCGGTGTGGCATGTGTTGTGATGTGTGTCTCCACCTGCATGTATGGCACGTGAGTCAGAGGTGTGTGTGGGTGTGTCACTGGAGTGATGGTTACCACAGAAAGCTGCTCCTAATGAAGTGTGACCCTACTACAGTTAAAGACCTATTGTGAGTTAGGGCATCTCACAAAAAGTGACGGACTGATCTCACACACCACCTGGTGTCATGCTTCATCATCGGCCAGTCCTCGCCCTCCAAAACCTTCGTTTGATGGAGGGCGGGCATATACCTGGAGACAGGGATGCACTTCTAAACTAAAGAGTGGGGGCCCGTGAGGTGGAACGTGAAGTTAAAAATCATTATAGTTACCAGAGAAATTTTTAATGTGGCCAATAACTATATGATGCTAAAAACAAAAGGACGGTGAGTGGGGTATTTAGTGTCCCCTAACCGTCTTGTGAAAGGTCGACATGTTTCTGCCTAGTTGGCCCGAGTGGGTCCAGGGCATTCATCAGGACCTAAGTTTAGAATTGGGGCTCCGTTCTTACCAACAGGTAGCAAGAAAGTACCACTGTGCGGGTGTGGCGAGGGCCGCACTCCGCTTCCTACTTGGCTTCCAACCGTCAAGCCCTAGTTGAAACAACTACTTGCCACATGGGGGGAGGGGGAGGGGGCACTCCTGTTCATTTGTCTCAGGGAAAGTATCCAGTGTTCAGCCTACGGTGTTGTTCCCGGTCCTCCCGAAAGTAGCCAGTGGAGTGATGGTGCCAGTGATGGTTGTATTTCCCCAGTCATAATTGTGACCTAGCATGTTGTCATCTGTTGGACAGGCCACATGAAGGGCTTGCTCCCTCCCCGCATGACATGGCCCAAGCCCCGGCCCTCCAGGTGTGACCCACAGGACCAGCCCGCAACCCGTCTCCAGACGGAACTCCTGGCCCCGGACATCTGTGTATCATGGGGCCGACCCACTCCCGGCTCCCCCGTCCGGACCAGCCGCCATCTTGGACACTGCACCACGAGGCCGCGTGTCCTCAGCTCGACCCTAACCCTGGGCCTGGCCAGGCCCCGCCATCCCGGCACCACCATCCACCCAGGAGGCGAACGGACCACTTGGCAGGTCGATGGGAGAAAGGAGTGTTGATGGCTCTCCCCTGCCAGGTGCCGATCGCCCTCCAGCTCCCCCGGGCGCTGGCTCCACCCCCTGCTGGGTGTCTGGACTCCCTCATCCCGGACCTCCCGACCTCCAAGTGCGAGGGTCCGGACATCAAAGGGCGCCAGACCTATAACTAGGGCAGCTCCAGAGCAGGGAGGCAGTTGTATCCTGGAGTCGAGAGACACCGCGAAGAACTCATCCTTGTCGGACTACCGGCGCTGCCGTAGCCCTGCCTTGTGACCTATCGTCCTGCCTGCTGGCGCTGCCGCGGCCTTCTACATCCTCCATCCTCGTCGGGACCTGCTGGCGCTGCCGCGGTCCGCTGTAACCACCATCTTCATCGGGACCTGCTGGCGCTGCCGCGGACCGTGTAACGACCATCTCCATCGGGACCTGCTGGCGCTGCCGCGGACCGTGTAACGACCATCTCCATCGGGACCTGCTGGCGCTGCCACGGACCGTGTAACGACCATCTTCACCGGGACCTGCTGGCGCTGCCGCGGACCGTCCAAGCTAGAACACCAAGCTCGAGGATTGTGAGCTATCCATCATTGCATCTACCAGATTGGTAACCAGACTGTCCCGCTACCCCCTTTCCCAAACCCAGAGACTAAAATCGAGGGGACCCCGGAGTCCAGACCTCCTTGTACCATTCCATCGTACCTTAAGAAACTGCTTATAAAGAGCGTTAAAGCCTATCCTTGTGTGGTGTACATCTGTGGGGGGGAAGTTACTTGTCTGTACGATCGCTGGAGACGGCTCTCCCCGGAGACCTCTCCCCTTGTCCTCGGCCGACCCTCCCGGTCCGTCTAACATTGGTGGCCAGCGGCGCGATCCGAATCAACGCGTAATCGTACAGAGAGTAGCTCACCCCACGACAAAACCACAATGTCAACCAAAGAGAGCGGATCTACCGAGAAATTCCAGATGGATAAATTGGAAGAGTACAGCCATCGTGAATTAAAACAATTCTGCATGGAACTAGGCATTGCTACCACCGGCCTGAGTACCAAAGACGATTTCAAGCACGCCATTGAGTCGTGGGCAGAAACCGGGGTCACCAGATCCCCAGACCGAAACAGTGCAGCGTCAGAGAGGATCGCCACGGCTCCCGAGGAGCGAGGAACGGGCCTTTCACAGGAAGAGATCCAAGAAAGAGAAAAAAACAGACTACATGAGTTAGAAATGGCACGACTCAAAATGGACGGTGAACTAAAATTAGCCGAGCAAAAACTGAACCTGGAACATCTGCGGCTCCGAGAAGAACGGGAAGAAAAACAGAGGCAGAGAGAGCTCGAAGAAAAAAGACTAGCGTACGAACACGAGCGCAAACTGGCAGAAATAGACCTACGGAAGCAGAACAAAGAACCGGAGGTGCCCGAGCGACCGCGCACCCCGGGAGCAACAGAAAAGAAAGTCCACATCCCCAAGGATGTCGTTCGAGAGTATGTCCGGGAGGACGACATACAACAGTGGTTCAAGGCCTACGAGATAGCCATGACCTCCCACCGGATCGATCGAAATGACTGGGGAGCCGGCCTATGGGGGAGGTTCGTCAACGAAGGCCGTGATGCCCTGCTACAGCTCCCAGACCATCAGATGTCATCCTATGACCACATGAAGGCTGCCCTCCTCACCCGATATGGGCTCACGCCCGAAATGTACCGCCAGAGGTTTCGAGACTGCACCCGGATCCCGGGTACAACTTGGGTGGAATATGTCAACTATTTCAGCCGAGCCTTCGAGGGTTGGATCAAGGGAAGCCACGTAACGACCTACGAGCAACTTTTTAATCTTATGGTATGGGAGCACCTCTCGAACAACTGCTTCGTCGAGCTCAGGCAGCACCTCCTCGACAGTAAATTGACTGACCCCCGGCAACTCGCTGCCGAAGCTGACCGGTGGGAAAGCACCCGAGTGGGCCGGAGAGGGCCACACGAGCAGAACCGGAACCACCAAGGTCAGCACCGTCCCCGAGGAGGAGGAGGAGGCCAGGGGCGAGGGAGAGACACCACCCCAGCCACTCCCGCTGCCAGCACCCCGCCCCCGGCCGGCCGGGGCAACCCCCCGATGCGCCCGGGGTTCCGAGCCAACGTCACGTGTCACCGATGCCAGCGAGTCGGCCACTACGCCAATGACCCGAATTGCCCGCAGAACCAAACGCAAAACCCCGCCAGGTAGCTGCCGCCGCCCTGGGGGGAGAACAAATCTCCGAGGAACAAGAAGAATATGAGCAGGCACAACAAGAGTGGGAACCGGCCGCCATGGTTCTAGCGTGCCTAGGGGGAAGAGACATGGTCCCGCGGGCTCCCCTACCCGCCAACACCAGAAAATATAGCCAGTGGGTGAACATTAATGGGCGCCGGGCCGAAGCACTACGTGACACAGGGGCCAGTGTGACGGCCGTCCGCTGTCACCTGGTAAAACCAGAGCAGATCCTGCTGAACATTCTCTGCCCCGTCCGTTCGGCCGACAATTCCGAAAGTCTATGTCGGATGGCCTGCGTCCCCTTCGAATGGGGAGGAGTCTCCGGCATGTTGAAGGTGACGGTCCGAGATGATGCCCCCGTGGACTGTCTCCTGGGGAATGATCTTGAGAGTTCCCCGTGGGCCGCCGTCGAAAGGAGAGAGCACTTGGGGATGTTGGGCCTCCCGGACTGGGCGTGCGTAACCACCCGGTCCATGGCCGCCCGTACCATCCCCCGACCAGAAGAACCAGAGTGGCCAGCACCTCCTCCCCCGATCGCTCCAGTAGAGGACACCGACGATACCGACCCCCCAGAGCAAACCCCCGAAGGGGTCGCCCAGCCCCAGGACCTTCCCGACCTAGCTCAGTGGCGTCAAGAAGGGGGGCCCACCCAGGAACAGTTCCGTCAAGAGCAAAAGACCTGTCCCTCCCTCGGGGGACTCCGCCAGCAAGCCCTCGCCCAAAGCGCAGGGGACACCACCGGAGCCCATTGGATCTATTGGGACAACGACCTACTATACAGTGAACAGAGAATCGCGGAGTTAGGGGCCAGCCGAGTGTTGGTCGTGCCCCTCCGTTTCAGAGACTTCCTGCTAAATTTGGCCCACGATGTCCCTCTGGCGGGACACCTGGGCCAGGACAAAACCTACAGTCGCCTGGTGACACACTCTTTTGGCCGAAGATGAGAAACGACGTCCTCAACCACTGCCGGTCCTGCCCCACGTGCCAGGCCAGCGGGAAGAGCGGCCGCAAACTCAAAGCACCTCTGCAACCCTTCCCAGTTGTCACCACCCCGTTCGAGAGGGTGGGAATAGACATTGTGGGGCCCCTGGACCCCCGTACAGCACAAGGACATCGGTTCATCCTGGTACTGGTGGACCACGCCACCCGCTACCCCGAGGCTGTGCCCCTGCGAACGGTAACAGCCCCGGTCGTCGGCCGGGCCTTAATGGGGATCTTCTCCCGGGTGGGCTTCCCCCGCGAAGTCGTCAGCGACAGAGGTACGAACTTTATCTCGAAATATATGAAGTCCCTCTGGCAACAGTGCGGGGTCACCTACCGATTCACGACCCCCTATCACCCCCAAGGAAACGGACTAGTCGAGCGGTTCAACCGCACGCTCAAGGGAATGATTGGGGGGGTTGGAAGAGCCCCTCCGTCGCCAGTGGGATGTACTACTTCCGTGCCTCCTCTTCGCCTATCGGGAAGTTCCCCAGAAGTCCCTCGGCTTTAGCCCGTTCAAACTCTTGTACGGGCACCCTGTGCGAGGGCCCCTCAGCCTAGTCAAAGAAGGTTGGGAGATGGCCCCCCTAAAGGCCCCTCCAGACGTCTTCAAGTACCTCCTGACACTACGCAACCAGACCCGGCGGTTCAGGGAGATGGCTAAAGCAAACCTTGAGGCCAGTCAGGAGGACATGAAAAAATGGTACGACCGCAATGCCTCCTCCATCGAATTTGAACCAGGTCAGCAAGTGTGGGTGATGTCCCCCACCGAACCATGTGCCTTGCAGGACAAGTGGACAGGGCCCTTCAAAGTGGTCGAACGCAAAAGTCCCGTCACCTATCTCATCGATATGGAGTCTCCCCGGAACCCCCTCCAGGTCCTTCACGCCAACAGACTCAAGCCCCACTTTGTGCGCTCAGAGCTCAGCCTCCTGATGGCTACAGACAGTGGAGCAGAAGAAGACTCCGAGCCTCTCCCGGATCTCCTGACGACTCAGGAGAAGGATGGTTCCGTGGACGGGGTTCGGCTCTCCGACGCCCTCACCCCAGAACAGCGCCAAGGCTGCCGGGACCTCCTGCTGCAGTTTTCTACCTTGTTTTCCCTTACCCCAGGGGTCACCCCCTGGTGCTTGCACGACGTGGACACTGGGGACAGTCCCCCTGTCAGACACCGGGCCTACCGCGTACCAGATCGGGTGCGGGCCTGCATCTAGGAAGAGGTATCCAAGATGCTCACGCTCGGGGTCATCGAGCCCTCGGATAGCCCCTGGGCCAGCCCGGTCGTGCTAGTCCCCAAAGCTGCTGCCCCCGGCACCATTCCTGAACTCCGATTCTGCGTCGACTATCGGGGCTTGAATGCTGTCACCAGGACCGACGCCCATCCCATCCCCCGAGCGGATGAATTGATCGACCGCATGGGGGCTGCCCGCTACCTCAGCATCTTCGACCTGACAGCGGGCTACTGGCAGATCGGCCTCACACCCCGGGCCCAAGAACGTTCCGCCTTCTCTACCCCCGATGGCCACTACCACTTCAAGGTCATGCCCTTCGGCATGAAGAATGCCCCAGCTACTTTTCAGCGACTAGTGAACCAGGTATTGGCGGGGCTCGAAGAGTTCAGCGCCGCCTACCTGGACGATATCGCTGTGTACAGCCGCCACTGGTCCGACCACCTCCACCACCTCCGAGAGGTCCTGCAGGCCCTCCAGCGGGCCGGTCTCACAATCAAGGCCAGCAAGTGCCAAATTGGTCAGGGATCCGTGATCTACCTCGGACACCAGGTGGGGAGCGGTCTGGTGGCCCCTCTGCAACTCAAAATTGCTGCCATCCAGTCCTGGCAGCCCCCAGTCACGCAGACCGAGGTCCGAGCCTTCTTGGGGCTCACCGGCTACTACCGGCGGTTCGTGAAAGACTATGGCAGCATTGTGGGGCCCCTCACGGGACTCACCTCCAAAAACCAACCGAAGAAGGTTAACTGGACCCCCGACTGTCAAGCGGCCTTCGAGAAGCTGAAAGCCGCCATGTGCACTGCCCCTGTGCTCCTGGCCCCCGATTACAGTCGGGAATTCATTGTGCAAACGGATGCCTCCGACCATGGCATCGGGGCGGTCCTCTCCCAGCTGAACCCCGAGGGGCTGGACCACCCGGTGGCCTTCATTAGCAGGCGCCTCCTGGCCCGAGAACAGCGCTGGAGCACAATCGAGAGGGAGGCCTTCGCAGTGGTGTGGGCCCTCAAAAAGCTCCGGCCCTATCTCTTCGGCACCCACTTCCGGGTGCAGACAGATCATCGACCCCTGCAGTGGCTAATGCAGATGCGGGGGGAGAACCCCAAACTATTGCGCTGGTCCATCTCCCTGCAGGGGATGGACTTCACTGTGGAACATCGTCCGGGCCAAGACCACGCCAACGCAGATGGCCTGTCACGCTTTTTCCGCCTCGACGAGGAAAGTCCCCAAGAGGATGGGTGACTCTCCCCACCTTCAGCTGGGGGGGACGCATGTTGGACAGGCCACATGAAGGGCTTGCTCCCTCCCCGCATGACACGGCCCAAGCCCCGGCCCTCCAGGTGTGACCCACAGGACCAGCCCGCAACCCGTCTCCAGACGGAACTCCTGGCCCCGGACATCTGTGTATCATGGGGCCGACCCACTCCCGGCTCCCCCGTCCGGACCAGCCGCCATCTTGGACACTGCACCACGAGGCCGCGTGGCCTCAGCTCGACACTAACCCTGGGCCTGGCCAGGCCCCGCCATCCCGGCACCACCATCCACCCAGGAGGCGAACGGACCACTTGGCAGGTCGATGGGAGAAAGGAGTGTCGATGGCTCTCCCCTGCCAGGTGCCGATCGCCCTCCAGCTCCCCCGGGCGCTGGCTCCACCCCCTGCTGGGTGTCTGGACTCCCTCATCCCGGACCTCCCGACCTCCAAGTGCGAGGGTCCGGACATCAAAGGGCGCCAGACCTATAACTAGGGCAGCTCCAGAGCAGGGAGGCAGTTGTATCCTGGAGTCGAGAGACACCGCGAAGAACTCATCCTTGTCGGACTACCGGCGCTGCCGTAGCCCTGCCTTGTGAACTATCGTCCTGCCTGCTGGCGCTGCCGCGGCCTTCTACATCCTCCATCCTCGTCGGGACCTGCTGGCGCTGCCGCGGTCCGCTGTAACCACCATCTTCATCGGGACCTGCTGGCGCTGCCGCGGACCTTGTAATGACCATCTCCATCGGGACCTGCTGGCGCTGCCGCGGACCGTGTAACGACCATCTCCATCGGGACCTGCTGGCGCTGCCGCGGACCGTGTAACGACCATCTTCACCGGGACCTGCTGGCGCTGCCGCGGACCGTCCAAGCTAGAACACCAAGCTCGAGGATTGTGAGCTATCCATAATTGCATCTACCAGATTGGTAACCAGACTGTCCCGCTACCCCCTTTCCCAAACCCAGAGACTAAAATCGAGGGGACCCCGGAGTCCAGACCTCCTTGTACCATTCCATCGTACCTTAAGAAACTGCTTATAAAGAGCGTTAAAGCCTATCCTTGTGTGGTGTACATCTGTGGGGGGGAAGTTACTTGTCTGTACGATCGCTGGAGACGGCTCTCCCCGGAGACCTCTCCCCTTGTCCTCGGCCGACCCTCCCGGTCCGTCTAACATCATCCATACATGTGTCGAGTACATGCACATGCAAGTGGCTGTGCTTTTTGTGGCTGACTTCTTGTGTGTCTCTCTTCCCCAGGTACTTGCGCATGCCGTCTGCTGCTTGCATTGTTGTGGCACTGCTTTTCCTCATAGACACGTCATCGTGTGCTGACTAGGCCTGGGCGGTAAATTCCGTTCCGTTCGCGGAATTTGCGGAATTTGGGTAATTTCGCGTTCCGCGGAGAACGCGAAATTGCCCAAAAATCTGCATTCCGCGACTTCGCGAAATTTTTTGCTTGTTCGCGTTCTCAATATGCGTGTTCGCGAGATATTTCACCCCGAGCACGCAAACAGCGATCGCGAACAGGAAAAAAGTATCGCGAACAAGCAATTCCGCGTGTTCGCGGAATTTCTGCGTGTTCGCGGAGATTTTTTACCGTTTCGCGGAGATTTGCGTAACACGATTACGCAAATTCCGCCCACCCCTAGCTGCTGACTCAGCGTTACAGGCACGGACACGTTTGGAAGTCTCCTTGGGGTAAGGGATGCATCAGGGGTGTATTGGGTGTGGCAGTTGTTCACGATGTATGCACACTGCCCCTGTCGATGTTTGGTTCCTATGCAGCCATGTTGCATCACCATGGTACACATGACATGCAGCTGTGTACACCTGAATAGATGGTCAGACTTGTTGACAGTCATCAGTGATGGGATAGTGGATTGTGATGATGGCATCAATGTGTGTAACACTGCCCTCGGACACATACGGTTTGCATTGGCTTGACATGGTGTGGGACTTCAACATCAGCGGATCAATGGTGTATGGCAGTCTCTCCGTGAGCAACTGTGGGTGTTTAGCTGTTAGCCGACACTTGTGTGCCACTTCCATGGCTATCACGCATTTGTGCTGCAGAAGGGGGGTGCCTATGTTGGACCCACATGTTACTCCACATGAAGTGTTCATGTGTACTTCAAGTTGCCTCTGCAATCCCGAAGACATGACTAATAAAGGTGTCCCTATGCCTGCAAGATGCCTCTTCTCAGTCAATGCTGGTGTGTTGCCACGGTGCATCCAGCATGTCTGGCATGGTTTTCCGTGATAGTGGCTATGTGTCTATGTGTCGAGAAGCAGGATGCGAGCTGTGTGTGTGGGATGAGAGTGTGTATTGTGCATGATGTCCATGACTGTGTGGGTATTGTGACATGTGCCATCCCCATGCATCCAACGTTGGCCAGGCCCCCATTATCTGCATCCAGCGGACTCAAGCTTGCAGGACATGGTTCTGCCACCTGTCTACACATACCTGGGTGCCCCCCAGGACACTGGACAGGATCCCTGACCTCTGCGCATGACTGTTGCTGTACTCAATGTGTCTGTCAGCACGGTTGTGCTGCCGACCCCTCAGCTGGTTGGGCCCATCACGGGTGTGTATGGTGCTCCATGTCTGTCTTGCCTAATACACTGTGACCCGTGTGTCCTGTGCCAGACTCAGGCCCCAGGGTGTGGATGGTTGAAATCAAAAGAGAACTCAGGCATGTTTAGACTTTACAAGACACATGTAAGGTAATAATGCAACCAGCAGGCATCTTCTCTTCATGGTGTGACTTTTTATTTAAGTGGGGGGGGGGTATGACATGAGGGGCTTTCCGGGTGTTTGGAATCCAAAGTTCAGTAGGGGAGTTGGTGTCCTTGCCATTGGAAATCCTCAGAGTCCATGCCACAGTCTTTGTCAACATTGGTCAGACAGTGACCAGCAAGGCCATGTGGCAGAGAATGTCTTTTGATGCTGTGCTGCTGTTGCTCCAGTGGGCCAGGTGCCAGGCCAGGTGTCCTGGGAGATGGTGCTGTAGCGCCGACCCTCACGTTTCTTTTCTGTGGACGACCCGGCCTCCTGCGGGGACCCTCAGAAGCAGGCCGTGACGATGTTTGGGATGCTCCATCGGATGTTTCCTCCTCCTCCTGATCCCTCCCTGTGGGTGGTGATGTTCTACGCCTTCTGGCACAGGGAGGGTTGCCCATGTTGTCGGCCATCCGACGGAGTGTATTGTGAATTCCCCTGAACACCGTCACGAGCTCAGCCTGTCTGTCCTCCATCCTCCGTTGGTGTTGCAGTAGACAGGCATGTTGCTGGGCCTGCTGGGTCTTGATCTCATCGAGGGTCTCCTTCATCTCATTGAGGGTGGACACAACCTGGGCCATGCCCGTGGTGTCCTGCCGGTATGTGTCCAGGATGTTTCGGACATGGGAATATACCGGTTCCCCAGCCAACTGGTCAGGCTGGTGCCTCCGCCGTCCTCCACTCCCACCACCCCTGCCCACTTGCACCTGGCCTGCCTTGTGGGCACATCGGGTCTCCGGGACCCCTGAGGGGTGGCATTGGCGTTGTCGCCTGCCTCCTCCTGGGTGCCCGGGACACCGTGTCCCTCCTGGCCAGCCTGGCTGCTTTGTGGTGGTGAGGCAGGGATCCTGGGTGTCTCCTGGGATGTGGCAGGAGTGGGGGTGGTGGTTGGCCCCGTTGTACCTGACGCAGGTGCTGCAGGTCGTTGGACACCAGAGGGGCCAGGTTGGTCGGGGTCGTCCACAGAGTGGTGAGAGTCGTCGCTGCCGGTGGGATCGGCCTCCCGCAGAGCCGGGTCCTGTGAGTCTTCCCCCCCACGGGGGTTGAACCACGAGGTTGACCTGTTTGTGAGAGAGACAATGTTAATTTTGGTCCATGCAACATCCATGTTTCATCAGTTTCAAAGTTGGAACATTTCCTCTGGGAATTAGGATCTGTCTTGCATTCCACTCACAGTGCACTTGTGCATGGGTGTGTCCCTTGGGCACCACTTTGGCGCCTTTAACTATGTGTGGCACAGTCTTACTTGCTGCGTCAAGTGTGCCTGCAGTCAGCAGTGGAGTGGGCAGGTGTGGCGAGCCATGCATTGGCGCCTTCCGTGTTGCACTGTACGTGGGCACATGGAGTGGTTCCACACACTTATAAGATGCAGGTAGCTGTCGTGCTCGTGCACAGGTTGTGACATGGCCCTGTGTTTTGCCATGGAGGCGAGGGGGGGGCTGGCACTGGCCACCCTTGTCTACATGCACGCAGTCCACCTGCTGACGAGCAGACATTCCCACACACCACAAGGCTGATTTGCTCTCCCTGTGTCTCCCTCCCTCTGTGTCCCCCTCTCCCTCCCTCTGTGTCCCCCTCTCCCTCCCTCTGTGTGTCAGCCTCCTCCCTCTGTCCGTCTTCCTGTGTCTCCCTCCCTCTGTGTCCCCCTCTCCCTCCCTCTCTGTCCCCCTCTCCCTCCCTCTGTGTCCCCCTCTCCCTCCCTCTGTGTGTCAGCCTCCTCCCTCTGTCCGTCTTCCTGTGTCTCCCTCCCTCTGTGTCCCCCTCTCCCTCCCTCTCTGACCCCCTCTCCCTCCCTCTGTGTGTCAGCCTCCTCCCTCTGTCCGTCTTCCTGTGTCTCCCTCCCTCTGTGTCCCCCTCTCCCTCCCTCTCTGTCCCCCTCTCCCTCCCTCTGTGTCCCCCTCTCCCTCCCTCTGTGTGTCTGCCTCCTCCCTCTGTCCGTCTTCCTGTGTCTCCCTCCCTCTGTGTCCCCCTCTCCCTCCCTCTCTGTCCCCCTCTCCCTCCCTCTGTGTGTCAGCCTCCTCCCTCTGTCCGTCTTCCTGTGTCTCCCTCCCTGTGTCCCCCTCTCCCTCCCTCTGTGTGTCAGCCTCCTCCCTCTGTCCGTCTTCCTGTGTCTCCCTCCCTCTGTGTCCCCCTCTCCCTCCCTCTGTGTCCCCCTCTCCCTCCCTCTCTGTCCCCCTCTCCCTCCCTCTGTGTGTCAGCCTCCTCCCTCTGTCCGTCTTCCTGTGTCTCCCTCCCTCTGTGTCCCCCTCTCCCTCCCTCTCTGTCCCCCTCTCCCTCCCTCTGTGTGTCAGCCTCCTCCCTCTGTCCGTCTTCCTGTGTCTCCCTCCCTCTGTGTCCCCCTCTCCCTCCCTCTGTGTGTCAGCCTCCCCCCTCTGTCCGTCTTCCTGTGTCTCCCTCCCTCTGTGTCCCCCTCTCCCTCCCTCTGTGTCCCCCTCTCCCTCCCTCTCTGTCCCCCTCTCCCTCCCTCTGTGTGTCAGCCTCCTCCCTCTGTCTGTCTTCCTGTGTTTCCCTCCCTCTGTGTCCCCCTCTCCCTCCCTCTCTGTCCCCCTCTCCCTCCCTCTGTGTGTCAGCCTCCTCCCTCTGTCCATCCTTCTGTGTCTTCCTCCCTCTCTGTCCCCCTCTCCCTCCCTCTGTGTGTCAGCTTCTTCCCTCTGTCCGTCTTCCTGTGTCTCCCTCCCTCTGTGTCCCCCTCTCCCTCCCTCTGTGTCCCCCTCTCCCTCCCTCTGTGTGTCAGCCTCCTCCCTCTGTCCGTCTTCCTGTGTCTCCCTCCCTCTGTGTCCCCCTCTCCCTCCCTCTGTGTCCCCCTCTCCCTCCCTCTGTGTGTCAGCCTCCTCCCTCTGTCCGTCTTCCTGTGTCTCCCTCCCTCTGTGTCCCCCTCTCCCTCCCTCTCTGTCCCCCTCTCTCTCCCTCTGTGTGTCACCCTCTGTCACCTCAGCCCAGCTTCCTGGGCACACACTGTTAGCAGTTCTTTGAATGGCCCTTGGATTGTTGCTGTGAGTTTGTTTCTGATCTCCAGGCACCCATTGGGTGTAGTGTCTGTGTCTGCGCTGCTGCTGTGGTGGTGTGTGCTGCCACTCTTTCACAGTGTTGGCTGTTCATTAGCTGCTGTCATGTGCAAAAACGTGCCTTCACCGCCATTTGTGTTAATGCAAGGCGTCCGCCATTTGCTGGCAAGACTTTCCTGTGTGGGGACACACTGTTTGTCTGGCTGTGACCTAGGCCATATGGGCAGAGGGCATTGTTGTCTGCTTCTGAGTTGCACTATGTGATTTTTTGGGGCCCACCCTCCCGCCATCCGGGTTACCGTGTCATGTGTTGGTGTCTTCTGTGGCCTGTGACTTGACATTGTCCAGCTGGGTGCATGGGGCATGGTGGCGCCAGTGGCATGTGCGTGTTCATGGAGTGTGGTTGGGTCATGCGATAGCTTGGGGTGGTTGCGTGCCTGTTTGTGAGTTTGGTTGTGGATGACGTTACCCCCATGTGAGCTGCGTTGTTTGTGTACTCACCCGGGTCTCGGAGTCCTCCTAATCCCTCCACTGTCTCCACCGGCAGTATGGCCATCACCCTCTCCTCCCAGGGATGGTAGTGTACGGGTCTGCGGGACGGCCCTCCTCCAGTGACGTTGGCCTGGTTGTGTTCGTCCGTCATCTTGGCTCGGACCCTCCTCCGCAGATCGTACCACCTGGCTTGGCATTCCTGCTTGTTCCTTCTGGTGTCCGCAACAGCATTCACAGCATCGACGATGGTCTGCCACATGGCTGTTTTTTCTGACATGCTGGTCTGTCTGACCAATGTTCCAAAGAGGTGTGGCTCGACTCTGAGGATTTCATCGACAAGGACCTCCAACTCTCGGTTACTGAACTTTGGATTCTTGTTAGTGGGCATGGTGAGGGGTGTGGGTGTGGATGGTGGGGGGGGGGTGTGGATGGTTGTGGGTGTGTGTGTGTGGTTGTGCAGGTGTGTGTGTGAATGTGATGAGGGGGTGTTTGTGAAGGTGGTTGTGTGAAGGTGTGCAAGTGTAAGGTGTGGTAAAGCTTCTAGTTTGGTGCTGTAGGTTGTTTGTGGGGTCTGGCAGCAGTGAGTCTGTTGCAAAGGCTTATGGTTTGAGTGTGTGGGCCCTTTTTATTGGTCCATTGGTGGGTGTGGCTGTGTTTGAAGTTTGGGTGGGTGTGTTATAAGGAGTGGTGGTGTTTGGGCCCTCTGTTTGTTTTTGGCAGTTGCAGGTCAGTGAATGTGTTGTTTTAGTGGTTGTTGGACATGTTTAGTGGCTTTGTGCCATTCGAATGGTGTATTCTTGTGTTGTTTTGATTTGTCCTGGTTGTGTACGTGCGTTTTTAGCGTGTGTACGGGGTGTACATGGGCCATTTTGTTGTACAGTGCTGTCCTTGTGTGTGGCTTGGTACGACTCGTACATGCGGTTGTGATGTTGGGGCCTGGGGTGCGCTCCGTACTTAGGAGGTTGTGGTGGCGGTGCGACTCTGACGTACACGGGTGTACATACACGGGTGGGGGTACGACTCTAATGTACACGGGTGCACATACACGGGTGGGGGTACAACACGTACACGGGTGTACATACAGGGGGGGTACGACACGTACAGGGGTGTACATACACGGGCGGGGGTACGACACGTACAGGGGTGTACATACACGGGGGGTATGACACGTACAGGGGTGTACATACACGGGGGTACGACACATACAGGGGTGTACATACACGGGGGGTACGACATGTACAGGGGTGTACATACACGGGGGTACGACACGTACAGGGGTGTACATACACGGGGGTACGACACATACAGGGGTGTACATACACGGGGGGGTACGACACGTACAGGGGTGTACATACACGGGGGGTAGGACACGTACACGGGTGTACATACACGAGGGGGTACGACACATACATGGGTGTACATACAGGGGGGGTACGACACGTACAGGGGTGCACATACACGGGTGGGGGTACGACACGTACAGGGGTGTACATACACGGGGGTACGACACGTACAGGGGTGTACATACACGGGGGTACGACACGTACAGGGGTGTACATACACGGGGGTTACAACACATACAGGGGTGTACATACACGGGTGGGGGTACGACACGTACAGGGGTGTACATACACGGGGGTACGACACGTACAGGGGTGTACATACACGGGGGGTAGGACACGTACACGGGTGTACATACACGGGGGTACGACACGTACAGGGGTGTACATACACGGGGGTACGACACATACAGGGGTGTACATACACGGGGGGTAGGACACGTACACGGGTGTACATACACGGGGGTACGACACGTACAGGGGTGTACATACAGGGGGGGTACGACACGTACAGGGGTGTACATACACGGGGGTACGACACGTACAGGGGTGTACATACATGGGGGTAGGACACGTACACTGGTGTACATACACGAGGGGGTACGACACGTACATGGGTGTACATACAGGGGGGGTATGACACGTACAGGGGTGCACATACACGGGTGGGGGTACGACACGTACAGGGGTGTACATACACGGGGGGGTACGACAAGTACACAGGTGTACTTACAGGGGGGGTACGACACGTACAGGGGTGTACATACACGGGGGTAGGACACGTACACGGGTGTACATACACGGGGGTACGACACGTACAGGGGTGTACATACACGGGGGTACGACTCGAACGTATGGGGGCTGGGGGGAGTGTTGGGCGCGTATGCGGGCACATGTCTCCATGGTTGCTATGGGAGTTCGGTGCGGACGGTGTTTTTTCCATACTGTTGTAACATCGGACGCACTGGATGGATCGTGATTCCTCGGTCGGACTTCACTTTTCACATTTGTACGGTAAATCGTCCGAGGACGTGTCGGACACATTTTCCGACCCGAGGACGTGTGGGGAATAATTCCCAATGCGATTCGTATGGTCTTTTTCCCATGCGAATCGTAATTGGCAGTTTGTACGGCACTTGTACGATTCGTACGGTAAAAAGACCGGATACGAGTCGTACGGGGAATTTTTTTACCGGATCGTGATCGGCACCAGTATCTCTACATATCATACCTCCTGTTAGACCTGGCACCATTGGCGTGGGTCACCCTTCCATTTTTGTCTGTGCCTCAATGTGTTTTTGTGTTGGTGTTGGCTGCTCAGGGCACTGTGCCACTGCCATCCAGTGCCACAGTGCAAGTGCTCCCTATGGTAAAATGTATCATGTGAATTGACTTCCACGTTTGGCATATTTGGTTTACTATCAGTCCCTAGCAGAGTGCACCAGGGGTGCCCAGGGCTTGTATATCCAAATGCTGCTAGTGGGCTTGCAGCACTGATTGTGCCACCCACCGAAGCAGCAGGGTAAAATGTGTCTAGGATCTGCCCCTGCAGAACCTGCGCGCGGTCTGGTACCGTCGCGCTGACTGAGCAAGTGTCCCCACTTGCCAGTCCCTAAACCTTCCCTTAACTACATGTTAGTCACCCCTCTGGTAGGCCCAAGCGCAGGGTGCATTGTAGGCATAAGGTAGGACATGCCCTGATGTGTGTGGCATGTCTTAATAGTGAATTACAGCCATTTTCGTTTTTCACTATTGAAGGCTACCTGCTCTCCGTAGGCCAGAATGGGCTGCTGGGATCGCTACACGCTGTGACCCCAGTGGACTCAGAGAGCATGGTAGAAAGTCATGTTTAGTATGCCTGAACTCGGGATAATAAAATACATCTTTTAGTAAAGGTTATTTTAATATCCTGGGTTTGCAAATGCTACTTTTAGAAAGTTAGCCTTTGCGTGCCTGACCATCTCAGTCCACCTCTGCTGTGGGTGTGGGTTCTGGCTAGCAACAGTACAGGAGCAGGGCTGGGGGATTCCAGGAGACAGGTTGGCTGCCAGGTGGTGGGTAGAGAGATCGCACCAGGATGGGTGGGAGGAGTACACCCTGACTCTTGAATAGACCTGTGCTCTGCCACCACAAAGCTGGCTCCGCCCCCTGTGGAGCGGCTGATGTCTCTGCCCTGCTGCTGAAAGGAAAGAGCAGAGTCACCAAAACAAAGTACTCCAGAACTGGACTGAATCCCTGTATAAAAGTAGGAGCCTGGCTCCTAAGAAATCAGATCCAGATTGAACCACGAAGGAACTCTTCCCGACTAGAAGGACCTGGAAGAAGCTGAAGGAGGAGTAACTTTCCCTGACCTAAGGGATTGGCCTGCAGTAGGTGCCTTGCTGAGGAAGGAGAGGAAAAAGGCTAAAAGAGACTTTTGCACTTTGTTCTTCAACTATCTCCAAGGGCTTGGAAGAAGAGCTTGCCCCCTGAACTGAACCCAAGGACCAGTGGGTTCACCGTGTCTCCGCTCGTCTGAGAACTCGAGCCGTGTGCTTTCTCCCGCCGGAGTGCTCTGCGCACCTTGCCACCCCTCCTAGGGCCGTGACACCCAGAAGCCTGGCCGCCTCCCCTCGCCGAGAGCCCCGCTCTACCTGAGTCGCTCTGGACCCATCGAGTCTGGCCGTCCCGCTTCCCTGTCACCTGCCTGCTACTGGAGCGCGCTTGGTGCCCTCTCGCCCTCCCGCCGGATTTCTAGTTGGGAAGTGAAATCAAGCCTCGGACGGCCGCCCGTACGTCGTAACGTATCTGGCCGCCCCGCTTCACCTCCCAGCCTGAGTCTGACCGTGCCGCCCTCCGCCGTGACCTCCCGCACAGTCTGTGTCGGAGGCCCTGGGCCGCACCTGTCTACTGAGAGCCGCCCGCTGAATTCTTGATCCGGAGACCCGCGAGGTGCAGAACCTGCATCTCCCCCGAAGACTCTTCCAAGCACATCGCACGTTCCCAGGTACAGTGAACTCTCTATCGGACTCGGGGTCCGCAACGTTCTGATTTCCCCGTATCACTGTACCCCGGGTGCACTGCGCATCATCGTGACTGGACTGACTCAACCGAGCCCTGTGAAGCGCTCGTGATCGAATAAGTTACCAAAGAAAAGAACAGTGCCTAATTATCATCTTGTGGCTTCCATTTCGCAACCGTTATTGATGGTCTTGTACATGCCTGCGTAACAAAGAATCTTTTATATAAAGCATCCGTATTTTTGATACAACTTACGCCTGGTGTCCATTTGTGGGGGATCGTTGTGATTTACTGTGTGTGATCATAAATGCTTAACTGATTAGCGCCCTGAAGTTTAGCCCTGACTGCTCGCGCCACACTACCTATAGGGTGAGCAGGGGTTGTTCTGAAGGGGTAATTCTCTCGCCCTGAATAGAAGAAGGGACCACTGCTTGTCACAAGTACCTACCTGTGCCAACCAGAGGTTCCCCATTCTAACACCTCCTAAATGTTAGTAGCTAATTATCTGCTGTAAAAACTGTGTTAGACAAACTTCATACCTGCACCAAGGCTTGGTACAACCCCGACTTGCAGAGCCCACAGATAGTGCTGGTTGCACCTGGAGAATATGCAAATGTACTCGGAGAAACATATTACAGAATGATGCTTGGTACTCTCTCCTGCAGCTGAATGGATAATGGTTCGGTACTCTGTCTCCAGACAAAGTATTATGCACTTTTGTATTTATTGTCAAAGAAAAGAAAGAAGTGTATGAGAAGGTGTTTTCCTGCTTATGGTGTGAGGGAAAACAAGCGTTTGAATTCTAGGTGAAAATGAATTCACTCGTGGAGTTCACTGACCATTACATTTGTCTTATATGCCCTAATAAAAGGAATTAAGTACACCATACATATACACACTCACAATATTTAAATTAAATTATTAGTAAGCTGCAATTATGACTTTACTTTTGTATTCCACATGATTTTACAACTATATTTGCTGCAAAACGATGACGCCAAATCCTACACTGTGGTGATCTTGTGCACTTTTCACTTGTTCTACTTTTTTCAAAAAGCAGCTACTTGCATTTACCTGAGCATGGTGCTGTATTTCGGACTTGTGGAGCAAGGAAGAACAGCTCGAGCTAGGGAAATTGTGCCCCTGCATCTAGTTACTTTAGTACAGCTTACCGACATTTTCATTGGCACAACTGTACAATAGATAGAAATAGCCATAGTTTTTCTGGTGGGCATATACCAGTAATTTGCCAAACTAGTTTTGTACTCACTACCTATAATTCTAACTGCTTTGGGCCACCAGGCTTTTCCTGCATCATACATAAAGCTACCCTGGCCTGCAGCTCAGAAAGTGGGTGTGAGATGTAGGGACAGGGCTGTTCTAATTCAAAATGTTGCAAGAACCTCTGGTGTGCAATAAGGATAATTCCAGAAGGGGTTGTAAGGTTCTGAATGTCTCTCAATGGCAGAGTACTCTTGACGGTTTGAGAGAGCATGGAAGAGTTTTTACGCAAAAGACAAGCTACTCTTTCAAAAAGGCTCATACCATTACACTTGTGTTGGTGTCTTTAATGCCCTACTGTTGTATCCATGGTATTGTTGTAGGTTCGAGACCCCTTGCTTGTTGGGCTCATGGTCCATCTCGCATGGAATGCGCAAAGAGAATGGTGTGAGGCATTCCATGAGAGACAGTTGTGGAGCCGGCGGAGGTGAGGAGGTGATGCTGGTCTTCATGATAACGGTTAAATTACATTGGGGGATATTCTCAAGAACGTGTGATAACTTCCGCAAAAGTAGCTTAACGCAACTCTGCACATCGCAGTAAAATAACACAGTGTTAAAGTGGTATTCTCAACACGGCGGCACCATGCGATAGATCCAATACAACATGTCAAATGAATGCGTTAAAATCAAAGTGATGCCGCAAAAATACGAAACATCAACAAGAAAAAAGTGACGATGACGCAAATCGCGATACAAAAATCAGAGAAAATCAGCCACAGACCTGCAATCCCCACGCGACATGCGGGAAAATGCACTATAAACGTTGGGGAACAAACATACAGAAGCCAAACAGCAGCGAAGCACAATAGAGTCAGCCGGAGCAGGTGCAAAGGACAACCAGGACCCCACAAGCCTCACGGAGGACCAGCCTGGGACCTCGGGGTCAGGGAAGGGCAAGGAGAAGAAGAGTAGAAAGAAGCGGTTCAGTCCACAGGAAAACAGGATCCTGATAATGGAGGTGATAGAACACCATCAACTACTGTTCGTCACCTCCACTGTGTCACTGCCAACTAAAAATGGAGTATGGCAGACCATCGTGGACAAGGTGAATTCAGTCGGAGTGCTGAAGAGGACAATGGAAGACGTCAAGAGACGCTGGAATGATGTCAAGCGCAAAACCAAGCAGAAACTCAACCAGAAGGCAGCAATGCAGACTGGAGGTGGGAGCCCAGCGCCACAGGAGGAGCTGGACGAGATGAAGGAAATGGTGTCCACAGTCATCAGTGGGGAGACGGTGGCAGGAGTTGGGGGCCCGGACACTGCTCAACATGACCAGACACAACAACAACAGGGTGAGTAACGACCAGGGACTGGTGGGACAAGGGGAGATGGGCACAATGGCACACATGCACAAGTAAGCATAGCACAGCTGCAGACAAACCATGCCCCAGACCCCTAACTCCCACCAAGAGACCAATGCACCTAAGTGTGCAACATCTCAGCACTGTATAAGCACAGAAGTCAGAGGCACACCCCATGTAAGGGATAAGGGGCAGCCAAATCAGAGCTGCAGGAGCGACTCCCCCAAAATGCGGCACACACACATCACATGCAGAGCACATCAACATTGACAACGATGTGGCACAATCCGCAACATGTCCACACCAGAACAGAGGACACAGCTGGTGCTGCTTGTGTGCAGAAACTGGCCAATCACATATGGCATCGCAGGGAAATGTGAGTTGACAATGTACAAGTACAAACACACATCCGTGATGTAGTCAAAATGTCAACTGTCCGGCATCAAATAGCCAGCTCCTCCCGAACAGTCACAATGTACACTGTCATACAGTCTGAATGTAAACATGTACAATGCATCAACATACATGTGAACACAATGTTAAACTGCATCTCCCCTTCACATTGCAGAGGGAAATTCAACACCTCCTGCAGAGCAGTCCCAACCTCTCTTCTCGGATGATGAAGAGGACCACCACACATTCGACTCTAATGCCCTCCGACAGCTCATGTGGAGCCTCCGCGGCCCACTTCCAGGAGCAGGGCAGCCTTGCTGCTACAAGGAGAATCTCCCCCTTGCACAGAACACACAGCAGGCAGCACCCACCACAACGGCTGCCTCCTAGGACCCCCACGATGAACACATGGCCTTCCAACGCCATGTGTTGGGGTGCCAGGAGAAGCTGGCTGAACAGGTGCAGGTGGGGTTCGACCACATGGCAGACAAACTAGACACTATCCGTTGGTGCCTTAGTCCCATCAGGGACCACTCACCAGAGTCCTGATTCTACGCCAAGAACGACTGTCTAGTCAGATTGGCTCCAGCGATCTCGCTTGGCAGTTGGGACTCATGCGGAGGCTCATGGAGAACATTGAGTGGACGCATGCGGAAAGAGCAGCTGCCACGGCTGCACACCAATGAGAGGTATCTGGGTCCCTCAATGCCATAAAGACCCTCCTCATGGCATTGCTGCCACAAGACCTGGCGCTGATGCATGCTGCTGCTACCACTCCATCCACATCTCCAGCTCCTGATGTGTCAGTGCCGCACAGTGCGGCGGACATTCCTCCTCCAGCCCCTGAGGTGTCACTGCCACACAGTGCTGGAGACCGAACACCATCACCCACATGTGAGGCACCTGAAACAGCAGAGGACGAAGATGTGGATGAATCTGCCCTCATGGTCAGAAGGAAGCGGAAGCATTCATCTCTGCCATATGGCCTGTTTCTGCTTGGTTCTGCCCTCTCCATCATCACCTTCCACTGTCCCCCAATGCACTCTGTGACACCCACCTTGGACCTCGACATGGACTGCCATATTCTGTTTGGTCACCAATGACACAGCTATCAGACTGTGGACTGAACTCCTCCTCTACTGATGTACTTGTCATTCCCTGAAGGACTCTGGTTGGCCCTCCACGGGCTAACAATGTAAAGTGGGGTTTGCATGGCCCTGTACTGCTCCAGCTGCAACACTCCACTGAATGTGCATAAACAATCATTTTCACACTGAGGTGTCATGTCTATGATCTTGCAAGTGTGGCGGTATGGATGAACGTATGGTCAATGATTTCCCCTTATGTCTATGTTGCTCATGTTGTGGGACTTGAGTCACAGGGTGACACATTGCTGAATGCTTGGTGGGTGGTGCCAACACTAGAACAGAGACACACGCACTAGTTACTTCCTTGTCCAGCCCAGAATGGAACCACACCAAGAGCCCAGGGGTCATTGTCCACACCCTTAAGCTGGACTGGCATATGCCAGGCCAGCCCACTCCGCTTACACTCACGGGGGGGGGACAACACTACATGTCCCAGGTCTACCCTGTAGGGATCTGCTGCTCACAGGTCTAGTTGCCAGCATAGGGTCTAGCCATGTAACAAAAGTGACTGTGAATTGGTAACACTCCCTCAAAGAAATTTCAGAGAGTGAATTAGGTAAACGAAGATCCCTTGATTAATACTCATGAAATCATCCAAGGGCAGATCCCTTTATAGGACGTAATTACGTCCTATAAAGGGATCTGCCCTTGGATGATTCAATGAGTATTAATCAAGGGATCTTTGCTTACCTAGTTCACTCTCTGAAATTTCTTTGAGGGAGTGTTACCAATTCACAGTCACTTTTGTTACATGGCTAGATTCTAGGATTTCTATATATTTGGTATTAGTTATTTGGGGAATAATACTTAGTGGTCTTTAAAACTTTTCCCTTGGACCCTCCTTTTTGAACTGCATTGTTTTTCACTAGTTGTCAGCATGCCACAGCCACTCCCTCATGGCTGGTTTACACCCACACCACACCCATCCAGCAGAGCCGTCAGAGGACATGTGACCCTGCCAATAAAAAGGGCCTGACGCAAGTGCTGGACGCCTTTTCCACTCTGCAACTGGGTGTCTCCGTGTGGTTCTCATTTATGCATGAGGGCCTAGGGCCCTGCCACACCACATTGCAGAGTGCAGGGGGGGACATGATGGCGTCCGCACCACGAGACTCAATCATAAAGGGTCCATGGCTTGCGGTGCACAGACTTGGTGGCACCGGATACACTGCGGCAGGCACACCGCCACAGGATGGTGTCTTTCGGTGCACTGAGGTAGGGGGACCTTAAGTGCTGAGCGGGTGTGCAGCCTGTGATGATGTGCCATCCAGGCGGTCCAGAATGGTGGCATTATTGTGAGCCCTGCTGGACCGCAGTGTAGGCCTGAGCCAGCGGGCAGTGTCGGCCTACCACCACGTGGCGTCAACTCACGGTTCACAGAGTTAGTGGCACCTCTAGGGCTGAGTGGGTGCGCAGCCTACGATGAGGCCGGGTGCACTGATATGTTCTCTGCCATAGTGAAATCAAGACCTAGAATCAAGTGTGTGACCTGGGGGCCCGCGGTGAAGGGCTGCATGAAGTGGAGGGTTCCATGGTCACAGGCCCTGGGCTTGGGGCTCCCACCGGCCCGTGGTGGGCCCTCTTGGAGACACGCCGGTGGTGGAAGGGGAGCACGGAGGCCTGGTTGCGCAGGGGTGGTCAATCTCAGCTGGGCAGCAGGAGGGGCTGGGGTGCAGCAGCCTATGTGCGCAGGGGCAGGCAAGCGATGATGGTGTGTGCTACTGTATGGACTCTGCCATTCATGTCTCTGGCAACTGTTTCAGATGAGGGACCTGGAGGACTGCAGCATGTACCGGCATGTGTTTGGAGACACACAGGTGGCTGCAGGCGAGCAGTGAGTCCTGAGTCTGCAGTGTCAGCTCTCTCTCTCCCTCTCTTTCACTCTCTTTCTCTCTCCCTGTCTTTCTCTCTCTTTCTCTATCTTTCTCTCTCCCACTCTCCCCCTCTCTCTTTCTCTCTTTCACTCTCTCCATACTTTGATGGGCGCATGACACACTTTCTTGACTGTATTTCTGTCTTGCAGGCTGTGACTTACAGAATGCCCAGAGAAGACCCGCCGTGCCTCTTCAAGATTGTTTTATTTTAAATCTGTAATAAATGTTTTATTTGGATTACATGATAGGAATGTATGATCTCCATTTTTCTGACCACACCTTTATGTTAGGTGTTGTGAATGTGCGACTTCAGGCGATTTGTTTGGTTCATGGTTTTGTGGGGTTGATGTGCATTCTCTTTGTCCAAAGGGAGGGAGAGGGTGGGTGGTGGGGTCCGGGGCGGTGGATGTTGTTGCCCTATTGGGACTCCGGGCTGCATGTTTAGCTCGGTGGCATCTGTGGTTCTTCATGTTTGGCTATGGGCTGTGCGCCCTTGGCTGCTGCCGGTTGTCGTCCGACTTTATAGCAGGTCAGAGCAGGTGTTAAATCCTGCTGCTAAAGCACCTTATCGCCTGTTTTGTGATCTTATCGCCAATCTGGCTGATTGTTGAGAATGTTGTGGAGTGGTGTTGTCGTGGCTTTTTGCTTGGGAACGCCTACTCTGCATCTCATTAGCGATAGTTGCCGGGGTCATCCGTGGCGATGTTTTTTGAGGATGCTATCGCCGGAAAACTGGTGATATCGGCCGTTAGTACCAGCTTGTGAATGGGGCGATATATTTATCGCAACTTTGGCTGCGATAAAGTGCCAATAACTCAGCGATAGGTCCTTTTGAAAATGCCTCATTGTCCTTCACTCATTGTTTCATGTCTTGTCAGTAGAACCCAGCATGATTACTGGCAACGTGATGGTGGTGTGAAGCCCCGGCCATTCCTGCAACGTGCCAATATGCTCATCATGAATCCGACAACCTTGTGGGCAGTTTGTTTGGAGCCGTATCTGGGAGAGGTGTCGCTGGGGGTGACACTTGGGCTGTGAATAATGAGTGTGCTTTCAGGAGAGCGTATTCGGCAGGGGAGGCCTACTGGTGGCGCATGTACAGGTGCGAGAGGAAGCTGCCTAGCACGTGACAGTACCGTAGGGAGGTACACACGTCAGGCAGACAGTCAGGAGCAGCTCCGTGGGCACGTTTGAAAAACATGCTTTATGTTGAGTGGCCATTTTGGATGTCCCTCCCTCATTACAATGTTAAACACAGCATTTGTGACCCCATATTGAAGACTGGGCTAGTCTTCACATTTCTTCTGGCCGTTCTTGGAGTAGTGCTTATTCGGTGATAAGCACACCCTGTAATGATGTATTTAAAGTGAAGTGGGTCAGAAGAAGTACTATCCACTTGAAGAGGCTATTTTAGGGCCTGCAATTTCGTTGGCAGACACACCAGTATTTATTGTTCAAAGTACAGTTAAGTGTTTAAATGAGCAGTCAGCGACTACGGAGTCAGGTACCCCCATATTAATTGTTCATTTTCATTTAGAGGCAGACGTAATCTGTTACTGGCACATCTACACTTATTTTTGAACATTTCGTATCTAGTTGACTGATATATACTATACTAACTGGTGCTATTCTGATCTGTTGTTCATCAGTGATATATTCCGGTACTTTTGTTGTTATT
Source organism: Triturus cristatus (assembly GCF_964204655.1). Lineage (NCBI taxonomy): Eukaryota > Metazoa > Chordata > Amphibia > Caudata > Salamandridae > Triturus > Triturus cristatus. The sequence continues at coordinate 762,125,722 of NC_140587.1, forward strand.
TTGGGCACTGGCTTTGGTGAATGAGGGCATTTAAGTGTCAGACTAATCAAAGCATTCAAACGACCATACGTCTAGTGTGTTGTCGATTTAATCAGCAGGTACTATGGACTCACAAGAATTTATTGCAAAACCTCAGCCATTTTTACACAGTCTTCTGGCAAACCTGGTGCAAAGTGACGTATGTGGTTTCGAAACTTTGGGAACTACCTGTTTGCCATTGATGCCAAGACATTTCATCTAGAAAGAAAGAAGGGACTTTTATGAAGTTGTTTAATAACTGCTGCTCAAAAAATCTTTTGGTAACTTGCATGAGAGGGAACCGCCTGAGGAAAAGTCATAGGATCTTTTTCGTGAGGCTGTTGCTAGATTGGATGCACAGTTTGGGGAGCAACCCAAAGTAATTATTGAGAGGTTCACGTTTTTCCCATGGAAGCTGAATAGTGATTAATCGATTGATGAGTTCATTGTGAATCTCAGGATTTTAGCGGCATCTTGTGACTTTGTTGGCAGCATGGATACTTATCTTCATGATCAACTTGTGTTGGGTTGGTTTAGTAAAAAGATTCAGGAAAGTCTCTAGTGCAAGTGCAATCCCTCTTTTACGCAGCTAGTTGAGACTGCTAGAGGTATTGAGAGATCAATGGTGTTGTCAATAATACTTTCATCAGGTACTAGTAGAAGTTTATGTTGGAGGTGTGCGCCTTGAGGTGATAAAGGAGAGTGACAGTAATGTTCGAGACAGTTCCAAGACAGGTCACTGTTTTAGTTGTGGCTAACATTCACATTTTGTGAATGCTCCCAATTGTCCAGCTGTAGAACGCAAATGTTTATAATGTGGCAAAGTAGGCCACTTTGCCAAGTTTTGCAGGTCAAAGGATGGTCGGAACATCCTTGGAAGTAAAAAGAAGTATAATAAAAGTATGAGTGTTTCTGATATAAAGGTTGAGGAGGAGGAAGACGATTTGGGTGGATGTCTTAAAAACTTCAAGAACATCATTCTCATGATCGCTGCTGATGGTAAAAACATGGTCAGGGACCTTTTTGCAGCATTATTTATTTATTTATTTTTATTGTTTATATAGCGCAAACTAGACCCCGTGGGGTATCAGAGCGCTTCACATTACAACCATATATACACAGTTTCTATTGTACATTTCGCACAAAAGCATTTACTGATTCATAAATCATATCATTAACTTTATTCAGCGACGAAGACTCATGCACATTCATAGAATGCAAGTCTATTGGATCACATATTGCAAATTAGTTTGTTGACATCATTGACTATAAACCCCTAAAAAATATTGGGTGGGATGGGACCTTGGTATGAGATGTTCATGGGTGGTTCAAGCGCGGAGTATATAGGTGAGGGTGCGAGATTAAATGGAAAAGGTTACGGGAGGAGTTTGCTCATTAGAAATATCTTGGTTTCTTTCTTGAATCTTACGGCGTTTGGTAATCTTCTGATGCTTGGAGGTAGCGAGTTTCAGATTGCCACAACAAAGAATGCTCTGTCATATCTTTTTTTCTTCTGGAACATTAGTGGCTTCAGTAGTAGATCTCTGGTGCTCCTGAAAGATCTGATACCCATGTAAATCACCAGTTTCTGAGCTAGATACCTTGGTGTATTGAGGTGTAACACTTTGTGTGTGATACATGCTATTTTGAGTTCAATTTTTACTTAGTATGGTAGCCAGTTCAGGGCCTTCAGGTGAGGAGAGATGTGGTTGAATTTGTTTGACCCTGTTATGTTATATTTCATATCGGTGCCCTACTATAGGTCCTTGGAACATCGTACACTTTTCCTACATCAGCTCCCATTATTTGAACGAGCCTTATAAGGACATAACTCCAAATAAGGACAGAATGCCTTCTAGGGACATCACACCTTAAAAGGACTATAGCCTTTTATGTACTAAACCTTTCACCTAGTTCCATGCCAAGGGTGGGTTTGTCCCAATCGATATTTTTAAGACGTCCTTAGCACATATGAATAATTGATGAGTACACTCTCCAAGAGGTATACTTCACCTCTCCCATCGATGCACAAAGTTTAATCCTTAACGTCATCCTCATACTGAACAATGGGTAACACACGTACATAGACTGTATAAATACAGCACCTCTTGCTATCAGAAGGCAGGAGGGACCCGAGACTTCAAGGCCGACACACTGACCAGAGACGCTGCGGCTCCAACATGACATCGCTCTAGCTGACAGTGGTCTGACTATCCCTTGCGGGGTGTCCAGCTCAAGTCCAGGGCGAAGTTCCACATTCTCACTATCCAGGTATGGGGGTTTGACTCAATCCTAGCGGGATTCTTGGCTCTTTGATTCTAGAATATTAGGCTTTTAGGCTCAGTAGCTTTTTCACACCTACTTACATGCTAGGTACACTGAGGTACATATAGTCAGGCATCTTAGGAGTACACACTTTATTTTTATAAATGCATTTCATATTAATGTATATGTTCGTGACTATTGCAAAATGGTAGAACAGTACTATTCCTTTTTATTCATTGTTCTGCTGGTTCTATATCTCTGCTACTGTGTTACAGTTGTGACAGTGCATTTATTCTACATGAGAAGAACTACAGTACAATAAATTCTTATTGTAAAAACGCTCAACTGTTTCTTCTATGTATCTCTCTGAGAGCAAAACAAGCAAGCACGAGGGACTGGGTGAAAGGTAAAATATTGTTTCCATGAGTATGAGATTATTGTGTTCTGAGGTTGCAAACACTAATCTCTCTGATAACAGGAGATTCTATTAGCACTACCAGCTAGCTAATGCAAAAACAGGCTAACATATTTGGTGGAGGTGTACAGAGTCAGTCTGCCACCAGGCCCACACTGTATGTTATCCGCAAATGCGTAGGTCCTGCATAAAGGGTACTATTGAAACTACACTACAGTTATAAACCTTGTTACTGCGTTTAGGCAGGCTTTTAGAGGAGCAGTTGTAATCTTGGGAAGCCCAGAGAGTGTAGTGCACCCATATTTAATCCTCGAGATTACTAATACCTGGACTGCCATTTTGATGTCTGCGGTTCCATGAATGATCTCAATTTCCTAATATAATTTAAGTAAAAATGGGCATTCTTAGCTAACAAGTTGATGTGGGCTTACATATTCAGTAGTAATTCCTAGTGATTTGATTGAATCCACCATATGTGGGGTGCAGTTAAGTGCGTTGATAGAGCAGGTCCATTCTTTTACAGCGGTCAAATTGTTTGTGGGGGATATAAGGAGGAATTCTGATCTTGGCATGTTTAGTTCGAGCTGATTTCTGGTTAACCATAGCATTGTTGCCTTTAATGCTTCGTTCACTGACTTGATCTCCTCCAAAGATGAAACCTTCATGTAAATCTGAGTGTCATCAACGTACATGTGGAAAGAGATGTTGGCAAGGCGCAGTATCTCTGTAAGTGGTTCCATGTAAAGGTTGAAAAGTGACTGGCATTGGTGCAGTTTTATGTCATGAAGAGAGAGCGTTGAGCCTTGTGGAACTCCGATCTGATTGGGGTAAGAAGCTGATAGGTTATGATTCACCAGTAATCTCTGTGTTCAGTTCCTCAGAAGGACTCGAACCATTCTAGAACTTTCCCTGAAAGGCCAATCCTGGTTTCCAGACGATCGAGCAACAGCTTGTGGTTGACTTTCGAATGCCGATGATAGGTCAAGAAGGATTAATAGGCATATTTTGTTCTGGCCGAGGGCAAGTATTGCATCATCTACTATATGTAGTATTGCCATTTCACCACTATGATTAGGTCTAAATCCCGATTTTATTAGCAACTATATGTAGTATTGCCGCTTCAGAACTATGATTAGGTCTAAATCCCGTTTTTATCAGCATTAGCATTGGTATGGTAAAGTTAGCAGTTAGGACCGATTCTGGCTCACCCATAACTATATTGGATCAGTCTACATTCGCAGATGAGCAGAGGGATGTGGAGTTAAAGGAGTGTGATATTTCACATAAAGTTTTTGGTGGGTTTGAGATTAAAATGTTGGGTTGTTGTGAGGATGTGGTGTCATTTGAAGGTAGGAAGATTGTAACTAAGGTATATGTGGCAGTTGGTGGTAAAGATGTCTTTGGGTGGATGGACCAAGCCAGACTAGGTATTAGTTTAAAACCGGAAGCTGTTGTTACTGTGTAATTGGATCCAAAGTGGGTGGAGGAGGAGTTACAACAGTCCAAGTTGGTCAACTCTAAACTGTCTATTATGAAAATTGACTGTGTGTATGGAGAGGATATTAATGTGTTACTTAAAGAGTACAGTGCTGTGTTTAAGGATGAAGTTGGCTGTGTCAAGGGGTTCCCACATGACATTTAGTTAAAGGGAAAGGTTATACCTACTCTGCACAAGGTCAGAAGTCAGCCTTTAAGTGTGATCTGAAGGGGATGTTGGCTAAAATGTGTTTAGAAGACATTATTGCTCCAGGGGAGTACTCAGAGTGGGGTTCAAGTATTGTTATCACTCATAAAACAATGGGGAGATTAGGTTGTGTGCTGTTCTCCGCTCACTTAACAGAAACCTTTTTGTGAGTGTCAGTCCCTTTCCAAGATTCAGGAGAACTTGGTGCAAATAGGTGATGCATGTATTTTTAGCACAATTGATTTGAAGGCCGCATATCAACAAATTAGACTAACAGACAAATCCCAGTTATTAATCACTTTCATTACTCTGTCTGGAGCATTCAAATATTTGAGATTACCATTTGGCTTGGCATCAGCTGCTTGCTTCTTGTAAGAGACTTATGGAAGGTGGCTTGTTTAAAGATGTGACGGGTGTGATGACATATAAGGATGATATACTCATTTTTCCTTCCACTTTAGCTCAGAATGATGATATCCTATGCCAGGCTTTGAGTATTCTTTCGGATTGAAGAATGACTGTACACACAGATAAATGTAGATTTAGAGTGATGGAGAGCAAATATTTAGGTCACTTCATCTTGAAGAGAGGCATTGAGCCCAAAGAAGATTTATTGATGGCAATTAAGGATGCCCCAATTCCAAATAGATAAAGACAGCTTACGTTCCTTCATTGGTTTAAGTGAGTGCTATGCAAGATTTGTCTGTGAATTTGGTGTGGTGTCAGAATGGTTAAAACAGTTGTTGAGGAAAAAGGAGAAGTTTTACTGGACTGAGATACAAACCAAGGTGTTTGAGGAGGTGATGCATTTAATTTTACAGTGTGATTCTTTTAAACAATTTGTACATGTTAGAGTTTGTGAAATTACAGTGGATGCCAGTGCTACTGGCATTGGTGCAGTTTTATGTCAGAGAATTTAATGGAAAGAACAATTGCTTTTGTATACCCTACCCTGAATGGTGCTGAGTTGAAGTACACTACTATAGAGGGGGAGACTTTTGCTTGCATATGGGCTGTAAGCAAATTCAAGACATATTTGTGGGGACAGAGGTTTAGGATCTTTACCAATCATAAACCATTACTGTATCTTATAGGGGACAAAGGTGTTTGTAAATCATCTTCCAGACTAGTCAGGCTAATCATTTCTTTACAAGAATTTGGCTTTGAGATTCTTCATGTTCCAGGGAGTTTGAATGTCCAGGCTGATTACTTGTTGCTGTTGCCTGTACAATGTTGAGAAGAATGTGATGATGTGTGTGGTTGCAGCAATTGATGTGGTGGAGAGTTGTAATTTTGCGATTTAGGCTGAGGAGTGAGGCAATGAGGGTATCACAGATGTGCAGTATCAGAAACTGATCAGACACAGCAATAGTGGAGGTGTTAGAGTGTCAACATCAAAAAATGTTATCATGTGTTGCCTGAGTTAAGCATGGAGTCAGGCATTGTGTTGGAAGGTTGTTTATTTGTTCCACCTGAAACTTTAAGAGGAAGACTTATCACAATTGCCCATGAAGGTCAACTTGGAATCACTTATGAAAAGAAGATTCTGCTTAACCATTATTGGTAGACTGGTGTGGACATTATGGTGGATAACTACTTATGAGTTTGTCAAGAGTGCCTTTTTTAGCAGATTAGAGTTGTCATGTGAGTAAAACCATGTTGATCATTGTGGAGATGCAAGAGCAACCTCGGGTTAAAGTGGCAATTGATTTATTTGGGCCTTTTTATTGTTTACCTTTTGACCAGAGGTATTTCATAGTCATAATTGATTATTTTTCCAAATAGATTCATTATAAGGCTGTGGCGGGAATTACTATTGAGTCGATAATTGAATTTTTGAAGGCTGCTTTTTCTTTGGAGGGTGCTGCAAAGGTGTTAGTGTAGAATAACAGCACACACTTGGTTTCGACAAAAATGTGCACTTTTCTAAAACAAAATTCATTAAACCTTTCTTAGTGGCTCTATATTCCCCACTTTCAAATGTTTTGGTAGAAAGGGCTAATAGGCTGATTAAAGGATGTGTCCAAACTGCTATCTCATCCAGTTTAGATGTAACTGAGTATTTGAGGTTTAAAATTAGCAGCTAATGTAATAGGCCTCCCTTTACTACTAGGGCATCACCTTTTGAGTTGCTACGTAAGCATCATGGATTTTCTAAAACAGTTCCTCTATGGATGAATTTGGAGGAAAATGTGGTTAAGGACTTATTTGAAATTAGAAAAAAAACTGTTCAAGTATCTCAGCCTTAAAGGAAGATGTACTATGATAAGAAATGTAATGTGAAAGACAAAAAATGTTTATTTGGGAGATTGGGTATTAATACAAAAGTCCAATTTGTACCCAAAGGTGCTTCCAGGTTTTAGAGACACATTTTTGTTGAAAGGGTGGGAAGGAACTCAGTGATTCTGAGAAACAAATGTTGGTGGAATTTAAACAAAGCCATTCTCTTTTTTTTTTTTTTTTTTTTTTTTAATTTTCCCAAACCTTTATTAAACAAAAAGCTGAATCACAACATTGCTTGAAATGCAGGCACGTACAGAATAGGGGTATACAATAAGAGCAATTCAAGAATAATTTTTTTAAACACATTTATCGATAATTTAAGAAAAAGAGAAAAAAAAAAAAGGGGAGAAAAAAAAAAAAAAAGAAGCCAGCCAAAAATGCGGGGAAAAAAGGGTAGAAAACCAAACTAGCAGGCAGTCAAGAATTTTAACTTTAGTTGCTTAAATCATCCACCCAATCGCTAAATAATCTCCAGATCTTTAATCCCTTAAGTTTCCTTCTCTTCCCTTTTTGAGCATAAAGGGCATTCTCCAGGTGAAATGCATGTAGCAGACGCATTTTCCATTGCCCAAATGTAGGAGGTTGTGGGTCAAGCCACGAAGAAGCAATACATAATCTAAGTATAGACATCCCAATAAAAAGAAACTCCTTGTCCTTATCCTCTAGAATTGATACCCCGAGTAGCATAAATTGGGGAGATAACAATACCCTTCTGTTCAAAACATGTTGCAGAAACATAGTGACCTCTAATCTAAGTTTGTCAAGCTCCGGGCATGTAGAAAAAATATGTACCAGGTCTGCGCCCAGAGTTTTACACCTAAAACAATGGATACCCTCCAACCCGCCCCATTTAATAATTTTGGCGGGAGAGATATAGAGATCAAAGAATGTTTTGAAGCACTGAGCGCGAAGATTAGCTGTAGACAATACAGTATTAGCTAATACAATAGCACTTTCCAGGCACGAGTCAGTGACCTCGAGCCTTTCCTACCATTTATTAGAATGCTTTTCTATATCATCAGGTACCCCTTCCAGGAGTATCCCATAAAGCTTCGAGATAGTAAGAGGGTCACTGCTAATGATGACCTCTAGCAGCGGAATCACAGTAAACCCGGTTATACCCCCAGCTTTCTTAATAATGAAGTCCCTGATTTGTAGGAACTTAAAAAAGTCACTGTTAGTAAGGTTAAACCTGTTTTTAATAGTTTCAAATGTGGCTAACTGGTCTCCATCTAGGAGATCTGCTATATTGCGAACTCCAGCCCTTAACCAACGATCGAAATAGCCGTCCAGCAGTGATTCAGAGACCTGACTATTATTGAAGAAAGGGGTGTATCTACTAAACCTGCTCATACCTAATTTTTTCCTCACCCTAGTCCAAATTTGATATGCTGTAATCAGAGTCTTGAATCGGGTTCTTTTATAGTAGCTGGGCTCATACATTTTTAAAAAGCAGCCACACACTCCCGGGCCCATTAGCATCTCATATATAGTGGGCAGAGCATTTGATGTCATAATACTATTTTCGGCGGGTCGGAACAGGGGCCAATAATATTTGAGTGATGCTGCCAGGTAGTATAATCTGATATTTGGTAGTCCAAGTCCTCCTCTTTCAGCTGGTAGTGATAAAAAACAGTTTGCACGGCGCGTTTTTTTATAGGACCAAATAAATCTCGCTATCTCTCGCTCAATCTGTTGGAACCACATATTATGTATTTCCAAGGGTATTGTACGGAAAATATAAAGTAGTTTAGATAGGACTACCATTTTTATCAAGTTACATCTACCAATAATAGATAATTTCAGATTATCCCATCGGCCCATGTCTTTCTTAATTTTGTGTATTATAGGGGTTAAGTTTGCCTCTACTACCTCCTCGATTTTAGCCCTAATTCGGATACCAAGATACAGCGCCTCCTCCACTATTCTATCATCTGTAGAAATCATAAATTTATTAACTACAATCTGGGTTTTATCTCTATTAAGCCTATAACCAGAGACTCGGCCGAACTTCTCGGCCAGCATTTCGACTTCGGGCAGTGCAGTGGATAATTCCGACGTAACAACAGCGACGTCGTCGGCATATGCCAAGATTTTAATCTCCATATGATTTAGTCTAAAGGGGGAAATATTCTCTGAAGCCTCTAAGAGCTTAAGGAATGGATCCATATAGAGCGCATATAACAAGGGCGAAGATGGGCATCCTTGTCTTGTACCGCGCTCTATGTGGAAAGCTTCAGAAGAAGCACCCATGATCTGTACCTGCGCTGATGGTTTATAGTAAAGAGCCTGCATTGCCCTGATGAAGCCTTCTCCTAGGTTGTTAGCTTTAAGACATTTCCATAAATAATTCCAAGAAACACGGTCAAATGCCTTTTCGGCATCTAGGAAGGCCACTGCTAATGGGAGTTTTAGAACATCAGAGGCATCAAGCATTGTAATAAGTCTCCTTATATGGTCCTCTGTCCCCCCCCCCTGTATAAATCCATGCTGCCACCGGGAAACCAGTTGCGGCATGACTCCGTTAAGACGAGAGGCAAGAATCTTAGAATATAGCTTGGCATCGCTATTTAAGAGTGTTATAGGTCTATAAGAGCCCATATTTAGCGGATCCTTATCTTTCTTTAAAAATATAACGATATTTGCCGAGCCCCAAGTTACCGGTGGTGTATCTCCACCCTTAATTGAGTTAAAGAGATCAAGAAGCTCCGCCCTTAGCTCCTTGAAGAACGTTTTGTAGAATTCAAATGGTATAGCATCTATACCGGTGGCTTTAGATGATGGTAAATCATATAATGCCTTCTGGAGTTCTTCATCTGAAAACTCTACTTCGAGATGAGACACATCTTCATCTACCAGTTTTACTTTAGGCAAAAGCAAAGGGTCCCAGCCATCGCTAGGAATCATATCTGCAGCATATAGAGCCTGATAGAAATCTTTAAAAGAATCTCTGATCTCACCCTCATCTGTAATTAAAATACCATTCATATCTTTTATTTGTTTTATATGTCGGGCAGAACTTTGTTGTCTAGTCTTAACTGCAAGTAATCGCCCAACAGATTCACTATATTCATAGCATTTTTGCTGCTTAGCTAAATATAAACCTGCCAGTTTGTTTAGATAAAGATCATTTAGAGTAGACTTAATTACTAAAATTGAATCCAAAATTTCGGTTAGTTCAGTTTTATCTCTTATTTTTGCTATTAATTCAGTCTCGAGTTGGGCAAGTTTCTGATAATGGATCTTCACCTGGTCATTATACCTCTTCCTTCTGCCTGCACCAAAGCTAATGGTTTCCCCTCGTATCCAAGCCTTAAAAGTGTCCCAGACCACTCCTGGAGATGCCGTACCCTTATTAATGCTAAAAAATTCACCTATTCTGCCTCTCATGAAGTTTCTGTAGTCTTCATCTAAAAGTATAGCCCTTTCAAATGACCATTTTTTATGTTTATTTATCATACCATCAATGAGGAATTCGAAAATCAAGGGGTTGTGGTCAGATAGAACCCTGGGGAGTAATTCGATTTTTGCATCCTTTAATAAAGATGGTGAGACCAGAAAGTAGTCCAGCCTGGCGCATTTTTGATGAGGGGCTGAATAGTAAGTAAAACCCGGATCCATACCCCTTAATTTAGGCCAGACATCTACAAGCCCCATACCAGTTATTAGATCAGTTAATGCCGAGTGCACTTGCGGTTGAAAATCAACCGGAAGAAATGGGGGAGATGACACCTTTCGAGCCAGACACAATCCAGAAAGCAAAGGTACAAGGGTATCTGGGGGGTCTTCCTGTCAATAATATACAAGATCAACTAGCATGGGACTATTCTTTCACCAGCAGCGCTGCTGATATAATTACTGGGCAAGGTAGAGCCTTAGGTCCCGCTGGGGAGCAGGAGGCTCCTAAGGAAGTCACCCTTCAGTCTATTTACCAGCTTATCACGACACATAGAGCGGAGACTAGGGCAGAAAGCTTAAGGGCCCAGAGTGCCTGCCGCAAATTACAGAACTCAATTAAAAGAGTGGCTAAAACCTGTGCTGACATTGCAGCTAGAACCTGTGAGGTTGAGGAACGGGTCTCAAAACTTGAGGATGAATTGAGTGCACAGAGAGGGGTTACGGAGGGCCTGAAAAGTCAGAGGGAGGACGTCACCTGGAAGCTCACCGACTTAGAAAATCGAATGAGAAGGAACAACCTTCGCATTCTTGGGATACCGGAAGGCCTTGAGACCTCAGACGTGCGTCAGTTTGTGGTGGAGCTATTCAATGAAGCATTCTCGGACTTAAAGAAGTGGGACTGGAACTCCGAAATATCTAGAGCCCATCGCTTCCCTTTTAAGCCGCGACAACAGTCAAATCAAGACAATGTGTTACCTCGTGCTATACTGATTTCTTTCAATAACTTTCTGGCTCGGGAAGCAGTATATAATGCAGCTAGACCCAATCGGAAGAGAAAGGGAAAGGGTCAAGAATTTTTTGTTAGGCCAGATTTCTGTCAGGCTACAGTTGAGCGAAGGTGGCAGCTTCGATCACTAATGCCATTGTTTCAGGCGAAAGGTGCTCAAGTATTTTTGCTTAATCCCGCAAAATTGAAAATATTTCATCAAGGCAAACAGTTTTTTTTCTTGTCAGAAATCCAGGCCAGAGAATTCTTAATTACATTATAATTATCTGCTGTGCTCTGGGATGCTCCACTTTTGGGGCAATAACAATTACGTGATCTTAGTTTGTTAATCTATTAATTCTTCTCTCTTTTTCTGGACCAGTCCAGTCCAGTTAAGTCATGTTACCATTATGTGCTGGTGTTTACCTAATTTTTTTCTTTTGGGGATATCTTCAGGGGGGCCCACCTGCTCCACATCACTAGGGACCCACTGGTCCTGTTGCCGCATTTAAGGGGATGGAGGGGGGTATTGGGGTGGGGAACAGGGAGGGTGAAGCCCAGGGTGGCTTGGGGAGGGAGAGGGGGGAGGGGGGGGGGGTGGAGGGGGGGAGAAAAGTTTAAATTTTTGTCTAGCTTAAATGTTGTACACTTTGTATGTCTGGCAAGCACAGTACAGCTAGGGGGAGGTAAGGTTTCTTTACAAATCCTCTATTTGAATGTTAAATTTAGCAGGATTATCTATTCTTATGACAAGTCTGTGAACAGGGTAGGCCTTGGTCAGCAAAAAAATAAACCGTATCAGAAGGAATCTATTATATTGAGGGGAGCAAGAGTAATAAGGTATGGCTAGCTCCTATCTTCGCATAGCCTCTATCAACATATGTGGGCTCAATGATAAGAATAAGAGAAGAAGGGCACAAGAAGACTTTAAACTGTTTGGGGCAGATCTGTTATGTCTGCAAGAGACGCACATCTCCAACAAAGACTGCCATTTGTTAGATACTCTGGGGTTCAAGAGACTAGCGCACACTACTCAGGATTGTAGGACGAAAGGAGTCGCTGTGCTATCCAGAAATAGTAGGCTGATCTGCGACCATAAAAGTGTGGATAAATTGGGCAGATGGACCCTTATGGTTATCAAATATGGATCAGGTCATCTCACACTGGGCTCAGTTTACTCTTCAGTGCTAGATGATCCTTCAGTTTTGAGATTTTTATCTAGTGAGCTTCCGTCCTGGCCAGAGCCCTATATATTATGTGGAGACTTAAATATTAATGGGACTAAAAATGTTGGTAGCACTGGTATTAGTGGTACTAGTGATCGTAAACAAAGCCATTCTCATTGATGAAACACAAGCTCCAATATTAAATAAAGTGGGGGAAGGTGGTCATGAGCATCCAGATTGTACATCTGCTCAAAGTGGGCCTGTTGTTCAGAATGTTTCTGATGCTTCTGCACGGAATGTAAACAAAGGTATCCAGGACTGTGTTGTTAGATCTGGCAGCAGAAGTGTTTTATCAAGTTTATATAAGGACTTTAAAATGTGAGTTATTTACTTATTATTTTTGTTGTTTTTGTTCAGTTTTTAGAAGAGTAGATGTTGTATCCATGATATTGTTGTGGGTTCGCATGGATTTTTGGGCTTGTTGTCGGTTTCGCATTGAATGCACTAAGAGCATAGTGTTATGCATTCCACAGAGGCAAGGAGGCGATGCTGGGTGCGGGGCTTTATGATAGCAATTACACTGTGTTGTCCTTCACTTACCGTTTCACGTCTTGTCATTAGAACCCAACACCTACCTTCAAACAAGCTGAGACCCTAAGTGTTTGGTATCACCTGGTAACCTAGCAATGAGGTTTTGGGAGCATCCCAAGGCCCATCACTCCATCTACTGACATGACTCTGTGACCTCAATATGAACTTTTCATCCGAAACAATGATGCCGACTGTCTGAAACAGTACTTGAATATCTTACATATTAAGACTGAGTTTAAAATATAATCATCTTTATAATAATGCTATGGTTTCATGGCTGGATGAAACAGATATTGGACAGTGGTGTTATGCAAAATGATGCCCCCCTCCTATGCCCTTTAAATTGCGATGAGGAAGCCCTGAGTCTCCCATATCTCAAAGACATTCATTGGTCTTGGGCTGAATTGGGGCCTCATGAAGGGCTAGTGGCTCCCCTACAACATGTGCTGCAGGGGCTTGTGCTTCGCCGCTGAATATTGGATTGCAGGCTAGAGAGTTTGCTATTTAATAATAGAAGCCCTCGTGGACACATTCTTGCATGCAAAGAGTTCATCTCAACCACAAATATTTGCAGATATCTTGGTTTTCTTTGACTCGAGTCCTTCGAATTACACTATTTTGCAGATGTTTTTAGGCTGTCCTTTTTGGAGACGATGAGATCGAGAATCACCCCTTTATTATTTGTATTAGTGTGCAATGTTGTCTCAGTTCATAGTCATTGAGAGTGTCAAGTCAGTGTACTGGAAGGCCAAATGTATTAATTATCTCAAAGAAGATTATAATATTCAGTAAAAATCCACCAGCAGTGTTATGATATTGTCAATATATTGTTTTATAAAACAGCTTAAGTGATATATGCTCGTCATTGTTGGGGGTTTAGAGGAGTGTGTTTGAATATCTTGGACTAAAGTTCTGATGTGGAAGCAGCCTCTAAAGGGGAGAAAGCGAGAGAGAGAGAGAGACAGAGAGAGAGAGAGCGTGTTTGTGTGTGTGTTTGTTTACACACACACTTTGGCTTTTGGTGCATACCTGAATTCACAGCACCTCACCACTACATTGTTTTATTGCTATTTCACCTAGTTTACAGCCACAGCTCCTTCAAGTGTTGCTCTTTGCAACTCAGATCTTGATAATATTGATAATTTCAGACCAAACTTTAAAGGAATGATCACATGAAGGCAATACATTCACTAGATGGCGGGATCAAACCAAAATTGATCCTTTGATTGTTAAAGTATGGGCAAAGTTGGGGTCGAGCTAGAAGCGCAAATCAAGGACATGGACATTGGTAAGAATTGCAAACATCTTAAATTGGTCCAATAATAGATTGGATCTATCTAAAAATAAATGTATAATGGAGGAGCCAAAAGCTCCCATTATCATTCACAAAATGCAAAGTTAAACCTCCCCCTTGATGTTTGGCAGAAAGAGCACATTTCTGATGTATGTAGTGGGTTTAGTGGGTAATCTCAACCTTTTGAGTAGTAGTGGTGACAAATGTAGCAGAATTCGATGTACCCCTTAGTTATTTATCAACTAAAAAACACACTTGCATCTCAGATTCCTCACCTTACAAATAGTTTTCACCAGGTAGAATGTGTAGACGATGCTTGCATATCCATCAGAGTATTGCACTAGAATTCAGTTACAAAATAAAATAAAAGACTAGAAATGCATATAACAAAGTGCTCCATGAATTTGTGGTTCAAATAGTACTACACAAAAAAATCCCCAAACAAATCATTGCTTATCAGAGTAGATCACCTTGTCAACACTGAGAGGACCTTTTGTTCTACAAATAAAACATCTCCAAGATATAGAATGTCATCAACAACAACTGAACACCCTCACCTTTCCAGCCTATCAACACTCCTCTGGTTGTGTCATTTTCCACCACCTTCCATTCCATGACTCAAGAGGAGCAGTCAAGGATGACAGAAAAATATAACTATATAAAAGCCCATAATTTGCCAAAGTAAAGTTGCTCAGCGAAACATTTTCTCCCATGCATCAAGGGAGTCTGGATTTTAAGATGGACTCCTCCTTTCAACTTGGATTCTATCCAAGCTACTTAGGAAAGAATATGTAATGCCTCTCTTTCAGAACACATCAGTCAACTTAAAGATCCTGAGCAAATATCATCTGATCTCCAACTTACCCTACCACTGTATGATCATCATAGGTTCAAGGCCGCTTCAAGAGTAAGTGGAGGTAAACCACATTCTGCCTAACCATCAGTCCATGCCTGGCCCTACACGCTCTACCCAACCTGGCCAATATCCTTTAAGGATTATTCCTGCCCTTGAATGAAAACCAGAACTATAGTCTCAAACACTTCCAAATCTGGACAGCCGATAACCTAGTGAAATGTGACATCATGTTCAAACGTTTCAAAGTGTGGAGCAGAGTATATGTATGGACCCTAGGATGGACCATTTCTTACTCTTCAACCACAGGCAACTCGTTTGACCTACAATTGAACGATTAAGATTGGGACTTGTAATCGAAGAGCCGTGACCACTCATCACCAACCAGGCTCAAACATTTACTGCTCACTCATCGCAACACACAGGGCCCAATTCACAAAGGTAAACTGTGGCAATAGTCTAACTTTATAACTTTCGGTATTCACAAATGGCATTTACGAGTAGTTAAGTTAGGCTTTTGTCTCAGTTAAACGTAGGTTTTGGTCTTAAGTTTAACAGAGGCAAAAAGTGAGACAAAAGTCTAACTTGACTACTCGTAAATGCCCTTTGTGAATACCAAAAGTTGTAAACTTAGACTATCGTCTCAGTTTACCTTTGTGAATCGGGCTCACAGTCTCTTCATATCTACAGAGAGCATAAGAATGCAACAGTCAAAATGGAGCACACTCCAAAACGTGTTAAATAAATACATAAATAAATGCATTGCTGGTAAAAATAAATGCAGATAACTGTAGCACTAGATTATTCTCCTGATATTTTATGACTCAGACTACACTACATAGAAGTTTCTTAAAAACTTTCCTGAACTTTTTGTGACAAAGAGGGTACAAAATAGGATTAATCGAGGAGTTAACCCATGGGAGACACCATGTTATGTCAATCACAACCGTTGGAATGCATGGTACTGGACAGATCGCTTGAATGAGAAATGTCAAAATGAATGGAAGCCAACACAAAAAATACACACCCACAATGATTGCGAGAGACTTTGCCACCTGCTTATCTTTTTTCAGTTTAATTTGCTGGGCAATGTCTGTCTGATTGTCACTGATTACTGGAGTCGTTACTGAAGCAATTTTTTCTGTGGTAACTTTGTTGTTCCAAAGTTGAATTTTTCTGATGTAAAACGTTTTTTTGTGAACTTTTGAAAGGCTGACCATCCTGGACAATGTATGATCCTGATGCGAATAGTCACTTTCTTCTGTGGAGGAAACAACAGCTATTTTATTGCCTACATCCATTTTTAAGGTATTCCTTCGGTTTACACTGCGCTTTCTGATGTTCCAATAGATGCTTAAATTAAAATATGCAACACTAAGGAACGGCACCCAAAAATCCAGTACTGAAGAGCTGATTAAGAAAGGCCAAGCATTTCTGTATTCATAAACGCAGATTCCCTCTGGTACATCACTGTAGCCTCCAATAATGTCCCAGAAGAAAATTGCTGGAGCAGATAGAAGAAATGCCACAATCCATCCTATGCATATTTGGAGCAATGCTCTCTTGGCAACTTTGTCTGTTCCTTGTAGGAGTCTGTAGGACACCTATATATAGAAGACACACATTTAAATGAGCACGTCATATGCAAAGACATTGCTAGTACTCTGGTATAAATCACAAACACTTGGCACAACAAAAGCAAGACTATTCAGCAAACAGAAAACAATCAGTGAGGTTTACATGCTGATAATAGGTTTTGTAAGAGGGGATAAAAAGAATCCTGTTATATAATACAACTGTATCATAATAAAAGTTGACGCAGACCATAGCCAAAAGTACTTTTTGGAGAGGTGTGACCATCAACAATAAACTACAAGCGACCGGTGGCAAAGCCTATATGGCTCACTGTATTGATAGCGATACTCAACTTTTTGGCTTTGGCTAAACTTTTTGCCGATGTGGGAGCAATAGACATGAAATCAAAAAAGGCCACTTTATGTTAGTTATCTGAAGTTTTATGAATTCACTTGTCTTTGATTCCAACATGGTGGCTGCTTCCTATTTTCTGACTGTAAGGCACCTACGGACAGATGTGCGCATGGTTAGGAATAGCGATTTCCTGCGAGTAACAAATAGGAAATCGCTATTCCTAATGTATGAAACTCTTAAAGGTTTCATTAGCGAGTCCAGGTGGGTCGCAAATAGGCCTACCTTATGTATAGTAATAAGGTAAGTTGCAATTTGTGACCCACTAGGAACTGCTGCCATCACAGATATATATGGTGGCTGGGTGGGGTTAGCAGACTACCCTGTCTGTGATTGCTTTTAAAAATAGCAATCCACGTTTAAGTTTAATTCTTTTTAAAGTAGATAGTGGTCGGTGAGACCACTGCCTGCTCTTAAAAATATTTATTCAACCATTCTCAAAGGAACAAGGGGTCGGGACCCCGTCCTATTTCAAATGGGTTATCTCAAACTTTGAATTGGCGTTAAATTGTGAATGTTTTGCCACAACATTTTGGATCTCAAAACATTAGCATATGACACTGCGAACCAGTATTTGGAAGGGACATCCTAAACACGCCCCTTCCAAATACTGAATCGCAAAACCCAAATTACTGTTTGGTAACAAGTTGCCAAATCGCAATTTGGGATTAGTACATCAGAAAAAGTATTTTTTGCTCTTGCAATGTGCACAATACGCAGAATCGGGCCATTTGCGACTGTAAAAATGATTGACACATCTGGCCCTTAGTAATTTGTGTTTTGAGTCACTGGTTCTGTAAAACCTTATGACATTTTTCATGTCTGTTGTGCTTGACTTGTGTTGGCACAATGATCCCCTTTCTCATACTTGTTTGGCACAATGTTGTGCATCACAGATTTTGCCACTGCCATAATTGATTAAACAGCATACTTGACTAAACAGCATGTGCACAGACATCAGCTTAAATGACAGGTATGCAGGGGGTATCACATTGCATTCAAGATGCAAAGCTTTATAATAGCCGAAGCTCAAACATAAAATTCCACTCGGCCATAGTATGAACAAAAAATGAAAGGGTACATTTACTGTTAGCAAATCAAGTAGCATTTTATTCTTTCAAAGAATATTGCATTTTGTTTGCCATATCTAAAGCCATTGTTCTTGTTCTTTTTCTTGTAGCTGTTCTGACACCCAATACATTTTGTGCATACAAAGATAAGTGAAAGATTTAGGTGCCGATCACGATCCTGTAAAAACCGGGTACGAACCGTCGGACGGAGCATATTCTCCGTCCGACGCGTACCCGGTCGTAACAATATACAAACATGGAAGTACGATTCGCACGGAAATACCATTTCCGTACGAATCGTACAAAACCCCGACCGACGAAAATAAACATACAAATGTGATCCGGGAAAGCACCGACGTGATGTCGGGACGCACGCAGCCTGCCATTCACGAACCAGGAAGTACGATTCGCACCGACGTCATCCCGCACGGACAATATTTTCTGGCAGCCAAAAACTGCCGGGAAATCAGGACGACGCGAACAAGAAGTACCTGCACGCGACGGACAGACATGGACCCGAACCTACGTGTCATCCCGGCCCTCATAGCAGTCGACCACCTCTACAGGTTACGACGCAGACGCCGCAGAAGGTCAGAACAACAAAGGGAGGGGGGAAAGGGGAGGGCAGGAGCAGGGGCAGGCCACAAAACCCCCACCCAAGTCACACAGCACACATGCCCTGGACATACCTGACCCCCAGGCCCTGGTCACTACGAGGGGGTGGGGGCGTGTCCAGCAAAGCCAGCGTCCGCCACAACGGAAGTGCTTGACGACGCGAACCGGCAACACAACAATACAGGTACGTCCCGTACCCACGCCTTAAGAGCGTGGGTACGAGTCATACCACGCCCAAACCTACGTCACCCCAACAATGGCGGGACGGCTGTACCCATGTGGCAAAGGCCTGGGTACGGCCTGCACAAGCATTCCATAGCGTGGGTACGGATATGTACGGACCGTACCCCCACCCCCGTATGCATGGAGCGTACCCCCCACCCCAACAGTGTAAGTATGACCCGTACCCTCACACGCGTACGTATGGAGCGTACCCCCCACCCCAACAGTGTAAGTACGACCCGTACCCTCACCCGCGTACGTATGGAGTGTACCCCCCACCCCAACAGTGTAAGTATGACCCGTACCCTCACCCGCGTATGCATGGAGCGTACCCCCCACCCCAACAGTGTAAGTACGACCCGTACCCTCACCCGCGTACGTATGGAGCGTACCCCCCACCCCAACAGTGTAAGTACGACCCGTACCCTCACCCGCGTATGCATGGAGCCTACCCCCCACCCCAACCGTGTAAGTACGACCCGTACCCTCACCCGTGTACGTATGGAGCGTACCCCCCACCCCAACAGTGTAAGTACGACCCGTACCCTCACCCGCGTACATATGGAGCGTACCCCCCACCCCAACAATGTAAGTACGACTCGTACCCTCACCCGCGTACGTATGGCGCGTACCCCCCACCCCAACAGTGTAAGTACGACCCGTACCCTCACCCGCGTACGTATGGAGCGTACCCCCCACCCCGACAGTGTAAGTACGACCCGTACCCTCACCCGCGTATGCATGGAGCATACCCCCCATGCCAACAGTGTACGTACGACCCGTACCCCCACCTCGTATGCATGGAGCGAACCCACACCCGTGTATGTTCTAAGCATACATATCCTGAAATAGGAGGGTTGGGTGCAGAGTCCTCCCAGCAGTGCCCAGACACAGGAGGGGTGGGTGCCTAACACTCCCAGCAGTGCCCAGTCACAGGAGGGGTGTGTGCAGAGTCCTCCCAGCAGTGCCCAGTCACAAGAGGGGTGTGTGCAGAGTCCTCCCAGCAGTGCCCAGACACAGGAGGGGTGGGTGCCTAACACTCACAGCAGTGCCCAGACACAGGAGGGGTGGGTGCCTAACACTCACAGCAGTACCCCTGCAAAGAAAAGGGTGGAGTACCCACAGATCCAATGCCCACAAATGTCAGTCAGGTGCACAAAGATCCTGCAGTACATGTACCACATGTGTGCGAGGCTGGGAGTATACACATGCATAGCGCCAAAAAGAAAACATGTACACATGAAGTCATGGCAACAGTCTACATACACAAGTACAGTGACCACCAAGGACGCCACGAATGATGCAGGTGGAGACATCGCTCAGCATGCATGGCCCAAGTCTAACGAGTCCGTCACACACCCAGCCAATGTAGACACAGCTCAGCACCACATATTGGAAAGACCCTGCAGGGAAGATGTCAGGTTACACAGAGGAAGGAACACACCTTGGGACGATGTCACCATACAGTAACTGCTCACATGAACAAAGTTATGTAGCCAACAGCTTGTGATGGCACACAGATACCAGGATCCACCCTATGACCAGCACAAGACTACAATTCCCACACACCCAACACATAATCACCACCCAAAATATTGGGGCAGGTCGACCAACAGCAATACCAGACAGACAGTAGTGTAGTAAGGAAAAAGAAATTGCTTTATTCAGCATCCAAAAATCTGTTTGTCCCTTGAAAGTTCAAAATGTACAATGCCCATAGGGCAATCCAAAGTTCAAATCCAGGTGGGGGACACAGTGGGACGCGTGTCCCCTAGATTGCCTGCGCAGTCAGACTCCTTCGTCTTCCAGAGCGGGGAGGGCATCATGTGGGGGGGAAGGACCAGGCACCGCAGGGACATGAGGGCGAAGGGTAGGCATCGTGGGTGCAGGGATGGAGGACTTCACCACAGGGGGTGGGGCAGGGCCAAAGGCGGAGGCCAGAATGGCGCTGCACACCTTAGCAAGGTCCTCCAGCGACTCCCCTGCACCCGAAGGAACCACAGGCCCCAAGGAGGGGGGGGGGCCGGAGGGATGGGTCGCAGCGCCACTGGGGGAGGGTGTGAACAGGGGGGGACTCAACCACCCTGACCGGATACTCCCTTGACCGCTTGCGGGGTGGTGTCACTGTGGGGCTTAGGGACAGAGCGGCCATGAAGGAGTCTTTGCCGGATATGTGGCCAGGAGAGCTGAGGGGAGGGTTTTGGAGGGAGTGGATTTGGTGGAATGCGGACTCCCACTCTGGCTGCGTGGCTTACGTTTGCCCCCGACCCAGTGGGTGTGCCTACTTCACCCTGTGTGTGCGTGCCAGGAGGTGTGCGTTTGACCTTCCCTGCTGGTGTGGTGCCTGTGTCTGTTGTGGTGGGTGCATGCTGACGTCTGGGTGTATGTGGGACAGGCATGGGAGTGGGAAGTGTGGATGGGTCAGGGGTAGGGGGTTGGACGTAGCGCTGCAGGAGACCCACTGCTGCAGTCAGTGTCGAGTCAATGGACCTCAGCAAGTTGCGTTGGTCAGCCTGCGATGAGAAAATGCCCTCCAAGTATGCCTCCATGTTGTTCAGCACTTGGCTGTGGCCATGGAGGACATTAAGCATCGCAGCCTGACCAACCTGCAACTGCCGCTGGATGTCCACAGACTCGGCATTGGCGGCAGCAGTGGAGACAGGGGCAGGGGGTGCGGTGCCTGGCAGGAAGGAGACATGTGGTGACTGGGCACGCTGGGAAGGGACACGAGCAAGTGGGAGGCGGCTGATGGCAATGGAGGGGGCGGGGAGAGATGTTGTGCCGCTGTCAGCTGCTGGTGCAGCCTCCGCCCACTCGGAGAGATCATCCTCGGACCCATCAGCTTCATATTCTGACGTGCCAGTGGACAGGTCCTCGGCCTCACTCTCCTCTGCCTCAGTTCCACTCGATGTGCCAGGCACAATGTCACCGCTGGCACTGGTGCTCGGTCCCTCCGCTCCGTCTGTGCTCATGTCTCCCTCCGTGTCCCCCGACGATGCTGTGGGCAAGGTGAAGAGACAGCAATTAATCATACACCTGTATACATATGTCACATGAGTCCAATCTACATAGGTTACAGTGCATAGCCTGAAAAGAAAGATCAGTAACATCTACAAAACAAGGTACAGATGTAGGGCATGCAACACACAGTTGGTTGACCCACCATGCCACTGAAAAACTATGGAGAGCATGACACAATAGCAAATGACAGGAAATGGAGTTTGACAGAGGAGCCAGGCCCTGGGGACAATCCAGCACTGCATCTGCACCACACAGCGTTGCCGAAAATAGGGATGAGCAGGGACCATATCCATGAACTTGAGGCACATGCTGCATAGGTAATACTGAAAACATGCCCACCATGACTGGCTCACTGCACCTTGAGTGTATGTGCAGACAAACATCACACACTGGCCAGACCTAGCAAGGAGATATCAGGTTTTGATATGTAGGCTTTGCCCGCACCAACCACCCCCTACATGAGACAATTTGTTGAGACACAGGAAGCACTTACATCTCTTAGTCTGGGTGAAATACACATGGGCTGGATAAATGCAAGATTGGACACAAAATACCCAAGGTGCGCCTGTCCAAATAATGGGCATCATCAGATGATTGTAACAAGACACACAGGCACTGGCCACCGTGAGTATGAACAAGGAAAACCAGGTCAGGCTGTACAGTGGACACTTGTACAACATTTTACGTCAATATACATGGTGCCAGGGGACAATGGCACAGAGCACAACCTATGCTGTAGACACTGAGAGTGTCCACATTTTGTGATGACACACATGACACCTAGGAAAGTATGACCCAGGGGACAGTAGTGGCCGCACAACTCCATGGTCCTGAATGGGAATCACTGCAACACACGCCACCATCCCTGCACTATGCGTATCGCACACTCATGCACATCATGTCACAGGCCACAACATAGGACATGCGTGCTGTAAGGCATGACACTTGAGAGACTAACTCCCATGTCTGGACTCAGCATCAGTGCCAACTGACATGGAACCCACAAGTACTGAACTAGACAGGGCACAGGCAAGGTCCCAAAACCTGTTACACACCACCCCCACACATGATGCTACAGGCATAGTTCACGTGGAGAAAGTGCCAGCCTACATAACCTTGTGAAGGAGTGACTACACACAGACCAGGGAACACACTGCAAGGAGGGGAAGGGAGGCAGGAGAGCACCGCTATACTGTGGGTAACAGGATCTGCACAGCACCTTTAAACCCTGGCAGTGTATCCATGCAACTGTGCACTTACAAATGCTGGTGACACACAACAAACACACATGTACCTACCCCCTTCCTGCTGCTGCTTCTCCTGTAAGCGCCCGTCCAAGTCTGGAAATACCACCGCCAGCACACGCTTGTGGATGTGGGTCAGACGGCGGCGCCCACGGTTCTTATGGGTCTCAGGTGAGTCCCCCAGCAGGACCCGTGCGATCGTCCGCGTCCAGCACCGGATATCCTGTCAGCGTTTCCTCACCTGGGCCAGGCGCCGCTTGCGACCGTCCGTCCTCCTCACGGCACTGACGGCGTTCATCCAGATCTGCTTCTTGGCAGAGGCGCCTACCTGTGAGGATGAACAAGTGACACTACATCAATACACCTGCAACATGTCACAGAGACACATATTAGAACAAATTTGCTGTTTACAACAAGGCATAGTATGCATCCAACGCATTGCACCTTTGTCATAGGGACATGATCCTGTGGGGAATGGCAAAAGCAGTACGTGCCATTGAAAGTACACAGGTGGAATGAGGGCAACGACACAATCAATGATCCAGGCTCACACTGTGCATCACAAGCTACACCAGGATAATGTGCAGCACCTCTAAGCAGTCACATGCCACAGGCCACTGACGCTACCTCAGCAGAGTACACAGACACACACAGGCACAGGACATTCACCTGCCATTGCCAAATGCAGCGACAAACCTCACTCTGCACATGTGCCACTAGACGGGGGGGGCTCACAGGTGTGGGGCTGGCTCTGCACGTCAGACACACAGCACTGCTCCCTGCACACACCTGTACGCTCACTATCACTATGGGTGTGCTGGCGTATGCGTACCCATAGTGATAGTGAGCATACAGGCGTGTGTACGGTCCGTATCACTATGGGTACGCATACGCGAGCACACCCATAGTAATACGGACCGTACACACGCCTGTACGCTCACTATCACTATGGGTACGCATACGCGAGCACACCCATAGTGATACGGACCGTACACAAGCCTGTACGCTCACTATCACTATGGGTACGCATACGCGAGCACACCCATAGTGATACGGACCGTACACACACCTGTATGCTCACTATCACTATGGGTACGCATACGCGAGCACACCCATAGTGATAGGGAACGTACACAGGCCCTCTGAGCGAATGTACGGTGCCTTTCACACATCACAGTGGTGACAGGCAGCACACAGGAAGGAATAGAGCTGACATACTTGTCCATGGATGGACATCAAGGCATTGTCTGGGCATTACTACATGTGTGGGGCACAGGTGTGAAAGTCTGTGATGTGGCACATTACTCCTGAGTCGAGAAGGCACCAGATGTATGATGAGATGTGTACAGATGTTATGTGTGACGGTGCAATGTGTGCCAGGCATGCCCTTAACTCCTTTGACATGTGTGCATGTCGTACTGCACACTTGGGATGAGTGTCACTGGCATGGCACAGTCAACAACACTCGCAAGTGTCACCTGATGCCCGCTACAGGGGTTACCACACCAGACATGTGACTACCCACGGTGCACGATGTGTCTATGTCATGTATGTGTGGGGTGTTCCCATTAGCTTGATGTTGGTGCTCCCTCAAAAGCATCAGCTGTTGCAGCAACCAACATGTGTCTGTGTGTAGATGGACATGGCACACTGTTACGCACACCAGGCCACATGTGGTATCGGATGTGAGGTGCGTATGTATGCATGGGACACAGAGTAGCGCAACAAGGACATGTCTGCATCCTCTCAATGAATGTGTGGTGAGTCATTACATGTACACCTTATTGGCAAGGTGTGTGGGCTGTCCTAGTGTAATGTCATGTGACCTGTGGCTCTAGTGTTCCGCTACCAGTCTCTGAAATCGACATCCTACTTCTGCTGATGTGTTGATGTATGTCACTCCTGTGTTGCGTCTGGCTGTTCACTTACACTGGGACACAGCTAATCCCATGCCATGGCATGTGGAGGTTCACAATCTCCGTGTGTAGCTGGGTCTTGGTAGAAGTGTCACCTGGCAGCCATACGTGTCCAGGGCATGTGGCACATACCTGACTCCGTATGTCGCATATGTGTATTGACAGATTAACATGTGCTCAGTACAAATAAATTGTTGTTGTAGTGCACTCACTCTTCCTTGTCACTTCCAAATTACTGCAGAGCGCCGCCTCTTCCCCGACCAATTCCGGACTTGGCTGACATGCGGGAGAATGACTGTATCCGGTGCTACCGCTTCCCACAACCGTTGATTGAGGAGTTGACGGCGAGGCTGGCACCACACCTGCAACCGCTGCACAGGTATCCTACGGCACTGACACCCAAGCTGAAGATAATGGCAGCCCTACATTTTCTTGCCACGGGTACCTTTCAATATACCATAGATCATGTTGGTGGCATGTCCCAGAGCATGTTCAGCCATGTGCTGCATGATTTCTTAGAGGCCATGTTGCTTCACCTGGATGAGTTCATCCATTTCCCAACTCCTGAACTGTTGACTGGGGTCAAGCGTGGATTCTATGCCCTGGGAGGGATGCCCCATGTCATTGGGTCCATAGATGGGACACATGTGGCTTTGGTACCACCACAGGCACAGGAGGTAGCGTACAGGAATCGCAAGAACTACCACTCCATCAATGCCCTTGTGATGTGTCTGTCCAACATGGTGATTTCACATGTCTGTGCTCGTTTTCCAGGATCAGCACACGATGCCTACATCATGAGGCGTAGCAGGGTGCCTGAAATGATGACGCAGCTGCGCAACGAACGAGCATGTGTTGTTGGTGGGTACACTCTGTCTGTCCTGTATTTTGCGTAGACTTCCGGCACGACCGCTTCTCCTGTCCTACTTATGTCCATGTGCTTTCCATGTAGGGGACGCTGGCTATCCCAACATGCCATGGCTGATCACACCTCTCCGCAACCCCATCACGCCAGCCCAGCTCCGCTACAACACCGCCCATGGCCGGACAAGGCGAGTGATAGAGAGGACATTTGGCCTCCTGAAGAGCCGATTCAGATGCCTCCACAAGACCGGCGGCGCCCTCCCATATGCCCCAGCGAAGGTCTGCAAAATCTTCATGGTCTGCTGCATGCTGCACAACATGGCAGTTGAGAAAGCTGTGCCACTCATCCTGGATCAAGATGATCAGGACCATCCTCCCGTGGAGGACGAAGGTCTTGGCAATGGGGCTAGTGATGTGGAGGATGTGGTTCCGCAAGAGGACATCCAGAGTCGGCTCATACGCGACTTCTTTGCTTAGTGGTGAGTACCAGTGTCTGTGTGTGCACGCATTGGTCCCCGTGTGGCATGTGTTACGATGTGTGTGTCCATCTGCATGTATGCCACGTGAGTCAGAGGTGTGTGTGGATGTGTCACTGGAGTGATGGTGCCAGTGATGAGTGTATTTCCCCAGTCATAATTGTGACCTAGCATGTTGTCATCCTTACGTGTGTCGAGTACATGCACATGCAAGTGGCTGTGCTTTTTGTGGCTGACTTCTTGTGTGTCTCTCATCCCCAGGTACTTGCGCATGCCGTCTGCTGGTTGCATTGTTGTGGCACTGCTATTCCTCATGGACACGTCATCGTGTGCTGACTCAGCGTTACACGCACGGACAAGTTTGGAAGTCTCCTTAGGGTAAGGGATGCATCAGGGGTGTATTGAGTGTGGCAGTTGTTTACGATGTGTGCACACTGCCCCTGTCGATGTTTGGTTCCTCTGCAGACATGTCGCATCACCATGGGATACATGACATGCAGCTGGGTACACCTGAATAGATGGTCAGACTTGTTGACAGTCATCTGTTTTTGGATTGCGGATTGTGATGATGGCATCAATGTGTGTAACACTGCCCTCGGACACATACGGTTTGCATTGGCTTGACATGGTGTGGGACTTCCACATCAGAGGATCAATGGTGTATGGCAGCCTCTCCGTGAGCAGCAGGGGGTGTTTAGCTGTTAGCCGACACTTGTGTGCCAGTTCCATGGCTATCACGCATTTGTGCTGCAGAAGGGGGGTTCCAGTGTTGGACCCGCATGTTACTCCACATGACCTGTTTATGTGTACTCTGAGTTGCCGCTGCATTCCCGAATACATGAATAATAAAGGTGTCCCTATGCCTCCAAGGTGCCTATTCTTAGTCAATGCTGGTGTGTTGCCACGGTGCATCCGGCATGTCTGGCATGGTTTTCCGTGATAGTGGCTATGTATCTATGTGTCGAGTAGCAAGATGCAAGCTGTTTGTGTGGGATTAGACTGTGTATTGTGCATGATGTCCATGACTGTGTGGGTATTGTGACATGTGCCATCCCCATGCATCCAACGTTGGCCAGGCCACCATTCTCTGCATCCACCTGACTCAAGCTTGCAGGACATGGTTCTGCCACCTGTCCACACATACCTGGGTGCCCCACAGGACACTCCACATGATCCCTGACCTCTGCGCATGGCTGTCGCTGTACTCAATATGTCTGTCGGCACGGTTGTGCGGCCACCCCCTCAGCTGGTTGGGCCCATCACGGGTGTGTATGGTGCTCCATGTCTGTCTTGCCTAATACAATGTGACCCATGTGTGTCCTGTGCCAGACTCAGGCCCCAGGGTGTGGATGGTTGAAGTCAAATGAGAACCCAGGCATGGTTAGACTTTACAAGACAGATGTAAGGTAATAATGCAAAATGTAGGCATCATCTCTTAATCGTGTAACTTTTTATTTTGGTTGGGGTACTTGGGGGGGGTATGACATGAGGGGCTTTCCGGGTGTGTGGAATCCAAAGTTCACTAGGGGAGTTGGTGTCCTTGCCATTGGAAATCCTCAGAGTCCATACCACAGTCTTTGTCAACATTGGTCAGACAGTGACCAGCAAGTCCATGTGGCAGAGAATGTCTTTTGCTGCTGTGCTGCTGTTGGTCCAGTGGGCCAGGTGCCAGGCCAGGTGTCCTGGGAGATGGTGCTGTTGTGCTGACCCTCACGGTCTTTTCCGTGGACGACCCGCCCTCCTGCGGGGACCCTCAGAAGCAGGCTGTGACGATGTTTGGGATGCTCCGTCGGATGTCTCCTCCTCCTCCTCCTGATCCCTCCCTGTGGGTGGTGATGTTCTACGCCTGGTGGCACAGGGAGGGTTGCCCATGTTGTCGGCTATCCGACGGAGTGTACTGTGAATTCCCGTGAACACCGTCACAAGCTCAGCCTGTCTGTCCTCCATCCGCCCTTGGTGTCGCAGTAGACAGGCATGTTGCTCCGCATGTTGCTGGGCCTGCTGGTTCTTGATCTCCTCGAGGATGGACACAACCTGGGCCATGCCCGTGGTGTCCTGCCGGTATGTGTCAAGGATGTTTCTGACATGGGAATATACCGGTTCCGCAGCCAACTGGTCAGGCTGGCGCCTCTGCCGTCCTCCACTCCCACCACCCCTTCCCACTTGCACCTGGCCTGCCCTTGTGGGCACATCGGGTCTCCGGGACCCCTGAGGGGTGGCATTGGCGTTGTCGCCTGCCTCCTCCTGGGTGCCCGGTACACCGTGTCACTCCTGGCCAGCCTGGCTGCATTGTGGTGGTGGGGCAGGGATCCTGGGTGTCTCCTGGGATGTGGCAGGAGTGGGGGTGGTGGTTGACCCAGTTGTACCTGACGCAGGTGCTGCAGGTGGTTGGACACCAGAGGGGCCAGGTTGGTCGGGGTCGGGTTCGTCCACAGAGTGGTGAGAGTCATCGCTGCCGATGGGTCCATCATCGCGCCGAGCCGGGTCCTGTGAGCCTTCCCCCCCAGTGTTGGGGGTGATCCACGACGTTGACCTGTGTGTGAGAGAGACAATGTTAATTTTGTTCCATGCAACATCCATGTTTCATTCGTTTCTAAGTTGGCACATTTCCTCTGGGAATTTGGATATGTCTTGCATTACACTCACAGTGCACTTGTGCATGGGTATGTCCCTTGGCCACAGCTTTAGCGACTTTACCTATGTGTGGCACAGTCTTACTTGCTGCGTCAATTGTGACTGCAGTCAGCAGTGGAGTGAGCAGGTGTGGCGAGCCATGCATTGGCGCCTTCCCTGTTGCACTGTACGTGGGCACATGGAGTTGTTCCATACACTTATATAATGCAGGTAGCTGGCGTTGTGCTCGTGCACAGGTTGAGACATGGCCCAGTGTTTTGCCATGGAGAAGAGGGGGGGTTCAGGCACTGGCCACCCTTGTCTACATGCACGCAGTCCACCTGCTGACGAGCAGACATTCCCACACCCCCCAAGGCTGAATTGGTCTCCCTGTGTGTCCCTTTCTCACTCCCTCTCTGTCCCCCTCTCCCTCCCTCTGTGTGTCAGCCTCCTCCCTCTGTCCGTCTCCCTGTGTCTCCCTCCCTCTCTCTCCCCCTCTCCCTCCCTCTGTGTGTCACCCTCTGTCACCTCAGCCCAGCTTCCTAGGCACACACTTTTTGCAGATCTTTGCATGGCCCTTGGCTTGTTGATGTGAGTTTGTTTCTGATCTCCAGGCACCCATTGGGTGTAGTGTCTGTGTCTGCGCTGCTGCTGTGGTGGTGTGTGCTGCCACTCTTTCACAGTGTTGGCTGTTCATTAGCTGCTGTCATGTGCAAAAACGTGTCGTCACCCCCATGTCTTAATGCAAGGCGTCCGCCATTTGCTGGCAAGTCTTTCCTGTGTGGGGACACACTGTTTGTCTGGCTGTGACCTAGGCCATATGGGCAGAGGGCATTGTTGTCTGCTTCTGAGTTGCACTATGTGATTTTTGGGGCCCACACTCCCGCCATCCGGCTTACCGTGTCTTGTGTTGGTGTTTTCTGTGGCCTGTGACTTTGCATTGTCCATCTGGGTGCATGGGGCATGGTGGCGCCAGTGGCATGTGCGTGTTCATGGAGTGTGGTTGTGTCATGCGATAGCTTGGGGTGGTTGCGTGCCTGATTGTGAGTTTGGTTGTGGATGCCGTTCCCCCCATGTGAGGTGCGTTGTTTGTGTACTCACCCGGGTCTCGGAGTCCTTCTAATCCGTCCACTGACACCACCGGCAGTATGGCCATCACCCTCCCCTCCCAGGGATGGTAGTGTACGGGTCTGCGGGGCGGCCCTCCTCCAGTGACGTTGGCCTGGTTGTGGTCGTCGGTCATTTTGGCTCGGACCCTCCTCCGCAGATCGTACCACCTGGCTTGGCATTCATGCCTGGTCCTTCTGGTGGCCGCAACAGCATTCACAGCATCGACAATCCTCTGCCACATGGCTGTTTTTTCGGACATGCAGGTCTGTCTGACCAATGTTCCAAAGAGGTGTGGCTCGACTCTGAGGATTTCGTCGACAAGGACCTCCAACTCTCGGCTAGTGAACTTTGGATTCTTGTTAGTGGGCATGGTGAGGGGTGTGGGTGTGGATGGTTGGGGGGGCGGTGTGTGGATGGTTGTGGGTGTGTGGGTGTGGTTGTGCAGGTGTGTATGTGAATGTGATGAGGGGGTGTTTGTGAAGGTGTGTGTGTGAAGGTGTGCAAGTGTAAGGTGTAGTAAAGGTTCAAGTATGGTGCTGTAGGTTGTCTGTGGGGTCTGGCAGCAGTGAGTCTGTTGCAAAGGCTCATGGTTTGTGTGTGTGGGCCCTTTTTATTGGTCCATTGGTGGGTGTGGCTGTGTTTGAAGTTTGGGTGGGTGTGTTATAAGGAGTGGTTGTGTTTTGGGCCTCTGTTTGGGATTTTGGCAGTTGCAGGTCAGTGAATGTGTTGTTTTTGTGCTTGTTGGACATGTTTTGTGGCTTTGTGCCATTCGAATGGTGTATTCTTGTGTTGTTTTACTTTGTCCTGGTTGTGTACGTGCGTTTTTAGTGTGTGTGCGGTGTGTACTTCAGGAATTTTGTTGGACAGTGCTGTCCTTGTGTCTGGCTTGGTACGACTCGTACATGCGTGATGTTGTGTGGAGGTGCTGGTGTTGGGGCCTGGGGTGTGCTCCGTACTTAGAATGTTGGGGTGGGGGTACGCTCCATACGTACGCGGGTGAGGGTACGGGTCGTACATACACGGTTGGGGTGGGGGTACGCTCCATGCATACACGGGTGAGGGTACGTGTCGTACATACACAGTTGGGGTGGGGGTACGCTCCATGCATACGCGGGTGAGGGTATGTGTCGTACATACATGGTGGGGGTGGGGGTACGGTCCGTACATAGACGGTTGGGGTGGGGGTGCGCTCCATACGTACGCAGGTGAGGGTACGGGTCGTACATACACGGTTGGGGTGGGGGTACGCTCCATGCATACGCGGGTGAGGGTACGTGTCGTACATACACGGTTGGTGTGGGGGTACGGGTCGTACATACACTGTTTGGGTGGGGGTACGCTCCATACGTACGCGGGTGAGGGTATGGGTCGTACATACAAGGTTGGGGTGGGGGTACGCTCCATGCATACGCGGGTGAGGGTATGTGTCATACATACACGGTTGGGGTGGGGGTACGGTCCGTACATACACGGTTGGGGTGGGGGTGCACTCCATACATACGCGGGTGAGGGTACGGGTCGTACTTACACTGTTGGGGTGGGGGTACGCTCCATACGTACGCGGGTGAGGGTACGGGTCGTACATACACGGTTTGGGTGGGGGTACGCTCCATGCATATGCGGGTGAGGGTACGTGTCGTACATACAAGGTTGGGGTGGGGGTACGCTCCATGCATACGCGGGTGAGGGTACGTGTCATACATACACGGTTGGGGTGGGGGTACGGTCCGTACATACACGGTTGGGGTGGGGGTATGCTCCATGCATACGCGGGTGAGGGTACGTGTTGTACATACACGGTTGGGGTGGGGGTACGGTCCGTACATACACGGTTGGGGTGGGGGTACGCTCCATACGTACGCGGGTGAGGGTACGGGTCGTACATACATGGTTGGGGTGGGGGTACGCTCCATACATACGCGGGTGAGGGTACGGGTCATACATACACGGTTGGGGTGGGGGTACGGGTCGTACATACACTGTTGGGGTGGGGGTACGCTCCATACATTCACGGGTGGGGGTACGTCTCGTACATACACGGGTGTACATACACGGTTGGGGATTCGACTCGTACATAGGAGGGCTGGGGGGAGTGTTGGGCGCGTATGCAGGCACATGTCTCCATGGTTGCTATGGGAGTTCGGTGCGGACGGTGTTTTGTCCATACGGTTGTAACATTGGACACACGGGATGGATCGTACTTGCGCGGTCGGACTTCACTTTTCACATTTGTACGGTAAATCATCCGGGGACATGTCGGACACATTTTCCGACCCGAGGACGTGTGGGGAATTATTCCCAATGGGATTCGTATGGACTTTTTCCCATGCGAATCGTAGTTGGCAGTTTGTACGGCACTTGTACGATTCGTACGGTAAAAAGACCGGATACGAGTCGTACGGGGAATTTTTTTACAGGATCGTAATCGGCACCATAGTCTCTGAAGCGCCCGTCATTATCTATTTTAAGCCCGCTGGTGTAGGCCAGGCCCCTGGGGGGGGCACGGAAAGAAATTTTATTAGGGAGGAGAGCATGCAGTCTCCCTCCGTGCACCATTTTTAGACACCTGGGAACCCATCCCCCTGGGGTCACCTTCACTTTTATGGGAAGAGGGCATGCAGCCCTCCCTGCCAGAGCTATTTAATGGCTCCAGAAACCCCATTCCCAAGGCCAGTGCTAATTTTAATGGGATGGAGCATGCAGCACCCCTTTCTGAGCTTTCTGAAGGCCACAAGGACCCCATTCTCAGGGGCCAATTTCTTTATTTTTCAGGGGTGTGGAACAGCCCCTAAGGACCCCATCCCCAGGCCTCAATCTATGTCTCCCTCCTCTGATGGGTGAAGTAATGCTCCAGCCACACAGGAGCAGAGATCTCCTTTTCTTCCTGACCAGCAAGCATGGGCACAGAAGAATATTTGCACCTGCTGTGTAAACAGAGCTGATATCTGCCCCCGCACTCAGGAACATAGGTGTTGCCAGCTCTTGCCTGCTCCCAGAATGGGTGCTTGCCAAGAAACTGGCATTAGGCCTGGACAGCGGGTCAATCATGCTGGAGTAATCAAAGTAAGTTTGGTGATTCCATGTTACGCTTTGACGTAGAAATTTTGATAATCAAGCAATTATTCCTTCTTGTAAAATTAGGAGTAATTTGGGTGAATAATCATATCAGAAGAGCACATTTAGTGGGTGCGAGCAGCCACTCATGTTGGCTATTCATGTTCTGCTGCATTTAGCTCTGTTTCTTAGTGCAAAATACATCCTTGCATTCATTTTGGAAGTGACAGTGCATTTTGCACTAAGAAAATAGCACTAAAGGCTGGTAGTAAGTTGGGGGAACACTATTCAAAGAGCACATTTAGCAAACACAAGCAGCTGCTTGTGCTAAATATTCAGGTTCTGTTGGCACAAAATGCAACCTCATGTACAGTTAGAATGCAATCAGGCATTACTCTTGTGGAATTCTTAGGTAATTCTGCATAATTACACTACACCAGGGGTCTCCAACCTCTTCAATACTAAGAGCTACTTATGATTAACCAAAATCATCCCAAGCTACTAAAAGTTTTGCTGTAGTAGAGTCCACCTTTTCAAGATTGTCAGCAGTGATCACACCAGTGCAACTGCAAGGTTACTATAAGTAAAATAAGAATCGTCATCAATTTGGAAGGCCTCTGCATGGGCAATACATAACAGCTATAGGTGCAGTGCCCCTGGCACCAAGGTAATAATATGAGTATAAGTTTTTCTAACGCTACATGATTTATCACTCAAATAATACCTTTACAGTACAAGTTCATTTTGGTAATTCAGCCATTTGTCTTCACACTTCCGAGTATCTGTGCGCTGAATAAATTAAAATAACATAACATGACATAACATAACACATCAGGTTATGTGCTCTAAAAATATAACCATTTTCGTATCGTGTACACATTTTTCCATTTTTGGTATGTATATATTAATTCAGTCAAGCAAAATATTCTATATTATTAGCCTGGGCTGCTCTGCACACAGTAAAGCTACTTTACAAGTAGCTGGAGAGCTACCAGTACCTCACAAGCTACTCATTGGAGATGCCTGCGCTACATAGAATTACACTAATTAGGTCTACCCCCAGCCAGCATGGGCCACCGGGCTTTGGGTCTCCCCTTTTGGCCAACAATGTATATTACAGATGTTTTACCCAGGGTGTGTCTGGGACACCCACCGAGAAAAAGTGTGGGGCTCCGGCTGCTACCAGCAATGGGTGCTGCCCGGCGAGTCATGGGGGCAATAGGGTTCCCCCTTAGGCCCCAAATGTAAAATAAGAAAAGTTGTGGGTGCCCTGAGTGGCACCGGGCCCCATTAATAATAAAAAAATAAAAAATTAAGAATAATAAATTAGCAACTGTTTGTGTATTATTCACTGCTTCTGGACTGTAGCACCCCATGATGCTCTCCGAGGGCAAATATGCATATTGTACCTCGTTTGTGATGTCCTAATCTGACCAGGGACACCAAGGTGATGTTAGAAAAGTAAAGAGGGAGCTGCTTCAAGTACAGCAGCCACCCCAGAAAGACTCGAAAAAATAACCCTATTTTTCATGGGGTCTATAGAACTTGGTCCCAGGAAAAAATAGATGACATTTTTAAGCATTCCCAGAGCTGGAGCTTTTGTTCTCCAGCTTAGGTATTCAAAGGTCTGGTTTGATTTAAAGCTGCATTATGTGGTTTAAAAATGTAGAAAAAGGATTTTAACAACTGTTTAAGCTTGATGTGACTAAAAATGCTTTATGTAAATATGAATGGGTAAATAGTCCAAAGAACTTTGGACAAAGCCAATAGGTCTACCTTTATTATATTGAGAATTACCCACATCAAAAAGCTAGTAATTCACTGAAAAAAACAAAGATGAAAGGGACAGTTATTGCTTGGTATTAAAAAATTCCTTTGAAATTAATTGAAACATATCAGAGTTTAAAGTGGGGTTATAATTAGGTGACAATGATAGTTGAAACATAACATTTTAAACTTAACAAAATGCTGAAATTCACCAGTTATAGTTAACTGAAGTATCCATAGCTCGAGCCCTCATGTAACTATAGCTTAGCCCTTGCCATGCACTGCTTATAACTCCCATATATTACAACACTAATCACGTTCACACAGACAGCATTGAGAACATCACTGATGGCATTTGAAATGTCATAATTAATGACACCACTGTGCATGGTGAGGCACAAATATATATATCGCACAAGCCCAAACCTCAAACCATTTTTCAATACTGATGCATATATGAGTGTGAGGAACATCCTTATTTGCCACACAAACAGAAATCCTCCAAACTAAATTTGTGTACTACAGAGTGTGTGCTGCAATCAATATAATTAAGGCTATGACATCTAACAGAAATTTAGCCACCCAACCTATTTCGTCTAGCATCCTTATTCATGGGAATACATGTGCTCAACAGTACACAGACTTAAAGTGCAATGCAATAAAAAACAAACAAAACATTGACAGGGATGCAAAGAACACTACAACATGGGTGCTATCATTAAATGTGCAAATGACCAAATAAAGCCTTGTAACCAGCTTGTCTTAATCAGTCATGCAACCATTATACATCATAGTGCAATTAATATGATATAGTTCATTCACTAACTCAAATGTTAATAAAACACTTAATATTTGATAAACATATTAATGCATAATACCCATGTGATCATGTACATTGCTAAATTAGTGGTGTGTTATCTACATCGACAAAAAAGTGTAACAATGATACAGGGTCTAATATACATAAATACATCACAAAAAATGGACAGAAACATTAAGTAATTTTGAATAAAAGAAAGTAAAATATACTTTTACCATATTTGTTACTTAAGTTTCTTGAAAATAATTATGTACTTTTAATTAAATGAAATATAACATTCCTTTCATGAAGATAGCAATCATATTATCAAATCAACTATAAATTCTTTATAACATATAATAACTGAACTATATGTTAATGAATACTTTAAATTAAATATCATGTCATTTATTTAGTGTTAAAAGAACACATTAACAAGTTAATTTTTGAAACATTATCTAAGACTTTATGATTTTTTTTTATATTAATAAGCAATTTTTAAATCAGTTTAAATTCCTTAACTAGTTTATTTTACTTTCAATTTTTTAGCTTTTTTTTAAACAAAATTATATTGTTTAATCTTATTTTTGTCTTCTGTATTCAGAGGCAGTTGACAACAATAGTGTTTCCAGGAAAGTGGCATTGTGTTTCAGTTAAGGATTTTTTTTCAGTTGTTAGAAGCGGTTTCAGAAGGTCTCCAGTAAGATTAGTGAAACAATGATTTTTAGTTATATTGGATTGGTTAGTCAGGTTAAATAAATCATCATAGAAAGCTTATCATCATCATGTAATGAGGTCTGCAGTTATTGTAGTGTAGTTAGATTATTCGGTGGTATGCATATTATCTGCTGTGTTGTTGAATTTGGTTATTCTTTGTTACATTGATATGTTTTTTGGTTACAGGTACTGTCAGCTATTGGGAAGAAGAGTTTTTGATCGAGAATGCACTGTTCATTTTCTTTAAATGTTTTGGTTTTCCTGTAGCTTTAGTTTCTGAAAATGTATTTGCATTTTGAAGGAGTTCATAGGGTTTTATATTGACATTTTCTATGCATTCCTTTTTATTCTCCAGCATATTTTTGCATTTTTTGTGATTGTGTTTTTGCTCTCGATTTCTACATGTGGAATATAATGTTTGCTAAGACAATCTTTGGCTACTAACAATGTAATTTTTAATTATGTCATTACAGCCAACATATTGGGTGTGATAGAGTCAGGTTTTTAAATTATTATGTTTATGTTGATGTGTGCTTATTTGTTGCTAGTCTAGTGGTCTTAACCATGCTTTGTATTGTGTGTTTTGTATTTTTAATTGATGATGATTATTATTTACATTTTTTATTATACTTTCATAATATAATTATTAACAAATAATTATATTTCCTACTTTTACTTTGATTAGGCCTTTCATGCTTTTATTACTTTCATAATATCAAAAATAAATTAGAATTTTATCAGTTTACATATTTTAATTAAAGAGTGGGTATGTATCAATTGGTCTGTTGCTTTACAAAGTATGTTGTGTAGATAGTGGTTTAGGTTTTAGTGGAGTTTGAACAATTCTTTATGGGTAGTGTAGTCCTGGGTATTTTGCATAGATTAGGACTGTGGCAAATAACAATGCATGCATTTAGCGGTTCTGTTTGGAAAGCTAAGGAAAAAATAGTTGTGCTATGGCTTGCCTTTGCCATAGTTCCTGTTAGTTATGCTCATTTTTTATATTTCTATGAAGTAACATAATATAGGTTGCCTTCTTCAAGAATGTCTTGCAAGGATTCTTGGCATCAACTGCATTTTTAGTTTTGGTTTCCTGCAATTGGATACTGTTGAACACTTTCTACCAGGATATATGGAACTCAGGTTGGCATTTGTTTTCTGAATGGTGCATGAATGCACCCCAGTTGTCTTTCTAAGAAGGGAGACCGTTTTTTTCAAATTGGTCAAAAAGAATGGGGTTTCTAGTAGAAAGACATTATGTTTTGTAATCTCTGTTGATAGTACAAATGATAGCACTATTTGACTATCAGTAGAATAGCCTATACTCATTGTGGATTTTTGGAGGTGTGTTCATAAAGTTTGAAATTGAGATAACATCTTCCTGTTACTGCTCTGTCAAGGTATATTTAAAGTACTGTTTACATTTTTTTGTGGGTAGTAACTATTAGTCTTTTCTTTATACTTATTAGTAATTCATAATATGTGGTGATTTGTTAATTGCATAAGAGTGCATAAATTAGTGCTATGTTAATGTTTTGCTAATGCCCCTGATGCCCCTGGATACAGTACATCTGGGCAATTGGTGGTCGACTAGAATTAAAAGCTCCATCCTTTAGTCAGATAGAGCATTCTTTCAAGTCAGTATTTTTTTACTGTGCTTACAATTATAATCTTTTTTCATTATTTCATTATCATAGAAAATTTAGTTTTACTTTCTTTGAGTTCTTAGTAAGTCACCAGCTCACTAACTACATTTCATTGTCAGAAGTGTACTGCAAATTGTCACTCTCATTAGATCATGCCATCAGTAATGTCATCAATGTTATCATTGAACATGTAATATGTGAAGGCATAAGCCGTGCATGGTGGGGGGTGCAAGTTAGACTTAGCTCAGTAACTATGATTGGTGAATGTTAGTTTTTATTTTTAGATAAAATCGTATTGTTGAATGTCATATTAATGACACTCTAACCTTTTTTCAGTGAATTTCGATTTTTTTTTTTTTTTACAAAAAATATAATATTACTACCAGTCCCAACTATAATGGCACTTTAACCTTTGGATCTTACTATCATACCTAACTATACCGTCACTGACCTGTGGAGGATAGGTCCTGCCCTGAACCCACCTGGGTGGTCAACCCTCTGTGCACAGCAAGCCAATTAGAGCACTCATCACAATATAAAAGGGTATCATTTTAAATAATACAGGACCACTGGCTTTCCAAAGGGGTCAACAGATCAAAATATAACAGGCAGGCCTATTGGCTTTGTGAAGAGGTAACCAGGCCAATATAAAAGGTAAGCCTATTTGCTTTGTAAACGGGTCACCACATCATTATATAAAGGCTTCTCTATTGGCTTTTCAAATACAAAAGAGGGTCACTGAAACAACTTAAATAGAACTGGAGAAGAATTCAGGTAAGGACACTAATAGCAGAACAAACATTGACTCCTCCAATTAAATACATACAGAAAAATATGTTTACAATATTAAGAAACCAAAAGTCAGACCAGTACATTTTATAATTTATTTTTCATCAATGTAACTTTTTGTATTTTGCATTAGACAAAATAATTTTTTGGGAATCAAGGAAATATATACATAGATGAACATAGATTTTTTGACCTCCACATTGGTTCAAAACATACATAGAAAAAACCAAGACAAAGGACATAACAACATTGTGTGTTTAAAAGAAACAATTTTATCCATTTATACTGTGCATCAAACAAACATATCAAGACATTAGACACAGATATCTCTTAATAAGTATTTCAAATTATAATTCAGATTGTCAAATAGCTTTAACACTTATTAAATCCTTTTTTTAAAAAGTGAAGCCAATAAAGACAGAAAAATGTTAACGCGTGTTTCGGAAGTTAGAAATTGGTTGAAGAGGATGGTGCAACCTTCATCATGGCACTGTTTGTATTCAATAGTGGGTGGCCACTGCCATCCATACTGGGATAGTTAGAACATTAGGGGGCCCACATTAGGTTTGAAGTACTGGTCTGAAAAAGGAAAATATATAACCTTAATTTATACATTAAAAAAGTGGACTAGAAGTAAAGAAGAAGATCCAAGAACCTTTAGTGTCCCAGAGGTGCTCATAAATGTATGGGATCTCTGACCCACATGCTTCATAGGGACAGTGCATACGTGTGTACCATCGTGCTAGCCTAAAAGGACATAAGAAGTGAATAAAAAGACAGAGGATGTAACCTTACAGCTAGATCGGCCAACGTCGAGGCTGGGGAACTGAGTTTGAGTCTCCGCAACGACGCTCAACATCCAGTGATTCTGGATAAATCACTTAATCTATCCTGTGCCTATCAAAAATTAATAAGTCATCATGTAACAAAACTGGTGCTATGTAAAGAGTAACAAGAAACCAGCTACAATGTCAACTTTCTCAGGTTTATATGTAATTGTGTATATGAAGTTGTGCATACGCATAGAAATATGAGCAATTCTGGATGAAGCATTAGCTGTACTCTCCGTGGTCAATAATTTTACCACAGACTTAAGGTCACTTTGTATCATCACAGGTCTTTCCCAAACAAATGCATGGAAATGCTCCAAAGCACATGCTAAGGCTTCCTTTTCAATAGTGGGATACTTTTCTTCGGTGGGAGACAATGATCTGGAAGCAAAAGCTATCAAGTATTCTAAACCTTGTCTACCCACCTGAGAAAGCATGGCTCCCAAACTCTTATTGATTGCATCTGTGGAAACAACACAATACAACGTGGGATCAAAGCTATGCAGCTTGGTGACATTGGAAATAGCATCCTTAATAGTTTTAAAGTAATTCTCACTGTTAGACCTGTCAGCCCTAGGGTGGTCTATCCCGTTTTTTTTGCCCTTGTTGCCTCATTTTTTCCGCCATCTTTTTGTTGGCCCTAGGTCTCTGGGCGCCTTAGCACTGCTAACCAGTGCTGAGGTGCAGGTGCTCTCCTCACAACATGGCTGCCACAGGCCCCTGCTACTGCGGAGTGGCCATTGCACGCACATACTAGTAGTCAGGAGCAGGCTGGGACAGTGGGATACAGTATCTTTTTCCCTCCCGCCTTTTTGTCCCATGGACTAGTATGTGGAAGCTCCTGGAACCTTCCAGCCCTGGGAGGGATCTCGCTTTGCCGCCTTTGCAGGAGGGTCACCTGACCTGGGGGTATAAGGGCAAAGCAGGGAAACCTGACTAGTCAGTTGGAGCACCACTGGATCTGGGGGAACCTCTGCCGGAGCGTAGGCGGTTGGGCCTAGGGGAGGAACCTACACTACTGGGGACTGACTGAGTCTAGGCCCTGCTGTACCCAAGTTAGAAGAGGGACTCTGCCTGCCTACTGATCTTGCCTGGTGAGGGGGCAACCCAGGGGACCATCTCCAGCGTGCTGCAGGGACCCATCCTGCCTTGGATGCCTGCCAACTCAACACCCCTTCTCCCCCTCATAGCCTGCCAGGGGGACCTGCCATCTTCTTTCCCCTCTAAAAAAGTGCTGCCCTGGAAACATGGACTCTCGCGGTGAGCGTGACACGAGCCACAGGTAAAGCGCTGTGTCCACCTAGGGCTGTGCTGCCAGTACTGTGCCCCTGGAGAACTCCGTGGCCTGCCGTGGAGCGCTGTGTCTCCTCTCAGCGCTACCTCTCTGCCCCACTGCTGGATCGCTGCTGTGCCTCTGCCTGTTCAAGCTCCCCCAGCGCTGGGTGCACTCCTGGCACTACAAAACCCTAAAATTCCTGAATCACTG
The DNA here is from genome assembly GCF_964204655.1 of Triturus cristatus. Lineage (NCBI taxonomy): Eukaryota > Metazoa > Chordata > Amphibia > Caudata > Salamandridae > Triturus > Triturus cristatus. Next base: position 762,166,900 of record NC_140587.1, read on the forward strand.
GGCCCATGGGTGTGGCGACCTCTTCGCGCTGCTGACGCCGAGCACTGCAAGCCCTGTTTACCGCAGCTGCCCGGGGGCATGCGACCTAGCGCTATGGTGGTGGAAGCGCAAAGTGCCCAGAAACACTGCCTCGAGCCTCTGCCTCGCTGATCGAAACCTGCTTCGGCGCCCGCCGTCACCGCTGCGGCCCAGGACCCGCCTATGGGCGCGTTACCGCGGTAAAAGCTCACCTGGGTGAAGTCCACCGCCGCGGCCCCAGTGCTGCTCCGGCACTACATTGCTTAAGGCCGCCGCCGCGGCCCCCTGAAGTTGGGGAGGGCCGCCGCGGTCACGAGGGAGGCCGCGCTAGGCCGGAGAGTGACGGCGGCCGTTCCCTGTGGGAGACGCGGCCCCATTGGTCCTGGGGACCGCGCCCCCTGAGAGCTGATCGCTGATTGGCTCCCGCAGCCCTGCCCCAGAACGCGGTACACGTACTCGACCCTGGGCCGGGGGAAGGCCCGGGACCTGCGGGGGACACCGTTGAGGGGGCTCCGAAGACAGCAGGAGCCCACAATCGCACCCCCCCGCCTGGGACGGAGCCGCGTGGGCCGATAGGGGCCTCCAGCAAGCCAGGTAAACACCAGCGAAGCCGAGCTCGGAGGGGGCGTCGGGGCTGCCGAGGAGCCTCGCGCGAACCGTGTGGCAGCCCTGTGACCGCCCTCACCTCCCAGGAACTGCAACCAGGCCTCGGGGCCCCAGGTACACCGTAATCCCCCGCTGATGGGCTAAAGTGAACATCAGGCTGCCAAAGCGGGTGAATTGAACAAGTAGACTGTTATCCTGGTACAGGTTACCGGCATGAAGTAACTGTTGCCCCGAAATGTACTGGTGTATCTATAGGTTGCCTGCATGAGGTAGTTGTTGCCCAAGAAAAGTATTGCTTTATCTACAGGTCACCTGTCTGAGTTAGTGGATGCCCTGAAATGCATGGGTCCATTACCGAAATGAGTTAGTCCATGGCCTGATTTGCATTGCTTTGTTACAGGAATGAATTAATTGTTGCCCTACCAGCCCCTGATTCTGGTGGCTAGATGAATTGTTTGACCCACTGAAATGCACTGTTTCACTTACCAGGAATAATTGCTGTTGTCCCGAAATGCACTGATTTATTCCCCGTGTTGAATTAATGGTTACTCTGCTGTTCATTGATTTACGTAACTGAATGAAATGGTTATTGTCCTACGATTAATGAATGTAGATACCCAGATGAATTTACTGCTGCCTTGCTAAGTAACTGCATTATTCCCGAAATGAGTTGATTCCTCGCTATTTGAAATAGATAAAGAATCTGGTGTTTTACTAAACATTCTGTTGTGGTGTCCTTCATTGCGTGCGCGTGGCTGAGTCCGTGTGGGTGAGTGCTGCGCCAGTGCTTCATACATTGCCTGCGGGTGCTTTCCTACCTCGCGCCAAGCTACTGTGTCGGAATTGTTGACCCCAGTTCTAACACTCACAATGTAAAGACCATTCAAATTTACACCCTTGTTTCAACAATTGGCAAATGTGATCGCATTTTTCAGAAAATGTAGGTGTGAACCTAGCACAATATTCCGCTAAGCCAAGAAAAGACCTCACATCATCTTTGGATTTAGGTGTAGCTGAATCCTTAATGGCTTAAACTAAGGAAGGTTTGGGTTTAACTCCTGCTTCTTCTTTAATATGACCTAAATAGGTAAAACGTTTTTCAGCAATCTTTCACTTGTCATATTCAATGGTAAGTCCTTTACTTTCAAGAATAGACAAAGCTTTCATCAACTTTGCATCATGTTCTTCCTTGTCCTTTCCAAAGACTAATATGTCATCTTGGAAAAACAACAGGTTCTTTTCTTTAGAAAATAAGGAGAACTGCAGCAGCAGAAGCGAGCCCGAATGGCAACCGCTTGCACGGAAAACATCCATCAGGGGTAATAAATGCAGTATCATTCCTAGAGTCAGGAGTCAAAGAGACCTGATTGTATGCAAAGGACAGATCGATGGTGCAGAGCCACTAAGCTCCTTTTAGTAGTGTTACCATTTAATTAATTTTAGGGAGTGGAAACTTATTGATCATGATATTATCATTCAAGTAGTGCAAGTCCACACATAATCTGATTTTTCCATTATTGCTTCTAGTGATCACAATTGGATAAATCCACTCTGATACAGTCACAGGTTCAATTAATCCTGGATCCACTAGTCTTTCTAAATCTTTAGATAATTCCTCCTGTACAGCAATAGGTGCATTTTAACTTTATGAATATTTGGGCAAGCATCTTTATTTTAACAAATTCTATGCTTAAACTCTACTAAATTCCCAATTGTCTTGCTAAAAACTTTGGGGAATCTCTTATGTATTTAATTTGTAACACATGTTCCTCATCAAGGATTAGAGCTTGTTCCTTGCTATTATGATCTAAGATAATGTGGATATCCCTCTGATCTAGGCATCCTAGAATAGATGGTCCCCTCTTTGCAACATACAATTTCCCCTGTGAAGTTTTATATGCTTAAAGGTAAACCACCGAAAACTCCAAATCTGAATTTTTTCTTCCCCCAAACCTTCTGGATTTATGTCAGCTTCCAACAAATATTCACCAACCTTCTCTACAAATCTTTTCTTCCATATTTCTTCACTCACTATGGTTTAGGGAGACCCAGAATCTGCATACCTGGTTAATCCTACACCTCCAATAGACATCCAACATTCAGGTTTTCCTTTGCAGTAACCTTCACTCACATTTAAAATTAATTTTTCTCTAACATCCATTACAAAATTCAATGTGTCATTCGCTTCCTCCAGCTCTTCAACACATACTTCTTGCACATATTTAACATGTTTCTTTTTTTTATACTTTAGCATAATGGAATGGCCCTTTATCCCACAATTACAGCACTTCACATTTATGGCAGGGCAACTCTTACTGTAAGTCAAATGCTCTTTACTCTCACATCTGTAACATCTGCTTCCTTCACCTTTAATTCTGAACGTACTAACCTCCTTGCTTCCTTTGGTGCTGTAATTCTCAAACACCCTATTAACGGAGCAAGATTATTTATCATTAACCTGTAAAGCTAGGGCATTTTTTTCAGGCATATCAGCTTTCCCAATTAGGGCTAAAATTGTGTCCAAAGGGGCATCCTCATTAATCCATAATCTTTCCTAATTTGCAGGATTGCTAGCGTGCATCACCACTTGGTCTCCAATAAGATCATTAAGTAAGTCCCTAAACTTACAATCTGCCCCAAGTTTTTGTAAATTTGCTACATGCTCATCCACCGTTTCAATCTTAGATTGCTTGCATTGATTTTTTTTTAATCTACAGATACCTATGCAAACCTTTGGTGCAAAGGTCTTATCAAGATCATTAGAAGCATTAACAAAGACATTACTGTCTCCCAAAACAGGTGTTTTAGATATGCGAGAGAACATTCTTAACCCAATTGGTCCTAATGAATGTAATAGAATACTTTTCTCCTGTGCCATGGACATCTCTCCTACAATGTCAGTCAAATCAATGTAATTAATGAAATACCCCTTCCATTCAATTCATTTAAGTTGTGGTTTATTTCCTGAAACCCAAAACAGCTGAGAAGGGCTGATCATGAAGTTTGGAGTACTCATGATTTAATGTACTAGTTCAGTGTTCTACTTCTGGGAAATCACCTGTCCTTTCTTCACCATTAAAACAAAATAATCAGGAATTACTTAATTGGAGGAGAACTGGCAAGTCAAAGTAAATAATTAAGTGGTATAAACTACTTCAGTAATAGGTTTACACAGTAGAAAATGCTATAATGACGGGCAGACTTGTGTATAACCAAGGCATAATCATACTTGTGACACAGTAAAGGAGTTACCACTGCTAGGCAACGTGCCAGCAATACTTTGCGTACCTTGCTGTGTGTAATAGGAACAATGCCACAGCAGCAAGGCAACATGTACACTGCTCCTTTGCTCACATTGCTAATTGGGTGACGACCCCTGCTGATACACAACAAAGGCAATGAAGGTGAGCGGTAGCAATTGCACGTAACTGAAATACCATTGCCACAGCTAGGCAATGTGTACTTGGCTCCCTTGTGTACGTTGCTATGAGGTGATGTCAACAGCAATGAAAGAATGCACTTATGGGCGGCAGCCTGTAGAATAAATCCAACTCATCCAAACAAACTCCGAGGAAACAGGCGAGAGGTGAATACTTCCACAGAATGGTTACCCTTCCAGGTGGCTAACTCTGTAAGTGACTTCTAAAAAGAAATGAATTTCTGCCAGCCAGTTGAAGAAATTGAAGCTTCATGGACTGGAAAAAAAGGTCCGCATTGTGCCTGAGTCTGTAGGCTACATTTGTGAACACTCGTCGTCAATTTGAAGAGATAAGGCACACAAAGGTCAAGTAGACGTAATTTATTTCTCAAGTGCAGACACAGGGTAACACATCCATACAATGCAGTCTCCAAGCAACTGTGTCCAACTCCCTCCCTAATATTCTTCGAATCCCGAACCTAATACAAACCTAAACACATAGCGTACACACGGCTATTGCACAACATACACTAAGCGCGAGACAGGCAAGCGCGAGCCACAACACATATCTAAATATAAATCAAGACGATTGGCTTTGTCAGGAAGTCAAACACACAAAGGTGATGGTAGGATGATTGCAATACATCTAACCACTGGCAATCGCTCTGTGCAGCATTCCAACCCATTGTTCTTTTGTCCACCATTCCGCCCAGATTAGACCCAGTCATATCCAGATCAGTCTTGAACTTGCTCCAATAGCAACAGTCTAGCTCTAACCGACAAGCCAGATCCTCTCTGAGGTGGAATACAAGCAAACCAAGACTAGTATCACCCTGATTGGGGTCTACAGTCTGGTGCAGCTCGGTTCCAATGTACATACGCAAGGGACCCACATCTGGGCATACCCTTGACCACTTAGTGTGTTGCATCAAACACACAAAAGGTGATAGAAAGCATGCGTGTAATAACTCTAACCACTGCCAATTGCTCAGGGTAACATTGCAGCCCATCAGCCTCAGGGGGTACTTTTAATAAATGATTTCTGGGAGGCTGCTGCTCCCACTGCAGCCACTCACAACAGTTTTGGAACATGTTGTGGCAGCTTCATGGGCATGGACCTGACCTTTCTGCAGGGCCACCCCAAATGTTCTGCCTTCACCCCTCCTGATTTTCTGTAATTGTATTTATTGACTATAGAACTCTGTGCACTTTACCACTGCTAACCAGTGCTAAACTGCTTGTGCTCTCTGATTAAAACAAGTTAAATTTGGTCTACATCTGATTGGCACTTTTAATTTGATTGTAAGTGGGGTGGCAATAATTACTATGCAAACCACTAATATAGCAATTTAAAACATGCCTCAGAACTGCCATTGCAGCTTGAAGTTCAGTTTTAAACTGCAATTTTGATATGGGAAAATAAACCTTTTTCTAGGCCTAAACTTTTTTTTTAATACTTATACATCACCCTTAAGGTGTACCCTAACAGCTCATATTGCAGGGTGCATGTTAATTTAGAAGTAGGGCAATTGGGTTTAAGTTTTACATGCCATGGTAGTGAAAAACTCCCAAAGTCGTTTGTCACTACTGTAAGGCCTGTCTCAACCATTGGCTAACAATGGGTTACCTTATTACATTTAATATGTGCTAACTTTGGTTTAAAAGCAGAGAAATATATGCTGTTTAGACTAGGGGTGGGCGGAACACGCAGTGTTAAATAAAAACTATGCGAGAATTCTGCGGAATTCTGGGAGCGGATGGAATTCAGCACGATGTACTGCTCGCACTGATTTTTAGTGCCAGGAGCTTGTTCTGCACTGTAAAATCAGCGTGAACTGCACCATGTGGTGTGCCAAGGAGCGCTGCTTCTTTCTGCCACTTGAGCAGATTTTCTACTTGAGCAGCAGCTTTCTCAACATGAATGGTCATGACCTGCCATGATTGGGTTCCTGGTTGGCAGAGGTATGCACCCTGTCCAAGTAGGAACCACAATCCTTGTCAGGGTAATTCAGATACACACTCTAAATTAACCTGTGCTCACCCTCTGGAAGCTTGGTACATATTAGTCAGGCTTAACTTAACAATGTGCAAAGTATTTGCACAACACTTCAAAGAGTAAAACAGTGAAAACATCACACAAAAAGATATCACACCTGGATAGAAAAATATAGCGTGATATAATTATCAAAACAATACATAAATGACAAAGATCCAAAAAGTATAACCGGAGAGGACTTTCGGAAATGCATGAAATGCAAAGCCTGCAAGAATGGTGAGACTATGTCCAAAATCCTTACCTCATTCAGAAAACACCATCAAAATTAAGGCAAATTTGGTGTCAAGGCCAGTTTTGTTGTTTATGTCCTCAAATGCCCATGTGCAAAATTATATGTGGGCTTTACTACTCTACCTGTACATAAATGCATATATTCCAGCATATTAGAGCAATCACAAGCAAAGACTGTAGTTACTCTGTTACATGCCGTTTTGAGAAAAATCACAGCAGCAACCCCACTGAATTGAAATACAGCTGCCTAGCACAAATTCCCAGGCACAGAAGATGGGGAAATAAGGAAAAGGAACTCCACAAATTAGAAACATACTTCATATTGGAGTTAGAAAGCAAAGAGCCAAATGGCTTTAACATGAATGAAGAGATGAATACTTGCCTATATTGATATCTGTCTCTCTCATGTGCACCCTTAGAGTGCAGCTGTGTGCAGTATTAATTGTTTTTAATAAGATGATTGGAGCAAAGTTATCCTAATATTTAGATTTTTAGTTCACATTGTTAAGCACTTATAGTTTTGTAATATCACACATGGTTTTATGCACAATGTCAAACATCTGTCAAGTAACAGCTTTAATTTTCATGTTGGACTTAGAGCCATTTTCACACCACAAGGTTTACCCACGTGGGACCTGTAGATTATTGCTATATGGATTCTAGGACCCCAGTTATAATATGGAGGTCTTGTATCTATAGTTGTTACCCACTTGGGATTGTACTAATGCCTCCCGATTAGCCCATGATAAGTTTTTTTTTAATATATGAAAAAGCATATAACATTGCTTATCTCTTTTGTCCATATAGCAGATACCAAAAAGCTGATTGGAATACAAGATACACCATTTCCTTTCAAATTGTGATGCCTGTATGAGTGCAAAATGATATTCACCATTTCATGTCAATAGTGATAACATTGACTGTGATGAAACTTTGCACAATTGGTCAATATCGTTAGTATGATTATTGCTATTCCATTCTTTTCAGCATTTACGTTTTTAATGATGGTAATGTTAAATTGCACCTAAGGTATTACATGTCAGAAATCATGAATTACAATGATTGAATATGTTCAAAGATGGTGACTATTATAAATTGATCCTACATTGCCACCCCTTTGTTTCTATGTCTTCACACCATGTGACACAATATAAGCTGGAGTTGTAAGGGTGCTCACTGTCGTAAACAAGGTTGTAGTTGGACATCTGAAATGCGTTAATTTTTGCTCTTTCCTGAAATAAAACTTCCTTGGGATCCATTAGTTGGAGTGCTGTTCTTTTCTTGTTTTGAAATTTTAAAATTAGTTTTTTGCATATATACATATATATATATATATATATATATATATATATATATATATATATATATATATATATATATATATATATATATATATATATATATCCTCTCCGCGTCTCCCTAGTGCATCGTCGTACCAAAACAGGAACACGGACGCTTCAATCAGCTGTTGCCAGAATATTTATTTAGTTTAACATGATGTGTACAAACGGTGCTGCCTCAGACACTTGGCTGTGTCCTTGTTATATATAAAATGCGATGCAGTGCGCGCAACGAAATTCACTTTATTTATTTATTTGTTTACTTACCTCAGTTCATCCATATTCTGGTGTTTACTACCCCCCACCCTGCCCCTCCCCCACCCTGCCCCACCGCCCCACATAACTCCCTCCACGGGCCGCTACTGCTCCGAAGGCATACATCCATGAAAGCCTCCTCTATATAGTGAGGTTCTTTTCTTTGCATTTCCCCTATTCAGGTGGTGTGGTTTTCCCTCTGTCAGTGTTCAAATTGGTGTTTCTATTGGTTGGTTTGAAGCAAAAAAAATTAGGATGGCCATTGGAATGAATGGGAGTGGTTCTTGATATGCCAATTTGTCTTCATCAAGTCAACCAAAATGGATTTATCTATTTTTCTCATCAAGACTGAAGGAGGGGTGTCTGAAATTTGCATAGATGGCTTTTGTGTGATTATGCAAAATGACAGCAAAATTATGTAAAATTCCACAGCTATGTAAAATGAAATTCCATCCTTTCTCACTATAGTTTAGCACAAAATATGTTCCCATGTCAGTGTTTGGCATGAAATGCATTAAAGAGCACAGTGAATAACAGTCTCTCACATTCTGTTTTCTTCACATTGTTTAGTAAATGTATTACTGCAAATTGCACTTGTTCTACCTAATCTTTACTGTGAATGGCACATATTTACGCAAAGTTGTGTAATTTCAGGAATTTTGCGTAAGAAGCGTAAATCGTATCTACTAAAATTATGTGAAATATGCCAGCATAATTTTAATTTTCACCCAGGCCTAGATTGAAGACTACTAACATGAGCTTTTAAAAAAAAAATTGGGTTTGGGTTTGCCAATTGTAATTTTGGAATGTGATTTATAATTGCTTGGGGGTCAAGGATTCAGAAATGTGTGGGATGGTAGTTGGGGTAATTGGGGTGAGGATTGTTCTTATGATTTAAAAATGTTCGATTTAACTGTCAAGTAAGTAAAATGAAGGCTGTTATTTCAGGAAGTAAGCGATTGGTTCGGGTTATAGACTACTTGTTTATACCTAAAGGTAATATACACATAACATTTCTACAATCTGTTGCACTTTGCTTTGTAATTGTGCATTTGTTCCTTGTGTTTGAGCAAATCTCTCCCTGCCTTTATTGTTAACATTTTTCCTATAAATAATTTTAGTAAAATGTTTATCCACTTATTCTGAGGGTTACAGAAGATAATGTTTAAGTTCTTTTAATTGAAAATATATTTTCCTACCTGATGTATTTTTTTGATGGGGAGCGTTTCTGAACTGTGCACCAGATTGCTTGGTAAATTGAAAAAACTATTCTGCTATGCTTGTGTATTGAAAGTCAGTGGAGTTCCCTTAGGTGAGGAGTGATTTGGCTTGGCATGGGAGATTGAGGACTAGCCTGACATCTGCTTTCTGGATGGTTTAGAGCCTTTTCATGAGTTTGTTTGTTAGTCCTGCATCTAGTATGTTCTTCTAGTCCAGTCTGATGCCGAGGAGGGATCAGGTGGCCATTTTCCTGATGTTGTTTGGTAACCGCTTGAAGATCTTTTTGAGCATCTTCAGGGTGTAAAAACAAGATGATGCAAATGTGTTAATTTGAGCAGACATGCACAGTTTGCTACCTATAATGATTCCGGGATTTCTAGCTTGTGTGCTGGGCATGGAAGCAGGTCCTAGATCTGTCAGCCACAAGGTAGAGTCCCACAGTGATGCATTCTTCCTGAAAATCATCATTTCAGTGTTATTCATGTTCAGCTGGAAGCAGTTGGACTTCATCCAGTTGGCAACCTCAGTGTATTCAGCGAAATTCTTCCTGCTAGTAGGTATTTTGTCAGAAAGACTGCCAGTTGCATCTCATCCACGTAGGTGCAGATGTTGACATTGCGAGACTGGATGACATCTGCCAGAAGGGTCACATATATTTTGAAGAGGATCAGACTGAGCTGAGAGCCCTGCAGGACTCCATCAATGAGCTCCCATGATTCTGAGGAGTATGGTGGCATGCTGATGATTTGGGTTCCTCTGGTAAGAAACATGCAGATCCACTGGAGTGTGTGCCCTTGAATGCCCGTGCCATGGAGTCATCCTATCAGAATGGGATGGAAGATGGTGTCCATGGCTGTGGAGATGTCTAGAAGGTGGAGGTCTCCATTTTCCCAAATATTGAAGATTATCCGGAACTTGTCTGTTGCTGCATTAAGGTTGGTCCCAGAGCTTTGGTTCTGTCTTAAGGCTAATTGTGTGGCCTCAATAAGCTGTTTTTTGGTGAGGTGGTTGGAGAGGCATATGTTATTGGCTTTCTCCAGGACCTTAGCTGGGTATGGAACGCAGGATATTGGTCGGTAGTTGGCGAGTTTGGTCGGGTTGCCTTAGGGCTTCTTCAGGAGGATGTTGTTGGATCCATGCTACGAAGAATAAGGAAAGGTGTCTGTGTTGATGGAGGTGTTGAAGACGGAAGTGAGGGCCTTGCTGATTGGGGTTGATCCTTTGTTGAAGGAATGATGGGGCAAGGGTCTGACAGGGTCCTACAGTGTATGGTATTTGGGACTGCTGTGGTTTGCTCCATGCTGAAAGGTGACTCATGAGGTTATTTTGTTTCTAGCAAGGTTCAAGGGTTCTGATTGTGGAGTGAAGTGGCTATGTATGGATGTGTTCTTGCTGCAGTAGAAGCCTGGGAGGTCCTTGCACAATTCTTGTGTTGAGTTGATATTACTTGAGACCACTTTGGGTGTGGTGAAACCCTTGAGAGTAGTGATTATTTTTTTTGCTGCATTTGAATCTGGCATAGATGTGTTCAGCTAGAGCCCTCCGCTTAGTATCCCGGATTTGCTGGTGGTACTGTCTAAGGGCAGATTTGAATGTGTATTTGTCCATTTCCTGGCTTATTCTCCAACTCCATTCTAGTTGTTTGCAGTGTCTTTGGTCATTCTGAATTCTTCTGCGTACCAGCAGGGTGTCGGCGCTTGTGGTGATCCATCTGTTGAAGTTGTCGATGTTGCGTGCTTGGTGGCCTGTGTGTTCTAGTTGCTTCTTGTGGAGGGTGTAAGCTCAATCCACCTTACCTAATTTGCTCCAGTGTTGGCATGCTGGGGCCATGGTGGTGGTTCTTCTGAGGTGACGGATGCTGACTGTGACAATGAGGATGGTATGGTTGGTCCAAGTGACCAGTGTGGTTGTGTTGACCATGATGTTGTTGACGAGAGTGAAGACAGGTCCAGGATGTGTCCTGCACCATGGGTGGTATCTGAGATGCGATTTCTTAGCACAATGTTTCTGAGGCTGTCTTGGAAAGCAGCTGAGTTGAGGTTTGTGATTTTCCCAAGAAGATACATTAGGAACTTTCACTGGTCTATCAATGGAACAGTTAGCACCTGTCTCAACCAAAAAGGATATGGAATAGCATTAACTTCTTCTTCTATTAATGGGGCATTCTCATCTACCTCTAAAACTGCACTAAGCATATAATTCCCTTTCCCCCTCAGGCACCATCATTAGACCTGGCTCATGTTTTTGTTGAACTTTGGGGGTAACATCAAACTGTGGAAATTAATCAATAACCACTGTGGTGTCACTTTGGGGGGAACAAAGTTTTGATGGGATTGAAAAGTATAAGCATTATGTGGCAATCCTGCTCTGTTATTCTACATCTGAGGTTGCACAACTAGTGACAAAGGCATATTTCCACTGAATTGCCTTGTATTCTGCATATGCTGCATGCATCGATAGGTTTGGGACTATTGATGTACTCCTCCCATTCTGTGCTACGGGAGTCATATTCTGTGGTATAGGGTTTTTGAATATTGTTTTACATTAAATCTACAATTTCTCTTCCACAACAATGCATCTGAAACAGCCATTGTACCCTAGACACAGTAACAATTATTGCTACCTCTGCATACTCTTTCTCAGGACTATCTCTAAGCTTTGAAAACTCTATTGTAAAAGTCCACAAATCCTGAGTGAGCCAAGGAACATGAACATAAGTCGGACCAAGGGTTCTTGCTACTGCTCTTTCTCACGTATGACTCTTTTCACCTCAACTTTCAAATGATTTTCAATCCAGTCTCTCATATACTTCTTCAAATTTTCCCAATGTTTCATTAACGGTATAGGTTATCCAAACTTGTTCCCTGCCTTTCAATGGGTTCTTTTTGCAACTCAAATGTTGCCTTTTAATCTTGTATGGCTTGAAAATTTCCATTGTATTCATAACCACTCTCAATTATTTGGCTAGACTCTCCAATTTTTCATGTGCACTACGAACTTGCATCGACGCATCCAAATTCAAAAACACTAGCTCCTCAAAAGTCAATTTCAGAATCTTGTAATGATTAAGATCTGATTCAATCAATTATTTTTAATTCATTTTCATGCATAGCCAGGTTTACTAGTCTCGGTAAATTTTGGAATGTGCCTAAAAGCATGGACAGATGCAGTGGGAACACCTATGGTCAACCCATGAAATGCCTTTTCAGCGCAAGGACAATGCAATCCATTGACAAATCTGGGACTAGGTCTTCATTATTTGGCAGTGGTCTTGTCAGCAATTTATCGAACAACTACTCTTCCTCTCCACAAGAACCATCTTTATAATTCTCTTTCTAATTTTTATTTTTATTCTCTTTTGTTTTATCCTTTATTTTATCGGCAGTGATCACAGGATATGGACCAAACGTTGCAAACACTTCCGTACACCATGTCTTTTTCCACATATGCAACCTAGCATCCATCCAATCATGTAGAGCTTTACCAATTCATTTCTAAAACTCTTTTTTGTGAGCTTTTGTATTGGGTCCTGTATCCCATTCCTTGAATACTTCAAACTGGGAACGTCTTGGTTGTGGATTAGTATCAAACAACTCATTAAGTATGCAATTTTCTTAACATCAAAATCTACCATTTTCAGGAAACTGTAATTTGGCTTTACTTTAAGCCATAAACAAGTGTGCATGCCACAGTTTATGACAATCTAATAGGCAGGACTTGCAATTGGTAGTGTAATCAATTTTAAATTTGACTTACCTGGATATGCACTCAGTTTAAAATCAAATCACTCTTCACAACACACAATCAGAGACAATACAAATGTACCTTAATATCCCCAAACACAATAATTCATTGAGACAAAACTACAATGCCTGTGTCTATGTACCAGGAAATGGGACTGAAATCAAACACACCACATGGGAAGTAGTACTGCAAGGCACTACACCATCACAAGCTAACTGATCTCAGCTTTTGACCAGCAATAACCTAATTTGCAATAGGTATAGTTTACCCTTGTGCACAGAATGAATCAACATTTTTACACTACTAATAATTGCTCACTCATAACTAGACTATTAAGAATCATAAACCTCAACTTAATTTTAAACCTGGCATGCCACATTTAAACCATCCACAGATATCTTGCTCAAACTCATGTTCTTCAAAACTCAATGTATTCTTTTAAAATTCACAATTAGCAGACAAATAAATCATCAACAATATTTAATAATGCACCGTCATTAACAGAACATTTTATGACACATACCACATACCATACATGACACAATATCCAAAGCACAACACAGGTGCAATCACTAAAACACAAAATATGTCACAAGACACACTGTGCAAGACCCTATTAATACTCACCAACCAAATGTTCTGAACTGCATCCCCACCATCAGACTCAGGTACCACAGCACTACTTCACCATGGGACAGCTTGAACTAAATTCTCAAATTGAGTGTCTAACTAATTAGCCTCACTAAGTTCCAAATATGTATTATCTGCTCACTTTGCCATGCCTTTAGCATTGTTTTTTACCAAAATGTTTACTGATTAGCTTGCTGAGTGACTAATTAATCAATTAGCCACTAATTACTTTGCATGCTGATTCTCTACCAAAATCTATTGCTGACCAAAACACCTAGGTGCCGATTCCGATCGGGTAAAATTATTTCCCGTACGACTCGTATCCATATTTTTTTACGTACGAGTTGTACAAGTCCCGTACAAACGGCGAAGTACGATTCGTACCGTAAAAATACATACGAATTGCATCGGGAAAAGTCTACGAGACGTCCCCGGACAGATTTACGTACAAGTCGTAAAACTGAAGTCCGAGCGCACAAGTCCGATCCGCACTAGTGTCCAGAATACACAAGCGTATGGAAAACGTCCCGTACGGAGCGAACTTTGTACGACCCCTACCCCGGGTACACTTGGGCCCGGGGCACGAGTCGTATGGCCCCCCCACCCCACCTGCGCATGTCCGTGCCATACCCCCCACCCCAGCACCCACGTATGTATGCCCCGTACCCCAGCACCCATGTATGTACACGCCGTACCCCCCCACCCCAACACCCGCGCATGTAGGCGCCGTACCCCAGCAAACACGTATGTATGCGCCGTACCCCCCCCAAGGACTTCTGATCTGGACTGGCCATGTGCCCCTTAGTAAATAGTGTCCTTTTATAATTTTGATTTTAATGCTGAATAAAGCATTTTCTTTTCACTTTGAACATTTCAGGTATTGATGTGGGTGCTGATGCCCCAGGAGTTGGGGTTGTGGTAATGTGTTATGTTTCAGGGAAATGTTGTAGTCTGATGCTCATGGGGCGGACCATGGTATCTGCGTGCCATCACAAGGTCTCTGCAAAGAATCTTTGGTCGTGTGTGCTATTTGTGTTTGGATACATTGTCCCAAGGAGTGTTCCTTCCTCTGTGGCACCTGACATCTTCCCTGCAGGGAGTTGCACAATTGTTGTGCTGACCTCTTTCTACATTTCCTTTGTTGGTGACGGATCCCTTCAACTATGGCCATGCCTGCTCAGCAATGTCTCCTGCTGCATCGTCTGTGCCATCCTTGCTAGTCACTGTACTTGTGTATTGAGTATGTTGTAATGCCTCAATGGCGAAATTCACCATTTTCTGCACTATGCATGTGTGTTATCCCAGCCTAGCACACAATTGGTACTTGTTCTGCAGGGTATTTGGGCACCTGACTGACAATTGTGGGCATTGTACCTGTGGGAACTCCACCCTATTCCTTCCATGAGAGGCAACATCTTGGTGGCTGTCCCAGCACCTGTACATTCCTATCAGTCCTGGGATGTGCGTGACAGTGTGTGTTCCCTTTGGCTCTCTTAGTTTACTAGGCATTGACATGACTATTCAGTCTTGTGGCATGATCTCTGTGTATGTATTGTGCTGCATCTGCCAGGGGTGGGTATGCATGTGTCATTTGTCCTCACACCCACATGTGGTGTGTCATGCAGTGGGGGAAAGACATCCATCCTCATGGGAGTGGGACACTGCTGTCAGTGATGTGTTGTTATGGCACTATCAACATAGTCGAACATTAGGGATGCGTACATACACCCATGGAGTTGTGGTCATCTGATCATGATGTACACACCCCCATGTCTCTGTCCACTGCTGGTATTCCTCTGCACTTACCCCTCACATGTCTCTGTCCACTGCTGGGAGTGATAGGCACCCACCCCTCACATGTATCTGTCCACTGCTGGGAGTGATAGGCACCCACCCCTCACATGTCTCTGTCCACTGCTGGGAGTGATAGGCACCCACCCCCATGTCTCTGTCCACTGCTGAGAGTGATAGGCACTCACCCCCATGTCTCTGTCCACTGCTGGGAGTGATAGGCACCCACCCCTCACATGACTCTATCCACTGCTGGTATTCCTCTGCACCCACCCCTCACATGTCTCTGTCCACTGCTGGGAGTGATAGGCACCCACCCCCATGTCTCTGTCCACTGCTGGGAGTGATAGGCACCCACCCCATGTCTCTGTCCACTGCTAGGAGTGATAGGCACCCACCCCCATGTCTCTGTCCACTGCTGGGAGTGATAGGCACCCACCCCTCACATGTCTCTGTCCAATGCTGATATTCCTCTGCACCCACCCCTTACATGTCTCTGTCCACTGCTGGGAGTGATAGGCACCCACCCCCCACATGTCTCTGTCCACTGCTGGGAGTGATAGGCACCCACCACTCACATGTCTCTGTCCACTGCTGGGAGTGATAGAGACCCACCCCCATGTCTCTGTCCACTGCTGGGAGTGATAGGCACCCACCCCTCACATGTCTCTGTCCACTGCTGGTATTCCTCTGCACCCACCCTTCACATGTCTCTTTCCACTGCTGGGAGTGATAGGCACCCACACCTCACATGTCTTTGTCCACTGCTGGGACTCCTAGGCAG
The DNA here is from genome assembly GCF_964204655.1 of Triturus cristatus. Taxonomy (NCBI): domain Eukaryota; kingdom Metazoa; phylum Chordata; class Amphibia; order Caudata; family Salamandridae; genus Triturus; species Triturus cristatus. The sequence goes on from NC_140587.1 coordinate 762,182,994, forward strand.
ACACCCACCCACCCACCCGCACCCTTGGTGCTGTACATTGCTGTCCTGGCCATGAACACACCCAATATACTGGTTATATGCTGCACCAGGCCCTAAGCCAACATTCGTGGCGTGTGTATGCCTTGTATCACAAATGCACTGGTGCCCTAGGGGTACGGGTGATGCGGTCTGTATCCCCGCATTCATAGGTTGGGTACGGTCCGTACCACGCGTAACCCTACATCACCACTACAATGGTGGTACGGGCCGTACCCACGCCCTCAGAGCGTGTGTACGGCCCATACCACGCGTACCGCTACATCACCACTACAATGGTGGTACGGGCCGTACCCACGCCCTCAAAGCGTGGGTACGGCCCGTACCAGCATTGTAGTGGTGATGTAGGTGTACGTGCCGTACCCACGCCCTCAGAGCGTGTGTACGGCCCATACCACGCGAACCCCTACATCACCACTACAATGGTGGTACGGGCCGTACCCATGCCCTCAGAGCGTGTGTACGGCCCGTACCACGCGTACCCTACATCACCACTACAATGGTGGTACCGGCCGTACACACGCCCTCAAAGCGTGGGTACGGGCCGTACCACCATTGTAGTGGTGATGTAGGTGTACGTGCCGTACCCACGCCCCCAGAGCATGTGTACGGCCCGTACCACACGTACCCCTACATCACCACTACAATGGTGGTACGGGCCGTACCCATGCCCTCAGAGCGTGTGTACGGCCAGTACCACGCGTACCCCTACATCACCACTACAATGGTGGTACGGGCCGTACCCACGCCCTTAAAGCGTGGGTACGGGCCGTACCACCATTGTAGTGGTGATGTAGGGGTGCGCGTGGTACGGGCCGTACACACGCTCTGAGGGCATGGGTACGGCCCGTACCACCATTGTAGTGGTGGCGGGTACGCGTACGCGGGGATTGGTGGACACGCCCCCCGAAGTGACCAGACCCTGGAGGTAATGTATGGACAGTATATGGTATTTTTAAAATTAGGTAGAGGTTATGTTTCCTGCCCCTCGCCCCCCCTTTGCCCCTGGGTGTTGTGCTGACCTTCTGCGGCGTGCGTGGCGGTTTCGGTGCACCAGGTCGTAGGCTAGGAGGGCCGGTCATCTGATCATGATGTACACACCCCCATGTCTCTGTCCACTGCTAGTATTCCTCTGCACCCACCCCTCCCATGTCTCTGTCCACTTCTGGGAGTGATAGGCACCCACCCCTCACATGTATCTGTCCACTGCTGGGAGTGATAGGCACCCACCCCTCACATGTCTCTGTCCACTGCTGGGAGTGATAGGCACCCACCCCCATGTCTCTGTCCACTGCTGAGAGTGATAGGCACCCACCCCCATGTCTCTGTCCACTGCTGGGAGTGATAGGCACCCACCCCTCACATGTCTCTGTCCACTGCTGGGAGTGATAGGCACCCACCCCCATGTCTCTGTCCACTGCTGGGAGTGATAGGCACCCACCCCTCACATGTCTATGTCCACTGCTGGTATTCCTCTGCACCCACCCTTCACATGTCTCTGTCCACTGCTGGGAGTGATAGGCACCCACACCTCACATGTCTTTGTCCACTGCTGGGACTCCTAGGCAGACACCCACCCACCCACCCGCATCCTTGGTGCTGTACACTGCTGTCCTGGCCATGAACACACCCCAATATACTGGTTATATGCTGCACCAGGCCCTAAGCCAACATTCGTGGCGTGTGTATGCCTTGTATCACAAATGTACTGGTGCCCTAGGGGTACGGGTGATGCGGTCCGTACCCCCGCATTCATAGGTTGGGTACGGTCCGTACCACGCGTACCCCTACATCACCACTACAATGGTGGTACGGGCCGTACCCACGCCCTCAGAGCGTGTGTACGGCGCGTACCACGTGTACCCCTACATCACCACTACAATGGTGGTACGGGCCGTACCCACGCCCTCAAAGCGTGGGTACGGCCCGTACCAGCATTGTAGTGGTGATGTAGGTGTACGCGCCGTACGCACGCCCTCAGAGCGTGTGTACGGCGCGTACCACGCGTACCCCTACATCACCACTACAATGGTGGTACGGGCCGTACCCACGCCCTCAAAGCGTGGGTACGGCCCGTACCAGCATTGTAGTGGTGATGTAGGTGCACGCGCCATACGCACGCCCTCAGAGTGTGTGTACGGCCCATACCACGCGTACCCCTACATCACCACTGCAATGGTGGTATGGGCCGTACCCACGCCCTCAGAGCGTGTGTACGGCCCGTACCATGCGTACCCCTACATCACCACTACAATAGTGGTACGGGCCATACCCACGCCCTCAGAGTGTGTTTTCGGCCCGTACCACGCGTACCCCCACATCACCACTACAATGGTGGTACGGGCCGTACCCACGCCCTCAAAGCGTGGGTACGGCCCGTACCACCATTGTAGTGGTGATGTGGGTGTACGCGCCATACCCACGCCCTCAGAGCATGTGTACGGCGCGTACCCCTCCATCACCACTACAATGGTGGTACGGGCCGTACCCACGCCCTCAGAGCGTGTGTACGGCCCGTACCACGCGTACCCCTACATCACCACTACAAAGGTGGTACGGGCCGTACCCACGCCCTCAAAGCGTGGGTACGGGCCGTACCACCATTGTAGTGGTGATGTAGGGGTTAGGCCTGGGCTAAATTTCAGTTCCGCTCGCGGAAATTGCGATAATTTGACATTATGCGTTCCGCGGAGAGCGCGAAAATGTCAAAATATCCGCATTCCGCAGCTTAGCTATAATTTGTTTCTTGCTCGCGCTGTAAAATAATACATTCTCGCGCGTGCGCGATCGCCTTACCTGATACCCCGCGTTCGCCGACAAGTTTTCCCGATCCGGTCGCTTTCTCCACGAGATGTTGGATTGCTGTTAGCCTTTTGCGCTGTCTCGCGACAGTTCGCGCCCGCAGTAATGTCATTGGTCACGGGATCACGTCTTTCTTCTCGCGATCATGCACCGCGAGAAGAGTGAAAACAAGATGGCTGCGCCCGCGAGAAACCGCATGGGTAAGTTGGCGAACCGCGACCACGCAAAAAATACCTCGAACAGGCAGGAAAAAACTTCTGCATCTTCGTGATATTTCCGCTTATTTGCGGAGATTTTTAACATTTTCGCGATAATTCGCGAAAGTCACTTTCGCAAATTCCGCCCACCCCTAGTAGGGGTATGCATGGTACGGGCCGTACACACGCTCTGAGGGCGTGGGTACGGCCTGTACCACCATTGTAGTGGTGACAGGTACGCATACGCGGGGATTGGTGGACACGCCCCCCGAAGTGACCAGACCCTGGAGGTAATGTATGGACAGTATATGGTATTTTTAAAATTAGGTAGAGGTTATGTTTCCTGCCGCTCGCCCCCCCCTTTTCTCCTGGGTGTTGTGCTGACCTTCTGCGGCGTGCGCGGCGGTTTCGGTGCACCAGGTCGTAGGCTAGGAGGGCCGGAATGACACGTAGGATGGGGTCCATGGCTGTCCGTCGCGTACCGCTGCTCCTTCTTCGCATCGTCCTCAATTTCCCGGGAGTTTTTGGCTGCCGTAAAAAATGATCCATGCGGAGTGACATAGGCACGAATCGTACTTGCTGGTCCGTAGAACGATGCCTGACTCCGTCCGGACGTCCCGTACGCGATGTCCCGGATCGGAATTGTGGGTATTTTTTCGCCGCACCTAGTTTTTTACAATTCGTACGGAAATGGTATTTCTGTACGAATCGTACTTGCTGGTTTGTAAGGAGGATTTCCCGGGTACGAGTCGTACGGAGAATACGCTCCGTACGACCATTCGTACCCGGGTTTTACCTGATCGGAATCGGCACCTTAATGTTATGGGGATAAAATCGCTGTTAAAGAAGAACAATTGGATCATATATTCAGCCAATAACATAAGAAAGGTCTTGAGACACTTTACTCAGTTCTGTTAATTTATTCAAATATCCAAAAAATCATTGCAGAAACCAAATCTATTAGGAAATAATCAAAAGAATTAACATAATCGGACATAAGCAAAACAAAAGCTCTTCCTCTCTAAAGGCTTGATGAAAGTTTATAATGTATTTGTATTCTGTAACTGTGTATCCTTTTGTATCTGGAGTTCTCTGCCCCAACTGTGTACTCTACAGTTGTAAAATTGCTAATAATGAGATTAAACTCATAGTTTGTGAATACCAAAAAGAATAGTAAAATAACACAAAAGTATAATGTTACCTTTGTGACATAAAGTCAGTCTCATTCAAAGTCTAAAGCAGAAGGCCCAATGCATCAAAGTTGCAACCCTCACTGCTCTGTAGCTAAAAGTAAATTAAATAAAAATCTGTCTGTTAATTAAAAAATAGTAAATAGGCCCTAAATACTGAAAGGACCAAGAGCATCTAACCCTTAACTTATCTTTGTGAATACATAAAATTTGTAAAGTTAGACTTTAAGTATAAACTTAGACCAGAAGTCTAACTTTACCTTTGTGAATCGGGCCCATAATGTGTTATTAATACAAAACACTACAGAGAAACAATGAACTGCTTTTGCACATTAATAAAATTGACATGTTAATGGATGCTCAGCTTGGTGACCTGGCAATGTTATAACATCAGAACAGCCTCTTCAGGTGAATCTAATGAAACTTCATTTGTTGCATGCAAGTAGAGACCTTGGTTTCTACCTGAATTAAAATGTCATAATGAAACCAAAAGAAAATATCAAGGTTCAAGACTTGTGCACACAACAAGCTTTTTATATGCTGCAGCTTGATGTGGAATAATCATGTCAACTAAAGCAACCTAAATTAGGCCCAATATTTTTAACATGAAAATCAACTATCTCAGTTGAATAGCTAACAAAGTATTGTACTATCCTCCAATTACAAATTTTAAAAAAAGAAATAGAAAGGCTATTAATCAAAGTGCACAATTACCCTTTGGGTTCAAGCAGCAATATACTAAAAAATATAATAAAATAATTAATAACTCCAATCAGGAGTTGCCCAACCATAAACCTCTTAAACACCCTATTGTTATCCTGTCAGCACCTCCCCTTCTACAAATAAAACATTTTCAAGATATAGAATTCCATCTCCAACAATTGAACACACTAAAACTTCCAACCTATCAACCTTTCCCCACTTGTGTAATTTTTCACCATCTTCCATGAAATAAGAAGTCACAATTTACTAAAAAAATAAAAAAGTATGCCAAAGTGCATATTTTGGCTATATACAGCTGCTAACCCACACATGTGGAACCATTTCTCCGCTGTTGAAAGGAGCCCGACTTCCATGAGGAATTCCTGATTGGAGTTAATCCAGGCCACATGAAAAATGAAAATATAATACTTCTCTTCAAAAAAACATCAGTAGACTTGAAGATACTATACAACTATCAGCTGATGTCCAGCTGCAGGATCATCACAAAAAAAGCCTCAAGCCAGCTTAAAGAGCATGTGGAGGTAAACATGGATGTCGATTCACCAAGATATTAGGGGTTAGGGGTGGGCGGAATTTGCGGAATTAACCTTCGCAAATTATCGCGAGAATGTTTAAAATTATCGCAAACAAGCAGAAATATCGCGAAGATGCGGAAGTTTTTTTCCGGCACGTTCGCGAGATTTTCTGCATGGTTGCGGGTCGCCAACTTACCCATGTGGTTGCTTGCGGGCGCGGCCATCTTGTTTTGAGTTGTTCTCGCGGTGCATGATCGCGAGAAGAAAGACGTGATCGCGCGACGCATGACGTCACTGCGGGCGCGAACTGTCGCGAGACAGCGCAAATGGCTAAAAACAATACAACATCTCATGGAGAACGCGACCGGATCAAGAAAACTTGTCAGCGAACGCAGGGATTCAGGTAAGGCGATCGCGCGCGCGCGAGAATGTATCATTTTACAGCGCGAGCAAGAAACAAATTATCGCCAAGCTGCGGAAACCGGAATTTTTGACATTTTCGCGCTCTCCGCGGAACGCAAAAATGTCAAATTATCGCAATTTCCGCGAACGGAACGAAATTTTTGCCCAGGCCTATTAGGGGTAGCCGAAATGATATTACATATCCTTTGACCCACTATAACAGCACAGAAAGTGACGTCATGGAGCATCAGGCCTAGTACATTATAGAAAGCAATGTTTGTGACCTGTGAATCTGATGACATAACAGGACATGATATCTCTGAAAGAAAAACAAAATTAGTGCAAAATGAAACAATAAATATTAATCACATCACAAAAAGGTGCTAAATAAGGCATGTCTATTATAGTCCCCAAGCTTACACTAATTAAGACTGATACCATGATATGTTGGAGAGGAAGAAAAAACAAACATCAAATGCAGACAGTCAGCCTATTCCCTATGACAGCCTCAAGGGAAGACATAGCCCTAAATGTCTATGCAAAATTTCAGCTGGAAGATTCCCTCAAGCACAAATCAATAGCAGTATGGGCAATATAATGGTATTCTTCATTCATGATCCCAGAACAGGCATATCAAAGGAAGCATCAGTAAAATCTACTCTCATTCCACAACACAGATACAGAATGGGCCGCTATAATGCAAGCAATTGTGCTGGAGCCTACACTATGGCTACACTATTAAGCAGGCTTGTCTTGCCTTCTGCTTACCCAAGAAAATACATAATTCAATAGGTTTTCACATGTCAGTGGACTATAGATAATTGCAGCAAGTGCCTCAAACCTTAAAACACATATGTCTCTCTCTCTCTTAATTTTTCATACGCAGGAGAGATGGTTAAATATTCATGAATATCGCAGTGTTGTTGAAACATTACTTGATGCTGCCCCTAGTATGAGGACAACTGTGCTTACCAACCAGTAGTGTTAATCAAATATACCTGAGCGTGACTTATTTGTTGGCTCAGTGTGCCAGCCTGACATTTTTTTACAATGCTTCAGTTAAATACACATGTCCACTTCTGTATTACAATGCCCCAGGTACATACACATTTCAATGCCTCAAACAGATGCATACAAGGAGATTTATGAAATTTCCAGAATCTAACCGGGCAAAACAGAAGTCATTGTTGGGTGTAGGCCTAAACTGGTCATCAACCACCAGTCCTGAAATTATGCAATCAAGCAATTCCTGCGTTATGGTAGCACAGTAAGAATGATGACCATCCTCTTCAAGCTCTGATAGGAAGGAAAAATTCTGACTAATGCCAGTGATACTGACTCCATATCTATATTTAGACCTCAGGGTATTAGGATGGTTGCTGTAGCAACTAAGGAAATGAGCCATTTGAAATACGAACCACACTGTGATGTGGCTAGGATTCATGGGGAAAATGGCAGTCAAGCAAAGTGGATTGCCTGAAACAGTTTAGCATACAAGAGAAATGCCAGGACCCCAGCATGAATTAGCTCCCAACCCCTACAAGGGTCAGAATCCTGTCACACTATTAATATTCAACAATACAAGACCCACACATCACTCTGCCTATTCACCTTAATCCTGCTCTGTAGCACAACTGGCATTGCTCTGGCTGTGCATCACAAGTGATGGACTGAAGCACCATGTCTTATGCCAACATTTGGACTTGAATACAGTTAGCAGGGTATCTTGATCTTTTCTAGAAGCACTGTCAAGATGCCAGGAGATATCCAATTACAATTGTATGCACCTTAATCCTACCGTAGAAGACCCCTCCTATTTTCAGTTCTGGAATTCACAGCTTTACTAGTGCAGCTCGGATCTTGTCTGCAGCAGACCTGCTGTTCCTGTTTCCCACACACAACTATGCCCAAGCATCTCTGGTAAACAACCTGATATTCCAATACCGGAATCTGCACAAAGCAGTGCAATTACATGTTTGTCCAGACCCTAGTAGGCCAGCCCTAGGATCAAGAATGTTCTCTCTGTGCACCCTAACCCTGCTTTGCAATATCCATGTTATTCCATAAGGGTCCACCAAATCACAATCTACACCAGAAGTAACACACAATAGGCATAGTAACTGGCTCAATTTCCTATTAAGAATGGAATTGTGATGCACAGATTTCACCCTGACTTTAGCAATACATTCATCCACCCACTATGGAGTCTTACTGGCAGCAACTGTACATGAAAAGGTAAGATTGCCTTTAAAGAGGTAGTAGCCCCGATCTTTTAATGGGCTCTGTTAACTTGCTACAGGTTTTTGGGAGGTGCCTGGAAAAATCAATAAGAATGACACATAACCGGCACTCAGGTAGGGGCGGTCATGAAGTTCCCGTCATGCTCCGTGACTGAAGGTAGGCATGGCTGGCAGGCAATTCTGGTTGGGAGAGGAGACGGCGGCCACAAACATCACACACACACACAGGGATGCCTGAACAAATGTCTGCACAAAAACAACAGACAAACACATAAACAACAGAAACACACACAGAACCATAACAAGAACAGACATGCCCTGTACAGTCAAACTGTGGAAAGGCAATGGGAGCACAGACACAACAGGAGTGCACAACCTCATCACTCAGGAACAATGCACAGACAACATACCACAACACACACAAGAAGTGCACCATCACAGAACAACACAGCCACATCAAATAAACAACAGATGCACAGGCAGAACAATCACATAGCAAATACAGCTGGACATCAGGGGATGCACACCACGCAATGCAAGGCAACATACGCATGCATGATAGTAGGGGACATGGCAGGGGTGTACCATACACAAATAGACAGAGTACAGACCCACAGTGGGTTGGCATCTGAAGCACAGATAGGGGATGGTATGACACCACACACAACATGCCACACTGGAGGCAAGAAGGCACCATGTGACAGCAATGCATGAGAAAACACAACCAAAATAGCAGTGTGGAGCAGCAGGTCTGCACAGTCACCACAGACAGCAACAAGACACATGGATGATCAACAAAACACAACACTGACTTGCCAGTCACACACTCTGCATACTCACAAGTGACAAAAACAACAAGTAGGAGTCAGACAGAACTGCAACAACACATCAACACACTGCACAGTGCACAACATACAACTCACACATGTGCATACAACCACATCCACAGGGCTGAACAATCAAAACAACATGCATACAACTCCTGGGTAACACATGTGTGTAGTTGACAATGCAGGGGCATGCATACATCAACACTCCCCACAGACTCACCCCCTGTACACTGCACACTTCCTGACCATCCAAGAGCACACATGGAAAGTAAGCCATGGGACTAGGATGACTGGCCATCACAAGATGACCACACACATACACCACTGGGCACACATGAAGCAAGAATAGACATACATGATGACCCTGGCCAGCCTGCCTGCAATACTATGGATAGAATCCCACTCTGTGCTGGCAGCGCCCCTCAGCCTGACATGTGTACAATATAGCCAACATGAACAAATCAAGAACATGACAACTGCTTTCCATTAAAATTTGACATCATTGCCCCACAAGTATCTGGGTCAGGAAGCACTGAAGTCCCTGTCACCCCTGTAAACAATTGAGTAAGTGAGCCAAAACATTGACTATGTTGAAGTGCCACACAGACCATGTGGCACAGTAAACCATATACACACCGAAAATGAACTTTATTCAGTAAGGACACTGACAAAATAGACAACAGTGGCAACTGTCTTTATTCACATATTGCACATATAGGCACCATGAGAAGAGAAGAGCAAGGCACAAAATGCAGAGCATGTCCATGAGAAGCTGCACAGGCAAGGGCAAAACAGCAGTGAACAACAAGGCCAGTGGCCAGTCCAGGGTGCAGAGTATGTCCATGAGAAGCTGCACAGGCAAGGGGGAAACAACAGTGAACAACAAGGCCAGTGGCCAGGGCTAAGTGCAGAGTAGGTCCATGAGAAGCTGCACAGGCAAGGGCAAAACAGCAGTGAACAACAAGGTCAGTGGCCAGGGCTAAGTGCATAGTAGGTCCATGAGAAGCTGCACAGGTAGGGCAAAACAGCAGTGAACTCAAGGCCAGTGGCCAAGGCTAAGTGCAGAGTAGGTCCATGAGAAGCTGCACAGGGAATACTTGAACACAGCAAAAAGCAACAATGCCAGTGGCAAAAACGAAGTGCAGGGTATGTCCAGGAGAGGTTGCACAGGGAATTTGAGCGACTGTACCTTTCCATGGTCAGCAACACAGTCAGGGGGTTACAATGTGCAGTACAGGCCCACCTGTGTGAGAGACAGGTGTGTGAGGGTGATTAACACTCAGACTTGGCTGTCAGGTGGACTGCAAGCTGGCTGTGTATAGGAGACTGTTGGGGCACTTGAATGGGGAGAGAGCGGACCAGCTGAGGTAGAGCTATCAGTGGCTTGCCAAGCCGGAGGGCTCCTTGGACCAGGTGGTGTAGTGGCACGTGGAGGCGGAGTCATGCAGACGGGAGACACAGTGTGGCTGGGAAATTTTGGAGGGGTGCCTTTCCACTTCTTGGGGATCCAAAATGGCTTGGCTGACTCTGGATCAATGGGAAGTGGTGTGGACACCACAGGAACACTCACCACCAAAGCTGCATCAGGTGCAGACACTGGCACCCCCTCTGGTGATGTGCTGGACCCAGCAGAACGCTTTGCCTGGCTTCGCCTCTGCCCCCCTTCCCCTGTTTACTAGGTGTCACCCCTACAGTGGCCTCCTTCCCCTGCTTCACTGAGCTTGGAATGGGAGTCAAGGTGGTGTGTGAATCTTCCTTGGAACCCTTCCTAGGTGAACCCTTGGCTTGCACCACCTCCTTTGCGAGATGCTTTAGGGGCAGGAGAGTCCTTGGATGGGGATGCCTCTGAGGCATGTGTGCCTGAGGTCTGCTGCTTTGCTTTCTGTCACCTGGTGTAGCCTGAAGGGCTTTTCTCTCTATGCTCTGGGGTGTCTTTGGTCTTCTGTGGGGATGGTGTCTGCGCCCGGGACCGCTTGGGTTGCTGCTACTGTGTGCTTCGTGTGCCGTATCGTGACTTTGATGTATGTGAACCATGGTCACTATCGTTAGACGTGGCCACTGCCAGGGGGGCGGAAAAAGGGACCGGAGCTGGACTGTGAGTATGTGCCTGTTGAAGGGCAGATGTCACTGTGGAGGACAAAGCCTGGACAGTCCGGTGCAGTCCACCCACATCTGAATGAATGCCCTCCATGAAAGCAACCACCTGGGCCAATTTTTTGTCGTGGTCAATGAAGTCATTGAGGAAAGCTGTCTGGCCTACACGCAGCTGGTGCAAAAGGTCCACAGACTCAGCACTGATGGCAGCAGGGGGGACAGGGGCAGGGGCAGCGGTGCCAGGGATGAAGGACATTCTTCCCATCTTACTGAGGCGGACACAGACAGAATCAGAGGAAGTGGCTGAGAGGGTTGGCACTGGCCGCTGTGTGGTTGAAGATGATGCAGAGTCCCAGTTCCCTGTGCCCGCCAACATGGATGCATCCCCGCTGGCATCAGATGATGTGGTACTTTGCGTCTCAGGCTGGGATTCCTCCAGCAGACTCCTGTCCCCCTCTGAGGTGCTGGTGACATCTGTGTCACTGGGCTCCTGTGCAGCTGTTGTGCTAGTTTCACCCCCACTGGTGACCGTCTCCTGTCCCTCCGTGACCACAGGAGATGCTGCATGAAAGAAGAGATGTAGGGTCAGGTCAGTGGCAGCAACAGAACAAACATATGCAAGCAATGCATAACAAAAGATGACCAAATCTACATGTTGCACACCACCCTGTGCAATCACATCGTGCCAACTCACTTTATAGACTCAAACAGTGCGTTGAAACTGGAAATTCAGGCATGAGTGAGCCAGACGGCATTTCCGGATGATCACCACATCCTCCATGTCCTCCAGCACTGTCAATTTGGCCTCCTCCTAGTTGAGATGAAAGTGGACACATGTCAATGCAATACATCATGAGATGGGCACAGCATCTCACGTTCTGGATGACACAACGACAACAATGACTCCCATCAAAATTGAGTTACAGACCAGCTTACATGTAGGGACTCCTTCAGCTACCCAGCAAGGGGCCATCCTAAGAAGACCCTGGGAGTATCTGGAGGCAATGCACCTGCCAAACGCCCGTCACAGAGCCAGCCCTGATGGCAACCCTCTTCACCACTGCATTTACTTTTTGGACTGTCCTTCCCCACACTGCCTTATAAATGGCACCTGTCAGTTGGACTGGGTCACCACATCAATGTGGTGACTGCTCGATTTTCTCATTTACCATAATTGTCAACTCACTGCTTCACCACCACCTCAAAGGAAATGTACACCCCCCCTCACATGTCACCATTGTAAATAAAAAACCCTTACACACATCTTGTTGTGTCTGCCCTGTTTTTATTGCACAGTTTTCAACATAATCACAATGTATCAGGAGTATGGACTGTATGTATGCAAGGAGAAGTTGAAGGCACCTAGGGAAACACAACAACATTCACTGGTCTGGGTGTGGCATCACAGACATCACACAACACCTACCATCAAGATAAACCAACATGCACACGTCACAATGGGCAACAAGTGTCAATATACACGTCCTGTAGATGTTCTCAAATGACACTCCCAGAAACATTGCCAACCACTGCTGAGTCTACAACTGGCTGCTGTTTCAATTCACACATACCCCTTCACGACAACAGCAATATCAGCAGACAATGGGTATGTTGCACATTGTCTCCCACCTTCAAGTGAAGTAGTGGGTGATGAGCTGTTCACGCAGGTCAACACCTTCCTCCTCTCCACTGTCCTCACCACTGGACATGGGTTGGTTTGCAGGCGGGGGCCTTGGGTCCTCTTAATCATCCAGTAGCAGGGGAATCTCCTTGCGAATGGCTAGGTTGTGGAGCATGCAGCATTCCACTACAATCTGACACACCTTCCCGGGCGAGTATGCCAGTGCACCTCTGGTCTTGTCCAGGCAGCGGAAATGTGACTTGAGCAGACTAAAAGTACGCTACACCTCACAACGTGTCCTCCTATGGACCTCATTGTAGCGGACTTCAGCCGGGGTCCTGGGATTCCGCAGTGGGCTCAGCAGCCAGGGACGGTTGGGATATGCAGAGTCACCTAGGTATGACAAACACAAATAGACATTGTGCTCCACAGGATGCAGGAGTCACGAGCTGAGTCTGGGAATTTGGCACACATGTGGGAGATGATCATATCTGCCAGGCACACCACTTGCACATTCATGGAGTGGTAATGTTTGCGATTCCTGTAAATGTGCTCACTTGCCTGTGGTGGCACAAGCCCGACATGGGTGCAATCAATGGCACCAACAACATGGGGGATGTGTCCAAGGGGATAGATGTCTCTCTTCACAGCTGGCACTTCAGCACCCCTGGGGAAATGGATATATCTGTCCTTGTATATCATCATGGCGGACAGAACATCACGCAGCACCATGCTGAACATCGGTTGTGACATCCCAACAGCGCTGACCACTGTCTCTTGGAACGATCCAGTGGCAAAAAAATTTAGCTCCGCCATCACCTTATAAGTTGGGGTGAAAGCTGTTGGATATGTCCAGCGAGGCTGCAGGTGGGGCTCCAACATATCACAAAGGGGTTTTAGGGTGGCTCTATCCAGACGGCATTTCCGGATGATCACCACATCCTCCATGTCCTCCAGCACTGTCAATTTGGCCTCCTCCTAGTTGAAATGAAAGTGGACACATGTCAATGCAATACATCATGAGATGGGCACAGCATCTCACGTTCTGGATGACACAACGACGGCCCCTTCGTCGCCAGTGGGGTCTGAGGACTCACCCCTCTCTGTGGGCGCAGGGGAGGATGGTGAACTGTCATCCTGCGGCCCTCCAGAGGGAGGTGGAGGTGTTGGTTGTGGCGCATGCCTGTCCCTCAGTACCGCCACTTGCTGGCCCAAGAGGTCCACAATTTGTCCCATGAGGGTGTCGTTGGACCTCATCAGCAGGATGAGCTCATGTAACAGTTCGTCCGACCTGCCCGTTTGTCCCTGGGCCTGTTCATGTGCGCCAACGACTCTGGTCATGTGCCCCTCCCACCTACACTGCTGCTACGGACCTGATGCCTCACCACTGGGGGCACCCGCATCCTCTCCCTGCCCTCTTCAGTTGGTGGTGTGGGGTGGTCATCCTCTGGGACAGGGAAGGGTGTTACAGGCAGTACAGGTGGTGGTGGTGGTGGCGGTGGACGCACAGGCCGTAACAGCAGGGGTCTGCAGTGAAGTTGTTATTGCAGCAGATGTGGTGGGAGGACAATGGGGTCCTGGGACCTGTTGCTCCCTGGCATACTGGATGGGCCAGCTTCGAGATCATCGTTCAGAGAATCCTGGGAGTCAACATCTGAGAGTCCATGTACCGGGGGAGAGACTGGCTCTGCAGGTTGCTGCTGTTGTCCTCTGCAGTGAGTTCTTGGTCACCTGTGGATCAGATTGGAAATGGTCATTGTAGGGCACCCCACAAGCTGTGTCATTCACTGTTTGTACACTACACAATTGACTGATCATCACATTGTTTTCTATGTGCACTACTGTGCCTCCTGACATGATGCAGTGGTACATGCATTACTTGTCCATGGTGTGAGGTGTCAATGCATACCATGCGCCCCATGCATAATTTATGATTACAGGGACCTGTTGCCATCTAGGGACAGGCACAACATATTTTTAATTGAGGACTCTTTGTTGGTTTGTCTGACCTGGCAGACGTCACATGTGGCCATGGACTGGCCATTATAATCTCCGGCATACCTTTGTCCTGTCATATGAACATCTTGATTTATACCACCAAACATACTTTCTTATTTTTCGAATGGTCTTGTTGCACTGGCCCCATGGCGAGGCACATGTCAATAGGTGTTGTGCATGATTGTGCCTTGACTTTCTTCTACATGTGCATTGGTGTGTCACACTTTGGTAGCTGTGACAGTTTCCTTTGCTTACCTGTGTGCACACTGTGCTTGGCAATGGCCTCGGCGTGCATATTTGTGCAATGAGAGGGCTGGTGTTGTCATATGGCACCATTTCTTTTGTGATAAATGTGTGGGGGCACACACTGGCTACTAGCCAGTTACGTGCCCATATTTGGCTTTGTAATGTGACACATCTGTGTGTGCGTGGTGGAGGCTTACATCCTGCTCAGTGGTGTCATAAGACAGAATAATATGTCTACTTACCTGTCAGTTTGTTTGGTGTACTGCAATGGCGTCCAACTGCTTCTGGGTGGGGTGGGGGGAGTGCTCCATCCTGCTCAGGTGTGGGCCAGGGTGCATGGTGAGAGTAGTGGTACAGGCCTCCCACCCACAAACACCCTCCCAGGGAAGATGGCTACCTACCTGTTAGTTTGATGAGGGTAATGTAATTGAAGACACATGCTTCTGGGTGGGGGGGAGTGTTCCATCCTGCTGAGATGGGGCAGTTGGCATGGTGGGAGTAGTGGTACAGTTCTCCCACACACAAACACCCTCACTGTGAAGATGGCGACCTACCTGTAAGTTTGTTAGGTGTACTGCAACGGCTTCCAACTGCTTCTGGGTGGGGTGGGGGAGTGCTCTATCCAGCTCAGGTGTGGGCCAGGGTGCATGGTGGGAGTAGTGGTACAGGCCTCCGACCCACAAACACCCTCTCAGGGAAGATGGCTACCTACCTGTTAGTTTGATGAGGGTAATGTACTGGAAGACACATACTTCTAGGTGTGGTGGGGGAGTTGGCATGGTGGGAGTAGTGGTACAGTTCTCCCACACACAAACACCC
Source organism: Triturus cristatus (assembly GCF_964204655.1). Taxonomy (NCBI): domain Eukaryota; kingdom Metazoa; phylum Chordata; class Amphibia; order Caudata; family Salamandridae; genus Triturus; species Triturus cristatus. The sequence continues at coordinate 762,198,707 of NC_140587.1, forward strand.
TCACTGTGAAGATGGCGACCTACCTGTAAGTTTGTTAGGTGTACTGCAACGGCTTCCAACTGCTTCTGGGTGGGGTGGGGGAGTGCTCTATCTTGCTGAGGTGTTGGCCAGGGTGCATGGTGGGAGTAGTGGTACAGGCCTCCCACCCAAAACAACCTCCCAGGGAAGATGGCTACCAACCTGTAAGTTTGGTAGGTGTACTGCACTGGCTTCCAACTTATTCTGGGTGAGGTGGGGGAGGGGTCCATCTTGCTAGGCTGTGGTACAGGGGGCATGGTGGGAGTAGTAGTGCAGGCCTCCCACCCACAAACACCCTCCCAGGGAAGATGGCTACCTACCTGTAAGTTTGTGGGGTTTACTGCAATGGCTTCAAACTGCTTCTGGGTGGGGTGGGGGAGTGCTACATCCTGCTGAGGTGTGGGCCAGGGTACATGGTAGGAGTAGTGGTACAGGCATCCCACCCACAAACAACCTCCCAGGGAAGATGGCTACCTACCTGTAAGTTTGTTGGGTGTCCTGCAATGGCTTCCAAATGCTTCTGGGTGGGGTGGGGGAGTGCTCCATCCCACTGAGGTGTGGGGCAGGGGGCATGCGGAGAGTGGTGGTACAGGCCTCCTACACCCAGACAGCCTCACTGTGAAGATGGCTACCTACCTGTAAGTTGGTTCGGTGTACTGCAATGGCTTCCAACTGCTTCTGGGTGGGGTGGGGGGAGGGGTCCATCTTGCTAGGCTGTGGGACAGGGGGCATGGTGGGAGTGTTAGTGCAGGCCTCCCACCCACATACACCCTCCCAGGGAAGATGGAAACTTACCTGTAAGTTTGTTGGGTGTACTGCAATGGCTTCCAACTGCTTCTGGGTGGGTTGGGGGGAGTGATCCATCCTGCTCAGGTGTGAGCCAGGGTGCATGGTGGGAGTAGTGGTACAGGCCTCCCACCCACATACACCCTCCCAGGGAAGATGGCTACCTACCTGTTAGTTTGATGACCCCTGTACACTAGTATGTACGACTCATACCCCTGTACGACTCATACCCCTGTACGACTCGTATGTACGACTCGTACCCCTGTACACTCGTACCTCTGTACGACTCATATGTACGACTCTTACCCCTGTACGACTCGTATGTATGACTCGTACCCCTGTACGACTCGTACACCTGTACGACTAGTATGTACGACTTGTACCCCTGTACACTCATACCCCTGTACGACTCATACCCCGGGAACAACTTTTCCCGGGATACGAGTCGTACAAAGTTCGCTTCGTAGCGGGTAAAGTCATTCCCCGTGTACGGGACGTTTTCCGTACGATTAGTAAATCGGAAAGCCGGTCCGGATCGTACTTGTACTGTCGGACTGTATTTTTACGATTCGTACGGAAAAGTGTCCGGGTCCGTCTCGTACAACTTTTCCCGATCCGATGCGTACGTATCGGGCCGATCCGTATGTATTTTTCCCGTACGAATCGTACTTCATGGGTCGGACGGGACTTGTACGAGTCGTACGGAAAAAAAAAATACAGGATCGGAATCGACCCCATAATGTTAAAATAAATTAAACACTTACATATAAAATATAACATATATACTTACTTAATATTAATAAATAATTATTGTAATAACTTATAAATTGTTAAAACTATTTTATAAATAATAAATACAGACATATACATACAAAAATAATATTATTACAATGTTTTTTAATATATTTAACAAATTAAAAAAATCTAAATAATTTTTTTTTTTTAAATAGTATACACAACATTAAACCATACAGAAAAATATTGGATAGTGGAGGGAAAAAAATTACTATTCCAACTCCAGAGAGTGCAACAGTAGATAACGTGTTGGATAGTGTAGGGGTAAAAATTGCTATTCCCACTCCAGAGAGTGCAACAGTAGGGAAAGTGTTGGATAGCATAGGGGTAAAAATTACTATTCCCACTCCAGAGAGTGCAACCGTAGGGAAAGTGTTGGATAGCGTAAGGGTAAAAATTACTATTCCCACTCCAGAGAGTGCAACCGTAGGGAAAGTGTTGGATACCGAAAGAATTAAAATTACTATTCCCACTCCAGTGAGTGCAACAGTAGGGAAAGTGTTGGATAGCGTAAGGGTAAAAATTACTATTCCCACTCCAGTAAGTACAACAGTAGGGAAAGTGTTGGATAGGCTAGGGGTAAAAATTACTACTCTCACTCCAATGAGTGCAACAGTAGGGAAAGTGTTGGATGGCGTAGAGGTCAAAATTACTATTCCCACTCCAGAGAGTGCAACAGTAGGGAAAGTGTTAGATAGCGTAGGGGTTATAATTGCAATTCCAACTCCAGAGAGTGCAACATTAGGGAAAGTGTTGGATAGCGTAGGGGTAAAAATTACTATTCCAACTCCAGAGAGTGCAACAGTAGGGAAAGTGTACAACAGCGTAGGGGTAAAAATTACTATTCCCTCTCCAGAGAGTGCAACAGTAGGGAAAGTGTTGGATAGCGTAGGGGTAAAAATTATTATTTCAACTCCAGAGAGTGCAACATTAGGGAAAGTGTTGGATAGCATAGGGGTACAAATTACTATTCCCACGCCAGAGAGTGCAACAGTAGGGAAAGTGTTGAATAGCGTAGGGGTAAAAATTACTATTCCAACTCCAGAGAATGCAACATTAGGGAAAGTGTTGGATAGCGTAGGGGTAAAAATTACTGTTCCCACTCCAGAGAGTGCAACAGTAGGGAAACTGTTGGATAGCGTAGGAGTTAAAAATAACATACTTATCAATCAAATAAAGTTTGTAATTAAATCATGATTTAATAATAAATGAACAATAAATTAATTATAAATACCAATAAATTAAATGTAATAATTACTTTAATAACATTGAATTACTTCCCACTATATTCCCCAATAAACACAAAACCCACTCTACATAAAATGTAACACAATTAATATAATTATGAAGTAATCAATTAATACAAATTAATTAATCAATTAATAATTAATTAACAGTCAAATAATTATCAATACCAATAAATATTAATAAATAATTACTTATTTATAATGAATTACTTCCCACCCTATTCCCTTATAAAGACACATCCCACACCTAAACTAAATTAACACAATTAATATAATCATCAATTAATTGATTAATACAAATTAATTACCAATTAATAATTAATACCCAATGAATTAATTAGCAATACCAGAAAATGAAAATGATTATTTACTTTATAATTAATTTACTTCCCACCCTATTCCCCCATAAAACCAAAACCTGCTCCTATAAAAAAATTATACAATTAATATCATTATCAATTAATCAATTAATAACAATTAATTACAATTAATAATAAAATTAGCAATAAATTAAATATCAATACCAATAAATAAAAATTAATAATTACTTAATTACAATGTAATTACTTCCCACCCTATTCCCCTATAAACCCACAACCTGCTACAGAACTAAAATGTAAAATGTAATCAAAAATAATTAATAATTTCTACAAAGTATGAATGAATTTACTTTAATTATATTACTTCCCACCCTATTCCCCTGTAAACCCACCACCCGCTACAGTCTTAAAACGCAAAATACAAAACATGACAAAACATGTGGAACACATACATATAAAATACATACTAAAATACATAACTAACTATGTCCTCACTAACTGTGGAAAGACACATGTAAGACATCGTACAAAGGCTGGTTCAACTGGTCCTGGGACCTGTTGCTCCCTGGCATACTGGATGGGCCAGCTTCGAGATCATCGTTCAGAGAATCCTGGGAGTCAACATCTGAGAGTCCATGTACCGGGGGAGAGACTGGCTCTGCAGGTTGCTGCTGTTGTCCTCTGCAGTGAGTTCTTGGTCACCTGTGGATCAGATTGGAAATGGTCATTGTAGGGCACCCCACAAGCTGTGTCATTCACTGTTTGTACACTACACAATTGACTGATCATCACATTGTTTTCTATGTGCACTACTGTGCCTCCTGACATGATGCAGTGGTACATGCATTACTTGTCCATGGTGTGAGGTGTCAATGCATACCATGCGCCCCATGCATAATTTATGATTACAGGGACCTGTTGCCATCTAGGGACAGGCACAACATATTTTTAATTGAGGACTCTTTGTTGGTTTGTCTGACCTGGCAGACGTCACATGTGGCCATGGACTGGCCATTATAATCTCCGGCATACCTTTGTCCTGTCATATGAACATCTTGATTTATACCACCAAACATACTTTCTTATTTTTCGAATGGTCTTGTTGCACTGGCCCCATGGCGAGGCACATGTCAATAGGTGTTGTGCATGATTGTGCCTTGACTTTCTTCTACATGTGCATTGGTGTGTCACACTTTGGTAGCTGTGACAGTTTCCTTTGCTTACCTGTGTGCACACTGTGCTTGGCAATGGCCTCGGCGTGCATATTTGTGCAATGAGAGGGCTGGTGTTGTCATATGGCACCATTTCTTTTGTGATAAATGTGTGGGGGCACACACTGGCTACTAGCCAGTTACGTGCCCATATTTGGCTTTGTAATGTGACACATCTGTGTGTGCGTGGTGGAGGCTTACATCCTGCTCAGTGGTGTCATAAGACAGAATAATATGTCTACTTACCTGTCAGTTTGTTTGGTGTACTGCAATGGCGTCCAACTGCTTCTGGGTGGGGTGGGGGGAGTGCTCCATCCTGCTCAGGTGTGGGCCAGGGTGCATGGTGAGAGTAGTGGTACAGGCCTCCCACCCACAAACACCCTCCCAGGGAAGATGGCTACCTACCTGTTAGTTTGATGAGGGTAATGTAATTGAAGACACATGCTTCTGGGTGGGGGGGAGTGTTCCATCCTGCTGAGATGGGGCAGTTGGCATGGTGGGAGTAGTGGTACAGTTCTCCCACACACAAACACCCTCACTGTGAAGATGGCGACCTACCTGTAAGTTTGTTAGGTGTACTGCAACGGCTTCCAACTGCTTCTGGGTGGGGTGGGGGAGTGCTCTATCCAGCTCAGGTGTGGGCCAGGGTGCATGGTGGGAGTAGTGGTACAGGCCTCCGACCCACAAACACCCTCTCAGGGAAGATGGCTACCTACCTGTTAGTTTGATGAGGGTAATGTACTGGAAGACACATACTTCTAGGTGTGGTGGGGGAGTTGGCATGGTGGGAGTAGTGGTACAGTTCTCCCACACACAAACACCCTCACTGTGAAGATGGCGACCTACCTGTAAGTTTGTTAGGTGTACTGCAACGGCTTCCAACTGCTTCTGGGTGGGGTGGGGGAGTGCTCTATCTTGCTGAGGTGTTGGCCAGGGTGCATGGTGGGAGTAGTGGTACAGGCCTCCCACCCAAAACAACCTCCCAGGGAAGATGGCTACCAACCTGTAAGTTTGGTAGGTGTACTGCACTGGCTTCCAACTTATTCTGGGTGAGGTGGGGGAGGGGTCCATCTTGCTAGGCTGTGGTACAGGGGGCATGGTGGGAGTAGTAGTGCAGGCCTCCCACCCACAAACACCCTCCCAGGGAAGATGGCTACCTACCTGTAAGTTTGTGGGGTTTACTGCAATGGCTTCAAACTGCTTCTGGGTGGGGTGGGGGAGTGCTACATCCTGCTGAGGTGTGGGCCAGGGTACATGGTAGGAGTAGTGGTACAGGCATCCCACCCACAAACAACCTCCCAGGGAAGATGGCTACCTACCTGTAAGTTTGTTGGGTGTCCTGCAATGGCTTCCAAATGCTTCTGGGTGGGGTGGGGGAGTGCTCCATCCCACTGAGGTGTGGGGCAGGGGGCATGCGGAGAGTGGTGGTACAGGCCTCCTACACCCAGACAGCCTCACTGTGAAGATGGCTACCTACCTGTAAGTTGGTTCGGTGTACTGCAATGGCTTCCAACTGCTTCTGGGTGGGGTGGGGGGAGGGGTCCATCTTGCTAGGCTGTGGGACAGGGGGCATGGTGGGAGTGTTAGTGCAGGCCTCCCACCCACATACACCCTCCCAGGGAAGATGGAAACTTACCTGTAAGTTTGTTGGGTGTACTGCAATGGCTTCCAACTGCTTCTGGGTGGGTTGGGGGGAGTGATCCATCCTGCTCAGGTGTGAGCCAGGGTGCATGGTGGGAGTAGTGGTACAGGCCTCCCACCCACATACACCCTCCCAGGGAAGATGGCTACCTACCTGTTAGTTTGATGACCCCTGTACACTAGTATGTACGACTCATACCCCTGTACGACTCATACCCCTGTACGACTCGTATGTACGACTCGTACCCCTGTACACTCGTACCTCTGTACGACTCATATGTACGACTCTTACCCCTGTACGACTCGTATGTATGACTCGTACCCCTGTACGACTCGTACACCTGTACGACTAGTATGTACGACTTGTACCCCTGTACACTCATACCCCTGTACGACTCATACCCCGGGAACAACTTTTCCCGGGATACGAGTCGTACAAAGTTCGCTTCGTAGCGGGTAAAGTCATTCCCCGTGTACGGGACGTTTTCCGTACGATTAGTAAATCGGAAAGCCGGTCCGGATCGTACTTGTACTGTCGGACTGTATTTTTACGATTCGTACGGAAAAGTGTCCGGGTCCGTCTCGTACAACTTTTCCCGATCCGATGCGTACGTATCGGGCCGATCCGTATGTATTTTTCCCGTACGAATCGTACTTCATGGGTCGGACGGGACTTGTACGAGTCGTACGGAAAAAAAAAATACAGGATCGGAATCGACCCCATAATGTTAAAATAAATTAAACACTTACATATAAAATATAACATATATACTTACTTAATATTAATAAATAATTATTGTAATAACTTATAAATTGTTAAAACTATTTTATAAATAATAAATACAGACATATACATACAAAAATAATATTATTACAATGTTTTTTAATATATTTAACAAATTAAAAAAATCTAAATAATTTTTTTTTTTTAAATAGTATACACAACATTAAACCATACAGAAAAATATTGGATAGTGGAGGGAAAAAAATTACTATTCCAACTCCAGAGAGTGCAACAGTAGATAACGTGTTGGATAGTGTAGGGGTAAAAATTGCTATTCCCACTCCAGAGAGTGCAACAGTAGGGAAAGTGTTGGATAGCATAGGGGTAAAAATTACTATTCCCACTCCAGAGAGTGCAACCGTAGGGAAAGTGTTGGATAGCGTAAGGGTAAAAATTACTATTCCCACTCCAGAGAGTGCAACCGTAGGGAAAGTGTTGGATACCGAAAGAATTAAAATTACTATTCCCACTCCAGTGAGTGCAACAGTAGGGAAAGTGTTGGATAGCGTAAGGGTAAAAATTACTATTCCCACTCCAGTAAGTACAACAGTAGGGAAAGTGTTGGATAGGCTAGGGGTAAAAATTACTACTCTCACTCCAATGAGTGCAACAGTAGGGAAAGTGTTGGATGGCGTAGAGGTCAAAATTACTATTCCCACTCCAGAGAGTGCAACAGTAGGGAAAGTGTTAGATAGCGTAGGGGTTATAATTGCAATTCCAACTCCAGAGAGTGCAACATTAGGGAAAGTGTTGGATAGCGTAGGGGTAAAAATTACTATTCCAACTCCAGAGAGTGCAACAGTAGGGAAAGTGTACAACAGCGTAGGGGTAAAAATTACTATTCCCTCTCCAGAGAGTGCAACAGTAGGGAAAGTGTTGGATAGCGTAGGGGTAAAAATTATTATTTCAACTCCAGAGAGTGCAACATTAGGGAAAGTGTTGGATAGCATAGGGGTACAAATTACTATTCCCACGCCAGAGAGTGCAACAGTAGGGAAAGTGTTGAATAGCGTAGGGGTAAAAATTACTATTCCAACTCCAGAGAATGCAACATTAGGGAAAGTGTTGGATAGCGTAGGGGTAAAAATTACTGTTCCCACTCCAGAGAGTGCAACAGTAGGGAAACTGTTGGATAGCGTAGGAGTTAAAAATAACATACTTATCAATCAAATAAAGTTTGTAATTAAATCATGATTTAATAATAAATGAACAATAAATTAATTATAAATACCAATAAATTAAATGTAATAATTACTTTAATAACATTGAATTACTTCCCACTATATTCCCCAATAAACACAAAACCCACTCTACATAAAATGTAACACAATTAATATAATTATGAAGTAATCAATTAATACAAATTAATTAATCAATTAATAATTAATTAACAGTCAAATAATTATCAATACCAATAAATATTAATAAATAATTACTTATTTATAATGAATTACTTCCCACCCTATTCCCTTATAAAGACACATCCCACACCTAAACTAAATTAACACAATTAATATAATCATCAATTAATTGATTAATACAAATTAATTACCAATTAATAATTAATACCCAATGAATTAATTAGCAATACCAGAAAATGAAAATGATTATTTACTTTATAATTAATTTACTTCCCACCCTATTCCCCCATAAAACCAAAACCTGCTCCTATAAAAAAATTATACAATTAATATCATTATCAATTAATCAATTAATAACAATTAATTACAATTAATAATAAAATTAGCAATAAATTAAATATCAATACCAATAAATAAAAATTAATAATTACTTAATTACAATGTAATTACTTCCCACCCTATTCCCCTATAAACCCACAACCTGCTACAGAACTAAAATGTAAAATGTAATCAAAAATAATTAATAATTTCTACAAAGTATGAATGAATTTACTTTAATTATATTACTTCCCACCCTATTCCCCTGTAAACCCACCACCCGCTACAGTCTTAAAACGCAAAATACAAAACATGACAAAACATGTGGAACACATACATATAAAATACATACTAAAATACATAACTAACTATGTCCTCACTAACTGTGGAAAGACACATGTAAGACATCGTACAAAGGCTGGTTCAACTGGATCACGCATCTTAGAGGAGCGGACAACATGGCACTACAAAACTCGCCCTGGAAACTGGCCTCCAAAAGGATGTGGAAGTCCCTGGACACTTTCCTTGACTCTTTTGAGCCCCCATGAAAATTAGTCAGGCCGGCGAGACACTGCCTGGCACCCCTAGTGAAGCTCCACCCTATCAAGGTACGTAACTGGGCCCTACTGGTCCCAACCAATGTAGCCCTCTTGGAACTGCAGGGATGACATCATGTGTAACAACAGCCCCACTGTATGTCAGACGTAATTTATAAGCAATGTAACTCTCAGGTGCCTGTCCCCCATCTCTTCTTTCACCCCTTGCTTTCCTGCCCTTTTCTGTCTTCTCCCTGTCTTCTTCACTATTATGACATGTAGGGCTTGCTAAGAATTATATTGTCTAAAAAACGGGTGGATTAACCTACGCTAACCCTGTAACAGAAGTGCTAATGTGTTCTTGTATAAAAGCAATAAAGCATGTTGAAATAAAAAATAAAAAAAATACATAACACTAACATAAGCATCGATATCATTAACATAGATATTTTTACTATTGATATTAATAAATTTGATTTTAACAAAAACGATATTTCGTACCTTTAGGTTGATATTCTGGTCACCGATATTCTTGATGTCGATATTCTGTCCCTACGATATTTAAAACTCAATATTAATGTAGGTCGATATTAAAAACTCGATATTCTGCCTGTGCACCATCTTATTGAAGCAATTAAACATGGGGAGAAAATCAGTAGTCTCTATAGGGGTCTTTTGGAAATGCAGGAGGATGATTTTGAAGATCAAGATAAGAAATGGAACAATATATTGTTTCAGAGAGACAGGCTTTTATAGCAGTCTATTGAGATTGCTGAGAAAATCTTGATCTCCTCAAGTCTTAGGGCCCAGCACTATAAAACTATCTTCAATATTTTGGGTCCGATTCCGATCTGGGTCGGAAAGTTCTCCGGTCAGAGTGGTTTCCGACTGAGCCGGAGTCCTGCAGTCTGGCCGAGCGAGTATGATGCGGCCGTATGCTGCCGGACTCGGTTCGGTTGGACTCCCATAGAAGTAAATAGGAGCCGGTCGGACGGCGCGTACATAGGCTCCCATTGACTGAATGGGTACATCTCGCACAAGGGCACCCCTTCAGTGGGTATGCGTCGGCACCATCCGCACCGTACATGCCTGTGTTGGGGAGACCCTTGGGTCTCCCCCTGTCTCCAAGTCGTAGGGCTGGGGGTGGCAGGGGGGTCCAAAGGCAGTTGCCCGGAGGTTTTGCCAGCCTGCTCGATCCGGCTGTCCGACGCGTGCATCATACTGACTCGGTCGAATTCGCCTCCATTGCACGGCACGGTTCACTTACGGACGAGGCGTATGAGGCGGTTCGGACCCGGAAACGAGTCGGTCGGCGAATTTTGCGTTGCTCACATCGTACTTGCTCACTCGTACAGCTGTACGAATAGGTCGGTAAACACACGTATGGCTCATACATTTTACAGCTGGATCGCGTTCGGAGCCCTACCGAGCGAGATCGGAAATGGCCCCTAATTTGTAAAATCTTATGGAAAAAAAGAAACCCTCATTATCACAAATACTAATAGAGATATACGACACACCATCATATGGTAAGCCTTTTAAAGGCATCACCCCTGGTAAGCGAATGCTTTCTTAAATACCGACAATGGATCCAGAACAACGATATCCTCCTTAGAAATTTGGTTGAAGAAACAAAAGATAATATTTTAGAAGCTTAAAAGGTTGTTTTTGCTTGAATTTAAGGTTGCTTCTCATTACATTACATCTATCCTGCTTCAGCTTTTAAATAGACAGTGTAGTGTCCAGATGAAACAGTAAGTCCTTCATGAAAGATGTGCGCAATACTGGTATAAGTTCTTCCAGAAAGAGATAGTTGTCCTGCTTTCACGTTTGTTATCTGTGTTTCCAATCTACTGCCATCTTCTCTGCATCGTTGTAGAGTTAAAATAAGATATTTTTCAATTTTTGTACACGTAATGTTGATCTGATGACAATTTGGGCAGGTATTGTTTTATGTAGTTTTTTTTAACAATCTGCCAAAGGACAATGTTTTGCAATCCAGTGGTGTTTAATAAAGAAATAACTCTGAATCGAATGTATGATGTTACAATGCATACATTTACATCGCGGTACATTACATCGCGGTTTTGACAATGCAAGTCGTTAAAACGACTTGCGTTGGAGGGCGCTGGACTTAGGAGTAGTATAATTTACTATTCCAACTCCATTCTACGTACAGTAAGGAAAGTGTTGGATAGTAAATTATACTATTCCTTGTCCTAGAGCGCCATCTAGCGCAAGTCGTTGTAACGACTTGCGTTGTAAAAACCGCAATGTAATGGCATCGCGATGTAATCTCCGCGTTGTAAACGATGTTTCCCCTCTGAATCTATTTGTGTACTCGATGCGAAAGAACAATTTTTACACTCATGGTTCCATGAGTAAGTCAGTTCAAATAACTCATCAATACATATGTCTTCTTTCAAATACTCAAATCAAATCAAATCAAATAAGCTTTATTCGGAAAGTTAATTTCAGTCCATAAAAGCATATACAGTATTATATTTCATTTTATACAATAAAAACAAATAGATTTAAAAATATATGCACAAAGTATGTAGCAGAAGACTTTCATGTAAGTGAAACCAGTTAATATATGTGCAAATAGCAATCTATAGGCATGGAATAATAACATTTCGTTTTTGGTTTATGGATTCATGAGTTTGGCTCTCAGTTTGAAAAAGGTGATATAGAGCAATAGCTACAATGCAACTGATAAATATACAATTTGTTAATGTATCAGACATAATAAAAATGTATAATGTTTTAGAACGGGAAAGAAGAAAGGAGCCCTTATCTGCAGTATTAGGATGCATTGGGGGATATGACCAAAACAATGTTTGGTACCTAATAATTACAATTCTTCGTCTCAACAGCTCCAATAAACAATTAGCTCTATCCTCAATTATACTCGGATGCTATCGCTATCAAAAGAGTCTAAAACAATACTCTTTCAGCATTTGATAAGGTTTTTTAAAAAAATAGTAACGTTAAAATTTATACAATCATTATCAAGACATTGAAGAGCCAGAAATGCTGGGCGACATTGTCGAATGCCCCAGATTTTAAGGATTGGGATTATCCATTTCCTTCTCAAGGCTTTATAGAATTTGCAAAATAAAATGACATGAATAGTAGATTGTTCGGAAACAGAATCACAAGGGCAATTTGGTAATTTTTTTGACCAATTATTAACAATTGGGAATGCCACCAGCCTGTGAAACATATTCAGCCGAAAACGAGTAAGAACAAATCTGTCATATCCTTTTTCAGTTTTTTGTAAATACAATTGCATGCCAAATGAAGATGATATCATAAGGTTATGGCTGACAGAAGATTTTGAAACTTCACTCGTAAATCTCAATCTCTCCATGTGATTCAGACAACACTTCTTAAAATCTTTCCTTGAGACAGTCAACATAGAGAAAGGGTTATTAAAATATTCAGGATTTCCAATGTCTGTCATGAAGTCCCTCACATATCTTATCCATTCTATGTCACAGGAATGATCCAGTTTAAGAGCGTCCTGAAGCACTAGCTGATTGAAGCGGTTTGTCTCTGACTTCCAGATACGATGCCACAGGATTGCAGGTTGGATTTTTATAATGTCTGTTAGATAGGGGACTCCCAACTCAGCGTGACAGACAAAGGTAGATGTAGAGGCCGGAACCGCCAATAAATATCTAAAAAATGCATTTTCCACTTTCTGCAATTCGGGAACATTACAGTGTCCCCAAATCCCTGCCCCATATGTCGCTACACTCATACATTTTGCATTATATATTTTAATTAATTCCAAGGGAGCTCTTTTTCCTAATTTTTGAGAAAAATTGACAAGGGCAGAAGTGGCTCTCATGAAAAGGAATTTTCTTGAAGTAATTGCTTGGCGCCAAGAGCCCTTTTCATCTATTAGAATCCCCAGGTATGAATAGGTAGAAGTAGTGGCCAATTTACTCCCATTTAGATAAATATCCTTTCCCTTTTTATTACCTTTGCCACAATTCATCACAAAAGTTTTTGAGACATTTATCCTCAAATCAATACCTTGCATAAAATTATTATAAGATTCCAATGCCTGCTGAAGAGCTAAAGGTGTTCTTGCTAAAATAACGGCATCGTCCACATAGAGCAATGCTGGTATGCGTCTGGTAGCCGAATTTAGTTGCACTTGGGGGACGTCCTGACTTCCCTCCAGTAAGGCCTTCTCAAGTCCGTTGGTGTATAGGGTAAAAAGGAATGGGGCCAGGACACACCCCTGTCTTACCCCTCTGTGCACCCTGAAAGATGAGGTACATTCGCCCGCTCTATCAAATCAGACGCGCGCTGAGGCATTGCTGTAGAGGGCTTTCAGGAAGTCAATTAGGGGTTCCTCTACCTGCATTTCTTTTAAAATACACCATTGTTTCGTATGAGAGACACAATCGAAGGCCGAGGAGAGATCGACAAAGGCTAAATGAAGTTTTCCTCTCCTCGCCTTCGTATATTTAGCCATCAAAATAGCAAGGTTAAGGCCCTGATCTATTGTCCCCAGACCTTCCCTAAAACCAAACTGTAGATCAGACAGTATGTTCTTTTCTGTGGCCCATGTTTGCAACCTCGTAAGGAGAATCCTTCCTGCTACTTTTCCTAGTGAATCTAGGAGTGAAATAGGTCTGTAGCAGGAAGGATCATGTCTATTGCCTTTTTTATAAATAGGGACCATAATAGATTTTGTCCAACTGTTAATAAGGCCCTGCGAAGAGGTCGCATTGAGAACGCGTGTTAAAATCGGAGCCCACAGGTCTGTATTGTATTTATAAATGTCTACGGGTACCCCATCTGGTCCTGGGGCCTTAGAGCCTTTACTTTCATTTAATGCTGCTAAGACTTCATCTAGTGAAAAAGATATCTCAATTGGGTAGACCACAATATGTTCAGGAGGGGGTAATATTGATATGTCCATACTTTCTATCGCCTCCGGAGGCCCAAATATTTTTGTAAAGTGGCTCATCCATTGAACTTCGTCTATCGTTACCTCTATAGAGGGAGAATTATCAAATAGAAAGAATGGGGATCTAATTACTTTCCAGAATGCTTTACTGTCATTTTGGATACTGGCCCTATGTAAGTCTTCCCACAAGGAATTTTTCATTGTCTTTTTTCTAGTCTTAATAGCCTGGTTATATAATTTTCTTGCTTGCTGGTCGGCATATCTGTCTCTTTCCTTATTATGAATGGCTTTCTTTAATGCACGGTAGGCATTCGTGCAGTTATTATCAAACCAACCTATTTTCTTGTAGTCTCCCATTTTTTTCTCCACAAACAGACAGTTTTTTATTGTTGTTGTGATGTGATTAAAACTTTCTAGTACCAGTGAAGGGGGTGAAGTCTCATTTAAAGTTGTCAAAATATGGGCTAGGGTCTTAACCACTACAGAAGATGTAGTAGTGTCAGGATCTGCGAGTTCCCATTTCAGAGAATAGCCATTCATACTGTCAATAGCCAAATTAGCACAGGTATAATGTAATTTTTCCGTTTTACTTTTATTATGAAAGGTGGGATTTTTACTCGTAACCATTATTGTTTGAGGGAAGTGATCACTGATAGCAATCTTGTGTTTTATAAATTGTTTTACCCTACTGCCTAAATTATCTGAGACCAAAATGTAATCTATTACCGAGCCTGCACCTCTCCCATTGTATGTTGGTGAAAAAGAGATGGGAGGGATTACTATTTCGTTAGCAAAGGTCAAGTTCAGCATAAATATAGTCTCATTCAGAGCACTACCAAGAGTGTTATGGGAGAAATGTGTTAAATTACAGTTCTCCTCATCGTTCAGACCACATAGCTGTTTGTTGTTGTTAGGACACAGGTTAGCATTAAAATCCCCTCCCCAGACAATCTGGACGTTCCCTGAACTGACCATCTGAATATTATGGATAATTTGTCTAAGTTGATCTATTACTTCGAACTCTTTTTCTTTAGGGATGTTATTATAGAAATTCACAAGCGTTAGTATATCTTTCCTGTCCATTGTGAGGGAAAGAATTTGGTAATAAAAATCAGATTTTTCAAGTGTGATTTTTTTTACTACCATCAAGTTGGAGACATAAATGCAAAGGCCTCCCTTTGATCTTCCATGAATAGAAGGACAGGCTGGAATATGGAAGGTTTTAAAACCATCAATGTGAATTTCGTTTTGAGACCATGTCTCTTGAAGACAAAGAATATCCATATTCTTAATAAGGTCAAGAAAGAGGTCATTATGAAGTTTAGAATATAAACCCCATATATTCCAAAATGTAATGTTGAAATGCCCTTCCTCTTTCCAGGGTATTATAAATGGCTGGGGATCTGATCCTGGTACATCTGGGTTGGGTGAATTTGAAATTATAAGTTCCTCCCCGATTAAAACAGGAACAGGGATTTCCTCAGGCAATGATTTATTCTGTGCCTGACTATAAATATTGTGATCTCGTGCTTCTGATTGATTTTCTGACTCAGATATGCCCCTTTGGGATAGACTAAGCGGGCCAATACCCAGATTTTCAGGTAGAGTCTCTGATTTGTTTGTTAACTTCTGGGGTAGTCAGTCGGGATCTTCTAATGAGTTAAGTACACTAAAGCGATTATGAACTGGAACGCTATAATTTTGGTTAGACATAATCTGGTGATGGGCCAGTTTCGCTAAGTCAGGGGAAGGACGATAGAAGAAACCTAGAGGAAGAATATTAATCCCCATTTCAAGTGTACTCCTACCCGCCTTCCCCAAGATTTTTTCGACTAGCCAAGGTGAACGGAAGGACAATACCAGACAATCCCCAGTAAAGGGTTTCCTAGTTCTTCCGATCCATCCTATCCTGCGTGCCATCTTAAACTCTTCAAACAAGATTCTAGTCTGACCCACTCTATCCCCCAGCCAGTGTAATGCTTTGTTCCTTAATGATTCGCAGGTCTCCTGGTCATGTTGTCCTAGTTGTGGTACGTTTGCTAAAACCACTGTATAGGGAGTACAGGCTGGAGGAAGGTCCAAATGTGTAGGGGGTACTGACTTTATATATGTTGATTTAGGGGAAGGAGGAATATGTTTATCAACAACTGAATTGCAGATAGTGGTATGGTTTTGTTGTGTCTTGAATGTCCTAGAGTGATTACTAAGTTTGTTTATGATAGTATTGCCAGATATATCAGTTTGGGGCAGGAGTCGTCGTATTTTCCTGATATCATTTACCTCGCTACTAATAGGCTTGGAACTAGGAGATAGAATAACCTTGATGTCATTACTGGAAGGCAGCTCGGCCACAAGGGACTCAATCCAATCTAATCTTGCGCCAATGGACTCAACTGCTCCTCTCACGAAGGAGTCTAAGCTTTTATGGATGAGAGGATACTCTCCAAATCAATCCCCTTGGTATGTTGTTTTGTGGTGTTTGCTGTTATTAAAGATGTTGAGGGGATTTGTGGTATGCTAAAAGGCTTATCTTGGCCGTTTTTCTTTGCTGTGTACTCTCTATCGCTGTGTACACTTGGTTTACTCGCAACCCTCGTACCCCTTCCTGGTTTGCCAAACTGTTTCCTGACTATCTTTTTTTTCTTATTCAATTGTGGAGAAATTGTGTCGCCATGGTTGTTATGTACTATAATATCACAGACAGTTTGTTGAATACAGCCGTTGGCTGAAGATCCGGTGACGAGATCCACATTAGGAATAGGGTCTTGAATAAGAGTAACTTGCTCGTCCGCCACTCTAGCTTCTCCAGTCATCAACGTCCCTGCTGCTAAAGTTTGTTCCACTGTAGAAATTTGTTTTTCTATTGCCCCCATAGCCCCAGTCAGGTATGTTAGAAGTGTTTGCTTTTTGGGCTTTTTAATGTCCAATCCCTCTGGTGGGTCGCAGCTCAGTGCTTTCCTTTTGCCCATAGTGAAAGGACCTTGTTAAATCGTGGGGACAATATAAGATATCAGCTTGTTTGAGTTCTAACTAACAGATTACTGTGATACTAATCATATAGTTTCAGCTCCGGAGCTATTTCCCCTATGCCAGAAGTTTACCTTCAGGATTCCTCCGGTCCGTGATAGAAGATCGGTTGGGCTGATGGAAGAGACGCAGCAAGACCATGAGGGAGGGTCCGGCCCGGACTCACACGGGCACAGACGGGCAAGGACGGGCCCGCCCTTGGCCCGGGCTTCGCCCGGGCGCTGCCCGCGTGCGTCCCGCGATGCGGAGAGCGCTCCTCGATCTTATGCCCCTCGGTCTGATCCTGATGATGTCACTAGCGTGCGCGGGGAATAAGCGGGGCTGCTGGGAGTTGTAGTGTGGCCCAGGATGCCCAACCACTCGCCCCGGTCCGCCAATTCAATCGAGTCTTCCTATCCTGAAGGAAATGTTCCAAGAGGGTCAGTTGCAGTGATTCCCTCGATCCGCTGGAAAACAGACAAGTAAGGGTGCTCACGGTGTGCGCGTCCCGCGGTGCGGAGAGCGCTCCTCGATCTTATGCCCCTCGGTCTGATCCTGATGATGTCACTAGCGTGCGCGGGGAATGAGCGGGGCTGCTGGGAGTTGTAGTGTGGCCCAGGATGCCCAACCACTCGCCCCGGTCCGGCAATTCAATCGAGTCTTCCTATCCTGAAGGAAATGTTCCAAGAGGGTCAGTTGCAGTGATTCCCTCGATCCGCTGGAAAACAGACAAGTAAGGGTGCTGCCGGTGTGCGCGTTCCGCGGTGCGGAGAGCGCTCCTCGATCCTATGCCCCTCGGTCTGATCCTGATGATGTCACTAGCGTGAGCGGGGAATGAGCGGGGCTGCTGGGAGTTGTAGTGTGGCCCAGGATGCCCAACCACTCGCCCCGGTCCACCAATTCAATCGAGTCTTCCTATCCTGAAGGAAATGTTCCAAGAGGGTCAGTTGCAGTGATTTCCTCGATCCGCTGGAAAACAGACAAGTAAGGGTGCTCCCGGTGTGCGCGTCCCGCTGTGCGGAGAGCGCTCCTCGATCTTATGCCCCTCGGTCTGATTCTGATGATGTCACTAGCGTGCGCGGGGAATGAGCGGGGCTGCTGGGAGTTGTAGTGTGGCCCAGGATGTCCAACCACTCGCCCCGGGCTGCCAATTCAATCGAGTCTTCCTATCCTGAAGGAAATGTTCCAAGAGGGTCAGTTGCAGTGATTCCCTTGATCCGCTGGAAAACAGACAAGTAAGGGTGCTCCCGGTGTGCGCGTCTGAGTTCAAATACTCCAAGGAAGACCAATATAAACCGCTGTGCATCCATTTGAGTGTCTGGAGTGAATTGTATTGATCCACTACATATGAGGCCTGGGCGGTGAACTTCACTCTGTTCGTGGAGTTTTCTGCACTTCGCACTCCGTGGAGCTCGCTGAGTGCAGAAAACTCCACTTTGCGATGTGCAGTGCAGTTTCTTCCCATTCTCTTCATCATTTCCCTTGATTGGATAACTAGAGAAATAATAGTCTCTTGCAATCCATCCCCCAATATGTGAACAACCTCAAAGTTGAACTGAAGTAATCTAGCAAAAAGTCTTGTGATCATTGGTGCACTACTCTTGATGTTGGTGCCATTCAGGATGGAAACAAACTGTTTATGATCCATTTGTAGAACCAAATGCCTTCCTCAAACATAACTTTTAAACTTCTTGATGGCCCACCAACAGGCAAGAAGTTCCTTTCCTATAACCGAATACTGATTTTTGGCTTCCCTGTGAACCCTAGAAGCAAAGCCAACCACGTGCTCCTGTTCACCAGACGTCTGTATCAAAACTGCACCAGCACCCAATTTTCTAGCATCTGGTGTTAAACAACATTTAAAAAGTAGTCGTATGGGTTAAGAGCACTAATATTGGTCAGCTGCTGTTTAATATCTGCAAACTCATCCATACACTCAGAATCCCACCGGAATTCCATTTTGGCCTACAATAAGTTGGAATTAGGTCTGACCCTAGTAGTAAACTCTGGTAAAATTCACAGAGGCCGAGAAGTTATTTGACACCTACCTTATCTCTAGGAGGAGGTGCATCCAAAAATAACCTCTATCAATCCTGGTTTGAGTTGAACAAACATAAGTTGAAATGACATGTCCCAGATATTGCACAGATAATTTCAAAAACTGGCATTGCTCTCTTTTGAGAGCCATCCCACCTTTCTTAAAGGCCATGAGGACCTGTCACAGAATGTTGTCATGTTCAACACATTCACTTGCCTAAATCAAGATGTCCTCTTTGAATATTGAAACATTATCAATGCTTTTAAATAGAGTGGTCATGAGCCTCTGAAACACCAATGCTGCAGATGAAAGACCAAATTGCGAATGGCTATACTGATGTCCCCCACGGAAATATAAATACTGTCAAGTGATGAGATTCAGGTGCCAATTCTACCTGATGATAAGCTGCTTCTAGATCAAGCTTTGTGAAAGACTTTTCTCCAGATATAGTGGACAACATTTCACTGATTTTGGGCAGTGGGTATGAGTCAACCCAAATGTCCTTATTAAAGGCCCTAAGGGCAATACACACTGGCAACTCCCCATTTTTCTGTTAGGAACAACTAAAGGAGAAAGTCACAATGAGGATTTATAAGGTTCAATAACGCCTTTGATACGTAATCCTTCCAATTATTTCTCCAACTCTTCACAAACACTGAAAGGAACACCTAATTGTATGCGTAAATGGCATGGCTTGCTCCTTTGTTTTAATTTTGTGTTTGATCCCATTTCTTTTTTCTAGTTCACCTGAGAATACTTTGGGAAATTCATTTAAGAGTCCTTTAATATCACTGGTGTCTCTTATCACCATTGCCTGTTCATTTGTACCTGGGCATAGAACCATTCCGAACAGTCCCTGGAGAAACCATCCCAATATGTTCAACCCCTTAACAGCCATGTATACCTTTCATTAAATACGTCTCCTCTTAAACATCACAATCTAAAAAAAACCTTATAGTTCAATCTTTCTCCCTTCATAATAGACAGGAGACCTGTCAGGTGGAGTCAAAGTTCAATCACACAAATTCTGTTGATACACCTCCTGAGTGATCATTGTGATCCTTTCCCCAGAATCAACCAATAGCTGTACTAGTTTATCACCAACCTATACATACACATAAGGATAAAAGCACGGTTGCAGATCCCCCCTTTCCACATTGCCATCACCCACCACTAAAGCCATGTACTGAACTTCTTCCATCAACTCATCACACACAGCTGAAACCTTGGTGCATTTGCATTTCACTCTCTGGCACACCTTGGCAAAAGGACCAATTTTGGCACAAAGTCTACATTGAACATTCTTGGACGGACACACTCTCCTTCCTTTTTGATGAACCTGATTTTCACACCTAAACCAAATATTAGTTTGATTAAAAAAACCCTGTTGACTAGATTTAGTTGAGGTGAGCATCAGAGACACTGCTTCTCTCATCTTTCCTTTTTCTTCCTTTCAACGTATCAAATTTAATTGGTCTGCAGTTTTGTCCTCAATCTCTTTTGCGGACTTAATGAATGTCTCAAAGCTCTTAGCAGCTCTGATGGTATCTGGCAACAACGGATTGCCCATTGATAATAACTTTTGTTTGATAGTTTTGTCAACACAATCACATAATACTGGTCTCAAGTAAGCTGTTCAGCTAAATTTTCAAATTGACATTCAGAACCCAATTTACATAACACTGAAATATAAGTATTGACATCCTGACATAATTTTGTTTCCCTTTTGAAAAATTTCTGATTTGAGATGACTAAGCTGGGTGGAACATCTAACCTAAGGACTAGTTTTATTTTAGCTTTTTGGTAGACATTCAGTTCTTCCTCTTCAACTGCCTGTTTAAATGTGGATGTACCTTTGAATCCAAGCAAGTGCTATAACAGTTATTTTCTCCTACCTGGCTCAAACCTTGATGCACCAGTTGCTCCTATGTACGTCTTGAACGCCTCAAACCACTGTTTCCAAAGTATAGGTGGTTCCCCTAGGGTGTCTACAAAATGCGGTGGGGGGTTCACTGACTGTATGACGACCACCACACAGGCATTGATAAGAACTCTAATTTCATAACTATGCCAAGAGAACCTCCTTCTAGCATTAGACTTTGATATTTTAGTGCTATGAATGATATAGATGATGACATTGAAGCATGCTCATATTTCACACATAAGCACAAATGAAGGTGTGCCAATCACCAAAATTAGCACATAAGTGGCATGTCTTGTCCCTTGTAATTATGTTTAAATATGTAGACTGATATGATGTGGGTGAAGGCCTCAGAAGACTTCAGAGGAGAAAGAAAACTGAAGAAACGATACAGCTCTGGAGTGGTGTGCTTGTCACCATGTAGTCATATATGTAGACTGAACAGATACTAGCATTGAAGTGGTGTGCCTGTCGCCATGTAGTCACAAATGCTACCTGATCAGAAGAACGTCTTCACTGAACAGTTTGTTACTTCTTAAAACTTCATTGTAGTCACCACACATCAAAATAATCATTGCATCAATTTCTGTAATTTCACCAATACGGAGCATCAACTTTCTTTTCCTTCAATACCTAGAGCACACTACACGCACTGAGAACGTGTCATATCCCATGCTAAACAATGTTGAAGAACCCAACCTCTGGAAATGACTGCCAGCTGTTTGCTTTTTTTTCACAGCTTGTTAGGTGCAATATCGCTTGAGTAGGCCTCTGCCCAATTACCAAAAATTGCTACCAGTCTCTCTGCAGCTTTTTACAGGCGATAGAGCTCTACAGTGCACAAAGATTTCCGAATCCTTTAAAATTGCTGCCAAAGTTTTTATTTTATTTTCATGGGGTGGTATACTTTGCTGCAGTACTTTCCTCTGAGGGTTCGGGATATTTGCGGTCATTACTTGACAACTCATCGCCATATAAAATAAATTACTTTCCACAAATTTGGAGATAAAAGGTGTGGCTTTATTGTCATGTATCCACAATGGTACCCACCCCAAACTGGTCCAGGTAAAACGCAGCCTTCAACTGACAAAACTGTTTCCCCAACATTCTAAAGAACTCTCTAACACTAAAACATTCTATGATGGAACATTGACAGTGAGGAACATACCAACATATGTCCCTGTAGTGCAACCCAGATGTACAAAGTACCACTATGATTTACATATACGAATACTCCAGAAGCACAAAGCAGTACAGTCCTATCACTACGTAAACGTTGCAACAAACCACACAGTGCAGAACACAATCTCTTTTGTGGTTTCTGTTCAATTGCATATACAAGATGAGGTAATTGAAAGAGTACATTGAGAACAACATTTGCGTAGCAGTTGACACAAGAAGGGTTTGACAAATGGTAACCTAGAATATCTCCTTCATTGTCAATTTTTTGCTTCTTAACAGCTTCCTTGTTCTCTTTCTTTTTCCTCTTTTCAAAAACATCAGTTCAATCCTGTGTATGTTTTTATTTTGGATCGATTATGCATTTTCAGAAAATGGGATACTGTCCTAAATGAGGAGCATAAATACTTCTTAATTGATTCTATTCTTTAACACAACTTCGATCAGTAACCAAATACAAACTCATCAATGTTCTAACTCAAGAGAATATTACATATGACATACCTTCTTTATACACATATACCAAGATTAATAAAAGCTGCGTCTACACTTAAACCTTGAGATTTATGAATAGTCACAGCATATGCCAGAGAAACTGGAAGCTGCATCTGCCTAACATACAAGTCACTTATAAGCAAAAAACATGCAATGGACATGCAATGAATCTGCCTTATGCCATCAACCTGATCGAATTCTATTGCTAAGCTAAGTATTCAACCTTAATCCTATTTGGAATGTTAATGAAATCAATCACTTTACCCTTAGCCCCAATTACTAATCCTTCCTCTACATTTAAATTTCTACGCAAAAGTTTTTGCAAGCACGCAAACATTTCTATAATACCGCTGTTCTGGATGCTTGTAGTTTTTCATTTAGGAGTACTGTCACACCCTGGTGTTCCATTTAGTCTATTGCTGTAAGGTGCAAAATGTCTTCTTTCTACAATTTTAGCAATTGCTCATTGAAACAGGCACACTCCTGAAGTATATGCAATAAGAAATCAATGGATTTTTGTTCCAGAATAGAAGTGAAAGTTGCTCTGCTGCTGTCTTGTTTGTAGGAAACAGTCTCTTAACAAATCACCTTTCTAACTGATGTTTCCCCTCTTTTGTGAGAATACCTGCTCTAATATCCTTGAGAATATTTTCATATTCAATGTCAGCTGCTCGTCTCATATTCTTAAGTAGTTCTTTGTATTGGAAGTTTAACCAAACATTTATGTTCCAATACTGCCCATGAAAAATTGGACTACCTTTGCTGTGTCATACCAAACAACGATTGCAATCAGCTACTGCAAATTTTGTTTCAGCTACATTTTCTGTGACATTGTTTCTATATCTGTAGTTTTGCAGTATTTCATACAGACATACATTTTTAAGATATGGACTCCTTTTTGGATAGTAGGTGTGCAACGTTTGCTTTGACAATATCTGTACTTTCTGGGTCAAATTCTGCAAGGTACTGAATTGCAGGAAAATACTTTAAGACTCTATTAATCAATATGTATTAGGCCTGCACTCACCTAAACAATGTCTCTTGACTTAGAATACAAACTAGCTGAACTCAAGCGAGCATAGCATTAGTAGGATGAGATTTCCCTAAGTGAAAGCATGTAAAATTTCAATTACAAAGACTTTTCAGGAAAAATCTCTTCCCACATATCTCTTCATCCCCGTCTTTCCAGATTTCATAATGTATGAAATAACATAACCAACATCAGCTCTGGAGTTATCTGCCAGAAACGGAATATCAATATTCGCGTAACACGTTTTCAGAATGATAGGATTGTAGTCATTGATAAATTCTGAAGCTTCTGTTCTCCTCAGGTTGTGGGTTTTATTGGGTGATTTTTGAGTAAGCGTATGCCTGACTGCAGACAAAATCAACATTTAGTGTAAAATGTTCCTTTCGCACTTAATTTCCCCTGACAGTACTTCCAACATCTATGTGATTGGAAATGCAGAGGTGGCTGCTTTAGGCCTTTTTCATCACTGTCTTTTGAGATGGTACATGTAACATACTTCTCAAGGAAAGAAAGTACAGACATAAATGTGTCTGTTCCAAATTTTTGTTCATCTTTAATCCACAACAACATATGAACGTGAGGAGCACCTCTTGCTTGGTACTCTTTAAGAAAAAAGAAACCAGTACCTTCTCCAAGAGGTGGATTTTTTTTGTTGCAGATAAATGTGAGAATGGCTTGCAATTGGTGGTTAAAATATCTACAAACATTTGCAGGATCTAAAATGCAAAGTTCTCCTGGTGTCTGCAGATTGATGTCTTTAATGTTGTAGTTTGCTTCTCGCATAAAGTCATATAAGTCATCCCATGCATACTCTACACAACTGAGACTCATACCAAGTTGGTGCACCTAAATGTGGTGACATATATTTCAGTTTACCATGACAACTATACCAATATTCATTGGTGCCATGTTGACAGTTCATCAAATTAATCATACTGTATTCCAACTTCTCATCCTTTCCATTGTCGACAAAATCTCTTGCAGACATACTTTGCAGATTAACTCCTCCTTTATTAAGAATATGGTTAACCGTGTACGATAGTCCAGACAAATCACTTTCAAATAACAGATGGAATATATATGGAATACTTTGGTGAAATCTAGGATCCTGTAAATATAATCTGGTTGATCTATACTCACCTGATGGATTTTGCACTGGGTGGTCATCATACATTCCACCCACTCAAGTTGAAAATAGTTATGTAAAACAGCAATCCTTTAAACTTTTCTCCCAGACACTCAATGGAACTTCTTTAGTTTGTTTTATCTGGTATAGTTTAATGGCATAGTTCAATGGCATCTCCCATAACTTCTTTGGACTCCAATGGATGGATTCTGGAGTTCTAATATATTTCTTCAAATTTAGTTCTATCCACCTGCAGGTAAGATTTCATCCTCCATGCAACTTCTACATCATTGTAATACACACTATTTTCAATAAGGTAGAATGTAGCATTCTTCGCCTCATTCACATCCCCTAGTTCTTGACAGATGTTTTTGTTTTTTCTGGGCACATCATTCAGTAGAATAATAACCAGTTCATCTATATCTCTCTCTACACTTACAGGTGCAATATTGTGTTTAAAATGTAAAGGTAAATACCAGTGGTGGCTCGCACTAGCAATGCTTTGGGGTGGTGAGGCTGGGCTGGGTGGGGGGTAGTGGAGTGTGACATACGGGAAAGTGGAGAGTAAGGAAATAAATAAAAGCACTTACTTTGTGCTCGCAGCATCGCCAACTCTGAGATGCTGCGAGCGTAAAGAAAGTGCGTTTATTTACTTATTTCCTTACTCTCCACCCCACAGCGTTACATGTGCGAACCGCCACTGGTAAATACACAACTCTACCTTTAAGTCCTTTCTGCAGCCCAGTCAGTGGTAGACTTCCAGTATTTGGTTCCATACAAACTATTGCTTGAAATGGGTGTAAATATTGTAGCAGAATTGCTTCATAAACATTAAGATGACGAAGTTCCTCTGGAATTTGAACCAACTCTAACTTATTATGTATTGCTCTCAAAGGCAATTAGTTGCCCTCAAATGTTTCATAGCAATACTTACATATGATTTGCCGTGTTGACAATTCGAACCATTCCTCCACAAATAAATCCACAGCGAATTCTAGCCACTTTTCTCTGTTTTCTTGCTAATTTTTTTAGAACAAATCTACCTTTTAAATTTGGCTTTTGTAGTGAGTGCATTGACAACATATACAAACAAAGTTTGCTTTCTCTGGAGAAACTGCATATCATTTCGTTATTTCTTGTGCAAATTTATCAGTTCTGATATATGTCAATGCCAACTGCTCTTTTTCTTCAGACTCTACTTCAGGACCAATGAAACGGAATTGAATCTCATGACAAACTTTTTGAACCTCCGATACTGCCTTGTTAAATTTTTAATTTTTGAATGATGAACAGCCAGCATTAAAAAATGATGAAAGGTGCTTTTGCACACTTTCTTGGATTGATAAGCTAAAGAGTGTCCTTGTAAATTAGCAAATTTCTTAACTTTACATGTATCTAAACCTTCCAAGATTGCAATTTTACGCTTCACACTCCTATCCATCTTGATGCAGAAAATGTCTTAACATATCAACTGATTGCTGGACAACACTACAAATATTGCTACAGTTCCATTTAAACAGAGAAGCCTCTCTATCCCTGCCGTGTAGCTTGTCAGACATCCCCTCTTCTACATTTCTACGAACCATCTCCTCTTTTGCAATAAGAGTACCATATTTTACTCATAGCATCATCTAGTTGTTTCAACTGCATGCAATAATGTGTTCTCTTTCAGTAGCTTTCTTCATTAAACATGTTTCCATTCTCCTTTGAACATTTGGCAAAAGTTAGTTTTATTAGAAATCTTTTTTAAAAACTTTTTTTCTTCATAGACAACACTGTTTTTTTCCAGTGTTTCAAGACAAATACTTTAAGCTTTAAGGCAAATGCTTTATCTACTTTTTGCTTCAATGCTGTCATTCTTCTATTCTACTGCTTTATATTTCTTAGCAAATTCTGTATCACCCTACTTCTAAATATTCTTCTTCCTATTTCTTTGAATTGTTTTTGCCTTGTTGTAAGAGGAGCTGTTTTTTATAATATTTCCCACTGAACAAATCAATTACTTTTTTTTGTTTCTCAGTTGATGGTAAGCTTTCTTTTTGTTGATATTGTTTACACATTCTTCATTTTTCTATATGATGTTTCAAGAAACTCCTTAGTTCTCTTACCAGCAGTTGTTTATTTCCCCACTACGTCTCGTCCATCATCTCCTTTTTTGTTTGCCTTTCTTCGAAGGCAGTTTGTTTCTTTAGTTCTTTCCTTCTCTGTTCCTTTCTTGCCATCATAAATTGTTGTCTTTGAACACAAGATGATTTCTGAAAAGAAAATCCAGTATACATTTTATATTGCACACCTCAAGCAACTAAATGCCTACATAATTCATTATATCAGTATTTCACTCCATTCCACAGGTATTAAACATAGCAGCTCTACTCCCTCTCAAACTACTTTTCTTCCCTTCTAAGCACATGCCACCCTAGCCTTTACCTACCTACAGCCTACCCTATGGGTTACTTGTATGGATGGGTGTCTAGAACTGTCAAGAAATTTCTCTAAACGTGTATTTGAAGTTCTGTTTGGATGGATTACTGGCTGTCTTGGCAAATATTGGGGTATGTAACTCTGTGTGCAACTGGCTTACTCACTGCTGGATATATAAGTGCTGTGTGGGCTTGTGGTTGAATATGTGTAAGTGTAAGTGCTTCTTTCACTGTCTTAATGGGTGTGGATGAGTGGCTCTATGCTTTTGTAAATAGGGATGTCAGTCATAGTATGGGTGGGAGACTGTATTTATAACTGGGCCTATGGGTCTGTAAGTGCACGTGTAACTCACTGAAACTTCAAATACATGTATTAACATTTAAGCATACAGTACCCTGCCCCATGGTCCACATATGGCCTACCTTTGGGGTGAAGTATGTGTAATAGAAGGGGAGTTTAAGGCTTGGCAAGGGGTTATGAATGCCAAGTTGGCCAAGTTGGCTTGGCAGTAAAACTGCACACACAAGCTCTGCAGTAGTAGGACTGATACATGTTTAAAGGGCTACTTGTCTGGATGGGTGACTTGATAATGTCAGTTGTTCAGCACATTTCTGAACGAGTGTATCAGTTTCTCTGTAGGTGTGTCATTGGATATGTAAGTAACTATATCAGTATATGACTAGTTCTCTTAGTAGCTCTATGGGTCTGTATATGTGTTTGGAAGTGGCTCTATGGACTGGCAGTCAGTGTGTTTTGGGGTTTGTAACTGTTTGTGCAGCTGGCTCAGTTACAGCTGGATAAAAAAGTGCTGTGTGGGTGTATGAGGAAATGTATAAGTCCCTCTGTTGCTGACTGACCAGGTAAATGAGGGGGCTGTCCTTTTGTAAATAGGTATGTGAGTTACAGCTTGGGTGGGAGACAAGGTATGTAAGTGGGTGTATG
The DNA here is from genome assembly GCF_964204655.1 of Triturus cristatus. Classification (NCBI taxonomy): domain Eukaryota; kingdom Metazoa; phylum Chordata; class Amphibia; order Caudata; family Salamandridae; genus Triturus; species Triturus cristatus. The sequence goes on from NC_140587.1 coordinate 762,226,812, forward strand.
GGTTTGTAAGTGAACATGTAACTCACTTAGACTTGAAAGTACTTGTCTGACCTTCTAAGCACATAGCACCCTGCCCTATGACCCAAGTACCTACAATCTTAGGGTTGACTTATACACAGTAGAAGAGGAGATTAAGGCTTGTCAATGAGTTATTAATGCCAAGTTGACCTGGCATTAATAACACACAGACACGCTCTGCATTAGCAAGCCCAATCCATGTTCAAAGGTCTAATTGTCTGGATGGATGACTAGGAGTATCACTACTTGAGTACATATCTAAATAAGTGTATCAGTCTCTCTGCGGGTGTGTCACTATATAAGAAGGTATCTTACTATATGACTTGCTATCTTAGTATCTCTATGGCTCAGTGTATGTGTATGTAAGTGGCTGATTGGATTGCTTAATGGCTGTTTTAGTGGGTGTATGGGTATGTAACTGTGTACAACTCACTCTGTTACTGCTGGATATATAAATGCTGTGTGGGTGTGTGAGTAAAAGTGTGACTGCCTCTGTCACTGTCGGACTGGGTGTTTGAGTGGCTCTATGTTTTTGTACATATGTATGTGAGTCACCATATTCGTGGGAGACTGGATATATAAGTGGGTGTATGGGTCTGTAAGTGTGTGTGCAACCCCCTGAAACTTCAAGGTACATCTCTTACCTTTTAAGCACAGAGCACCCTGTACTATGGCCTACCTAAGGCCTACCTTACAGGTGACTTATATGTAGTAGAAGTTGAGTTTAAGGCTTGGCAAGGGAATTATAAATGCTAAGTCGGCCTCGCAGTAAAACTGCACAGTCTCTGCAGTAGCAGGCCTGAAATATTTTTAAAGGGCTACTTGTATAGATGGGTGACTGGGAGTGTCAGTACTTGAGTACATATCAGAGTGAGTGTATCAGACCCTCTGTGGGTGTGTTACTTGATGTGTAAGTAACTATGTTGTTATATGAATGCTCTCTCAGTAACTCTATGTGTCTCTAAATGTGTATATAAGTGGCTGTATGGTTTGCCTACTGGCTGTCTTAGTGAGTGTTGGGTTATGTAACTCTATGTGCAACTGGCTCTGTTAATGCTGTATACATGAGTACTATGTGAGTGTGTGAGTGAATACATCAGTCTCGCTGTGTTACTGGGTATGTTAGTGGCTCCATGCTTTTGTACATAGGTATGTAAGTCCCAGCATGGGAGGGAGACTTGCTGTATAACTGGGTGTATGGGTCTGTAAGTCCACATGTAACTCACTGAAACTTCAAATTACATATCTTAAATTTTAAGCATATAGCACCCTGACCTATAGACTACCGACCTATAACATGTACTCCTGTGACTCTGTAAAAATGTTTTGAGGAGCTTCTACTATTGTTGTCAATGCGATGTCTTTATTTTAATATCACCATCACCTTTCAAGTCACGCTTATTGTCACTTATTATGTGAGCACCTGAATACTATTGTTTTGGAAATAGATTTATGTCATAAACTGACCTACATGTCCCCTTATATATTGCGTATCGCTCCCTAAAATAATTAACTTCCTACTCTTAATCATAGTGCCCCCTACAGGGTCACTTTCTGAATGGACCTTTTGGCCAAACCAGAACCATTGTTTTTCTAAAACGCTTTACCACCCCAGGTCCACATATTGGGGTACCCTTGTTTTTCTCTATTACTATAGCCTACCCACGGCTTAACTTAGGGGTGATGTATATGTAGTAGAAGAGGAATTTAAGGCTTGGCAGGGGGTTTCAAATGGCAAGTCGGTCTGGCAGTAAAGCAGCACACACAGGCTTTGCAGTAGCCGACGGGAGACATGTTTAAAGGGTACTTCTCTGGATGGGTGACTTGGTAGTGTCAGTTCTTCAGTGCATATCTGAATGAGAGCATCTGTCCCTCTGTTGGTGTGTCATTGGATGTGTAAGTAACTATGTCAGCACATAACTGGCTATGTTAGTATCTCTATATGTCTGTATATGTGTAGGTAAGTGGTTGTATGGGTTGCTTACTGGCTGTGTTAGTAAGTGTTGGGGTATGTAATTTTGTGTGCAGCTGTCTCTATAACTGCTGGATATATAAGTCCTTAGTGGGGATGTGAGTTAATTTGTAATTACCTCTGTCGCTGTCTGAATGGGTGTGTGAGTGGCTGTATGTTTATATCAATAGGTATATAAGTCGCAGTATGAGTGGGAGAGAGAATGTATAACTGGGCATATGAGTTTGTATGTGCACAGGTAATTCAGTGAACCTTAAAAGCACATGTCTTACCTTTTAAGCACATAGTACCCCGCCCTATTGTCCACCTATGTCCTAAATTAGGGCTGACTTATAAGAAGTCGACCTGGCAGTAAAATTGCACATGCATACTGCGCAGTTGCCGGCCCAAGTAATGTTTAAAGGGCTACTTGCCTGGAAGGGTGTCTTGGTTGTGTCAGTACTTGAGTACTGTATGAGTGATTGTATCAGTCCCTCTGGGGGTTTATCACTGGATATGTAAGTAACTATGTCGACATGTTACTGGCTCTCTTAGTAACCTTATGGGTCTGTCAATGCGTATGGAATTGGCCGTTTCAATTGCTTACTGTTTGTGTTAGCGACTGTTGGGGTATGTAACTGTGTGTCCAACTGACTCAGTTACTGCTGAATACATAAGTGCTGTCAGGGTGTGTGAGTAAAGTATAAGTGTCTCTGTCTGACTGGGTACGTGAATGGCTCTATGCTTTTGTAAATAGGTATTTAAGTCATAACACAGACTTAGGGGCCGATTCCGATCCTGTATTTTGTTTTTTCCGTACGACTCGCATCCGTATTTTTTTCCGTACGAATCGTACAAGTCACGTCCGACCCGTGAAGTATGGTTCGTACGGGAAAAATACATACGGATCGGCCCGATCCGTACGAATCGTATCGGGAAAAGTTCATTCAGAGCTACAATTCCACTATTACTATTTAATTTACAGACCTTGGCACAGGGACTGAACTATGGACAAACAAATAAATTAAATATACCAATAATGGATAAGTCAAAGAAAATAAATGTAAGGGACATGAACATGCACATTACCACTATCTATCACTAATTAACTTTTCAGTCTCCTAATACCAACTGACTGCCTCAGTATGCCACTTGATTTGGTACTGACTGTTTTATTGTCCAAATGGGTATAACTGACTGTATACATACATATATCAGTTAGTGCATAAATGAGCGAATACTTACATTAGTATTATCTACATATATAACTGAATATACCAGTGCTTCTTTGGGAATATTACTGGATCTATAAGTAACCTTCACATTGTATTTTACTTTGCATGTACTCATAACTCAGTTTCTTGACATACTTTTTAAAAGTACACTGTTATTAACATACCTGTGAAATCTGTTAGCTTTTCCAATATTTAAGTCAGTAGGGCTGAAATCTTTTGTCAAGCAAAATATCAAGTCTAAAGTACTAAACCACTCTCAACAGAAAAGAACCAATAATGGCAATCGTTCCCACTCTTCTTTTCAGTGATGCTGATGTACTTAAGAAATCATAGCCTTTCTTTCATACGTATTTTTTTATTCACTTATCAATGTTCAGTTTTTTTACCCTTTCTTAGTGTCCTGTTAAGATGCCCGATTTGTGAATCCATTGCAACGCTCAGTGTGTCCCCGTGTAACTTTGCCACGAACACATGGATCTGTACGGGAGCCCATCAAAGCATTTAACAATGTACAGTTATTAGTTTGGATCTACATTTTACTTTACAAGATACTACTGAATTAAAAAATAAATACTCCATAATAAGAAATGTGTCTAAGCCACTTTACTTTTAACTTTGAAAGTACAGTCTATTTAACCCTGCAGGGCCCCTACACTTTTTTTCTCACTTTAGTCCTGGGTAGGTGGCTGTCCCCATAGCTTCCGGGGGAGGCATGTGCTGTCCCCATTAATTTCATATTTTGCCCCGGGAGGTGGCAATCCTTGGGGCTGCAGGGGGCCTTACAGACCTCCCCGCAATAATACATTTGCCCTGTGGAGGCGGTGGTTCCTAAGGCTTGCCTGCATAGAACGTAAAAAATGCCCCAGGGAGGTGGCAGTCCCGGTGGCTGCGGGGTATGCCACGGGTACCCCTGCATGATTAATAAACACTGCCCACGGAATTTGGCCCACATGGGGGCTTCATATAAAAGACACAAAAATCCATGGCAAAATTCAATTAACAAAAAACTATTACCCCCTTTTTTCATATCCCTTGCTTGACAGATCACCCGAAAAATTTAAACACAGCAGCTGAACCAAAAAGGGGATTTTTAAAAAAAGTTTGTGAATGTTCGTCAAGCAGCGCCAACATTTTGGCAAAACAAAAAACACTTTTCTTATGTAAACCTTGGTCCTAACTATAACTACATACTCGCAACAGTCAGTAGGTTATATACACAATACGTTTTCATTAAATTTATGACATTAGTATAGTTGGTACATTCATACGTAGATGCTCTCACATTAGATTACATATAATGTTACATATATTATTATTTCATCACACTTACCCTTTTTTGTTGAAATTCTGTTCCATGATATTTTTGACGCAATATTTTGGTATTGTACATACAAACGGGGTCATTTGTGAGCTTTGTGACGCATTGCAGCGCATCAAGTCACCTTGTTGCACTGCACAGCATGACAGGAAAATTGCATGAATGCACAGTACTTTTAATGGAATACAGCACATTCCTGTCCTTTCCCGTTCACTGGTGCGCAATGGGCTTCCCAGTGCCAACAAAGGCACCCTTGCACCATGGTGCAAAGGTGCCTGCTTTGCATGCAGGATTTTATGTGTGCAGGAAGGGACACCTTCCTGCACAAAGACAATCCTATGAGGCATATTTATTTTTCTATGTGTACCACAGACTGAGGCACACATAGAAAAACGAAGGAATGAGGATAAATAGAGATATTTCTCCTTGTTACGCCTCCCCTGGTAAGGTGTAAGATTTTGACACATCACCAGGTTTACAAGTTCTTGTAAATCTGGAGATGCATCAAAAAACATGGGATTTGCCTGGAAACAATCTCCCATGGCAGAATACCGCAACGCTGCGATGTTGTGTTACTCCAGATTTTTGAAGCCAGTCAGAGCCATATGGCTTTTCATGACCTAAAAAATCTGTCTTAATGTTTCTGTTGCTTTTGCACCACATTGCGTGGTGCAAGAGCAAGGCAAACAACCTCATAACTTGCCCCAAAAGTATGTAAACTCGATATTTTTGTTGAAAATATTTTTGACACAAAAGTCTTGTGTCACAGTATTGTAGTGGCTGATTTTTTTTCACACAAGTTGGGAAATAGATAAAAGGAAGAGCTAAGGTATAAATGATAACTTGCAATTAAGTCTGTGCATTCTTTGGTTAAGCAACATATCCCCTGAGACCCCTACTGCTGGAGTCCAGAATCTTAAACCATAGAAGATGAACCATAGAAGATTACAGAGCATAACCCCTTTCCTTTTTCTTTCTCATCAAATTCCCCCTTCCCCTCTCTGGTATATTCATGTTTTCACTTTCTACATATAGTAATCCCACCAAAGGACTAGTCTAAATTTGCCAAATACTTCATGATAGCAACAGCTGAAGAGCACTAAAGGTCAGCATGGTGTCCCTACCTCATACTTGGCTCCAAGTAGTAGCAAATGTATTGAAAATAGTTAATTCTCTCAACCAGACTTTTCCCATAATACAATATCCAGTATAAGTTATATTTTGTGTGTATTAACTATCTCTTGATACTTGTTGTTGGATGTTTATTCACACAGACTTTCTGAATTTGTTTGAAGCAATCTTTGTGTCTTAGTTTCCAAAGCAGAATTACCCACATATTTCAATGGTGAAGCTACTGATCTTCAGATTCAGTGCTAAAATGCCCACCATGTTACCATTAGTAAGAAGATCTGAGACAAATATATTAAAAAGAATTATGGGCAAAAACATATCCCTCATGAAGTATGTTATGAATACTCAGGCAATTCTACAAGGATTCAGGCTCCAGCTTAGACATTACACCATACTCACAATGTTGTAGGACACATATTATGTTTAGTTGCCCATTTGTAATCCAATCACTTGTTACCATAGGGTTGCTCTAAGAGCTCTCTCAAAAGCATTTTCAGGTCAATGAATGTTGCAAAAAAAGAACTCACATGTATGGTTCAATCTCTGTTATCCATGTGAGTAAACATACATTGATGATTTAATGTTTTTTTTCTAAAATCCAGATGGGTAGCTGAAATGACACTCATCACCAAACCCAACCTTAGAATGTAGTAACAATAATTTGGGCATAGATCTTATTATTGTTTCAGGGAGTGTTCATTCAGAATAAACAAGGGCTTATAAACCAGAATCAAACTTGCATCCAGCTAGAATGCTGGAAAACCACCATTTAACATACATAGATTAAATGCTGTCAGCTGAAAATATGGCATGAACAGAAGCATGTTGCCATTTGCTCTCATAAATGAACCTTGCTTAAACTGATGAAAGTTGTCTTTGAAACATTAATTAGGGTCATGCAACTGGTGGCAGTAAATGGTGTTGATTATACACTGGCGATTAGTGAAAGCCTGCAGCTCTCTCTAGGCCTCCCACCATGGACTACTGCTGCCAACGGTTTCCTGGCAAACCAACACTTCACATTATTTAGACTCACATTGTACTGACAGGTGACATCCTGACACGTAGCTTGTTTCTCGGTTCAACTGACAGTGTTCTTGAATGTGGCCTCCCACAAAGTTTACCAAAATGTCAGCCTCCTCCTTAGTGTCGTTTTATTTTCCTTTTAAGTTCCTGTTATACCTGCTGCTCAGTGGTGGTGGAATGTTGGTGAGTGAGGTGGCTGTGGAATGTTGGGGAGTGAGAGAGTTAGTTGAAGGATGGACTGAGCAGCAGGAAGACTGCTCCTGGTGGGGCTCTTGTTAACATCTAAACTAATAAACTTACTTGACTAATCTATTTGGAACTGGACGTGCTTTCTTCCACAATAGGGTCTTGTCTACATGTTCACAGTTCTGCTCCATACTGATGGGAGACAGAAATGGCAAAGGGCATGGCTTTGGATTTGCTTATTTTTTAGTGTTTTTCATGGTTGTTAGTTTTTACTTTTTGTGAGATAACTCGTGTGTCTATTTTCCAATTTCCCTCATGCACCGCACCATGTATCCATTTTGCAGTATTGTACCATTTGCATTTACATGAGCAGTCAGTGGGGTAGCAAAATAGGCTTGCACTGAACTACAAATCATTGTTCATTAAAAAATCAGATATACATCAATCAAGTATTAATATGCATAGCCAAGTACACAGAGCATTATAATTGTTTTATTTGTAAAATACCAAACATTGAGAAAAGTGTGCGCGGAAGTAGGGCTACTTCTACAAAGTATACATCTTGCTCATATGTATCTGATGTGACTAAAGCCCGATTATGTCCTGCAATAGAACATACCAAAGAACCAATAAAAATGACCTTTTACCCAGGTGTTTTGAGGGGGTGGATCACTAACAGTTGCGCCAGTGGCTGTGATGATCACTTTAAGCCAGTCATATGTTTTTTATTAAATAACAATTTGGATTCTGGAAGTTGTATCTTATCTTTAAGCAGTAAAAAGGCTCTCTGAAGTTAAACTTCATGGCTTTGGGCTGTGAATATTAAAGAAATAGTGAAATTACATTGTTTCTTTGGAGCTGTTGGATCCATGATATGAGTTCAGTACCTCCCAACGCAGACTGAAAAATGTGTAGTGTCTATAATGTGCAGAAACTGTTTCAACCTTCTGTGCTACAGACATGAGGGCTTGAAGGACTTACAGGCAGTGAATGCAAATAGTGCACTGATATTTTGTAGCCAGCCTGCCACATCACATTGTGATGGTGAGTAATTTACAGCAGTGGTGAGGCAGATACACACACACTCTCTCTTTCATTCATGCACACACATACTCACCCCCAGCACATACACATGCACACATGCACACACGCATTCACACACCATGCACATACATACAAATACTCAAACATTCATACATATACACAAGCATGTATGCACTCAACATTAAAACAAACTATGATCTTCGGTGGTGAGAGGGAAGCCTTTGTTTTTCCTGATATAAGGAAGATCCCAATGCCTCTTCTCATTGGCTGACCTTATCAAAGGTCAGCCAATGAGACGAGGATCTTCCTTATTTTGTCACATAGTGTGATGGGGTCAGTGGGAGTTGCTGACCCCACCCCTCTCTGTGACGAGCGACACTGATGGACACTCAGTCTGGGCACTTCAGGGCTTAATACAGAAGCGTCCAGTTCTGAGTCTATCAGTGACAATCCCCCTCATGATGAAAGACTTTGCAGGGCCGAAGAGTTCACACCCACAGGCTGTGAAATCTTCAGCCTGGCAAATTTCATTTCAGTCAGACAGACACCTGCCCATTTAGCACATGAAGAGCACCTGGCTGCCTGACCAAACTTTGAATAGTGTCTGGCTGACCTTTGCTTAGCCTGCCAGACACTGTTCTTGCATTAGAAAAAGGTGATAGTGTGTGGAACATCTACCCTTAAAGACGGGCTGCAACTGAATGTGATATCTCTACTAATCAGTTGCCTCACAGGGGTACACAAAATGATCTGCTGAATGAATATGAATTTGGCAGTTCACTATTTGTGAATACTCCACTTTGCAATGAGCACAGAGATGTTAAACAACAAGAGACAGCAGACATACTTCCTGTATTGCTTTCCCAAAGGGAATACAAAAAAAAGAAACTATGTCCATTAAAGGGACAAATACTGCCTTAACAAAGATTTCCGTATAGGAGTACATTAGGTCTAGAATGCATAGCTCATATCAAGAATGACTGACATTATTCACAAATGGAAAGCTGTCAAACTTTGTGAAACTGATACCACCCCAACTCAGTGTCAGTTCTTGATCAATGGTATTCAACTGTAATTGCTGTCACAAACCATTGATGCACATCATTGCCAATCTCAGTAAAGAGGGGGCACCCCTTCCATGCCCTCTCCTAAATATAATTCTCTGTTGAGTCCTTAGCCGAGGCTGGGGGACCTCATGAGGGGCCATCATGTCCTAATAATTGCGATGACATGGAGAAGGAAGAGCCAAAACATACCAGGGCAAAGGGTAAGAGAATACAGAAAGACACTAAATCCAAGAGCCAGTGCATGGGGCCTTCTTTGGCTCTGCCCAGTCCTGCCTGCATGCCTAACTCTGTCCCTCAATGCCATCCTTGGGCAAGTTTCTCCTGATAGTTTGGTTGAACTCTGTGAGAAGGTTATGCTTTCTCTCGTAAGCACACTCAGCCCCATATTGGATAGACTGTGGAAAGAGGAAGCAGCCTTAGGAGACTTAAAGGGTGCTTGGTCAGTGCAGGATGTGGCCAGGGCCCAGTCTCCACTGCCAGCTGGGATCAACTCTAAAATAGCTCCCTACAACTGCCTATGGTCCAAGGGGAAACAGCAATCAGGATCTCTAACAAGTATGCGGGACCTGTTGAGACTCACCGGACAGAGGAGAGATTGGAGTCATTGTCACAACCTAGTAGTAGTCAGAGAGTGAAGCTATTCAGCACTGGAAGCACTCAACTTGTCCCAGTCATTTCATTCTTCAATTACCCACCCCCGGCAGCACCATACATTGTCATTTTTAAGAATATCCCACCACTGAGAGGTGATCTAAAGGAGGAGCATGACCAACTCACCTATAAAGTGGTCCACTGGATCGATAGTAGGCTGGGCAAGTGAGAATTAGTACACAACCAAATAAACCTTGTGTGAGGGTTGCCTGGGTTGGCAGTTCACCTAAGCTTGATAGTGGCAGAGGAGATCTTGATGAAGATCAACTTTGCAACTCCATTTCCTTTGGCCATTGAGGCCCTTCCGCTTGTTTTTTTTCAAGCCTTAGAGCTATCTGATTATTGTATCATCACTGATTCAGCCTGTTTGCGCCCACCACTCACTTGGACCAACTGGACAGACTAGCTCCTGCTCCGCTTATTCCCTCTCAGCTGACACAGCTGGGGGGAGCAGAATATTTAACTCTATTCTGGTAGTGACAACATTCCTAGTTGTTGCTGATGAGGCTATTTCGCAGGAGTGGATCAGGTCATGGCAAATAGGTGGAGATGTTTCCCTGCCCTCAAGTAGTATGCCTCATAGTGATGATGATACACCACCCTTAGTTGGTAAGCCCATCACATTTCCTGCTGAGGACATTAGCACCCAAGGTAGTGCGCACCTCACTCGTGGAATGTTGCAGCCTGGTCAGTAAGTGGGGAAGACTTGATTTGCAGGAGTTTGTGAAGTCTCATGCAGTCATTTGCCTACAGGAGACATGGCTTACTAAACCTGTGCACTTGGTTGGTTATGCCATGTATTTTACTCCTGCTCTTCCAGGCTCTACAGGCAAGTCGAAATGTTGTCTTGTAATTTTTAACTCTCATGTGTTTCCAGCACAGGTTAAATGGTTGAACTTGAACTCCCAGTACTACCAACTTATTCTCTTACAGTGTTTGTCACCCCAGTAGCCTTTAAACAATGTTTATAACAATGTTTTGATACCTCTAAGGCTGATTTGCCCAAATCATTAATTGATGATTTGAACAACTGTATAAGTAATATACGGGGAAATTATGTGGTGGTGCTTATAGGGGATTTTATTTTGCGATGCTGTCAGAGTTCTATGTCCTTGGCTTATGGGTTGTTACATAGTGTGGGGGATCCTTCCACCCACTTTGCCCACAGTCCACTTGGGGATGAGCTCACCCAATTTATTGTGAAATACAATTTGTTGTTTTACTTCGACTCACTATCACTGAAGCCTATTGTGTCACCCACTTTTTTAGGGAGGGCCACCCCTAGTCAGATTTTATCCTCTTTTCTTTTTCCTGAGGGACTAGGTGGTGGCCTTTAGCCTGAAGAAGGACTTGCCACTCAGTGATCATAGACTCGTGTCTCTCCCCCTGGACGTTTCCTTTTTGGCCAAACACACAACTACACGTAATTCACTCCCTCTTCTATATATAAAGAATAAAGGGTTAGTTAAGAGGTGGTCCAAGGTGGACATTGCTTCGTTCATAACAAGTCTCGAATCCCATTTCCTACACAACATTTTAAGATGTTTGGCTGATGATTGGGAGCAGGAGGAAACTTCCAGTTTTGAGAGGATCTGCCACACTGAATGTAATTTACTCCTGGCCCTGCTTAACCATAATCAGGAAATAAGCACTAAATGGTTTGAGGGTGACTGCACAAAAGCACACAACCAACTGTTAGTGGCTCTTTAAAATATTCCTAGAGTGCAGAAGAAAGAGTGGGCACTAGGGCTCATTACATGCATGTGCTGAAAGCGAGGAAAGTCATCATTAGGAAGGAAGCGTGTTCTGCCCTGCTTTAGGGTAGTGAAATACATGATACTAAGGCATTTTGGGCAACGGTTAACCACAATAATTTTACTAGCAGTAATGAGTCTGGGAAGGATGTGGTTATCCCTCCTAATGTTTGAGTTGCTCACTTTACAGAGTGTTATGCGGACACTACTGCCAGGGCTACTGCTAATAATGGGCCAGTAGTGGACAGCTCGATCAGTTCACCTCCAGATATTTTGCCTGGGGTAGTCCCTCTGGCTGTACCAGGGGCCGAACTTGCACTACATTGTTGCCCTGCTGGGAAGGCACCAGGCCCTCGCAGGATGCTGGCTGATTTGTTCAGGGCTAATAACGAGCTGCGGGCCCCACTCTTGACACATGTTCTTAATGGATTTCTAGTCAATGGCCTGCCCAAACCTTGGGCCCATGGTACAATTGTCCCCATATTGAAAAAGGGCTCTAAGAATGGCCCACACTGTTATCACCCAATTTCATTGATCAATTCCATCACTAGAGTTCTGGGGAGAATTTTGTAGGAACAACTGCAGACATGGGTGGAGGATCACAATGTACTGTCTGAGCTACAGTTTGGCTTCAGTGGAGCAGGCCTTGAACTTATATATTGCAATCTGCAAGTACACTTTGGCCAAGAAAGGCAGTATATAACTGGCATTTACGCTCTGTGTTTGACTCTCTGAACAGAGCCAAACTGTGCAGCATTTTGTTAGATATGGGGGGAGAACTGTACCTAGCTTATTTGTTGCAGCAAATTCACAACAACCTCACAGTCAACATGAGATATGGCCCGGGGGGGCTGCAGGCATCTTTTAACTTGGCCAGTGGCTTGCGACAGGGCAGTGTGATGGCCCCATTCCTGTTTTCTCTGTACAATAATGGGTTGGAGAAGCAGCTGCTGGACCTCAGGCTGATTGCCCATGGGTTGGTGACCGTAGTGTCCCTGCTTCAATTTACTTGGATGACACGGTCATGAGTCCCAGGACAGTAAATGGGCAACAGGAATTACTGAACTGTTTTTGTAATTATATGACAAGTCTTGATTTAAGTGTGAACCAGTCAAAAACCCATGTCATGGTCTTTGGGGCAAAAAAGAAAGAACACCCTGTCTTTGTAATAAACTCTGAGAGAGTGTGTGCTGTCCCTACATTCACTTATTTGGGGGTTCTCTTTGACAACCTTCTCACATGGAGAACCTTGAAGATAGCAGACTTGCCAACTTTAAAAAAATGGTGGAGGCAGTGTTTAACTTTGCCAGAAGATTGGGATAGAGATTTGTTAAGTATCTTATTAGCATTTATAGGGCCAAGCGTCTTGCAGCTGCTTCATATGGGGCTGGGGTCTGGGGTATTGGCAAATCAGGGGGCTTGGTAACTTTTGAGAATGGTATTCTTAAGAGGTTGCTTTCCGTCCCCATCAGTACAAGTTCCTTTGTCACCTCTAGGTGGGGCTGGGCTAATTTTAAGATTTCATAAAAATGCAACCTTTGTTACTGTGGCTCCGAATATGGACTTGGGAGCAGACAGTTCTTAGCAGTACTATTCTTACAGATTGTCTGCAACTGAACTGCTGTATGGACATTTCTTGGCTAAAGTATATCCGTCATACTTCGCAGAGCCTGGAGCTTGATGATTTGTTTAGGGCCTCAAAGCAGGTTTTGCTACAATATTGAAGACTAAATGTATATCTTATTGTGGAGAGCATAGATTACAAAAGAATGTTAACAAACAAAGTGTCCAGGCATATGCTGAGTTCCCGACTAACCCAGATATGGTTCCATAAAGTGTGAGGCAAATTCAAGTCATCTGTTTTTGCTGGTGAGGCTTAAGTATGGAACTGTTCACTTTTTGGTTGCCTTTCCAACCCAGGGCCCCTTTTTAAGGGCCTACTTGCCTGCCCCTGTAATGGTCGCTCAACACAAAGCACGCTGCATTTTATGTTTTTGTTGCAATTTTATTTCTTTTGAGATTTTATCTTGTGCCGTTTTCAAAACAAGCAAAGATTCGACCTACTAGAGCAGCTTTTATTTATTTTACTTCAGGGATTCTGCTCTAGTCACTATGCCCCTCATCAGTATCTATAGGACCGACTCCAACTAGCTAACAGTGCCTCACTTGCCCTCCAAACTTTTCCAGAAAGACAAGTGATTTTGTACCCAAGAACACAACACTACTGACCCTCTCAGGGATTGCAGTAGCAGGACACCCCCTTTTGTTCTTTCACTCATACTTCTTCAGAATAAATGGAAAAGTGACACAAGGAACGTTTATAATTGTTATTTGAACTATCATGTTCTAATATGTAATAATTACTTCACAACCAGTAAACAAATACAAGTCAGTAATGTCACTAGCATGGCTAAGAGACCATCTGCAATTAAAAACCCTGTCATATTATCTGACAGATTTGCCTAAGCCCACCCTCACTATGAAAGATAAATGATTACAGATTATATATCTCTGGGTTTAGCGGGGAACCCCATACCTTAACATACATAGATAGTTGTTCTACATCCCCACTGACGCAGTTCTCTCATTTCAGGACCTTTTCTCTGTATCCAAGTCTCCACTTTGTGTGTTTAGAACAACATGTTCCAGGTTATATGACAAAACATGTGTTGTCAAAAACAACAGCTAGGTGTTCCCTATTATGTCTAGGTGCTAGTGTCCCACCACAGAGGATAACAAGGAGTAGAGTTGATTGACCTTGTCTAGGCTGTGCAGACTAAATCCCAGGCAAAAAGGACTAAATGTAAAAACATATGCTTACTATATGTGAAAATACATTACGGCACAAAACATAAGCGTGCACTTTGGTAATGTGTGCAAAGCAACAGCAACCTGCTATAGTTAGGCTAGCATGGGGAAAACAACAATGTTCATGTAGAAAACACATGACAATATATTGTCATTGCCAAATCCACAGATTTCTCATTTAACAGCAACCTATATTCAGAGGGCTATCAGGCAGCAGAGAGCTATGATTATGTAATAATATAATCTCTTGTTCCGCCTATTTCCGTGATTTGGCAACGTGATATCATTTATGTAATTTTTATTATGATGTGTTTGGAATGTTTTAATCGGTTTCTTTTTATGAATTTGATTGCTTCTTTTATGATCATGATTGTGATTGAGTGAAGATGTTTGTATTGACTGACATTGTTTACAAATGGAAAGCTGTCAAACTTTGGGAATCTGACACCACCTAAACTGGGTGTCAGAACTTGATCAATGGTTTGCTGACTTGAGAGTTAAATAAACCATTTGGGTGACACATACTCTGGCACTAGATTCCAGTGTCACACGCCACAGAGTCCTAATACCAGCAAGAAAAGGGCTTGGAAAAAGGGACAAATCTGGTGAAACCACACAAAGGATGCAAGTTTGTTATATGCATCCTATTATAATGATTTTATGGAATTCCTATTATCTTCCTTTTGGTGCATTTATTTGTTCCAGATCCTAAACAACTGATTCACTTAACCTCAGTCATGAGGAAGTATATAATTTCTCCTGTGTCCTTAATCAGCTACACTTTCTCCCCTTTGATGCAAGAATCAAATTCAACATAAGCTGCATCACATATGAATGAATTGACCTAAAACAGTCAAAAAACTTAGCTAATATACTAAATACTTTAATGGCCAATGAGGTCTCAGAAGTAAGAACAATTTCCTTACTGGAAACAACTAAATTTCACTGCACAATTACAATATCAATGAGTTATGGAGTAGTAATAAACCAATGGAACTCACCTGCGACCAGCATGTGGTCACTTCCTATTCTTTCTTTCATAAAATGTTTAAAAGCCCATCTCTTCCAGTTCAACCATACTTATATCTTATGCCTTGTCACATAAGTTTAGTAAAGGTTTGAATTGCTAATTCAGCGTCCCACAATGAAATGATGATATAAGTTCTTTGTAAATGGCAATAGAACCTCCTAGGTTTACTACTGTACAGAAACTCTCAGATAAAGAAATAAATACAAAATAAATGTCTATCAGACTTTCTGGGGGTAATATTTGATTAAATCTCAAGTTGTCTTTCCTGTTTATGTTCCATTAAGTACTCAAGATGTTTGTTGTCAGAGCTGATTACGGTGATCAAGCTCATTGTATATTTATCATCCTGACTCTTCTTTAGATTGTTTTTAAATTATTTATGCAGTTTAACTTTACATATGTAGTCTTTTTGTACCCGGAGATATCAGGTATCGGAGAGCTTTACATGAGCACCAGTTTTATTTCAGATAGACACATTTATTTTTGTTAGGGACGGGAAAATTAAGTGATGTGACCAGCATCACAGGATGTTGGGCATCGTTGGCGAGTATTGAACCCAGATCCCCAGCTTCGAGGTCAACTGCTCTAGATGTAAGGCTACATGCTCTCTTGAGGGCTATGCATTTGTTCACTTAATTGGAATTATTGCTAGGGCAAAAAGTCTGTTGTAACTGGAGAACATAAATTTCCAATTTTGCTACTATTGTCTTCGAGATGTTTAGCACTATTTTCTGTTTTTCCTGCTATATCATTACTTTGACTTGCCCCTGTCCCTTTGCAATGTGGCTCCTCACCTCTGGGGTGTTTTGGTCTTGATGCAGACACTGGCAGGATAAATTAGACCCATGTGGATGGTATAACTGGCTGCTGGTCAGTGGAGTTCCTTGCATTTGTCTCCCCACTGAGGAGTATTCAGCATTTTTATTGATCCACGTCTGGTTGATAGAGCCTATTTTGATAAAATTGCTCTTGCCAACCTGTCAGAATTTCTTTTGTCAAAACTGAATACCAGGATAGTAACTATGTTGTTCAGGCTGTTAAGATTTATTACTGGATTTGAAAAAAAGTCTCTGCCATGCAGTGTGTTTTCTTACTTGGTGTATGGGCACATTTATTTTGCCCTGTCTATGTCCATCATGCTATACCCAACCCTACTTTACCTTATAGGCACCGAACCCTGATCTTGCATGACTTTTAGCCAGAACATTATTCCATGCATCAAACTCCATCTGCAAAGGAAGTTTGGCAATGGATGGGTTGCCCCAGAGCCCTGTCCTATGGTCAGGCCATGAGCTAATCAGTTTGCTGGACTGCACCGTGGTCCACGGTGCTCACTGTGCATTGTCTACGATGTTATCAGTTTAGGAGTAGTAAAGTTAGAACTCCTAACTTTACTACTCCTAAACTGAGAAAAATCCTAACTTTAAGACTTTCAGTATTCACAGAAGGCATTTAGGAGTCCTAAAGTTAGGAGTCCTAACTTTAATACTCCTAAACTGGGACAAATCCTAAGTTTAAGACTTTCGGTATTCACAGAGGTCATTTAGGAGTCCTAAAGCCAGGAGTCCTAACTTTACTACTCCTAAACTGAGAAAAATCCTAACTTTAAGACTTTCGGTATTCACAGAAGGCATTTAGGAGTCCTAAAGTTAGGACTCCTAACTTCTGTGAATACCGAAATGAGTAAGTGCCTTCTCTGAATACCGAAATGAGTAAGTGCCTTCTGTGAATACCAAAATGGTAGTAAGTTTAGGATTTTGTCTTAAGTTAGTTCTGTGAATCGGACACTCAATGTTTACATATTTCTATGAACAAAATATACATATTTATAGGCATATATATTTTCACACACTTTACAAATTTCCATTGGTAAAATATGAATTCAAAACTGTATGGAGCATAGTACTTACTGCTTTGGTAACAGAGAGAAAACGATCGTAGCTGATAAGCAGAATGCTGAACACTGACGATAAACAAACAGTAGAATCCACAGCTAGCCACAGTTTACAAGGAATCCTTCCGTGTGGCCATCTTCCTGTAAGTGCAGGAAATATATACCATGGAATGGAGAATAAACCTAAGGAGAATTAATTTGCTAACAGTATTATTTGATGCCATTGTTTTAACAAATACAGCGTTGTTTAACAGTATGGATGTATTATGGCTTATATTGTTTGTTTTAAAAATAAATATAAACATAACTATTTAGGGTCTAATGCACAAAGCGTATTGAAATCACATGGTAGTCACATGGCTGAAAAAGGCAGCCTTCACCTTAGTACTTTATGCAAAATTCACAAAATACTTCCCCATAAGCATAATCAATATGTTTTTTATGATGTTTGCAACTCCCTGATGTTAATTGTGAGGTATTATGTGATGCTACCAGTGATGTAATTGTCGATGTCATTTTCTATGTCATCTGTAACATCATGGATTAAGTCATGAGCAGTGCATTCAGGGCAAGTAACAGATGCACAGTATTTTTAGGATTTTGTTTAAAACCCTAACACTACTTTACCTGTATGCTCAGCCTTAAGCAATGCTCAGTCAGACTTGGCTGTAGTGTTTGAACTTTGGCTAGCCCTGCATCAAGCAACTGGTCCATACAACCTCTGGTTAATCTTTCACTGTGCAAAGCTTTTGGCTGTGCGCATCAAAGGTTGTGTGCAGGCCTGACCTGTAGCTAGGCACTGTCCTTTCAAAGCTGCTGGCACCTTGCTACAGGCAGACTTTGGCCCTGAACATTGAATATTGTCTACAGGTCTCTGACCAACTTTGTGTTTGGGCAACCCCAGGGCCAGACTGGCCATAGCGGGTCCTGGACGTTTTCCTGGTGGGCCTGAAGGGTGGAGACCAGTTTTGGACTGGTGGGGGCCATTTGTGTTACTGGGGGCTGGTTTTGCAGTGTTGCAATATCAGCCCCCTGAAACAAAAGCGCAGCTGCAGTGTTTCCCATCAGTCCCCTCCCGCCCAGTCCTCCCTGCCCGGTCCAATGTAATGACCAGGGCTTGTTTGCTTTCCCAGTCCGGCCCTGGGCAACCCTGCTACACAGTGCCTTTGCCTTTGTGCAGGGCTGTTTGAAAGCAGGGTCTTGCCTGCGTCCAGGGCTCCACACAACGTTTCATGTGGCCAAGACCTCTCTACACATAGCCTTTGGCCATGCACAATGGGAAATGTCCACAGAGTCTTGCATAATTTCAGACGTCTGCCCATCCTTATTTTGGCCAACCACCTTTTTGAACATCTTTTAGTCATGGGCATAGTTGGACATAGAGCCAGACATGTGGACAGGGGGAAACAACCTTTACAACGCAGTCATTACATTGCACTACCTTTACAACACAGTCATTACAACGCAGCATCCTTTACATCGCATGCCATTACAATGCAGCCATTACATAGCATGTCACTAAAACTTATGTCATTGCAACGCATGTCACTACAACGCATGCCATTATAACGCAATATAAGGAATTAATGGGGAATAGTAATTTTCACCTCTACATTATCCAACACTTACCCTACTGTTGGACTCACTGGAGTGGGAATAGTAATTTTTACCCCTACACTATCCAACACTTACCCTACTGTTGCACTCACTGGAGTGGGAATAGTAATTTTTACCCCTACACTATCCAACACTTACCCTACTGTTTCACTCACTGGAGTGGGAATAGTAACTTTTACCCCTACACTATCCAACACTTACCCTACTGTTGCCCTAAAATGAATATGCGTTGTAATGGTATGCGTTGTAATGGAACTCATTGTAAATGTATTTTCAAAAAATGCGTTGTGATGGCATGTGATGTAAAATCATGCGTTGTAATGGATATTGCGATGTAAAAACTGTGTTTTGAAGGCTTGTGCTGTAAATATTTGTGTTGTAACGTCATACATTCATGGACAGACCCTGTACCTACTCATACAGTCATGCGCAGCTCAGCTGTGGTTGGTAACAGGGTCTGGTATGCAGTTAGTAATTTGGATCAAATGGGGCAAAAATTATAAACAGAGATGAAAGTGTCTTTTGAATGGAAATTGAGATGTAACCATATTTCAGTGGTGAGGTGATATGTGATTTCACCATAGATATCATCAAATAAGCCATTCCTGATATCCTCATCAAAATGATGTGTCAAGTCACGAGAAGTAAATTTGAGGTGAGTTATGGTTTTCCCAGCTTACCATAACTAACTAGTGATAATGTTTCCTAGGCGTTGTTTTCCTCCTCACTTTAATTGTGAGGTTTTCAATGAATTTCAGAGTGTTTTAAAACATATGTTGAAGCCTTAGGAATAAAAGAACCCATAACTCATTCTTTTTTTCAGAGAATGTTAATGAGTCATTAGAAGTGAATTTGTAGCTATGGTTATGATGCATGTTACATTCAATAGTCATTTTTTATTTAACCAATA
This sequence comes from Triturus cristatus, assembly GCF_964204655.1. NCBI lineage: Eukaryota > Metazoa > Chordata > Amphibia > Caudata > Salamandridae > Triturus > Triturus cristatus. The sequence goes on from NC_140587.1 coordinate 762,246,452, forward strand.
ACTTTGGCACAATTTGATGTCCATACTCAAAATGATATGCTCAGTGTATCAACATAGTTTTGACATTCCAAGGTTTTTTTCTTGTTGCGCAAATATGTATATTTACCTTGAAAAAACCAAAGACAGGGAGGTGTTTGGCAAAACAGGAATAGTTGGTTTAATTAAACACTTCTGCCGGGAGCACAGTTGTAGAAGCAGGTCTAAGGACTGTCTCAAAATGCAATAAATCTGAATGAGTTTTTATACAGTTTTTGGGTGCCATAATGTACTTCAGATGATACTTCTTTGGTGAGAGAATGTGGGCCTAGTTTGTGGAGTCATAAAGAAGGCCCCTGATAACAAACGTAGGTGGGCCTCGACACTGCGTGGACATAATGGGGGCCAGTGGGTAATGTGTCAATATGTATAGTATGAGGGTCACATGATCACTGCATGTACTGTGTGTGCTGTGTCCTCCTGATTGGCTATGTGTTCCTAACTTCATGTGGCATCAGACTTTATGGTTTTGGGAATGCATGCATCCCTCTGGCCATGTGTGCTTTATTAGTGCTAATCTCCCTGGACCATTATGGTATTGCTGCGCTTATCTGGGAGATGGACCTGAGTTTCATGTTGGTGTGTTAGTCTGCTACCTATGTTCCACCACACTTGTGACCTGTCAATCCGTAACCTCAGGCTTAGGTCACAGAGTCAGAGTTGATGGAGAGTTCATGACAGGTAAATTTTATAATAGTGATGCGATTTCATTCGTATATGTGTGTTTATCATTATAAGCATTGGCATCAATTTTATCAATATCAACATTCTGTTCTGTCCAGGAGAAAAAGTTATGGTCAAATCATTAAAGAAGAGTTTACATTTTATGTCCCATAGGAAATGCTGCTTACCATCACAACAAAAACTATGGAATTAATTGACATGGTTTAAAATTGACCATTGTGCAGAAGGTGTACTTTATGCTGTTTTGTGTAAATACATTCAGTAGTTTTTGAGATATTTGCATCTGAAAAATTGTTGGGCAAGATTTGAAGGGATATTTTTTCTGGATACCTTGACAATTGAAAAGGCCTTTTTGATTGCAATATAATGTTAGCACTGTTTGTTGAAAATGCTCTGTATTTGACAGATGCTTGGCATTTGTAGACTACTTTTAGAATTTTCAAAATTATGCAGGTCCATCATAAGGACATAGCTAAAAGGGGTTCAAAATGTGATTTGCTAATAACAGTGGTACTATTTTAATGATCCACATGAAATGTGGTAGACATTTGGCATGATTAGTTTTCTATTAGTGTGCCAAGATTTTGCAGCTCCTTCAAGGATGGCATGATTAAGGGAGAGGCTGAATTGTGATTGTTTTCTAGTAACTGGCACTCTTTGCCAAATGGAAATGAAACTAAACAGAAATGTACATTTTTAGTTTTCTGTTTATATGTCAAATATCATCCTGCTCTGCCAAGGTGATGAGGAGCATGGTTCAAGGGAGAACAGAAACCTAGCACCTTTTCAAAACTCCACACGAAAATCATCTTTTACAGGTTAGTTTTCTGCTAATATGTCAAGTAAAGCCCAGTGTTACTTTTTGCATTCGGTCATTTAGACCACTGCATGCAAATGTTAAAAGCATATATACATTTTTTTAGGAAGTAGAGGTGTGGGAATGGGAGGGTGCTTAGTATATTGAAAGCTGTATACCCAGGAACCCCAAAGTGAAATGATGTGGTAGAAAAACATGATTGTACATCGTAAAGGAGCCCTCATGGTGATAGGTTCAGTCCATGATCTTGCTTCAGTTTCTCCATTTTGTAATCATGCTCTGGTCTTGTAGGAAGTATGTATGTGTGTGTGCTCATGGGTCAATGTGAAGGTGGAGGACCCCATGGACTGTTAGGTAAACCACATATTTTCCATACCATAATCTCACCTTCTTACTGGCTTTCTTAAACACGCCCTTTTAAATATAATTTCTTACCTACATTTAGTTAGGAAACTCCATGGATCCATGGATATAGTCAATGGGGCCATGAGGGCCTAACTAAAAATGAGAAAAACAGTGTCAATTTATTTTAGGCTTAATCATGCCCATGATTTCCCGAAGCAGTACTCTGCTTATAAGGGTGGTTGCAGAGTTTTCCATGATACAAGGTAGAGATTATGCATCCTTAAGATTTTCTGATCTTCCTGGCTACCTTAGAAAAGGTTGCAGTTTTTGGGTGATTTCAGGGTGTAAGTCCCCCAAGAGCACTTGTGGGAACTGTTCCTTCGAGACAGCAACCTTCCCAGAAAGCTGGAAGCACGCCGAGATTAACGCCCATCTGAAGAACCCCAAGGCGGACCCCAAGGACCTCAAGAACTTCTGGCCCATCTCCCTGCTCCCTTTCCCGGTAAAAGTGACCGAGAAGATTGTCAACAAACAGCTGACCCGCTACCCCGAAGTTAACAACATCCTGGACCCTTCCCAATCAGGTTTTCGCAGCAACCACAGCACCGAGACCGCCCTCATCGCTGCCACTGACGACATCCGGACCCTGATGGACAAAGGAGAAACAGCCGCCCTCATCCTCCTGGACCTATCAGCAGCCTTTGACACGGTCTGCCACCGCACCCTATCAGCATGCCTCCACGACTCCGGTATCGAAGAGAAGGCCCTGGCCTGGACCACATCCTTCTTCTCCGACAGAACCCAGAGCGTCCGCCTCCCACCCTTCCGCTCCAAAACCACCGATATCATCTGCGGCATCCCACAGGGATCTTCCCTCAGCCCGACGTTGTTTAATATCTACATGGCCCCCCTCGCCCACGTTGCACGCAACACAACCTCAACATCATCTCCTACGCCGATGACACCCAGCTGATCATATCCCTCACCGAAGATCCCCACACCGCCAAAGCTAACCTCCACAGAGGAATGAAGGCCTTAGCCGACTGGATGAAGGACAGCAGACTGAAGCTGAACTCAGACAAGACGGAGGTCCTCATTCTCGGACCCACCCCATCAGCCTGGGATGACTCTTGGTGGCCCACATCACTAGGCACAGCCCCGGAACCCACGGACCACGCACGCAACCTGGGGGTCATCCTCGACTCCACTCTCTCCATGACCAGGCAAGTCAACGCCGACTCCGCGTCCTGCTTCAACACCCTCCGTATGCTCCGCAGGATCTTCAAATGGATCCCCCTCGACACGAGAAAAACCGTTACCCAGGCCCTCATCACCAACAGACTGGACTACGGGAACGCCCTCTACTCAGGAACTACAAACAAGCTCCTGAGACGACTCCAACGCATCCAGAACGCCTCGGCCCGACTCATCCTCGACGTCCCCCGCCGCAGCCACATCACACTCCACCTGAGAGGCCTGCACTGGCTCCCTGTCAACAAAAGGATCACCTTCAAGCTCCTGATCCATGCACACAAAGCACTGCACAACACTGGACCCACCTACCTCAACAACCGACTCAACTTCCACACCCCCACCCGAAGCCTCCGCTCAGCCAACCTCACCCTCGCCACAGTCCCCCGCATCTGAAAAACCACTGCCGGCAGCAGATCCTTCTCCTACCTCGCCTCCAAGACCTGGAACACTCTCCCCACCATCCTACGACAGACCCAGGACCTGCTGGCCTTCAGAAGAATCCTCAAGACCTGGCTCTTCGACCAGTAGCACCCCCCCTCCCCAGTGCCTTGAGACCCTCTCGGGTATGAAGTGCGCTTTACAAATGCAGTGATTGATTCATTGATTGATTGATTTTTCTCATTTTAAATGACTCCGCAATTTAGCTAGGAAGGTAGTCCAAGAAGATATGTACTATGTTTCCAGTTGAAGTAGCATTACTGAGGCAAAGATTTGTTCCATCGGTGGCTTCGCTTAGACAAGTCCATCAGGATTAGTATTGCAAGAGTAACATTTCTGTGCTCCTCTCTGTCTTGCAGACTAGTGAGATAAGGTTGGATTGAGGTTCATATACCTCCATCCATTATATGCTTTTGGCTTTCTCTGTTTTTCCTTGCCATTCTCACTCACTGCATTCAGATATTCTTTTTTGGGATTAGCTGTGTAGGTTTTCTGCAGCAGGCAAAACACATTTTTGGTTGGATATTCAATTTCCTAGCATATTGTGCCACTTGATCTTTCTTGGAGATTGTATTGTTGCTACTGAGAAATTCTTCTCAGAATTTTTCAATTAGGTGGGTATGCAAGTTTTAATGTGTTTGTTTCTGTAGCTCATCACCCTTTTTAAGCATTATACCTGTACTGGTATATATCGGGTGCCAACTTGGAGAGCTACTTTTGATACTGAGCGTGAAATCTAAAACAGGATTTCCAGAGTTTACTCTGCGTAGGCACCCAGATCCAACACTTTCTGCAAGGTTGACCATGTCTCTGCTCCATAGATCTAAACTGAAACCATCAACGATTTGTATGTAGGATGGTATACCATCTCCGTACGACATGTAATGTGAGGCATCCCCCTGGTGGTCCTGTCTGCATGTGGTTAGCAGGTACCCAAGGTGGCATAGGTTATGCCTTTTTAGGTGAAGGTCCTCTCCCTTTCTATTGGTTCTTAGTTCAGATAAGCTTCCTTGGCTCTTGCTTTCTGTGATTGAGGGCCCATAGCCATTATCTTGCTTTACTGATAGCAATGCTGCGTTCTTTCTAATAACTTTCTGTACAGAGGAGTAGCTGTTTTAGAGCATTAGATGTCTTTCTAGGACTACTGAGTTGTCAGTGGGGGTGGGAGGTAATGACTAAGCTATTTATTTGGTGGAAGAGTTCCCTAAGGTTTTTAGTCATGGGATTGGAAATTATAAGAGTTTAGTTCATCTGGTATTACAGAAGGAAGACACCATAAGGTATGGGATGGTGTGGTAAAGCTGAGGCCAGAAGTGAAAGATGAGTCGGTTATAGTATACAGAAACAATAGAGCTAATAGTGTCCTCCTTCTTTCTGTTTGGCTCTTCTGTTGGCTGCCAAATGTTATTTCTGTGTGTAGACACCAGATAGCTAATCAGGAACATCATGATAGATAGGTTTCCATTGTTAGAAATAGGTGAGATGCCAGCACTAGATATATATGTATGTATGTATGTGGTTGCTCTATCTCCTAGATAATCTGCATGAAAGCAGTGCCCAATTTGTGGTACCAGGAGTAGTTTTGACATCAAGATCTATGAGGTAATGTGTTCCTGGACACAAGATTTAAATCATTATTCCAGAATACTGTCAATAAGAAAGGACTTAAAAGGGAGTTCAAGATCAGTATTTAGACACAGGTTTATTAAAATGTAAATATGCAACACAGAAAATAGAGACAAATAAAAATACAGCAGTAATCTCATTGAATCAGTCAAAGGACATAGACATCAATTGACATGAAGACACTCAGAGTAAGGTAAAATACTGCATTAAGCAAAATCTGAGAAATAGGACAAAGGGCGTGAATTAGAGCTTAACGGATTGAGTCCCGCAGTTGCCTTTTCAACTGTCTTTCCACCAGCTGGCTTGACAGTCTGTACTTCCTTTTTAGATTTCAGTGGGTCATTAGACAAAAGAACGCCACGGTCCTGATGTCAGGGAATCTCAACCGCATTGACGGTGGGATAAGCAACAGCAGATGTCAGAGGAAAGAGTGGCAGTATCCCCGCCGGGCCAATCACGATGCCCCTTCCTGTCGACCTCACCGCAGCAGTAAATCCTCCACACATGAGTTGATCGAATGGAAGGGATATAATGCAGAAACTCACCTTTTCTCACTTTCACACTTCCTGTTCCACCATGCATCTTATCTTCCAAGTCCTACAGCTGCCACAGCTGCTTGATGACAAGCAAAATCAACGGTAAGCTCCACTTTTACCTGTTACCCATTGACTTGTCAGTTACCATTAGCACATGACTCATGTATTTAGAAATCTCACTTACAAGCAATAGCATACCAATGTGCAATGCATATATCTTTATTATTGGTGTGTAAGGAAATTAAACAAACACATCTCTATAAACACATTGCGTGCATTAACTTGTTGCAAGCTGCCTTCCAAATAATGGACACTTGCACAAAAATAAAAACAAAAATAAAAATCTAAAAGTCACCATACAGGTGTGATTAAAGACATTTCTAAAATTCCCACATTTAAAGTCTATACAACACACATCATAGGGATAAGTGCGATGTAACATGAAATTGCACTAGACAATGTGTATCCTTTACCTTAGAAATTAACAGTAAAATCAATGTCAATCACATTTTAAAAGTATTCAATATATATATTTTAACATCTCCCCTTGTCTAGTGCAAGTCCTGTACTATATCAAATTTCAATAACCACAGTATATTTTTAAGGTGTAATGCATATGTGCTTATACTGATCAGTAGTAAAAGTGAAACAAACACCCCTGTAGTAACACATCAAAATGAAATTTGTAAAATCAATTAGTTGGTGTAAGTGCCCATTACTATGATGAATGCCTGCATCTAAATTCAAATAACCATCACATACTATGTCAACCAGTGTATGCACTTAACACAGTAATCATTATAAAATCAGTTGAATTACCTGCTATCATGGTCAAGAAAAATAACTTCACATTTTACTCTGAAACATTGCTAGGATTTAACCACTTGCTAAAATAAATTAATGCAAGGCCTAATTGGTGAAATCAAAATTATGGATGTATTTCACAAAATGAAATAAGGGTCTCAAAATATTAATATGGCCAAATGGCAGTTCAAAAATTCCACAAGTGGCACTGTGGCAGTTGCATAACTCCCCCCCCCCCCAATTCATTGCCAAGGGGAACCTCCTCAGGAAGGGGCATCTAGTAAGCAGGGCAGGCACCTCAAAGTTCTTACATTGGAGGGGGAGTTGGGTTTAGGAGGGGAGTCCTTGGGTATGGGAGAGTGAGTTTTAGTTTTGGGAAAGGTGCTCTTGAGTTTGGGAGGGGAGATTTGGTTTTGGGAGGGTGGGCTGGGGCATGAAAAGGGTAAATGTGTCTTTGCTGGGGATGGGTTGGGGTGTGAGAGTGTTCAGAGCAAGGGTAAAAAGAACATCCTCTATGGGAAAATGAGACAGGCTTGTGATTGTTGGGAGGGTGCGGACAGTAAGGAGGCTACACCTTGAAAAGACCTCTGTAGGCCAGAAATACAACTGTGAATGCCTTCCAGGTAGGCTACGATTTGTTGCAATTGCCAGCTAAGCCCATGGATGGCACTCAGTAGTGCAGTCTGCCCTTCAGAGTTGTTCTGGAGTAGGTCAATAGACTCCTCACTCAGTGCAGCCAAGGGGATAGGGGAAGGGGTCACATGCCAGTTGCAAAAGAGACACCACCCCTTTTAGGGGGATGAGTTTGGCCAACTAGGGGGGCAAAAGGGAGGGTGGAAATGGTACTGTGGGTGGCAGACAAGGATACAGCTGGGTCCGCCACCACAAGGGAGTGCTTGCTGAAGGAGGCCTCCAAAGAGGATGTTGTAGAGCTGACTCCTCCATTGCACTCCTCTCATCCTCCGTTCTACTAAGGCCCTCGGTGTCGGTGGTGTCAGCACCAGACCCACAGGGCATAGCTTCTTTCCCGCCACTGTAGACAATGTCTCCTCCACCAATGTCTGCTCAGCCTGATGATGCTCATATTACATATCCAAAAGTTCTATTGAATCTGTAGAAAAAATAACTGATTATGAACTTTGATCACAAAACAGTTTTCAAGTTTTCCTATTTCACGTGCTTCTAGGATCACAAACTTTGGTTCAACATTAGCATAAGCTCAGGCATGTATGCAAAACTTTCCTTAACCATTTGGTCTTCACTAGGCCCGAGACATCTACATTATTTCTATTCTAAAAAGTTTAAATATGAATCAATATGTGTCAACAAATGATGCAAAGTTGAACCAATATTTGTATAAACTGAAAGCCTGTTCTCTTGGGCATTTCACAATGGTAACATTTACTTAAAGTTATTAAAGTATATGGCAAATGTTAAAAACATTAAATGTATTCTGCACAGAAGTAGCTAATCAATGTGTCATACACTATACAGATACCTTTGCCATTGAAGACATTAACAAAATATATGTGTTTGGAGTGAAAGATGACTTCTACAGCAGGGGTGAATACATAGGCCTTGATACAAATCCACTTCAGTACTGAGCAAAAACATTTTATATTTGACTGCTAAATATCTCTAGTTTTTTGAAGTTTGTATTTCACAAAATATGCTGCCTTTTACTTTAGGCAAGAATTGCTACAACATCTCAGAAATAATTATATACACTGACTCCTATATAAATTTGTACTTCAAAGATTCAAATGCAACATATTTACACCTTGATGCATTTCTACATTTGCCTAATGAGTCGTGAGCTGGGTTTGAGACTGAGTTTTCCTGATGGGATACTCCTACATATACGAGATGGAACATTCCATCTTCCGAAATCCCTTTAAGTTTCTCATTTTTCTCCATAATTTATTTATCATCTGGACATGACAAAAGACGTTGAGAAATGGTTTTGGGTATGTACTACTCCGTCACCAATGTGTACACATTCCTCTCTGTGTTTCAACAAAAACTATATGCCTATTAGGCCTGGGCGGTAAATTCCATTCAGCTCGCAGAATTTGCAGAATTTGGTTAATTTCGTGTTCATAGGAGAAGGCGGAATTACCCAAATTTCCGCGATCCGTGATTTTTTTGCTTGTTCGCGCTTTTAAAATGCGTTTTCGCAAGATATTTCTCCCCAATCGTGCAAACAGCGTTCGTGAACAGGCAAGAAGCATCGCGAACGGGCGGAACAAGCAATTCCGTGTGTTCACTGAACTTTTGCTTGCTCGCGGAGATTTTTTACCATTTCGCGGAGCTTTGCGTAGCGCGACTTTGCAAATTCCGCCCACCCCTAATGCCTATCACAATTATTTGTGCAAAAACAGACTAGCTTACACACACATTTGTGAAAGAGTAAGACATCATGCTAATCAGTCACTTCTTAAATGTATGAAGGAGTGTTTCTTTGGTAAAACACAATTTGGTTATGTTTTCATTCCAAAATGTAGCCATAAATTATGAGGTCACTAGTCATTTTGGATCACATGCTCACTCTGCTTTGTGTAGAATCTTAATTTACCAATTTGAAGTTTGGTACTTCCACTGTATCACAAGTGCCTGGTATGCTATGTCACATGCACCAGGGCTACCATTACTTCATCCACAACAGTGAAGGAGCATTACACCTGACACAATGAAGACTATTGGCTTGTTTGGTACAACTGTCCCTCATGACATCAAAGAACCTGATGCATAAGTGGAGTTTAGGCAGCCATATGTCTGCTCAGAAGAGCCCTTTGGTTGTGAGCAGGAATCAGGAGGGAGACTTTCCAACAAATTAAAAGACAAAGCACATCATCATACACATTGTGCAAAACATACACCTTCATGAACTCTTCTGCTGTGTTGGACATGGATCACCCTTAAAGTTGATGGGAAAAATCTGTGCTGTAAAAAAGCAAAAGAGTCATATAACATGTGAAACTCTGAAAACAACTTACCCCCTTGTTGCTACTGTTTGGCACTCAACTGCCCATCAAACTCAGGATAGGCCACTGCAAGAATGCAGGCCATTGGGGGGGTTAGGGTGTGGATCACATGCTTCCCATGTTCAGAGGACTGCCCGAGGTAGACTTCATTTGACTTTCTGGTCCAGCATCATAGATCCTACAATCTCTTGTGGCAATGGACACTGCACCGCTGTAGATGCCAGGGTACGCATCTTAATGGTGATGGCTTTCCAAATGTCCTGTTTCTGATGGACATTGACATGCATGTATAAAAGAAATGAAAGAAAAAATGATTTTGTCACTTTTTGCTTGTCTATATTGATGCTCTATCACGAGCATGACATAAGTTAGCATACACCATGTTCATTTTCACATGCTGACCGATACCAATATCCTAATGCATATTTTTGTAGTAAGCTATTGATTACCCTCATCCCATGTCATGATCTAAATTTACTAATCCAGGCCAGTGACATCATCTAGCCCAGGAGAAACCTTCATATTCTATGGTGTGACCTATTTCTAATCAGTGCAAAAGATTGTGAACTACTGAAGGCTAAACATAAATACGTATGGCACAGTGAATAGGGGCCACAGTGAGTAAGGGGTCTGCAGTTTAGACATGGCACACTTTGAAATGGGAGCAGAATGAAATGAAGTATTAGCTCAAGGAATTAGTTAAATCTCCCTTTCAGGAGCATTCAGGGAAATATTTTTAAGCACACCTCAAAATGTTACCTGGCAACAATATATGTTTATGACAGATATACCTCAGTGCTTCAGTTGTTTGTCCCTGTGACTCAGCCCCATGTTGGGCCATGATTCTGACTGAGCATTACACATTGTCAAGCCTTGTTATCTGCAGCCTGATAACCATGATGTCACATCAACACAGCCTTTCCTTAACATTTACATGCAACAATGACCTTGTGACCATCTAATAAATGACCTTATGGCTATGTGCTTCTCTGAAGTGGTCTGGGAGCTACTTGTAGCTCCCATACAACTGTTTGGAGATTCTGATCTAGGCTGAGTGATTTGTGGGACCATACAGAGAGCTAACATCAGTTACATTTAGCTTGTACAGAAACATTATTATGTACCGTTCTAGAGAGAACATAATGTGTTGTCAAATTTCCATTATGTGAGTTTTCAATGCATCACGTGTAATTCAAACATATACATAGATATATCTCTACAGACACACCAACTAGAATCAAAGGATTTACACACACAACACGTACAAATGTAGTTGTTTTTTTCAAATTGTAAAGTGGTTCGAAATCCACCAACATAATTTTCCTCTATAAGGAACAAAATTTATATGACATTTCACATCACTAACTACACTTCACTCAGGAACTCAAAAAGACATGGTAGCCTGTATTAATGGAAAAATACCGGCTAGACAGATTCACATATACATTTCAGACATGTACCTGTTCCTCTGGTGAGTCAAAGAGCTGGCCATACAGGGAGAGGACCTCCAGTGCCACAAGTCTAGCTCTTCTGGCAAGAAGGCAGGGGTCCTCTCACTTTTTTGACCAACCATCATTGCTCCCTGAGGTAAGTAATAGCAACAAAAGTGAAGGAGGTCTTGATTGTAGCAGTGCAAGAAGGCAATTGAGCTCCTTTCACAACTGCCTTGATATGTGCGCATCATATGCAACCTTCATACTTTTAGATTATTGCTGTGTCCATTGCGGATCTTACCGTCCGCTACGCAGTCAACTTCCACCGTGGAAGTCTGATTCCTAATGTACTTTTGGAGAGGTCGGGAATCCACCATTTTAGAAGTTCAAAATAGTGTGTTTGTGACTCTAAAGTGCATTACCAACACTCACAATGGGGGCTAGTTTGTTTAAATATTCAAACTTCATAGACATTCATTTTTTTTTAAAATTAACATTCATATGTAATGTGTAACTGTGCTGAAATGCAATATTTGCGATACCAAAGGGGATGTTGGACGGAGCATTTGAGCAAATCAAACACTCACCCCCAGTCAACTGATCTGGGTTTAATCCATCATCATTCTTTAGCTCACTCCACCACCCCAGTTCAGACATGGCCATATGCAAATCAGTCTGACCCTGTGCCTCATGGGAACAGTCCAGCCCGAACTGCCAAGCCATGTTTTCCCTGGACCGGAAACACGCATCCTGGGACCGGTTTCGGGTTCATAACCCTTATCAGCCAGGCTATTTTGAATCCAGTGGCAAAGTGAGCAAGGGACCCAATATTTGCGTAGTGTTGGTTACACCTCCGTTGGCGGTATTTTTGGATGGTAAAATAAAAAAAAGATTGTGTACATGATACATTTGAAATTTAATTTTTACACATTTGTTTTTTTTAACTTTAGATTTTCATTAGGCTATAAATGTAATATGTTAAGGATAAGGACAACAAGCAGATGTTTGATTGAAACCATATATACTTTGTGACTTTAGTGAATTATAAAATATTAAGCCTGGGCGAAGCACTACGCTACGCTCGCGTAGTTTGCGAAGTTCGCGCTACTTCGCACTACGCGAACTGCACGTAGCACAGTGCGAACACGCGTAGCGTAGTGTTGCGTAGTGCTGCGGTCATTTTTTGCTTGCTCGCGGTCCTCAACGTCAATTTGGCGACCGCGAGCAAGCAAAATGACATCCCGGCGAGACTTTTTCCTTGTTCGCGATCAGCAACTACAAGTTGGCGATCGCGAGCATGGAAAATAAACCTCCCGGCGAGATTCCCAACGCGAGGAGGTCAGGTTTCTCATTGCGAGTGGTCGCGTACGCTCGCGACCGCTCGCGATGAGAAACTACCAGTTCGCGTTGAGAAAGCTGAAGCTCGAGTAAAAATCTACTCGAGCAGCAGAAAACTACAGCTCGCACTGTGCAAGATGCCATTTTCAATGACTGCACAGTGCCGGTTGCTTGTCCGCACAGTGCAATCATTGAAAACAACATCTTGCACAGTGCGAACATGTTACTACGCAGTTCGTGAAGTGCTACGCGTAGCTCGCGTAGTGCGAACTTCACTTTGCGTAGCTTCGCGAAGTGCTACTTCGCGAACTACGCCCACCCTTATAAAATATGTTGCTGTGGAAAACGTGAAAAAAATTTCAAATGTTTTTTCAGTGGAGACATATGTACCCTGGGACAGTGAAGAGACAACAGCATCATGTGTATGTCCATTTCCACCTTGCTGCCATGGAAGTAAGGGATATAATGTAGAAGTTCAGATTAAATAGGCAAACTGTACTGGATTTATGTCATCAGCTGAAGCCAGAAATCCCACATCTCTTACACCAGTTGTCAAACTTGCATTTTGTGGCCACAGGATCCTTCCACTACACTGTGGCAGTTTCTGGTGGTATGTCACAACCAAATTTCAGTGGTGTGCTACAAGAAGTTATATCTTCAATGATGAGACAGCAGCAGGATTTAGCCAATGTGAAGGGAGACTTTTACGGTTTGGGTTGCCTACCACATGTGGTTGGAGCAAATTATGGCGCACATACTAGAGGAGAGGATGTGGGCTTACAACAAGAGTGGTCAACCTTGAAGCTGGGAAACCGGGATCGAGTCTCGGCCAGGATGCTCAACATCCTGTGATTCTGAGTAAATCACTTAATCTCTCCGTGTACAACAAAAATGAATGCGTCCAATTGTAACGCAACGGATGATCATGTAAAGCACTCTGATACCTTTGGGTCAAGTTCGCGCTATATAAAACTCCCCTAGTGCCTGCCTTAGTGCAACCATATGCCAGGGAACAGGTCTACCAGAATCGAAAACACTTCCACTCAACCAACATGCAAGTTTTCTGCTTAACGGATTTGTACATCTTACATGTCTATGCACATTCCCCAGCTTCACCCATGATTACATATTACTACGGAACAGCTCTATACCCCTGTAAATGTCAAAACCTGGACATGAGAGGGCCAGGCTTGTTGGTCAGTACAATCTTTCATAATATTGCTTGGGGTGTTTTTAGTTGAATAATCTAAAATGATGTTAAAGTTTTGGCCTGATTCACAAAGGTAAACTTAGACCAAAGGTCTAAGTTTACTCCTTTCAGTATTCACAAAGGTAAACTTAGACAAAAATTCCAAGTTTACAACTTTCGGTATTCACAAAGGTGAACTTAGGCCAAAAGTCTAAATTTATGGCTTTCGGAATTCACAAAGTTTATTACGAGTAGTATCTTTACGTCCACAATAAATTCATACAAACAACCCAAATTATCTGATACTGATAGTTTGAGATTTCTATGTTAAAAAAATATGTGCAAAACACATTGGCAACAGCTGCGTTGAGGACAAACAGAACTTTGAGGTTTAGTGGTACTTTGCAAAATGTAACTTACCAGACTCCACTCCACCATGTATTCCTGTCAAGCCTTCAGGATAAAGGGTTTCCAAGACCTTCTCCTCCCAGGTTTACTCCTTTGTTAGATACAGCATTCACTCTGTCAACTATTCTGGCCCACATTTGCCTTTTCAGAGATAGTGTATTTTGGACTTGGGTTCTAAATAATTGTGGCTCTATTCTTATGATTTTATCTACCATGACTGACAATTGTCCCTCAGTAAAATGTGGATTTTTGAGGCCTGACATTGGGCAAAAGTATATGATTGGAATTTGTTTTTAACCACAAGGTAATAAACGAAAGAAAATAAAGGGACAAGAAACAAGAAAGAGCAACAAAATAACCTCAATCAACTGGCAAAAGCTCTGGTTAAATATGTTGTTGTGCAGTGGAATGGCAAAGGGTCATGGTCTGAAATGGCATGTGTTTTTTAATGCGGTATGCAGGTGTTTCGATTAGGTCAATGGACATTGTACATTTTACTAGCATAAATCCAATGAACTCAGTGAAGGATCATTGTCGAGTACGTACCGCAAAGGACTCCCTCTTTCAGGGAACCACCACAAGGAGACCGCCAGCATGATTGTAAAATCTAAATCTGCATGGCAGGAACCCGCCGCCCTGATGGTGATGGAGTACTATTTGCCAGCATTGGAGTCTGCCACATCGGCAGAAGTGTGCTGTTACTGCAGTGGGAAACACTCCATCGACGTGGATGGCAAGTCAGCCTGCATGCATTTAAATACGTCAGGCAAAAGACCATCAACTTGGCAGAGTGCTTCGGACTGCTGCCACGGTGAGACAGCAGTAAGACAGTCATGATCTAAATCAAGCCCTTAGTCCAAAATATGCAGCAAATCAATTGAGAATCGGACGTCATACCTGATAGAAACCCAAAAGTCTCTGGCACTCCCTCAAATATGTGTTTTTAGAATTCAGTTTCTCCATAGGAAATTATAGAAACTGAAAAGTCATCATGGTACGTGCAAAAGATTCACCAGGATACTGCAGTATTCTAACATGTCATATAACCCTACCATCTTAACTCTAACCCACTACATGAATATTAATCTGACCCATCTGACCTTATGTCATAAGGAGGTGCCTTAACAAGCTAGTTGCATAGGGGACAAAAACATTGATGAATGAATACCATACAGTCTGCCAGCAGGAAGATCTAAAAGGCAACCAGCGTGGTTTTTTCAGGAACAGCATGTCATATAAAATAAATAGTGCACATCTTGCTGTGGGTGGTGTCAAGTGAAAAACAAACACACACAATGAACATTATGAAAAAGTAGCCATTTTTCAAAAATGGAGTCAAAGCCTAAAGGAGGACTAGTTTTGTGAAAGCTAGAATAACACGTTAAAACATGTAACAGTGTAGTTCTCATTGCAATAGCTCCAGGTTAATAGACATATATAATTCAAATTTGGTATGCCCTCCAAAAACATCCTCCTCTGATGATTACATCATTGCTAAACCACAAACTTTATAATGCACTTTGCATCACTTTCTGTCTTATCCAACACATCAAGGTTGTCACAAACTAGTGATTTGATGTCTTCCGTGGTCATACTTCCTCTTAATCGCTATTGACACCTTCTTTTTACACTCAAAATGTAATCCCTTTTCACAAATTTAAATAAAAGGAATATCAGAACTGCACACATTAACACAATAATTTTAAGAGTTAGTATGATATATAGCATGCTACCCGCCCTCAAGCTATCAAAACACTAACCACTTTTTCTAAAGCCGCAACAATATATTTTTTTTATCCTTCAACATAAATCATCCAAAAATAGCAATTAAAAAGAACACAGCCTACTAACATCTTGTAATCATATCATACAGGAGACTGACAATCCACACATCTTTCTTGTATCCACCTTTGTTGTAAGCAATAAACATACTTAATCTATGTAGAAAACCAACTATCTATTCTCTGGAATGAAATTTACAGAAAATGTTGATGTTTTTTAAGAATGATACTTTGGATCTTATTGCGAGTTCAATGGTACTGGGGTAAAAGTAAATTTGCCTGTGACTTTACCATTAAAGTGCAATGACTCCAGCTCAGAGCTAAAATCTCAGGAATTGGGAGTTACCATATGAGGCTGATTTTGCCAGTCATAAAACCACACAGAATTCCCAATTTTGTGGCTTTTAATGCCTACTTCACCACCTGCTCTGAGCAGATGCTAAATGTTTCCACTGACCTCTGGGTGTGGGAGGAGATTTTGATGGAGTAGGGAAGTGAGAGGATGGTTATAACTAGCAGAGGTAAGCAGTGCTTATTTTATAAAATGTTAAGTCCAGGTGCTCAAATTTTTGTATGAGGTCACACCCACTTACTGTGATTCCACCCACTTCCTCTATGGCCCCACCCACTCACTCTATTGGCTCCACCCACATCCTCAACTGGCATAGAACAGCTATTGAGGTACCCACCAATCGTGAAAGATATTTTCAGAAGCAATGTTACAACAGAATAATATATAATAATATAGTATCGCTGTAAATCCTCTCTGCCTACATCTCACACACCTCACGATGTTACCCACTGTAGAAATGTGCCTCTTCTGAATGTGTTCTGTTCTGCATATAGATTTAATTGTGCATGGTGGCACAGAATAGAACAGTGCACCATATCCATAATGCAGACCCTGAGCTTTTTAATCTGCATGGAATAGGGCATCACTTTTACTTTACATGGACACATCCTTAACCCAGTCATTCTCCCCATAGGAAAATTCAGTGATGCAGAAAAAAATAGAACATAAGCCCATGAGCAGCACTATTCCACCCCTTTCCTTGTCATATTGAGAATAACTAAAACCCCTCTCCAGGCAGCTGTACAGTTATTGAGGTATGATTGTACAAATTCAAAATGAAAGATGTCAAACACATGTCAATATCCAACTTTTCAATATTTTGACAACAGTTGTTTTGAGTCACAGAATCTAAAGCCTGGACAAGTTCAAGGAATCAAAATTAAGATGTGTATTTTTCTTTCTTCTCGTTTAGTATAGAATCCCTGCCAAAAGCCAGCTTAATTAAACTGAAGAACTCTATTTTAAACAATCTGTTTCTGAACCTTGCCCAAGATCCACAAATAATACATTTGAACACATATCCTGAGGATTGTTGTGCCTATATGCATCCAGGTCACCAGTCTTCTTTTCTACATGAAACAGAATAATCTAGTGTCAATATGTGACTCTGTAATCCATCATCTGATATTTGGAAAACGTAACTTGTGCCCCTAAAGAGTTCTAGTAGTGTTATACACGCCACTTGCTGGCTAAACAAAAGTTGGGGTGATGGCCTACTGTGAATCAAGCATCTTGAACACTAAAGACAGTTACTACCCATTGTTAATCCTTAAACTTTAAAAGACCTCCTAGGACCATACAACCTTGTGATAAGCTTGCCACTGTGGCAAGCTTATGTCACAGTGGCTGAGTCAGACCATACTCTGAACTCAATTCTCAATGCTACTGCCGAGGCTGTCATGTACTCTCTAAAGGCCCTCATTGCCAAAACTCCTCACTGTACTTATAAATTGACCAACAACAGTACTTCACAGACAAAATAATCTCCAACAAGTCTCAACGTCAGTAGCACAGAAAACTCACACTGACAAACAATAACACAGTCTTACCTCACAGTATTACCTTAATAATATCACTTCTAGAAAGAAAATCTAAATTATTTCTTCAAACATTGAGTAGTAATATTAATAGGACCTATAATATGATTAGTGAGTAAATCTGCTCTTTTTTGTTTTTTTGCAGTTTTATATAGCGCAACCTCGACTCAAAGGTATTGGAACACTTTACATGAGCACCAGTTACATTACACAAAGGCACATTAATTATGTTAGGCATAGGGAGATTAAGTGATTTGCCCAGAATCACAGGATGGTGAGCCAAAGCCCAGACCAGAACTTGGTTGCCCAGTTCCAAAACAGGCAGCGTTGGCTATTAAGCCACACCTTCTCCCCTAATCTGGGGGAGAAGCCTGGAGAGTGGATGTTCAATTGCAAGAGTGCCTGGTAAACAATGTGAAGATCCACAAACTTGCAGATTTACAGGCATTCATAAAGGTACATTTAAACGTTGATTTATTCTTGTTAAGGGAAAAGTAAATTGCTTTCACAAGGACGCAGTGCAGTGGGTATAAACTCAACATTTGTGAGATGTAGGAGAAGGGGATTGTTTATGGGAAAATTAGCATTCCCCTGAAAGAAAGAAAAAGTTATGTGTGAACCCCATTTTCTTATATGTTAACAAATGTGTAACTGTGCACAATGCACATTGACAAATGTGTGTGTATTCCTGTAAAGCTACTGTAATAATAATCAGTTCTTTAAATTGGCTGGTACTTTCAGGGACCGAGTAGCTGCACTTAATTCATTTTCAAATGAGAGTACCTGCACTTCTCAGCAGAAGTCTAATATGTTTAACGGGAGAGTATCAGCACTTCTCTGCAGCAAGAAGGTGTTCTGGAATAGTAAATATCGACACTTTTCCATTTCATGCATCTGTCATCCTGTCCCTGGAGTGCTCTCAGATGTTTTGTCCAATTTCGAATTATGTGTCATCTATCCTGAGCTAAGTGGAAGCCTAAAGGAGTAGATGTATGAATTCCATCTGAGCATTACGTAGATCACAGTTTGTGTACTAAAAAAGGAACAATGCTGTTGGTCAAAATTTATTTTTTAAATAGTGCAAGATTTAATAGTGCCATTTGTATTAAGGAAATACGCAGCTGCCTTCTTTGAAAAAAATGTAAATGTATTTGTTCCTCTTACGTCTTGCAGGTCGACTGAGTATTTGTTCTTTCCTCTGGTAATAAAAGTTTAAGCAACATTGGTGTGCAAGTCGTTTTTTCTTTTCAGGACAAGTAAGATATCCCTTTCTGAATTCTAGTTGAATTCTTGTGCTAAGCAATATAGACACATTATATATTATCACACGAGATTGTAGGGCAGCAGTTCGTCATCTGCAGTGGCATTTTGCAAATAAACTCTGACATATGATAGGACACTTTTCCTAGCATGTGACATACCTCAACCATTAAAGTACCAGACGGACGACGATAGCTCATGTTACCAAACAAACATGAAATAATGAGCAATTACTTACTGCATTTTGTTTTTTTTCATTATAGGCCTGGTGCTGCGTGACACACTGCTTGCTTTGTTGAATTGTTGCAGCTGCGCAGTATGTCGGGGCGGGTGAAAAGTTGGGACTTTAATCTGCATTGGTCAGTAAATAAATTGTAAATTGATACTTGTATAGCACACTACTCACCGCAAGGGTCTCAAGGCACTTGTACGAATACCGCTGTGGAACCCATCCTGGCTTTCCCTGTGAGGCGTCCACTCCTGGGCACCCCCAAGGTGGAGGCCAGGCATCCTTAGCATTGTGGAGATTAAGCAAGCTATTGCCCAGAGTTGGACTCCATGATTGGAATAGGCACCGAGACGAGAATTATCATGTCCTTGGAATTTTTGAGCCCAAGACCCGCTGAGGCAGGGAATTGAACCCTGGTCCCAGGCTAGACCTCTGCATCAGGGTCTGCCGCTCTAATCATTGAGCCACACTTCTCCACCTGTCTGACTCTGACTCAGGAGGAAATACTTCCAATTCAACATCAAGGAGGACGACGGGGCACGGGCTAATAATCCATCGTATAGCATGAATGCAGCATTTGATTGGTAGCGGACGTAGGGCACTAACGCTACTGATTTACTTATGCTGAGCTTCAGCAAGGACGTCACATCACCTCACCAGAACTTTTTGGTGGTCCGTGTGTGCGGAAGAGACCCTTATCTTGCACTACAAAGCATATGATATTATCAAGTGCACTTTAACTTGTAGACCCGACCCTAAGAAATAAGTGCCGGTGCTAAGCACCGGAAAGCACCGGCACAAATTAAGCACTGGGGGTAAGTATTCATCACTCTCCCCCGGAATATCACATAATACACACCCATCGATTACGTGAAGGTTCCACTGTTCTACTAGACAGGAGAGTCTTGTTTAATGCTAAATCACTGGTGTTATGTAAAACAGAAATATAAAGTATACTCCTCTGAGATCAGAGGAAACAGAGCTATGATGTCTATAAATTTCCATTTTCATTGACACTTTTTTAGCATTACCATTATTTACTTTTTCACTTTTTAAATACAAGTCAACAGTCTGTGTTTGAATCTTCTAGTGAGTGTGTCGACAACATATACAAACATACTCCAGTTCTTGAGACCACACTGTGTTACATTTTGTAATCTATTTTTCAAAACAATCAACTGTAATATCTGGGTGCTGTTCTCCAACTGCACCTCTTAAGAACTCTTCATTTTCCCTAAAATCCTGCTCAGGACCAAAGAAACGAAACTGCACATCATCACAAACCTTTTCTATGCCTGCCAGAGTACCATGCTAAAGTACTCTATTCATTTCATTTCACATAGTACAGCCTCCTAACTAAAGTTTGCATTGTTGAGTGGTGTACTTTCTTTGATAAACAAGCTAGTTAGTGTCCCTGCAGCTTTGTATGCTTTCTTTTCTTGCAAGGATCTAAACCTTGTAAAGTACTTATTTTGTGTTTAAAACTTTGCCTTGGAAATATACGTAGGAATGTTCTTACTATATGAATGGATTTCTGTCTAATACTACAAACACTTCTACAACTCAATTTGTATACAGGGGCCTGACTAGGTTCCCTTGTACCTCTTCTGCAATAAGTTCTTCTTCATTGCTAGGTACCATTATCTTCATTAAAGAAAGGCTCTGTACTAGAAGTGTGTATCCATTCCACACAAGTTACTTCTATTCACTAATTTTGTCTTCTGGTTTTGTCTCCTTAGGCACAACACCATTTTGTCAAGTCTGCATCCTATTTAGAATCAAAACGAAAAGCTTCCTCTTCAAAGCAAAGGCCTTATCAACTACTCTCTCGACTACTTCTTTCTGTTTTAGTGCATCTCTCCTTCATATTTCTCAGTAGATTTAAAACCACTTTACTACAAAACACACTGGCTCTGATTTCCTTAAACAGTTATGTCTCCTGGTTCAGGTGTGTCCATCTTTTCTGCTCTTGCAATGTACATAATCTTTGCAAATGTACCAATATATTTTTAAGAAATTACTTTGTTCTCTTACCAGTACCCCTTTTTTCATTCACTACATTTTGCCCCTTTTGTAACTATTTTCTACAGCGACTGTAGTTGCTTTTGTTTTTTTCATCCAAGCTTGTGTAGGAATTCTAACTCTGTGTAGTTATGTAGGTATGTAGGTATTATTCTGTTCTGTAAAAAAACCAAGTATATTTAAATTTTTACCCTAGCCAACATACCAGCAACTTTAATACTGACGTACACATATCACAAAAACATGTTATGTTGCAATGTTAAATCGACAGATGAACCAAGATATATTAATACATGCACTTACTCCAATATACCAAACCCAAAGCAAAACACAAAACTTTATTTATTAGTTACCTTTTAACATTTAGCACCCTGTCATACAACAAAGCTACACCATATCTAACTTCTCACTTATACATGGTGAAAAACAGTTTATCCATTCTGTAGTAAATTTTAACATTAACATCAAGCCAAGGGGGCATATTTACAAGCCCCAGGCTCCACTGAAGGTTCACTTTTTTGACACACTGGTGGAGTAATGTGATGCTTCATATTTGCAAGGCCACATAAAGCCACTCTGCATGGCTTTTCATTACCTTGTAAATACAGGCTCTTTTCACACCGCAGTTTGCGTGAAAGGAGCGTGCCATGGGTTTTTCCATGGGTAGTCTCACACAACTCCTGTGGATTCAGGCACATTCCCATATTTACAACGATTTATAAACCTGGGAATGTGTCAGAATACTACACCTCCCCAGGAGAGGAGTTGGGAGGCGCAAAGAGGAAAAATACTTTTATTTCTCCTCATTTGTCCCCTTTCTATGAATACTGCATTCAACAGCACTCATAGAAAGAGGAAAATACCTCCCATGATTGTTTTTGTACAGGAAGATGCCCCTTCCTGCGCAAAAACAATCAACCCCGCAACACAGGCACCCATGCAGCATGGTGCAAGGGTGCCTCCATTGGCATATGGCAGCCTGTTGTGCATCAGCACAGGAGAGAGCATAGGGATCCATTATATTGTTGTAAATATGACGTATCTCTGTGCTTTGAAAGTAATACAGCACAGCGCAGCCAAATGGCTTGCGGCTCTGCGCCGCATTACTATTTGTACAATTAGCCCCAAGTCTAGAAGTACATACAGTTCTCAGCACTTTAAATCCGAAAACACAATATAAGAGCTATTTGCGTGCCTCTCTACCACTGTATCACTGGTGTATTTAGTGTCTCAGTACTTTTCTACTTAAATGTATCAGATTGAAATATTGGGAAATGGTGCATATAACAATCTGCACATTAATCTCTATCAAAGCATATAGTTCACTAATTCTTCCAAGTACATGCAAAGAGTGTGTCACAGCTTGTATATATGATTAACCAGATGGTTATAAAAGACTACATATTCCTCACTAAAAGTTGTAAATACATGGGTTTTTGGTTAAATACATCAACACATGATTGAATGAGTGCATAGGTAGTACCTTGATGATCCACTGAGTATGTGTAACTCAATAGGTCATTCCATTTCTGCATAGTTACTGCCTGTGTGTTTGCATGAGTATACCACTAGTATCTGGGTGTTTGTATGAGTGTATGAGTAGTGCCTGAAGGATTAGACAAGTGCATGATTAATGCGTTAATAATTCAATACATGCATAGATAGTGGTGGTATGATTAAATGAGTGCAACTCTAGTGACGATTGCAGGATTGCATACATAGTAAATAGGTGATTTATAAAGTGCATGGATAGTGCATACATGATTGCTTAAGTGCATGCATAGCACCAGCCAATTGGATGAGTGCATGAATAGTGTTTCAGAGATTGGATGTTGCCCATTTGTTTTTTAGTTGAGTGAACAGGCCGTGCCTGGATGTTTCAATAACTACATGGGAAGTGCCTAGATAATTTAATGAGTGCATAAGTAGTGCCTGGCTGATTAGATGAGTGCATGACTAGTGCCTGAGTGATTGCATGAGTCCATTGTTAAAGCTTGAAGGATTGTATGATAGTAAGTGTACTGCTGGGGTGATTGTATTAGTGCAAGATTATTGCCTCAGTAATTAAATGAGTGCATTGGTACTGAATTGAATATAAGTTTACTACAATGGTACTCACTACGTAATAAGATGAGTGCATCAGTAGATCCTGAGAGTTTGCATGAGTGCACACGTGAGCCTCAGTATTTCAATAGCTTCCTGGGTTGAAATCGGGTGTTGAGTTGCCTGAATAGGTTCTGCACAAGTGTTATAATGACTGTGTGGTTACAGCCTTGTTAATTGCATAAGTAATTGGTTACTGCCTGGGTGATTAGTAGGGGTGGGCGGAATTTGCGTAATCGCGTTACGCAAATCTCCGCGAAACGGTAAAAAATCTCCGCGAGCACGCAGAAATTCCGCGAACACGCGGAATTGCTTGTTCGCGATACTTTTTTCCTGTTCCTGATCGCTTTTTGCGTGCTCGGGGTGAAATATCTCGCAAACACGCATATTGAGAACGCGAACAAGCAAAAAATTTCGCGAAGTCGCGGAACGCAGATTTTTGGGCAATTTCGCGTTCTCCGCGGAACGCGAAATTGTCCAAATTCCGCAAATTCCGCGAGCGGAATGGAATTTGCCGCCCAGGCCTAGTGATTAGATGAGTGCATAGGCAGTTTCTGCATAGTTCAATGACTTTATAATTTCTGCTTGCTTGATTGCAAGAGTACATGTGTAGTGTCTAGGTAATTGAATAACTCTAAAGATGGTGATTCACTGATTTGATTACTGCCTGACTAGTGGCTGAGTAATTGCATGAGTGTCTGAATACTGCCTAACTGACTGTAAAAGTACCTTCATTGCTGTGAGATACATAATAGTTGTGACTATATCTCTGACTAGTTAGTTATCTCCTTCTGTCGGTATCAAACTACCTGTTTTACTGTATGTATGCTTTTCTACTGAGCTGTGTGTGAATGAAGTCTAGATATCACACTTGATATATAATTAAATACCTGGCTCTCTAGAAGCATACATGGCTTTGTTACTGAGCGTGCACATGCATCAGTAAGTTTCTAAAAATTGGAAACAACATTATAAACCTTTTCAAAGCACAAAAGCTTATGTGAATGGCATACCAACATTATTTCTCAAATGCTTCTTCTTCTTATGAAATATACATTCAGCATTTTCCAAAAAAGTTACACTCCAAGTGAAGCTAGCACAAGAACTCTGCACTATTAATCCACCTCAATTGTAAACAAACCATGTTTAAAGAAAAAACACCACCCTCACCATATACATAAAAGCCTTACTGAACATAGATCAGACATTCAATGTCTTAATCAATGTACACCTTCAAGCCATCTTTCCAAAAATATATACCTCTCTGTGTCTTTAGGAAAACTCAAAAGTCCCACCGTACATATAGGTATTTCCAACCACAAGAACCATATCTCACCAACTAAGCATATTCAAAGCGGTCATATAAGTTAAAAACCACATTGACAAACATTTCCCAATGCATACATAAAAAGTAGTACTTCTTTCAAGGTCATATACAGGCCGACAACATGTTATCATCTTTTATTTGTGACTACACTACTCCTGTTAATAATGTTACTAAAAGTACTACAACTCACAGAATGCAAATAACAGACGTATCTTTTCTGCACATGATGTTTAGACATTTAAAACATTCTTAGTTCCTCATTGCAACTTTTCACAATACTATACTATTATTTTTCAATAAAGTACACAATGTAATAAAGAGGCACTAATTCATTTTTCTCTTACTTTCCAAAACATTCACCACTAACCTCTTAGACACACCCTCTAATACATACAGTTCAGCTGATACATTTTTCATATCACTGTGATACTCTTTTTTATCAAACTCCCACATACATCTTGATTTCTAATGTAATTTATATAAAGGATTTAAAAGTTATGTACATACCAGTGAATTCAGTTTGTAGATTATATTGTTGTTTTAGCTCCTTGTGGATGGTTATGACACTGTTAGGATTTGTTAAAACTAAATACAAGCATGGTACACCACTCTCAACCATAAAATGGCTACCTCTTCAACTTTGCACTGTGTAATCGTGAGAAAGGCAGCAAATGAAATCATGTCTCTCATTTTAGACTACATAATCTCCACTTGTGAATGGTTAATATCTGTTAACCCTTTACCTCTTTTTCGAAACAAGATTCCTATCTATGTGTGTTCACAATGTAGTTGGATGATTTCGTAGAAATCGTGAAAAAAAGGGGGGGCAAACCTATATCAAGCTTTAGTTTAAAAAAAATTGAAATACTAAACAACAGTTTATTACATAGCCCTGAGTTGAAAATTAAAGTTTGCCCTTACTTAAATTGTGTCATAACTTCTCAACTTAAAAAAAAAATCTTTTTCTTTACCACCCTTCCCCCATCAATACACTCTTAGCTCAGTGTAACTAACAACCCAGTGGAACCAGTAGGTCACAATTTCACAGCACGTTCTAGAAGGACCATGCTACGTCCAAATGAGATACAGCAGGTATGGTTTACTCCACAGATTCAAAAGCATATCAATGTCTGTATTACAGTTCTTTTTTTAAACGGCAGCCTATAATAAGAATTCTCCCCAAGACGTCTAATACACTACCTGATTTTATTCACTTTCATGCTGACAGCATCCAATGAAATATATATATATATATATATATTCAATGAAAAAACCAAAGGTTTCACACATGTTATAGTTAGCTGGACATTTCACTCGTAAAAAACCATTGAAATTCCCCCGTTATAGTTAGTTCAGCTAACTATAACTCGCGCGCCCGCAATCCACTACTGATGACGTCACATATTACATCACTCATGACATGGTCAGTGACATCACTCATGACATCACTGATGACATCTCAAATGACATCACTGATGACATCATCCAGTGAATGTGTGTTTTTCTGAAAATTAAATATGTTTAATATATGTATATCTCAAGGTCGATGGAAGAATAAATGAGTATATAAGTGTCTAAATTGATGATTTGTTTTTGAAAAATTGATTGTATTACTGACTGATTAAGTGTATCTTTTTGAATACATGGCTAAGTGAGTAATGTTTAAATGTGTAAATACCTGTATCAGTCTCTCACTTTGTGTATAAGTGGCTGCATGGGTTGGTGAGTAGGTACATGAGTGTCTATATAGGTTATTAGTTGGTTTTTTGAGTATCAGTATGAGTGTCTGAGTGTCTTCATGGTGCGGTGGGGGGTATTACGTAGTGCATAGATGCATGAATGAGTGACTCACTGTTTGTATGTGTTGAAGACAGCATGTGTGCAGGACTGTATGGGTGGATGAGTGTGTGCATGGGTGTGTTAGTGAGTGAATGACTGTCTCAATAGTGTCTTCATAAGTAACTACATATGTTTTAAACTAGTATATGTGACTATTGGTGTTTATAAGTGAGTATATGTGAGAGTGAGAGATTGGTAGAGTTCCTGTATGAATAAGTATGTGTTTCTATAAGTGATTGTTTAAAAGACTAAGTATGTGTAAGTTTCTGTAAAAGTAAGTGTGGTGGTGTGTGTATAACTGTATATGCAAGTAAATGGATGTTTGATTCTTTATTAGCATGAGTGACTATGTGTGTGAGTAAGTCTATGGATGAGTGGCATTGCGTTACAGGATGTTTAGGTGTATGAGTACATATGATGTGTGAGTACATGTATGAGTGACTGTATAGGACTGTTGGTGGATGAGTGGATGTGTATGTGGATCTTACAATTACTGAATAGGTTGTTGTAACTGGTATTGGTATGTCCATTTTTTTGAAAATTTCAGTCTCTATTTTTGAATGTTTGTATCAAAGGTTATATTAGGGTGAGAGGAGGTCTACCACTCTGTCACAAGGATAATGTCATGAGTGATGTCACTGACCATGTCATGAGTGATGTAATATGTGACGTCATCAGTAGTGGATTGCGGGCGCGCGAGTTATAGTTAGCTGAACTAACTATAACGGGGGAATTTCAATGGTTTTTTACAAGTGAAATGTCCAGCTAACTATAACATGTGTGAAACCTTTGGTTTTTTCATTGAATTTCTAAGGTTTTTTAAATGCTAATTCCTAACTATAACGTGTGTGAAACCCATGGTTTTTTCAGTGAATTTGCAAGGTTTTTTAAATGCTAATTCCTAACTATAACGTGAGTGAAACCCATGGTTTTTTCAGTGAATTTGCAAGGTTTTTTAAATGCTAATTTTTTTTTTTTCTTCTTCTTTTTTTTTTACATATTTTTATTTTAATTGTCTATCCTTTTTTAAAGACTATGGTTAAATTTTAAAAATTCTACAATATGTTTTTATTTTACAATTTTTTAAAAATAAACAGGTAAAATTTATTAGCAATACATATTTTTTTTTTCCTTTTTTTTTTTTTATTTTTTTTTAGTGCGCGTACGGTAAGCGTACGGTTTACGCAATGTCCGTAATTTATCTACGCTGTTTGCGTATAGTTACGCAATTTGCGTAGCCGCGCGTACTGCACGTGGGGCGCGTACGTGTGTACGCTACACGCGCACGTTACGCGGAAGTGTTGGGGAGTGACTGTTATGCGCATGCGCGCGAGCGCGTGTCTTTTTTACACGCATGCGTACTTTTGCCGTAAGCGCACCGTAAGCGCACCGTAAGCGTACGGTTGGTCATGTGATCATGAAACACAACTTTTGATTGGTTGAAACTACTTTCAGTTCTAGAACTCTCCTACACCACACCCATTCCCCTCATTTCTGCTTGTGATCCCTTAGGAGAAGGAGCTGGGTTGTCTTTGTGATACGATGGCAGAACAGCAGAGCCCTTCTGAGAGTGAGGCTAGCAGCACTACCTTGAGGCAGAGAGCGAGGAAACAAAAGACCTCTTACATATGGGAGTATTTTTCTTTTCCAGAGGGCCAGCAAAAGGTAAATGCACCCTTAGTGACTTGTAAGCTGTGTGGCCGTGTACTTTCAAGAGGGAATCCCGACAGGAAGTATTCCTTTGGGAATCACACCATGATGAGACACCTTAAGGATGTACACAGAAGGACACATGCTCGACTTACTGAAGGTAACCCTTCAGTAAATCAACCAAGCACATCCACAGCAGCTCAGCCTGGACCATCATCTGCAGTGCCGAGTCCTTCTTCTGCAGGTCAGGTGAGGCCTTCATCTGTGGGGGGAGCATCTCCTTTTTCTGGTCCTCTGGAAACTAACCCTCGGTTTCTGAGGGTTGAAATACGGTGTGCCACTTGTCATGATCTAATTTGTTATAGGGAGACCAGTATTTCCCTAGTGAACAATTTAATAGATCAGCACACTTGTCGTACCGTCTAATATTCCCATTCTTTCTTTCCTCTGTCCCTGCATGAACACAACGGCTCTTTTAAGAGCCAACCTTACCTTTCATCTATTTTTTATATATGTTTTTAAAAACTTTTTTTAATTTTTTTTTTACCGTACGCGTACGGTACGCGTAATTTTTTATTTTTTTTTAAAACACTAAAAATCAATTATCACATTACAAGGTCCTTGAGAGACTACAATGAAAAACTGAAAATGTGATTGTAGAGAAGTGGAAAAAAGGGACCATGATATTTTTGACTTACCATACCCACTCAAAAAAATATTTATTCATTTAAATTTTTTTTAAATTGCTTTAAAAATGGTTCTAGTTTTCGAAAATCTCAATCTGAAAAAAAAGAAAAAAGTATTAATATTTAATAAAACATTTTATAATACAGTACACATATTTACATATTTTTCCCCAAAAAATGTTTGCCTTTTTTTTGCTGTTTTCAGAATATATTGCATTTCACTATAAATTGTGAAAGCAATTGCATTCATCATTTAACAGCGGGCAAAAAAAAAATTAACAATCTCAAAGATTGTTTTAAAAAAGCCCACAATCTCTTTTTGCATAAACATAACTTTAGAGAAATGCATAATATTCTTAAAAAATATCATCTAATATCAATACTTATTTCTTTAAAATACCGTCTGATATTTTTGTTTCAGAAGTATAATCACAATAATATATCTCACATAACTCCACAATACATCTGGTTCCATTTCCTTTAGGCCAAATAGTAATTTTAAAATTCTTTTTTGATTAAATTTCCAATGGTAATCCAATAAAAATCTAAAGTTTAAATTGTACAGATCTCACCGATTCTCTGTAACATTTTGGTTTCCGAAAGATTTATTAATAATTAAATAAGTCCACAATAGAATTGTTTACCTTTCCGCATGGCCAAATAGTAATTTTAAAAATCTTTTTTGAATAAATTTCCAATGGCAATCCAATAACATTCCAAAATTTAAATTGTGCAGATGTTACCGATTTTTTCAAAATTTTTGGTTTTCCAAAGTTTCATTAAAAATTGAAAAAGTCCACATTACAATTGGTTACCTTTCCATTAGGCCAAATGATAATTTGTAAAATCATTTTTTTTGAAAATTCCAATGGTAATCCAATAAAATGGTAAAATTGTTTTGTACAGATCTTGCCAAATCTCTCTAAAATTTAGGTTTCAGGAAGATTAGATAGGAATTTGCTAAATCAAAAGGCAAACGTTTCTTAAAAATCAATTGGGAATCATTACACAGTGTCCAGCCTTTTTCACATTTGAGATAAACTGTGTAATGTCCAGAAGTTACAGTAGGTCCATCATGGAAAATTATTGCAACTGTTACAAAAGTTTTCCCTGAAATTGATAATTGCTGTCCTGTAAACTTCTTTATTAAAGTATCTAATTTTGAACCATCAGCTTTACAGCGTTGCATCATTAAAATTACATACTGTCCGTATTCCTTTAAAATTAACGTTGAAAACATGTCAGATTGACACTCACTGCATTCCATGCTATGATTAGCATCTTTAACTAATTTAGCAAAAGTGACTGTTTTACTTTCTGGCAATGTTAAATAAATAAACCTTTCAGAATCAACATTAGAGCCACATATATTATAACAGTTTTCACAACTATGTTCCCATTTATAAGAGAGACCAAATACATTTTCAATGGGAACCCCTTCTTCTTCCAGTACCTGAAGAAAAAACATCAAGAATTCCTGTGCGTCTTGCTGTACATTTTGAGAAAACTGTGTTCGTCCTGAACATACATCTAAAAGTTTTCTAATTTCAGTAGCACTTTCTATTTGAGTTTTATCATTACTCAGCTTTTGAAAAAGGAGACTCAACTCAGAACAGAATCTTTTTCCCTGATTTACTATTATCTGCTCTTGCACACTTTCCAGATAAAATGCAACATTCAGCACTACATTTGCGTAGCAGTTGACACCAGATCTATTTTCAAAATGACATCCTACAACCTGTTCTTCATTTTCCTTTTTCTTTTTGCTTGCAATTACATCACTCCTCTTTTTTTCCCTCCTCTCTACATCTTCATTACAGATATTCTCATTTCTCCTTTTACGAGAAACTACACGTTTCTCCAACACAGGATACTGACCTAAATGAGGAGCATAGCTTCTTCTTAATCTATTATATTCCTTTACACAATTTGCATCAGCACTAACTTTTGAGTCATCAAAGTCTATCATGAATAAACCTGATACTTTTTTCACTCGTGACAAAGCAACATATGCAATACCTTCTTTGAACACAGTTGAACCAATGTTCACAAATGCACAATCTACAGTCAATCCTTGAGACTTGTGAATAGTTACAGCATAAGCTAGAGAAAACGGAAACTGCTTCCTACGTACATATAAATCTTTCACAAGCATGAAACGAACTGAACAACGACAAATGTCTTTAACTTCTTCTATCTGATCAAATTTTATTTTTAAACATTCAATTCCATCTTTTTTCTGATAATTAATAAAACCCACAACTCTTCCCATAGCTCCATTAACTAAACCTTTTTCAACATCCAAATTTCTCCTTAAAAATACTCTACAGTTCATGCAAACATATAGATTTTTTTCTAATCCAGCTGTTTTGGAAATGTTCTTCTCTAGTGAATCCAATTTATTTTTCAGTGTGCCTGTTAATGTGACAGTAATTCTTCCATCCTCAATTTTGTCCACTGCTTCCAATTTCCTGATATCTTCCTTTTCCAATTTCAAAAGCTCCTCATTGAATATTGAGCATTCACGTAGAGTTGGCATTAAGCAGATGACACTTTTCTTTTCTGCAATGTTCTTGTATATCTTCTCTGCAACTATTTCTTCCTTTGGAAATAAATTATGTAGCAGCCGACTCTGTAATGCTTTTTTGCCAGCTTCAGTGAGTAGTCCAATTCTGATATCTTTCAGAATACTTCCATATTCTTCATCGTTTGCTTGCCTCATATTAGTAGTAAGTTCCTTGTACTCAAAGGAGGAACAAATATTCGTATTACCGATGCTTCCCAATGACTTCTTCGTGTCTTCATGTGTCACAGTATTAAACACTGGTTGTCCTTTAACTGGAGTAAGTTGCAAAAGATCTCCAAAAACTATGACGTGTTTTCCTCCAAATAACACGTCATAGTCTGTCTTCAGAATTTGCTGCATTCTTAAATGCACAAAGGCAAGCATTAAGTTTGATACCATGCTCACCTCATCAATAATGAGAACTTGCATCTTCTTCAATACTCTTGAAACTTCCAAGCATGCTTCTCCAGTTAGCTTGTTGTATTGTATTTTGTTCTCATGCTCCACTGGTAACATTAGCAAACGATGTAAAGTGATTCCTTTTATGTTATATGCTGCTAACCCAGTTGGAGCAGTAACCACACAAGACAAAGTAGAATCCGTTTTTTGCTGTAGGTAGCTTCTGATGACTTTAATAAGGAAACTTTTTCCAGTTCCAGCTTGTCCGCTTACATCCATCCTGATTGGATGAAATGATGTGCATGAGCACTCTTTTTTTTCATGTAGAAATCCGTGATCAATTTTGTTTCTGATCACTTCATAAATTTGTTGCTGCTCTTCGTTCAGTTGTCTTTCCAAATTTTGTAAGTCTATAAATTCTTCTTGAGCTTGATTCATAGCCGTTTCCACTTCATTCATGGCTATTGATGCTTCATTTTCAACGATTGGTTGTCCTAGGGGATCTTGACTGAGTGTTCCTGAACTTTGGCTGTCCTGAGAACTGTCTCTAGCTATTTCTGCTGCAATTGTAGTTTCCTGTTCAATTTCTTCATTTAACATTTGCAGATAAGTTGAGAATGTACTGCATTGTATGCTGTCTTTGCAAGCATTAAAAGAATCTTCATAGCTTTGAAATTCTCCCAGTAGTTCATCCTCTGTACGCCATGGTTTAAACAGCTGTAAAAGAGCCAAGTAGTAAAATTCCTTTTTGTCAGTAGTGTCGCAACTCAGCTTCCTGTGATTTATCAAACTTCCTTTTGTTTGCTTCACCAAACATCCTTCCTCACCAATGACTTTATATTTTCCATTGTTGATGTCTTCTGTGGCTTTCCGTGAATAAATGTAGTTCTGCAGCACTTCATAGAGACACATGTTCTCCAGATGATGACTTCTCTTGGGATAATATGTGTCCAACATGTTTGATTTCAAAATATCTGTACTTTCTGGGTCATTCTCGGCCAAATATTCAATTTCTCCAACAGATTTCAGTACCCGATTTCTCATTGCTGCAAGGCCTAAACTTGCCCAAATCATTCTTCTTGATTTCGAGTAGAGACTTGCAGAAGATAACCTATCTGAACATTCGTAGGATCCAATGTCTCGATGCGATAACATCTTCAAACTGAAACTGTACAGCTTCTTACTGACAGTTTTCTCATGAGAAATCTCTTCCCACATTTCCTTCAATTCTGTTTTTTCTGATTTCGTAATGTAAGACGTTACATATCGAGCAACAGCAATGGAATTGTCAGCTACATACTGTATATCCATGTTAGCGTTCCACATGGATAAAATGACTGGGTTGTAGTCATTTATATTTTTTGATACTTCTTTTCTTTTAAGGTTGTAGGTATTCTTAGGTGATTTTCTTGTGATAGTATGTCTCACAGATGACATAAAACTGTTTACTCTTCCATTTGAAAGAACAGGTCTAGGAAATCCAAATCGACATTTAGTGTAGTATTTATCTTTGCTCTTGTATTTCCGTCGACAGTATTTTCCACACCGATGACTTTGGAAACGTAAAACTTGCTCCTTTAACTTTTTCTCTTCTGTGCTTTTTGGTATAGCACATGTTGCATATTCTTCAATGTAAGATAACACTGCTTCATCAGCATCTGTTCCAAACTTTGGGGCATCCTTGATCCACAACAGCATATGAATATGAGGAGCACCTCTTGCCTGGAACTCTTTTCTCCAAAAGAAATCCACTACTTCTCCTAGAGGTGGATTTTTTTTATTGCAGATGAACGACATCATAGCCTCAAATCTATGATTGAAATATCTGCAAACATTAACCGGATCCAATGAGCACAGTTCTCCTGCTGTCTTGTATTCGATGTTTTTAATGTTTGAATTTGCCTCTCGTAGAAAATCCAGTAAATCATCGCAAGCGTACTCCGCACAGCTTAGGGTAACGAACCATGTTGGTGTTCCTAAATTCCGTAACATGCATTTTAATTCACCATGGCGTCGGTACCAATATTCATTTGTCCCACGCTGACAAGCCATCAGATTGATCAGTTGTGTTTCCAAATGATCATCTCGGTGCTGCACTTTCTCCATAAAATCCTTAGCAGACACATTTTGTAAATGTACTCCACTTTTTAAAATGTGATTTACTGCATAAGACAATGCAGACAAGTCGCTTTCAAATAAAAGATGGAACAAATAAGGAATACTTTGTCGAAATCTGGGATCTTCAGCATATAGTCTTGTAGTCCGATACTCAGAAGCTGGAATCTGTTCCGGACGTTCATCGTATCGTCCTCCTTTTCCTTTAGGAAACAGCTGGGGAAAACATCGAGCTTCCAAGCTCTCCTCCCATACACTCACGGGAGTTCCTTTTGCTTTCTTCATCTGAAATAGATCAATATAGTCTCCCATAAATTCTTTTGAATGAAGAGGATGTATGCTAAAATGTTCATAAATTTCTTCTTCCTTTGACTTGTCCACTTTTTCAATTTGTCCAGTTGGTGTTTCTGTGTCTTCTTGTAAATCTTCTTCTTCTTCTTCTTCTATATAAATTGATTCATACCATTTGTTATTCCTTTTCAAATACAAATTTGCTCTTTGTACTTTCCGTACATCTACCAGCTCCTGCCAAATCTTCTTATTCTTTGTAGGTACACCATTAACCAGAATAATTAATGGTTCAGTTTCCAAAGTATCCGCATCAATAGTTTCCATATGTTTTTCAAATCCAAGGGCAAATACACCACTCTACCTTTTAAACCTCTCAGTAAATCTGAAGGAGGTAATTTACCAGTTTTGGGCTCCATACGTACTATGGTCTGGAATGGATGAACACATTGAATGAGTATAGACTCATATGTATTTAATTCAGAAAGTTCAGCAGGAATAGCATCCAATTCTAAATTATTATGTACAGCTCTGGTCGGCATTCTATTTTCCTCTAACTTGTTGTAACAGTATTTACAAATACGCTATCTTCACCCAATTCAAAACAATTTTCAAGAAATATATATGTGGCAAAATCCTTCCACTTATAATTATCTTCATTTTCACTTTTTCTGTAGAGATCAACATTCCTAGTTTGTTTTCTATAATGAGTTCTGCGGCAACAAATACAAGTAATATTTGGTCTTTCATTAGAGATTATTGCAAATGTTGTTATGTGATCATTAAATGTCTTACTTACAGAGGGTTCTACATTCTCTTCCACTTCTTCCTCATTTACTGTGTCCTTTTCTGCACTGTTTTGTTCAGGACCAAAGTAACAAAACTGAATTTCATCAACAACCTTCTCTACATCTGATACCGTTCCACGGAACAGAGCCCTATTCAATTCATCTAACTTTATAGCTGGACTTTTAGCAAAATACAACCGTCTCACAAACTTTCTCATTTCAGTATGATGAACAGCCAGCATCCTAAAATGATGGAAAACACTATTACACACTTTTCTAGATAGACAAGCCAGAGAATGACCCTGCAAACCAGTATTCTCTCTCACTCTGCATGGATCCAGACTTTGAAGCACCTTAATTTTCTGTTTTACACTTTTTTTTACTATATTATCTTAGAAACTCATGAAATTTATCAATAGATTCCTGACGCACAGTGCAAATACTACTACAATTCCAAGTGTACACTGGGGCTTTAGGACGTCTCCCCATAGCCTCATCCGCCATCACTTGTACCTCATCTCTTGGAACCATTATCTCCTTCTCCATTATGCAACCATTTTTCACTTCGTAAGCACGACCTCTGGTGTCAACTGCATGCAGCAAACTATTACTTTGAAAATAGCTCTCTTCATTAAAAAAAGGTTCACTACTTGAACTATGCATCCATTTTCCTAAAAACACTTTACAAAAGTTTGTTCTGTTCACTACTCTTTTCCTTTTGCTTTGTGATTTCAGTACATTAACCATTTTATCTAACGTACGCATCCTATTCAAAATTAAAATGAATAGTTTCCTTTTTAATTCTAATGCCTTTGCTGCAATGGCTTCAATTTCTTTTTTTCTCTTATAAAACTTAGCCTTTTGCTTATATTTCTTCACATCCTTTATCAAATTGGACATAACTCTTCTCTGAAACATTTTTCTACGTATCTCTTTAAACACTGTTTTTCTGTTTAA
Organism: Triturus cristatus; assembly: GCF_964204655.1. NCBI lineage: Eukaryota > Metazoa > Chordata > Amphibia > Caudata > Salamandridae > Triturus > Triturus cristatus. Next base: position 762,282,244 of record NC_140587.1, read on the forward strand.
GTTTATCTTTTTAGTTGCAGAAGGTATATTTGCATTAACTAAATGCTCAATTTTTTCCTCTCCTTTTCTATTGAAAACATTTTTTCCAGTACAGACATTTTGTACATTTTTCCTTTTTTTGAATATGTTCTTTAAAAAATCTTTTGTTTGCTTACCAGAAGATTTTTTCTTTTTCCCAACATGAGCATCTCCAACTAACTTAGGTCCTCCAGTTGTCTTCAAATATAGGTTTTTTTTGTGGTCTTTCTTTACTCTGGATTTTGTAGGCATCTTAAATTTTGTTCACTGCTCTTCAGCAATACCTGAAAAAAACTAAAAAAAAATTCCTTTATTTTATTTAAATATATTACTACATTTTTTATGTTCTTTAGAAATCTTAAAATACTATAAACCCCTTTCCTATAAATGAAAATCACAATAACACCTTCACAAATTAAATTTCTAAAAATAATTCCTGTGTGCACACAAAGTCATGCTTTGAAATTAGGCAGAAAACTGCTTTTTCAGACCAGCACCATGTGTAACCTGGGTGACTGCCTACACTCCAGCAAGGGCAACCAGCCTTAGTGATGCTGTATGTATTTGCATTACTGACTGAAACCTCAAACCCCACTCGCTTGTGAATACTGTGCATGATTCCACAGGGTAAGCAGCTGGGTGTGTGCTAAGAGTCTGCTTCTGCACCAAAAAATGGCTCCCCCTTTCCATCTAATGCAACTGTGAAATCACCAGAGCAATACGCAATAAATCTCTGCCTGTAATTCCTATATGCACACAGAGTCATGTTTTCACATTAGTCACAAAACGAAATTTCTTTGCCATTTTGAAAGCACACTTACTACTCTTTTTTTTGGCAAGTGATAAACACTTTTACAGACTGACACATTATGAATCCACTTTTCAGATTCTTAAAAAAGCACATGTCCAAACTGCTTTTTCAGACCAGCACCATTTGTAACCTGGGTGACTGCCTACACTCCAGCAAGGGCAACCAGCCTTAGTGATGCTGAATGTATTTGCATTACTGACTGAAACCTCAAACCCCACTTGCTTCTGAATACTGTGCATGATTCCACATGGTAAGCAGCTGGGTGTGTGCTAAGAGTCTGCTTCTGCACCAAAAAATGGCTCCCCCTTTCCATCTAATGCAACTGTGAAATCACCAGAGCAATACGCAATAAATCTCTGCCTGTAATTCCTATTTGCACACAGAGTCATGTTTTCACATTAGTCACAAAACGAAATTTCTTTGCCAATTTGAAAGCACACTTACTACTCTTTTTTTTGGCAAGTGATAAACACTTTTACAGACTGACACATTATGAATCCACTTTTCAGATTCTTAAAAAAGCACATGTCCAAACTGCTTTTTCAGACCAGCACCATTTGTAACCTGGGTGACTGCCTACACTCCAGCAAGGGCAACCAGCCTTAGTGATGCTGTATGTATTTGCATTACTGACTGAAACCTCAAACCCCACTCGCTTGTGAATACTGTGCATGATTCCACATGGTAAGCAGCTGGGTGTGTGCTAAGAGTCTGCTTCTGCACCAAAAAATGGCTCCCCCTTTCCATCTAATGCAACTGTGAAATCACCAGAGCAATACGCAATAAATCTCTGCCTGTAATTCCTATTTGCACACAGAGTCATGTTTTCACATTAGTCACAAAACGAAATTTCTTTGCCAATTTGAAAGCACACTTACTACTCTTTTTTTTGGCAAGTGATAATCACTTTTACAGACTGACACATTATGAATCCACTTTTCAGATTCTTAAAAAAGCACATGTCCAAACTGCTTTTTCAGACCAGCACCATTTGTAACCTGGGTGACTGCCTACACTCCAGCAAGGGCAACCAGCCTTAGTGATGCCCTATGTATTTGCATTACTGACTGAAACCTCAAACCCCACTCACTTGTGAATACTGTGCATGATTCCACATGGTAAGCAGCTGGGTGTGTGCTAAGAGTCTGCTTCTGCACCAAAAAATGGCTCCCCCTTTCCATCTAATGCAACTGTGAAATCACCAGAGCAATACGCAATAAATCTCTGCCTGTAATTCCTATTTGCACACAGAGTCATGTTTTCACATTAGTCACAAAACGAAATTTCTTTGCCAATTTGAAAGCACACTTACTACTCTTTTTTTTGGCAAGTGATAATCACTTTTACAGACTGACACATTATGAATCCACTTTTCAGATTCTTAAAAAAGCACATGTCCAAACTGCTTTTTCAGACCAGCACCATTTGTAACCTGGGTGACTGCCTACACTCCAGCAAGGGCAACCAGCCTTAGTGATGCTGAATGCATTTGCATTACTGACTGAAACCTCAAACCCCACTCGCTTGTGAATACTGTACATGATTCCACACGGTAAGCAGCTGGGTGTGTGCTAAGAGTCTGCTTCTGCACCAAAAAATGGCTCCCCCTTTCCATCTAATGCAACTGTGAAATCACCAGAGCAATACGCAATAAATCTCTGCCTGTAATTCCTATTTGCACACAGAGTCATGTTTTCACATTAGTCACAAAACGAAATTTCTTTGCCAATTTGAAAGCACACTTACTACTCTTTTTTTTGGCAAGTGATAATCACTTTTACAGACTGACACATTATGAATCCACTTTTCAGATTCTTAAAAAAGCACATGTCCAAACTGCTTTTTCAGACCAGCACCATTTGTAACCTGGGTGACTGCCTACACTCCAGCAAGGGCAACCAGCCTTAGTGATGCTGTATGTATTTGCATTACTGAGTCCAACCTCAAACCCTTAAACTATTCTTTTTTTATACCAGTACACCTTAATTTATCGTGAAAACATAGTCCATATTATTTTACATGTTCCTCACATTTAAATTTCTCCCAAAACAGAAAATAATAATCACAACTTCAACAAAAGGAATCCCATTTCTATTATTCATTTCTTAATTTACCATATACATCCCCTCTCAAACTCTAAACTCACCTTTAACATTAGTTAGTTGTGAAAGAAATGTGGCACTCAAACAGCAGATGATCAGAGCCAGGATCTCTGTTCTTTACACCTCTCTCCTCTCAGCAGAACCAGATAATGGCAAACTTTCCCTCTCTTTTTCCACACATATACATGTTAGTTTCAAATCTCAGTGCTTCCCCCTTTTTTTCAAATGTAATCACACATTTCTATTGGTTGAAAACCAACCCTTTTCCAAAAGTACCCTTCCCCCAACTTGACTTCTGCCTAGTACCCTTCCCCCAACTTGACTTCTGCCTGCTACCATAGCAACAGCTCATGGAACACTGCTGTGTGGAGTTAGGTCAGAAGTTCACCAAACAATGTTTCAATTCCACAGAGCAAGAGTGCTTGACTTTTCAAACCTAACAGCAAATCCATGGTACTGTTCTTTGGTAATACATTTTTCTGTACCAATACAAAACATGCTTCTATTAATTTACACATACAGCCTAGTTTTTATTCTAGAATGGTATGAAACAGCCAATCAGTTCTTTTTTTTATGAAAAAAATATGTATGCCTCCATTTCCAAACTGTCTTTCTTTTCATATTGCCATTCTACTGATAGACACCTCCTGAGTGCATCCAGTTCTCCTTTGAAGATGTTCACAGTGTGGATTGTAGGGCACAGCTATGTCTTCTGGAGTGAAAAGTATGCAGAGAAAACAGATATGGTGAGAGACCTTGCTTTGCCAAATGTAGACATTAAATGGATTGGTCAGAGAGGGTTAAAGTGGCACCAATTGATGCCATTGGTGAAATCCTTCATGCATATCCAACACCCTGACCTCATAATAGTGCACTGTGGTGGCAATGACCTAGGCACTTTGACTGGGGTAGGTCTGGAAATGCTTATGAAGGACACTTTTGCACAACTGTTTTCACTTTTCCCTAAAACTGCCTTTGTGTTTTCTAACATATGCCAAAGGCAAAAATGGAACTGGTCCAATCATTTCTGTCCGCAGATTGACAAAGCAAGAAAGCACGTCAACAAATCTGTTTCTGCTTTCCTCCGTGACTATGGTATGGGTTCCATTTACCACAACAACTTGCGTTACGACATGCAAGACATTTATAGAGGAGATGGTGTGCACTTCAGTGATGAAGGGAACAGAGTCTTCCTCTTGAACCTTAGACTCTGCATCGGTACTTACTTGTAGGTACCACTAAAAAATCACTTCATAAACACAACGGCTCTTTTTAGAGCCCCCTAATATCTAAACACTTAAATCTGCATTTCATTTCTTTTTTTTTTTTTTTTTTTTACCGTACGCTTACGGTGAGCTTACCGTACGCGTACCCCGCGATTTTTTTTAAAATCAATAAATGTTTTCTTTGTACTTTTCTGTCCTTCTTTGACCCCCTTGCAAATGTTAGGGGGTCTGTAACTCTCCTCCTTGCCCCCTTTTCTTGTTATCACTCTTTTTTTTCTGAGTGAAACACACGAAATGGCGGCCGCCGCTTCCTGGTTTCGACCGATTCGAATGTTTACTAAGATCTAAGAGCCAATCAGAATCGCGCTCGCGCACGCCACCGTACGCGTACGGTAAGCGTACCGTAAGCGCACCGTAAGCTGGCTCAGATATATATATTGATTTAAAGGCTATTTTCTCAGAATCTACTGAACAGATTTACACCAAACCAACAAAAGGCACTTCCTTGACCTGAGGACTACCTCTCTGCCAAATTTCAAGTAATTCTGTTCAGCCGTTCAGGCTGTAGCCCTGTCTAAAGGTCCTATGGAAAAATGCATGGGAAAAACGCGTTTTGGGACCCCCCTTTTATCTCAGCCCCCGCTTGATGAATCCCCCCGAGACGTTCAGGGTAGGAGCGGAGCGTAGCGCCCCACCTATTTTGAAAAATTCGCGAGGATTCGTCGACCGGCGCCAAAGTTATTCAAAATAGAATGTTGCGGATTTCCTATGGAAACGTGGTCCTAACTATAACTACCTACTGGTGACCGCCAGTAGGTAATGTGTATATATATATTCACTGAAAAAACCATAGGTTTCACACATGTTATAGTTAGCGGAAATTTTACTGATAAAAAACCAGTGAAATTGCCCCGTTATAGTTAGTGCTGGCAACTATAACTCACGCGACCGCAATCCTCTGCTGATGCTAATACTGTATTTAGACACTTATTTGCCCATGTCTTCTTCCATACATTTTTAGCTATACATATATTACAAATATTTTTTTTTCATAAAGACACATATGTCATCAGCAGAAGATTGCGGTCGCGTGAGTTATAGTTGCCAGCACTAACTATAACGGGGCAATTTCACTGGTTTTTTATCAGTAAAATTTCCGCTAACTATAACATGTGTGAAACCTATGGTTTTTTCAGTGAATTTGCAAGGTTTTTTAAATGCTAATTCCTAACTATAACGTGTGTGAAACCTATGGTTTTTTCAGTGAATTTGTACGGTTTTTTAAATGCTAAGTTACTTTACGCCATTCGAGGCGTGCGCGCCCACTTAACGCAGTTCGTTCCGTGCATGGTTTTTATCAACTTTAATAAGCCCTGTACACTTGGTACCAAAAGCACAGGGGGTGGGGTCAATGTGGATAGTGTTTTTTTTATTTCGATTTTATAATTTCATGTTGCCAAAATTTAGTTTTTTTTTACCTATTAATAAGCCCTGTACATTTGGTGGCCTACGCCACCAAAAGCACAGGGGGTGGGGTAAGTGTGGATAGTGTTTTTTTTTTTTTTTTACCGTACGCTTACGGTAAGCGTACGGTAAGCGTACTCGGCGAAATTGCCGAAAAAAAAATAAAACCGTTTTTGCTCTTGGGGGATGTTTGGGGACTCCCTCAATATGACTATGTGGGAGGGAGTTGTCAAAACAGCCCCATAACATGTTTTTGGCCATCTTGTTTGATAAACAACACTCAGTGCGAGAGACAAAATGGCGGCCGCCGCTTCCTGGTTTCGGCCGATTCGAATGTTTACTAAGATCTAAGAGCCAATCAGAATCGCGCTCGCGCACGCCACCGTACGCTTACGGTAAGCGTACGGTAAGCGTACCGTAAGCGGGCTCAGATATATATATTGATTTAAAGGCTATTTTCTCAGAATCTACTGAACAGATTTACACCAAACCTACAAAAGGCACTTCCTTGACCTAGGGACTACCTCTCTGCCAAATTTCTAGTAATTCTGTTCAGCCGTTCGGGCTGTAGCTCGTTCTAAAGGTCCTATGGAAAAATGCATGGGAAAAACGTGTTTTGGGACCCCCCTTTTATCTCAGCCCCCGCTTGACGAATCCCCCCGAGACTTTCAGGGTAGGAGCGGAGCGTAGCGCCCCACCTATTTTGAGAAATTCGCGAGGATTCATCGACCGGCGCCAAAGTTATTCAAAATAGAATGTTGAGGTTTTCCTATGGAAAAGGGGTCCTAACTATAACTACCTACTGGCGACCGCCAGTAGGTAATATATATATATATATATATATATATATATATATATATATATATATATATATATATATATATATTTAAAAAAGTAAACACCTCCATTTTAAATGTTTTTCTTTTGGAAAACTACCTCATTGAGCTCCAGCCTTCTCCTGACTACTATTGCTCCTTCACATCCAAATGCTTAGACTATGGATTTTGGGCTGCAGCTATATCAATTGGGATAAAACGCATGCAAAAAAAAGATGTATTGACAGGGACTTGGGTTTGCCAAATGTGCAGATTACTTAGTTTGGCTAGAGAAGGGTTAAAGTTTCATCAGTTGCGGGCTTTGGTTAAATCCATTTTGGACTCCCAAGCTCTCCACCTCATGATTGTGCACTGTGGTGGCAACGACCCAGGCACATTGACTGGGGTAGGCCTTGAAATCCTAACGAAAGAAACCTTTGCAGAACTGATGTTGCTTTTTCCTCACACTGTCTTGGTGTACTGTAATATATGTCGAAGACAGAAACGGATGTGGTTAAATCAATTCTGTCCACAGAATGACAAAGCTAGTAAACATGTTGATAAAACAGTTTCCGCATTCTTCAGAGACATCGCATGGGCTGTATCTTTAACAACAATCTTTGTTTTGATATGCGTGGAATTTATAGAAATGATGGAGTGCACTTTACAGATGAAGGCAATATGGTGTTTCTAAGTAAGCTGAAACTCTGCATCCGGTCTGCATAGCGGCCACATACACACAACCAACACAACGGCTCTTGTCAGATCCACCGTAGTACTCGAAATATTGTGATGTTTTTTAAAGGTTTTTTCAGTTTTTGACAATCTTCATTACAGCGTTTTCATCCCTGTGGATACATCACAAAAATGGAAAACAAAAGCAGACATTCAATGACCACCAACGCATCCAAAAGTTATATGCAAAAATATCCATTCTGCACATTGCACTACACATTTTACTATATACATACTCCTTTCAAAGCATGTTTAAACTCATATGTCTGTACTAAGTGTCTTTAAAAATCATCTTTCAGACCTATTTTCCATTTTCAAGGTTATTAATGATGTGGAAATAACGCTGGTAATGGCGTCATTTGCACCTTTCCCATAAAGTGTAATGCACATATAGCCACACATATTACAGTATTTTACACGCTAGGGGTTTCTTACAGTATTCCCTCCTAAAGTCATGTTTTTCTATAAAAACCATCTCTAAAACCTATTTTCTGTTTTAGCCGTGACTCCGGAGATCAAGATGACATCGGTAGTCACTTCAAATCAAAAGCAGGAATTCAATAGCCGCCACCACATTTAACAATTGTAACTATCTTTCTAATTCTAACCATCACACTAGATACATCGCTATCGAATTAACTCTATAAAAACAATTATCAAAATCTCAAAATTGCTGTAACAGAATGTTTTATTGATTTACTTGGTTATGTGAGTGTATGCAAAGTCTCTGAGTGGGTCTATCATGTCATGTATAAGTCTATGAGTGGACTCATGAGTCTTTCAGTAAGTGTGTCACTGTCTGCATAAGTCTCTGAGTGCATCTCTCTATAAGTGAATCTATGAGTGAAATGATATGTCTCTCAGTGGCTCTGTGAGTCTGAACTTGATTGCCAGACTAGATCTGGGACTCAGTCAATCAATGTCTCAGTGGATGTGTGAGTGGAATTAAAAGTCTCTCAATGGGTCTGTGGTTGATGCAGTAATGTCTGATTGGGTCTCTGAGTGGGTGCATGAGTGTCTGAATAGGTCGGTGAGTGAGTGCATGAGTCTCAGACTGCATATGCGAATGGGTACATGAACCAGTATGTGTTGGTCCATAAGTGTCAGAGTGGTTCTCACTATCAGTGAATGTGTCAGTGAAAGCAAAAGTCTCAGACTGGGTCTGTAAGTGGGTATATGAGTGTCTAAATGGGTCTGTAACAGGTGCGCCACTCTCCAAGTGAGTTTGTAAGTGTGCACATGAGTACCTGAATGGCTATGACATTGGGTACATCAGTATCTGAGTGGGTATGTGACTGGATATACAAGTGTGAGAGGGGGTATGTGAATGTTTGTATAAGCATCTGAGTAAATATGTGATTAGGTACATAAGTGTGTGACAGTCACCAGCTAGTGTATAGAAATATATATATATTTTTTTATTTCCACCAATATTCGCAACAACGTTGGTAGTCTCAATGTCCCCGTGATGGTATACAGGGCCACACTGGCTGTCGTAGCGTCGCCGTGAATATCTTGTGCAATTAAAAAAAACAACACATAACTTGTGTCACTAACACCCCCATTCGTCGAAAATGGGCTCTGACCCCTTATGTTAGCTTTTTTCAAAGTTTTCAGCGCCAGGAACCGTTCCCAATCAATTTCAGTTCAAGTTCTGTCCAGCCAATCAGAGCATTCCCGTAGGCGTGTGCAATCACAATTAATCAAACAACTGTTGCAAAATATTTGCGGCCAGAGATATCGCTATAAATTTTGGCTTACATTTCTCAAAAACTACTGAACAAATTTACACCAAATAGGCAAAAGGCACTTACTTGAACCAACATCTACCTCCCTGACAAATTTGGTGCAAGTGCATTCTGCAGTTCGGGCTGTAGGTATAGCTGAAGGTTCCAATGCATACTATTACAACGCATGCCTTTACAACGCATTTTTTACAACGCAAATACCTTTACAACGCGTGTTGTTACAACGAATACTGTTACAACGCGATATAGTGTTATTAGTTGTAAAGTGCTATTACAACGAATTCAAATATAACGCATACCTTTACAACGCTTAAATATAGTGTTTTTAATTTTTTTTAATTTTGTAAAATAAAACCTGGCACGGGATGCAGGGAAATTAGGGGTTTTTGGGTGGGGAAGTGTTTTAAAATGTAGAGAAAAACGGAAGGTTAATGTAATGAAATGCAAAGCATTTATTAAAATTAATACTCGAGTATTACAATTAATACTCGAGTATTTAAAAAAATACTCACTTATTTTCAATTTTGAAAAATTTACACAAGCAACGATTTATTAAATATAATATACTTACAAAATATTACTAATTCACTAAATAAGTATTCGGGAAAAAAAAATATGACATACACATAGTCGCCATTTTAAACATTGTAGTTCCCAAATTGTCCTACAACACTTTCCATGAAATTAATACCACAACACTACTTGCAAAATGGATGCCAAAACGGATCAAAAAATTGAAAACAACACATCTTAACATGCTTTTTTAAATTATACGTTTCCTTAGTAAATAAAAGATTTTTAAAAAATATAACCAACGCAATATTTCTTAAAATTAACTATGACACTTGCTAAAACGTATAAATACAACCAACACACCATTTTAAAATAAGTTGATTATCAACTCCCAGAGTGACCAGACGCCAAAAGCTGAACCTCTGACCTCTTCACCGAGATAAGACCCGACTCCATTCAAGAAGGAGTATTTTCCGAAATACAAGTAAGTTTCTAAAACGAATAACAGAAATGTTTACTTGAAACATTTAAAACGCTGCACCTAATAAGTTTGAGTTTGCATTTTTAAATTAAAAAAAAGCACCAACCTATTACTATATTTATGGAAACATATATCATTGTCATGATCAAGCATGAGGGCGGGAGCGAATCAAAGCGACCCTCCGGCGTTGGAAAGCGCTCCAAACTACATCTCCCAGGAGGCGCAGCGAAACCACGTCCCCCGTGGCCATCAGCGCATCTGGAAATAAAAGCCGACCCGACGCGGGGGGGCGGTGCCAATGATTCCGGATATGCCCGTCTGCCGTCAGCGACCCGCACCTTCGCAGCCCCAGCTCCAGCCTAGTTATCGGGACTCACCGGCTCGTAATTCCCTCCAGAGGCTCCTCGAGTTCCAGGACATGCTCACCGCTGCCTCTTTCAACCCCACGTGTGTGAGGTGAGTGTCAGCGACTTCGGATCCCCCCTGAAGCCCACGGATTGCCGGGCCGCCATACCCCGAGAGCGCGCTCCTCTGCTCCTCGTTAGGGTGCATCGAGTGGCAGCGCGAACACCTCGGATTGGCCAGCGCACTCCTCTGCTCCTCGTTAGGGAGCATAGAGTAGCAGCGCAAACCCCTTGGATTGGCCAGAACGTACTTGGGTGCCGAGAGCTCTCCAGTTCCTCAAACTGTCGGGGCACCGTGAGAGGGTACCCAAGATCACTCCCGTTCTTTCCTTTTTGTGTTGCACTTATTTCCGTTACAGAATCCGCTGACTCGGCGCTCCTCGGCCCCACGGATACCCGGGCCTGGAGTCGTAGCGCCACCGGCAGTTTCAACTAGCTCAAGACGCATTGGGCTACCCCAGCTCCGGGTTCTGGAGTCCTAGAGCCAACCCCTGAGCCTGCTCTGAACTACACCAAAGGCCGTGAGTTACCTCACCAGTGCTGTTAACTGGGCAACGACCACGGCCAGAACCAACCGTTGATCAACCAATAGCGGAAGGACATAGAGACAGGTAAAAGCGGGGAACAGATAGGAGTAAGCTCTGACCATGGGGAGGGGAAGAAAGGCACAGTATCTAAACGTCTGCTTGTTTTGTTTCAGGTCTCTCTCCCTGCAGAACCTTCCCTTCCTTCCCTCGCCCACCTGTCTCCCGAGTCCGAGGGTATTATACATATTCCGGGCTGGGGACGGATGGGAGGGGGACCCCTCTATAGCATCAGCGTCATCCCGAGGAGAAAACCAGGGTCAGCCTCGACAATCATTTAAAAAAAACACAAAATATTTTAACATTACTACTATATAAAGTAAATTGTTTATTTAAGAAAAGGGTTGTCAACTAATTTATAATATATATTATTTTTCAAACATCACAAAAAGATTTATTTTTTTCTAAAAGACAATTTTTATAAACTGTGACGAAAACGACTACTTCAAAAAATAGCGTTTTGCTAAATGAGCCACACTACTCATCAAGAATAAATCGAAGGTATTTTCTTAAATTTTTGTAAACAGTATTCTAAATTATTAACACGAAAAAACATTTTCTAATCCACACATATTTAATCTGTTTTTCACACAGATATTCAATAACGAAAAAAAAATATATAAATCATCTTTGAAAATTCAAACGTCGATTTAGAAAGAAGGTAAATATTTAATACATTAAATAACTGGTTTTTTTTGCTGTCTTCATGAATGCAAAACGGATTGTGAAAGTGTAAAAAAGTGTAGAGGTTAAAATATTTCAGGTAACGTCATAAAGGTGCAGCAGCAGAGAAAATGTGGGATGTTGTAGAGCAATCAATTACGATTTTAACTCCAGAAAGGTGCAACATTAGGGAAAGTGTAGGATGGTGTACGGTTAACAATTACTATTCTAACTCCAGGAAGGTGCAGCAGTAGTGAATGTGTGGGATAGTGTAGGGGTAAAAATTACTATTCTAACTCCAGGAAGATGCAGCAGTAGAAAAAGTGTAGGATGGTATACAGGTATCAATGACTTTTCTAACTCCATATATGTGCAGCAGCAGGGAAAGTGTTGGATGGTGTAGAGTGAACCAATTACTATTCTACCTCTAGTAAGGTGCAGCAGTAGGGAAAGTGTGGGATGGTGTAGGGGTAACAATTACTTTTCTGACTCCTGGAAGGTGCAGCAGTAGTGAATCTGTGGGATACTGTAGGGGTAACAATTACTATTCTAACTCCAGGAAGATGCAGCAGTAGGGAAAGTGTGTGATGGTGTAGGGGTAAAAATTACTATTCTAACTCCAAGTTGGTGCAGCAGTAGGAAAACTGTAGTATAGTATTTATGTACAATAAAGTAAACTATCACTTATCCACAGAAATGTTAACATTTTGTACTGTATCACAAACATTACTTTAAAAAATAGCATTTCCATTACTTTCTCTTTTTTCCAGATACTCACATAAACATTTTCAACACCAAATCCAAACTTGAATCCCACAAGACCAGACAACAAAAAAGACCAGCAAAATTTGAGAAACCAGACTAAAACCAGACCAAGACGAAAACACCTAAATCAAAAGGTAATTGAAATGAACACTCCAAAGTAGGAAAGCATTCATTTGGCAAAACTTGAAAAAACATATTCAAGAAAGCTGCAACAATACAGAAAGTGTGGCATCTTGTCTAGATAACAATAACTCTTCTAACTCCAGGTTGCTGCAGCTGTAGAAAATGTGTAGAATGGTATACAGGTATCAATTACTATTCTAACTCAATATATGTGCATCAGCAGGGAAAGTGTTGGATGGTGTAGAGTGAACCAATTACTATACTACCTCCAGTAAGGTGCAGCAGTAGGGAATGTGTGGCATAGTGTAGGGGTAACACTTACTATTCTAACTCCAGGAAGGTGCAGCAGTAGTGAAAGTGTGGGATACTGTAGGGGTAACAATTACTATTCTAACTCCAGGAAGATGCAGCAGTAGGGAAAGTGTGGGATGGTGTAGAGGTAACAATTACTATTCTAACTCCAAGTTGGTGCAGCAGTAGCAAAACTGTAGTATAGTAATAAGGTAAAATAAAGTAAAATGTCACTAATGCACATCAAGGTGCCGATCACGATCCGGTAAAAACCGGGTATGAACCGTCGGACGGAGCATATTCTCCGTCCGACGCGTACCCGGTCGTCAAAATATACAAACATGGAATTAAGATTCGCACGGAAACCCCATTTCCGTATGAATCATACAAAACCCCGACCGACGAAAATAAACGTACAAATGCGATCCGGGAAAGCGCCGAAGTGATGTCGGGACGCACGCAGCCTGCCATTCACGAACCAGGAATCACGATTCGCACCGTCGTCATCCCGCACGGTGAATATTTTCCGGCTGCCAAAAACTGCCGGGAAATCAGGACGACGCGAACAAGGAGTACCTGTACGCGACGGACAGACATGGACCCGAACCTACGTGTCATCCCGGCCCTCATAGCAGTCAACCTCCTCTACAGGTTCAGACGCAGACGCCGCAGAAGGTCAGAACAACAAAGGGAGGGGGGAAAGGGGGGGTGGCAGGACCAGGGGCAGGCCACAAAACCCCCACCAAAGTCACACAGCACACATGCCCTGGACATACCTGACCCTCAGGCCCTGGTCACTACGAGGGGGTGGGGGCGTGTCCAGCAAAGACAGCGACCCCCACAACGGAAGTGCTTGATGACGCGAACCGGCAACACAACAATACAGGTACGTCCCGTACCCACGCCTTAAGAGTGTGGGTACGAGTCGTGCCCCGCCCACACCTACGTCATCCCAAGAAATGGCGAGACGGCTGTACCCACGTGGCAAAGGCCTGGGTACAGCCTGCACAAGCATTCCACAACGTGGGTACGGATATGTACGGACCGTACCCCCACCACCGTATGCATGGAGCGTACCCCCAACGCCAACAGTGTAAGTACGACCCGTACCCCCACTCGCGTACGTATGGAGCGTACCCCCCCTGCCAACAGTGTAATTACGACCTGTACCCTCACCCGCGTACGTATGGAGCGTACCCCCCACCCCAACAGTGTACGTACGACCCGTACCCTCACCCGCGTACGTATGGAGCGTACCCCCCTGCCAACAGTGTAAGTACGACCCGTACCCTCACCCGCGTACGTATGGAGCGTACCCCCCACCCCAACAGTGTACGTACGACCCGTACCCTCACCCGCGTATGCATGGAGCGCACCCCCCACCCCAACAGTGTACGTACGACCCGTACCCTCACCCGTGTACGTATGGAGCGTACCCCCCACCCCAACAGTGTACGTACGGACCGTAACCCCACCCGCGTATGCATGGAGCGTACCCCCACCCCAAGAGTGTAAGTACGACCCGTACCCCCACCCGCGTACGTATGGAGCGTACCCCCCCTGCCAACAGTGTAAGTATGACCCGTACCCCCACCTGCGTACGTATGGAGCGTACCCCCACCCCAACAGTGTAAGTACGACCCGTACCCTAACCCGCGTATGCATGGAGCGTACCCCCCCACCCCAACAGTGTAAGTACGACCCGTACCCTCACCCGCGTACGTATGGAGCGTACCCCCACTCCAACAGTGTAAGTACGACCCATACCCTCACCTGCGTATGCATGGAGCGAACCCACACACGTGTATGTTCTAAGCGTACATATCCTGAAATAGGAGGGGTGTGTGCAGAGTCCTCCCAGCAGTGCCCAGACACAGGAGGGGTGGGTGCAGAGTCCTCCCAGCAGTGCCCAGACACAGGAGGGGTGGGTGCAGAGTCCTCCCAGCAGTGCCTAGACACAGGAGGGGTGGGTGCCTAACACTCCCAGCAGTGCCCAGAGACAGGAGGGGTGGGTGCCTAACACTCCCAGCAGTGCCCAGAGACAGGAGGGGTGGGTGCAGAGTCCTCCCAGCAGTGCCCAGACACAGGAGGGGCGGGTGCCTATCACTCCCAGCAGTGCCCAGACATAGGAGGGGTGTGTGCAGAGTCCCCCCAGCAGTGCCCAGAGACAGGGAGGGGTGGGTGCCTAACACTCCCAGCAGTGGCCAGAAACAGGAGGGGTGGGTGCAGAGTCCTCCCAGCAGTGCCCAGAGACAGGAGGGGTGGGTGCCTAACACTCCCAGTAGTGCCCAGACACAGGAGGGGTGGGTGCAGAGTCCTCCCAGCAGTGCCCAGACACAGGAGGGGTGGGTGCAGAGTCCTCCCAGCAGTGCCAAGAGACAGGAGGGGTGGGTGCCTAACACTCCCAGCAGTGCCCAGACACAGGAGGGGTAGGTGCAGAGTTCTCCCAGCAGTGCCCAGACGCAGGAGGGGTGGATGCAGAGTCCTCCCAGCAGTGCCCAGACACAGGAGGGGTGGGTGCCTAACACTCCCAGCAGTGCCCAGAGACAGGAGGGGTGGGTGCCTAACACTCCCAGCAGTGCCCAGAGAAAGGAGGGGTGGGTGCAGAGTCCTCCCAGCAGTGCCCAGACACAGGAGGGTTGGGTGCCTAACACTCCCAGCAGTGCCCCTGCAAAGAAAAGGGTGGAGTACCCACAGATCCATTGCCCACAAATGTCAGTCAGGTGCACAAAGATACTGCAGTACATGTACAACATGTGTGCGAGGCTGGAAGTATACATATGCATAGCGCCTAAAAGAATACATGTACACATGAAGTCAAGGCAACAGTATACATACACAAGTACAGTGACCACCAAGGATGCCACGAATAATGCAGGTGGAGACATCACTCAGCATGCATGGGCCAAGTCTAACGAGTCCGTCACACACCCAGCCAATGTAGACACAGCTCAGCACCACATATTGGAAAGACCCTGCAGGGAAGAAGTCAGGTTACACAGAGGAAGGAACACACCTTGGGATGATGTCACCATGCAGTAACTGCTTACATGAACAAAGTTATGTAGCCAACAGCTTGTGATGGCACACAGATACCAGGATCCACTCTATGACCAGCACAAGACGACAATTCCCACACACCCAACACATAATCACCACCCAAAATAATGGGGCAGGTCCACCAACAGCAATACCAGACAGACAGTAGTGTACAAAGGAAAAATAAATTGCTTTAATCAGCATCCAAATCATATGTTTTTCTCTTCAAAGTTCAAAAAGTACTATGCCCATAGGGCAAACCAAAGTTCCAATCCAGGTGGGGGACACAGTGGGACGCGTGTCCCCTAGCTTGCCTGCACAGTCAGACTCCATCGTCTTCCAGAGCGGGGAGGGCATCATGTGGGGGGGAAGGACCAGGCACCGCAGGGACATCAGGGCGAAGGGTAGGCGTCATGGGTGCAGGGATGGAGGACTCCACCACAGTGGGTGGGTCAGGGCCAAAGGTGGAGGCCAGGATGGCGCTGCACACCTTTGCAAGGTCCTCCAGCGTCTCCTCTGCACCCGAAGGAACCACAGGCCCCAAGGAGGGGGGGCGGAGGGATGGGTCGCAGCGCCACAGGGGGAGGGTGTGGACAGGGGGGGACTCAACCACCCTGACCGGGGACCCCCTTGACCGCTTGCGGGGTGGTGTCACAGTGGGGCTCAGGGACAGAGTGGCCATGAAGGAGTCCTTGCTGGAAATGTGGCCAGGAGAGCTGAGGGGAGGGGATTTGGAGGGAGTGGATTGGGTGGAATGCGGACTCCCACTCTGGCTGCATGACTTACGTTTGCCCCCCGACCCAGTGGGTGTGCCTACTTCACCCTGTGTGTGCGTGCCAGGAGGTGTGCGTATGACCTTCCCTGCTGGTGTGGTGCCTGTGTCTGTTGTGGTGGGTGCATGCTGACGTCTGGGTGTACGTGGGACTGGCATGGGAGTGGGAAGTGTGGATGGGGCAGGGGTAGTGGGTGGGACGTAGCGCTGCAGGAGACCCACTGCTGCAGTCAGTGTCGAGTCTATGGACCTCAGCAACTGGCGTTGGTCAGCCTGCGATGAAAAAATGCCCTCCAAGTATGCCTCCATGTTGTGCAGCACTTGGCTGTGGCCATGGAGGACATTAAGGATCGCAGCCTGACCAATCTGCAACTGCCGCTGGATGTCCACAGACTCGGCATTGGCGGCAGCAGTGGAGACAGGGGCAGGGGGTGCGGTGCCTGGCAGGAAGGAGACATGTGGTGACCGGGCACGCTGGGAAGGGACACGAGCAAGTGGGAGGCGGCTGATGGCAATGGAGGGGGCGGGGTGCGATGTTGTGGTGCTGTCAGCTGGTGGTGCAGCCTCCGCCCACTCGGAGAGATCATCCTCGGACCCGTCAGCTTCATATTCAGTTGTGCCAGTGGACAGGTCCTCGGCCTCACTCTCCTCCGCCTCAGTACCACTCAATGTGCCAGCCACGATGTCAACGCTGGCACTGGTGCTCGGTCCCTCCGCTCCGTCTGTGCTCATGTCTCCCTCCGTGTCCCCCGACGCTGCTGTTGGCAAGGTGAAGAGACAGCAATTAATCACACACCTGTATACATATGTCACATGAGTCCAATCTACATAGGTTACAGTGCATAGCCTGAAAAGAAAGATGAGTAACATCTACAAAACAAGGTACAGATGTAGGGCATGCAACACACAGTTGGTTCACCCACCATGCCACTGAAAATCCATGGAGAGCATGACACAATTACAAATGACATGAAATGGAGTTTGACATAGGAGCCAGGCCCTGGGGACAATCCAGCACTGCATCTGCACCACACAGCGTTGCCGAAAATAGGGATGAGCAGGGACCATATCCATGAACTTGAGGCACATGCTGCATAGGTAATACTGAAAACATGCCCAACATGACTGGCTCACTGCACCTTGAGTGTATGTCCAGACAAACATCACACACTGGCCAGACCTAGCAAGGAGAGTTCAGGGTTTGACATGTCGGCTTTGCCCGCACCAACCACCCCCTACATGAGGCAATTTGTTGACACACAGGAAGTACTTACATCTCTTAGTCTGGGTGAAATACACAGGAGCTGCATAAATGCAAGATTGGACGCCAAATTCCCAAGGTGCGCCTGTCCAAAGAATCATGTACAAATGGCCATCATCAGATGATTGTAACAAGACACACAGGCACTGGCCACTGTGACTATGAACAAGGGAAATCAGGTCAGGCTGTACAGTGGACACTTGTACTACATTTCACGTCAATATACATGTTGCCAGGGGACAATGGCACAGAGCACAACCCATGCTGTAGACACTGAGAGTGTCCACGTTTTGTGATGACACACATGACACCTAGGAAAATATGCCCCAGGGGACAGTAGTGGCCACACAACTCCATGGTCCTGAATGGGAATGACTGCAACACACGCCACCATCCCTGCACTATGCGTATCGCACACTCATGCACATCATGTCACAGGCCACAACATAGGACATGCGCGCTGTAAGGCATGACACTTGAGAGACTAACTCCCATGTCTGGACTCAGCATCAGTGCCAACTGACATGGAACCCACATGTACTGAACTGGACAGGGCACAGGCAAGGTCCCCAAACCTGTTACACACCACCCCCACACATGATGCTACAGGCATAGTTCACGGGGAGAAAGCGCCAGCCTACATTACCTTGTGAAGGAGTGACTACATACAGACCAGGGAACACATTGCAAGGAGGGGAAGGGAGGCAGGAGAGCATAGCTATACTGTGGGTAACTGGATCTGCACAGCACCTTTAAACCCTGGCAGTGAATCCATGCAACTGTGCACTTACAAATGCTGGTGACACACAACAAACACACATGTACCTACCCCCTTCCTGCTGCTGCTTCTCCTGTAAGCGCCTTTTCAAGTCTGGAAATACCACCGCCAGCACACGTTTGTGGATGTGGGTCAGACGGCGGCGCCCCCGGTTCTTATGGGTCTCAGGTGAGTCCCCCAGCAGGACCCGTGCGATCCTCCGCGTCCAGCACCGGATATCCTGCCAGCGTTTTCTCACCTGGGACAGGCGCCGCTTCCGACCATCCGCACTCCTCACGGCACTGACGGCGGTCAGCCATATCTGCTTCTTGGCAGAGGCGCCTACCTGTGAGGATGAACAAGTGACACTACATCAATACACCAGGCACATGTCACAGAGAGACATGTTAGAACAAATGTGCTGTGTACAACAAGGCATAGTATGCATCCAACGCATTGCACCTATGTCATAGGGACATGATCCTCTGGGGAAGGGCAAAAGCAGTACGTGCCATTGAAAGTACACAGGTGGAATGAGGGCAACGACACAATCAATGATCCAGGCACACACTGTGCATCACAAGGTACACCAGGATAATGTGCAGCACCTCTAAGCAGTCACATGCCACAGGCCAATGTGGCTACCGCAGCAGAGTACACAGACACACACAGGCACAGGACATTCACCTGCCATTGCCAAATGCTGCGACAAAACTCACTCTGCACTTGTGCCACTAGACGGGGGGGCTCACAGGTGTGGGGCTGGCTCTGCACGTCAGACACACAGCACTGCTCCCTGCCCACATCACATGGGCAGGGTATATCCATCCCTCATGCAGCCTGGGTGCCACACCCCACATATGCACCCACCCACATGACAGGGGACTTACACACACACCGATGTCCAGGGTACGAACACATCATGTGGACACTCTCAGCACAGATACACAGAACTAACACACATCTGTGGGTGCAGTCACCTGTCACACTGGGCTGACCACATAATCACATGAGGACTGTAGAGGCTACATTCCCAGGAGGACAAGACAGGCAGAATGTGGCATGCACCATGCAGTGATTGTCACAGTAAACACAATGCAAGTGAGGACGGCAGACATGCACCACAGCATGCACTGGCTGGGAGACATCAGGCATTCCCCCCCCGGAACCCCCCTACAGTACATAGCATGTGTGCCACGCCTGGACACAATGCCAGAAGTCACAGTCACAAAAAAGGGACACAGTCTGTGCCAGTGGACTCTGCACTCACCTGATACCCTGGTCGCCCATACAGCATGGGGTACTGTGGGAGGATCACATCCAGCAAAGCCAGGTTCTCCTCCAGGGTGAAAGGCTGTGACCTCTCCACAGACCTTGACATGGTTCCAGGGAATCAGTAGCAGCAGCTGGGTCGTGGAATACAAAGATGTGCAGGCAAGTGCTGCCTCATGGGACCTGGCTGCCTTATATCTGCCTTGCTGGCCTGTTTCATGCACAGGAGTACAGAGTGATTGGTCACTCACATTTGCATCCTATGTTTCCTCCAATCCCTTCAAACCTAGCACAGTCAGTGGGTTCTTATTGTGTTTTTTTCTTCAGCATGATGTCAACTCCACAAACACATTGCAACAAAGTAGATTCATTCCAACTGACTTCTGCTGTACACCTTCCAGAAAAAATTCAAACTTTAAACTTGGTCTCCATGACAACCAGCATGCATGTATGCCTTTATACTTGTCCCTCATGTGTCCCCTATGTAATTTTGAGATTCACACACAGGTACGGTGCGTTCCGGGGCCCTAGGGCACCCCAAATGCATAGCAACGGCCCGTACAGGTGTGTGTACGCTCCGTACCACTATGGGTGTTCTCGCGTATGCGTACTCATAGTGATAGTGAGCATACAGGCGTGTGTACGCTCCGTACCACTATGGGTGTTCACGCGTATGCGTACTCATGGTGGTACGGAGCGTACACACGCCTGTACGCTCACTATCACTATGAATACGCATATGCGAGAACACCCATAGTGGTACGGAGCGTACACACGCCTGTACGCTCACTATCACTATGAGTACGCATACGCGAGCACTCCCATAGTGATACGGGAACGTACACAGGCCCTCTTTGCGAAAGTACGGTGCTTTTCACACATCACAGTGGTGACAGGCAGCACACAGGAAGGAATAGGGCTGACATACTTGTCCATGGATGGACATCAAGGCATTGTCTGGGCAGTACTACATGTGTGGGGCACAGGTGTGAAAGGCTGTGATGTGGCACATTACTCCTGATTCAAGAAGGCACCAGATGTATGATGAGATATGTACACATGTAATGTGTGACGGTGCAATGTGTGCCAGGCATGCCCTTGAATCCTTTGACATGTGTGCATGTCGTACTGCACACTTGGGATGAGCGTCACTGGCATGGCACGGACAACAACACACGCAAGTGTCCTCTGAGGCCTGGTACAGGGGTTACCACACCAGATATGTCACCACCCACGGTGCACGATGTGACTATGTCATGTATGTGTGGGGGGTTCCCATTAGGTTGATGTTGGAGCTCCCTCAAAAGCAGCAGCTGTTGCAGCAACCAACATGTGTGTGTGTGTAGATTGACATGGCACACTGTTCCGCACACCATGCCACATGTGGTATCGGATGTGAGGTGCGTATGTATGCATGGGACACGGAGTAGCGTAACAAGGACATGTCTTCATCCTCTCTATGAATGTGTGGTGAGTCATCACATGTACACCTTCATGGCAAGGTGTGTGGGCTGTCCTAGTGTAATGTCATGTGACCTGTGGCTCTAGTGTTCCGCTACCAGTCTCTGCAATCGACATCCTACTTCTGCTGATGTGTGGATGTATGTCACTCCTGTCTTGCGTCTGGCTGTTCACTTACACTGGGACACAGCTAATCCCATGCCATGGCATGTGGAGGTTCACAATCTCCGTGTGTAGCTGGGTCTTGGTAGGAGTGTCACCTGCCAGCCATACGTGTCCAGGGCATGTGGCACATCCCTGACTCCGTATGTAGCATATGTGTATTGACAGATTAACATGTGCTCAGTACAAATAAATTGTTGTTGTGGTGCACTCACTCTTCCTTGTCACTTCCAAATTACTGCAGAGCGCCGCCTCTTCCCAGACCAATTCCGGAGTTGGCTGACATGCGGGAGAATGACTGTATCCGGTGCTACCGCTTCCCCCAACCGTTGATTCTGGAGTTGACGGCTAGACTGGCACCACACCTGCAACCGCTGCACAGGTATCCTACGGCACTGACACCCAAGCTGAAGGTAATGGCAGCCCTACATTTTGTTGCCACGGGTACCTTTCAAAATACCAAAGCTCATGTTGGTGGCATGTCCCAGAGCATGTTCTGCCGTGTGCTGCATGATTTCTTAGAGGCCATGTTTATTCACCTGGATGACTTCATCCATTTCCCAACCCCTGAAATGTTGACTGGGGTCAAGCGTGGATTCTATGCCCTGGGAGGGATGCCCCATGTCATTGGGTCCATAGATGGGACACATGTGGCTTTGGTACCACCACAGGCACAGGAGGTAGCGTTCCGGAATCGCAAGCACTACCACTCCATCAATGCCCTTGTGGTGTGTCTGTCCTACATGGTGATTTCACATGTCTGTGCTCATTTTCCAGGATCAGCACACGATGCCTACATCATGAGGCGTAGCAGGATGCCTGAAATGATGACGCAGCTGCGCAACGAACGAGCTTGTGTTGTTGGTGGGTACAGTCTGTCTGTCCTGTATTTTGCGTAGACTTTCAGCACGACCGCTTCTCCTGTCCTACTTATGTCCATGTGCTTTCCATGTAGGGGACGCTGGCTATCCCAACATGCCATGGCTGATCACACCTCTCCGCAACCCCATCACGCCGGCCCAGCTCCGCTACAACACCGCCCATGGCCAGACAAGGCGAGTGATAGAGAGGACGTTTGGCCTCCTGAAGAGCCGATTCCGATGCCTCCACAAGACCGTCGGCGCGCTCCCATATGCCCCGGCGAAGGTCTGCCAAATCTTCATGGTGTGCTGCATGCTGCACAACATGGCAGTTGAGAAAGCTGTGCCACTCATCCTGGATCAAGATGATCAGGACCATCCACCCGTGGAGGACGAAGGTCTTGGCAATGGGGCTAGTGATGTGGAGGACGTGGTTCCGCAAGAGGACATCCGGACTCGGCTCATACGCGACTTCTTTGCTTAGTGGTGAGTACCAGTGTCTGTGTGTGCACGCATTGGTACCCGTGTGGCATGTGTTGGGATGTGTGTGTCCATCTGCATGTATGCCACGTGAGTCAGAGGAGTGTGTGGATGTGTCACTGGAGTGATGGTGGCAGTGATGTGTATTTCCCCAGTCATAATTGTGACCTGGCATGTTGTCATCCTTACATGTGTCGAGTACATGCACATGCAAGTGGCTGTGCTTTTTGTGGCTGACTTCTTGTGTGTCTCTCATCCCCAGGTACTTGCCCATGCCGTCTGCTGGTTGAATTGTTGTGGCACTGCTATTCCTCATGGACACATCTTTCCTTAGATCTGCATCTAAGTGTGTTTATTGTTTTGTATTTCACCAAACATATATAGAAAGATTAATCTTTTAGACATATATACAAAAACATTTATAATATTTACATTCTTTTCTTACAAAAAAATCAATACACATATACATCTATGTGACCCTATATTTAAATCAGGATGCTTAAAGGATTAATCTACTCCAGCATTCCTTTCTAGTGAAGATCAAACCTAATCGAGAACTTTAGAGATCTTTTTTCATTCTGATCTCTACTTTCATAGAAGTACTCCGCTAGACATGAATCCAAACAAAATTTAGTAATTTAACTGAATGTCTTCCAAGTCGTTGTCGACGCGTTTCAGCCAAAAAACTCTTGCGGTCTTCCATTGTCCCTCATGGTTCTCGTGTAATGAATAAAGGCTATCACGGGTGAACAATTGAGGTTTTTTTCAAAAGTTATAAATCAACATTGAATGGAGGCTTGGAGAAGCACTTTACGAATATATTTTTTCTAGACACCTCGACAGCACGGATTCTATGAGTGAAATCTGAAGAAATCATATATACTTGTACCCTAGTCCTGATGAGGCCTTAAGAGTTTTTTGGCTGAAATGCGTCGACAACGACTTGGAAGACATTCAGTTAAATTACTAAATTTTGTTTGGATTCATGTCTAGCGGAGTACTTTTATGAAAGTAGAGATCAGAATGAAAAAAGATCTCTAAAGTTCTCGATTAGGTTTGATCTTCACTAGAAAGGAATGCTGGAGTAGATTAATCCTTTAAGCATCCTGATTTAAATATAGGGTCACATAGATGTATATGTGTATTGATTTTTTTGTAAGAAAAGAATGTAAATATTATAAATGTTTTTGTATATATGTCTAAAAGATTAATCTTTCTATATATGTTTGGTGAAATACAAAACAATAAACACACTTAGATGCAGATCTAAGGAAAGATATATTCATTGTTGGGTCGGATTTTCTTTGTATGACTATTAAGAATAATGATAACATAGTTTACATTTGAGGATAGAATAACTCAAGGGAGGAGATAATTGATTTTTCTCGTCACCGTAACGTAGATATATTATTAATCCCTAGGTGTTAGTTTTTCCTTTCTACTTGTTTAAGTACCCAGATACCAAAGGGTTATTATGGGTTTCCCCCCTTTTTTTCTAAAAATTCCTCATGGACACGTCATCGTGTGCTGACTCAGCGTTACAGGCACGGACAAGTTTGGAAGTCTCCTTAGGGTAAGGGATGCATCAGGGGTGTATTGGGTGTGGCAGTTGTTCACGATGTATGCACACTGCCCCTGTCGATGTGTGGTTCCTCTGCAGACATGTCGCATCACCATGGTACACATTACATGCAGCTGGGTACACCTGAATAGATGGTCAGACTTGTTGACAGTCATCAGTGATGGGATTGTGGAATGTGATGATGGCATCAATGTGTGTTACACTGCCCTCGGACACATACGGTTTGCCTTGGCTTGACATGCTGTGGGACTTCCACATCAGCGGATCAATGGTGTATGGCAGTCTCTCCGTGAGCAGCAGGGGGTGTTTAGCTGTTAGCCGACACTTGTGTGCCAGTTCCATGGCTATCACGCATTTGGGCTGCAGTAGGGGGGGTTCCAGTGTTGGACCCACATGTTACTCCACATGACCCGTTCATGTGTACTCCGAGTTGCCTCTGCAATCCCGAATACATGACTAATAAAGGTGTCCCTATGCCTCCAAGGTGCCTCTTCTCAGTCAATGCTGGTGAGTTGCCACGGTGCATCCGGCATGTGTGGCATGGTTTTCCGTGATAGTGGCTATGTGTCTATGTGTAGAGTAGTAAGATGCAAGCTGTTTGTGTGGTATTAGACTCTGTATTGTGCATGTAGTCCATGACTGTGTGGGTATTTTGACATGTGCCATCCCCATGCATCCAACGTTGGCCAGGCCACCATTCACTGCATCCACCTGACTCAAGCTTGCAGGACATGGTTCTGCCACCTGTCCACACATACCTGGGTGCCCCCCAGGACACTCCACATGATCCCTGACCTCTGCGCATGGCTGTCGCTGTACTCAATATGTCTGTCGGCACGGTTGTGCGGCCACCCCCTCAGCTGGTTGGGCCCATCACGGGTGTGTATGGTGCTCCATGTCTGTCTTGCCTAATACAATGTGACCCATGTGTGTCCTGTGCCAGACTCAGGCCCCAGGGTGTGGATGGTTGAAGTCAAATGAGAACTCAGGCATAGTTAGACTTTACAAGACACATGTAAGGTAATAATGCAATCAGTAGGCATCTTCTCTTTATGGTGTGACTTTTTATTTTGGTTGGGGTGGGGGGGGGTTGACATGAGGGGCTTTCCGGGTGTGTGGAATCCAAAGTTCACTAGGGGAGTTGGTGTCCTTGCCATTTAAAATCCTCAGAGTCCATGCCACAGTCTTTGTCAACATTGGTCAGACAGTGACCAGCAAGTCCATGTGGCAGAGAATGTCTTTTGATGCTGTGCTGCTGTTGCTCCAGTGGGCCAGGTGCCAGGCCAGGTGTCCTGGGAGATGGTGCTGTTGCGCCGACCCTCACGGTCTTTTCTGTGGACGACCCGCCCTCCTGCGGGGACCCTCAGAAGCAGGCCGTGATGATGTTTGGGATGCTCCGTCGGATGTCTCCTCCTCCTCCTCATCCTTCCCTGTGGGTGGTGATGTTCTACGCCTGATGGCACAGGGAGGGTTGCCCATGTTGTCGGCCATCCGACGGAGTGTACTGTGAATTCCCGTGAACACCGTCACGAGCTCAGCCTGTCTGTCCTCCATCCTCCGTTGGTGTTGCAGTAGACAGGCATGTTGCTCCGCATGTTGCTGGGCCTGCTGGGTCTTGATCCCCTCGAGGATGGACACAACCTGGGCCATGCCCGTGGTGTCCTGCCAGTATGTGTCCAGGATGTTTCGGACATGGGAATATACCGGTTCCCCAGCCAACTGGTCAGGCTCGTGCCTCCGCCGTCCTCCACTCCCACCACCCCTGCCCACTTGCACCTGGCATGCCCTTGTGGGCACATCGGGTCTCCGGGACCCCTGAGGGGTGGCATTGGCGTTGTCGCCTGCCTCCTCCTGGGTGCCCGGGACACCGTGTCCCTCCTGGCCAGCCTGGCTGCATTGTGGTGGTGGGGCAGGGATCCTGGGTGTCTCCTGGGATGTGGCAGGAGTGGAGGTGGTGGTTGGCCCAGTTGTATCTGACGCAGGTGCTGCAGGTCATTGGACACCAGAGGGGCCAGGTTGGTCGGGGTCGGGTTC
Source organism: Triturus cristatus (assembly GCF_964204655.1). Classification (NCBI taxonomy): domain Eukaryota; kingdom Metazoa; phylum Chordata; class Amphibia; order Caudata; family Salamandridae; genus Triturus; species Triturus cristatus. The sequence continues at coordinate 762,308,667 of NC_140587.1, forward strand.
GTCCACAGAGTGGTGAGAGTCGTCGCTGACGGTGGCTCCGTCATCCCGCCGAGCCGGGTCCTGTGTGTCTTCCCCCCCGTGTTGGGGGGTGATCGACGACGTTCACCTGTGTGTGAGAGAGACAATGTTAATTTTGTTCCATGCAACATCCATGTTTCATTGTTTTCAAAGTTGGCACATTTCCTCTGGGAATTTGTATATGTCGTGCATTCCACTGACAGTGCACTTGTGCATGGGTATGTCCCTTGGCCACAGCTTTTGAGACTTTACCTATGTGTGGCACAGTCTTACTTGCTGCGTCAATTGTGACAGCAGTCAGCAGTGGAGTGGGCAGGTGTGGCGAGCCATGCATTGGCGCCTTCAGTGTAGCACTGTACGTGTGCACATGGAGTGGTTCCACACACTTATATGATGCAGGTAGCTGTCGTTGTGCTCGTGCACAGGTTGTGACATGGCCCTGTGTTTTGCCATGGAGAAGAGGGGGGGTTCTGGCACTGGCCACCCTTGTCTACATGCACGCAGTCCACCTGCTGACGAGCAGACATCCCCACACCCCACAAGGCTGATTTGCTATCCCTGTGTGTCCCTTTCTCGCTCCCTCTCTGTCCCCCTCTCCCTCCCTCTGTGTGTCAGCCTCCTCCCTCTGTCTGTCTCCCTGTGTCTCCCTCCCTCTCTGTCCCCCTCTCCCTCCCTCTGTGTGTCAGCCTCCTCCCTCTGTCTGTCTCCCTGTGTCTCCCTCCCTCTCTGTCCCCATCTCCCTCCCTCTGTGTGTCAGCCTCCTCCCTCTGTCCATCTCCCTGTGTCTCCCTCCCTCTCTGTCCCCCTCTCCCTCCCTCCGTGTGTCAGCCTCCTCCCTCTGTCCGTCTCCCTGTGTCTCCCTCCCTCTCTGTCCCCCTCTCCCTCCCTCTGTGTGTCAGCCTCCTCCCTCTGTCCGTCTCCCTGTGTCTCCCTCCCTCTCTGTCCCCCTCTCCCTCCCTCTGTGTGTCAGCCTCCTCCCTCTGTCCGTCTCCCTGGGTCTCCCTCCCTCTCTGTCCCCCTCTCCCTCCCTCTGTGTGTCAGCCTCCTCCCTCTGTCCGTCTCCCTGTGTCTCCCTCCCTCTCTGTCCCCCTCTCCCTCCCTCCGTGTGTCAGCCTCTTCCCTCTGTCCGTCTCCCTGTGTCTCCCTCCCTCTCTGTCCCCCTCTCCCTCCCTCTGTGTGTCAGCGTCCTCCCTCTGTCCGTCTCCCTGTGTCTCCCTCCCTCTCTGTCCCCCTCTCCCTCCCTCTGTGTGTCACCCTCTGTCACCTCAGCCCAGCTTCCTGGGCACAGACTGTTAGCAGATCTTTGAATGGCCCTTGGATTGTTGATGTGAGTTTGTTTCTGATCTCCAGGCACCCATTGGGTGTAGTGTGTGTGTCTGCACTGCTGCTGTGGTGGTGTGTGCTGCCACTCTTTCACAGTGTTGGCTGTTCATTAGCTGCTGTCATGTGCAAGAACGTGCCGTCACCCCCATGTGTTGATGCAAGGCGTCCGCCATATGCTGGCGAGTCTTTCCTGTGTGGGGACACACTGTTTGTCTGGCTGTGACCTAGGCCATATGGGCAGAGGGCATTGTTGTCTGCTTCTGAGTTGCACTCTGTGATTTTTGGGGCCCACACTCCCGCCATCCGGGTTACTGTGTCTTGTGTTGGTGTTTTCTGTGACCTGTGACTTGACGTTGTCTAGCTGGGTGCATGGGGCATGGTGGCGCTAGTGGCATGTGCGTGTTCATGGAGTGTGGTTGAGTCATGCGATAGCTTGGGGTGGTTGCGTGCCTGTTTGTGAGTTTGGTTGTGGATGACGTTCCCCACATGTGAGGTGAGTTGTTTGTGTACTCACCCGGGTCTCGGAGTCCTTCTAATCCATCCACTGCCACCACCGGCAGTATGGCCATCACCCTCTCCTCCCAGGGATGGTATTCTACGCGTCTGCGGGGCGGCCCTCCTCCAGTGACGTTGGCCTGGTTGTGTTCATCCGTCATTTTGGCTCAGACCCTCCTCCGCAGATCGTACCACCTGGCTTGGCATTCATGCCTGGTCCTTCTGGTGTCCGCAACAGCATTCACAGCATCGACGATGGTCTGCCACATGGATGTTTTTTCTGTAATGGTGGTCTGTCTGACCAATGTTCCAAAGAGGTGTGGCTCAACTCTGAGGATTTCATCGACAAGGACCTCCAACTCTCGGCTAGTGAACTTTGGATTCTTGTTAGTGGGCATGGTGAGGGGTGTGGGTGTGGATGGTGGGGGGGTGTGTGGATGGTTGTGGGTGTGTGTGTGTGGTTGTGCAGGTGTGTGTGTGAATGTGATGTGGGGGTGTTTGTGAAGGTGTGTGTGTGAAGGTGTGCAAGTGTAAGGTGTGGTAAAGCTTCTAGTATGGTGCTGTAGGTTGTCTGTGGGGTCTGGCAGCAGTGAGTCTGTTGCAAAGGCTCATGGTTTGTGTGTGTGGGCCCTTTTTATTGGTCCATTGGTGGGTGTGGCTGTGTTTGAACTTTGGGTGGGTGTGTTATAAGGAGTGGTTGTGTTTTGGGCCTCTGTTTTGGATTTTGGCAGTTGCAGGTCAGTGATTGTGTTGTTTTTGAGCTTGTTGGACATGTTTAGTGGCTTTGTGCCATTAGAATGGTGTATTCTTGTGTTGTTTTGCTTTGTCCTGGTTGTGTACGTGCATTTTTAGCGTGTGTATGGTTTGTACTTCGGGCATTTTCTTGTACAGTGCTGTCCTTGTGTCTGGCTTGGTACGACTCGTACATGCGCGATGTTTTGGAGGTGCTGGTGTTGGGGCCTGGGGTACGCTCCATACGTCCGCGGGTGAGGGTACGGGTCATACATACATGGTTGGGGGTACGACACGTACCCGGGTGTACATACACGGGGGGTACGACACGTACACGGGTGTACATACACGGGGGTATGACTCGAACGTACACGGGTGTACATACACGGGGGGTACGACTCGTACACGGGTGTACATACATGGGGGTACGACAGGTACACGGGTGTACATACATGGGGGTACGACTCGAATGTACACGGGTGTACATACACGGGGGTACGACACGTACACGGGTGTACATACACGGGGGTACGACACGTACACGGGTGTACATACACGGGGGTACGACACGTACACGGGTGTACATACACGGGGGTACGACACGTACACGGGTGTACATACACAGGGGGGTACGACTCGAACGTACACGGGTGTACATACACGGGGGGTACGACCTGTACACGGGTGTACATACACGGGGGTACGACACGTACACGGGTGTACATACACGGGGGAGTACGACTCGAATGTACATGGGTGTACATACACGGGGGTACGACACGTACACGGGTGTACATACACGGGGGGTACGACTCAATCATACATGGGTGTACATACACGGGGGGTACGACTCGTACACGGGTGTACATACACGGGTGAGGGTACGACTCGAATGTACACGGGTGTACATACACGGGGGGATAGGACACGTACACGGGTGTACATACACAGGTGGGGGTACGACTCGAACGAACACGGGTGTACATACACGGGGGGTAGGACACGTACACGGGTGTACATACACGGGTGGGGGTACGACTCGAACGTACACGGGTGTACATACACGTTGGGTACGACTCGTACACGGGTGTACATACACGGGGGTACGACACGTACACGGGTGTACATACACGGGGGGTGCGACTCGAACGTACGGGGGCTGGGGGGGTGTTCTGCGCGTATGCGGGCACATGTCTCCATGGTTGCTATGGGAGTTCGGTGCGGACGGTGTTTTTTGCATACGGTTGTAACATCGGACGCATGGGATGGATCGTGATTCCGCGGTCGGACTTGACTTTTCACATTTGTACGGTAAATCGTCCGGGGACGTGTCGGACACAATTTCCGACCCGAGGACGTGTGGGGAATTGTTCCCAATGCGATTCGTATGGTCTTTTTCCCATGCGAATCGTAATTGGCAGTTTGTACGGCACTTGTACGATTCGTACGGTAAAAAGACCGGATACGAGTCGTACGGGCTATTTTTTTACCGGATCGTGATCGGCACCAAAATGTTTACATTTTTTAATGTATCACAAACAATGCAATAAAAAATAGCATTTGCATTACTTTCTCATTTTTTCAGATCCTCACATAAATCTTCTCAAAACCAAAGCACAAGTTGAATCCCACAAGACCAGACAACAAAAAAGACCAGCAAAATTCGAGAAACCAGACTGAAACCAGACCAAGAAGAAAACACCTAAATCAAAAGGTAATTGAAATAAACACTCCAAAGTAGGAAAGCATTCAATTGGCAAAACTTTTAAAAACATATTCAAGAAAGCTGCAACAATACAGAAAGTGTGGCATCTTGTCGAGATAACAATAACTCTTCTAACTCCAGGTTGCTGCAGCAGTAGAGAATGTGTAGGATGGTATACAGGTATCAATTACTATTCTAACTCCATATATGTGCAGCAGCAGGGAAAGTGTTGGATGGTGTACAGGGAACCAATGACTATTCTACCTCCAGTAAGGTGCAGCAGTAGGGAATGTGTTGGCTAGTGTAGGGGTAACAATTACTATTCTAACTCCAGGAAGGTGCAGCAGTAGGGAAAGTGTGGGATGGTGTAGGGGTAAAAATTACTATTCTAACTCCAGGAAGGTGCAACAGTAGGGAAAGTGTGGTATGGTGTAGGGGTAACAATTACTATTCTAACTCCAAGTTGGTGCAGCACTAGCAAAAGTGTAGTATAGTAATAAGTTAAAATAAAATAAAATGTCACTTGTGCACATAAAATGTATACATTTTTTATTGTATCACATACATTGCAATAAAAAATAGCATTTCCATTACTTTCTCATTTCTGATTTTTTCAGATACTCACATAAATCTTCTCAACACCAAAGCACACGTTGAATCCCACAAGACTAGACAGCAAAAAAGAACAGCAAAAATCGAGAAACCAGACTAAAACCAAACCAAGAAGTAAACACCTAAATCAAAAGGTAATTGAAATGAACACTCCAAAGTAGGAAACCATCCAGTAAGATGCACCAGTAGGGAATGTGTGGGATAGTTTAGGGGTAACAATTACTATTCTAACTCCAGGAAGGTGCAGCAGTAGTGAATGTGTGGGATACTGTAGGGGTAACAATTACTATTCTAACTTCAGGAAGGTGCAGCAGTAGGGAAAGTGTGGGATGGTGTAGAGGGAACCAATTACTATTCTAACTCCAGTAAGGTGCAGCAGTAGGGAATGTGTGGGATAGTGTAGGGGTAACAATTATTATTCTAACTCCAGGAAGGTGCAGCAGTATTGAAAGTGTGGGATACTGTAGAGGTAACAATTACTATTCTAACTCCAGGAAGGTGCAGCAGTAGTGAATGTGTGGGATACTGTAGGGGTAACAATTTCTATTCTAACTCCAGGAAGGTGTAGCAGTAGGGAAAGTGTGGGATGGTGTAGGGGAAACAATTACTATTCTAACTCCAGGAAGGTAAAGCAATACGGAAAGTGTTTGATAGTGTAGTGGCTGAATTTACTATTGTAGCTCCAAGGAGGTGGAACATTAGGGAAAGTGTAGGATAGTGTAAAGGCAGAATTTACTGTTCCAACTCCCAGAAAGTGCAGCATTATGGATAATGTAGGATATTGTTGTTTGTTATTTTTCTTTTTATTCCACATAGTAAAATCAAACATATTTTCTTCACAGATAATGTCTACTCAGGAAACAGCTTCCTACATAAAATCCGGAAAAGGAAACAGATTACTAAAGCATGCTGGATACATATATTGTAAAGAAAGGATAAGTTTCCCAAGAAATCATTGGCGGTGTGTGCAATACTACTCATCCCATTGCAGTGGACGAGTGGTTACCCTTGATGATATCATTATTAAAACAACAGATCATAACCACTCTGCCTCTGCAATGGAGATTGATGTAAGGGAAACCTTAAATGAAATGAAACAACTTGCAAGCACCTCCAATGATTCTACTGGATCCATTTTAAGAGAGGTTGCACAGCATCTCCCCAGTCATGTTGCTAGTAATATGCCAATAATTCCTAATTTGTGGCGAATTATACAAAGACAAAAGCTGGCAAGTAACACACAAACCACAACACCTCATACCTTTTCTGACATTATTATTCCACATGAACTTACTATTTCTTTTGCTGATGAACCTTTCCTTCTCCTTGACAACAAAAACCCTCAACAACGTATTTTAATTTTTAGTACACCCCGCAACCTTGTTAAGTTAGAAAATAGTGAAATTTGGATGATGGATGGTACGTTTAAAAGTACACCCCATCCTTTCACCCAAATTTACACTATACACGCTAAAATTAACCATAATGTGATCCCCTTAGTATATAGTTTGCTTCCTGATAGGACTACTGCAACCTACACTGAACTTTTATCAGTTATTCAAAATAAAACATCCAAAAGTCCTAGGAAAATAATTGTCGATTTTGAATTGAGCATGATCAATGTGATCAGTAAAACGTACACGGATACACAAATTCAGGGCAGTTTTTTCCATTTTTCCCAGACATTCTGGCGTAAGTTACAGAAAACATCCCTGGTTGCAGAGTACTCAACAGATAGCAAACTTCAATTTGAGTTAAAAAAAAGTTAACAGCTCTTTGTTTTGTTCCTCCCGTAAGTGTAGACGAATACTACACTGCCATTACAGAATCAGATTATTACAATGTAAATGAAGAGAAATTGGCACCCATCCTAAATTATTTTGAAGACACATGGATTGGGCACCTAAGCAGATCGGGTCGCAGGAGGAAGCCACGTTTCCATGTGGAGTGGTGGAACTGTTACACAAGCTGTTTAGAGGGAGAAGCAAAAACAAATAATGCCATTGAGGGATGGCATAACTCCTTCAACCACACAATTGGCAAACCACACCCCCTTTTCTACAGTTTTTTGGAAACTTTGAAGAAGGAGCAAAGTTTTCAAGAAATTAGACTTTCACAAACATTAACTGGTAGTCTAAACCCACGAGTTACACAAAAAACAAAGGAAATGTCTGAGAGACTTTTGGCTATTATGCAACAGTTTTCGTTGTGTGTGGCTCTAGACTACCTTGAAAATGTTGCTAACATTCTAAACTTCTAAATACATTTTTCACCTTACTTTCCTGCTTTGCCCTAAATTTTATGAAACAGTAATTACAATTGGCAATAAAAATTTTCCAAAACATTTTTCACAAATATACGTCGGGTCAGCCTTCCTTTTGTTGCCTTCTTTAAATTACCATGTTTTTTCGTTCCAAATTAATGCAGAAATGTAATTCTATTATTTAACAATAGATCCAAATCTACCTCCTACGAAAACATATTCTCCCTATGTCAACCTGTGCTAGTTTCCTTTTTGCACAAGAAATAAAATCGTATTTCTTCTGACCAACCAATTCAAAATTCAACAATTACTACCTCCTACCAAACCATTCTGTCACTATATCTGCCATAGTACTTTAACAAAACAACGGCAACATTTTTTTTTTTACAATACAGCTTTTCCTAAACAAATACGTTGTATAAAACATTTATCTTATAATAATTAATCTTTTTTTTAAGCCAATTGTAAACACAAATAACTTTTGACGATAACTTTTTCTGACCCGACATAGGCATACTCTAATTACACGATCGGCGACATGCTTTTTAATCAGTTTTACATTACATTATTAAACCGCAACCTCTCCTTACCCTTTCTTTACAATATATGTATCCTTTTTTATCTTAACATGTATAAATAAAGTTTAAATTGTTTCCTACCTGGACGTAGATCAGCTTCCTGCTTCTTCCTCCATCGATGCTCTTCAAAATGGCCGCTTACGTTCACGTTTACGTGCTTACGTCATCTGAAGCTGCAAAGATTGTTAACGGACTATTTATTTATATTATTTTTATTATTACTTTTGTTATTTAATTAAATAATATATTAATTCCAAAAAAATATGTAAATATGTGAAAATATTAAATAAAAGAAATGCTTTTTTTCTATATTTTTGAAATAAAAAAAATAATTTACAAAACTAAGTGAACTATGTTTTTTTTAATGTATTTATTTTATCTATATATCTTAATTGTATGTTAATACTTGTAAAATAACGTAATTTTATCCTTACCTGGATGCTTACTCCATCAAAAGATCCACTTTCTTTTTTTTTAACACCTTCCTTTTTAGTTTCGCGGGAGAAACAGCTTCATTTATTGAAATAAATGAAGGACAATTTTTCCCATAGAAAACAATGCAAAAGCATGGGACCTTTTTTAATAATAATAGTTTAATTTTTTTTTCAACTAATAATTATTTTAAAAATATATATATATTTAACATTTATATTTTAATACATTTTAATAATTTTTTAACAAAATTATTTTTTTTTAATTATTATTATTAATTTTAATACCTAAGTATTAAATTATTACCTTTACACTCCTTTTTTTAAGTTAAATTATAATTAATAATTATTCCCACATTAAAATTAAATACCCAAATGTACTCAGTATATTGTAATATAAAACTACTAGAGTATTAATTTCTAAATTTGTTTGTTTCTTCAATATATTTATTTTTAAAAAATCTATTTAATAATATTTAATACCTGAGTTTTAAAAGATTCCTTTTTATATATTTGCTCACTTTTAATACTATTTGTTTCTATTAATAACACTTTCAATTTACCACTCATTATTATCACTATTTTTTGAAATATTAATACTAAAGTATTATTTCTCAATACATGAGTATTTTTATCATTTATTACTTTTAAATATTAATAAAACAACTTCACTAATTTTATACATTTTTTATTCAATAAATATAATAAATCAGAAATATAATTTAATAATATATATAATAATTTAAAAAAAATAACATAACATAAAATAACATTGAAAAATAAATACTTGCAAGGTACTTGCGTTGTAAAGGTACCTGGGTTGTAAAAGCAGGCGTTGTAAAAGCATGCGTTGTAAATCCAATTGCGTTGTAAAAATCCCGTTGTAAAAGTTGGGTTGTAAAGGTTGTTTACCGAATTAACAGTACAAACACCCCCTTATTTCACCCCCCCAATTTTTTAGCCTCCAATGCACGGATCACCCCGAAACGTTCCATGACATTCAGAACCTACCTTGACACTTTTTTGGGGAAATTTCATGCAGATTGGTCAAACGACGCCAAAGTTATAGTCCCAAAATGCTTTTCCTATGGAAACTAGTTCCTAACTATAACTACCTACTGGCAACCACTGGGGGTCATCAGTAGGAAGTTATAGTTAGGACCTACATTCTATAGGAAGTGTGTTTTTTGTTTTGCAAATAAATTTGAGGCCACTTGACAAATCTTCACGAAATTACAAAAACGAATGCTATAGTTGGTTCAGCTGCTGTGCTGAAAAGTTTTCCCCATGCATTTTCCTTCCTCCCTTTTGAGAATTTTTATTTTTTAAAAGCTGGGCCAAGGGGAAAGGAGCCCTTGGGGCACAAATAGGCTTGGAGAGGGAGGCCGGGTGGCCCCGCACCTCCTAAATAAATAAAAATACAAAAAAGTCTGAGCCTTAGGGGATGGGGTCCCCAGGGCCAAAATTGGCCTGGGAGGGGCGCTGCCAGTAGTGATCCAGGGGGTGTGTTTTCAGAGTGGTGGAGAAAAGGGAGTAGGTTAGGGATCAGTGATATCACTGACCATGTCATGAGTGATGTGAGGTCATAAGCAGTGCATTGCAAGGGCATGAGTTATGGTTAGCTCAGATAACTATAACTGCTGCATTTCACTGGTTTTGTATGAGTGAAACTTGAGCCTAAATATAACGTCTCTGTGACCTTTGTTTTTTTCAGTCAATTTCATTCATATATATATATATATATGAAATTGACTGAAAAAAATATATATATATATATATTCACTGAAAAAACCATAGGCTTTACAGACGTTATAGTTAGTTGAACATTTTGACTCATATAAAACCAGAGAAATTTGCCTGTTATAGTTAGTTGAGCTAACTATACCTCATGCGCCCGCAATGCACTGCTGATGGTGTCACATATTACATCATTCATGACATGGTCAGTGACATCACTCATGACATCACTGATGACATCTCAAATGACATCACAGATGACATCACTCATAACATCATCCAGTGAATGTGTGTTTCTATAAAATGTAAATATGTTTTATATATATATATATATATATGCCAAGGTGTATTGAAGAATGAATGCATTTACAAGTGCCTAAAGGAATTATTTTGTATGTGTGTGACTGACTGTATAAGTAAATGATTGAACGTGTCTTACTGAATGCATCGGTTAGTGACTAAACTGTGTAAAAGTCTGTATTAGTCTCTCCATTGGTGTGTAAGCAACTGCATGGGTTGCTGAATACCTACATGAGTATCTATATAGGTTATTGATTTGTTGTCTGAGCATCTGTATGGGTCCCTGAGTGTCTGTGTGGGTGGGTGGGTGTATGAGTCTGTGCATAGATGTCTGAGTGGGTGATTCAGTGGCTGTATGGATTAAAAAGTGCATTTGGAAAGGGCTGTATGGGTGAGTTAGTGTGTCTATGGGTGTGTTGGTGAGTGAATACATGTTTCAGTGACTGCTTCTATCAGTGATTGTAAAAGACAGTAAATGTGTGTTAGTATCTGTATAAATAAGTGATGTGGTATGTCTAAAAATAACTAAGTTGGTGTGTATAACTGTATGCATGATTAAATGGGTATGTGATTTATTCTTTACATTACTGACTAGGCGTGTGAGTAACTCTATGGATGAGTGGCAGCCTGTGACTGCATGTATAGATATATGAGTGCATATTATAGTCCTCTATTGATGAGTAACTACATGTATAAGTGACTGGATGTGTGTGTAGACCTAGGAAATAGTAAGTGCTAAGTAGTGTACGGCATTTTTCTGTGTAAGGTTTCAAAAATAGTAGTCAGCATTTTAGAATGGGTGTATCAAAGTTTATATTAGAGCATCAGTATGTGCATCAGATTGTCATGTGGATGATGTCATGAGTGATGTCATGAGTGATGTCATGAGTGATGTCATTTGAGATGTCATCAGTGATGTCATCAGTGATGTCACTGACCATGTCATATGTGATGTAATATGTGACATCATCAGCAGTGCATTGCGGGCGCGCGAGTTAGAGTTAGCTCAACTAACTATAACAGGCGAATTTCTCTGGTTTTATATGAGTCAAATGTTCAACTAACTATAATGTCCCTGAAACCTATGTTTTTTTGTGTGAATTTCTAAGGTTTTTTAAATGCCAATTACTTACTATAAGTCTATAACGCCTGTAAAACCTATGGTTTTTTCCAGTGAATTTCGAAGGTTTTTTAAAAGTTAATTTCATATTATAATGTTTATAAAACCTGTATTTTTTCTATTATATTTTTAAATATTTTGGAACTCTATTATACTTCTTGTTTTTAACTTTGAAAATCATGTAATGTTTTATATCTTCCCCAAAAAATATGTATTTTTTTTTTGGGGGGGTGATAATTGCACTCCCATACCGGTAGCATACCAAGCTCCATCACTACACGAATCCTATCCGCCATAGTGCTAAACTTGTAAATGATGTGCATATTGTATCCGACGAGATTGTGGCACCGCGTCCCGCGTAACATCATATACGCATGAAGTCACCCCAGGTACTACTTTGGTATCCGACGGGTACGCAGTACCAAGCCACGCGTTACGTCATGTACATATGGGGTCGAGCCTGCTGCGCATTGCGTATTCAATGAGTACATGCTGCCAGGCCCTGTGTTTTGTCACAGACGTATAGTATCGCGCCAGGTACGTCATTCTCTTTTTTTTGTCTCAAAAGTATATCTAAATAACTTTAAACAGTATATGAGAGCGCGCAAAAATCTATATTATTTCAAACATTTATATATTTCTAACTGTAATAAACTTATATTATGATAAATATATTTTCTCAAAATCGCGTCGGGTGCGGCCTCCTTGCGCGCTCGGTGCGCGATTGCCATGTGACCTTAAAAAAAACATTTCCCATTGTAACAGTTGTACGACCCCACCCATTTTACTCATTCTCTCTACAGCGTTTGATGAGAGACACCTCTTCTGCTTAGAAAGCTTTTTTGAAAAGTGTTTTCCTGTATACACATATCTTATACACACAACATGCAACGATCATCGTGATCAATATTCATGCTCTATACATTAGTCTTCCACGTGTGATAGCCATGCATCTCAAACGTTCCATCAAAAAACAAATATGTGTTACACGAGGCCCCTGGTGTGTGTGTCTGCACGTTATTGTGCTGCCTTTCGGCCTGGGTATTGCTGGCTCTAAGGAGCATCATCAGCCAAGGGAAGACTGCACATCCTAGATCACATGCCACCTAATTAACGATAGTTTCCGCCCGCCCGACACATGCTACACTAATCTAAATTGCACACTCTGCGAGGTCAAAACTACAAAAGAAACACACATAAGTTCTCTTCTTGGCCAGGCAGGAACTGAACATCGCCCAAGTCCCCGGAATAATTATTCACACCCCTACGCTGGCCTGGCGTACGCAAGCCCAGCCCACTTTGCGTACATATAAATAGGATAACCACGACGCCACACGTCCCTCTTCTTCCACACTACTTCAAATGATTTGCCGCATCCACCTCGCATATCACAATGCGCAATAAAAAAAAGAAATGGATCCATGAGGTGTACTCCATCCTGGCAATTCACACGGGCTCTAAATTGTCTACGAAAGGGATACATGAGGTGTACACTCTCCTGCAATCAAAACTCCATCTGAATTGTGAGCACTGCTGCTCGTAGTGTTTGCTCACACAACAATGACAGCAGGTAAGCAGAGCGGCCTGGGTACACAGGGCCTCCAATTGAGATTGGGGTGGGGTGCTTCAGCCTAGTTGCGCAGGTCAGAAAAAACAATATTGCCATGTGTTATGATGTGATCTTTGACCTCATTCAGTCACATCTCTGTCTCATTTTAAAGACCTGCTGGACTGTACTGTAGGCCTGAGCCAACGGGCAGTGCTGGCCTACAGACACCTCTTCAGCACTGTGCTGCGAGAGGGATGGGATGCCTCAGCCGGACTGCACACGTGCGAATAAGCGATATTGCCATGTGTTATGATGTGATCTTTGACCTCATTCAGTCACATCTCTGTCTCATTTTAAAGACCTGCTATACAATAAGGTAGGCCTTAACCTACGGGCAGCGCTGCCCTACAGACACCTGTTGAGGGCGGTTCTGCAGGAGGGGTGAGGTGCATCACCCTGAGTGCGCATGTGCGAAAAAGCGATGTTGCCGTGCGTAATGTGATCTCTGACCTCATTCAGTCACATCGGTCTAATTTTAAGGACCTGCTGGATCGTACTCTAGGCCTGAGCCAGCGGGCAGCGCTGCCCTACACATACGTGGCGTTTGCTTTTAGGACACTGTAGTGAGTTCCTTACTAAGTGTACATGCACACAGGCTCCCGCCACTGCATTAGACGTGCACATTATGCTTCTAGCATGCACTCTGTTCCTTTGTATGTGAACATTGGCATAACATATTATTATTTAACCTTGTGTATTCTCGTGCACTCCAACTCCTCTTTGATCCACGATTACCACTAACAGTTGGTAGATCGTACTTCAAAAACGATGGATGCACTCAACTCTTATTTTCAATCAAGCTTGACATAAACCTTCATCTACCTCCAGACGTTTCCACCATAAAATTGTTTCTCCCTTTTCAGACATTCCATTGATTGCCACAAGAAGGGCGGAGCGGGAGCTGACCCCGCAATGATGCCTTGGCATTCTGACAGCTTCCATCGTGGTATCAAAACACCGTCACCGCCCCCGACCGGAGACCTGGTCTATCGTACAAACATACCCCGGACTAGGAGCTTGCACCAACACGTCGTGAGACACACCAGTGGTGGCAGGTGAGCAGTGAAGGGGTTGGGGTGCAGCACCCTGGGTGCACAGGTGCATGCAAGCGATTTTCCCTTAGCCAATAATGTAGGACTATTATCAAACAACAGCGATAACATTATCACCACTTTAGCGACAAAAACCTGCAGCTAAAGCGATGATAAGGGGTTGATAATATGCCCTTGTAAATTCCCATAGAAGCCCAGGTTCATACCAGAACCTGGGCTTCTAAGGGAATTCACAAGGGCATATTATCAACCCCTTATTGCCGCCTTAACAGCAGTTTCCGGCTGCTAAAGCAGCAATACTTTTATCACCCTTCCTTCATAATATGGCACATAATCTCTGGCCTCATGTATTTAATTTTAAGGACTTGCTGAACCACACTCTTTCTCGCAGACCCCAGCATCCTAGACAAACAGGTGACGGAGGATAAACACTAAGGGGCAGATTTACAAGCCCCTTGCGCCACTTTTGCGTCCATTTTAACATGGGAAAAGTGACGCAAAAGTGGTGCAAGGGGCTTGTAAATATGCCCCTTAGGGCTACGTGCAATAGGCCGACGCTCTGTCTCTTCCTCCCTCTCTTCTTTTGACTCTCCCTCCCCTTCTCCCTTCCACCCACTCCCCCTCCCTTCCATTCTCATGATGGTCCTTTCATTCGGACTTCCACATAGCACACATACTTATGTTTCATTTTTGTCTTGCAGGTTTCCTACGCTGCTTGCACTGGAGTCCAACCCACTTTTTTTTTATTATACTGTACTATTAAAGTTACATTTCTTTTTATTTCTGTTTTAATAAAGGTTACTTATTTTTTCAAATAAATAACTGAGTGTATAGGTCTTCTTTTTCTGTCGACACTTGTCTATTGTTTATTGTGAAAATCATCTGTTTATCGGAGATTTTAAGGACAACATTTTTTAATATTAGAGTACACCTACCAAACATAATCTAACTGACTATTAGACAAATGAAGCCTGGGTAATTGTACAACTGCAAGAGTTCTATGAGTGTATCACTGTATAACACCATAAGTACTGCCCGTGTGATTACAGAACAAAGAAGGCACTGCCTAGGACCACCGAGGCTTCAGGGACTGCCGAGGCCCACCCTGCATATTTAAATAAAGACCCAGAGTGTGGTGATCCCCGGACTTCAGTTGGCCTCGAACCCCCCGAACAATTAGTAAACAATACCCGGGAAGGTGTCGCTCCCCTAGGCTGCAATACATCTCTGTGCCCTTCCGCGCCTAATTTACATGTGACATTAAGATCCCCAGTCCTACAGAGACTCCAAAATATAATAATTGGATTGGCCATGGAACATTACCCACCCACCAGGGGCATCATTTAAAAGAACGGGTGAGACCCCGCTTTTTTTTGTTTTGTTCTTTTCTCTCCATTTTTACCATCCTCGTCCCCTCTATTACAGCGATATGAGGTTTTCCTCCTCTCGCTTCAAGTAGTCGAACTAGTATTTGCTATCACAGGGTGGAAGCCGTGCACCACCCTCTAATAGCAAACACAAATGTCCAGCGAATGCACACCCCGGGACATTGTATGAGCTGCGCCTGAGAGGTCGCCCTCCCTATTACCATGATGCATTTGTTAGTATAAATGCATACTAACACTACTTACACACCTGTAGTACAGCAACCAGAATGTAGTGAAGAAGCAGAGGAAGCGCAAAATCTAAAAATATTAATCTTACCAGAAGTCAGATGACATAGTTCAATGAGCCAACGACCCTGGCATGAGTAGAAACAGCTACACTAACAAAACGGGTCTTCAGCACAACGCAAGCAATTTTGAAATATTGCTGAGTGGTACCTTCTTTTTGCCTTCTCCCACTCGTCACCAAATTTGGGAGTGAAGAGGCAGACAGCAGTGAAGTAGTTTTATTACAAGAAAACAAGACACCTGAAACAACCACCAAGAGGAGCAGACAGCAAAGAAACCATCTAATCCAGCAACGTGTACAAACTCCGCAAGGTTCCCCTCATGACAGCCCTACATTCTAACATTACATACTAAGGGCCATATTATCAAGGAACGGCGTTACAATTATCGCCGCTTTAGCGGCAGGAATCTGCCGCTAAAACGGCGATAATGGGCTTGATAATATGCCGTAGAGAATTCCAATAGAAGCCCATGTTCTCGTGTTAACATGGGCTTCTATTGGAATTCTCTACGGCATATTATCAAGCCCAATATTGCCGTTTTAGCGGCAGTTTCCTGCCGCTAAAGCAGCGATAATTTTAATGCCGTTCCTTGACAATATGCCCCTTAGATTCTAGTAAAATTACATACTAACATTCTACTATGACTTACAATGGAATACTACACAGAGCAGATGACTTTACAGCAATAAGCTCATAGTTTCATCCACGAGTCTTGACACCGGTAGGGGTAAGACTTTCGCTTCCCATTCCCTATATTGTATGATCGTAAACTAACACTTCTTCACAAGTATGCTACAGCGCCCAGAGCACATCACTTTACAGCAATGAGCTCACAATTTTGGCTCACAGTTTAATCCCTGAGTCTTCACACCATTAGGGATAAGTAGTTCGCTTCCCACTCCCATTATATACTATAAACGCATACTAACACTAGTTACACACTTATACTACAGCGGCTAGTATCCTACACCGCCCAGAGCCCATCACTTTACAGCAATCAGCTTGTTTTCATCCCCAAGTCTTCACACCGGTAGGCGTAACTACTTTGCTTCCCGCTTCCAGTATACTATCAACACACAGTAGCGGTCAGTAGTTCGCTTCCCACTCCCTATATGATATAAACGCCTGCTAACACTACTTGCACACGTATGCTACAAACACCAGACCACATCACTTTACAGCAATGACCTTTCGGTTTAGACTCTCGGTTTCATACCCAAGTGTAGCACCATATCATATCACCACCATGCCACTCTGAGCAACACCGCACTTTCAGACTGTTAACAGTGATAACTACCTACTGGCGACTGCTAGTAGGTATTTTAGCAATAAAGATCTGGCACACATGGGCACTTATCTAAATTTATTTGTATACATACAGGACTGCGAGGAGGAAAGACAATTTTATCAAAAACCTCAGTCAACTATTAAATAGCTTAATGTAACCCAATCCTACGTGCCTGCTAATCTATTAAAACAAAGAAAAAGAAGAAGAGGAGGTGGTCAGTCAGTGCTCTAAAAAATGAATTAATTGACACATACCCCCAATTTCAAATGTATATGTGCAATAAATTGTGTAAGAACGGAGAAAGTATCTCACGTGCGCACCACCAGAGGAGCTACTGGTAGGTTCTCAGCAGCTTGCCCTCGTTTGTATCATCATTGATAACTTTCTCACAAAAAGAGTGATGTGTCCAGTAGAGAAGATCGGCCGTTACTAAAGTGGTCTACAACATGCTGTGTTTTTAACTTGGTACAGACTCAAAGTTCAGAATAAAGGAGACTAGTGTATGTGAGTTTAGTCCATTTTAAATTGAAACTCCTTGTGTCTTATTTCTTTCACGGGGGACAAAAGTTTCTTCTACTTTCACTTTCTTCTCTACTGGACACATCACTCTTTTTGTGAGAAAGTTATCAATGATGATACAAATGTGGGCAAGCTGGTGAGAACCTACCAGTAGCTCCACTGGTGGTACGCACGTGAGATACTTAGGGCTATATCACGCCAACTCCTGCACCCTCGCCCAAATGTATTCTTCACACAGCTGTGGCGCAGCGGCAAGACCATCTCACTTTGCAGCACAGACCTCTCCCTTTGATCCCCAGCTCTACTCACCCATAGGGGTGAGTAGTTTGCACTCTAGAAATACCATATTGATTTACCTTCGCACTCCCTATACAACACCACCTAAGCACCATACACAAGCTACAATGTTCTAAACAAAAGTTCATCCAAGTACCTATAACTACATGCTGACACTATTTGCACAGATGTGGTACAGCGGCCAGAGCACATGACTTCACAGGATATGACACACAGTTTGAGCTCACGCTTTAATCCCCGACTGCGGCAGCAGCTCAGCTTAGCAACATGAGACTCTAGACAATACCTCACATATATTCCGTACCCCAGGACTTTCATACCAGTACGGGTCAGTAGTTTGTCCTAGTAGTTATAAACACATCCGGACACTACTTCCACAACTATAGTGCAGTGGCCACGGCACATGACTTCACAGCATAAGACACACAATTTGGGCTCACGCTTTAATCCCCGAGTCCCGCACCAGCTCACCTTACCCGCATCAGACTCTACCCAATACCTCACTTAATTTCCGTAGCCCACCACTTACACACCAGTAGGGGTAAATACTTCGCTTCGCACCCCCTCTATAGCACACCCTAAACACCCCACAGAGGTTACAGTACTCCTATCCTCCTATTTCCAACTTTTTCCACCTTTTTTCACCTTACTTGCTTCAACAGAATCACAAAATGGCGGCCAACACTTCCTAGTTGCAACCGCAAGCAGCCAATCAGCAACAAGCTCGTGCTTGTAACGTCTCAGCCAATCAGATTGCAGAATTCCCAAATATCGATATCTGTAAATTTCGATATCTCTCAGAAACTACTGAACAAATTTACTCCAAATAAACAAAAGTGTGCTTTCTAGACCAAGACCCTTCTCCCTCCCAAATTTGGGGTAATTCCGTTCACCCGTTCGACCTGTAGCCTTGTCTAAAGTTTCCTATGGAAATTAACATGGAGAAAACACGTTTTGGGACCCCCCTTTTTTCTCGGCCCCCCTTTGACAAATCACCACCAAACTTTCAACATAGGAGCTGATCTCAGAAAAGAATTACTTTTGAAAATTTTGTGAAGATTCGTCAATCGGCGCCAAAGTTATTGGGAATAGAATGTTGCCATTTTCCTATTGTAACTAGGTCCTAACTATAACTACCTATTGGCGACCATCAGTGGGTAATATATATATAAGGAGCACATCGAAGGCTGAGGCACACCAGAAACCAATTAAATCATCAGAGTAGGAGGCAGCAACTGTGGATTTTAAATGCAGTCTTTCCATGCGCCTTTGAAAAAGGAGAAATGTTCTCGGAAACGCGTCAGGCAAAGCATGGGGAATTTCCTGGACTAAAATGCTTGCTTTCCTTGGAAATAAATGTTGATGTTCAACTTACCTGCGAGGAGTGCGGGCTCATTTGCAGGGCAAAGTTTGAGTGATATATGTATATATGTATATATATATATATTACCTACTGGCGGTCGCCAGTAGGTAGTTATAGTTAGGACCGTGTTTCCATAGAAAATCCGCAACATTCTATTTTGAATAACTTTGGCGCAGATTCACGAATCTTGGCGAAATTTTCAAAATAGGTGGGGCGCGTGTTTTCCCCATGCATTTTTCCATAGGACCTTTAGTCCAAGCTACAGCCCGAACGGCTGAACAGAATTACTTGAAATTTGGCAGAGAGGTAGTCCTCAGGTCAGGGATGTGCCTTTTGTAGGTCTGGTGTAAATGTGTTCAGTATTTGCTGAGAAAATAGCATTTAAATCAATATATATATCAATAGGCGCGCTCCGAGCGCGTACGGTAAGCTTACCGTACGCGCACGCTGCCGTGCGCGAGCTTAATTCTGATTGGTGGTTACATGACTGTAAACATTCGAATCGGTCGAAATCAGGAAGTGTCGGCCTCCATTTTGTGTGTCTCACACTGATAAACAAAGGAGGAGAACGTGGAAAGGGGGCAACGAAGAGAGTTGCAGACCCCCTAGCGTTTGTCAGGGGGTCCAAGAAGGTCATAAAAGTATGAAAAATACATTTAATTTTTTTTTTTTTAAATCGCGGGGTGCGCGTACGGTAAGCTTACCGTACGCGTACGGTAGAAAAAAAAAACCAATAAAAAAAAAGAAGAAAAAAACAAATTTAAGTGTTAAGATATTAGCGGGCTCTAAAAAGAGCCGTTGTGTTTATGAAGTGTTTTTTGGTACCTATAAGTAAGTACCGATGCAGAGTCTAAAGTTCAAGAGGAAGACTCTGTTGCCTTCATCAGTGAAATGTACACCGTCTCTTCTATAAATGCCTTGCATGTTGTAACGCAAGTTGTTGTGGTATATAGAACCCATACCATAGTCTCTGAGGAAAGCAGAAATAGATTTGTTGACATGCTTTCTTGCTTTGTCAATCTGCGGACAAAATTGGTTGGACCAGTTCCACTTTTGCCTTTGGCATATGTTAGAATATACAAAGGCAGATTGAGGAAAAAGCGACATCAATTGCACAAAGGTGTCCTTAATAAGCATTTCCAGACCTACACCAGTTAAAGTGCCTAGGTAATTTCCACCACAGTGCACAATAATAAGGTTAGGCTGTGGGAGATGTTGAAAGGTTTTCACCAAAGGCAATAATTGGTGCCACTTTAACCCTCTCTGATCAATCCATTTAATGTCTACATTTGGCAAAGCAAGGTCTCTCACCATACCTCTGTTTTCTGCATACTTTTCACTCCAGAAGACATAGCTGTGACCTACAATCCACACTGTGAACATCTTTCAAGGAGATCTGGATGCACTCAGAAGGTGTCTTTCAGTAGAATGGCAATATGAAATGAAAGACAGTTTGAAAATGGAGGCATACATAATGTTTTTAAATAAAAAGAACTCATTGGCTGATTCAAATCTTTTTACAGTAAAAAGTAGGCTGTATGTGTACATTTTTAGAAGCATGTTTTGTATTGGTTCAGAAAATTGTGTTCACACAGAAGATTAGTTTGGATTTGCTGTTAGGTTGGACAGGTGAAGCACTCTTGGTCTTTGGATTTGAAACATTGTGTGGTGAACTTCTGACCTCTCTCCTCACAGCAGTGTTCCATGAGCTGTTGCTATGGTAGCAGGCAGAAGTCAAGTTTGTACATTTGGAAAAGGGTTGAAGTTTTCAACCAATAGAAATGTATGATTTCATTTGAAAAAAAGTGGGAAGCACTGAGATTTGTAATTAACATGTATATGTGTGAAAAAAGAGAGGGAAACATTGCCATTTACTGGTTCTGCTCAGAGGAGAGAGGTGTACAGCTCTGATATTCTGACTCTGATAGTCTGCTGTTTGAGTGCCACATTTCTTTTCTCAACTAACTAATTTTAAAGGTGAGTTATGAGTTTGAGAGGGGATGTATGTGATGATTTTTGATATAAATATTAGAATTGTGATTCTTCTTTAAAAGTTATGTTTTACATTTTGTGGTTTGGGAGATATTTAACTGTCTTTAACTAGTTAAATATTATGGAGTGTGTTTTTACCATAAGTTAAGGTGTACTGGTATCACTGAGGAATACTGTTTTGTGCCTAGAATCAACCCATGAGTCTGTGTGCACACAGGAATTGTTGATAGAGATTTTAATAGTGATGGTCCGGTACAGTAAGAATGGCATTTGTAGGAAAGGGGCAGCTTTCTTTTTGTAAATATGATGGTTTCCATTCAGCATAAGTCAGTAAGACACAAATGGGAGGCAAATGCTAACACATTTGAATTTGATATCGCAGATTTTGCTTATAATCATGCAATTGCTGAGCTTGGGCATACATATACAAAACTGCAATTAAACCTTGACACACATGTACTTTTACATACATTACTACAATGTTTAAGCTGTTATGGTTGCATGCATGAATATGTCTCGTGCAACTGAAAATACACAGTCTGCATAAGCAGACTGTTAGCACACACCCAGCAGTTTATCCTGTAGAATCATGCTGAGTATTCACAAGTGAGTGGTGTTTCAGGTAGCAGTGAGTAACGCTAATACATTCAACATCACTAAGGCTGATTTCTTTTGCTGGAGTGTTGTTAGTCACCAAGGTCACACATGTTCATGGTCAAAAAAAGCTGTTTGCACATGTGCTCTTTTCTGTTTCTGAAAACTGTAATGAAAATGTATCAGACTGTTAGAGTACTTAACACTTGTAGAAAAAAACAGTAGTAAGTGTGCTTTGAAATTGGCAAGCAAATTTCATTTTCTGCCTAGAATCACAGCATGAGTCTGTGAGCACACAGGAATTGTTGTCAGAGATGTATTTCGTGTCACTCTGGGTCTTTTTGGATGTATCCATGCATATGGCTCTTGTAACTGAAAATACACAGTCTGCATAAGCAGACTCTTAGCACACACACAGCAGTTTATCCTGTAGAATCATGCTTAGTATTCACAAGTGAGTGGTGTTTCAGGTAGCAGTGAGTAATGCTAATACATTCAACATCACTAAGGCTGATTTCTTTTGCTAGAGTGTAGTTAGTCACCAAGGTCACACATGTTCATGGTCTCAAAAAGCTGTTTGCACATGTGCTGCTTTCTGTATCTGAAAACTGTAATGAAAATGTATGCGACTGTTAGAGTACTTAACACTTGGAGGAAAAAACAGTAGTAAGTGTGCTTTTAAATTGGCAAGCAAATTTCATTTTCTGCCTAAAATCACAGAAAACAGTAGTAAGTGTGCTTTGAAATTGGCAAGCAAATTTCATTTTCTGCGTAAAATCACAGCATGAGTCTGTGAGCACAGATGAATTGCTGTCAGAGATGTATTTCGTGTCTCTCTGGTTCTTTTTGGAAGTATCCATGCATATGTCTCTTGCAACTGAAAATACACAGTCTGCATAAGCAGACTGTTAGCACACACCCAGCAGTTTATCCTGTAGAATCATGCTGAGTATTCACAAGTGAGTGGTGTTTCAGGTAGCAGTGAGTAATGCTAATACATTCAAATCACTAAGGCTGATTTCTTTTGCTGGAGTGTAGTCAGTCACCAAGGTCACACATGTTCATGGTCAAAAAAAGCTGTTTGCACATGTGCTCTTTTCTGTTTCTGAAAACTGTAATGAAAATGTATCAGACTGTTAGAGTACTTAACACTTGCAGAAAAAAACAGTAGTAAGTGTGCTTTGAAATTGGCAAGCAAATTTCATTTTCTGCCTAGAATCACAGCAAAAGTCTGTGAGCACACAGGAATTGTTGTCAGAGATGTATTTCGTGTCACTCTGGGTCTTTTTGGATGTATCCATGCATATGACTCTTGTAACTGAAAATACACAGTCTGCATAAGCAGACTGTTAGCACACACACAGCAGTTTATCCTGTAGAATCATGCTTAGTATTCACAAGTGAGTGGTGTTTCAGATAGCAGTGAGTAATGCTAATACATTCAACATCACTAAGGCTGATTTCTTTTGCTGGAGTGTAGTCAGTCACCAAGGTCACACATGTTCATGGTCTCAAAAAGCTGTTTGCACATGTGCTGTTTTCTGTATCTGAAAACTGTAATGAAAATGTATGCGACTGTTAGAGTACTTAACACTTGCAGGAAAAAACAGTAGTAAGTGTGCTTTGAAATTGGCAAGCAAATTTCATTTTCTGCGTAAAATCACAGCATGAGTCTGTGAGCACAGAGGAATTGCTGTCAGAGATGTATTTCGTGTCTCTCTGGTTCTTTTTGGAAGTATCCATGCATATGTCTCTTGTAACTGAAAATACACAGTCTCCATAAGCAGACTCTTAGCACACACCCAGCAGTTTATCCTGTAGAATCATGCTTAGTATTCACAAGTGAGTGGTGTTTCAGGTAGCAGTGAGTAATGCTAATACATTCAACATCACTAAGGCTGATTTCTTTTGCTGGAGTGTAGTCAGTCACCAAGGTCACACATGTTCATGGTCTCAAAAAGCTGTTTGCACATGTGCTGTTTTCTGTATCTGAAAACTGTAATGAAAATGTATGCGACTGTTAGAGTACTTAACACTTGCAGGAAAAAACAGTAGTAAGTGTGCTTTGAAATTGGCAAGCAAATTTTATTTTCTGCCTAAAATCACAGAAAACAGTAGTAAGTGTGCTTTGAAATTGGCAAGCAAATTTCATTTTCTGCCTAGAATCACAGCATGAGTCTGTGAGCACACAGGAATTGTTGTCAGAGATGTATTTCATGTCACTCTGGCTCTTTTTGGATGTATCCATGCATATGTCTCTTGTAACTGAAAATACACAGTCTGCATAAGCAGACTCTTAGCACACACCCAGCAGTTTATCCTGTAGACTCATGCTTAGTATTCACAAGTGAGTGGTGTTTCAGGTAGCAGTGAGTAACGCTAATACATTCAATATCACTAAGGCTGATTACTTTTGCTGGAGTGTAGTCAGTCACCAAGGTCACACATGTTCATGGTCTCAAAAAGCTGTTTGCACATGTGCTATTTTTTGTATCTGAAAACTGTAATGAAAATGTATGCGACTGTTAGAGTACTTAACACTTGCAGGAAAAAACAGTAGTAAGTGTGCTTTGAAATTGGCAAGCAAATTTTATTTTCTGCCTAAAATCACAGAAAACAGTAGTAAGTGTGCTTTGAAATTGGCAAGCAAATTTCATTTTCTGCCTAGAATCACAGCATGAGTCTGTGAGCACACAGGAATTGTTGTCAGAGATGTATTTCGTGTCACTCTGGCTCTTTTTGGATGTATCCATGCATATGTCTCTTGTAACTGAAAATACACAGTCTGCATAAGCAGACTCTTAGCACACACCCAGCAGTTTATCCTGTAGACTCATGCTTAGTATTCACAAGTGAGTGGTGTTTCAGGTAGCAGTGAGTAACGCTAATACATTCAATATCACTAAGGCTGATTACTTTTGCTGGAGTGTAGTCAGTCACCAAGGTCACACATGTTCATGGTCTCAAAAAGCTGTTTGCACATGTGCTATTTTTTGTATCTGAAAACTGTAATGAAAATGTATGAGACTGTTAGAGTACTTAACACTTGCAGAAAAAAAACAGTAGTAAGTGTGCTTTGAAATTGGCAAGCAAATTTCATTTTCTGCATAAAATCACAGCATGAGTGGAAGCAGTTTCCATGTTCTCTAGCATATGCTGTAACTATTCACAAGTGTCAAGGATTAACTGTTGATTTGTAAACATTGGATCTACTGTGTTCAAAGAAGGTATGGCATATGTTGCTTTGTCACGAGTGAAAACATTATCTGGTTTATTCATGATAGACTTTGATGACTCAAAAGTTAGTGCTGATGCAAATTGTGTAAAGGAGTATAATAGATTAAGAAGAACCTATGCTCCTCATTTAGGTCAGTGTCCTGTGTTGGAGAAACGTGTTGTTTGTCGGAAAAGGAGAATTGAGAATATCTGTAATGAGGATGTACAGAAGAGAAAACAAAAAGAGAGTCATGTGATTGCAAGCAAAAAGAAAAAGGACAATGTTGAAGAGGTTGTTGGTTGCCATTTTGAAAATAGCTCTGGTGTCAACTGCTATGCAAATGTAGTGCTGAATGTTGTATTTTATCTTGAAAGTTTGCAAGAGCAGATAATAGAAAATCATGAAAAAAGATTCTGTTCTGTGCTAAGTCTTCTTTATGAGAAGCTGAGTGTTGATAAAGCTAAAATAGAAAGTGCGACTGAAATTAGAAATCTATTAGATGTATGTTCAGGACGAACACAGTTTTCTCAAAATGTCCAGCAAGATGCACAGGAATTCTTGATGTACATCCTTTTGGTACTTGAAGATGAAGGGATAGAAATTGAAAATTTGTTTGGTCTCTGTTATAAATGGGAACATAGTTGTGAAAACTGTTTCTACACATGCAGCTCTAATGTTGATAAAGAAAGGTTTATCTATTTAACATTGCCAGATACTAAATAAGTGACTTTTAGTAAATTAGTTAAAGATGCCAATCATAGCATGGAATGTTGTGAATGTAAATCTGACATGTTTTCAACCTTACTTTTAAAGAAATATGGACAGTATGTAATTTTAATGATGCAACGTTGTAGAGCTGATGGAACAAAATTGGACACTTTAATAAAGAAATTTACAGGACAGCAATTATCAATTTCTGGAAAAACTTTTGTCACAGTTGCAATAATTTTCCATGATGGGCCTATTGTAACTTCTGGTCATTACGCAGTTTTTCTTAAATGTGAAAAAGGCTGGACACTGTGTAATGATTCTCAATTGGTTTTCAAGCAACGTTTGCCTTTTGATTTAGCAAATTCCTATTTAATTTTTCTGAAACCAAAATTTTAGACAGAAATTGCAACATCTATACAAAACATTATTGCAATTTAATTGGATTACCATTGGAAATGTCATCAAAAAATATTTTAAAAATTACCATTTGGCCTAAAGGAAAGGTAATAATTTGCATTGTGGACTTCTTTGACACAAATTATTTTGGTGATAATGCTTATGCAACACAATTTTCAGACGATATTTATTGGAATTAGTTATTGTTCTTAGGTGAGATTTTTATTGCAAATGTTACATTTCTATTACGGTATGTTTTAGTGAGAAGAGATTCTGGGCTCTTTCAGATTGTTTTTTTTTTTGCCCGCTGTTAAGTGATGAATGCAATTGCTTTTACGATTTACAGTGAAATGCAATATATTCTGAAAAGAGCAAAAAAAGGGCAAAAAAATGTTTGTTGAAATATGAAAATATGTGCACTGTATTCTAAAATGTATTGTTAAATATTATTACCTTTTTCTTTTTTTACAGATTGAGAAAGGAAAAATATGAAAAATAAACTTCTTTATAGAAAGTTAAATAAATCACTTATTTTTAATTAAGTTATTTTGATTGTCAGGTAAGTGTGACATTTCTGGAATTATCACATATTTACTTTAATGCTCACTTTTTTTCACTACTCTTCTCTATGCTTTTCTCATTTCTGTAGTAGTCCCTCAAGGACCTTGTAGGGTGATTAAAACAATTTGGTACGCGTACGGTAAAAAAAGTGATTAAAAATTTTTTAAAAAAGTTAAGAGGTAAGGTTGGCTCTTAAAAGAACCGTTGTGTTCATAAAGGGAAAGAGGAAAGAAAGAATGGGAATACTAACAAGGACCACAGATGTGCTGGTCTATCCTATTGTTTGTTAGGGAAACACTGGTCTCCGCATGAACAATAAGGCCATGACATCTTGTGCACCTCATTGAAACCCTCCCAAAACGAGGGTTTATATCCAGAGGAGCAGAAAAGGGTGATGCTCCCACCGCAGAGGAAGGGCTCAGCTGAGCTGCCGAAGATGTACTCGGCTGAGCTTCTGCAGGTGTGCTCGGGTGACTTACTGGAGATGTTTCTCCTGTATGTCGAGCATAAGTCCTGGGATGTTTATCCTTAATGTGTCTAACCATAGAGTGATTGCCAAAGGAATACTTCTTCCTTGGATTCCCTCTAGATAAGACACGCTCACAAAGTGAGCAGGTGACTAAAGGAGCATTTACCTTTTTCTGCCCCTCTGGATAGGTAAAATATTCCCATACAAAAGAAGTCTTTTGTTTCCTCCTTCTCTCTCTGATGATGCTGCTACCAGGCTCACTCTCAGAAGAGGACTTCTGTTCTGCCATCGTATCTCAAAGACAACTCAGCTCCTTCTCCTAAGGGGTCACAAGCAGTAATGAGGGGAATGGGTGTGGTGTAGGAAGGTTCTAGAACTGAAAGTAGTTTAAACCAATCAAAAGTGTTGTTTCTTGATCACATGACCAACCGTGCGCGTACGTTACGCTTACGGAGCGCTTACGGAGCGCTTACGGTAAAAGTACGCATGAGCGTACGAAAGACACGCGCACGCGCGCATGCGCATAACAGGCACGCTCGAACACTTCCGCGTAACGTGCGCGTGCGCGTACGTGTGTAAAGTATGCGCTTACGCGTCGCGTAGGAAGTACGGACGCCTACGCAAATTGCGTAACCATATGCAAACAGAGTAAAAATATTACGTACATAAAGCGCAACGCTTACAGTAAGCTTAAAGTACGCGCACGGTAAAAAATTTAAAAAAAAATAAATAAATTTGTTAAAAAGATTCACTATGTTATACAACTATATCTTACCTTTTTTAAAAAAAAGGTGAAACTTTATATATTGCAGAATGCTTTAAATTTTACCATAGTGTTTAAAGGGAAAAAAAAGATGTAAAAAACCTTGCAAAGATAAAAAAAAAAGAAATGTTTCACACACGTTAAATATAAGAATTAGCATTTAAAAAACCATACAAATTCACTGAAAAAACCATGGGTTTCACACACGTTATAGTTAGGAATTGCATTTAAAAAACCTTGCAAATTCAGTGAAAAAACCATAGGTTTCACAGACGTTATAGTTAGCTGGACATTTCACTCGTAAAAAACCAATGAAATTCCCCCGTTATAGTTAGTTCAGCTAACTATAACTCGCGCACCCGCAATCCACTGCTGATGACGTCACATATTACATCACTCATGACATGGTCACTGACATCACTCATGACATCACTGATGACGTCTCAAATGACATCACTGATGACATCATCCAGTGAATGTCTGTTTTTCTGAAAATTGAATATGTTTTATATATGTATATCTCAAGGTCGATGGAAGAATAAATGGGTATATAAGTGTCTAAATGGATGATTTTTTTTGAAAAATGTATTGTGTAACTGACTGATAAAGTGTATCATAGTGAATACATGGCTTAGTGAGTAATGTTTAAATATGTAAATATCTGTATCAGTCTCTCACTTTGTGTATAAGTGGCTGCATGGGTTGGTTAGTAGGTACATGGGTGTCTAACTATAACGGGGGAATTTCATTGGTTTTTTACGAGTGAAATGTCCAGCTAACTATAACGTCTGTGAAACCTATGGTTTTTTCACTGAATTTGCAAGGTTTTTTAAATGCTAATTCCTAACTATAACGTGTGTGAAACCCATGGTTTTTTCAGTGAATATATATATATATATATATATATATGTATATATATATATATATATATATATATATATATATATATATATATATATATATATATCATGCATCAGCCTCGAAACTTTCAAGGAAGGACGACTCCATGTGGTGATTAAATCTGCTTTATTCGTCGTTTACTCAACGCGTTTCGCCTGTACCAGCAGGCTTGTTCACGAATAAAGTTTTCAACACAGACCAACATTTTATATCTTGTGCATGTGACGCAAATTACGTGAAAACTACAAATACATGAAAATAGGAGACAGACTCGTAGTTTTTAGGTCTGTCTACAATTAAGCAGTGACTTTGAACATCGTTCTTACTTCGCACGTGCTGTATTGATGATTTATACAACAGTAGGTATAATAAAAGAATGGAAAATTTTATTCTAAAATTCATTGCTACTACGATTATGAATCATGAAAACAACTTATAAATCAATGCCATCTTCTTGATTAGTTCATTTCAGAAAATCATGCCCAAAGTGGGCGTGAAATATTAGGGTTCTTATTATATGTCACCTAAGTTATTAATAGCCCAAGTGGGCAATAAAGAAAACCCTCATATAGTCTGTAGTCTAATAAAAAAAGTGCTTTAGTGCAGTGTTTCAAAACTTAGAAATTCGGAGTAAGGGAACATCCTAAACTAATCCAATATAAAATACTGGCAAAAAATATAGTATTTACACTCTTGTTCGTGACACTATTCATCTGGCACCAGAAACACCTTACAAATGAGTATACAAATCCTCTTCTATATTCAGACCAGCAGGGCTTCTTGTGTTCAACTCTACTATATAGCAAGATTCCAATTTCCGCAAGCTTTTTTGTCTATCACCTCCTCTTTTGTTTGGAGGAATTGCATCGATGACAAAATAAACCAAACTTTGTACGTCCTTGTTATGGAATTGTTCAAAGTGGCATGCCACTGGGTAAGATCTATCTCCATTTTTAATCGCTCTTAAGTGTTGCAAAATGCGTTTAGGCACCGGTAAAATTGTGCTTCCAACATATTGAAAATTGCATGCACATCTTAAAACATATACAGCATACTCAGTTTTACAGTTATACTGTCCTTTGATCTTTTTGACTCTTTTTGATAGACCAAGTTTATATGACACCGTATTTAGCCCATGTGTGCAAGCTTTACATTTCATGCATTTTACAAAACCATCTTTACGTTTTAACCAAGATCCACTCGTGGAACTGTTTTTACCAGAAATCATATTGCTCACCAACATTTGTTTGAATGATCTAGCTCTGCGGAAAGTTATCAAAGGTCTTTTAGGAACTAATGGCCCTAGTACTGAATCATTTTTAATCACATGCCAATGTTTTGATACGATGTTTCTAATGGGGCCATGTAATTTATTGTAGTTCGTAATCAATCCACACTCACTGGAGTTTTTCTCAATGTCTCTCACTTTAAAAGGTACATCCTCCCTTGTTTTTTTTCTGTACCTTCTCCATAGAGGTTCGGAGACAATGCTCGGTATACCCCCTCTCTTTGAATCGATTTTTTAGTTTCTTCAACTCTTTCTCTTTTACTTTAGGTTCACTGCAATTCCATACTACTCTCAGACATTCCCCATATGGGATACTATTCACTAGATTCGTTGGATGGAAACTCGCTGCATGAAGCAGTGTATTTCCGGCTGTATCTTTCCTGTAAAGTTTTGTCTGGAGTTTAAAATCCTTAATGTAGACTGTTAAATCTAAAAAAATGATGGAAGTATCACTGATCATACTAGTGAACTGCAAGTTTAAACTATTCTTCTGAAGTTTATTGATAAAGTCTTTCACAGATGGTACTGTGCCCTTCCATACAATGAATAAATCGTTAATATAACGACTCCAGTGAAAGATATTATTCTCCCACTCAAAATGGAACTGCTTCTGGACCACCTGCTCCTCCCACCAGCCCATATGCAAATTCACATAGCTGGGGGCGAAGCAGGTGCCCATCGCAGTACCACAAGTCTGATGAAACAGTTCATCATTAAAGAAGAAATAGTTGTTTTTTAAACAGGTTGATACCATAGCTAATAACATCTGGGCATGAGACCATAATTTAATTGGTCTATTGCCCAGGAAATGTCTAACCGCATTCAACCCATCTTCATGTTTTATACTCGTATACAATGTTGTCACGTCAATGGTAACCAATAGAAGATCTTCTTCCCATGGTAGGTCATACACTGTTTTGAGAAAAGCCCCCATATCCTGTATATATGAGGGAAGTTGTTTAACTAATGGATTTAAGAATGAATCAACAAATTTGGAAGTGTTCTCCAACCCACTCCCTATCGCTGATATAATCGGTCGACCCGGGAGGTTTTCAATGTCTTTATGCACTTTAGGAAAAGATAGAATATTGGTGTTACTGGGTTACTGATTTTTAAAAACTTAAATTCATCTTGTGAAAGCATTCCCTGACTATGCCAGTCACATAATTTTTCATCATATTGATTTTGACTTGCTGACAAAATTTCTGCTGTTATCCTCAAGTAACAGGATCTATTATTCAACTGTTTGTATGCCTCATTCAGTTATTTCTTTCTGTCCCACAACACCACGTTTCCACCTTTATTTGCATTGCGTATTACGCAATTATTATTTTTTCTCAATTTACAAATCAGAGCTGATTGTTGTTACTCCTGTTTAGAATTTTTTTTATTTTCCACACTCGTGCATTTCTCCAAATTTTTCAAATCATTAATCACTAATTCGTTAAACACATCAATGGAGTCTCTAGCTGCTGATGGAATAAATCTCGAACTGGGTCTGAAAGATGTCAGATCACTCTCTCCGATCTCAATTCCTTCTTCTGCTGCGATCATAATAGCTTGTTCATTCATTGTTGTATCTTCTTGACTTTCACTGATTTCTGACCCTGTCGTAATTTGTCGCATTCCTACCATTAGTTCCATATCATTGACATGTAATTCACCAAAAATGCTTTCATCATTTGCGTTCTGCACTGACCCCCTTACTGAGTCATGTTGGTAATTGATGGCAAAATATTTTTTTAACTTAAGTAATCTTACATATTTAAAGATATCTATTCTCGTTTGGACATAATTGAAGTCTGCTGCTGGACAATATGAGAGCCCCAAATTTAGAACTTTTTCTTCTTCAGGCGATAATTGAATGTCTGTTAAGTTAATAACTGATGTTTTATTGACTTTTTCATCTTCCGTGTCAGTATAGTCTTGACTCTTAAGTTTTAATTCACGTTGCTTTGCCCCTTTCCGCCTTTGTTGCCTCTGCCTCTTACTCTTGGTGGTTTGGCATAATTCGTTTGTACTCTTGGTTGGAGATTGAATCTCCGTTCCTCTTGTAAAAAACCAAACTCATCAATTAGTGAGGGTATTCTAGCTGTGGTTACACCACTTTGCCCTTCGTCAGCTGAGGTTTCTATTTCTGAACTCTGTAAACTGCTCAAACCAGATTGAATTTAATTTGCTAGTTTGGCACTGTTATTCATTTTTAATCTTCGCACATTCTCAAATTTCTTCGCAAACGTATATATTTGGCCACGCTCATAGTCACCTTTGTCACGTAGAAATTTCTGTGCCTTGCGATCCTTAATAGAAACCTCTAACTTCTTCAGTCTGTCCAACATATCCTTTTTGAATTTTGGTATTGTATCTTGGTTAACTTCTTTATCCAACATCTCATTGATTTGCTGAATATCCTCCAGCATTTTCGAGTGATCAATGTCCGCATATTTTATTAGTATAACGAGCATTCTACTTGAAGACTCTTGATTATTCTCCGCCCATTCGCGGAGCATGTCAGGGTTGGGGTCCTCATATGTAGGGGCAACCAATATCCTCAAACCTCTAGGGATCCTCTTTACTTCTAAAAATCGCTGCAGAGACTTCGACTCCCACCATTTAAAAAGTTTGCCTCGCTTAAGTTTCTCCAAGCGTTTCAATAGTACCAAAACATCAGATGTTTTTTCTTTATTAGGCACGTTAGTGCCAAAGTTTCTATGTGTGCCCATTTTTGTGTGATCAAAAATCGAAAGCGCTGCTTCTTCCCTCTCCCTCATTTCTTCAACTGACATCGTGTGTAGCTATCGAGGATAACGATTCTCGTATCACCAACCGGCAGCGTCCGTATCTCTGAATGTGTACGGAATTGATCATTACCACTGCCTTTCCCTCTTCCTTGATCGCAAATGTAAATGCCTCCTACCTGAGACTCCTATGGCGTTTACCCGGGTCCTCCAACTCGTTGTTCCCACCGCTGACTCAGGACGGCTTCTTCAGCTTTCAGGAATGGCCAAAGCTCTTTCCCATAGTGCGATCCAGGGGGGAGGCGGCAAACACTTATTATCCTCGTCTGCTTGAGTAGCAGCCACCGCACACCAAACCAGTGGGTGCGTCGTCGTCACGGGTTACTCAAGCTCAATCCAGTCTATTATCATGCATCAGCCTCGAAACTTTCAAGGAAGGACGATGCCATGTGGTGATTAAATCTGCTTTATTCGTCGTGTACCAGCAGGCATGTTCACGAATAAAGTTTTCAACACAGACCAACATTTTAAATCTTGTGCATGTGACGCAAATCACGTGAAAACTACAAATACATGAAAATAGGAGACAGACTCGTAGTTTTTAGGTCTGTCTACAATTAAGCAGTGACTTTGAACATCGTTCTTACTTCGCACGTGCTGTGCTTGAAACAGTAAGCATAATAAAAGAATGGAAAATTACATTCTAAAATTAAATATATAACCTTATAGTTAACATTTTTTTCTTTTCCCAATAACTTTGGCGCTGGTTGACGAATCTTTGCACAATTATCCAAACTAGTCGGGTGCTCTGGTCAGCTCCTGTCTTGAAAGTTTTGGGGCGATTCGTCAAGCGGGGGCCGAGAAAAAGGGGAAACTTTAGATAAAACTACAGCCCAAACTGCTGAACGGAATTACAACAAATTTGGCAAAAAGGTAGCCCTTGGCTCGGAAAGAGTCCTTTTTGTTAAACGTGTAAATCCGTTCAGCAGAACCTGAGAAATTAGAAAAAGAAAACGTTTTGATATCTATAGCCGCAGTGGGTTCGCAAACCCTCCCGGGCACGAGCTAGATTCTCATTGTCTGCCAAAACTCCAAACCAAACTGTTGGCAGCCATCTTGTGAATTGGTAGAACCAAGTCTCAAGAAAACAGTAAAACAAAGTGTAAAATGCAGAAAAGGGGGCAGGGTAGCAACACCCTGACCCCCTAGGCCTGCTCAGGGGCTCCCACAAGGACCCCCAGGGACAAACATATATATGTATTTTTTAAACGGTAGACGTCGCGTTGGGGTCGCGACTCCTGCTGAGAAAAAAAAAAGCACGGACTGTCATTTTCAAAAAGCACTCGGGTGGGCCAGGTCCCGGGGCACTTGCAAATTAATGTGCGGGGGCCCAGCGGGTCCCTGCAGCCCCGGGGACCGCCACCTCCCCGGGACATTTAATATTTAAATATGGGGGTCTGTTGCGGACCCCTGGGGACCACCACCGCCCGGGGCAATGAAATGGAGGGAGGGGTCTTCAGGGTGCCCCTCCAGGAGCTTTCGATGGCCCTCGGGACTGCCACCTCCCAGGGCTGGCTCCTGCAGTGTCCCCGGTGCCCACCCATGAACACTGCTGTTTGCTATGGCATGTCAGCAGCTCCCCTTGTGGAAAAGCAATGCCGGCTCCCACAAGAGGTGGAGAGTCGGCGGGGGCCACGGTCCCCAACTATGAGGGTATGCCCCGGGAGATGGGGTTTCCGGGGCCCAAATGGCCCGGTAGGGGGGCAACATGGTCCCCCTCCCTTTTTGTAAAAAAAATTAAAAGATTTTGGCATGCCCCAGGGGATGGGGTCCATGGGGCGAATATACATTTTTGGTAGTAGACTTTTTTTTTCGCCAAAAGAAGTGTGGCCCCTGGTGTGAATGCAAACAGTGCGTGGCTCCCAGCGTGGCCCCCTGGTGTGAACGTGAGGGTGCACGGCTCCCAGCGCGGCCACATGGTGTGAATGCGATGGATGCGTGGCTCCCAGCGCAGCCCCCTGGTGTGAATGCGAGGGGTGCATGGCTCCATTAGTCGTGCTGGATGCGCGACTCCAAGCAAAAATTATGAAGATGTTTTTTTATATAAAACTAGGTTATATGTTGTGTTATTGAGTGGCTCTAAAAAGAGCACTTGTTTTCATTGGGAGATTGTTGTAGCTACATGTAAGTGCAGATGCAGAACTTCAGGTTGTTGAGAAAAGCTTTGTTGCCTTCATCAGTGAAGTGTACTCCGTCACTTCTGTAAATGCCATCCATATTGAAATGAAGATTGTTGTTATAGATGGAAGCCATAATATGGTCTCTGAGGTAAGCAGAAACAGCTTTATTGAAATTTTTTCTAGCTTTCTCAATCTGAGGACAAAATTGATTGGAACTGTTCCATTTCTGTCTTTGGCATATGTTAGAGTATACAAAGACAGTTTGGGGGAAAAGCTACATCAATTCTGCAAAGGTGTCCTTCATTAGCAATACCAAACCTACCCCAGTCAATGTGCCTAGGTCATTGCCTCCACAGTGCACAATCATGAGGTCAGGGGCTTGGAGATCTAAAAAGGTTTTAACCAAAAGCATTAATTGTTGCCACTTTAATCCTCTCTGCCCAATCCAGTTTATGTCTACATTTTGCAAAGCTAGGGTTTTTTCAATACCACTGTGTTCAGCATACCTTTTTCACCAGAATACATAGCTGTGCCCAACAATCCACACAGAAAGCATCTTGAAGGGATGTCTGTAGGTAATCAAAAGATGTTTGTAGCTGAGGTAGTCATTTGGTAGAATGAGAGGAATCTAAATTGGTGGAGAAGATGCTGTTTTTAAGAAAGAAGATAATTGATTGGCTGTTTAAGATCATTGTACATTAAAAAAAGGGTACATTTTACTTTCTTTAAAAAGCAAGTTTCTTATTGGTTAGTAAAAACTGTTTGAAAAGTACAGTAGAAAGGATAAGGTCATGTTCTGCAAAGGCAACCACACCAGCTGTTTCCATTTGCAACATTGTGTAGTGAACTTGAAAATATGGTGAACGTGTGACCTGTCAGTTAAGTTGAATGTTGCATGAGCTGTTGCTATGGAAACTGGCATCGATAAGAGTTATTATCTGTTATCAATGGAAATGTGTTTTACAATTTGCAAAACTCTGGGAAGCAATGTCTTTTGATGCTTATGTTTATTTGTATGGAAAAAGAGAGGGAAATCTTGCCATTACTGGTTTAACCTTCCTGAGTCTGGTACATTATATTGACTGTGTGTAAAAGAAAATGCTGTCTGAGTGTGTGTGATTTTTCATTCAACAGATTTATTTTCAAGGTGAGTTATACATTTTTTAAGTTTATTTAAAAAGATTTGAGATTATTCTAAAAAACTGTTGTTTACAATATATTATTAAATATAGAGGTGTATATTGGAATTAGTTTCATTGTGCTTGAATATTGTTTAAAAAAGAGTGTGGACAGTAATATGTATATTTTTTAAGATGATCACTTATGCTGTTAATTAAACTTGTTTTTTAAGTCAGTTTATAGGTATGGTTGAATGATGCCGCATATTTTTAGATAGTTGGTTGAAGATGCAGTAGAAATGTGTTGTTTGAAAGAGGTTCATATAAGATGTTCATATAAGGTATATTGAGAGGTACCTGGGCGACTACAGGAGTGCAAAGGTAGTGAATATGTGTTTTTTAAACTACATGAGTAATAATTCCAAGCACTACCCATGCACTCATGCATGTCCTTATTCAGTCACTGCGCCAAAACCCAAGCACTTATAAGTTCACCATGCACTCTCCTTGCAGTACTCTAATCATCCAGTCACTACCCATGTACTCATGCAATGACCCAGGCACTAAGTCATGCACTTCTTCAATCCCTTGAGCACCACCTATACAGTTCAGTAATGTCTCTGTTACTACCTATACACTCCTCCAATCACCTAGCCAGTCTCATGTCCTTATTCAATCACTGTGCCAAAACCCCCGCATTTATAAATTCACCATGCATTCTCTTTGCAGTACTCTAATCATCCAGCCACTACCCATGTACTCATGCAATGACCCAATGTAGGAAGGTGGAATCTGACTACATGGTTGCCCCCATTTTTTTCCTGGAGTTTTGATGGTTTTTGACTTAGTTTGGCTGGGAACCTGCTATTCAGGTCCCCAGCCTATCTGCTTTCTCTTGTAAAATGATTCCATGTACCTTAGGCACACCACAAATTGGATTCTAGAGTGCCCTTATAAGTCCCTAGTATATGGTATACTATGTACCCAGGGCATAGGTACCCCAGAGGCCTACCTGGGGCTGCAGCTTGTATAATGCCACCCCTGGGAAGCCCTCCAAAATGACACCACAGATCTGCTACTGCAGCCTGGGTAAGGTGGTGCATGCACCCTTTACTGAGATATAGGTTCACTATATCTAACCCTATCACTGCACATATAAACCTAAAAGTCACCCTTATGGCAGGCCTTATCAATACTGAAGGCAGGGTGCTTGGTTTTGTGCAAGAGGGTGCCCATGCATGACCAGAGCCCCTCTGCAGCCTTCAGAATCTATTCTCTGGGGTTGTCTGTGATGCAGCCTGACCATATACGCTTAAGTGCATTATAACCTTGCGATAAATGCTAAATTTGGGATGGCTACACAGAAACATGTCATGTTTGGTGTCAAACACCTAGTAATCATACCCCCATAAGAGTAACTGGTGTGGGAATATGATCCCACCCTTTTAGCGGGAGAGACATGACAGCACCGGTATACCCGGTACCAGCGAACAGAGCCCTGGCATCACAAAATGGGTGCTGCCAGCCACAGACACAAGTCAGGCCTCCTGCTGCTGACCGAAACTCTGGCAGGGGAGGACTAGACAGTTGGTTTCCTGTCACAGGGAGGTGTTATCACCTCACAGACAGGCCCTAGTGGATTAGGGCTGGCTGGGTGCACTCCAGGAGTGCTTTGAAGTCTGCACTGGGGGCACATTTGGTGTCCCTGTGCATAGTCCAGCTCAAACCGGTTGCAGAGGCTACCAGCCCCTGATCTGGCATGAAACTGGACAAAGGAAATGGTTGAAGCCACCCCTCTTTCCTGACCCTGCCATAGGTGGGTTCCCAGAGTATGTCCAACCCTTTTCTTGTTTATAAGAAAGGAACCCCTGGCTACAGGACTTTAGATTACACCTGGATAAAACTCTGATACAGAAATCCTGGAACTTCGACGAGTAACGTCATCAGTGATGTCATTTGAGATGTCATCAGTGATGCCATCAGTGATGTCACTGACCATACATATATATATATATATATATGAGCTCTCTTCGCTCACAGGTTTCTCCAAGGAAAAAAGAATGAACGTAGACCTTCTTTGTATAGTTTCAAAGATGCTTTATTCCTCCTCGCCTGCCATTACGCGTTTCAGCCGTCACAGCGGCCTTGATCACATGACAATGTTCAGAGAGTTTTACTCAGAATTTAAAGTGCTAGTGCTTTGAAAAAACAACCCCACACACATGGTCTGAGTTCATAGAGATAGAGAACAGACTGATAGGTACCAGATTAATGTCGATAAAATAATACATTACATGTGTACGACATTTGTGTGTAAAAATACATACAAGTAAAATACCTAATTTACACAGATCCTATGGACAAATAAACTCAAATGTTTACAGTTTTGAACATATATAATATTTACTGATGCCTGTTAAATACCAATAAAAGAATAAGACCTGGTAGGGATATTTTATTCATTCATAATCTCGAACCTGTGTGTGTGTGTAAAAAAGAAACAGATGTGCTTGCCCAATACCTGTGCAAAATACCTGATGAATGCACCCTGGATAATAATTGAAATTAACTGCATATACCTGAGGCCTCATCTTGTATGCAGTTAAAAAAAAAAGGTGCACTGATTAATAATCATTGCAGAGTACCCAGATGTTTAAGAGATATAAAATCAATAATAGATGGAATAATAATAAATTCCGAAGGCGCAGAAAAGAAAGTGCAAATAGTGCAATACTGATCCAAATGGACCTCTAGTGCAAAACATATATAGTGAGGTAGATATGTACAGAGGAATGTAAATAAATATGCATGAATGCCAGTGTTCATGAAGATGTTAGGGAGAGGGTTGTTGGATTGCCCCTGTGGTTCTTGAGAGGAACATAGTAACTTAGATAATGCTCAAATTACCATATAATATCCTAAGACTGTAAACCATCAGAACAAATAATAGACACACAATAAGTAAAAACTATATGTCTAAAATGTTATTCTAAAAAGGTCTAAGCCTCAATAAATATTAGAATAAGAACAATATAAATACTAAAAACAATAAGTTATCTTATAATCAAACAAGACTGATATACATAATTAACAATTCATAATTTCACTTTCTAGATTGGCTCTCTATGCTGGTTTGGTTGAACTTACAGATATGTGTAAAGGTCTTCGGTTGCATTAAGCCCTCCAGGATATTTGGAATCAAATTCCAATATATAATTGGTTTCCAGACGTCTTAACTTAGCTTCCCTGTCCCCTCCCCTTTTGGTGATAGGGATAGCCTCTATGACAAAGTATTTGAGATGACTGGGATCACGATCGTGAATGGCTTGAAAGTGTCTGGCCACTGGGTAATTTTGATCCTTGTTAATGATCGCTCGTATGTGCTATAGTATTCTCTTGTGTGCAGCTAATCTAGTACTCCCTATGTACTTTAGATGGCAACTACATTCCAAAACATGCACCACGTACTCAGTTTTGCCTCACGGATCTTAAATGAGAAAGCTGTAGTGTATGTTTTGACATTACTTTCAAATTTACAAGCTTTGCACGTTGAGCACTTAAAAAAACCTTTTCTTGCAGTGAGCCACATATCTTTACGACCCTCATCTAGTCTATTGCTTGCTAATTTGTTTCCCAAACTTTTAGTTTTTCTGAAAGTGATAGAAGGATTGACAAGCATATGACTTCCTATCACCGGGTCATCTTGAATAAAATGCCAGTTCCGCTTGACAATACTTCTGATTTGTCTTTCATGTTTAGAATACGAGAGAATCAATCTCACAGGTTGAGCGGCGGCAGTGACCCCTTGCTCTGATAGATTGGCCTTGTATATTAATATAATTTAATTGGTCTATTGCCCAGGAAATGTCTAACCGCATTCAACCCATCTTCATGTTTTATACTCGTATACAATGTTGTCACGTCAATGGTAACCAATAGAAGATCTTCTTCCCATGGTAGGTCATACACTGTTTTGAGAAAAGCCCCCATATCCTGTATATATGAGGGAAGTTGTTTAACTAATGGATTTAAGAATGAATCAACAAATTTGGAAGTGTTCTCCAACCCACTCCCTATCGCTGATATAATCGGTCGACCCGGGAGGTTTTCAATGTCTTTATGCACTTTAGGAAAAGATAGAATATTGGTGTTACTGGGTTACTGATTTTTAAAAACTTAAATTCATCTTGTGAAAGCATTCCCTGACTATGCCAGTCACATAATTTTTCATCATATTGATTTTGACTTGCTGACAAAATTTCTGCTGTTATCCTCAAGTAACAGGATCTATTATTCAACTGTTTGTATGCCTCATTCAGTTATTTCTTTCTGTCCCACAACACCACGTTTCCACCTTTATTTGCATTGCGTATTACGCAATTATTATTTTTTCTCAATTTACAAATCAGAGCTGATTGTTGTTACTCCTGTTTAGAATTTTTTTTATTTTCCACACTCGTGCATTTCTCCAAATTTTTCAAATCATTAATCACTAATTCGTTAAACACATCAATGGAGTCTCTAGCTGCTGATGGAATAAATCTCGAACTGGGTCTGAAAGATGTCAGATCACTCTCTCCGATCTCAATTCCTTCTTCTGCTGCGATCATAATAGCTTGTTCATTCATTGTTGTATCTTCTTGACTTTCACTGATTTCTGACCCTGTCGTAATTTGTCGCATTCCTACCATTAGTTCCATATCATTGACATGTAATTCACCAAAAATGCTTTCATCATTTGCGTTCTGCACTGACCCCCTTACTGAGTCATGTTGGTAATTGATGGCAAAATATTTTTTTAACTTAAGTAATCTTACATATTTAAAGATATCTATTCTCGTTTGGACATAATTGAAGTCTGCTGCTGGACAATATGAGAGCCCCAAATTTAGAACTTTTTCTTCTTCAGGCGATAATTGAATGTCTGTTAAGTTAATAACTGATGTTTTATTGACTTTTTCATCTTCCGTGTCAGTATAGTCTTGACTCTTAAGTTTTAATTCACGTTGCTTTGCCCCTTTCCGCCTTTGTTGCCTCTGCCTCTTACTCTTGGTGGTTTGGCATAATTCGTTTGTACTCTTGGTTGGAGATTGAATCTCCGTTCCTCTTGTAAAAAACCAAACTCATCAATTAGTGAGGGTATTCTAGCTGTGGTTACACCACTTTGCCCTTCGTCAGCTGAGGTTTCTATTTCTGAACTCTGTAAACTGCTCAAACCAGATTGAATTTAATTTGCTAGTTTGGCACTGTTATTCATTTTTAATCTTCGCACATTCTCAAATTTCTTCGCAAACGTATATATTTGGCCACGCTCATAGTCACCTTTGTCACGTAGAAATTTCTGTGCCTTGCGATCCTTAATAGAAACCTCTAACTTCTTCAGTCTGTCCAACATATCCTTTTTGAATTTTGGTATTGTATCTTGGTTAACTTCTTTATCCAACATCTCATTGATTTGCTGAATATCCTCCAGCATTTTCGAGTGATCAATGTCCGCATATTTTATTAGTATAACGAGCATTCTACTTGAAGACTCTTGATTATTCTCCGCCCATTCGCGGAGCATGTCAGGGTTGGGGTCCTCATATGTAGGGGCAACCAATATCCTCAAACCTCTAGGGATCCTCTTTACTTCTAAAAATCGCTGCAGAGACTTCGACTCCCACCATTTAAAAAGTTTGCCTCGCTTAAGTTTCTCCAAGCGTTTCAATAGTACCAAAAAGAAGTGTGGCCCCTGGTGTGAATGCAAACAGTGCGTGGCTCCCAGCGTGGCCCCCTGGTGTGAACGTGAGGGTGCACGGCTCCCAGCGCGGCCACATGGTGTGAATGCGATGGATGCGTGGCTCCCAGCGCAGCCCCCTGGTGTGAATGCGAGGGGTGCATGGCTCCATTAGTCGTGCTGGATGCGCGACTCCAAGCAAAAATTATGAAGATGTTTTTTTATATAAAACTAGGTTATATGTTGTGTTATTGAGTGGCTCTAAAAAGAGCACTTGTTTTCATTGGGAGATTGTTGTAGCTACATGTAAGTGCAGATGCAGAACTTCAGGTTGTTGAGAAAAGCTTTGTTGCCTTCATCAGTGAAGTGTACTCCGTCACTTCTGTAAATGCCATCCATATTGAAATGAAGATTGTTGTTATAGATGGAAGCCATAATATGGTCTCTGAGGTAAGCAGAAACAGCTTTATTGAAATTTTTTCTAGCTTTCTCAATCTGAGGACAAAATTGATTGGAACTGTTCCATTTCTGTCTTTGGCATATGTTAGAGTATACAAAGACAGTTTGGGGGAAAAGCTACATCAATTCTGCAAAGGTGTCCTTCATTAGCAATACCAAACCTACCCCAGTCAATGTGCCTAGGTCATTGCCTCCACAGTGCACAATCATGAGGTCAGGGGCTTGGAGATCTAAAAAGGTTTTAACCAAAAGCATTAATTGTTGCCACTTTAATCCTCTCTGCCCAATCCAGTTTATGTCTACATTTTGCAAAGCTAGGGTTTTTTCAATACCACTGTGTTCAGCATACCTTTTTCACCAGAATACATAGCTGTGCCCAACAATCCACACAGAAAGCATCTTGAAGGGATGTCTGTAGGTAATCAAAAGATGTTTGTAGCTGAGGTAGTCATTTGGTAGAATGAGAGGAATCTAAATTGGTGGAGAAGATGCTGTTTTTAAGAAAGAAGATAATTGATTGGCTGTTTAAGATCATTGTACATTAAAAAAAGGGTACATTTTACTTTCTTTAAAAAGCAAGTTTCTTATTGGTTAGTAAAAACTGTTTGAAAAGTACAGTAGAAAGGATAAGGTCATGTTCTGCAAAGGCAACCACACCAGCTGTTTCCATTTGCAACATTGTGTAGTGAACTTGAAAATATGGTGAACGTGTGACCTGTCAGTTAAGTTGAATGTTGCATGAGCTGTTGCTATGGAAACTGGCATCGATAAGAGTTATTATCTGTTATCAATGGAAATGTGTTTTACAATTTGCAAAACTCTGGGAAGCAATGTCTTTTGATGCTTATGTTTATTTGTATGGAAAAAGAGAGGGAAATCTTGCCATTACTGGTTTAACCTTCCTGAGTCTGGTACATTATATTGACTGTGTGTAAAAGAAAATGCTGTCTGAGTGTGTGTGATTTTTCATTCAACAGATTTATTTTCAAGGTGAGTTATACATTTTTTAAGTTTATTTAAAAAGATTTGAGATTATTCTAAAAAACTGTTGTTTACAATATATTATTAAATATAGAGGTGTATATTGGAATTAGTTTCATTGTGCTTGAATATTGTTTAAAAAAGAGTGTGGACAGTAATATGTATATTTTTTAAGATGATCACTTATGCTGTTAATTAAACTTGTTTTTTAAGTCAGTTTATAGGTATGGTTGAATGATGCCGCATATTTTTAGATAGTTGGTTGAAGATGCAGTAGAAATGTGTTGTTTGAAAGAGGTTCATATAAGATGTTCATATAAGGTATATTGAGAGGTACCTGGGCGACTACAGGAGTGCAAAGGTAGTGAATATGTGTTTTTTAAACTACATGAGTAATAATTCCAAGCACTACCCATGCACTCATGCATGTCCTTATTCAGTCACTGCGCCAAAACCCAAGCACTTATAAGTTCACCATGCACTCTCCTTGCAGTACTCTAATCATCCAGTCACTACCCATGTACTCATGCAATGACCCAGGCACTAAGTCATGCACTTCTTCAATCCCTTGAGCACCACCTATACAGTTCAGTAATGTCTCTGTTACTACCTATACACTCCTCCAATCACCTAGCCAGTCTCATGTCCTTATTCAATCACTGTGCCAAAACCCCCGCATTTATAAATTCACCATGCATTCTCTTTGCAGTACTCTAATCATCCAGCCA
The DNA here is from genome assembly GCF_964204655.1 of Triturus cristatus. NCBI lineage: Eukaryota > Metazoa > Chordata > Amphibia > Caudata > Salamandridae > Triturus > Triturus cristatus. The sequence continues at coordinate 762,352,598 of NC_140587.1, forward strand.
CTACCCATGTACTCATGCAATGACCCAATGTAGGAAGGTGGAATCTGACTACATGGTTGCCCCCATTTTTTTCCTGGAGTTTTGATGGTTTTTGACTTAGTTTGGCTGGGAACCTGCTATTCAGGTCCCCAGCCTATCTGCTTTCTCTTGTAAAATGATTCCATGTACCTTAGGCACACCACAAATTGGATTCTAGAGTGCCCTTATAAGTCCCTAGTATATGGTATACTATGTACCCAGGGCATAGGTACCCCAGAGGCCTACCTGGGGCTGCAGCTTGTATAATGCCACCCCTGGGAAGCCCTCCAAAATGACACCACAGATCTGCTACTGCAGCCTGGGTAAGGTGGTGCATGCACCCTTTACTGAGATATAGGTTCACTATATCTAACCCTATCACTGCACATATAAACCTAAAAGTCACCCTTATGGCAGGCCTTATCAATACTGAAGGCAGGGTGCTTGGTTTTGTGCAAGAGGGTGCCCATGCATGACCAGAGCCCCTCTGCAGCCTTCAGAATCTATTCTCTGGGGTTGTCTGTGATGCAGCCTGACCATATACGCTTAAGTGCATTATAACCTTGCGATAAATGCTAAATTTGGGATGGCTACACAGAAACATGTCATGTTTGGTGTCAAACACCTAGTAATCATACCCCCATAAGAGTAACTGGTGTGGGAATATGATCCCACCCTTTTAGCGGGAGAGACATGACAGCACCGGTATACCCGGTACCAGCGAACAGAGCCCTGGCATCACAAAATGGGTGCTGCCAGCCACAGACACAAGTCAGGCCTCCTGCTGCTGACCGAAACTCTGGCAGGGGAGGACTAGACAGTTGGTTTCCTGTCACAGGGAGGTGTTATCACCTCACAGACAGGCCCTAGTGGATTAGGGCTGGCTGGGTGCACTCCAGGAGTGCTTTGAAGTCTGCACTGGGGGCACATTTGGTGTCCCTGTGCATAGTCCAGCTCAAACCGGTTGCAGAGGCTACCAGCCCCTGATCTGGCATGAAACTGGACAAAGGAAATGGTTGAAGCCACCCCTCTTTCCTGACCCTGCCATAGGTGGGTTCCCAGAGTATGTCCAACCCTTTTCTTGTTTATAAGAAAGGAACCCCTGGCTACAGGACTTTAGATTACACCTGGATAAAACTCTGATACAGAAATCCTGGAACTTCGACGAGTAACGTCATCAGTGATGTCATTTGAGATGTCATCAGTGATGCCATCAGTGATGTCACTGACCATACATATATATATATATATATATGAGCTCTCTTCGCTCACAGGTTTCTCCAAGGAAAAAAGAATGAACGTAGACCTTCTTTGTATAGTTTCAAAGATGCTTTATTCCTCCTCGCCTGCCATTACGCGTTTCAGCCGTCACAGCGGCCTTGATCACATGACAATGTTCAGAGAGTTTTACTCAGAATTTAAAGTGCTAGTGCTTTGAAAAAACAACCCCACACACATGGTCTGAGTTCATAGAGATAGAGAACAGACTGATAGGTACCAGATTAATGTCGATAAAATAATACATTACATGTGTACGACATTTGTGTGTAAAAATACATACAAGTAAAATACCTAATTTACACAGATCCTATGGACAAATAAACTCAAATGTTTACAGTTTTGAACATATATAATATTTACTGATGCCTGTTAAATACCAATAAAAGAATAAGACCTGGTAGGGATATTTTATTCATTCATAATCTCGAACCTGTGTGTGTGTGTAAAAAAGAAACAGATGTGCTTGCCCAATACCTGTGCAAAATACCTGATGAATGCACCCTGGATAATAATTGAAATTAACTGCATATACCTGAGGCCTCATCTTGTATGCAGTTAAAAAAAAAAGGTGCACTGATTAATAATCATTGCAGAGTACCCAGATGTTTAAGAGATATAAAATCAATAATAGATGGAATAATAATAAATTCCGAAGGCGCAGAAAAGAAAGTGCAAATAGTGCAATACTGATCCAAATGGACCTCTAGTGCAAAACATATATAGTGAGGTAGATATGTACAGAGGAATGTAAATAAATATGCATGAATGCCAGTGTTCATGAAGATGTTAGGGAGAGGGTTGTTGGATTGCCCCTGTGGTTCTTGAGAGGAACATAGTAACTTAGATAATGCTCAAATTACCATATAATATCCTAAGACTGTAAACCATCAGAACAAATAATAGACACACAATAAGTAAAAACTATATGTCTAAAATGTTATTCTAAAAAGGTCTAAGCCTCAATAAATATTAGAATAAGAACAATATAAATACTAAAAACAATAAGTTATCTTATAATCAAACAAGACTGATATACATAATTAACAATTCATAATTTCACTTTCTAGATTGGCTCTCTATGCTGGTTTGGTTGAACTTACAGATATGTGTAAAGGTCTTCGGTTGCATTAAGCCCTCCAGGATATTTGGAATCAAATTCCAATATATAATTGGTTTCCAGACGTCTTAACTTAGCTTCCCTGTCCCCTCCCCTTTTGGTGATAGGGATAGCCTCTATGACAAAGTATTTGAGATGACTGGGATCACGATCGTGAATGGCTTGAAAGTGTCTGGCCACTGGGTAATTTTGATCCTTGTTAATGATCGCTCGTATGTGCTATAGTATTCTCTTGTGTGCAGCTAATCTAGTACTCCCTATGTACTTTAGATGGCAACTACATTCCAAAACATGCACCACGTACTCAGTTTTGCCTCACGGATCTTAAATGAGAAAGCTGTAGTGTATGTTTTGACATTACTTTCAAATTTACAAGCTTTGCACGTTGAGCACTTAAAAAAACCTTTTCTTGCAGTGAGCCACATATCTTTACGACCCTCATCTAGTCTATTGCTTGCTAATTTGTTTCCCAAACTTTTAGTTTTTCTGAAAGTGATAGAAGGATTGACAAGCATATGACTTCCTATCACCGGGTCATCTTGAATAAAATGCCAGTTCCGCTTGACAATACTTCTGATTTGTCTTTCATGTTTAGAATACGAGAGAATCAATCTCACAGGTTGAGCGGCGGCAGTGACCCCTTGCTCTGATAGATTGGCCTTGTATATTAAAAGTTCCTCCCTTGCCTTGGAACGTGACCTTCTGATGGCTGCATCCACTATTCCCATGTTGTACCCTCTTGCTAAAAACCTAGCCCGACTCTCTGACTGTTTAGTTTTCATATCTTCCTCACTGCTGCATATTCTCCGTATACGGAGCATCTCCCCGTATGGTATACTTTTAATTAAATGTGGAGGGTGGGCACTCGATGCATGCAGAACAGTATTCCCTACAGTGGGCTTTCTGAATAGTGTAGTGGTTAGACAATTGTTCTCCACTGTAATCTGCACATCAAGAAAGGACACAGTTTGCTTGCTGATGGTGTAAGTAAATCTTAAATTGATATCATTATGGTTAATCTGATCAATAAATTCAATGGCTTCAATCTCAGTCCCCCTCCACACAATAAATAAATCATCAATGAACCTTAACCAACAAATCACGTTGCTGTTGTAAGTGTGTTCAAATTGGCGCATGAGGACCAGTTCCTCCCAACAGCCCATGAAAATACAAGCATAGCTGGGAGAAAAACTGGCCCCCATGGCTACACCCTGTGTCTGCTGGTACATTTGGCCATTGAATAAAAAAAGATTATTGTCCAAACAGAATAGTAACATATCCAACAGCATTTTAGTGTGCTGGGCATATACAATGGATCTGCTGCACAGAAAATGTTCGACTGCTCTCAGGCCATCCTTGTTACGGATACATGTGTATAATGAGCACACATCCAACGTTATTAGCAGATAATCTGTGCACCATTTCAAATTGTTGATTTTGTTTAAAAAGTCACATGTATCTTGAATATATGATTTTAAATTTTTCATATATGGCTGCAAGAAGTAGTCTATATTTAGAAAGATTTTCCAGTGGCCCATCACAGGCCGCGATAATGGGTCTGTCGCGGGGTTTGTTCATGTCTTTGTGTACCTTGGGTATAAAATAGATAATAGGGACCGAAGGATGCTCTCTTTTGAGATATGTACATTCATCTCCACTGAGGAGTCCCCGACTTTTCCATGCCAGAAGATATTTAAATAGTGCTTCCTGTGTGTTCTTATATTTAGCAGGAGTGCTCTTCTTGTAACATTCCTCATCATTAAGCTGGGTGTGAGCTTCCTTTAGGTATTCCTCCATAGGCCACAAAACAATATTTCCCCCTTATCAGAATTCCTTATAACAATGTTTTCCTTTTGTAGTTTGGAAATCAATTGATTATATTTTCTTTCTTTGTTGGTATACTTTCTCTCTGGTCTATTGACAATGTAGTTGAGTTTTTTGATTTGATTGACTACATGTTCACTAAATGCATCCAAACCATCTCTCGCCATGATTGGCACAAATTTGGATTTATTTTTAAACGGCGTCGTGGGCCTGGCACATGCTTCCAAGGAGGACGTGCTGGACCTGCTGGTTTGTGCTTCTTCTCCCAACTCACAGAGGTCCTGATAAGTTCCTAGGTCTGAGACCGTCAGACCAGAGTAGTTGTCTATTTCCAAGTTTGGATTGTTTTTTGCAGTCTGGTCTGTAAGGGATCTGAGCTGGTGGAATTTAAGTAGTTTAAGTTTCCGAATGTATTGGTAAACATCTACACGCGTAGTTGTATACTGAAAGTTAGACTCCTGGCAGTGGGACAGACCAAGAGATAGAATTTGGGCTTCTGCTGCCGAAAGGATTACATGGGCCAGATTGATGATAGTATTGGCGTCTTGTTCAATAGTAGAGCTCGGTCGTGGAGTTCGCACCGCCATGAAAAATACATGGACTGCAGCGAGATACGGAGATCTCGAAAGACAAAGTTTTGCATTAAATTAAAACCGGATTCCTTTCTGTAAACCCACTGGAGGGTCAATACTTATATTAGGAGCAAGATTGTATGGCGGACACCATTGGGAAAAGGATTGGCAAAATAAATCCTACAAGTCCCAGGATGCCTGAAGAACTGAGCACCAGAGCCAGCCTACCTGGGGGCAGGTAATCACCATTAAAATGAGGGACTTGCAAAGATGACGAGATCCCTGCCATCAATCAGTGCCGGTCCGTGAACAAGAAGCAGGAGCTTTGAAACGCGTAGGACCTTTTCACACTGAACTCTCTGAAATGAATGCCGGTTTGCAATAAAATAAAGGACCTTATTGCAAATAATGGGGTCCTGCTTTGTTCTTTGAGTGCGCCTCCAAGCAAGTGGCAACGCATTTTGAAATATTATCTACTGGCGGTCGCCAGTAGATAGTTATAGTTAGGACCGTGTTTCCATAGGAAATCTGCAACATTCTATTTGGAATAACTTTGGCGCCGGTTGACGAATCCTCGCGAAATTTTCAAAATAGGTGGGGCGCTCCACTCCGCTCCTACCCTGAAAGTCTCGGGGGGATTTGTCAAGCGGGGGCTGAGAAAAAAGGGGGGTCCCAAAACACGTTTTCCCCATGCAATTTTCCATTGGGACCTTTAGTCCAAGGTACAGCCCGAACGGCTGAACAGAATTACTTGAGATTTGGCAGAGAGGTAGTCCTGAGCTCAGGGAAGTGCCTTTTGCAGGTCTGGTGTCAATCTGTTCAGTAGTTCCTGAGAAAATCAAAAGTAAAATCATATATATATGTGGGCGGAGCCTAACCACACATCTCATCCTGAGATCTGATTGGATGTCAGCACTTCATCCAAGAAGTGTTGGCAGCCATCTTGGGACCAATATACATGATAGCACCTCATTAAAAAGCATTGCAGTTAATAGAAGGTTTTAAGACTTTAGTTACATTATAAATCATTTGTTGATGGTACCATACTCATTTTAGGAATTGTGGTATGTTCTAAGGTGATTTCACCATGTGAAAAAGCCTTCTGCTGGGATATCATGATTGAGAGAAAAATATTTTCTCATGCTTTTCCCACAGAGGTTTTGGAAGGTGATCTATAAGCTAAACTGAGAGCTTATTTTCTATAAATTCACATTATCTTTCTCAGTCATGTGAGAATGAAGTCTGACATTCTCAGTAAAACATGTACATCCAACAAGGGCAGAGACTGTCAGTTGATTCCTTTGTGTTCTACTGCAGCTTCCCAGAGTGTTCCAAAGAACAACTAGAGCGCTAACAGTCCTACTTATGATAAACGTATGGCACACCCGAAGCCATCTTGCTTGGATTAAAGTGGTAACTCTTAAAACATTTAGTTTAAAAAGGAACAAAATGAGGGGGTTCATTTTTCCATAACAAGTATGATTAGTGCTGCAGAAAGAAAAACTAGGGCACATTTTGACTTCTGAAATCCTCTTTTATTTCATTAAAAAATTCTGACATGCAGACTGAAACATGCACTTTCAATACCAGCAGCAGTTTTCCCTGGTGAGTAGTAGCTTTACTACAGTGATCTAATGAGCAAAAAGAGTGCTAACATTCTGAATTTATGGCAAATGTGTGACACATCTGAATGCCTTCTTGATGGAATCAAAGTAAAAAAACTGAAAGTATTTTCTACTGAGGAGACTGCAGTAAATGAGGAAATTAGGAAACTTCATAACAAATAAGTCTCCCAAGATAGCCACCAGAGACAAAAGAGCCCAAATGTAGCCCAAATATCACCCAGATGTAGCCCAAGTATAGCCCAATGACAGAATGTCCCAGAGTGTTCTTAAAAACAACTAGAGCGCTTACTGTCTTCATTATGACAAAAGTATGGCACACCTGAAACCATCTTGATTGGAATAAACTGGTAACACTTAAAACATTTAATTTAAAAAGGAACACAATGAGGGGGTTCATTTTGCCATAGAAATTATGATTAATGCTGAAGAAAGAAAATGAAGGCACATTTTGAGTGACTTCCCAAATCCTCTTCTATTTCATTAAAAAATTCTGACATGCAGACTGAAACATGCACTTTTAATACCAGGAGCAGACTTCCATGGTGAACAGTAGTTTTACTACAGTGATCTAATGAGCAACTAGAGTGCTAACTTTCAGAATTTATGGCAAATGTGTGACATATCTGAATACCTTCATGATGGAATCAAAGTAAAAAACTGAAAGCATTTCCTACTGAGGAGACTGCAGTACATGAGGAAATTAGGAAACTTCATAACAAATAAATTTCCCAAGATGGCCACCGGAGACAAAAGAGCCCAAATGTAGCCCAAAATCACCCAGATGTAGCCCAAATATAGCCCAATGACAGAAGTGTGCAAAACACTTATTATTTTGTGTTTTTGCAGTGTTATATAGTGCAGACTTGTCAGGTATTGGAGTGCTTTACATGAGCATTGGTTACATCACACAAGAACAAATTCATTTTGGTTGTAGACATGGGGAGACTAAGTGATTTGACCAGAATCACAGAATGTCGAGCTGAAGCAGAAACTCCAACCTGGTTCCCCAGTTGCAAAGTCTGCAGTTCTGGAAGTAACACCACATCCTCTCCCCTAAGTGCAACATTTAATCAAGTGGTCAACTGGATAAAAAAACATAAAGATAACAAATAATTTAAAAGTGCTTTGTCGCTATTTGAAAACTCAGAAAATATGTCCTTATTTTAGTCTTTTAGAGCACTAACCATAATTTTGATGCCAATAAGACCCTCTCATATATGTAATTTCTAAAGGAAATGCTCTAGGTATTACAGTTTTGATTACATCAAGATGACGTCAAGAAGAACATGGCGGCGGTCGGCTGATCCGCTGCAGCGCTCCGTAATCAGGCTCCCGAGGCTCCTGCTTAGACGTTTGTGAATATGCGTCTAATAATGTTTCCCCGTAACCCCGGAGCAACAGAACCTCATTAAGATAACGTTGACGAAAAAAGCCGAGTGTTGGCAGGAAAACGGATTGTTTGTATCCTAAATACGTTCGTACCTGGTCTCCGCCTCTGCTCGCCTCTGCTCGCTGTATGCGGGCTGCTTTCCCTCTCTATGACTGGAGGAAGCAAATTTAGCGGTGGGAGTAGCGGCGGTGCAGCGGGCGCAGCAGGGTTATTCGCCCTATTCAACTTGTATTACCGGCTTTCCTAAAGTTAGGATTGTGGTCCATAGCTGCCCTGGAGCTGCGTCGGGGGAGGAAGGCGCGCTGTTTGTTTCCTGCTGCATGTAATATTTCCTCCCAGGCTCAGAAGCTCGAATATATTTCGCGAGGTGCGGTGGAGGGGGAAGGAGGTGTGGAGTGCCCTGAGGGCACGAAGATCGTGGAAAGCGGTGAGGGGGCTGGAGAGGGGCTCCTGGAGGAACCAACTAAGGATTGTTCACAGCCTGTACTGCTGCTTCAACAGCAGCTTCAACAGCAGTCATCTAAAAGTAGACCCTCACGTAGGAGAGGTAAAGAGTCCATAAAGGTACAGTGGAAGAAGTCTGCTCCTGCCTCACAGGTAGATTTGGCTGACTTGGTGCACGGTGGACACTCACCCCCTGAAGGTAAGAAAGCCTCCTCCTATCTGTCTGTGGAAGTAAAATCAAAGGGTACAAGATCATACGGGGTCAGAGGTAAGGCCAAATATAAAAGGGATTCTAACGTGCCACCTGATTCGAACTCAAAGATAACCCCGTCTCTGCGCTCGTTCTTTAAAGTTGTACCACAGGTGCTTCGTTTGTCGGAGGCTCAGGGCATGTCTTCTCAGTTGACAGGAATGGACACTGGCGTTAACGGTATGCCCATTTCGAGTGCTCTGGATGTTATGGGTGTTTTAGCTCCAGCTCCAGCAGATGCTGTTCCTGCCTCTTGTGTCCCTTCTGGGGGAGACTCTGGTTTAAAGCTCGCTTCTGTGGGCATTTTGTCTGAGGAGGATTTGGCTCAGCCAGATTTAGAGACCATGGATTCGGTCAAGGCTCTCAAGCCTCAACTTCCGGGGGGGAGTAGTCAATGTAACGCAAGAGAAGAGGGGGGGGCAGGCGATTCTGCTGACCATGATTTGGTATTCCCAGTGGTTCCAGATACGGGGGGCGTAATCTTTGCGGCTTCTATACTGGCAATGTTCTCAACCCTGTCCCGTGATATTAAAAAAGGGTTTGAAGAGTCCTTTGCTAATCAGGCGGACATTCGGAACCATTGTGAGTCCTTAGATAAGAAGATCGACGGGTTAACATCTAGGATGGGGGAGCTAGAAGAGACGGTTGCTGTGATGTCTATCCATTTGGACAAAGCCAAGGAAGACATTGTTAATCTACGAAAGGAGGATCAGGCCCTACTTGATAGGACGGAATTGTTGGAAAATAACGCCAGGAGAGCCAATATACGTATACTTAATGTGCCTGAAGGTTCCGAGGGTTCGGACGTTAAAAATGTTGTGGTGCAATTGCTAAAAGAGTCGTTATCTCTTGATAAATCTCTAGAGGATCTGACCACCGATATACAGAGGGTCCATAGAGATCCATTTAGGAGAAATCAACAAAGATCTAAACCTCGTAAAATCTTGGTTAACTTCCATACCTATGCACTCAAAGAGCAGATCCTTAACCTAGCCCTGAAACAAAAATCCCTCCTTGGAAAGGGATTTACTTTCCTCATTAGATCTGACCTTTCTAGGGTTACGTTAGAGAAGCAGTGGGAGTTTGGTAGGCGGCTTGAGGCATTTAGAAAATTGGGGGCAACGGCTCAGTTGGTGTTCCCTGCTGCCCTGAAGGTGATGTTCAATAATAAGATGTTTAACATCAGGTCAGTGCAAGCCGCTGACGAGCTTCTTCTGGAGTTGGGCAATAAGGCAGCTGGCTGATATGTACTTTTGTAACAATTCCAGATAAAAAAAAAAAAAAAAGGGCTTCGGAGTGTTAAAATATATTAGCAGATTTGTAGGTATTAAACTTAGGTTTTTTTTTTCTTTTTTTAGGCATTAGTAGAAGTAGAGGTAGTTTGGCTATCACACAACTATTATGGGGGGAGGGGGGATGGGGGAGACTTGGGAGGAAAAGAAAAAGAGAAAAAACATATATATACATATCATGTAGAAAAAAAAAAAAAATGTCTTTTTAGTTTGATTCCCCCTTTCCTTGTTCTATCCTTGTTGTGTCCATAAACTCCCATTCTCAAATACCAGCATCCACAGATTCTGTTAGAATATGTGCGTAACTAGCTCATCCTTTGAGGGGAAATTGGTTTAGCGTCAGAGAGGGTCACGGGAGCTTGAGATGGGGGTGCTATCTACTGGATTTGTTCCGGTTAGATACACCAAGGGTTCTCCATGGGTGGGAGGGGGGTGTGGGGGTTACAGGGGTCACGGGGTTAAATGTATCAGAAAATTCCTCATGTGCCAATCTTGTGCATTATTGCATTCTGCTGAGGGTAGGACAGTTTCAGATATGCAATTATCAGACATTAGGCTAGGTCATACGGGTGATGTCCCAAGTCTCTGGGTTGGGTTGAGAGGTATTGAAGTTAGATGGCTAATTTAAAGATAATATCTTGGAATGTAAATGGCCTGCGTACTAAACCTAGGGCCAGGAAAGTACTTCAATATCTTCGGGATTCTGAAGCACAGGTCATTATCCTGCAAGAGACACATCTGGTCCAAGATGAAATGGATACCTTAGTTAAGGAGAATAGGTGGATCGATTTTTCAATTTCTACCTCTCAGTCTCTGACTTGTAGAGGGGTTTCACTTATCTTCAAAAAACAACTTAAGGCTAAAGTCTTAGATTTTAAGGTTGATCCAGCGGGTAGATGGGTTATTGCTTCCCTGTCTATTTTGGGCAGCCAGTTTACTATTGTGGGATATTATGGTCCTAATCAGGACGATCCGTCATCTTTGGAGGTCATTTTTTCCCACCTTTTGTCCTTCCCAGAGCCTGTTATTTTTGCAGGTGACTTTAACATCATTTTAGACCCCACTCTTGATAAATCGCATAATAGTCGATCTCGAATTCCATCAAAATCTAGATCTTTTTTGCTTAGTGAAATGAAGCAATATGGCTATGTGGATATTTGGAGGTTGAGGGTAGGTGTACAGCTGGGTTTTTCTTATAGGAATCAAAAATACCACCACCAATCTAGAATAGACTTTGTTCTGGTCAGCCATACATTAGTAGATTCTGTTAAAGATGTTAAATACCTCCCGTTACATCTATCAGACCACTTGGCAGTAATCATGGAGCTTACTTCAATGCTAAATTTGTCGGCTAGAAGTTGGTCCTTTGATCGCTCCTTACTTTCTCACCCGGAGGATATTCTTTTTATTAAGGCTGAGGTGAGTCACTTCTTAACTACAAAAGTAGGATCGGCAAGCATCGGAGTGGGGTGGGACTCCCTTAAAGCGTTTGTGAGAGGCCTTATTACAAATAAAATGGCCTACAGGAGGAGGCAATACAAAGAGGCAGTGACATCAGTGGAATCAGACATCGCTAAGACTCAGTTAGACCTAGACGCTGATTCCATTACATCAGAGGATCGCTCTCCTCTGTCTGAAAGATTAATTTCTTTAAAAGGCCACCTCGCTTCGGTCTTAAATCAGCGGGTACAAGAAAGATGGGAGGCCAGTAAGCTTGCACATTTTCAGTATGGAGAGGGAGCGGGGAAAGCTATTGGCATGGAAATCCAAAACAGACCAAGTTCATAATAACATTGAGGCGATTAGTGTCAATGGCTTCCCACTCTCCCGAGATGAAGATATTAGATCAGCCTTTAGAGATTTTTTTCAAAATATCTACTGTGAGGATAAGAACATCAGTCCGGCTAGAATTAAAGATTGGCTTAGTAAGATCACACTTCCAGCACTCTCCGATGAGCAAAGTGAGAGGTTGGATAGTGTAATCTCGGAGGAGGAAGTCACCAAGGCTATACATAATGCTAAAAAGGGGAAGGCGTCGGGTACAGATGGCCTACCGGCTGAAATTTATGAACTCCTGGAGCAGGAACTGGTCTCCTTCTTGGTACTACTGTTTAATAAAATTTTGCTTGATGGAGGTCGGCCCCCGACATCATGGGACAGCGCGTCTATCACGATAATCTTAAAACCGGGGAAACCGGCTACTGCATGTGGTTCCTATAGGCCAATCTCCATATTAAATGTTGACTACAAAATTTTTGCCTCAATTCTGGCCAATAGACTAGCTCTTGTTGCCCCCAAAATCTTGCACCCGGATCAGAAAGGGTTTGTCAGGGGGCGACAGTTATATGAACTAACTTTTGACTTAATAGGGGCTATCGATTTGGCAGTTCTGGAGTCCCTCCCCCTGGCGGTTCTTACCTTGGACGCCACCAAGGCCTTCGACAGAGTCAATTGGTTGTATCTGTCGGAGGCCTTGGCTAAGTTCAATGTGGGGGCAGGGTTTCGCCGGACAATCAGTCTTTTGTATCAGAACCCAAGTGCCTGTGTACTGATTAATAGCATCTTGTCTGACCCCTTTAACATCTCGAGGGGTACGCGACAGGGCTGCCCACTCTCCCCACTTCTTTTTGATCTTTACGTTGAACCATTCGCTCAAAATTTAAGAGACAATGTCGACATCAAGGCGTTCGCGTATAGTGGTTGGGAGAGGAAAGTGGCACTGTACGCTGATGATATCCTTATTTTCACTTCTGATGCTCGTATGGCTCTCCCGGAAATAATTAAGGTAGCCTCGGAATTTGGGATAGTGTCCGGGTATGAGATCAACGCTTCAAAAACTGAGATGATGACCTGGGGTATGGATAAGAGCTTTTGTATCTCGGGTATTCAGCCAGGAAATAAATTGAGATACCCGGGCCTTGATATCGTGGAAAATATAGATCAGATTGTGAATATCAATTTTTCCAAAGTAGCTAAGGACTGTCGTAAATTGCTTCAGTCTTGGTCCCATCTTCCTTTGTCGTTACTAGGAAGAGCTAACTTAGTTAAGATGGCTGTCTTGCCAAAGATTTCCTTTCTTTTCAATACTATCCCTCTGTACTTCGATCCAAACCTTATTAAAACTTTTCAGGCCGAGATTAACACTTTTATCTGGAATAAACACCTTCCAAGAATCTCGTGGAAAAAGTTAAGAAGGCGCAGGGAAAAGGGGGGGCTGGCAGCCCCGGACATCCAGGTCTATGCCTGGGCGTTCCAGTTGTCTCATGCTAGGGTGTTGCTAAAAAAAACATTGGAGTATGGGGTGGGAACTCTATACACCACTCTGCTTAGGGGAGAGGGGGTTAGCCAGTCTGGGTTTCTGTTGAAATTCGGAGATCCCAAGTTCTTTAAAAAAATTAAATTGAAAATTCTATTGGAAATGGCAAGGACTTGGGCCCAGGTTTCAAAATCCATTAATATAGGGTACTATAGTAGTAGAACCCCCTTATGGGATCTCCCCGATTATCCACCCTGGTTGGGAGACTCACTTGCAGCACCTATTAGAGAGGCGGGTTTGGAGGTCTGGGGTGACCTATTTGTGGAGGGGGAACTGCTCTCCTGGGAGTGTTTGAGTAGAAAGATTGGCTCGGGCCTTGCTAGGCTAAAATATCTGCAGATGTCTAGCTGGTCTCGTTCCTATTCTGCACAGCCCGTTCGAAAAAATAAATTCCCAGTAGGTGGTTACAGTACCCTTATAACTCTGTTAATTGATAGACCCCCTACTAAGAAGGAGATCTCGTCCTGGTACAATTTGATTTTGGATGAGATGGACGGTGTATTTAAGCTTCCACATGAACTCTGGGGGAAGGACATAAGTAATATTGATTTGCATGAGGTATGGAGAACATCTTGTAGACTGCTGTGGGATGTGGTGAAACCGGCGTGGTTGCGTAGGAACCACATCTTTACTATCCACAGAGCATATTATTCCCCCCTTCGACTTTCTAAATTTACTCAGGGGAATATAGTTGTGTGTGCTAGATGTGGTCTCCTAGCAGCCTCTGACATCCACATGTTTTATGAATGCCCCCTTCTGTCTCAATTTTGGGAAGCCATCTGTAAGATCCTGTCGTCTTCAATAGACTCCAAAATAACTGTTCATCCCCAGTTGGTGATTTTCGGAATCTTAGAGGGGATCTCTAGCCCGGCGAAGAAGCTAGTATTCTACGCTATACTACTGGCTAGAAGGGAGATATGCAGAAAGTGGAAGGATCCTCTACCTCCCTCTATCAACGATTGGTACGCCTCTGCCCTGCATGTTTCTAAGCTTGATTTGGCAAGAGCCGGGAACCCAGACAAAAGATCATTTTGGCACCTTCTCAAATGGGATCAGTGAGACTCTGTTTTTTTTTGGGGGGTTTTTTGTTCCCAGGGGGGTCCAAATGATTAAGCCATCTATCCCACCGCTTGGCATAAGCGGTGCTCTGATCCCTTTTCGGCATTGGGTATCACCCGGCCTGAATTTCTGAGGTTATGGTATGGCGTTCGCTGGTTTGTCAAGCTGTATTGCTGTGGGACGAGGCCCGGCTCCACGACTATCCCTCCCAGTTGGTATGAACTGTGTCAGCATATTGCTTGTAAGCCGATCGATTGCATATATAGAACGTTGGTGGCATGTATGAGGACAAAAAAAAAAAAGATGACGTCAGGCGTTCCACCCTTTTGTAAGAAATATAGAATGTTAGCAATCTAGTTGTTCATTAGGATACTGTTGAGAGGCAGAGGCCAGGGGCATGGACTCTGAAAATTGAAGGCAGGTAGGAGGGTGCAAAGGCAACAATTTAACCACACTGAGCAGGCAGGAAGGGCCGTGGCAGCACAACAGACTATGGAGGGCAGTGGAAAGGGGGGCAGGGGCAACAAACCAACAATACAGGACTTGCAAGAGAGGCTGTGGCAATGTAATAGACCATTGTGGGCAGAAGGAAGAGGCAATGGTAGTACAACCATACATGCCAACAGACCCGATTCAGCCAGGAAACGTCCAATGTTTTTAAGCTCAAATGGGCTTTATTTGATCTGTCTCCTGTCTACAATCTCCTCATTTTCAATGTAACTCAAAGGGGAAAATCAATACCCCAGTTTTTTTTCAAAATCTCCCTCTTACCAAGTTCAAAATGTTCGCAAGTATGGTACATTGGATCATGGAAGGAAATGGGGTAGGGACATGGACTTGGATAACAGAGGACAGGAGGGACATGGAGAGGTGCACCAAACTGACCCTACAGGGCAGGCATCAGGGTTTGCAGCAGCACAATACACCTCACAGGGCATGCGGGACGGGAGTGCAGCACAACAATCCATAGAAAGCAAGAGGGAGGGGACAGGACCATGCACATGGACAACAGAGAACAGAGGGGCAAGAGGCAATGGTAGCTAGCTGACCATAATGGACAGACATGAGAGAAAGCTGCAGCATAACAGACCATAAAGGGCTGTAGGGAAGGATCAGGGGCATTACAATGGAACAGACAAGCCAGGAGGGAGGGAGTAGGGGTCTGCCCATGTAAACAGAGGGCTGGGGGCAAGGGGGCAGGGCAGGAGCAGCAAGATAGCCATGGAGGTCAGGCAGGATGGGCACTAGAAGCAAGACACACCATGAAGAGCAACAGTGAGACTGTGATGGCATACACACAGACCATGGAGGGAAGTTGGGAGGGGGTCAGGGGCAGCTAACTGACCACACAGGGAAGGTGGGAGGGGCCATGGCAGCACAGAAGACCATGCATGGCAAGTGGGAGGGTTAGTGGCAGCACAATGGCTATGATGGGCAAGAAGGAGGGTGCAGGGGCATGCACAAAGGATGATGGAGGATAGAAGGGAGGGTCAGGACCTGTGCACAGACAAGAAAGTTCAGGGGAAGGGGCCTCACAACAGACCGCACGGGACAGGCAGGAGGAGCAGTTGCAGCACAACAGACCAGGGAGGGCAGAAGGGTGTGGCAGTACAATGGACCATGTAGGACAGGAGGAAGAGGATAGGGGCATGGCATGTGGACAGGCAGGGTGGAGGTGGCAGGGACAGGTTACAGTCATCTGACAATGCTAGGCAGGTGGGAGGGGAGTGGCAGCTCAACAGAACACTCAGAGTAGATAGGAGTGGCAGGTCCATGGAACATGGTGGGCAAAAAGGATGGAGCAGGGGCATGCACAAAGACATCGGAGGGCAGGGGGAAGGAGAATAGGGGCAGCAAGCTAAGCACAGAGTTTAAGCAGGAGGTCAATGATGGGGCATAGAATTGGGCAATGGAGGGCAGGAGGAGGGGACTGGTACATCATACTAAATTGAGGGCAGTGGCAGCACATCAGACCATGCATGGCAGGAGGGAGGAGGCTAGTCCGTGGATTCACACAACAGAGGATAGGGAGGAGGGGGATGGGGCAGCAAGCTAACTATTCAGAGAAGGCGGGTATTAGGAACTTTATTGTTTTTAAAATGTGTGTCTGTGCGAACTACTTAAAATATGAACAAGTATGCAGCATAATCTCACTTTTATTCAGGAAGAAGAGGACGTTTGTGACTGTGACTCCGGGCTCACTTGGCAGAAACACTCCCTGACCCTCCACCCACTATCGCAAAATGTAATGCCCGTGAAAAGGATAGGTGAACACAGTGTTATATAGAACATAGTCCTGAGAGCACGATTGAAAATGAAAACTAGATATAGTGTATGGTCTAAACTATGCACCAAAAAGTGTGATATAAGATGAACCGGGCGTGAAATATAATATGCAATACATTGTGCGCAATGACAGATTCATTGGAGAGCGCAAGATAGCACAGGCACTAGCGCGTGCTATGCGATGTGCGCCTTGGAGTGTAATATGCACAGGGCAGTGTTGTGTAACCTATCTAGTCTCTAAAGTTGTAATATAAAATATGTGCTGGGGAGTGTAACGTTGCATATGCACTGTGACAAAGATATGGATCCCAGATTGTAATATGTATGGCACAGCACTGTGCGTTATAACATAGGCATCGAGGAAGGCACGTTAGATGGGGCAATATAACCCGTGCGAAGACAAGTGTGGCATGACATATTCACGGGGTGGTGTTACAGTGCACATGGGCTAGAGAGTGTCATAGCATATGCACTAGCTGGTGGAATACAACACAGAGGTGTGTGGCACTCGGCAGGCAATGGTGGGTGTAACACAGCATTGGGCTCTGCCAGTAGCGCGCTGTGACTCTCAAGTGATGTTCGTCCCCTTTCCAGAGAGTAAAATAAAAAGTATTACACATCCGGCAGTGGGTGTGTGTTTTATTAACCGTGAGGGGGTTTTCTTACATCGTTTTGGTCTAATTTTTGTCGAATCCCCTTTGAATGGCTTGGTGTGCATGTGTATTAAATGTGCCCGTCAATAGCTACCCATGTTTGTATAAATAAACGACAAGGGTGTCTACCGGGATTAGGCACGGTAGGGCATCAGACATGTCAGAGCTTCACTAGTAGTGTAAATACATTCCACGTGGATTCATTGTATGCATAGTCGCCTTTTAATGAATATCACTCAAATCGTCATGGTGATAGGTACGTACGGTTTGTCCAGCATGTCCTAGGTGTGTCTATAAATATATATTTTTAAAAAATAATAAAAAACAGTGGCTGGCCCTGGGGATTGGGGTCAAAAAAATATAATTAGGAGACAGGCCCTGGGGGATGGGGTCATCAGGGCCAATAAATTAGAATAAGAAGGGGAACCACACAGCCCCCCTTCTTAAAAAATTAAAATAAATAAAAGACTGGCATCTTGCCGGAGGCCACGCCCCCTCCTTGCAGCACTCTGCAAACGTGCCCCCTGGCGAGTTGTAAGTTGGGGAATTAATTCCTCTTCAATACTGAGGGTCCCTGAGGGCCAACTAGCCCAACAGGCATCTCCAGTATGCGCCAGGGAGCTGCGCTGCAGACAGGTGTTCTGAGGCCAAGCCCCTTTTTACACCTCCCTGCAACGCAGCTCTGTGGCGCTTACTGGAGGTACCTAGTTGTCTAGTTTGACCCTAGGGACCCTTAGGATTCAAGGGGACTTAATCTCTCAACTTAGAACAGCCACAGGGCGTGTTTACACAGTGGTGAAGGGAGGGGACGGGGCCTGAGGTGACGTGTGCAAAAACGCCCTGTGGCCAGTTTTAAGAGGTAGTTTTAATCCCCCTGCCCTATTATATACTAGGGGCTTACAGAGGAGGTCATGCTAACCACAGGGGGACCCCAACGCATAATGTTCCCTAGTGTATGTAGGTGTTTTCACTGTATTCTAAGTGTCTTTTAACATAGCACTGGCTCTAGGACTGGTTAGTCAGACTCAGTTACCACCAGTATCCGTCTGAAAAAGTTGAGGGTACAGGATGATTTTGCAACAAGGATTCTTTCTGCTCTTCTTTTTGTTCTTTCTGCACGTTATCCTTCTTCCTGCACTTTTCTTCGTCTTTGAGGACTTCTGTTGCTTATTTCTGCACTTCTTTTTTTTCTTTCTGTGCATTTTTTCTTCTTTCTTCACATGTCCTATCTCTGTAGGCATAGTTAGAAATTAGCATTTAAAAAACCTTTGAAATTCACAGAAAAAAACATAGGTTTCAGGCACGTTATAGTTAGGAATTAGCATTTAAAAAACCTCAGAAATTCACTGACGAAACCATAGGTTTCAGGGGTGTTATAGTTAGCTGGACTTTTCACTTGTACAAAACCATTGAAATTCCCCCGTTATAGTTAGTTCAGCTAACTATAACTCGCGCGCCCGCAATGCACTGCTGATGACGTCACATATTACATCACTCATGTCATGGTCAGTGACATCACTCATGACATCACTCATGACATCTCAAATTACATCACTGATGACATCATCCTTGTGATAGAGTGGCAGACCTCCTCTCACCCTAATATAACCTTTGATACACACATTCAAAAATAGAGACTAACATTTTCAAAACAATGGACATACCAATACCAGTTACAACAACCTCTTCAGTAATTCTAAGATCCACATACACATCCACTCATTCACCAACAGTCCTATACAGTCACTCATACATGTACTCACTCATCATATGTACTCATACACCTATACATCCTGTTACACAATGCCACTCATCCATAGAGTTACTCACACACATAGTCACTCATGCTAATAAAGAATCAAACATACATTTACTTGCATATACAGTTATACAGACACCACCACACTTACTTCTACGGAAACTTACACATACTTAGTCTTTTAAACAATCACTTATAGAAACACATACTTATTCATACAGGAACTCTTTCAATCTCTCACTCTCACATATACTCACTTATATACACCAATAGTCACATATACTAGTTCAAAACATATGTAGTTACTCATAAAGACACTATTGAGACAGTCATTCACTCACTAACACACCCATACACACACTCATCCACCCATACAGTCCTGCACACATGCTGTCTTTAACACATACAAACAGTGAGTCACTCATTCATGCACCTATGCACTACGTAATACCCCCCACCGAACCATGCAGACACTCAGACTGATACTCAAAAAACCAACTAATAACCTATATAGACACCCATGTAGCTACTCACCAACCCATGCAGCCACTGATACACAAAGTGAGAGACTGATACAGATATTTACATATTTAAACATTACTCACTAAGCCATGTATTCACTATGATACACTTAATCAGTCAGTTACACAATCAATTTTTCAAAAACAAATCATCCATTTAGACACTTATATACCCATTTATTCTTCCATCGACCTTGAGATATACATATATAAAACATATTTAATTTTCAGAAAAACAGACATTCGCTGGATGATGTCATCAGTGATGTCATCAGTGATGTCATTTGAGATGTCATCAGTGATGTCATGAGTGATGTCACTGACCATGTCATGAGTGATGTAATATGTGACGTCATCAGCAGTGCATTGCGGGCGCGCGAGTTATAGTTAGCTGAACGGGGGAATTTCAATGGTTTTGTACAAGTGAAAAGTCCAGCTAACTATAACACCCCGAAACCTATGGTTTTTTCAGTGAATTATATATATATATATATATATATATATATATATATATATATATATATATATATATATATATATATATATATATATATATTACCTACTGGCGGTCGCCAGTAGGTAGTTATAGTTAGGACCCCTTTTCCATAGGAAAACCTCAACATTCTATTTTGAATAACTTTGGCGCCGGTCGATGAATCCTCGCGAATTTCTCAAAATAGGTGGGGCGCTACGCTCCGCTCCTACCCTGAAAGTCTCGGGGGGATCCGTCAAGCGGGGGCTGAGATAAAAGGGGGGTCCCAAAACGCGTTTTCCCCATGCATTTTCCCATAGGACCTTTAGTCTGAGCTACAGCCCGAACGGCTGAACAGAATTACTTGAAATTTGGCAGAGAGGTAGTCCTCAGGTCAGAGATGTGCCTTTTGCAGGTCTGGTGTAAATCTGTTCAGTAGGTCCTGAGAAAATAGCATTTAAATCAATATATATATCTGTAAGCGCGCTCCGTGCGCTTACGGTAAGCTTACCGTACGCGTACGGTGCCTTGCGCGAGCTCAATTCTGATTGGTGGTTACATGACTGTAAACATTCAAATCGGTCGAAATCAGAAAGTGTCGGCCGCCATTTTCTGTCTCTCGCACTGAAAAACAAAGGTGGATAACGTGAAAAGGGGGCAACGGAGAGAGTTGCAGACCCCCTAGCGTTTGTCAGGGCGTCCACGAAGGACCAAAAAGTACGAAAAATACATTTAATGATTTTGAAAAAAAATCGCGGAGTGCGAGTACGGTAAGCTTACCGTACGCGCACGGCAAAAAAAAAAAAAAAAAACGAAATAACAATCACATTTATTAAATAAATTGAAGGACCCGCAAGGGAAAAAAAAAATTGTTACTCTGTAAAAAAAGGCGAGGCGCGCACGGTATGAACTGCGCAACGTGGGCGCTCGGTGCGGGAAGCGCACCGAGTGCCCACAGCGCGCACACGGTGCACAAAGCGCACCGTGCGCGCAGGGTGTGCGCACGGTGAAAAACCAGAAAAAAAAATAAAAAATAAATACATAACTTAGCATTTAAAAAACCGTACAAATTCACTGAAAAAACCATAGGTTTCACACACGTTATAGTTAGGAATTAGCATTTAAAAAACCTTGCAAATTCACTTAAAAAACCATAGGTTTCACACATGTTATAGTTAGCTGTACATTTCACTCGTAAAAAACCAATGAAATTCCACATTATAGTTAGATCAGGTAACTATAACTTGCGCGACCGCAATCCACAATGTGTCATTTCAGATGTCATCATTGATGTGATGAGTGATGTCACTGACCATGTCATGAGTGATGTAATATGTGACGTCATCAGCAGTTTATTGTGGGCGCGCAAGTTATAGTTACCTGATCTAACTATAACGTGGAATTTCATTGGTTTTTTACGAGTGAAATGTACAGCTAACTATAACATGTGTGAAACCTATGGTTTTTTAAGTGAATTTGCAAGGTTTTTTAAATGCTAATTCCTAACTATAACGTGTGTGAAACCTATGGTTTTTTCAGTGAATATATATATATGTATATTGATATTTAGCTATATAGATATAGCTATTTATCCATATTACCTACTGGCGGTCGCCAGTGGGTAGATATAGTTAGGACCTATTTTCCATAGGAAATCTGCAACATTCTACTTGGAATAACTTTGGTGCCCGTTGACGAATCTTCGCGAAATTTTCAAAACTTTTGGCCAGCTCCGGTCCGCTCCTATCCTGAAAGTCTCGGGATGATTTGTGTAGCGGGGGCTGAGAAAGAAGGGGGTCCCAAAACGTGTTTTCCCCATGCAATTTCCCATAGGACCTTTAGCTGCAGCTACAGCCTGAAGTGCTGAACGGAATTACACCAAATTTGGCAGAGAGGTAGACCTTGGTTCAGAGTCGTGCCTTTTGCTTAAATGGTGTAAATCTGTTCAGTAGTTCCTGAGAAAATCAAAATCACATATATATTTGGGCAGAGCCTAACCACACATCTCATCGTGAGATCTTATTGGCTGTCAGTACTTCATCCAAGAAGTGTTGACAGCCATCTTGGGACCAATATACATGATAGCACCTCATTAAAAAGCATTGCAGTTAATGGAAGGTTTTAAGACTTTAGTTACATTATAAATCATTTGTTGATGGTACCATACTCATTTTAGGAATTGTGGTGTGTTCTAAGGTGATTTTACCATGTCATGTGACAAAGCCTTCTGCTGTGATATCATGAATCATGTTTGAGAGAAAACTATTTTCCCATGCTTTTTCCCACAGAGGTTTGGAAGGTGATCTATAAACTAAACTGAGAGCATATTTTCTGTAAATTCACATTATCTTTCTCAGTCAAGTGAGAATGAAGTCTGACATTCTCAGTAAAACATGTACATCCAACAAGGGCAGAGACTGTCAGTTGATTCCTTTGTGTTCTACTGCAGCTTCACAGAGTGTTCCAAAGAACAACTAGAGAGCTAACAGTCCTACTTATGATAAACATATGCCATAACTTAAGCCATCTTGATTGGAATAAAGTGGTAACTCTTAAAACATTTAATTTAAAAAGGAACAAAATGAGGGGGTTCATTTTGCCATAGAAAGTATGATTAGTGCTGCAGAAAGAAAAATTAGGGCACGTTTTGAGTGACTTCTCAAATCCTCTTCTATTTCATTAAAAAATTCTGACATGCAGACTGAAACATGCACTTTCAATACCAGCAGCAGACTTCCCTGGTAAGCAGTAGCTTTACTACAGTGATCTAATGAGCAACTAGAGTGCTAACATTCTGAATTTATGGCAAATGTGTGACACATCTGAAAGCCTTCTTGATGGAATCAAAGTAAAAAACTGAAAGTAATTCTGTTAGAAAAACACTCCCACACTGGAAGGGTGGTGGTGTTCTCCCAGACATACACTGTGGTAGCTTGGCTCGAGTGGTCAGGAATCAGGCCCCGTGCTAAGCATACGTCATACCCATACAATAACCATGCGTGCATCCGTTCCAAAAACGACTCTACACCGTAAAAATTATGAAAATATCTTTCTTTATCTTCGTTTTCTCTTAGTTGCTGATTAGATAAATAATTAACAATCACAATATACAAACTTTTTAAATAGTGCAGGTCAAATAAATACTGGCTTAATGATTCAATAAAGAGGGGTGATCATAAATAATGAAGGCATAAATATAAGTGTGATACATACAGGCAATTAAATATTCTGAGGCAATAAATACTGTAAACCAATAAATATTGTGCATCAATAAATACTGTGGACCAATAAATACAGTGAAGCAATAAATAGGTTAAATACAATAAATACAGTGCCCCTAATAAATAATTAAAAGCTGACAGTGACACTCATAGAATCAGATCACATTTGAGATTACTATGGGCTAATTCGGCCCAGGCACAGCTTGTGGGGATGTGGTAGGCTTGAGGGTGTCTACTCCCTGGCTTGGACAAGGCTGAGGCCTAAACTGAGGTAGATCAAGGGGGGGATACCAGAGACCTGGCTCTCTCACTCTACACAACCCCTCTAAATTAGTCTCAGCTCACCCCTGGCACAGTCCAGCTGGTTCCAGCACCTCTCTAACCCCTAGAGTAGTCTCTTAGGATTCCACAGGGCCTTTGGCGCCCTCTATTCCACTTACTGCCCTTTTTCTGCAGTTCCGACGCCGCTGGAGTCGTGTCGACGCCATGAGGCGGATCCGGTTCGACGTCGGCGGCCTCGGCACAATGTCAGTTCCTGACGATGCCGGTAGCCGGCTCCGGTTCGATGTCGGCGGCCTCGGCTCGATCTCGACCTCCGATTTGATGGCGTCGGGCACTCTTGACTCGATGTCGACTTCGGGCGGCTCCGGTCCGATGGCGACCTCAGCTTCGATGACGTCGGCCGGCCTTGGCTCGATGTCGACTTCCGGCGACTCCGGAGTGCGATCCTCACTCCCGACCTCCGGTGCTCCTCTCCTTAGGTTTCTGGCGACTCCGGAGTGCGACCTCCACTCCCGACCTCCGGCACGATTCTCTCAGGTTCCGGCGACTTCGGAGTGCGATCTCCACTCCCGACCTCCGGCACACTTCACCTCGGTCTCCGGCGACTCCGGAGGGCGGACTTCACTCCCCCGTCGACACCGCTCACTCGACCTTGGGTGACTTCCTCCTCGACCTCTGGTACTCCTCACGTCCTCCGTCGGCGCCCTCTCACGATCTCTGGCGGCTCTGGGTACGACGTCTGCTTTTCCAGTCAGCGCCGCTTCTCCACCTCAGGCTCCAGGTCTCCAGGCTACTCGACGTCCGGCTCCAGGGAAACCAGTATCCAGGTCAGGTACTTGCTTTCTTGACTTCTAAGGCCTGTTCCTGCTGTCCAGGTCCTTAAGATGGTTCTTCTTGCTTCTTCCCACACAGGGCTCCAGGCTGGGCTCAGTCAGTAGGGACTAGTATCAAGGGTGGGTTTATGGACCCCACTCCAGGCACAAGTTTCCACCCCTGCTGCCTCACTCCTTCCTCCTTCAGGTTTCTGCTCCTCTCTCTTCACCAGTCAGGTGCCAACTGCCAGCTCCAACTGCCAACTCTCTGTCTTAGCTTCCCAACATTCTAAACCGCCTCCAACGGTCACAGGGTTCTGTAATGTTCTGGAAGGTGCTGGTAGGTTCCAGTGGATGCTGGTGATGTCACAGGTGGCCACCATTTTGTGCTCCAGGCCCTCAGACAGAAGTTTCAGGGGTAGATAAAATGGCTCCCTGAATCTGCAGCAACACGAAAAAGTCTGGTGGTTCCCAAAAAGGAAAAATTCAAACAGGGTTTGAGGCAAAAGTGGGACAAAATAAATAATGATGAGGAGGGACCACCCAAAGGGCTGACAGGTCTAACACGCGTCCCCCCCAGCTGAAAGTGGGGAGAGCTACCCAACCCCTTGGGAGTTCTCATCACTAAGGCGGAAATACCTTGAGAGACCGTCTGCATTGGCGTGGTCCACTCCAGGCCGATGTTCCACCTGAAAGTCCATTCCCTGAAGGGAAATAGACCACCTCAACAACTTGGGATTCTCCCCCTTCATTTGCATCAGCCAACGAAGGGGTCTGTGGTCGGTCTGAACCAGGAAGTGCGAGCCAAACAGGTATGGCCGCAACTTCTTCAGAGCCCATACCACTGCAGAGGCTTCACGCTCTATTGCACTCCACTTCTGTTCCCTGGGAAGTAGTCTCCGGGATAGGAAGACCACGGGTTGATCCA
The DNA here is from genome assembly GCF_964204655.1 of Triturus cristatus. Classification (NCBI taxonomy): domain Eukaryota; kingdom Metazoa; phylum Chordata; class Amphibia; order Caudata; family Salamandridae; genus Triturus; species Triturus cristatus. The sequence continues at coordinate 762,377,720 of NC_140587.1, forward strand.
GACCCTCTTCGTTGAGTTGCGATAACACTGCCCCAATGCCATGTTCTGATGCATCTGTCTGGACAATGAACTCCTTGGAAAAGTCTGGGGCCCTTAAGACCGGGGCCTCGCACATGGCTTTCTTCAATCTCACAAAGGCCTGCTGACAAGCCTCCGTCCAGACTACCCGTCGAGGTTGTTTCTTGGACGTGAGCTCCGTGAGGGGGGCTACGATGGTACCGTACCCCTTCACGAAGCGGCGGTAGTATCCCGTGAGGCCCAAAAATGCTCGGACCTCAGTCTGTGTCTTGGGGGGTTCCCAGGCCATGATGGCCTCTATCTTCGCCTGGAGGGGTTGCACCGCTCCCCTACCCACCAAGTGTCCCAGGTACACTACCGACCCCTGCCCGATCTGGCACTTGCTGGCCTTGATCGTCAATCCAGCTTGTCTCAGGGCCTGGAGAACAGCTTGCAGGTGACGCAAGTGATCCTCCCAGCTGTTACTGAAGACGGCTATGTCATCCAGATAAGCAGCAGAGAAACTCTCCATTCCGGTGAGGATCTGGTTTACCAGGCGCTGAAACGTGGCAGGTGCGTTCTTGAGCCCAAAGGGCATCACACAGAACTGGTAGTGGCCATTGGGCGTGGAGAAGGCTGACCTTTCCCTTGCTCCATCAGTCAAAGAGATCTGCCAGTACCCAGAAGTAAGGTCAAAGGTACTTAGATATTGGGCAGCTCCCAGCTGGTCAATCAATTCATCCGCCCTAGGGATCGGATGAGCATCAGTTTTGGTCACTGAATTCAGTCCCCGGTAGTCCACACAGAACCTCAGTTCTGGTTGGGCACCCGGACTGGACCAGGGGCTGCTAGAAGGTTCGATCACTCCTAGCTCCAGCATCTTAGTGACTTCACTATGAATGCTGGCCTTCACCTTGTCTGACATCCGGTAGATCTTGGACTTCACAGGTGGGCTGTCTCCTGTGTCCACGTCATGGACGCACAGGTGAGTCCTACCCGGGACAAGGGAGAACAACGAAGAGTACTGCCCCAGGACCTGGCGACAGTCCTCCTGCTGTTCAGGAGTTAGAGATGGGGAGAGAATCACTCCCTCCACCGACCCATCCTTTTCTTGAGATGCAAACAGATCAGGGAGAGGCTCGCTTTCCACGTCCTCTCCTCTGTCAGTCACCATCATCAAGATGACTTCGGGCCTCTCGTGGTGGGGTTTGAGGCGGTTGGCATGCAGCACCCGCAGGGGCTGACGAGGGGTCTTCAGGTCCACCAAGTAGGTAGCCTTACCCTTCTTCTCCAACACCTCAAAGGGTCCTGACCAGCGATCCTGGAGGGCACTAAGCTCTCCTGGTTCGATCACCCACACCTTCTGGCCAGGCTCCAACTCCACCGGGTGAGCATTGTGGTCATACCACGCCTTCATCACTGCTTGGCTGGCTTCCAAGTTGTCAGAAGCTTGCTTCCACAACTTAGCCATTTGGCTCCGGAAGGCCAGCATGTAGCTCACCACATCCTGGGGAAGCTTTCTGGGAGTTCTTTCCCATCCGTCTCTCACCAGGTTGAGAGGTCCACGTACAGGGTGCCCATACAGAAGCTCGAAGGGGCTGAAGCCCACTCCCTTCTGTGGCACTTCCCTGTAGGAAAAGAGTAGACAGGGTAGGAGGACGTCCCATTTCCTCCGCAGGCTTTCAGGCAGACTTCTGATCATGCCCTTCAAGGTTTTGTTAAACCTCTCCACCAGACCATTTGTCTGGGGGTGGTAAGGAGTGGTGAACCGGTATGTCACTCCACACTCCTTCCACATGGCCCGCATGTACGCTGACATGAAGTTGGTCCCCCTGTCGGACACAACTTCCTTGGGAAAACCCACTCGGGTAAAGATTCCCATCAGGGCCCTTGCCACAACAGGTGCTGTTATGGTCCTCAGAGGTATTGCCTCTGGGTACCGTGTGGCATGATCCACCAGAACCAGGATAAACCTGTGACCAGCTGTAGTCGGCGGATCTAATGGACCCACAATGTCGATGCCCACCCTTTCAAAGGGGGTGCTAACGACAGGAAGTGGTTCCAGGGGAGCTTTCAGCTTCACCCCTGTTTTCCCACTGGCTTGGCAAGACACACATGTCCGGCAGTAGGTATCGGGCGACACTTTCATCTGAGGCCAATAAAAGTGTGGGACAAGACGGGCGAAGGTCTTGTCTTGCCCCAGGTGTCCTGCCAATGGTATCTCGTGAGCCAACTCCAGAAGGAAGGCTCGATAACGTTGAGGGACTACCAAGGCTCGTGACGATCCGTGTAGGGGTGCCTTGGGTTCACTGTAGAGGAGGCCATCCTCCCAGTAAACACTGTAGTTCCCTTCAACGTTCCCTGCTGCCTGGGCTTCGGCCTGTCGCCTCAGCCCCTCAAGGGTAGGGCACTCCCTCTGGCCCTGGCAGAATTCCTCCCTGGACGGGCCTCCCTCCACGTGCCACTCGGCCGGGATGGGTAGGTCCTCCAGTTTGGTAACGTCCCCCACCGCAGACTCCTGGTCCACCACCTCCGGTGGCCTATCCGTCCTACGGGGTGGGGACGCCGAGGCAGGCTCCTCCTGTCCTCGGTTCTTCCCTTGACTGGCAGCTGGCTGGGCCTTTGTTCCAGGCTCCAGCCGAAATGAACTCCCTCTCCGGGTAGTCGCGGACCTTGTGCTCACACAGGCCCAGTCAGGTGTACCCAGCATCTCAGTGTGAGTCCGGTATTCCACCTCCTTCCAAGCGTTGTGCTCCATGTCATTCCCCAGCAGACAATCGACTGGCACGGCAGGGCTTACGGCAACTCGAAGTGAACCTGCAACCCCCCCCCATTCAAAGGGAACCTCGGCCACGGGATAGTGGCCTGTTCTGCCGTCAGCCATCGCGGCTGGGTGGAGTACATCGGGAATTACCTGCTCTGGAGACACCAGTTGGCTACGCACCATAGTCATACTGGCTCCTGTGTCTCTCAGAGCCTCCCCTCTTTGGCCGTTGATGGTGACCCACTGCCCATACTTTGCGGTATTTGCGGGCACCTGGATCTTGGGAACCATCTCCCGTTCTCCCAGGGACACTAAAGTGACACCCGCCCACTCCCTTCCCTTAGTTAAGGGCATCTCCTCCCCGAGCACTACACTAGCTACTCCGGGGGTCTTTCCTCCAATGGGAGGGGGTGGTCGTTTCAGGCACTTCGGATCTCCTTTATAGTGTCCAACGCCACCGCACTCGTAGCAATGGACAACCCTTGCTGCTGACTCGGATTAGGGTTTCTGGGTGGGTTAGCCCTAGAGGTGAATCCTGTTCCCTTCCCTTGGAAGTTATTTTGGGGGCCTTTGGAGAACTCCTTTTTCTTTTCCCCTCCCTCTTTCTTCTGGGGGGCGCCCTGTCCGGCCTTTTGAGTATCCCCTCCAGTCCCCCTTGTGGACACCCGGGTACTAGCCCAAATGTCCGCCTCCTCAGCAAGCTTCCGGGGACTGGTCAGCTTGCTATCCACCAGGTGTTGCCGCAGTTCAGGGAAACATTTCTCGAGCAGGTGTTCCTTCAGTACTAGGTCAAACAGCCCCTCGTAGTTCCTTACTTCACTGCCCTGAATCCAACCCTCCAGTGCCTTCTTTGCATAGTCCAGGAAGTCCACCCAATTCTGTGTGCCCAGTTTGTGACTACCCCTGAACTTCTGTCTGTACTTTTCGGGTGTTAGTCCAAACTTTCTTATGAGCGCCAGTTTCATGGTGGGGTAGTGGGTCTGCTCATCCTCTTCGAGGGCCAATAAAGCATCCCTACCAGCTGGAGGCATGTGCTTGTACAATCCCCCTCCCCAGTACTTCTCTGGAACCCCATGGGCCCTTAACGAGACCTCATAGGCCGCTAGCCACTTGGCGATATCATCACCCACCCCATAGCTAGCTACTATGTCCTTTGGCAGGTAGGGTTTGGGTTCCCTGGTGTACTCTCGTTCTTCGCTGCCACCGTTAGGTACAGGGTGTGCCCCGATTCTCAGGATCTGAAGATCTATCTCTTTCAGCCTTAGCTCATGAGCCATCCTCTGTTCCTCTTTCTCCTTCTCCAGCCTTGCTAAGTCCCATGTGAGCTGTCTTTTCTCCCTCCGGTCTGTTAACTCCACTTCAGACAAGCCACCGCTAGAGGCACTGCTGCCCTTCCTGGAAAGTGTCCTGGGCCCCGCTGACAGGTTCCCCACCTCAGGTTGGTACAAACCAGCTCCCTCACTGTCGGGCTCTCTATCCCTGTCCTCCTCCTCAGCCTTGCTTTCTCGGCGTGCCTCCCCCCAAGCCCTTAAGCTGGTTTGGAGTGCACCCTTCTTTGCTCCTGGGGGACAATACACCCCCTCCCGCTGGCAAAACTCCCTGAGTTGGGCCACAGTGTACGTTTCAAAATTTTCTAGTACAAACTCCATCTTGCCCACTCAGGTCAGAGGACAGTTATCTGCAGTAACAATGCAGGGGGGTACCTTTAATAATACCTCCTCCCACCACCAGAGTAAATTTGGAAAAAAACAAAAACCCACAATTAGGAAGGCCGCTTTGAGAAAACTCCCGGTGTAGGCCTATGGACTACCCACAGTTATTGTTGAGTATACGTAGGCACAGCTCTATCCCACCGCTGAACACCAATTATGTTAGAAAAACACTCCCACACTGGAAGGGTGGTGGTGTTCTCCCAGACATACACTGTGGTAGCTTGGCTCGAGTGGTCAGGAATCAGGCCCCGTGCTAAGCATACGTCATACCCATACAATAACCATGCGTGCATCCGTTCCAAAAACGACTCTACACCGTAAAAATTATGAAAATATCTTTCTTTATCTTCGTTTTCTCTTAGTTGCTGATTAGATAAATAATTAACAATCACAATATACAAACTTTTTAAATAGTGCAGGTCAAATAAATACTGGCTTAATGATTCAATAAAGAGGGGTGATCATAAATAATGAAGGCATAAATATAAGTGTGATACATACAGGCAATTAAATATTCTGAGGCAATAAATACTGTAAACCAATAAATATTGTGCATCAATAAATACTGTGGACCAATAAATACAGTGAAGCAATAAATAGGTTAAATACAATAAATACAGTGCCCCTAATAAATAATTAAAAGCTGACAGTGACACTCATAGAATCAGATCACATTTGAGATTACTATGGGCTAATTCGGCCCAGGCACAGCTTGTGGGAATGTGGTAGGCTTGAGGGTGTCTACTCCCTGGCTTGGACAAGGCTGAGGCCTAAACTGAGGTAGATCAAGGGGGGGATACCAGAGACCTGGCTCTCTCACTCTACACAACCCCTCTAAATTAGTCTCAGCTCACCCCTGGCACAGTCCAGCTGGTTCCAGTACCTCTCTAACCCCTAGAGTAGTCTCTTAGGATTCCACAGGGCGTTTGGCGCCCTCTATTCCACTTACTGCCCTTTTTCTGCAGTTCCGACGCCGCTGGAGTCGTGTCGACGCCGTGAGGCGGATCCGGTTCGACGTCGGCGGCCTCGGCACAATGTCAGTTCCTGACGACGCCGGTAGGCGGCTCCGGTTTGATGTCGGCGGCCTCGGCTCGATCTCGACCTCCGATTCGATGGCGTCGGGCACTCTTGACTCGATGTCGACTTCGGGCGGCTCCGGTCCGATGGCGACCTCAGCTTCGATGACGTCGGCCGGCCTTGGCTCGATGTCGACTTCCGGCGACTCCGGAGTGCGATCCTCACTCCCGACCTCCGGTGCTCCTCTCCTTAGGTTTCCGGCGACTCCGGAGTGCGACCTCCACTCCCGACCTCCGGCACGATTCTCTCAGGTTCCGGCGACTCCGGAGTGCGATCTCCACTCCCGACCTCCGGCACACTTCACCTCGGTCTCCGGCGACTCCGGAGGGCGGACTTCACTCCCCCGTCGACACCGCTCACTCAACCTTGGGTGACTTCCTCCTCGACCTCTGGTACTCCTCACGTCCTCCGTCGGCGCCCTCTCACGATCTCTGGCGGCTCTGGGTACGACGTCTGCTTTTCCAGTCAGCGCCGCTTCTCCACCTCAGGCTCCAGGTCTCCAGGCTACTCGACGTCCGGCTCCAGGGAAACCAGTATCCAGGTCAGGTACTTGCTTTCTTGACTTCTAAGGCCTGTTCCTGCTGTCCAGGTCCTTAAGATGGTTCTTCTTGCTTCTTCCCACACAGGGCTCCAGGCTGGGCTCAGTCAGTAGGGATTAGTATCAAGGGTGGGTTTATGGACCCCACTCCAGGCACAAGTTTCCACCCCTGCTGCCTCACTCCTTCCTCCTTCAGGTTTCTGCTCCTCTCTCTTCACCAGTCAGGTGCCAACTGCCAGCTCCAACTGCCAACTCTCTGTCTTAGCTTCCCAACATTCTAAACCGCCTCCAACGGTCACAGGGTTCTGGAATGTTCTGGAAGGTGCTGGTAGGTTCCAGTGGATGCTGGTGATGTCACAGGTGGCCACCATTTTGTGCTCCAGGCCCTCAGACAGAAGTTTCAGGGGTAGATAAAATGGCTCCCTGAATCTGCAGCAACACGAAAAAGTCTGGTGGTTCCCAAAAAGGAAAAATTCAAACAGGGTTTGAGGCAAAAGTGGGACAAAATAAATAATGATGAGGAGGGACCACCCAAAGGGCTGACAGGTCTAACAAATTCCTACTGAGGAGACTGTTGTAAATGAGGAAATTAGGAAACTTCATTACAAATAAGTCTCCCAAGATGGCCACCAGAGACAAAAGAGCCCAAATGTAGCACAAATATCACCCAGATTGAGCCGACGTATAGTCCAATGGCAGAATGTCCCAGAGTGTTCTAATGAACAACTAGGGCGCTAACAGTCTTACTTATGACAAAAGTATGGCACACCTGAAGCCATCTTGATTGGAATAAAGTGGTAACACTTAAACATTTAATTTGCAAAGGAACAAAATGAAGGGGTTCATTTTGCCATAGAAATTATGATTAGTGCTGCAGAAAGAAAAATTAGGGCACATTTTGACTTCTCAAATCCTCTTCTATTTCATAAAAAAATTCTGACATGCAGACTGAAACATGCACTTTGAATAGCAGCAGCAGACTTCCTTGGTGAGCAGTAGCTTTACTACAGTGATCTAATGAGCAACTAGAGTGCTAACATTCAGAATTTATGGCAAATGTGTGACACATCTGAATGCCATCTTGATGGAACCAAAGTAAAAAACTGAAAGTATTTCCTACTGAGGAGACTGCAGTAAATGAGGAAATTAGGAAACTTCATAACAAATAAGTCTCCCAAGATGGCCACCATAGACAAAAGAGCCCAAATGTAGCCCAAATATCACCCAGATGTAGCCCAAGAATAGCCCAATGACAGAATGTCCCAGAGTGTTCTTAAGAACAACTAGAGCGCTTACTGTCTTACTTATGACAAAAGTATGGCACACCTGAAGCCATCTTGATTGGAATAAACTGGTAACACTTAAAACATTTAATTTAAAAAGGAACACAGTGAGGGGTTCATTTTGCCATAGAAATTATGATTAGTGCTGAAGAAAGAAAATTTAGGGCACATTTTGAGTGACTTTTCAAATCCTCTTTTATTTCATTAAAAAAGTCTGACTTGCAGACTGAAACATGCACTTTTAATACCAGCAGCAAAATTCTGTTATCACCCAGATGTAGCCCACATGAAACCCAATGACAGAAGTGTGAAAAACACTTATTTTTTATGTTTTTGCAGTTTTATATAGTGCAGACTTGTCAGGTATTGGAGTGCTTTACATGAGCATTGGTTACATCACACAAGATCAAATTCATTTTGGTTGTAGACATGGGGAAATTAAGTGACTTGACCAGAATCACAGAATGTTGAGCTGAAGCAGAAACTCCAACCTGGTTCCCCAATTGCAAAGTCTGCAGCTCTGGAAGTAACACCACATCCTCTCCCGTAAGTGCAACATTTAATCAAGTTTTTTAGAGCATTAACCATAATTTTGATGCAAATAAGACCCTCTCATATATGTAATTTCTAAAGGAAATGCTCTAGGTATTACAGTTTTGATTACATCAAGATGACGTCAGGCGTTCCACACTTTTGTAATAAATATTGAATGTTAGCAATCTAGTTGATCATTAGGATACTGTTGAGAGGCAGAGGCCAGGGGCACGGACTCTGAAAATTGAAGGCAGGTAGGAGGGTGCAGAGGCAACAATTTGACCACACTGGGGAGGCAGGAAGAGCAGTGGAAGCACAACAGACTATGGAGGGCAGTGGAAAGGGGGGCAGGGGCAACAAACCAACAATACAGGACTGGCAAGAGAGGCTGTGGCAATATAATAGACCATTGTGGGCAGAAGGAAGAGGAAGTGGTAGTACAACCATACATGCCAACAGACCCGATTCAGCCAGGAAATGTCCAATGTTTTTAAGCTCAAATGGGCTTTATTTGATCTGACTCCTGTCTTCAATCTCCTCTTTTTCAATGTAACTCAAAGGGGAAAATCAATACCCCAGTTTTTGTTCAAAATCTCCCTCTTACCAAGTTCAAAATGTTCGCAAGTATGGTACATTGGATCATGGAAGGCAGGAGGAATTTGGGTAGGGACATGGACTTGGATAACAGAGGACAGGAGGGACATGGACAGGTGCACCAAACTGACCCTACAGGGCAGGCATCAGGGTTTGCAGCAGCACAATACACCACACAGGGCATGCGGGACGGGAGTGCAGCACAACAATACATAGAAAGCAATAGGGAGGGGACAGGACCATGCACATGGACAACAGAGAACAGAGGGGAAAGAGGCAATGGTAGCTAGCTGACCATAATGGACAGACAGGAGAGAAAGCTGCAGCATAACAGACCATAAAGGGGAGGAGGGACGGATCAGGGGCATTATAATGGAACAGACAAGCCAGGAGGGAGGGAAAAGGGGTCTGCACATGGAAACAGAGGGCTGGGGGCAAGGGGGCAGGGCAGGAGCAGCAAGATGACTGTGTAGGTCAGGCAGGATGGGCACTAGAAACAAGACACATCATGGAGAGCAACAGTGAGACTATGATGGCATACACACAGACCATGGAGGGAAGGTGGGAGGGGTTCAGGGGCAGCTAGCTGACCACACAGGGAAGGTGGGAGGGGCCGTGGCAGCACAGAAGACCATGCATGGCAAGCGGGAGGGTTAGTGACACCACAATGGCTATGATGGACAAGAAGGGGGGTGGAGGGGCATGCACAAGGGACCATGGAGGATAGAAGGGAGGGTCAGGACCTGGGCACAGACAAAAGAGTTCAGGGGAAGGGGCCTCACAACAGACCGCACGGGGCAGGCAGGAGGAGCAGTTGCAGCACAACAGACCAGGGAGGGCAGAAGGGTGTGGCAGTAAAATGGACCATGGAGGACAGGAGGAAGTGGATAGGGGCATGGCATGTGGACAGGAAGGGTGGAGGAGGCAGGGACAGGTTACAGTCTTCTGACAATGCTAGGCAGGTGGGAGGGGAGTGGCAGCTCAACAGAATACTTAGAGTAGATAGGAGTGGCAGGTCCATGGAACATGGTGGGCAAAAAGGATGGAGCAGGGGCATGCACAAAGACATCGGAGGGCAGGGGGAAGGAGAATAGGGGCAGCAAGCTAAGCACAGAGGCTCAGCAGGAGGTCAGTGATGGGGCATAGAATTGTCCAATAGAGGGCAGGAGGAGTGGACTGGTACATCATGCTAAATGGAGGGCAGTGGCAGCACATCAGACCATGCATGGCAGGAGGGAGGAGGCTAGTCCATGGATTCAGACAACAGAGGATAGGGAGGAGGTGGATGGGGCAGCAAGCTAACTGTTCAGCGAAGGTCGTTATTAGGAACTTTATTGTTTTTAAAATGTGTGTCTGTGCGAACTACTTAAAATATGAACAAGTATGCAGCATTACCTCACTTTTATTCAGGAAGAAGAGGACGTTTGTGACTGTGACTCCGGGCTAACTTGGCAGAAACACCCCCTGACCCTCCACCCCCATAGCAAAATGTAATGCCCGTGAATAGGGTAGGTGAACGCAGTGTTATATAGAACATAGTCCTGAGAGCATGGTTGAAAATGAAAACTAGATATAGTGTATGGTATAAACTATGCACCAAAAAATGTGATATAAGATGAACCGGGGCGTGAATTCATTGGAGAGTGCAAGATAGCACAGGCACTAGCGCGTGCTATGCGATATGCGCCTTGGAGTGTAATATGCACAAGGCAGTGTTGTGTAACCTAACTAGTGTCTAAAGTTGTAATATAAAATATGTGCTGGGGAGTGTAACGTTGCATATGCACTGTGAAAAAGATATATATTCCAGATTGTAATATGTATGGCATAGCGCTGTGTGTTATAACATAGGCATCGAGGAAGGCACGTTAGATGGGGCAATATAACCCTTGCGAAGGCAAGTGTGGCATGACATATTCACGGCGTGGTGTTACAGTGCACATGGGCTAGAGAGTGTCATAGTATACGCACTAGCTGTTGGAATACAACACGGAGGTGTGCGGCACTCGGCGGGCACTGGTGGGTGTAACACAGCATTGGGCTCAGCCAGGAGCGCCTTGTGACTCTCAAGTGAGGTTTTTTCTCCTTTCCAGAGAGTAAAATAAAAAATATTACACATCCGGTGGTGGATGTGTGTTTTATTTACCGTGAGGGGGGTTTCTTGCATAGTTTTTGTCGAATTTTTGTCGAATTCCCTTTGAATGGCTTGGTGTGCGTGTGTATTAAATGTGCCCGTCAATAGCTACCGATGTTTGTATAAATAAACGACAAGGGTGTCTACTTGGAGAGTACCCACCGGCGGGGGCGCCAGGATTAGGCACGGTAGGGCGTCAGACACGTCAGAGCTTCACTAGCGGTGTAAGTACATTCCACGTGGATTCATTGTATGCATAGTCGCCTTTTAAATGAATAGCACGCAAAACGTCATGGTGATAGGTACATACGGTTTGTCCAGCAGGTCCTAGGTGTTTTTATAAATATATTTTAAAAAATAATAATAAAAAACAAATGCCGGCCCCTGGGGATGGGGTCCACGGTGTCATAAGTGTCCTGAGGAGGGGGGCAACGCTGCCCCCCTCCTAAAGAATTTGTTTTTAAAAAAAGGCCAGGCCCTGTGGTTAGGATCCCCGGGGCCCCCTTTCAAATTTGTTTTGCTTCAAAAAAAATAAATAGGGCGCAGGCCCTGGGGGATGGGGTCCCCAGGGCCAATAAATTAGAAAAAGAAGGGGGGCCACACAGCCCTCCTTCTTAAAAAAATAAAATAAATAATAGACCGGCATCGTGCCGGAGGCCACACCCCCTCCTTCCAGCACTCTGCAAACGTGCCCCCTGGCCAACAGGTATCTCCAGTATGCGCCAGGGAGCTGCGTTGCAGACAGGTGTTCTGAGGCCACGCCCCTCTTTACACCTCTCTGCAACGCAGCTCTGTGGTGCTTACTGGAGGTACCTAGTGGGCTAGTTTGACCCAGGGGTCCATAGGATTCAAGGGGATTTAATCTCTCAACTTAGAACGGCCACAGTGCGCGTTTACACTGTGGTGAAGGGAGGGGACGGGGCCTGAGGTGACATGTGTAAACACACCCTGTGGCGTGTTTTAAGTTGGGGAAACAATTCCCTTTCAATCCTGAGGGACCCTGGGGGCCAACTAGTCCACCAGGTGCTTCCAGTAAGGGCCACTGCTCTGCGATGCAGAGAGGTGGTACAGGCCGTGCCCCTTTTTACACCTCTCTGCAATGGCGCTTACTGGACTTACATAGCGGGCTATTTTTCCCCTAGGGACCCTCAGGATTCAAGGGGACTTAATCTCCCAATTTAAAATGGCCACAGGGCGTGTTTATACAGTGGGGAAGGGAGGGGACGGGGCCTGAGGTGATATGTGCAAACACGCCCTGTGGCGCATTTTAAGTTGGGGAAATAATTCACCTTCAATCCTGAGGGACCCTGGGGGCCAACTAGCCCACCAGGTGCTTCCAGTAAGCGCCACTGCATTGCGTTGCAGAGAGGTGGTCTAGGCCGTGCCCCTTTTTACATCTCTCTGCAACGCAGCTCTGTGGCACTTACTGGAAGTACCTAGTGGTTTAGTTGGACCCTAGGGACCCTCAGTATTCAAGGGGATTTAATCTCCCAACTTAAAATGGCCACAGGGCGTGTTTACACAGTGGGGAAGGGAGGGGACGGGGCCTGAGGTGACGTGTGCAAACACGCCCTGTGGTGCGTTTTAAGTGGTAGTTTTAATCCCCCTGCCCTATTATATACTAGGGGCTTACAGAGCAGGTCATGCTAATCACAGGGGGATCCCAACGCATGGTGTTCCCTAGTGTATGTAGGTGTTTTCACTGTATTCTGAGTGTCTTTTAACATAGCACTGGCTGTAGGACTGAATAGTCAGACTCAGTTACCACCAGTATCTGTCTGAAAAAGTTGAGGGTACGGGATGATTTTGCAACAAGGCTTCTTTCTGCTCTTCTGTTTGTTCTTTCTGCACATTATCCTTCTTCCTGCACTTTTCTTCGTCTTTGAGGACTTCTGTTGCTTCTTTCAGCATTTCTTTTTTTTCTTTCTGTGTGTTTTTTCATCACATGTCCTATCTCTGTAGGCATAGTTAGAAATTAGCATTTAAAAAAACTTTGAAATTCACTGAAAAAACCATAGGTTTCAGGCACGTTATAGTTAGGAATTAGCATTTAAAAAACTTTAGAAATTCACTGAAAAAACCATAGGTTTCAGGGGCGTTATAGTTAGCTGAACTTTTCACTCGTACAAAACCATTGAAATTCCCCCATTATAGTTAGTTCAGCTAACTATAACTCGCGCGCCCGCAATGCAATGCTGATGACGTCACATATTACATCACTCATGACATGGTCAGTGACATCACTCATGACATCACTGATGACATCTCAAGTGACATTACTGATGACATCACTGATTACATCATCCTTGTGATAGAGTGGCAGACCTCCTCTCACCCTAATATAACCTTTGATACACACATTCAAAAATAGAAACTAAAATGTTCAAAACAATGGACATACCAATACCAGTTACAACAACCTATTCAGTAATTCTAAGATCCACATATACATCCACTCATTCACCAACAGTCCTATACAGTCACTCATACATATACTCACTCATCATATGTTCTCATACACCTATACATGATGTTACACAACGCCACTCATCGATAGAGTTACTCACACACATAGTCACTCATGCTAATAAAGAATCAAACATCCATTTACTTGCATATACAGCTATACACACACCACCACACTTACTTCTACAGAAACTTACACATACTTAGTCTTTTAAACAATCACTTATAGAAACACATACTTATTCATACAGGAACTCTTCCAATCTCTCAATCTCACATATACTCACTTATATACACCAATAGTCACATATACTAGTTTAAAACATATGTAGTTACTCATAAAGACACTATTTAGACAGTAATTCACTCACTAACTCACCCATGCACACACTCATCCACCTATACAGTCCTGCACACATGCTGTCTTCAACACATACAAACAGTGAGTCACTCATTCATGCACCTATGCACTATGTAATACCCCCCACCGAAACATACAGACACTCAGACACTCATACTGATACTCAAAAAACCAACTAATAACCTATATAGACACCCATGTAGCTACTCACCAACCCATACAGCCACTTATACACAAAGTGAGAGACTGATACTTACATATTTAAACATTACTCACTAAGCCATGTATTCACTAAGATACACTTAATCAGTCAGTTATACAATCAATTTTTCAAAAACAAATCATCAATTTAGACACTTATATACCCATTTATTCTTCCAGTGACCTTGAGATATACATATATAAAACATATTTAATTTTCTAAAAAACACACATTCACGGTTTTGTACGAGTGAAAAGTCCAGCTAACTATAATGCCCCTGAAACCTATGTTTTTTTCAGTGAATTTCTAAGGTTTTTTAAATGCTAATTCCTAACTATAACGTGCCTGAAACCTATGGTTTTTTCAGTGAATATATATATATATATTACCTACTGGCGGTCGCCAGTAGGTAGTTATAGTTAGGACCCCTTTTCCATAGGAAATCCGCAACATTCTATTTTGAATAACTTTGGCGCCGGTCGATGAATCCTCGCGAATTTCTCAAAATAGGTGGGGCGCTACGCTCCGCTCCTACCCTGAAAGTCTCGGGGGGATTCGTCAAGCGGGGGCTGAGATAAAAGGGGGGTCCCAAAATGCGTTTTTCCCATGCATTTTTCCATAGGACCTTTAGACAGAGCTACAGCCCGAACGGCTGAACAGAATTACTAGAAATTTGGCAGAGAGGTAGTCCCTAGGTCAAGGAAGTGCCTTTTGTAGGTTTGGTTTAAATCTGTTCAGTAGATTCTGAGAAAATAGCCTTTAAATCAATATATATATCTGAGCCCGCTTACGGTACGCTTACCGTACGCTTACCGTACGCGTACGGTGGCGTGCGCGAGCGCGATTCTGATTGGCTCTTAGATCTTAGTAAACATTCGAATCGGCTGAAACCAGGAAGCGGCGTCCGCCATTTTGTCTCTCGCACTGAGTGTTATTTATCAAACATGATGCCCAAAAACATGTTACGGGGCTGTTTTGACAACTCCCTCCCACATAGTCATGGTGAGGGAGTCCCCCAACATCCCCCAAGAGCATAAACGGTTTTATTTTTTTTTCGGCAATTTCGCCGATTACGCTTACCGTACGCTTACCGTACGCGTACGGTAAAAAAAAAAAAACACTATCCACACTTACCCCACCCCCTGTGCTTTTGGTGGCCGCTGGCCACCAAATGTACAGGGCTTATTTCATGTGAAAAAAAACTAAATTTTGGCAACATGAAATTATAAAATCGAAATAAAAAAAACACTATCCACATTGACCCCACCCCCTGTGCTTTTGGTGGCCGAAAGCCACCAAATGTACAGGGCTTATTAAATTTGATAAAAACCGTGCACGGAACGAACTGCGTTAAGTGGGCGCGCACGCCTCGAATGGCGTAAAGTAACTTAGCATTTAAAAAACCGTACAAGTTCACTGAAAAAACCATAGGTTTCACACACGTTATAGTTAGGAATTAGCATTTAAAAAACCTTGCAAATTCACTGAAAAAACCATAGGTTTCACACATGTTATAGTTAGCGGAAATTTTACTGATAAAAAACCAATGAAATTGCCCCGTTATAGTTAGTGCTGGCAACTATAACTCACGCGACCGCAATCTTCTGCTGATGACATATGTGTCTTTATAAAAAAAAATATTTGTAATATATGTATAGCTAAAAATGTATGGAAGAAGACATGGGCAAATAAGTGTCTAAATACAGTATTAGCATCAGCAGAGGATTGCGGTCGCGTGAGTTATAGTTGCCAGCACTAACTATAACGGGGCAATTTCATTGGTTTTTTATCAGTAAAATTTCCGCTAACTATAACATGTGTGAAACCTATGGTTTTTTCAGTGAATATATATATATATATATATATATATATATATATATATATATATATAGAGAGAGAGAGAGATAGATATAGATATGGATATAGATATAGATATAGATATATGGATATAAATATATATATATATAACATTATAAATTAAACAAATAATGACAGATATATTTGAACAATATTAAGAAAAGACTTAAAGTCTGGGAATAATAGCTATACTGTTCCTACTCAGTTTATGCCACAGTAGTGAAATTGTAGGCTTTCAGAGGTGTTACATTTACTAATCCCACTCTCCAATCTGTGCAACAGTAGGGAAAGCATTGGACTTCCGAGGGGTAATGTATACTATTCCAACTCCAGTCTGTACAGCAGTAAGGGAAGCGTTGGACTTTGAAGGGGCCATATTTACTAATCCCACTTCAGTCTGTGCAACAGTAGGAAAAGCGCTCTGCTTTGGAGGGGCAAGATTTACTATTCCCACTCCAGTCTGTGCAACAGCAGAGAAAGCATTGTATTTCAAAGGGATTACATTTCCTATTTGTACTCCAGTCTGTGGAACAATAGGGAAAGTACTTCAAACACATTACATATTTGAATAACCCTATTAATTTAGAACGAATGCAAAACTCACCCACAAACCTATATATATAAAAATTAAAAAACAATTAAGCAGTTTACATGAATATTAAATAACTTAATTAATTATCACTTTAATTTTTGAATGTATTTATTACTTAATTGATGTCCCACACTATAACCCCAGAAACCCAGCAGTTCACACATAAAATATAACTAAAATAAATATGTATAACACAAATAACCTAATTGATAATCAATGAACTAATTAATTAGTGATTAATACATATTTATTCATTCATTATTACTTAAATAACATCCCACCCTGTATGTCAAAGTGGAAGAAATCTACAAACACTTTGTTCAGTCAGATGTACCTCTTTCCATAGGGCCTTCCTCACATCCCTCACTGAGGCAATCATTCCAAATGAACTCTCTTGAAGAATCAGTAGACATTTGGGTGTGAAATAAAATCTGGATCTCCTCTTAACCCATGCCCCCTTTCTGTTATCAAAGACAGGTTCCAACATTAATTCACGTATTATTCTTCTTTTTAGTTCATCCCTTGAACAGAGTGTAGTACCTCTCTCCTGGAATAGGGTACTTATTGTCCCCCTTTTAAGTCAACGCTGATCCGCTTACTCTGAGCAATTATAGACCTATCTCCCTTCTTACTATTTTAAGGTAGATGTGGGAATATTTCGCGAACAGCCAAATTAACAGTTTTGTTGAACATATTAATATCTAACCACTGCCAGATTCAACATGGAAAAGGCTCTTATATAGGTTTCTGAATACATTGAACCAATCTAGATCTGGGTCGGAAGGATTTGGTTGTTTTATTAGATCTGTCCCCTTCCTTCAACATTGTATTCCACAAAAGTTTCCTTCGGAAACTGGAGAAGCTTGCAATAGTGGACAGACCTTTTGATTGGCTGCATTCCTTCCTTTCTGAAAGACAACAAGCTGTATTTCTTTCTCCTTTTATGTCCCAGTTCCGATCCATCAGTTTTGGTGTCCCACAGGGCTCAGCTTTAAGTTCCACTCTATTTAACAGCTATATGGCCACTTTGGTCTCTGTAGTGCAAATATGGGGTGTGAACATTGTATCGTATGAAGATGACACCCAACTGATAATGCTCTTTCAACAGCTTGATGATTCAGTGGCTAGTGATGTCCAGGGCTGTCTTACGGCAGTCGCGGACTGAAAGCATAACAGCTGTTTACAGCTTAATGCTGGAAAAACTGAAATTCTTTTCTTTGGGACACCATCTATTGATACTTCCTTTCCTTGGCCTCCCAGACTGGGCCAATTTCCTACTCTATCCTTATTGGCCAGAAATCTGGGGGTTCTGTTGGATTCTACTTTATTTTTAAAACTTTAAGTAAGGGTCACAGTAGCCACTTATTTTCGCTTGTTGAAATCTTTGAAAAAGTTATTAAAATATCTTCCTTATGTTACTCAGAAGAGGATTATTCCTGCCCTGATTACCTTGAGACTGAACTATGCAAATGTCTTTTATCTGTGCATCTCTCGAGATCTGCTCACAAGGCTTCAATGTGTCCAGAGCACTGCTGCTTGTCTTGTACTCAACACTCCCAAAAAGACGTCCCATCAATTCTTGTCTAAAATCCCTTTACTGATTACCAATTCAATCCAGAATTAAGATTCAACCCCCCTTAATCACTCGCAGAGCTTTATTTCAGAACTGTCCACCCTGTAAACAAAATCGTTAAAAAATAGTGGCAGATCTTTTCTTTGTTTCTTGATCCCACTATTTGGAATTCCCTTCCATTGCTTGTTCACAATAGCTCTAGTGAAAGTGTATTTGGAGCCAAGCTGAAAACGTTCTCATTCTGTGAGCTTATTCTCTCTTTTTTCTTGTTGCATTTCAGCGCCAGGACTAAAATATAACTAAAATAATTCAATATCACTTAAAGTACAAAATGATCAATTAAATAATACATAATAAATAAATAATTGGGAATGAATGACTATTTAATTAACTTCCCACCCTATACCCCTACAAACACAACTACACCTACCTAAAATATAACTAATATATAAAGTTATTACACAAGTTACATAATTAACAATCAATTAGATAATTATTAATAAAGTCATTTTTTATTGTTAATTTATTACCAATTAACGTTCCCCATACTCCTAAAAACCCAGCAGCCTGCCCCTAAAAATTAACTAGAACTAGTATTACTACACAAATAATAATCAATTAAATAATTAATAATAAATTCATACTTAATTGTTAATTAACTATGGCTTAATTTACTTCCCATCCTATACCCCTACAAACCTGGCAACCCATGACAACATTATAAATTAGTATTAGCAATTACATTTCAATTACAAATCATTTAAAATTGCAAAATATATTTACAAATATTATTAACAATTATACAAACACTAAGAACATATAAAATGTATATATGAACAAAAACATATTAAGGTAATTTTAAAAACAATATATTTTTCA
Source organism: Triturus cristatus (assembly GCF_964204655.1). Lineage (NCBI taxonomy): Eukaryota > Metazoa > Chordata > Amphibia > Caudata > Salamandridae > Triturus > Triturus cristatus. Next base: position 762,396,283 of record NC_140587.1, read on the forward strand.
ACTATATTATTGAAAACAATATTAACAACAACGATTTTCTTTACAACGATATTACTTACCTAAAACAATCAATATTCTTGATAACAATAATTCTGCATCATAAAATTTTTTTTACATGATATTTTTTTCCCAAAATTCTCGGGAACTCCTAACACACGCAAGTTATTTCTCCGCGATTGGTTTTCCAACTCAGCAAGCTTGGAGCTGACATCATCCCGCTGTGCTTTAACAAAGGCGAGTTCCTGCTTTTGTGTGGCAACTTCGTCTTCGAGGGTAGATATCCTGGTTTCGGCTTCCGAGACTCTGGCCGTCATGTCGGTGCAGAATTTTGTAAAACGGCGCACCGCATTTTTCACTTTTTGGCTTGTGCCTTGAGTGCGGGCAATCTCCATTTTTGTGTCTGATCTATGAGCCAACATTGTCTAATATATCATAGAGAGAGTCACTTCCGAGCATGGATCTGTTCCTGGATGAAGGTGTCCTTCTGACCCTGTGTTTTTTTACGGTTACGCTAGAGTCAGGTGACGTCTCAGTTGCCCCCGTCTTCTCTCCCGAGCTATTGTCATCCGGATAATCAGCCCAATCCTTGTCCAAGCTTTCATCGGATGTAAGGTCACACATAGAAAAATAAATTTCATTAGGCTCCAAGGCAGTTTCTTGACACAACGTTGCAATAGACAGTAATGTGGGCTGAGCAGAGATAGTCATAGGGCTAGTCAGAGCATTTGTAGTAGCATTCCGTAGCTCACCGCCTACAGTACCAACATCAGCAATTGTATTCAGAGTATTAGAGACTACGGATCCCAGAATGCTATGTGACGATGCTCCAGATACAGGCAAAGGATCAGAGAAATGCATCAGTTCTGGTTCGGATGCAGGGTTTAATAAAGTGTCATTGACTACAGAGACAACAGCAGTATTTCCATCTACCCCCGTAGCCTGTGAGGAGCCCACAATGATATTAGTACTATCAGTATTGTCATGCTGGATCAGGTCTCCTGTGTCTGTTGGTGCGAGAGAAACAGTCGATGCAAATGTGCATAAATTAATAACATTTTTGGCAGCTTGTTTCTCAAAGAGTGCAGGTACAGTTTGATTAGAGCTCCTGCACGAGGGCTCTCCCCCTTTTTTAGCAGAAGAAACAGATGTAAACTCACCAATTTTGAATGTCCCACGCAATGAGTTAGCAGCTTCCGGCTCCTCTGCGTCGTTACTACGGACGTGTTTGTTCTTGCCGCTGCGAGTGTTTGGGGGTTTCACCTGCGGGTTAGCGTTTTTTGGCGGCATTATGTATGAGCATAGAACAGAGCAAGACGCTGGATGTCTAGCCCACCAGAGCACGAAACGCCGGGTGAGATATCTTAGCCGAGGAAGCTGAGCAAGGAGAAGCCACATAGAGGACAGTTAGTGTGAGATACAGGCAGCCCAGCGCCAATAGAGTCGAAATCACACACACGGTGAGCTCAGTTCAGTTCAATTCGGAGATGACGAGGAGGGGGGAGCCGGGAACGATGGTGAATAATGTATCGATAGCAGCTTCAACAGGTGCGGCTGATACTATCGCAAGCTCATTGTGAGACCAGGATCGGCCAGTGAGTCTTCCTTCAGCGCCGGTTTTCTTCGGGTCAGGGAATCAGGGAGCGAGATGGGAGGCTGCTCACACCGCTAGGCTAGCGATCGCCATCTTGCTTGGTGGAGCAGATATCCGGAAATTTATTTGTGAACTTTTTCTGGCAGCATTCCCGGAACTTACTTCCTGGGACTGGCCGTTGGTCATTGAGCGTGCTCATCGATCTCCACTTCAAAGTAAATCTAAGTCAAAAGAAGGAGAGTACCCGAGAGCTATTCTGGTCAGATTTAATAACTTTTTAGCCAGAGAAGCTATTTTTGATCTGGCCAGACCTGACAAAAAGCGTTCTGCTAATGGCTGCTGTTTTTTCGTCAGGCCGGACTTTTGCCAGTCTACTGTTACTAAGCGGTGGCAATTAAGGCAATTAATAGCAGGTTTCCAAGGCAAAGGCGCCACTGTCTATTTACAAAATCCAGCCAAACTCAAAGTTATTTTCAAAAATCAAACAAGATTTTTTGTTTCAGAAATTCTGGCAAAGGAATACCTCGATTCTCTATGACCTAATGCTCATTCTCTATAGAAATGTTATTTAAAATATTATAGCTATGTTGGATTGATATCGCTCGCTGGCTGGATTAAGTTGATTTTTTTTTTTTTTCGGGTCATCTGGGAGGGGGTGGGGAGGCACTCTGCGATCCCAGGGACTGGTTGTCCCTGTGCCTCATAAGGTGGGTTGGGGTGGGGGGAGGGTGTTAGGGGGGATGCGGTGGGGTGGAGGTGGTGGTGGGGGTGTAATTCAACATCAGTCAAATTTGTGCAAGATATAATGATAATGACTGACTATTTGCAGGATACGGAGTGCTGTTCAGGCTGGTTTACTAATGACACAATATTGGGCAAAGTAATGAAATCTCTTGCTATTGTGATTTGTTTCCAACTCTATAAGGAGCCATGTCTGATAGACCACAATTTTTTAATCTTCTTCTGTGTTCCATCATCCAATGGATAGGATAATTAAAATCTGCTCTCTCAATGTCAATGGTCTTAATGATGTGAAAAAGAGAGGTATGCTGACCAAATTGATTTATTTGTTACAGATAGATATACTTTGTCTTCAAGAGACACACTTATCTTGGGAAAAAAGGGATTTGCTAAAGAATCTGGGATTGGATGTGTTAATAGTTTCTAGGCAGACAGGCATTAAACGAGGCGTAGCTATACTCATGCGCCGGAATTTGGGTACTGTAATCAAGACCTCTGCTGATAAATGGGGCCGCTGGGCCGCGGCAGAACTCTTAATTTCTCAGAACAGATTTGTGATTTACTCAGTCTACGGCCCCAACCTGGATGACTCTGAACTATTTAATCATTTAAATCAGGAGCTCGCTCTTAGCAGTATTCCCATTATTTTTTGTGGGGATCTCAATATACACATTGAGGCTGACTTCAGCATCAGACAAAATCCAAGATATAAAGGTTTGAAGCCACGGTCTTTTAAGGCTCTGCGGTCTCTGGTATTAGATAATGCCTTATCTGATGCCTGGCATATTATTCACCCAGATGAGTATGGCTTTACTTTTTTCTCTGCTCCGCATAGGAAATTTGTTCGTATTGATTACTTCTTTTTATATCAGTTTTTTTTGGATAAAATTGGGCTAGAAGTTTTACCTAAACTACTATCTGATCATAATCCTCTCTGTTTAAAGCTTAGTCTTCCATTAATTGGACAGGGCAATAAATCAACCTGGACGTTCCTGCGGAATTTACTCTTACAACTGGATTATATTCAGTTTATGTCTAATGTTATCCAGGAGTTTTTCGAGATTAACAATGAGTCGGCTTCAGTTCCAGTAGTCTGGGACACGTTTAAATCAGTTGTACGGGGATAGACATTAAAATATGCTAACTTCCAATTAAAAGATAAGCGGAACAAATTTAAAAAGGACTGTGATATGGTTCTACATGCACAGAATCGGCTCGCGGAAAGCATTAAATTGAATAGTGACAACTCGATCTATCGATTAAACGCAGCTCGGTTTATGCGCATATAGCCGACCAGGTAGCTCTACACCATAATCAACATCGGACTGAAAGCTATGAACTGAGCGAACAAACCGGTAAAGTTTTAGCACAAAGATTACGCCAAAGAGCTACGGCCAATGAGATTCTCAAAATTCAAGATCTTAATGGGGGCTCTAAAACTTCTAAAGAAGATATACTGGCAGCATTTAATGAATTTTATCAACTGCTGTATCATCAACCGGACAATGTATCTGATCTCACCATAAAACACTATCTCGATAAGATTAACACTTTGGATATGCCACCAGAACATGTGGAGTGTCTTAGTGCCCCAGTTACTTGGGATGAGATCGAACTAGCTATCACCGGTCTTGCGGTCGGCAAAGCCATGGGCCCGGATTCCATTCCTCTAGAATTCTATCGAGTATTTAGAGGAATTTTAAAGTCAGAACTAATGAAGATCTTTTGCTCTGCTTTCGCCGGTAACCCACCTGAGTCATGGTCTCATGCTATTATAGTAATTTTTAAAAAGAAAGGTAAAAACAGTGAAGAACTAGGCTCATATCGACCCATCTCTCTGATTCCTACTGATAGTAAAATTTACTCGCAAATTCTTGCCAATAGATTGAATCCACTGATGCCGACCCTCGTGTTCATCAGACAACATGGATTTATACTGAAAAGAGACACCACAGACCATGTTAAAAAAATAATAGCACTATTAGACTGGGCCCAGACCTCTGAATCCCCAGTTGCGGTGGCCCTGTTGGACGCAGAAAAAGCGTTCGACAGGGTCTCCTGGGAGTTCTTATGGTCTGTCCTGTTCTGGATGGGTTTTCCCATTGCTTATATTAATGCAGTTAAAGCCCTCTATACCCAACCTAAAGCTGCTATAAGAATAACTAATTCTCTCTCTAAGGGCTTTGCGATAACAAGGGGGACTAGACAAGGTTGTCCTTGTTCCCCCTTATTGTTCGCAATATATCTAGAACCATATCTATGTAATTTATCCTCTGCGGCAGATATTAGTCCTGTAATAATTAATAACAACTCATTTAAAATTTTCGCCTATGCGGATGATGTTGCCGTAACTACCATAGACATTAGACGTGCACTACCAAAAATTATTCTCCTGGCGGAAGAATTTGGCCTGTTATCTGGCTATAAATTAAATGTAGCCAAAACTCAACTAATTCATTCTGATTTTGGCCGACCTAATGAATTAGTTTTTGACTCTGAAGCCCAATATCTGGGGATAACGATTTCATCTAAGGTCGATGAGATTGTACGCCTAAATACTGAGCCTGTCTTGGACTCTTCTAATAAAACTCTGGAGAGATTAAATAATTTACACTTCTCTTTGTATGGCCGAGTCAATATAATTAAAATGTTAATCTTTCCAAAGTTTTTATATTTATTCCGAACCATACCACTCTTGTTCCCGGCATATTACTTCACCAAAATAGATAGAATGATCTTCAGATTCCTGTGGGGGTATCATGACTCTCGTCGAGCGTTAAAATGGTGCTTTTTACCCAGGTTGAAAGGGGGGTGGGGGGTTCCTAATTTTCGGTTGTATTATTGGCTTATTTCTTTAAGATTTATGGGTATACTCCTTTTTTCGGATACTGTCACTGAAGAATCCGTTTATCCCTCAATCTATGAATACTGCTAGGCAAAGCGGCTCCTCAATGCTTAGTTAAAATCATTGAACCCAGTTATTATAAAAAAAACATATTTAAGATTATTTTAGCCTGTGCTACAATTTGGCGACAATTCAGGAAAAAAATTCTTGGTCTGGGTGAAATTAGCTGTTACTCCCCAATGTTTAACAATCCTGCTTTACCGCCCGTCTTTCATGACCAAATCATAAGAAAATGGCTCCTCTCAGGAATACAGATTTTGGGAGACTTATATGAAGATGCTCAATTCTCTTCATTTTCAGCTCTTCAAACTAAATATGGTCTATCTCAGCATCATTTTTTTAAGTATCTTCAGATCCGGAGTTTTTTATAATCGAAAGGTCTTCTCACTCATTCCTGTATGAACTCTAACAAGATATTAGAAACTATGAGGAAAGCAAAGAAAATAGGCCCAGTCTACCAAATGATTATTAATCAATTTAAATATGACTTATCTTCTGTGGAGAATAACTGGCAAAGGAAGCTAGATTTAGTAAATATCGACATAGGAAGATCAATCGAGTTATCCATTAAGGTACTCTTTAACGGATCCCTTCAAAGCCAACACTTTATGTCTATCTTCGATCTTTATTATTCTCCCGTTAAGATAGCTAAGTGGAAGGCTGGCGGTGTATCAAGATGTAATCGCTGCAATGAGGTGGATGCGGACTCCATTCATATGTTTTTTAAATGTGAGAAACTTTCTTGTTTTATTATTGCTATTGAATCTTTTATTAATAATAATCTAGGGATTGCTGTGAAATTTTCTCCTGATTTGATAATTTTTGGTATTCAAGCAGACCAGTCTGGGATAAGATCCACGGCTGAAGAAGCATTTTTGTTTATCTGTATGTCCGTTTTCCGTTTCTGCATCACTTCTCGCTGAATTGATAATGAACCCCCAACCTTTCATCAATGGCAATGTAAGCTACTTTCTATTTATCATTTAGAATTGGCTATGTATAGGCTTAAGGGGATAAGGAAAAAAAGGCAAGGATTAAAAATCTGGGATCCAGTCACTAAATGGATTTAAGATACTTCCCTTATCTGTTTTTTCTTGCTGTCTATTCTTTATGTATATTATTTCTGTTCCTTCTTACATTGCTCAATGTATGACTGTTTGTTGAAGTAAAACAATAAAAAAAATTATTAAAAAAAAAAGATATTTTTTTCCCAATATTTCTGTATCCCGATATTTGCAACTTGATATTTTGGCCAAATGCCCAGAATGCATAGGTGGAAAATGGATTTGAAATTGCTGTTAAAGTGCTTTGAATAGCACAGTAGCTGAGACCTTCTTTCATATAAATGCACCATAGGCTACCAAAAAACCTCTAATGATCCATTCCTCCAGAAGATATGGGAGAGAAGGGTGCCAAACATTTTTAGGTCATCTTGGTTCTAAAATGATGCTATGATGAGCAGCTAAAGATGAGTATGATCACTAGAGAAGGATACTTTGGTTATTTTGGATTTCTCTGGAGACTTTAACAACTTATGCCACACCGTCTTGTAGATCAATCAGTACAAGTGGCATGGGAGTCAAAAAAAAAGATTGAAGTAGTTCTTCTTGGCAAATTGGATGTGTCCAAAAAAATCAAGCAGGTTTTCTTCAAGATGGTCAAGGGTAATTTGCGAAGTACTGCAAGAGCCTTTTTCACATATATGTTTAATTTTCCATGAAGTACTATACCATGGTGTATGGGATTTTATAACTATGTAGATAATAGACAACTAAGGCCCTGCTATACTAAACCCTTTTACATTTGCAAACCCTGTGATTGGCAAAATCACATTTAAATATAATAAAGCCCTTTTATGCATTGGAAAAATGTTATCCTATTCATAAAAATAATTTTGCTATTCTTTCCAATTTGCAAGTAGAAGGGGCACATGATAGGGGCATCTCTATATGCAAATCTGAAAGCTATATGTCAGCACAATTTCTTTTCCAAATGATTGATCAGTTACTGACCACCGAGTTGGGGTAGGCACATGATTTTGATAGCTCACTTGAGGCAGGATACACTGGTGTAGGGGACCACTTCCTTCTTCCCACAATGTCTTACAAATTTTATATTTTTAAATAGAAAAAGAAGGGGTGGGTTCATGTAAAACTAGGAGGATGAACCCAATAGAAGCAGATTCAACAAAGAAGACCTCCATAGTTAAATCCTGAAGATAAATTAATCAAAACATTCTCAATTATCTGACTATCTAATCATAAATTCACAAGATTAAAATGATTTTATTTCAGCTGTCTCAGTGAAGCTTATCAAAGGGCATAGACTTTTTTTTAATGAATCCGAAAATTGAATCAGGCAGAAAAGAGAGAGAACAACAATAGATGTGTAGTTTGTTTGTGTCCACTGTAATATGTATGGAAGAAATCCTTGTTTGCGTATCAAAACCTATATGGCACACAGTTCAACCTAAATTTAAAAATGGAGCTGGACCAATTTATTTTTGTATAGGTGAAGAGTTCCAATTTAATTCAGCTCTTCATTGGGGTGGAGTGTAACAGAGAAGAATCCCCAGGGAGATAATAATAAATTCTTTCTGTATGGTGTTCTGCCCCAATAGGCTCGTCAGATGTTGCCTGGACACCGCTAAAATCCATGTTATCCTTAAAGATTTGTAGAGGTTCTTCAGGATGATGACGTGGTGTGTCCTGTGTTTAAATAAAATACTTGTGTTATATAATGTTAAAAGGAAGTATAATAATGGAATGCACTTGTGACATGGGAGGCAATACCCAGTGTTGTGCATATCTACAAGATAAGAGAATTTCGTTCTCCTAGAAGGAATGAAAATTATTAGGGCTTAGTGTACATGGTAAAAAAGTGGATACTTGTGCGGCAGGGGGTGTGTTAAATAGAGGCAGAAATACCTTTTTGAATTGAATCCAGCACAGAACAGGGCCCAGGTGAATTACCTTCAAATGCTAACTATAACAGATTTACGGATTCCTAACCTCCTTACAAGGAGTATGAATGGGCCACACCAAAGAGAACATTGAGCCATGGGAAATGAAAACTTAGAAATAGACATACAGGAGAACAAAATACCCCCAATTCTTAACCTTTCAGAAATAATAAAACAGGTATAGATCCTGTGAAAGGGTCCCTCATTTGTGCCAGCTAGCCGGATTAACTTCATTCAACTAAGTAGCAAAACAATTGATTATGTCAGAAAATCTCCCTCCAAGTATTCTTTCACAACAAGGAAACTGAGATCATGGTGAAAGCATCAGACCCCTCAAGAACTCCAACTAACAGAGATTCCGGCGAAAGTTATGATCTTTGAGAAAATGGTCCTACCCGATCTCAATCAACTGAAAAAAATATCAAAATACTTAAACTGAACCTCTTGAGAGTTCAATTTAAGGTGAGAATGCAAAATTAATAGTGATTTAATCCATGGGCAAAGAAGATGCTAGAACATTAATGTGAAGCGAAGACTACTTGCAGAAAAGTTAAAACAAGTCATGAATAATAAGCATTACAGTAAACTGAACATCCACTAATCCCACCAACTTCAAAAGAAGATGGAAGCACTTATTTTTGAGCAACTGAATCGAAGCTGGATAGGTGTGAACAAAATTACATTTTGAAAATACAAAATTCCCAGGGTACCAATGCTGCACCTCTCAACAATAATATACTAAGATGCAGATCAACCAAAAGGAGCAACCATTGTCTTGGGTTACAAAGCCAATGTAGGAACCCATTCAAAAATATATGTATGTATACTTCATCAACAAAAATAGGGAAATGGGAGGGTGTCTTCTGTAAATATTATGTATACTTGAACCCATTCAGAAAAATGATAAGATCTAACATCACAAACTTTTTCAAAAAGGTAAAAGGTAGAAAGCTATTCATTTGATCATTCATCACAGATTCTGGACATTCTAGATGTAGTGTCCTTATACGCAAATATAGCCCAAGATGTAGCGCTGACGATGAGACAGGTATATTTGGACAAAAGAGAGAGACTCCAAACAGTGTTGAGTTCATTATACCGATAGCTAAGCTGGCTCTGAAAAACTGTTTCACATTCAATGGGGGTTTTTTCTTACAAACCAAAGGGACCGCAATATGACGCACCTTCACTCCAGATGTAGCCATTCTTCAAATAGCAGTGTTTGAAGAAATAATTATCTATAACAACAGCCTAAACTCACAAAATATATCCACTTGGCTAAGATATAATTACAATGTCTCTTCTGAATCTGCACAGGCTGTGGTAAACAATTAAATAATTTCTTCTCTTTGCTCTGTTCCAGGTTTCCAGACATCAGGAGGCTGTGCTGCCCTGTGTCACATGAAAAGGGCAGGAATGCGCCGTATTTATCCAATAATGCACAAACCTGTCTCTTTCACTGGTGATGTTTTTGCAGCCTAGAGCCAAATCAGGCACCCTTGAGCCATACTGCAAGGGGGCCTGTGTTGTAGGCTGAATTGTTTCTGTACAGGAAGGGGCATCTTTCTGAACAAAAACAATCCTGAGAGGCTTTCCCTCTTTCTATCTGTGCTGTATTTAGAAGTAACGAGGAGAAATATATATATTTCTCCTTGTTACTCGTCTGTAGGGGAGGTGTATCTTTTTGGTGTATTCCCAGGTTTACAAGGTCTTGTAAATCTAGGAATGCGTCAAAAACCATGAGAGTTGCATGGGAACACCAATGCACCACCCATGGACAAAGTAAAGCAATGCAGAGATTTGCACTACGTGCGTTACTCCAGATGTTTGGAGCCACACAAAATGGCTTTGCATGCCTTTAAAAACCTGAATTAAGGTTTGTGTTGCTCTTACACCCAGTTGCGTGGTGCAAGAGCAACGCAAACCGGGTCATAAATATGGCCCCCGGTTTATCATGGCACACAGTAGCTACATTTTTTGGACCTCTGGGGGAAAGCACAGCACAATATTTTGATAACCTCACTTTACTCAAAAGCAAAAGACTGAAACACAGTAGAAAGATATGACAGCTTCCACCCAAGAATTCTCTATGATAACTGTGTGAACAATTGATAATAGTTAGACAAAATGGTACCACTAAGCAAGATTATTTTAGGTATTGTGGAGAACTGAAGAACAAGTTGAAAGAGAAGTAATACCAGAAGAAGTTGTTAAATGATTCCTGCAAACTAGCCTAGTAAACACTAATGGAAAATCTGTTGGAAAAAATGAAACAGAAATTAAAAACAACCAATAACGTGAGTGACCGCCTTCTGTTCAAGCAACAATTGCTTTAGGATCATTAGCACTGAGAATTGATACGTTCTGCCAAATCTTAAATTTAATCTGTAATGCCCATTGTTTGCCCTCGAAAAGAATTGTAAATTAATTACAATTTTTAGAAGGGCAGACACTGAACCTGCACAGCAGAGCAATATGGAATCTCCAAAGAGTACAGGGGCATCACACTGTGTTACCTGCTCTCATTGAAATCAAACAACGAAAGGAACAGAGTTTATAACAACAGCAATATAACCCATTAAGAATATTCTGTCATTCACAAAAAAGTGATTTATGGACTCATATGTCCATGCAACAAAATATATGTAGGCAGAACCAACCACATGCAAAAGGACAACTACTCTCTTGGTAAAATATTTTGTCCAAGCATATCACACTGAAAACCAGCTTAGATGGTCTTTTATGGACGTTGCATACAAAGTATCAAAAAGAGGGTATACTCAACCCCTGCTACGTAATACAAAGGCTGCACTTATTTTTTAAATCTGAACACATTGAACTATGGTTAAAATGAGAGCCAAGAACATTACAGCATTTGACCTTCTTCCTGTTCCAAACATTTCTCATAAATTAAATAATTTGCCTCCCCACCATATTGAAACCAGCATCACATAACATAACTTCATTTTCCCCCATAGGTACCCCATTTTTAGATGTCTTGTTGGTAGCTTTAAATATAGAATGCCATATCCAAAATCCTCAGCATCCACAGCGCTCACATTAATGGTATGTGCATGAATACATTTCTGAAAGAGCTCGGCCCAAGTAAATGTAACCATGTACACAGCCCATCATAAATCCCCTGTAAATTGTTATGTAAGGTTTCAAAGACTACACCACAATGCTTATCATCCAGTGAAGCAGGATATTTCTTCCGGATTCAGCGCCACAGTTAAGTGTGTACATCTTCAGAAGATTTCCCTGCACACACAGTAAGGTTCACAACTGAAACCTAACTGGCTTAATGACTGAAGCTAGAACAAAGGAAACCTGTGCATTCAAATTAGTATAAACCTTTTCATTTTAAAGTTCTGCTTTGAAGAGTATACTCTTCCAGTGCCACGGCCTCCTTGGGCCATGAGACTATAATACCGTAACAACAATGTGACAATAAAGGGGGCTACTTTGTGTACAGATGTGCTTACAGTGAAGCTCGCAGTGACTGAAGTGGGCTGAACAACTGCTCCATGCTGTATGGTGTAATGGATGGAAGAAAAATGTGAATGACACAGCAGCAGACCAATGGATGAGGAGAACTGAAAGAAAGTCTCAATAAGAAAGTATTTTATGAATATACCTTTAGTAAAAACCAAACGGTTGCTGCTAATGAAAGACTTAAACAGAGATTGCCACTCCCTAATGTAAACTGCTGAAAGAGGTGGATAGTTGTCTTTCACTGTGATTGATACCCCAAGCATCGAATGGCTGAAGTGGGATGATCTAAACGACACCACTATTTATTCTACATATGATTTCCATATATTACAGTGATTATTTTAGAAAATGGTAAAAATACAGCTATAGCTGTTTCTTGGCCAAACTTTAATAGTGGGCTTGAAAAAATAAATATCCTAACTCTTCTTCGATTAGTTTTGTGATATGGAGAACAATTTTAAGCAACTAGCTGATTTAAAATGAATGCAACCTTACATGTTTAATTATGGTTCACTGTTGAGATGAGGAAAAGAAATAAAGTTGATGTATTACCTGTAGTTTTCACAAATAAAGCAATTAATAAAACAAAGCAGTCCAAAGAGGGAAAGTGGGCACCTTGATATTGGTATGATCAGTTTGCAGTAAAAAAGATAGCCCAGCAACCACTTACCAACAAAAAAATCACATACTGCTAAATTGAGAAGGAAATAACAGCGAGATTTCTTAGTCTTTTGTCTACGATGAAAGCCACAATGACCAGGGTATTTCCGAGAACTGTGGTTAAACTCAGTAATGACATTGACAACCCCAGCAATATAACTTGGCTGAAGGGAAATAAAAACTGATTAGCGATGACCACAAGAGTTCCATTTTCGTACAAATGAGATGAGTTTGAGAACAGCCTCATGGCAAGGCTGAACTTAAAAACTGTGCACACCTAGCTTTTGGGACGAGGCAAAAGCAACTCAGAGATACAGATGTCACAATTGGTGATGTGTTTGGGTCTTTTAGTCAATTTGAAATTGCTCCTTTCAATGTTTGCTGTGCTTTTATAAAATATCAACTCCTTTATTCCTCAGTGATGCCATTCCCTGTATACTTTATTTAAAATTAGCAGACATTTTAGCTCTCCATTTCCCATCCTCATTAAAGGCAGCTTCTCGAGAGAAAATAATTTGACTAAATTATTCCCAGACAGCCTAGAACAATAACCACAATTCTTTAAAAAGTAAATTCTAGTTTCATGCAAGCAAAGGAAATACATTGAAAAGCTCTACACAATGTGTTGGTTTTTGACAATAGGCATTACATAACAGAAACTAGAGCCAACGATACAGTTTATTATTAATAGCACAAGCAGATGCATGTGGTGGCTGAACCTTTATAGTAGGATTGATGGAATTACTTTGTGAGGTAAATCTTCAACCCTTCTCTGAACCCAGCAATTCCACATCCACCTTAGGCACTATCAGACACATGCATCAAAGATTTTTACGATCGCAAACGGAGCGATTCGCAAAAATCGGCCGTTTGCGATCGCAAAAATAGCTTTTGCGATGCATGAAACAACTTGCCACTCGCAATTTAAGAAATCGCAAATGTTTGTGATTCCTTAAATTGCAATTGCATTTAAGGAATCGCAAATTGCGATTCCTTAACTGCAATGCAAGATGCCTTTAAAAATAGCGATTTCGCTATTTGGGCCCGCTATTTACCGTGGAATCATACCACATGGTAAATAGCGAAAACTTTGAAAAATGCACTAAAGTGCATTTTTCAAAGTCGTAGGTTACACACACACATGTCCTTTGGACATGTGTGTGCGCAACATTTGTCCACAGATCGATTTCAGGGGTGCAACGGGGTGTCGTCTTGACACCCTTGAAATTGCATTCTCAATTTGCGATTCTCTAATTGAGAATGTCTTCCCATTGATTCCAATGGGCCTCTTGGCCCATAGGAATGAATGGGGATGTATTCCTTAATTGCGACTGAATCGCAATTAAGGAATCGCAGCAGCCAATATTGATGCATGTGCCAGTATGTGACTTACATTTTTAGGTCAAGCATTCAAGACCTCTTGTATATACTTTAGTATATACTTATATGTTTATGTACTGTGTTGCTTCTGGAGATCAGCTCTAGGACTTGTGTGCTTCCGCTTAGGGACTTTTTGTTTCTGTTCAACTGCCTCTATTTACCTGTCTTGGTTGAAAACGACTAGTAGAGGGACTAGTAGAGGTCAGTAAAATACCAGAATTGCTTTCTGCTGAGGGACTTTATTTTTTAAATTTTTCTAGCAAATGCCTCTATTTAACTTTCTTGATAGAAAAAGACCAGCAGAGGTCAGTAAAATACCAGAATCACTTTAGTATTCTCTAGATACCAGTCCATTAAAATTGTCTTCCACGAGCACCCGTAGACAATAATATTTTTTGCCAAATCTTGTATTTTCAGTAATATGACCACCGAAGGCCCTGATGTTCTATAGCTTTGAACTATACCATTTTGAGCGGAAAGGCAATATTTCTCTCCATGTGTTACCATACCTGGCATGTCACTCAGTTTGGTGCTTACTTTCCCTCCATGTTAAAGAACAGTAGATGTTTCAGCACTCAGGCTAATGTGCTGCATAGCTAAAAACATATAAGGTACCAAAGGCGAGACCGATTGCATTGCAAATGCTTGTTTTAAAAACGGCCCCTCATCTCCTCTCTTATGTACTTCTACACACAGCTCCACCGCCTAATTGGAACCACAAAGTGAAAAAGTGGGTGTTAAATCAATCACTGTACACTTACAGCTTGGACCCTTAAAATCCTGGGTGCTTGAAAAGTCTAATAGATCTTGAGCGCTTTTTCCTGAATGTAGCTGAAACAGAGTGTAATGGTCACGTAAATTATCATCTGTTAAATAGTTTAATGTTCAATCAATGACGAGAAGTTTGAGCAGTTTTAAAAGGGTTTTATTTTCTAAACAAAGTTTATGTTTTTTTCTGAATCTTTATTCATTAGCCAGATATCAATCAGGTTACAGAGTTGATAGTAGAAAAATATAGTTAGTGCAGATCATATTATAATGTGCACGCAACGCATTCCATAAAGGAAAGAATCCATATTATTAAAAAATGTGGCACAAATGATATCAGTGAGGACCCATGAAGACCTCAAAAATAAGGGCAAGAGTGAGATTAGCATGAAGCTAAAATTAATAATTAATAATTGCAGAATGTCCCATAAAGAAAAATAAAGCATAGAGAAAATAAGCCTTGGCAAATCCAATTAGTCAAAGCATAATGCTTGGGTTTTAATAAATGTCAAAAGAACACATCTTGTCGTTTCTGCTCTGAATCCCAGCTGATATGCCTCCCCTCTCCTTCTTGTACTAAACATGTTCAGTTCTTTCTGATCTACCATCGTCCCTGACTGATCTGCCTCCCTTCTTTTTGACTTTACGGTCCTGTCTTCTGCTCCCCTAATATTAATGTCTTCAGCTAAAATCTGCCCAAATCTGAAGCTTCTAAACTTGGAACACATTTATATAACAGTAACTCAAAGTCTCAAGCATGTAGTCAGCTCTTTTCTCCATCCAATGGAAATCCAGCAATTCTCCCACACCATTCATCATGCGAGCTGGCTATCTCGTTTGTGGCACCAAATAAATGTTTAGCAGGGTGTTGGTAGATGCACACCTTTTTAAAGTGTAATCCATGAATAAGTGGTTCTACAGTTCTGCGTGCAGCTAGGGTATCGCTGACTGATCACCAGCATGGAGCAACAAGATACAAGAAGGCGTTATCCAGACAGGTAACGTCCCCCAGTTGCACAGCCCACCTGCAGGTGAGATATTGAATAAATAAATTTATAAAGACTAATCCAGTAAGTTGAATTTTGCTGCCGAGGTGTGGGACATGAATTATTGGCTCTCTTTCGATAAGGCGGAAGGACGAATCCTGCGTCAAATTTACAATTTAAACTCTTTCGCCGCCTCACATGTACTGTGCCTTGAATTTGGATTAGTCTTGTACTTCAATTTATCCCTGGCAGCGGTTCTTAAGTGGGGTAACTCCCTCTTTTGGGGGGAGTAGGGTACACTTAGGGCTGCCCTGCGATAGAAATCTTTGGCACGCTAAAAGAACAATCAACGTTTTTTAGGTCCTTTGTATGTGCACATGATACATTCAGTCTTAGTTTGAAGCCCGCTTCTCCTATGCCTAAATCTGTACTGAAACAGCTTTTGAAGAAGTCTAGATGCCCTATCAGTTTGGCGAGAGATTCTGCCTCATGTCAGTCCAGGTCCAGTAATGAGGCGGTCAGTGGGAGTGCCTTGTGGAATAAACCACAGTCTTATTTAACTTGGAATATCACTTACGGGATTAGAAGGCTGATACTCCTACTGAGATTTAATTTGCTGCCTCTAAGAGAAGTCACGGGTATCTGGGATAAAACACCTAGAGAGAGGAGAATTTGTGAATTGTGCAAATCAAAGATTTAAATCATATTTTATTTGTGTGCTCACAGCTACAAAGTGCCAGGCGAGTGTTCTTAAAGCCAGTTTTTATCAAATTTATTATTCACTCTGCCCAGGAGGCACGATCTTTGGTTTTGTCCATTCCGAATAAAATGGTCTGTTTTAAGAAATATCAATTTTTAAAAACATTTCTGCCTATTTACTAGGACTTGTCATGACATAAAATCTGTTAGTTGGTTATTTGATTGCTTCATGTATTTATAGCACTATTTGCACATCTCTCAGTATGTTTGATATAAGAATTTTTACAGCATTGTATAAGGAATAATTTTGTATTGTATGTAAAATGTGTCTTTTTTATCTGTTGGTGTGTTTTTGTGGACCCCCATAGGAGTTACATAACAAAATAAATGAATAACTTTACAAAAAAAAGTACATTGAATTTTAATATGCCATCATAGTCAGAGGCTTCTAATTAATTTCAAAGGAAGCGGGTCATCTACAGCATAGATAAGTTAGTAAATTCCAGCCACATAGGTTAGTGAGAACAGATCCAATGCAGTTCGGGCAAGAACTTCATCAGGGTCATTTTATCGCTTAAGATGAATCAAACTGACGAATCCGTCTGCAGGTGTACCGCGGTGGTGCATGAAGATGCCGGTTTCTGTTTAAATGATAACATTTTACCAGCACAAATACAATATCAGTAAATGTACCAGGATAAATGCTGTAATTTATGTGAGACGTCTTTATTTCACAAAGCAAAGGCACATTCTACTGTTATCTTGAAAGTCAAAAATAAAGTCAGCAATTTGAGAAAAGCTGTATTTCTACAAACCATGAATTATAGTTAGCTGTCACGGTTTTCTGCATTTTTAAATGTTGCGTTAATTCAATACAAACCACAAATTAAGACTGCACACCTTGAGTTAACAAAAAGGAAATTTCTATAGTTGACAGAATATAAACTAGTCACATTAACTCCGCACTGCCTCCCTCCACTCTGCTGCCCTGGTGTCACCAACGACGTTGCTGCCTGCTGATTGCAACACCTGTGACCGCACCATGGTTTGGAGGCACTGCTAGTAAGTCACAAGATGCACCGCCCCGTCCCACACCGCAGTCTGGGCCGTCTGACTCCAGCTTCCAACAACCAGCACTGTTCCTTGCACATAAACATATACATTTACATAAATATTTTATTGTAGTTTAGCATTTTTACTATTGTCTCAAAATGTGTTTTCACTTTTTTACAATTTACATTAAGTGCTTATTGGGTATTTTTGTTTGGTTTGGAATAATTTGCGCCTTCTCTGTTCGGTTTTATTTACTATCTTGCTTCCGATGATTCTGTTAAATAATGAAAAGTGCTTAGAGAAATGGTTTTCTTTTCTCATTATTTCACATGATGAAAAACATCAAGGGCTGAAAGTACAATGATTACATTTACAAAATGTGGTTGCAAATTGCACAGCAGCTTTTTGCAAATACAATCTGACGTTCTCAAAATACGGAATCACATGGGTTGGCAGAACGACCTGCCTCATTAATATTAATATGGCAAGTGTGAGAGGCTGGCCTGGTATATGATGTCCAATAATGCACCAGTCCACACAACCCTTATGGTGATTTAAGAGGTCTTAGTCAACCTTAGCAAGCTCTCTAAGTGGTAGCTGTGGAGAGCAGCCTTCAGGCTTAGTCCAGAAGGAGTGTAAAGCAGCTTGTTTTTATCAGAATGCAATCTGCTTGGGGTTACTTTGAGCCTGAAGATCTTGGTGGAAGGAAGTCAACAAGCCTTTGCAACTGCAAGTCAATGCGGTGCACAGGAGTTTGGTTCCTGCAGCTCCCACGAGGAATACTGGACTCAAACTTGGTGGGAGGGCAGGGGGGGCCCTCAAGAGCTGGGTAGGACCACCACCTGTGTTGCAGAACCTTTCAGACTCTGTAGGAGCTCAGGATCAGCAGACCAGTCAGCTTAGTTGTGGTGCCTGTGAATGCAGGGAAGTGGCTCCTTCACTTCAAGGGAGATTCCTTCAGGTGTCTTGGATGCATAAAGGCCTTGTAAGGTTCCTGTACAGTGCACAGACACAGACAATCCAACAGACTGAAATGGGGATGAATTCAAGCCCAAACAAAGTCCAGCAAAGTCCAGAGTGCCCAGACGGTAAAAGTAGAAATGGTGTCCTAATTGAATCTTGTCCCACGGGTCTAGGGACCAACACCCAGGTAAGCCCTGATGTACGCTAAGGAATGGGTTGGGACAATTCAGGGGACCCACCTAGGGGAGGGTTTGGACAGGGGGGAGGTTTCTCCCATGTCCTCTGCCCAGTTTCGTTCCAGAGCGGGAGCCGACGGCTCTCAGAGCTGGTTTGAACTGGACTTACAACCCTGGAGAATGGACTCCGTAGGCTGTAGGGATGTCTTGCTCAAGCAGGGGCACCCTCACACTTAGAACCAAGCACCCTGCCTTCAGGATTACATTATATGGATGACTTATAGGTTCTAAGTGCAGTGACCCTAGATATAGGAAACCTATATCTTTAGTAAGTGGTGTTAGTACCAGCTGACACAGGCTGCAATGGCAGGGTAGGCCTGTATTTCCATTTTGAATGGTCTCCCATAGGTTGCATAATGAATGCTTCAGTCTATGGAGGACCACTGGCGTACCCATGCCCTGGGTACCTTATTAACATATACCAGGGAATGATAAGGGTACCCTAGTATCCAATCAAGGATGTTCCTAAGTACTGAACATAACAATTTAAGGGAGAAAGCAGATTGACTGGGGTACAGATTAGCAGGGTTCCAGTCAGACTAATCAATAACAGCTTAGCACCGGGCAAAAAATGGGAGCAACCATAAAACTTTCCCACAGAAGGTCAAACTTTGCAACCCCTCTGTGGTTGGCTACAATTGCAGGGATGCTTGCCTACATTTGACAGCAGGTCACCTGTTTTGGCTTTCCAAACCAGAAAACCTACTTTTAAAGCAGCTCGAGTTTTTAAAGGGCATCTGGATTGCTTTAAAAATAAAAACACTTTTCGCCTTTGGAAGTCTTCAGTAAGAGAAGGCAATCGTTCCCTGGACCACTGCCTACTCACCCAGAAGCAGCCACACCAATTCCCACCTTTACGAATCAAGTGCCACCCCATCTTGGTAGTTGGAAACAGATCAATGGATTTCAACAGGCATTAAGGTTGCAAAACAGTGATACATGCCTTGCAGGCTAAAAAATGTGTAAGAATGACCTTCACATTCACCTTCCAGTTGTGATTCAGTATGGGTTTCTAAATCCATTTTGCAATGTGGAAAAAATATCTCTGAATCACAAAATGGGGTAAATGCATCAGAAAAAGTTATTCAGAGTCACAAAGTCTGTAATTTAGAGTTTGCAACTGGTAGATCAATTTGTACATCAGGCCCAAATTAGTAATTGTATGCATATTATCATTATCTACTTTACTATTTATTTTATATATGGTTATTTTAGAAATAAAAATATATTTTTGAATATTTTTTTTAAATTGTTGAGAATTTGTTTTTCTTTGGTGAGATTGCTTTTGACATTTTCCTGTTGTCCGAAAACATTTTAGGTGGAAGAAGGTTGTTGGTAGTACGATATTTTTCAGTGTGTTGGTGGTTGATATTACAGCAGTATAACAAACAGCATAACACATGCATTTGCAAATTGAATATTGCAGCTGGATAACCTGTTTATTGTTAGCCAACTTAATAGGGTCCACTGAGTGGACCTCATCAAGAATAAATGCTGGGTAGGGACGTCAGGTTTGAACCTGTGGCAATGAGATCGAACACAGATTTCTTGAGTGGATGCAGTCAGCCACTAAGTACCCTGAACCAGCTATGAAAAAAGTGCAAAGTTTCAGACATAACTACTTCGATCTGTCATGGGAAAACCTAGAAAACAATAGCCAAGGCATTCACATCACAAACATAATTCTAGTCGGTTTTTTTCCCTTTGATGTTATTGTTTATTTGTTATATATTAGGCTGCAGTTCAGGTCAATGCCACAGGGTACATGGCTAAGACTTGCAGCAACAAGTGTTCATTTCTTTTTGTAAAACTCTTTTTATTAAGTATACAGCAAAAAAAGCAGCAGCAAATATACGAGAGCAGCCGTGTGGTCTAAATTTAGATAATGTAAACATTTTACATTTCCCATCTTTGACCCCGGCACCCACCTTGGGTCCCATTGCCTTGGCTATTGAAAGCCATTTGTCCGGGGAGGGGGATAACACCCAGCAGAGTTTGTGGGACAATGCACTGTTATCCCCTATAAATATTCCATTTGCCCCAAACCTGCTACCCAACACCAGTCCATGTCCCTCCTCCCCGGGGTCAGTGCCATCAGGGCACCCCACTGTCTGGCTATATTACGGTTAGCGATAATCATGCCCATTGTGATCCTAATTTGCCCCTTGAGGCTAAGATCTGTTACCTCTCAAACATTTAAAAGACACCACTTAGGTGAGGGCTGTAGGTCCCTCCCACACACCTCTTACATGCACCTCACAATAGCCTCCCAGTAAGATTGAATGTCTTGACACTCCCATAATAAATGGTAAATGGTTCGCTCCTGCCAGCACAGCCTGGTACACATGGTATCTATACCCTTTTCCATCTTGACTAAGGTACCACAGGACAGGTAGGACCTATGCAGTATTCTGAGTTGGATCAATCTGTGTTTAGCCAAAATCGCTGCTTCTTTGGGGGAAGCCAGGGTCTCCAGCCAATCCTCATCCCTCAGTTCCCCCAGATCGGATTCCCAGTGGTCCAGGGTGAAAGTTGAGATTTATGAAGCCATGCAAGGCCACCTTGCATGGTCCTGTGTAGCTTCATATATCTTGTGTAATGTAAGACAGTGCAAAATACAGCGTTGCAATACTCTGCACCGATGAGGCTTTTCAATGGGTGTTGCATGGGTGTTCCCAAGCAACATCCATTAATTTGGACGAATTCCCAGATTTACAAGAACTTGTAAACCTGGAAATACGCCAAAAGGATGCACCTCCCCAGGAGAGGCTAATGGAGAAAAATATATTTCTCTTCAGTTTCATTCCTCTTTCTATTTGTCCTGCATTCTCCAGCACAGATTGAAAGAGTAAATGCCTCTACGGATTGTTTTTGTGCCCCTTCCTGCACAAAAACAATCCTGCATGTAATGCCATGGTTCAAGGGTGTCTGCGTTGGCACTAGGCAGTCCATTTTACGCCAACACAGGGGAACGGGGAAGGGATGGTAATGCACCATATTGCCTTAAATACAGTGCATTCCTTCCCTTTCACAGCAAGGTGACTTTCTGCACCACTATTTCATAAATATGTGTTGTGTAGGTCCTACAAATCTATATAGGATCTGCATGTTTGGATGACACAAACAAAGGGATTGGTGTCCAGACTAATTCCAGACACCGCCAAAGGATATGTTAATCTGTAGACCAGCGAGCTCAATGTGCCACCATAAGCCCCACAACCTTACCAAGGAGTGAATAGTTTCTGTCAAACATTGAACATGACAAACCTGAACCCACAGGGAGCGTGGAAACAGGGTACTACTTTTCGCTCAGTTACCGTGCTCATTCGTTCTCAGAGAGATATACAGAATAACCAGAGGGGACGTTTTCAATAGGCTTTTATTGATCCAGCGTCATTCTAATATAAAATACGTGTGCTGCAACAACCATTAGACAGAAACAGATGTACATGGTTATAAGCACCAACAGAGTAAATAAGCGGTAGAAAAAAACCCTGACTAGATGTATCTAAGTGTACCTAGCATGTATGTAGGTGTATAGCCAAGAATCCCTACGGGAAAGAGACAACCCCACTATCTGATGGGAGAGAACAAAGGACCACATCTTGGACTCGACTTGGACTCTCCGTGAGGGATGTCAGACCACTGTGTGCTTGAGTGTCTGCGTGCAGGAACTTCAGTGCCCTGTGTCAGCATGGAAGCTTCTCCTATGATTTACCAAGCAAAGATGTTGTACTTCTAAACCTGTAGGGTACCCTCAGGGGTTCTACCTAGTTATGTCATAGTACTGTGAGCCTGGTGGCCAAGGATGATGATAGTGGTGACTTTTGTACAGTGTAATTATGAAGAAGATGGTAATCCTGCTGTGATACTAGGAATCCTCATGCATAATAAACTAGGCTAGTTTTCAAAGAAAACCACACAACATTTATTCAGCACCTAACTAGGTAAAAGGTCAGCACTAGAGCCTTTATGTAGAGCAAGGTAGGACAAATGTAGGTAAAAGATCATGCAACTACCTAGGACTATATTGGGGTACATTGGGGCTCATAACACCCACTCCTCAACCTACAGGATGACAAAAATAACGAATGCTAAAATATGCCTGTTTAAAAAGCATGAAAGACATTGCTAAAACATTAGTATAAAAATATCTAAAAACATGGTATGTGTTAAAAAAGATGCAAAAGTTAAAACATAAAACTCTAAAAGTCCTCTAAATAGTCAATATACTGTTAGACAAACTGATCACGCTGAAAGCCATAGTGCTCAGTGAGCGCAAGAGGCAAAAATAAAACAAAAATGGTGTTGTTGAATTCCAATTTGGGTTGTTTTGAAAAAAGGCCTAATTATTTTCATCACACAGAGAGCCAAATGTTTATGTGTCCTGTGCAGAAGATGCAACATCACTGCTGCTGGCCTTCACAGATGACGGTCCCTGTAACACCTCTTGGATCAGGTCAATGGAGCAGAAGTGATCTTCTCCGGTTCCCACAGCAGCCGCTGAGGAAGCACTCAACACCTGTAAGCCTTTTGTAGAGCCGGTGTACAGTCCGACAGCAGCTGAAGCAACCTGTGGTGGCTCTAAGAATGCTGACATCAACATTGGAATACGCTGAGTACACTGCACTACGTGGGCCTTTAATGAGTCCAGCAGTTCGTCCACGTCCGGAGTCGCAACCGATGGAAGTGTTAGCTAAATGTCCAACACTCATTCGTATCCGCAGAATAGGCAGCGGAGCACAGACAAGATGCAGTTAACACAGACTGAGCTGAACGATGGGAACCCATGCTCGCTTAGCTCCCGAAGCTGAGGTGTGCCCAGATGGAGTACCATGCGTTCATGACAATGTTGCACAAAGAGTGCTTTTTCTAGCTGTTTGGAAACTGGGATGTCCATTGTGTAGCAGAAACATTAAGATCAGGATACCCAGTACAAGTAGTTGGACCAGCGGAAGCCCTAAAAAAATACATCCTAACACGGAGTGTATAAGTGATGGAATAACTCCAAAGATCATCTGAAAGGTTCTCAATAGTCCGGAACCTATGCTCCTATATAGGTGTACTATCCCACTCGTATCAGACATGGTAAAGATGCGATGTACCATTTCACAGAAATGGAGCAGGAAGTTTGTTCAGACAAATGCCTGTGTTTCAGCCGAAGACCTTGCAACCTGGAGATCAAAAGCCTCTCAGGCTGAGGTTAAGGCCACATCCGTGTGTATAAGTATGGATTTCAGTCTGCTCAGAGAATCAAACCGTATAAGAGAAATATTCAATGAAGCCCATTTTGGCTCCTCCCTGACTGTGTGGGTCGGTGGAAACAATACTTGCATACAACAAGTAACCCTGGAACTTACTGTCACTAGATATGGGATGCCTGGGAGCATACCACAACAACCTTTTTCATTCAACATCAAATTGCTCCCATTCAAGAGCAGTTTGAACGCCGGATGAATCATGGCAGCTTGGAATCCTTTCAAGTGACATGGTAGGTTTGCAACTGAAGCATTAAAAGCACCGTGAAGCATATTATCCTGTCAAATAGTTTACCCTGTTAACAAATTCTTACACAGTCTGAACTGCTGAGAAAAACTTCAGTGTGCCCATTCCTGCATCTAAATCTGAACGTTAATTCCCAAGATTCATGTATGTATTCCTTACCCAATGCTTCTTCCCTGCCTACTTGGTGATGCTGTAGACAATATTGAAATTGGAATGCCGTGACTGGCAGTGTAATATGGCAATGGATTAACCATTCTGTGGAAGGTAATTGGTCCATTTTTTCAATGTGCAGCATTGTATACTTTGCATCTCTTTGTGCCATTGTTGCCCGCCTTTCTGTTAGATTATATGCAGAAAACAGAGACGTACTGTTGATATGCCACCAGAGCACGCGACCAGAGCGCAATGAGTGTCGCGTCCAGCTCAGTAATAGAATGGACTGCAATTGCGATTGCCCATGCTGAAGAATGGACACATCCTGTTCTATTATATCTATCGCAGAAGACACAATGTTGCCAAGTGAATAAATCTTTAAAGTTAGTGTGGTCATACCATTGTCGACCACTGCCAACGCCTATTCTAGAATAATCCTGTCAATCTCACACAATCTCCCAGCAGCCTTCTGTTGTGATATTTTCCATGCTTCATTATAAATAGCATATAAGAAGCATTTCTGGCGTGGTTTCTGGAGACCTAACAAAAAAAACCTAAGTTCCTTGTCATCTGATTGCAAGGACAAGTGTTATTTTACTTGGGACTTGTAAGATGTCACCACCCGAGCGTTCTTGTTGTATGTAGCGCAGGGCAGGCCTATGGATACTAAACCCTTCGGTGGTACCCCTGAATCTTGACTGACATCTATTTGTGTCGATAGGCCAAACCAACGATCCCTTCCAATTGGGGTCTGAAGAATTGTATGAACCATCATGTATAATGTCATCTATTGTATCCTGAATATATTGTGTATAGTTACGCTGCCCCTCAAAGTGTGTGAGTGACAGATATGTAATCAAGTCCTTTATCTTTGCTAGTCCAAGATAGGAACTCTGTTGCACTGTGTTGTTCAGGAATATAATCTGCTGTGGTATGAGCCATGCTCTAAATAATGCCTCAGTTCCCTGAACTTGCCAATCTTCAGTTCCCCAGACTGATTTTGTGTCTACAGTCTCCTTCCAAAAGTCGAGACCTTGTAGAGACAGCTGGGAAATAAAGGAAGCAGAGTATATTTGTTTCATGTTGGTGAACATATTTTTCCTTGCAGGTGTAGGCATAACCTTATATTAATAGGATGTCAGGTCTGAAGTGTTAAAAGCAGAAAAATAAGCAAACTTTTGTGCAAATGTTTGTGAACCACCTCTTGGTGGTGTTGGGCAATGTTCCCATTGATGATAAGTGAAAACATTACGTGGGATACTTGCTTTGTGCAGGAAATGATGGCCATAGTGTTGGCAACAATACATGGTTCAAAAGCCACAAGAGGGATCCGAGGTCTAATACACAACCCTTGATATAAAATTCAAGAGAGTTGACTAATAACAAATTTACGCCACAAGTGAGATTATATAGGTAAACATGTGATAAAGCGATACAAAAGTTGAAAGAAACAGAAGGTGAAGCAAAAAAGCTTGATCCAAGGATAATCAGCATCCCATCATTACACTCTTGAAGTGCCCAGTGTCATAATCTGGGTTACCAAACAACTCTTCTCAAAGCCCTCATATTATATCGAGGCCAAATGAATGAGTTGTATCCTCTTATCAAGAAACATCCAGAAAAAGAGGAAAAAATAGAAAGTTGTAAAGAGTGCAAAGAAATAAACAAATATTTTTTGTATTTTACCAGTGCTCTTAAAACAGAATACACAATTGATTTGCACTAGATATATGTATTACTGAACTGTGCCCCATCAATCGTATTTCTATCTAAAACAGTGAAAAAAAGGGGAAAAAAAGAAAAAAAAGAAGGCAGGTAGCCAACGTTTGCTGCCCCCTAGTTGGTCAACTGGGTTATTACTATACCCTTGAATATGTTATCCAATTCCTCTATGTGATTGCTGATGTTAGTTGACATCAAACAATATCTGAGGAAAAAGCCCCACCTCACTCGGCACCAGCTTAAGTCAAGGAAGAGGCCCCGCTCTGTCCGTCGGTACCTCCGGCTGGGACTCGTACTGGGATGGAGGTCAATACATGGTATCAAAATCAGATCTATCATCATTCAATTCATTACTAGAGAATGCAGCAGGTTGTTCTAAGTCAGACAGTGGTGGCTTCTCGGTAGGGAGTCAGGCAAATGACTAGTTTCTGATCTATATAAAATCCTGATGGGCCCAGAATTAGAGACAAAATGCTCTGCCCAGCTGAGGTGGGAGCGAGAACTGGGACGACAATTGACACAGAAGGAGTGGAGGGATATACACTTTAGGGCAAGATACACAGCTTCCAATACGTCCAACACAGAGACAGCGGAGAAGATCACTACCTATTGGTACTTGACACCAGACCACCTGCACAAAATCAATCTAGAACGGGGAGACAAATGTTGGAGATGCAGAGGGTCTCCTGGGATTCTGGTTCAAATTCTCTTGGAATGCTCCAGACTGGCACATTTCTGGGAAGAGGTCCTATCGGAGAGTGACACATTTTGAGACCCAGCTTCCCAGATTGCCCTCCTGCATAGTACTAGGTCTCTATAACCCACTAACTTACCCACTTCAATCCAGGAGAGGCAGACGCATTACACTGGCCCTAAGGGCGACACAACAATCAATACTGGCCCTATGGGGTACAGATAGAGTCCTGAATACATCTTATCTGGGATTTGTTGGGGATGGAGAGACTTTCATCAACACTTAAACCAGGGGGAGACACATTCCAGGAGAACTGACACCCATTTATAACACTTCTCTCACAAGAATTCACCAAGCTTACTTGCCTTAGATACCTCAGACTGCTGCACTTGATGAAGCCAACCCCACAGTCACACTAGACTAGAGTGATTTCCTGGAAGCCAAAGGCTGAGATCCTAGGATATATTACTAGCTATAAGGTCACTGGAGGGGGAGGATGAGGAAGGGGGGTGGATGGGGAATTTCATGTGATAAGTTGCATAATTGCTGATAATGGCTGAATGTTGATGCCGTTTCAGCAGATGACTGGTATCATTCTCATGCTTTTCTGGCAACAATAAAAACACATCAAAAAATAAATCAGACAGCATAGAGTTTACAGTATCAAAATCCCAATCATCAGAGAAAGTACTGGAGTAGATGATATCATTCAAAGAAATTTTTAACAAATGTGGTATTTTCAAAAGTTCAGTGGGACAAATACATCATATGAAACCCTTTCCCAAACTATTCCTTCAGGAACAGGAACTGCTGTAATGTTCACAAAGGAAAAGTCTCCTTTTCCACGATGAGATGATGTATGTGGTTTCAGGACCAAGTTCACAAGTGGTTCTGTGGAGCGTTCTGGGAGAAAGTGTCCATTCAGAAGCAGAAAAAATACAGTGACTACACCTATCCAAAGGACTAGGATAAGTAGACCAAATGCAATCTAGAGCTGTAGCCAGGGAGAAACAAAGTATTTTTCAGCCAAAGGTAGAGATCGCATAGTTTTTTCTTTGTGGGAAACAGAAGCTGGCAGTGAATCAGGTTTACTCAGATCCAGAGAAAAGATGTCAGAATCATTGAAGTAGCCAGATGATGTTCGATCTATTTTTGGTAGCTCAGCAGGTTTTGTCGAACTGGCAGATGACTCGTTTCGAGACATATTCACATAGATATTGGTATTAGGCCAAATTGAGATCTGTGTTTCATTTGTGTTTTGTTGCTGTTCAATTTCAACAGGCATGAGATCCATTCCATTGTTGGTAACTTCATTACTTCATATAGTAGAATCTTCAAACGTTATTAGTCTTTCTGTCTGAACTTTCTGTATGGTAGAGAGAGGAGATCAACTGCTATCCAAGAGCCCATGCGGCCTGCTATTCAGTATAGTCCATATAGTGCGGTTTTTTCAGATCAATGTAGACAAATCTCTTTTCTTTTTTGCCGGCAAGAGGTAGAAGAAGTACTTTTTTTGTCACTTCAACAGCCAGCACAGACACATGCGCTCTGTCAGATGGTCCAAATTCTTGCTGGAACAGCTTTCACTTCCCTAGTGGGGGTGAGTTTTACATGGACGTTGCTTTGTAATGCACAGGGTTCATTTAGTTCCTGTAAAACAGTCAATTGATCATTGATGTCAAACGATTTTGTCATCCACTGCTGTGCTGCCACAATTGAGGTCGGGTACCCACATTCTAGACCCAAACACGACCTCATATGAAGTACGGCCTCCTACGGAACTTCTTGACATGTTATTAAGTGTCCTCTGGACCCCATATAGGCGATTGACCCAACCGTCACCTGAACCTAATACACTTGCTGTTAAGGATTGCTTTAAGTATTGTTTTTTCCTCTCCACAATCAAATTTCCTATGGGATGATATAGAGAGGAGTACCTCAAGATCTCAACCAAACTTCCCATAGCTTCTATGGAAGCCTGAGAGCTAAACACAGGGCCACGGTCAGAATGTAATGTGCCAATTGCATATGTCCCTATGAAGACTCACAAATCCTTTATAACAGTTTGTTCGTCAGCCGAGCGCTGGGGCCAAACCCACAGGAATCTAGAGCATGAATTCACTGCCACCGAGTTGTACTTGTAAGCCCTGTCAATTGAAAGGGGCTGCAGTGGTCCAAACTGACACACGGGAGAGGTCCTTTCTGATATCAGTAGTGGTGTCTGTGGCAAGCGTGTTACGGTGGAACCCTTCACCTGCTGGCAGATGTTGCACTTAAGGTCAACTTATAGTCAAAGCCCTTGGTCTGTTTAGTAAGACCCAGCCACCAACAACGTTGTTTCAGTAGTGAAACCATTGCAGTAATACCTGCATGTGCTAATCCCAGACCCTTGTGTGCAGCTAGAATTAAACCTAATCTGCGATCCCTGTTTGGTATTACTGTATCCCCCATTCCTGGAATTTGAAAATACAGTGTATTTTGTGCATCTAAGTTGTAGGAGTACTTAAGTGGAAAACCTTTTAATAAGGCTGAGCTGTTATCAAGCGTAGTGTTGACAGCAACCATTATCTGTCCGTCTACCCTCGTGCTAGAACAAGTCATTGCAGCAACTGCAGCAGTTCTCACTGTCTCCTTGGCGGCTTCATCAGAAAAGAGTGCAGTTTAAGTCACTTTGTATGGTCTTTAAGGCTCTACAAGGCATTGGACCTGACCATCTGAGGCAGCAATTTCGATGGTATGTGCCCAATAGACCTCTACGCTTCCTCGGTGCAAAACTGGTGATTGCACCTACAACAAAAAAAGCCAGGTGGGGAGGTAAAAGTTTTAGCGTCTGTGCGGCTAAGGCTTGGAATGATCTCCTGTTCCACCTGAGGAATAGGTTGGACTTGCTCGATATCAGGAAGGCCTTAAAAACCTGGCTTTTCGACCAATGATTCCGTCCGATTCCAATTGCTGGTGCTTTCTGGAGGACCGTAGTTAGCGCCAGGACACCTCAGGGTAACAGTGCGCTTTACAAATCCCCCAAAATAAGAAATAGGAAATGAATTCCCTTCAACATGCACGCCAAAACACTGATGACTCAGCATATGAATCACGTGAGCCTGTCGCAAGCCTTTTTTCAGCTCTGCCACCTGTTCCCAAAACAATTTGTGCTTTATTGTGCAACCTTATAAATCTCTAAACCCATTCTGGGCCTAATACTGGAGATATTCATTATATGATTGGACACAGTAAAATGAATTGCACACAATCAGTGTGGCGAATTCCCAATCTGTATTTTTTGTGCTTTTAGTTCTGCCAGCTGTGCCGGGCATACTCCTAGTGACTGCGTCTGCGTATTGCTAGGATGGAACTTGCCATTCCACATATGTCCTTTTACATTGGCGCATGCAGAGCTGTATTGCTGTTTACCTCCTATGGCAGGCTGAGCATATTCGCCAGTGTAAATTTTGTATTTATACTGATCCAGAAGCATTATTTAAATCGGGACAGGATATTCTTGTTCATAGTGCAGGAATGCTTGTGTTTTAAATTTAGAATCAATTTGTAGTCTACATCTGTTGCAGTGAGAGAATTAGCCCATTGTATTCATCATGGATGTAATGCTTTTGCATTTGCAATGCTTGCTTTTGTAACAGCCTCTAAGGTCGGTACCAGAGTCACAACAATTATGCGTTTACCCTAAGCTAGTGCTCTTTTTCTCACTAAAGCAGTCTGTACTGCTGTTAGCATTTTTTCTGTTGATGCAAAATTCATTACAGCATTTGTATACAAATGAGATTTGTATGCAATGGGTACAGTTTTGCCTTCATTGAAGGTGAGGTAATTGTACCCGGATTGACCTGCGATTACACGGATAACCAAATTTGTGGTGTTTACATGTGTGTGTCAGTGTTTGGAAGCTATCATGTCAGCTCTTAGGGAATGTAGTATTTCTATGTGTCCCTGTGTCTAATGTCGAACTGAGAAATCAGGTCTAATTAAGTCGTAGAAAGGTTTCACTTTTTCTGCATAATCTAAAATGCTGTCAAATATCTGCTTTCAGGCACTATATTTTGGCAAAAGAATCCATTTGAGATATCTAGAGTTGTTTTTTATTCTTCAGCACAATGTTATTCATCATCAAATCAGCACTGTGTGCATTTTATACTGCAAATGTTTTTGTGCATGTGTTAATGCCTGTAGTCTAAAACTAGATGGTATGAATTGCTGGGTTTCCTTACTGGAAAGAAAGGATTATTCAGGGAAAATGCGAATGCTCAATTCTCAATGACACCTTGATATTCAAGTTGATCAAAGATCTCCTGGACTTGTTTTTTCACATCATGTTTTATTGCATACTGCATCTGTGGAGTTTGAATAGTTCTTTCTGGGATTTCATGGTGAGGTGACTTAGTATCCTACCCTACATGATTCCTGTATAATGCAGGAGCTACCACTCACTGCTGCACATATAAATGTTTTAGTGTTCCTAGAACGAGTCGGGGAAATCCAGTAAAATTACGGTTTCTCCATTTGTGCAGTCTTTAACGAACTCAGATGGCCAATCTTTTTCAGCCAAAAGGATATTGTATCCAAAGGTCAGGTTCTACCAAAAGAGACCTTTCACTTTTCTGGAGATGTTCCCCTCCATTTGGAGTGTTATCTTATATAACTGATGCGGGACACTTACCCTAGTATCAGGTGTTTCCACCGTGATATGCTCATTCAACGCTGCTGTCAGAAGAAATTCCATCAGGTTCTGGTGAGCTATTGTAGCTTGTACGTAAATCAAAAAAGAACCTGAATGAACAGGTAAAAGAACCTAACCTGGGTGTGCCGGAAAAACAATTGGATTCCGATAATCACCCAAATAAGGAAGAAAGGGGCAAGACTTTTCCTTTCTTGAGTCCCCTCACCCACCAGGGTTTCCCCACGGTGACATGCTTCATCATTGGGGTCCTCTCAGTCCTCTACGGGCTGAGGCGTGCTGCAACTTGCGAATTTATGTAGGAGCACTTAAAACAGATTATGTGTAGTGCAAGTGTAGTGAAATGGAGTGGGACAAAGTGATTTAAAATAATCAACTAGTGGGCCAAATATATTTTATTCTTGCTCCTAGCTAATTGGTTAAAAATGGGGTAATATGCTAAAGGCCCTAACTATAATGGATAGGTGTACCTAGCATATGGTCAACTAGTTTCGAGCTTCCCCAGCTCTTCTTCAGGACTACACCGGGACCAGCCCAGTGTACAAAACCACTCCTAGTAGACCTAAATAAGGTGAAGACAGTGAGACGCTGCAACTAATAGGCATGCGTTAGAATTAATACATACGTAAGTATACGTCTGGAGATATCTGTAGGGTATAAGAACACATATATTAAAGGATCAAAGACAGTCAATATGCAAAGTCGATAGAGTCATTAGTGATCACACTATACACCAGTGTAGAGTACACTCTGTTTTCTAATGTGCCGCTATGTGGATATTCAAAAAGGCGTTAAATAAATGCTCCATGCAGGCGTTGTGCTACAAGGTGAGTAAAAACGTCTTATGAATGCATATATTGCACATAAAACAAAAAAATCATGCGTCTGACACAACATATAACACATACAAGACTAACAAAATGCACGACATTACATACATGTTTAGAAGCAACAAGATGCCTCATGGTCAACGGAGGAGGTGTGGAGATCTCGTACACCTAGAAGGATGATATATCAGGTCGTTAATAGGCATGATCGTTATAAGTATGGGCTCCGTATCTTTTAGCAAGCCATTGGAGGGAAGGAAAACGGAGTTAGAGTAAAAAGGTAAAGAGTACGATCTCCGTAATACTGGAGGGCGTGCTTGACTTCCCCATGGGGCTGTTGACTTACTTGTACGTTGAAAACCACACTCTGGCACACCTACTAGAGTCCAAGACTCCCGGACCGCATACTACGTGGTTATGGGCGAGGTGTCTGATATCTGTTGGCATTTCCGCATAGAAAACAAGGAAGGACTTAGCGGTGGAGGACCTTTTTTTTAAAGAATTATTGTGCAGAAGATGGTAATCCTGTAGTGATACTAGGAATCCTCAAGCATAATAAATTAGGCTAGTTTTCAAAGAACACCACACAACATTTATTCAGCACCTAAATAAATAAAAGATCAGCATCAGAGCCTTTATGTTGAGCAAGGTAGGTCAAATGGAGGTAATAGGTCATGCAACTACCTAGGCCTATACCGGGATACATTGGGGCTCATAACAATGGCCCTTTACAATTGGATAGTACAAGACAATCTTCTCTCTGTTGCTATTTAGAAACAGTTTTTAAAGCGAACGTCATATTCCCAAAAAGTAGCATTGAGCGGGAGTGCCTTTATTGGCAGTCTGGACTCGGCAGTACATTTTACGAAATCATATATTATTGTGATTGGCTTGTGGTCTACTGGCTCCAAGACCTTTAATTGTCCAACCACACCCTGACAAAAGTTCCCACATTTCCCTCTCTAGGGGTACTATTTGATGTTAAACACCTGGAAGCCCTACTCCTACTCCGATTAAAGGAGATCGGAGTAGGTTAAAACCACCGGGGCTGTGGCTAGCTTCACTCACAGGTTAGTCACCACATGTCCTTCAAAAGATTTTCCAGGCCAATGTGTGTCTGAGATCCGGTATGGCAGCAACGGCTGTGAGCATGTAAAGATTGACAAAATTCAGAGAGTGAAAAATCAATTTCTAAGACCGCTTGTGCAGGTTTCTCATAGCACCCCTCGGTACAAGCTATATAGCTGATATAGTTGCCCTTAGTCCACTGCTGCGTTGGATCAAGACCTTGATCAGGGAGGATATAAATGTTAACAGATTGATACTCTTGGAATGTTTGTTCCTTGACTTTGTGGATAGAATCCCCTAGATAGCTTATGTCAAAACAGCTTTTACAAACGCTAACCACGAAACAGTCTCAACCATGGGGGCCATAGAGTTCAAGGTCTGGAGCCCTACTTTACACATGTATCCAACATGCATGATAGTTTTTTATTGGCCAAGTTCAGGTTTAATCTGCTACTCCACCACCTGGTCACACCTAGCGGATGGGACCAACCTGGTTCTATGTTGTCCTGTGGTTGTGACAACATGCCTCTGCAGGATACTTTATAGTTTGTAATGTTCTGCAAGTGCTTTAGTAGGCCTAAAAAGCAGTTTATTGTCCCACTGTAGAAATTTGAACATCACTCAAGCTCGACCTGCTCTTATTTACCTGAAGATGTTCCCTAATTCATATGTACTATATGAGCTGCATTGAGATCTAGGCGCTCTAGACCCAACTGTTTTATGCACTGCTATAAACGGGGTGTTTTTATCTATTTGAATTGTGATTTCTTAACTATGGTTTTATGTATATATGCTATAAAACATGTCTTTTTGCGACATGTTATGTGGTCTTTTATGGTTATTTCTGTGAACCGGATAAAGATTTTTTATGATGATGATGATGATGAGTTAGAGGCTTTGCAGTTATTCTAAGGCCTGAAGTGTTACATATCAACTTCTCAGCTAATTTGATCAATGTTGAATATTGAATGCTTCACTGCTTACTCACGCATACTATTTAACATTTAGGGAGCTTCTGCAATTTACGAATCGGCGGCAGTCCCGATCACGAAGTCTTTTATGACCTCTTTCCTACAGGAAATTAAGAATGAAATCGCATCGATCAAGAATGACTTCAAATTGTACCTGCACGAGATCAGTCAGGATGTCATGGAAATTGGGGGCTGGGTGGACAACCTTGAACACACATACACACGCAGAGGTTCATGAGAACCTTTGGCATAGAATGGCTGAACTAGAGGACCAACATATTAGTCTGCAGCTGAAGCAAGAAGATTTAGAACATAGAAGCCGAAGTAATTCATTTGCATTAGGGGAGGTCCCACGAGGAGTGGAGGGCCTAGATATTATGTCTCATACACCTGACCTTCTACATACAATCAGGGCTGATTGCGATGCCTTTCCTCCAGCTCTCGACGGAGCACATTGAGTTGTTGGCCCAAGAGGTCGCCCGGGCTTCGTCCTTGATATCCTCACTAGAGTACATTTCTTCGTAGAAAAGGAAGCCATTCTCCAGAAGGTACAAGGAGAAATGAATCTGATGTACAAAGGTTACCCTATTCAAGTCTTTCAAGACATTGTCCCGGTTTCGCTCCACCGATGCAAAGAATTTAAACTGGCCACAGACAAACTATGCAAACTCCAAATTAAATACCAATGGAGGCCAACCTTTTGCACTGATCTTCTACTTGGAAGGCAAACGTCATGCCCTCGACTTCTTGAAAGATGCGAAACAACTCCTTCAAATATCAGAACCTGGTGGCAATGCTCCTTCATCACGGGCCCCACGTAGGGAACAACATGGCTAGAATGGATCCACTATCCCCCACCAAACACAGATCTTGAGCTAGGGAACAGATTTCCTCCTAAACATAGCAGAACATGATCTAACTCCTCTGCACCATGAGTGCTCCTCATTCACCGGCCCACAACCCTGAGACCTCGGATTGAAGCAGAAGTAACAATGCACCAACTCTGTCCTGAACTATCCATAAAAGTCCTTTTTAAAATGAACTCCTGTGGACCTTACTATAATCATTGCATTCTAACCAGTAACATTTTAATTTGTGCTATATGTTCTGAACGCCTCCTCTGGCTCACTACTCCTTGAGGGGAACCTTGTTCTCCTTTGCATTCCAGATTTCTCTATTGCCCCACCTCCAACATGCACACAGACGCCTTGATACCTGGCATAATCTCCCATGTCTTTTGAAAACTATAACTGGCCATAGAGGCCACACACCTGACTTCATCGATACCCCACTATTCCTCTTCTCTGGTGGATAAAAGATCCGCATATTCTACTGCAATCCTGACCCTGGTTGCGGCCTGTAGAACCAAACTTACCTACACTTGCTCTTACTAAGCCCCCACACATGTGGTGACCTTCGGAGGAGTGAATGGCTCTTGTCTCGACTTTTGAGACATTCCAGGAATGGCAGTACACCCATTGAAAATTGAATAAACATACCAATTGTAACTCAAGTGGAGTGATCTACATGATCAAGTGCCCTTGTTCATTGATCTACATTGGTATGACCTCACGGAAAGTCCGCCAGAGGATTACAGAACATCGTAGTACTTTTCGATGTAGAAAAACCAATACACGCATAACCAAACACTATTTAGAGAAAGGACACACAGAGAACGATCTACAATGAGTGATCATAGACAAACCCCATTATGATATCAACATGGATCCTCTAGAAACTGTACTATTTTGCCGCGAACAGCGGTGGGTGTTCCGTACGAAAAGCCATATCAGAGGCCTGAACGATGACATTCCTTGGGGGTCGGTGTAATCCCTATCTGTGGGCAGCTTTGTTTTGATGCTGTGGGCATATCTACACAGGGTTTGTTTCAACACACCGTATGTTACTATATACCTTGGGACTGTGTCCGCAATGCCCTTCTTTCATCTATATGTATATACAAACACATTACTGTGCTCCTTCTGATCTACATAACATCTAACATCTTGTTACTGAATGGTTCACCCATTGGATGTAAGGACAGGGCTATGTAATCACGGTACTGACAACATAGACTGGCTCTTCCCCCTGCGTATATATATATATATATATATATATATATATATATTCACTGAAAAAACCATGGGTTTCACACACGTTATAGTTAGGAATTAGCATTTAAAAAACCTTAGAAATTCAATGAAAAAACCAAAGGTTTCACACATGTTATAGTTAGCTGGACATTTCACTCGTAAAAAAACATTGAAATTCCCCCGTTATAGTTAGTTCAGCTAACTATAACTCGCGCGCCCGCAATGCACTACTGATGACGTCACATATTACATCACTCATGACATGGTCACTGACATCACTCATGACATCACTGATGACATCTCAAATGACATCACTGATGACATCACTGATGACATCATCCTTGTGATAGAGTGGCAGACCTCCTCTCCCCCTAATATAACCATTGAAACACACATTCAAAAATAGAAACTAAAATGTTCAAAATAATGAACATATCAATATCAGTTACAACAACCTATTCAGTAATTCTAAGAACCACATACACATACAGTAATTCACCAACAGTCCTCTACAGTCACTCATACATGTACTCACTCATCATATGTACTCATACACCTGTACATCCCGTTACACAATGCCACTCATCCATAGAGTAACTCACACACATAGTCACTCATGCTAATAAAGAATCAATCATCCATTTACTTGCATATACAGTTATACACACACCACCACACTTACTTCTACAGAAACTTACATATACTTACTCTTTTAAACAATCACTTATAGAAACACATACTTATTCATACAGGAACTCTTCCAATCTCTCACTCTCACATATACTCACTTATATACACCAATAGTCACATATACTAGTTTAAAACATATGTAGTTACTCATAAAGACACTATTGAGACAGTCATTCACTCACTAACACACCCATGCACACACTCATCCACCCATACAGTCCTGCACACATGCTGTATTCAACACATACAAACAGTGAGTCACTCATTCATGCACCTATGCACTAAGTAATACCCCCCACCGAACCATACAGAAACTCAGACACTCATAGTGATAAAAAACCAACTAATAACCTATATAGACACTCATGTAGCTACTCACCAACCCATGCAGCCACTTATACACAAAGTAAGAAACTGATACAGATATTTAAATATTTAAAGATTACTCAGTAAGCCATGTATTCACTATGATACACTTAAACAGTCAGTTACACAAAAAAAATTCCAAAAAAAAGTATCCATTTAGACACTTATATACCTATTTATTCTTCCTTTGACCTTGAGATATACATAAATATAAAAAATATATAATTTTCATAAAAACACACAATCACTGGATGATGTCATCAGTGATGTCATCAGTGATGTCATTTGAGATGTCATCAGTGATGTCATGAGTGATGTCAGTGACCATGTCATGAGTGATGTAATATGTGACGTCATCAGTAGTGCATTGCGGGCGCGCGAGTTATAGTTAGCTGAACTAACTATAACGGGGGAATTTCAATGTTTTTTTACGAGTGAAATGTCCAGCTAACTATAACATGTGTGAAACCTTTGGTTTTTTCATTGAATTTCTAAGGTTTTTTAAATGCTAATTCCTAACTATAACGTGTGTGAAACCCATGGTTTTTTCAGTGAATTTCAAAGGTTTTTTAAATGCTAATTTCTAACTATGCCTACAGAGATAGGACATGTGAAGAAAGAAGAAAAAATGCACAGAAAGAAACAAAAGAAATGCAGAAAGAAGCAACAGAAGTCCTCAAATACGAAGATAAGTGCAGGAAGAAGGATAACGTGCAGAAAGAACAAAAAGAAGAGCAGAAAGAAGCCTTGTTGCAAAATCATCCTGTACCCTCAACTTTTTCAGACGGATACTGGTGGTAACTGAGTCTGACTAACCAGTCCTAGAGCCAGTGCTATGTTAAAAGACACTTAGAATACAGTGAAAACACCTACATACACTAGGGAACATTATGCGTTGGGGTCCCCCTGTGATTAGCATGACCTCCTCTGTAAGCCCCTAGTGTATAATAGGGCATGGGGATTAAAACTACATCTTAAAACAGGCCACAGGGCGTTTTTGCACACATTAACTCAGGCCCCGTCCCCTCCCTTCACCACTGTGTAAACACGCCCTGTGTCCATTTTTAGTTGGGAGATTAAGTTCATTTGAATCCTGAGGGTCCCTAGGGTCCAACTAGCCCACTAGGTACCTCCAGTAAGTGCCACAGAGCTGCGTTGCAGAGAGGTGTAAAAAGTGGCACGGCCTGGACCACCTCTCTGCAATGCAGCTCAGTGGCGCTTACTGGAAGCACTTGGTGGGCTAGTTAGCCCCCAGGGGCCCTCAGTATTGAAGGGAAATTATATCCCCAATTTAAAACATGCCATAGTGCGTGTTTGCACACGTCACCTCAGGCCCCGTCCCCTCCCTTCACCACTGTGTAAACGCGCCCTGTGGCTGTTCTAAGTTGAGAGTCCCCCTGAATCCTAAGGGTCCCTAGGGTCAAACTAGACCACTAGGTACCTCCAGTAAGCGCCACAGAGCTGCGTTGCAGAGAGGTGTAAAAAGGGGCTTGGCCTCAGAACACCTGGCTGCAGCGCAGCTCCCTGGCGCATACTGGAGATGCCTGTTGGGGGCGCGTTTGCAGAGTGCTGCACGGAGGGGGCATGGCCTCCGGCACGATGCCAGTCTTTTATTTATTTTAGTTTTTTAAGAAGGGGGGCTGTTTGGTTCCCCTTCTTATTCTAATTTATTGGCCCTGATGACCCCATCCCCCAGGGCCAGTCTCCTAATTATATTTTTTTGACCCCAATCCCCAGGGCCGGCCACTGTTTTTTATTATTTTTAAAAAATATATATTTATAGACACACCTAGGACATGCTGGACAAACCGTACGTACCTATCACCATGACGATTTGCGTGATATTCATTAAAAGGCGACTATGCATGCAATGAATCCACGTGGAATGTATTTACACCACTAGTGAAGCTCTGACATGTCTGATGCCCTACCGTGCCTAATCCTGGTAGACACCCTTGTCGTTTATTTATACAAACATGGGTAGCTATTGACGGGCACATTTAATACACATGCACACCAAGCCATTCAAAGGGGATTCGACAAAAATTCGACCAAAACTATGCAAGAAACCCCCCTCACGGTTAATAAAACACACATCCACTGCCGGATGTGTAATACTTTTTATTTTACTCTCTGGAAAGGGGACGAACATCACTTGAGAGTCACAGCGTGCTCCTGACAGAGCCCAATGCTGTGTTACACCCACCATTGCCTGCCGAGTGCCACACACCTCTGTGTTGTATTCCACTAGCTAGTGCATATGCTATGACACTCTCTAGCCCATGTGCACTGTAACACCACCCCGTAAATATGTCATGCCACACTTGTCTTCGCACGGGTTATATTGCCCCATCTAACGTGCCTTTCTCGATGCCTATGTTATAACGCACAGTGCTATGCCATACATATTACAATCTGGGATCCATATTTTTGTCACAGTGCATATGCAACGTTACACTCCCCAGCACATATTTTATATTACAACTTTAGAGACTAGTTAGGTTACACAACACTGCCCTGTGCATATTACACTCCAAGGCGCATATCGCATAGCACGCGCTAGTGCCTGTGCTATCTCGCGCTCTCCAATGAATCTGTCATTGCGCACAATGTATTGCAAATTATATTTCACGCCCGGTTCATCTTATATCACACTTTTTGGTGCATAGTTTATACCATACACTATATCTAGTTTTCATTTTCAATCGTGCTCTCAGGACTATGTTCTATATAACACTGTGTTCACCTACCCTTTTCACGGGCATTACATTTTGCGATAGGGGGTGGAGGGTCAGGAGGTGTTTCTGCCAAGTGAGCCCGGAGTCACAGTCACAAACGTCCTCTTCTTCCTGAATAAAAGTGAGATTATGCTGCATACTTGTTCATATTTTAAGTAGTTCGCACAGACACAATGTTTTAAAAACAATAAAGTTCCTAATACCCGCCTTCTCTGAACAGTTAGCTTGCTGCCCCATCCCCTTCTTCCCTATCCTCTGTTGTGTGAATCCATGGACTAGCCTCCTCCCTCCTGCCATGCATGGTCTGATGTGCTGCTACTGCCCTCAATTTAGTATGATGTACCAGTCCAGTCCTCCTGCCCTCCATTGCCCAATTCTATGCCCCATCATTGACCTCCTGCTTAAACTCTGTGCTTAGCTTGCTGCCCCTATTCTCCTTCCCCCTGCCCTCCGATGTCTTTGTGCATGCCCCTGCTCCATCCTTTTTGCCCACCATGTCACATGGACCTGCCACTCCTATCTACTCTGAGTGTTCTGTTGAGCTGCCACTCCCCTCCCACCTGCCTAGCATTGTCAGATGACTGTAACCTGTCCCTGCCACCT
Organism: Triturus cristatus; assembly: GCF_964204655.1. NCBI lineage: Eukaryota > Metazoa > Chordata > Amphibia > Caudata > Salamandridae > Triturus > Triturus cristatus. The sequence continues at coordinate 762,436,842 of NC_140587.1, forward strand.
CCACCCTGCCTGTCCACATGCCATGCCCCTATCCTCTTCCTCCTGTCCTACATGGTCCATTGTACTGCCACACCCTTCTGCCCTCCCTGGTCTGTTGTGCTGCAACTGCTCCTCCTGCCTGCCCCGTGTGGTCTGTTGTGAGGTCCCTTCCCCTGAACTTTCTTGTCTGTGCACAGGTCCTGACCCTCCCTTCTATCCTCCATTGTCCTTTGTGCATGCCCCTCCACCCTCCTTCTTGCCCATCATAGCCATTGTGCTGCCACTAACCCTCCCACTTGCCATGCATGGTCTTCTGTGCTGCCATGGCCCCTCCCACCTTCCCTGTGTGGTCAGTTAGCTGCCCCTGACCCCCTCCCACCTTCCCTCCATGGTCTGTGTGTATGCCATCACAGTCTCACTGTTGCTCTTCATGGTGTGTCTTGCTTCTAGTGCCCATCCTGCCTGACCTCCATGGCTATCTTGCTGCTCCTGCCCTGCCCCCTTGCCCCCAGCCCTACTCCCTCCCTCCTGGCTTGTCTGTTCCATTGTAATGCCCCTGATCCGTCCCTCCTGCCCTTTATGGTCTGTTATGCTGCAGCTTTCTCTCCTGTCTGTCCATTATGGTCAGCTAGCTACCATTGCCTCTTGCCCCTCTGTTCTCTGTTGTCCAGGTGCATGGTCCTGTCCCCTCCCTCTTGCTTTCTATGGATTGTTGTGCTGCACTCCCGTCCTGCATGCCCTGTGTGGTGTATTGTGCTGCTGCAAACCCTGATGCCTGCCCTGCAGGGTCAGTTTGGTGCACCTCTCCATGTCCCTCCTGTCCTCTGTTATCCAAGTCCATGTCCCTATCCCATTTCCTTCCATGATCCAATGTACCATACTTGCGAACATTTTGAACTTGGTAAGAGGGAGATTTTGAAAAAAAACTGGGGTATTGATTTTCCCCTTTGAGTTACATTGAAAAAGAGGATATTGTAGACAGGAGACAGATCAAATAAAGCCCATTTGAGCTTAAAAACATTGGACGTTTCCTGGCTGAATCGGGTCTGTTGGCATGTATGGTTGTACTACCATTGCCTCTTCCTTCTGCCCACAATGGTCTATTACATTGCCACAGCCTTGAAGGAGGGTAGATTTTGTATCACAGGGGGCCCCTGGCCCGTTCTGTCCACACCTGAAGTATGAGACCCTTGTCCTTGCCCTGCCAGCTGCATTTATAGGCCGTATTAAATTGACCAGCGGGTCCTGTATTGCTATATAATTATCCTGAGACATCCTTACCACTCAGCCAGCATAAAACCCCTGTGTAGGCCCTTCTGTTCAATATGTAGGCCTCTTTGTTAAATTGACCATAGCTCTGCAATTTTAGTGTATAGCAGTCTGAAGGCAGGTCTGCGAGGCCTTCTGATCCAAACTAGTAGCCCCCACCCTACCCGAGTGCTCCGTGCTCGGTATCAAAGTTCAACATCCCCCTGAAGCTGTCGACATACAGTAGGCTGCATCCTGGACTGGTACTTGCTTCCTGGGCAGGTTTCCCGCTTTTAAGGAAGTGGCAACCGCAGAGCGTCAAGTTAGGAGAACTGAGGAGATTTTATACATGAATATATTGAATTCCCGTACAATACCCATTATTTTCTGCTTGCTCTATGGAACTTACGATAAGCGATTGGCCTGAGAGACTGACCTTTTCACCCAGTCCATTGTCAGCATTAAGTGGGTAAATGACGAAATGTCTGGTAAAATCTGCAGTCGAAGCTTTTGGGTAGCATACGTAGGTAGATGTAGCGTGCAAAGGAGCCCACAAAATGATATAAAAAGGGAGCACCCACAGATATCGACGGACTACCTCGCCGTCTGTATGTAGGTTAACAGGCAGTGCAGGTTTTCCCCAAGAGCTGGGAGCTCTTGTCTTCCTTTGCTTAAAATGTCTTGCTCTGCTTTGCTTGAAGTATCTTATTCTATTTTACCTATATGAAATGTCATGTTATGTTTAACCATTGTTCTCTTTACTTTTGCATTTAAAAGATTTTGTATTGTAATTGCAGGAATGCTTGCTCTAAGAGTAAACGTGAGTGTTCCTAGGTAACATTTTCCTTGGTGTAACTTGTTTCTCATGATGCATTTATAGATGTGTTTTCTCTCTCTCTCTGTCAGTACATTAATTGAGATACAGAGAATATTATGACAGCTGTATGATTATCTGGATTCTGTTTTTTGTACTTTGTCTCTATTCTGCGGTTTCTTTGAAGTTGCATCTTCTCATTAAACTGCCATTGTATTCTGCCTCCAATTCCATGTCTCATATGTCTGTTTTCTTCATTTTTGGAGCAAGCGTTCCTAGGCACCCCGGCTCAAATTAAGGTGCCCCTTTTGTCCCTGACTCACTCTCCTGCTCAGTTCTGTGGTGGCTCCCGGGGATCTGGGGACCGCCCCTAGCTTCCTTGACCCGTAATAGATCTTCCCTCCAACAGCCTCTCTTGCAAGTCCTGTATTGTTGGTTTGTTGCCCCTGCCCCCCTTTCCACTGCCCTCCATAGTCTGTTGTGCTTCCACGGCCCTTCCTGCCTGCTCAGTGTGGTTAAATTGTTGCCTTTGCACCCTCCTACCTGCCTTCAATTTTCAGAGTCCGTGCCCCTGGCCTCTGCCTCTCAACAGTATCCTAATGAACAACTAGATTGCTAACATTCTATATTTATTACAAAAGTGTGGAACGCCTGACATCATCTTGATGTAATCAAAACTGTAATACCTAGAGCATTTCCTTTAGAAATTACATATATGAGAGGGTCTTATTGGCATCAAAATTATGGTTAGTGCTCTAAAAGACTAAAATAAGGACATATTTTCTGAGTTTTCAAATAGCGACAAAGCACTTTTAAATTATTTGTTATCTTTATGTTTTTTTATCCAGTTGACCACTTGATTAAATGTTGCACTTAGGGGAGAGGATGTGGTGTTACTTCCAGAACTGCAGACTTTGCAACTGGGGAACCAGGTTGAAGTTTCTGCTTCAGCTCGACATTCTGTGATTCTGGTCAAATCACTTAGTCTCCCCATGTCTACAACCAAAATGAATTTGTTCTTGTGTGATGTAACCAATGCTCATGTAAAGCACTCCAATACCTGACAAGTCTGCACTATATAACACTGCAAAAACACAAAATAATAAGTGTTTTGCACACTTCTGTCATTGGGCTATATTTGGGCTACATCTGGTTGATTTTGGGCTACATTTGGGCTCTTTTGTCTCCGGTGGCCATCTTGGGAGATTTATTTGTTATGAAGTTTCCTAATTTCCTCATGTACTGCAGTCTCCTCAGTAGGAAATGCTTTCAGTGTTGTACTTTGATTCCATCATGAAGGTATTCAGATATGTCACACATTTGCCATAAATTCTGAATGTTAGCACTCTAGTTGCTCATTAGATCACTGTAGTAAAACTACTCCACCATGGAAGTCTGCTCCTGGTATTAAAAGTGCATGTTTCAGTCTGCATGTCAGAACTTTTTAATGAAATAGAAGAGGATTTGAGACGTCACTCAAAATGTGCCCTCATTTTCTTTCTTCAGTATTAATCATAATTTCTATGGCAAAATGAACCTCCTCATTGTGTTCCTTTTTAAATTAAATGTTTTAAGTGTTACCAGTTTATTCCAATCAAGATGGCTTCAGGTGTGCCATACTTTTGTCATAATGAAGACAGTAAGCGCTCTAGTTGTTTTTAAGAACATTCTGGGACATTCTGTCATTGGGCTATACTTGGGCTACATCTGGGTGATATTTGGGCTACATTTGGGCTCTTTTGTCTCTGGTGGCCATCTTGGGAGACTTATTTGTTATGAAGTTTCCTAATTTCCTCATTTACTGCAGTCTCCTCAGTAGGAAATACTTTCAGTTTTTTACTTTGATTCCATCAAGAAGGCATTCAGATGTGTCACACATTTGCCATAAATTCAGAATGTTAGCACTCTTTTTGCTCATTAGATCACTGTAGTAAAGCTACTGCTCACCAGGGAAAACTGCTGCTGGTATTGAAAGTGCATGTTTCAGTCTGCATGTCAGAATTTTTTAATGAAATAGAAGAGGATTTGAGAAGTCACTAAAAATGTGCCCTAATTTTTCTTTCTGCAGCACTAATCATACTTTTTATGGAAAAATGAACCCCCTCATTTTGTTCCTTTTTAAATTAAATGTTTTAAGAGTTACCACTTTAATCCAAGCAAGATGGCTTCAGGTGTGCCATACGTTTATCATAAGTAGGACTGTTAGCGCTCTAGTAGTTCTTTGGAACACTCTGGGAAGCTGCAGTAGAACACAAAGGAATCAACTGACAGTCTCTGCCCTTGTTGGATGTACATGTTTTACTGAGAATATCAGACTTCATTCTCACATGACTGAGAAAGATAATGTGAATTTACAGAAAATAAGCTCTCAGTTTAGCCTATAGATCACCTTCCAAACCTCTGTGGTAAAAGCATGAGAAAATATTTTTCTCTCAATCATGATATCCCAGCAGAAGGCTTTTTCACATGTTGAAATCACCTTAGAACATACCACAATTCCTAAAATGAGTATGGTACCATCAACAAATGATTTATAATGTAACTAAAGTCTTAAAACCTTCTATTAACTGCAATGCTTTTTAATGAGGTGCTATCATGTATATTTGTTCCAAGATGGCTGCCAACACTTCTTGGATGAAGTGCTGAGAGCCAATCAGATCTCAGGATGAGATGTGTGGTTAGGCTCCGCCCACATATATATATGCTTTTAAATGCTATTTACTCAGGAAATACTGAACAGATTTACACCAGACCTGCAAAAGGCACTTCCTTGACCTTATGGCTACCTCTCTGCCAAATTTCTAGTAATTCTGTTCAGCCGTTCGGGCTGTAGCTCGTTCTAAAGGTCCTATGGAAAAATGCATGGGAAAAACGCGTTTTGGGACCCCCCTTTTATCTCAGCCCCCGCTTTAACGAATCCCCCCGAGACTTTCAGGGTAGGAGCGGAGCGTAGCGCCCCACCTATTTTGAGAAATTCGCGAGGATTCATCGACCGGCGCCAAAGTTATTCAAAATAGAATGTTGCGGATTTCCTATGGAAAAGGGGTCCTAACTATAACTACCTACTGGCGACCGCCAGTAGGTAATATATATATATATATACACATGATTGCTTCCTATTTTGAAAAAGCAATATACTCGAGTGATCGTGCTCCGTGTGAACAGTGTAGGTGTTACCATCATTTTTGTAACACACGTTTATAATTTCTGCTAGATAGTGCTATTTGTATAGGGCGCTCTCTCGTTTTACAGTTTTCATCGTACAAAATCTCTCCCGTCACTGAGTAGTTGCATTGTGCTTTCTGAACTACACCTCCCATGGTTCTTATGACCCGGAAGTGATTGTATACACTTCCGGCCGTCTCAATACCACGGAGTACACAGTGGTGCGATATAAGGACTCCGGAATCAACCGGGCTTCCCTTTGGGTGATCGCCATGAAAAGACACGATACAGCTTATCTTTAGGTAATGGGGGGACGGTGGTTGTGCTCCAGGCCTTTAACATAAACTGATTATGTCCCGTTATATACGTAATGAGTAACTTTGACACGCTATAAATGCTAGCGTTAATATTTGGGGTATCGGATAACTGTGAAGTGCCGTTTTGACCATGCCAGTTATTAACATCACTATGTTAGTCATTGTAGACCTTATGATTAGCATGTATACATTTTGAGGGTGCCTTACGCTCTCAGTCCTTTTGCTCTGGGTCTCTATATGAGGATTCTTTTCAGATCCTTATCTTATGAGACAGACTGTGTGAGATCATATGTATGGCGCTGTCCTAGTTTGGTTGAGATGACATAACATATGTCTTTTAATGAGAATATTATTTATATAATGAATTATACAATCTATTTTATTGTTATATGCAGTCTATGGAGGGAGTCTGACCTGTTTTTTCTTATGTTTTTTCTTATGCTTATTTGTGTTCGTTTCACCCTTAGAAAACTGTGATCTGAGGCACACTGGTTAGGTGAGGCAATACTCCCCTAAAGGTGGAGGTAAATTATTATTACCCCCGAGGTGAGTGATGTTACGTACGTGTTCATTTTTTTAAGAAGAAATCACGTGTGAAGTTTGGTTTCACGTGTGTGGTGTTTGTGCAGGGAGTACACTATGGTTGAAATTTACAATAATTATGATGCCTATATATGTGTTTTGTAGACACTGGACCGGACTGTAGCTGGTTCCACTGTCCTAGAACTACCATATCAAATTTGTTTTTATATATTTCACTGAGTTTTTAGCAGAGTGATAACGTTGGAGGTCCTGATGAATGCCGCGAATTTATAATCAATTGGCAGAAACATGTCGACCATTGACAAATAGGACATTATTTCAGTCCTGTATCACTTGCTTTTAATCTTAGCCCATGGGGACAATCATTAAACTTTTTATGTCACCCAGGAGCTATTTGTAATGCACTTTTTTGTTTTGTATTGTGCACTCTGCCCCTCACTCCCATTGCCTAAATTGGTAACCTTGTAAAACACCTCACACTCCTCTCATTCTATCTGGAGAGTTGTAGCCCACACTGTATACCTTGCGGTTGCAGTGTGCAAGAGGGGACCCAATGATGAAGCATGTCACCTTTGGGTGAGTGAGGATTCTCGTCTTTATAAATAAAGACTTTTCTCTTTCTACTGCTTTCTGCTGTAAGACACAGTAGGGGCCTATTTTTGGTAACTAGCATCCCATTACTTTTTGTGAGGTACTTAGTACACCCTACAGCCCTGTTGGCCTCACCCTGCTACCTTCCCCTTTTTCTTTCCTTACCTAAACTGGGGGGTGGACGAGCTTGACACAACGATCTTCTCATATTCTTATATGCATAATCTCAACAGTGGGGGAACCCGCCACGTGCTTCATAAGTTCTATTATTAACTACTAGGGGAATATAAACCTCCCACGCATGACTAAAACATTACCCTCGACTACTCCCCATAACAATGTGATGACAAATCCGCTCATCAAACTCCTCTCAATTAATGTCAACAGGCTTAATTCTCCTAATAAGAGATGACAGATATGGTGATACCTACTCCTCCAAGACCCCGACATTACTGTCCTCCAGGAAACTCACTTGCTCTCCACAGATACACATCTAATGACCTACCTCAAATGTCCCCATCAATACTGGGCGTCGGCCACCTCCAAAACAGGAGGGGTTGTCATACTAACTAAATACAATTTGGGGTGGGCCTCTCCTTGGGTGACGCGGGACGCTGAGGGCTGGTACTTAAAACTACAAACCCAATTGGTTGCACAGCCTTTGACCCTTTTCAATATCTATGCGCCTAATCGGGTACAAGATGCCATCCTGAGATCCTTGCTGAAAGACCAGTTGCTCTCCCTGGAGAGCTCGGTGATTCTTAAGGGTGATTTTAACATGGTTTGGGATCCCGATTTGGATCGTAGTGCTGCTACTTACCAGAACACAGGGGCAATGTCAGCTGCCTTGAAGAGGTACCTTATAGATTTGGGCATGGCGGATGCCTGTAGATATCACTCCCCAGACGTACGCGACCACACCTTCTTCTCACATGTTCACTGCTCTTACTCTAGAATTGACTTGTGTTTCCTTTCTCACTCTTTAATTAACTCTCTGGAATCGACTGATATCGCAGACATATCCATATCATATCACGCCCACGTAGCGGTGACTTTTCGATTCCTGGGTAGACACCACAACGCCCCCTACAGATGAAGCCTTTCTCCCTATATCTTATGGGACACTGTAGATCTGGCTGTGATTTTCCAGGAGATGTCAGCTTTCTCTGACATGAATCCCCCCCAGAGCTACCTGCAGCCACATGATGGGATGTTTTTAATGCAACCATCCGAGGTGTCATATCTTCCATCACTATTGCCAGCTCCCAAGAAGCTCACCTGGTTGAAAACAATTTAACCAATGGCATAAAGTTCTTAGAATGCACAGACAACGTCGCATCCTCAAAAGAACACAAGCACCACCATACCCTGCAACGGAGCCAACTGAGACTACCTTGCACTAATAAGGCATAACAAACACTTAAGTCACTTAAGCAGAAATTGGTTGAGGGGGGTAAGGTGGGGGCTATCTTAGCACATAACCTTTGGGCTCAAATTACTAAAGCACATATTTCCAAAATCAAACAGGCAGACAACGCTTGGGCCACATCTAAACGGGACAAGGGGCAATCCTTTGCCATGTTTTACACTGAGCTATATGCTGCAGTCACTCACCCGCCGAAGGGACTTGCTAGAGAACCCAATGACTTTAGCTGAGTTGGGTAGAGCACTAAAACAACTTCAGATGAATAAAACTCCGAGACCGTACGGCCTCCCGGTTATCTTTTACCGTGCTTTCCTCCGCAACTTCAGGACCACTTACTCCACCTCTTTAATATCTTCTCTGACACAACATGACTTACCCCCCATGATGTCAGAAGTGGAGGTGGTTCTCATCCCCAAATCTGGAAAGGATCTATCTTTATGCACCTGTTACAGACCTATTGCCTTATGTAACACTGACGCTAAAATGTATACTAAGATACTAGTGAACAGTCTCGAGCCTTACCTCCCGGACTGATCAATCCAGACCAGGTGGGGTTCATCTGCCACCACCAGAGGGCTTACAGCATTCGACGTATTGCCCACCTTATTGAAAAAGACCAAAGGAGGGAGATCCAGGCCTTTGTGATATCCCTTAACGTAGAAAAGGCCTTCAACCATGTCGATTGGCAGTTTCCGTGTGCAGTGCTCCATAAAATATGCCTAGGACAGACAATGTTTCTAAGCTAATGGCCCACTACACTTCCCCCACAGTGTGATTCTGAATCAACGGTCAACTTACACCTCCAGACTTTATGCAGAGGGGCACCAGACAAGGTTGCCCACTTTTCCCTCTCCTTTTTGCTTTAGCAGTGGAACCCCTATCGCTATCCGCCAATTGCCAGATATAATGGGCATACCCTTTTGAGGCCACGATCATAAAGTATCCCTGTTCGCAGATGACCTAATACTCTCTCTTACTACCCTGGCTACTTCTATTCCAGCACTAACTTCGCTTCTCCACTTTTTTGAACTAGTCTCAGGCTTCAAGATTAACATGACCAAGTCTCACGCTCTGATTCTTATCATCCCTGCTCTGGACCTTACATTGGTTAGAACACTCAATCCTTTATCTAGGCCTTATCCTGACTCCGTCCCTCTCTTCTTGAACCCAGGCCAATAGGCCAACTTGTCGAAGAGAAGTCCAAGAAGAACTGAGCTGCTGTAAAAAGCTTCCCATCTCCTGGTTCAGTCTCCTCAATGTGTTAAAAATGACACTTCTACCTAAATTATTTTACCTCTTTCAAACCCTGCTTACACCTATCCGTCAGGTAGACATCCAAATCCATCAACATGACCTAACCTCCTTCATCTGGGGTAAGGGCCGCCTGTGCTTTTCCGAACAAACTGCTTATGCTAGCTCGGGATCGCGGTGGTCTCGCCTGCCCTAATCTTCTGAAATATTATTGGGCATCCCATCTTCGATACATATCTGAATGGGTGGTTTGCGAGAGCAAAAAACACTGGTTTCACAGGGACTGGGTAGTATCTTGCAGGCCCTTGTGTGGACCTAGCCTGGCTCCCCAGAGCAATGGTAATGTAGGAAGGCAATAGTTAATGAAGGGCCGAACAGGTCCCAAAGTAGCAAGAGCTCTTGAATTTAAGGCAACGTTAATTAATGTACCTACAGCATTAGGTATATCTAAGGCAATTAGTGCCAGATTAAGCAGTAATAAGCTATTTTTTGGATGTAGGCAGGGACACAGATGGGCTTTCGCATTATAGAATATATATATTAAACAATAAAGTAAATACATTTGAGGAAATATAGTTCAACTGCTCACAAGAAGTGACAACAAGCGTGAAGTGGCGAGTGAAGGTGACATTTAAAATATATACATCAGATTGACAACATAGACAAAAAAATCTTGATTGAAATTTAAACAGTAAAAGGAGTTTTGATGTGTAGAGGTTGACGGCTTTTCGATCTCACTGATTTGAGATCATCATCAGGACAAGAAAATTGTGAGCACGAAGAATTGGGCAACCAGAAGGAACCCTATGAGTTGAAGGAATCCGGTATAATACGGGCAGTAAATAACTGTGTGAGGTCACACATGATTAATCCGGACACGCATGGAATCCGATTAATGTAGGATCCCGAGTGTAATCAGTGGGGTAGGCGAGCTTAGTGATGGAATGGCCGCAGCCTGATTTACGTGCTAATGAGTGGGAGACAGTCACCGTGAAGTCGGTGTTGCCGTCTTCAACTTGAGGAGGTAGATTTCTATGGGGGACGGGCAACACCTCAATTGTGTGAATAGCCATAAAGGTACAACCCCGCAGAGCATACATAGCAACCCCCACGAAAGCAGTTCTCGAGATATGGGACAGGATCGCGATCGCTAGAGGCCTGATAACCTTCCCCTCACCTAATACACCTATCACATGGAATACCATGATCCCTCCGGCTTTATAATCAGATGCACTCCATCCTGTAGTCAGGGGAAGTGCTGAGTTATCCAGGTCCTCTTTGAGGGTGATTCGTTTGAAACCTTTGAACAATGCAAGCAATCTTTCCATATTACTGAAGCTGACAGACTTCAATACTACCAACTTCACCACTTGTTGCTTACTCCTAAATAGGCTCTGGAAGCCCCTAGACTGCTCACCCCCATTTGGTCCCTGGTCCGAATCTTTGAGGTCACCCACAGCCTAATATCTTGCACATATCAGGTGCTACAACATTCACAACCCAGCCATCCCCATACATACCAAAAGCAACGGATAGCTGACACACGAGAAGAGCTCTCCCCACAAAACTATGGCTTGACATCCCTAGAATTTAGAGGAGCATTACCCAACGTGAATCAGCATATGATCTAATGACTTCCTGGTACTACACCCCTCGCGCCTATAGAAAAATGCTCCCTACACTCTTCCTCCTATGCTGGAAGTGTCAATCAGCGACAGGGGACTCATTCATATCTGGCAGGCATGTCCGCTCTTGACGGTGTTCTGGAAAGAGGTCCTAAGCCACATCATGGACACAGTGGGGTTCCCTATACCAAACTCCCCTCAGGGACCTTATTGGGTATGAGACCAATGCAACTCAAAGCCATGACACATTGTGATTGGCGTCTTATCATGCATATGCTAGCAGCTGCAAAACAATCTATAGCCCTCCAATAGAAGACGTCTCCCCCCAATGTCAGCATAGTTCTTGGTCCTATGGCATGTCATGGCAATGGAACTGCTGACATCCGGCCTAACCCATACAGATACCAAGTTCAAACACACTTGGCAACCTCTTATAGACCATCTCTCCCAAACTGAACATGCCTGCTACGTCTCTCCTAGACTGCGAGCCCTCCAAAGTTTTGAGGACTCTCTCCTAACATACTCTAGAGCAGAGGTCTTCAAACTTTTTTGCTCTGAGACCCCCTAAGGAAAATCTTTTAAGGTTGGGCCCGCTCCAAAACTTTACAGCAAGGATTGGGAGAGCAGGACGGATATGGCTGCGTGCAGAAGGCGTGGCTTATGAGATGATTTCAGGAGTACTTTTTCTGTAGTTCATGCATGAAACAAAAACATGTATTGTCCCAAAAACTGCTCCCCAGAATTGGGTTTGTTTGTGTGCCCCTCACACCCTTAGACCCTAATGCAACTACACCTACTGTACTAATGATAACTGCAGTCCTGAGTAGCAGGCTATCTCCTCTGCATCTTTCACCTCGTCCCCATCATGCCTGACCATCACTCCAATCTTGAAACAGGCTCTCTGTCCTGTTCGAAAAAAAGAGCTCCCATGTTGTATCCCTTTCTACTGCGAGGGTGCCCTTGGTCGTAATGCTAGAAAGGAAAATAATCTCCCATGCCCCTTTTTTAAAGGTAGACAGTCATAACGGTGATGCAGTGGGCCCCTCAAACCCCTGGGCCCCAGCCCTGCTGCATCTGCTTCATTAATGATAACCAACAGTGGCCACTAACACACCTGGCAGCAGTACCTGCTGCACCGATGATCGGCCCTTTAAAAAAAAAAAAGGAAAAGGCCACTTAAATTGTCCCCTTCTTTGTGGTATTGCTCTCAAGAAGCTGCCTCTGGCCATTTGTAAATATAAACATTAGCCCCCATACAGTGCTCTCTGTTCTGGGTCATCTATTTGACAACATCCATGAATCTCGCTCCTTTCCTCTTTCTCCTGGACCATTACTCTGAGGCCCCAGGGTCGAGAGGATTAGGGCTCTGCATCTGAATGCAACCCAGCTTGCCTTCTACCTGCCTCCCCATGGACATAGCTATCACAATATAAAAAAGGAAATAGTTAACCTCTGAGCCAGCCTATATACTTAGATGATTGATCTATTAAGATGCCACATTATCTAAACAACATTGCCAATTGTCACTTCAGATTTTATCACTGTCTTTGTAGAAACATAATTGGTCCTTTATAGTTTTTGAATCCATGAAATTTTTTATTTTTTATTAGAATCAAGCGAAAAATACATTTTTTTCTTTTTTTTGGAACATTTACATTTTTAGTTCTAACATGTCACATAGTTGATGTGATAAAAAATAATCAGAACATCCTAGACAACAAATACAAAAATTACTATAACATCCTAGACAGCAATATACACATTTACTAATCATTCATACTTACATTCATTCAAGAAAAATAATTTTTTGAATGCTAAAGGAAAGACAAAGGGAAAAGGGAAAACACCGGACCCTTGGATTGGTCAACTTAGATCAGATTGACAAGCTGGAGATTAACAATCTTCAATATCACTGTGATGAGAACAAAATCGCGGTCAACACGCGTTTCAGTGGAGGACCACCTTCTTCAGGACCGACTGTTGTTAGTTTAACATTTTTTGAAATATATACAATATTGAAGATTGTTTTTTATCACATCAACTATGTGACATGTTAGAACTAAAAATGTAAATGTTCCAAAAAAAAGAAAAAAATGTATTTTTCGCTTGATTCTAATTAAAAATAAAATATTTCATGGATTCAAAAACTATAAAGGAACAATTATGTTTCTACAAAGACAGTGATAAAATCTGAAGTGACAATTGGCAATGTTGTTTAGATAATGTGGAATCTTAATAGATCAATCATCTAAGTATATAGGCCGGCTCAGAGGTTAACTATTTCCTTTTTTACATTGTTTTCTCCCTCCTCTGGGGCCTCAAGTCATATAGGGAGAACCTTTTTGCTCCAAACATAGCTATCACAATAAAAACTGTCCCTGAACAGTTAATGCTGACTTTGAGGTGACTCTGCCTGAAGGGTGTGGGGGTACTGCAGAAAGATAGAGAAGAAACCAGCCTTCTTACTAGCCTTAATTGATTGAGTCACTTAAAGCCAGGGTCACTAGAATTATGAGTTTCTGCAGAAGCGGCGTTTTCCACATAATTATGAGTTTACCGCATTTGCTACATAATCCATCATCTGCTGCGAATTCTGCAGAATTTAGCCCAAAAAAATGGATTCCAGCTCAAATGGAATAAAAGTTACTTAAAACGTGACAGTGTTCAGGAGCAGTGGAAGGTCTTTTGCAAAGATTGACTGGTAATCTTGTAACTGCTTATTGCTGTATTTGGGTGTTAAACTGGTACTAATGAGGTGAAATATTGCTCCTAACAGCATAACCATAAGTTAAAATGTCAAAATAATGAAGTAATGCTAACCACAAAATGTGCTGCATTGTGCCGCATAATTTATGTTTTCTTGCTGCATAAGTTATTCAACCATGCCACATAATGTGGTCCTCTCGTGCTGAATAATTCCAGTAGCTCTGCTTAAAGCTTCATGGTGGCAAATATTTATTCTGTTATAGATGTAATGTTGTGGTGTTATCAGCTGAGTTCTGGAATAACGGAGACACATAAACATGTCTGCATTAGATATAGTCTGATTACTCATTACTAAAAACTATATTTTGTAAAAACGTGTTTTATCTCAAACACTGCATCAATTTGCAGCACCCTAGCTTATACTATGTGAAAAATTATTTTAAAATACTGACTTACATGTATACAGTGCTTTCTGCCACAGACTGTGGCCTCACAGCACTATAAACAGGGGCACTGGAATTATGTGGCAGGAGAAGGCCAAATTATGCAGCAGGGTTAACAACATTTTGCAGCAAAGGCGAATTATGCTAAATAATGCTGAACATTTTGTGATAGCATGACCGAATAATTTTGCCGTTTTTACACTTGTTAACACTGTCCTGGCATATTTCCATTCAAAAGTACCAGTTTAATTCCCACATATAGCAATCATGCACTTAAATTACTGTGAATACACAAAACGAAGACTTTGATTTTAGCAACATCTTTGACCCTGCAAGCACACAGAGTGTCCTCTGACCCCAAGGCACTCCGATCACAGTTTTGACTTCAAGGGCACTGAGTAAATGAAGACAGTCTGGAAATGCAGCTTCCAGGCCATCTTCATTTACATGTGTTTGCAGAGGCATTTGCGCCCCCCAGGGAACCCATCAACGCCCCCCCATGGGGGCACGCCCCACAGTTTGAAGACCTCTGCTCTAGAGACACCATCCTAGAGGACCACCCCCTGACGCAGGTGACTGATATTGGTCCCTCTTCTTCGTAAAAACTGAGCATAAGTCAGAATGATTGCTCTACGGCCTACCGCTCTCTTGCCACAATTGGTTCTAAACCACCCTTCCAGGCCCTATGTACTCCTGGTTCTACCTTATTTTTCTTTTTTCTTCCTCAGTGTTTTAATGTTTAATCCACATATGGTGCACATCTATCAGAAGGCTGCGGAAGCCACCTTGTCCTTTATGGGGCTATGATGCGCTCTCCATTCGCGAAGGCCTTACACTGCACAATTTACATGCATTGTTGTAATCATATTTGGACTCTCTATAAGATATTTCTCTACCCTTTATATCACTGTGAATTTCTTATAGTTCTACATTTGCTAACATTTTTTCAAAGGTTTACGACCCTGTATGCTTTTATGTTCATTTCAGCAAACTAGACAGTATTTGAAGAAACATATTTTCTTTATCAAGTTTATTCCATATTTCTCTTAATGTGACACTCTAATATCAGGTGGGTACTATTTGACGTTTGATATCTAAATGTTGCATGTACTGCAAATACCGTTTGATGCCCTGAATACTTACGTAAAAACAACAGTTGATGGACAGAATGCAGAACAACGTTTTTTTGCTCACCATGCCATTCCAGTTTGAACCCAGCCATATGCAAATCAGTCTTGACCCTGTGCCTCAAGGGAACAGTCCAGCCCGAACTGCCAAGCCAGGTCATCCCTGGACTGGAAACAAGCATCCTAGGATCGGATTCAGGGTTTCACCCCTCTTCAGCCAGGATAGCTTGATTCCAGTGACATGGAGTGCACGGGACCCACGTCTGAGCATACACGTCCCATTCGGGGTGACAAATGCAAAAACAACAGTTGATGGACAGAAAGCAGAACAATGTCATCCATTCACCCCAGTACAGAAATCTGGGCCTAAATCCATCGTTTTTTTGCTCACCATGCCATTCCAGTTTGAACCCAGCCATAGCAAATCAGTCTTGACCCTGTGCCTCATGGGAACAGTCCAGCCCGAACTGCCAAGCCAGGTCCTCCCTGGACTGGAAACAAGCATCCTATGACTGGTTTCGGGGTTTCACCCTTCTTCAGCCAGGATAGCTTGATTCCAGTGGCACGGAGAGCACAGGACCCACGTCTGAGCATACCCGTCCCACTCGGGGTGACAAATGCAAAAACAACAGTTGATGGACAGAATGCAGAACAATGTCATACATTCACCCCAGTACAGCGATCTGGGCCTAAATCCATCGTTGTTTTGCTCACCATGCCATTCCAGTTTGAACCCAGCCATATGCAAATCAGTCTTGACCCTTTGCCTCATGGGAACAGTCCAGCCCGAACTGCCAAGCCAGATTCTCCCTGGACTGGAAACAAGCATCCTAGGACCGGTTTCGGGGTTTCACCCCTCTTCAACCAGGATAGCTTGATTCCAGTGGCATGGAGAGCACGGGACCCACGCTTGAGCATACCCGTCCCACTCGGGGTGACAAATGCAAACACAACAGTTGATGGACAGAATGCAGAACAATGTCATACATTCTCCCCAGTACAGAGATCTAGGCCTAAATCCATCGTTTTTTTGCTCTCCATGCCATTCCAGTTTGAACCCAGCCATATGCAAATCAGTCTTGACCCTGTACCCCATGGGAACAGTTCAGCCCGAACTGCCAAGCCAGGTCCTCCCTGGACTGGTAACAAGCATCCTAGGACCGGTTTCAGGCTTTCAGCCCTCGTCAGCCAGGATAGCTTGATTCCAGTGGCATGGAGAGCACGGGACTCACGTCTGAGCATACCCTTCCCACTCGGGGTGACAAATGCAAAAACAACAATTGATGGACAGAATGCAGAACAATGTCATACATTCACCCCTGTACAGAGATCTGGGCCTAAATCCATCGTTTTTTTGCTCACCATGCCATTCCAGTTTGAACCTAGCCATATGCAAATCAGTCTTGACCCTGTGCCCCATGGGAACAGTCCAGCCCGAACTGCCAAGCCAGGTCCTCCCTGGACTGGTAACAAGCATCCTAGGACCGGTTTCGGGCTTTCAGCCCTCGTCAGCCAGGATAGCTTGATTCCAGGGGCATGGAGAGCACGGGACTCACGTCTGAGCATACCCTTCCCACTCGGGTGACAAATGCAAAAACAACAATTGATGGACAGAATGCAGAACAATGTCATACATTCACCCCAGTACAGAGATCTGGGCCTAAATCCATCGTTTTTTTGCTCACCATGCCATTCCAGTTTGAACCCGGCCATATGCAAATCAGTCTTGACCCTGTGCCCCATGGGAACAGTCCAGCCCGAACTGCCAAGCCAGGTCCTCCCTGGACTGGTAACAAGCATCCTAGGACCGGTTTCGGGCTTTCAGCCCTCGTCAGCCAGGATAGCTTGATTCCAGTGGCATGGAGAGCACGGGACTCACGTCTGAGCATACCCTTCCCACTCGGGATGACAAATGCAAAAACAACAATTGATGGACAGAATGCAGAACAATGTCATACATTCACCCCAGTACAGAGATCTAGGCCTAAATCCATCGTTTTTTTGCTCTCCATGCCATTCCAGTTTGAACCCAGCCATATGCAAATCAGTCTTGACCCTGTACCCCATGGGAACAGTTCAGCCCGAACTGCCAAGCCAGGTCCTCCCTGGACTGGTAACAAGCATCCTAGGACCGGTTTCAGGCTTTCAGCCCTCGTCAGCCAGGATAGCTTGATTCCAGTGGCATGGAGAGCACGGGACTCAAGTCTGAGCATACCCTTCCCACTCGGGTGACAAATGCAAAAACAACAATTGATGGACAGAATGCAGAACAATGTCATACATTCACCCCAGTACAGAGATCTGGGCCTAAATCCATTGTTTTTTTGCTCACCATGCCATTCCAGTTTGAACCCGGCCATATGCAAATCAGTCTTGACCCTGTGCCCCATGGGAACAGTCCAGCCCGAACTGCCAAGCCAGGTCCTCCCTGGACTGGTAACAAGCATCCTAGGACCGGTTTCGGGCTTTCAGCCCTCGTCAGCCAGGATAGCTTGATTCCAGTGGCATGGAGAGCACGGGACTCACGTCTGAGCATACCCTTCCCACTCGGGGTGACAAATGCAAAAACAACAATTGATGGACAGAATGCAGAACAATGTCATACATTCACCCCAGTACAGAGATCTGGGCCTAAATCCATCGTTTTTTTGCTCACCATGCCATTCCAGTTTGAACCCAGCCATATGCAAATCAGTCTTGACCCTGTGCCCCATGGGAACAGTCCAGCCCGAACTGCCAAGCCAGGTCCTCCCTGGACTGGTAACAAGCATCCTAGGACCGGTTTCGGGCTTTCAGCCCTCGTCAGCCAGGATAGCTTGATTCCAGTGGCATGGAGAGCACGGGACTCACGTCTGAGCATACCCTTCCCACTCGGGTGACAAATGCAAAAACAACAATTGATGGACAGAATGCAGAACAATGTCATACATTCACCCCAGTACAGAGATCTGGGCCTAAATCCATCGTTTTTTTGCTCACCATGCCATTCCAGTTTGAACCCAGCCATATGCAAATCAGACTTGACCCTGTGCCCCATGGGAACAGTCCAGCCCGAACTGCCAAGCCAGGTCCTCCCTGGACTGGTAACAAGCATCCTAGGACCGGTTTCGGGCTTTCAGCCCTCGTCAGCCAGGATAGCTTGATTCCAGTGGCATGGAGAGCACGGGACTCACGTCTGAGCATACCCTTCCCACTCGGGGTGACAAATGCAAAAACAACAATTGATGGACAGAATGCAGAACAATGTCATACATTAACCCTAGTACAGAGATCTGGGCCTAAATCCATCGTTTTTTTGCTCACCATGCCATTCCAGTTTGAACCCAGCCATATGCAAATCAGTCTTGACCCTGTGCCCCATGGGAACAGTCCAGCCCGAACTGCCAAGCCAGGTCCTCCCTGGACTGGTAACAAGCATCCTAGGACCGGTTTCGGGCTTTCAGGCCTCGTCAGCCAGGATAGCTTGATTCCAGTGGCATGGAGAGCACGGGACTCACATCTGAGCATACCCTTCCCACTCGGGGTGACAAATGCAAAAACAACAATTGATGGACAGAATGCAGAACAATGTCATACATTCACCCCTGTACAGAGATCTGGGCCTAAATCCATCGTTTTTTTGCTCACCAT
This sequence comes from Triturus cristatus, assembly GCF_964204655.1. Taxonomy (NCBI): domain Eukaryota; kingdom Metazoa; phylum Chordata; class Amphibia; order Caudata; family Salamandridae; genus Triturus; species Triturus cristatus. The sequence continues at coordinate 762,455,707 of NC_140587.1, forward strand.
GCCATTCCAGTTTGAACCCAGCCATATGCAAATCAGTCTTGACCCTGTGCCCCATGGGAACAGTCCAGCCCGAACTGCCAAGCCAGGTCCTCCCTGGACTGGTAACAAGCATCCTAGGACCGGTTTCGGGCTTTCAGCCCTCGTCAGCCAGGATAGCTTGATTCCAGGGGCATGGAGAGCACGGGACTCACGTCTGAGCATACCCTTCCCACTCGGGTGACAAATGCAAAAACAACAATTGATGGACAGAATGCAGAACAATGTCATACATTCACCCCAGTACAGAGATCTGGGCCTAAATCCATCGTTTTTTTGCTCACCATGCCATTCCAGTTTGAACCCGGCCATATGCAAATCAGTCTTGACCCTGTGCCCCATGGGAACAGTCCAGCCCGAACTGCCAAGCCAGGTCCTCCCTGGACTGGTAACAAGCATCCTAGGACCGGTTTCGGGCTTTCAGCCCTCGTCAGCCAGGATAGCTTGATTCCAGTGGCATGGAGAGCACGGGACTCACGTCTGAGCATACCCTTCCCACTCGGGGTGACAAATGCAAAAACAACAATTGATGGACAGAATGCAGAACAATGTCATACATTCACCCCAGTACAGAGATCTTGGCCTAAATCCATCGTTTTTTTGCTCACCATGCCATTCCAGTTTGAACCCAGCCATATGCAAATCAATCTTGACCCTGTGCCCCATGGGAACAGTCCAGCCCGAACTGCCAAGCCAGGTCCTCCCTGGACTGGTAACAAGCATCCTAGGACCGGTTTCGGGCTTTCAGCCCTCGTCAGCCAGGATAGCTTGATTCCAGTGGCATGGAGAGCACAGGACTCACGTCTGAGCATACCCTTCCCACTCGGGGTGACAAATGCAAAAACAACAATTGATGGACAGAATGCAGAACAATGTCATACATTCACCCCAGTACATAGATCTGGGCTTAAATCCATCGTTTTTTTGCTCACCATGCCATTCCAGTTTGAACCCAGCCATATGCAAATCAGTCTTGACCCTGTGCCCCATGGGAACAGTCCAGCCCGAACTGCCAAGCCAGGTCATCCCTGGACTGGTAACAAGCAACCTAGGACCGGTTTCGGGCTTTCAGCCCTCATCAGCCAGGATAGCTTGATTCCAGTGGCATGGAGAGCACGGGACTCACGTCTGAGCATACCCTTCCCACTCGGGTGACAAATGCAAAAACAACAATTGATGGACAGAATGCAGAACAATGTCATACATTCACCCCAGTACAGAGATCTGGGCCTAAATCCATCGTTTTTTTGCTCACCATGCCATTCCAGTTTGAACCCAGCCATATGCAAATCAGTCTTGACCCTGTGCCCCATGGGAATAGTCCAGCCCGAACTGCCAAGCCAGGTCCTCCCTGGACTGGTAACAAGCATCCTAGGACCGGTTTCGGGCTTTCAGCCCTCGTCAGCCAGGATAGCTTGATTCCAGTGGCATGGAGAGCACGGGACTCACGTCTGAGCATACCCTTCCCACTCGGGGTGACAAATGCAAAAACAACAATTGATGGACAGAATGCAGAACAATGTCATACATTCACCCTAGTCCAGAGATCTGGGCCTAAATCCATCGTTTTTTTGCTCACCATGCCATTCCAGTTTGAACCCAGCCATATGCAAATCAGTCTTGACCCTGTGCCCCATGGGAACAGTCCAGACCGAACTGCCAAGCCAGGTCCTCCCTGGACTGGTAACAAGCATCCTAGGACCGGTTTCGGGCTTTCAGCCCTCGTCAGCCAGGATAGCTTGATTCCAGTGGCATGGAGAGCACGGGACTCACTTCTGAGCATACCCTTCCCACTCGGGTGACAAATGCAAAAACAACAATTGATGGACAGAATGCAGAACAATGTCATACATTCACCCCAGTACAGAGATCTGGGCCTAAATCCATAGTTTTTTTGCTCACCATGCCATTCCAGTTTGAACCCAGCCATATGCAAATCAGTCTTGACCCTGTGCCCCATGGGAACAGTCCAGACCGAACTGCCAAGCCAGGTCCTCCCTGGACTGGTAACAAGCATCCTAGGACCGGTTTCGGGCTTTCAGCCCTCGTCAGCCAGGATAGCTTGATTCCAGTGGCATGGAGAGCACGGGACTCACTTCTGAGCATACCCTTCCCACTCGGAGTGACAAATGCAAAAACAACAATTGATGGACAGAATGCAGAACAATGTCATACATTCACCCCAGTACAGAGATCTGGGCTTAAATCCATCGTTTTTTTGCTCACCATGCCATTCCAGTTTGAACCCAGCCATATGCAAATCAGTCTTGACCCTGTGCCCCATGGGAACAGTCCAGCCCGAACTGCCAAGCCAGGTCATCCCTGGACTGGTAACAAGCAACCTAGGACCGGTTTCGGGCTTTTAGCCCTCGTCAGCCAGGATAGCTTGATTCCAGTGGCATGGAGAGCACGGGACTCACGTCTGAGCATACCCTTCCCACTCGGGGTGACAAATGCAAAAACAACAATTGATGGACAGAATGCAGAATAATGTCATACATTCACCCCAGTACTGAGATCTGGGCCTAAATCCATCGTTTTTTTGCTCACCATGCCATTCCAGTTTGAACCCAGCCATATGCATATCAGTCTTGACCCTGTGCCCCATGGGAACAGTCCAGCCCGAACTGCCAAGCCAGGTCCTCCCTGGACTGGTAACAAGCATCCTAAGACCGGTTTCGGGCTTTCAGCCCTCGTCAGCCAGGATAGCTTGATTGCAGTGGCATGGAGAGCACGGGACTCACGTCTGAGCATACCCTTCCCACTCGGGGTGACAAATGCAAAAACAACAATTGATGGACAGATTGCAGAACAATGTCATACATTCACCCCAGTGCAGAGATCTGGGCCTAAATCCATCGTTTTTTTGCTCACCATGCCATTCCAGTTTGAACCCAGCCATATGCAAATCAGTCTTGACCCTGTGCCCCATGGGAACAGTCCAGCCCGAACTGCCAAGCCAGGTCCTCCCTGGACTGGTAACAAGCATCCTAGGACCGGTTTCGGGCTTTCAGCCCTCGTCAGCCAGGATAGCTTGATTCCAATGGCATGGAGAGCACGGGACTCACGTCTGAGCATACCCTTCCCACTCGGGGTGACAAATGCAAAATCAACAATTGATGGACAGAATGCAGAACAATGTCATACATTCACCCCAGTACAGAGATCTGGGCCTAAATCCATCGTTTTTTTGCTCACCATGCCATTCCAGTTTGAACCCAGCCATATGCATATCAGTCTTGACCCTGTGCCCCATGGGAACAGTCCAGCCCGAACTGCCAAGCCAGGTCCTCCCTGGACTGGTAACAAGCATCCTAGGACCGGTTTCGGGCTTTCAGCCCTCGTCAGCCAGGATAGCTTGATTCCAGTGGCATGGAGAGCACGGGACTCACGTCTGAGCATACCCTTCCCACTCGGGGTGACAAATGCAAAAACAATAATTGATGGACAGAATGCAGTACAATGTCATACATTCACCCCAGTGCAGAGATCTGGGCCTAAATCCATCGTTTTTTTGCTCACCATGCCATTCCAGTTTGAACCCAGCCATATGCAAATCAGTCTTGACCCTGTGCCCCATGGGAACAGTCCAGCCCGAACTGCCACGCCAGGTCCTCCCTGGACTAGTAACAAGCATCCTAGGACCGGTTTCGGGCTTTCAGCCCTCGTCAGCCAGGATAGCTTGATTCCAGTGGCATGGAGAGCACGGGACTCACGTCTGAGCATACCCTTCCCACTCGGGGTGACAAATGCAAAAACAACAATTGATGGACAGAATGCAGAACAATGTCATACATTCACCCCAGTACAGAGATCTGGGCCTAAATCCATCGTTTTTTTGCTCTCCATGCCATTCCAGTTTGAACCCAGCCATATGCAAATCAGTCTTGACCCTGTGCCCCATGGGAACAGTACAGCCCGAACTGCCAAGCCAGGTCCTCCCTGGACTGGTAACAAGCATCCTAGGACCAGTTTCGGGCTTTCAGCCCTCGTCAGCCAGGATAGCTTGATTCCAGTGGCATGGAGAGCACGGGACTCACGTCTGAGCATACCCTTCCCACTCGGGGTGACAAATGCAAAAACAACAATTGATGGACAGAATGCAGAACAATGTCATACATTCACCCCAGTACAGAGATCTGGGCTTAAATCCATCGTTTTTTTGCTCACCATGCCATTCCAGTTTGAACCCAGCCATATGCAAATCAGTCTTGACCCTGTGCCCCATGGGAACAGTCCAGACCGAACTGCCAAGCCAGGTCCTCCCTGGACTGGTAACAAGCATCCTAGGACCGGTTTCGGGCTTTCAGCCCTCGTCAGCCAGGATAGCTTGATTCCAGTGGCATGGAGAGCACGGGACTCACTTCTGAGCATACCCTTCCCACTCGGAGTGACAAATGCAAAAACAACAATTGATGGACAGAATGCAGAACAATGTCATACATTCACCCCAGTACAGAGATCTGGGCTTAAATCCATCGTTTTTTTGCTCACCATGCCATTCCAGTTTGAACCCAGCCATATGCAAATCAGTCTTGACCCTGTGCCCAATGGGAACAGTCCAGCCCGAACTGCCAAGCCAGGTCATCCCTGGACTGGTAACAAGCAACCTAGGACCGGTTTCGGGCTTTCAGCCCTCGTCAGCCAGGATAGCTTGATTCCAGTGGCATGGAGAGCACGGGACTCACGTCTGAGCATACCCTTCCCACTCGGGGTGACAAATGCAAAAACAACAATTGATGGACAGAATGCAGAACAATGTCATACATTCACCCCAGTACTGAGATCTGGGCCTAAATCCATCGTTTTTTTGCTCACCATGCCATTCCAGTTTGAACCCAGCCATATGCATATCAGTCTTGACCCTGTGCCCCATGGGAACAGTCCAGCCCGAACTGCCAAGCCAGGTCCTCCCTGGACTGGTAACAAGCATCCTAAGACCGGTTTCGGGCTTTCAGCCCTCGTCAGCCAGGATAGCTTGATTGCAGTGGCATGGAGAGCACGGGACTCACGCCTGAGCATACCCTTCCCACTCGGGGTGACAAATGCAAAAACAACAATTGATGGACAGATTGCAGAACAATGTCATACATTCACCCCAGTGCAGAGATCTGGGCCTAAATCCATCGTTTTTTTGCTCACCATGCCATTCCAGTTTGAACCCAGCCATATGCAAATCAGTCTTGACCCTGTGCCCCATGGGAACAGTCCAGCCCGAACTGCCAAGCCAGGTCCTCCCTGGACTGGTAACAAGCATCCTAGGACCGGTTTCGGGCTTTCAGCCCTCGTCAGCCAGGATAGCTTGATTCCAATGGCATGGAGAGCACGGGACTCACGTCTGAGCATACCCTTCCCACTCGGGGTGACAAATGCAAAATCAACAATTGATGGACAGAATGCAGAACAATGTCATACATTCACCCCAGTACAGAGATCTGGGCCTAAATCCATCGTTTTTTTGCTCACCATGCCATTCCAGTTTGAACCCAGCCATATGCATATCAGTCTTGACCCTGTGCCCCATGGGAAAAGTCGAGCCCGAACTGCCAAGCCAGGTCCTCCCTGGACTGGTAACAAGCATCCTAGGACCGGTTTCGGGCTTTCAGCCCTCGTCAGCCAGGATAGCTTGATTCCAGTGGCATGGAGAGCACGGGACTCACGTCTGAGCATACCCTTCCCACTCGGGGTGACAAATGCAAAAACAACAATTGATGGACAGAATGCAGTACAATGTCATACATTCACCCCAGTGCAGAGATCTGGGCCTAAATCCATCGTTTTTTTGCTCACCATGCCATTCCAGTTTGAACCCAGCCATATGCAAATCAGTCTTGACCCTGTGCCCCATGGGAACAGTCCAGCCCGAACTGCCACGCCAGGTCCTCCCTGGACTAGTAACAAGCATCCTAGGACCGGTTTCGGGCTTTCAGCCCTCGTCAGCCAGGATAGCTTGATTCCAGTGGCATGGAGAGCACGGGACTCACGTCTGAGCATACCCTTCCCACTCGGGGTGACAAATGCAAAAACAACAATTGATGGACAGAATGCAGAACAATGTCATACATTCACCCCAGTACAGAGATCTGGGCCTAAATCCATCGTTTTTTTGCTCTCCATGCCATTCCAGTTTGAACCCAGCCATATGCAAATCAGTCTTGACCCTGTGCCCCATGGGAACAGTACAGCCCGAACTGCCAAGCCAGGTCCTCCCTGGACTGGTAACAAGCATCCTAGGACCGGTTTCGGGCTTTCAGCCCTCGTCAGCCAGGATAGCTTGATTCCAGTGGCATGGAGAGCACGGGACTCACGTCTGAGCATACCCTTCCCACTCGGGGTGACAAATGCAAAAACAACAATTGATGGACAGAATGCAGAACAATGTCATACATTCACCCCAGTACAGAGATCTGGGCCTAAATCCATCATTTTTGTTGCTCACCATGCCATTCCAGTTTGAACCCAGCCATATGCAAATCAGTCTTGACCCTGTGCCCCATGGGAACAGTCCAGCCCGAACTGCCAAGCCAGGTCCTCCCTGGACTGGTAACAAGCATCCTAGGACCGGTTTCGGGCTTTCAGCCCTCGTCAGCCAGGATAGCTTGATTCCAGTGGCATGGAGAGCACAGGACTCACGTCTGAGCATACCCTTCCCACTCGGGGTGACAAATTCAAAAACAACAATTGATGGACAGAATGCAGAACAATGTCATACATTCACCCCAGTACAGAGATCTGGGACTAAATCCATCGTTTTTTTGCTCTCCATGCCATTCCAGTTTGAACCCAGCCATATGCACATCAGTCTTGACCATGTGCCCCATGGGAACAGTCCAGCCCGAACTGCCAAGCCAGGTCCTCCCTGGACTGGTAACAAGCATCCTAGGACCGGTTTCGGGCTTTCAGCCCTCGTCAGCCAGAATAGCTTCATTCCAGTGGCATGGAGAGCACGGGACTCACGTCTGAGCATACCCTTCCCACTCGGGGTGACAAATGCAAAAACAACAATTGATGGACAGAATGCAGAACAATGTCATACATTCACCCCAGTACAGAGATCTGGGCCTAAATCTATCGTTTTTTTGCTCACCATGCCATTCCAGTTTGAACCCAGCCATATGCAAATCAGTCTTGACCCTGTGCCCCATGGGAACAGTCCAGCCCGAACTGCCAAGCCAGGTCCTCCCTGGACTGGTAACAAGCATCCTAGGACCGGTTTCGGGCTTTCAGCCCTCGTCAGACAGGATAGCTTGATTCCAGTGGCATGGAGAGCACGAGACTCACGTCTGAGCATACCCTTCCCACTCGGGGGGACAAATGCAAAAATAACAATTGATGGACAGAATGCAGAACAATGTCATACATTCACCCCAGTACAGAGATCTGGGCCTAAATCCATTGTTTTTTTGCTCACCATGCCATTCCAGTTTGAACCCAGCCATATGCAAATCAGTCTTGACCCTGTGCCCCATGGGAACAGTACAGCCCGAACTGCCAAGCCAGGTCCTCCCTGGACTGGTAACAAGCATCCTAGGACCGGTTTCGGGCTTTCAGCCCTCGTCAGCCAGGATAGCTTGATTCCAGTGGCATGGAGAGCACGGGACTCACGTCTGAGCATACCCTTCCCACTCGGGGTGACAAATGCAAAAACAACAATTGATGGACAGAATGCAGAACAATGTCATACATTCACCCCAGTACAGAGATCTGGGCCTAAATCCATCGTTTTTTAGCTCACCATGCCATTCCAGTTTGAACCCAGCCATATGCAAATCAGTCTTGACCCTGTGCCCCATGGGAACAGTCCAGCCCGAACTGCCAAGCCAGGTCCTCCCTGGACTGGTAACAAGCATCCTAGGACCGGTTTCGGGCTTTCAGCCCTCGTCAGCCAGGATAGCTTGATTACAGTGGCATGGAGAGCACGGGACTCACGTCTGAGCATACCCTTCCCACTCGGGGTGACAAATGCAAAAACAACAATTGATGGACAGAATGCAGAACAATGTCATACATTCACCCCAGTACAGAGATCTGGGCCTAAATCCATCGTTTTTTGCTCACCATGCCATTCCAGTTTGAACCCAGCCATATGCAAATCAGTCTTGACCCTGTGCCCCATGGGAACAGTCCAGCCCGAACTGCCAAGCCAGGTCCTCCCTGGACTGGTAACAAGCATCCTAGGACCGGTTTCGGGCTTTCAGCCCTCGTCAGCCAGGATAGCTTGATTCCAGTGGCATGGAGAGCACGGGACTCACGTCTGAGCATACCCTTCCCACTCGGGGGGACAAATGCAAAAATAACAATTGATGGACAGAATGCAGAACAATGTCATACATTCACCCCAGTACAGAGCTCTGGGCCTAAATCCATCATTTTTTTGCTCACCATGCCATTCCAGTTTGAACCCAGCCATATGCAAATCAGTCTTGACCCTGTGCCCCATGGGAACAGTACAGCCCGAACTGCCAAGCCAGGTCCTCCCAGGACTGGTAACAAGCATCCTAGGACCGGTTTCGGGCTTTCAGCCCTCGTCAGCCAGGATAGCTTGATTCCAGTGGCATGGAGAGCACGGGACTCACGTCTGAGCATACCCTTCCCACTCGGGGTGACAAATGCAAAAACAACAATTGATGGACAGAATGCAGAACAATGTCATACATTCACCCCAGTACAGAGATCTGGGCCTAAATCCATCGTTTTTTAGCTCACCATGCCATTCCAGTTTGAACCCAGCCATATGCAAATCAGTCTTGACCCTGTGCCCCATGGGAACAGTCCAGCTCGAACTGCCAAGCCAGGTCCTCCCTGGACTGGTAACAAGCATCCTAGGACCGGTTTCGGGCTTTCAGCCCTCGTCAGCCAGGATAGCTTGATTACAGTGGCATGGAGAGCACGGGACTCACGTCTGAGCATACCCTTCCCACTCGGGGTGACAAATGCAAAAACAACAATTGATGGACAGAATGCAGAACAATGTCATACATTCACCCCAGTGCAGAGATCTGGGCCTAAATCCATCGTTTTTTTGCTCACCATGCCATTCCAGTTTGAACCCAGCCATATGCAAATCAGTCTTGACCCTGTGCCCCATGGGAACAGTACAGCCCGAACTGCCAAGCCAGGTCCTCCCTGGACTGGTAACAAGCATCCTAGGACCGGTTTCGGGCTTTCAGCCCTCGTCAGCCAGGATAGCTTGATTCCAGTGGCATGGAGAGCACGGGACTCACGTCTGAGCATACCCTTCCCACTCGGGGTGACAAATGCAAAATCAACAATTGATGGACAGAATGCAGAACAATGTCATACATTCACCCCAGTACAGAGATCTGGGCCTAAATCCATCGTTTTTTAGCTCACCATGCCATTCCAGTTTGAACCCAGCCATATGCAAATCAATCTTGACCCTGTGCCCCATGGGAACAGTCCAGCCCGAACTGCCAAGCCAGGTCCTCCCTGGACTGGTAACAAGCATCCTAGGACCGGTTTCAGGCTTTCAGCCCTCGTCAGCCAGGATAGCTTGATTCCAGTGGCATGGAGAGCACGGGACTCACGTCTGAGCATACCCTTCCCACTCGGGGTGACAAATGCAAAAACAACAATTGATGGACAGAATGCAGAACAATGTCATACATTCACCCCAGTACAGAGATCTGGGCCTAAATCCATCGTTTTTTAGCTCACCATGCCATTCCAGTTTGAACCCAGCCATATGCAAATCAGTCTTGACCCTGTGCCCCATGGGAACAGCCCAGCCCGAACTGCCAAGCCAGGTCCTCCCTGGACTGGTAACAAGCATCCTAGGACCGGTTTCGGGCTTTCAGCCCTCGTCAGCCAGGATAGCTTGATTACAGTGGCATGGAGAGCACGGGACTCACGTCTGAGCATACCCTTCCCACTCGGGGTGACAAATGCAAAAACAACAATTGATGGACAGAATGCAGAACAAAGTCATACATTCACCCCAGTACAGCGATCTGGGCCTAAATCCATCGTTTTTTTAACCACCATGCCATTCCAGTTTGAACCCAGCCATATGCAAATCAGTCTTGACCCTCTGCCCCATGGGAACAGTCCAGCCCGAACTGCCAAGCCAGGTCCTCCCTGGACTGGTAACAAGCATCCTAGGACCGGTTTCGGGCTTTCAGCCCTCGTCAGCCAGGATAGCTTGATTCCAGTGGCATGGAGAGCACGGGACTCACGTCTGAGCATACCCTTCCCACTCGGGGTGACAAATGCAAAAACAACAATTGATGGACAGAATGCAGAACAATGTCATACATTCACCCCAGTACAGAGATCTGGGCCTAAATCCATCGTTTTTTAAATCACCATGCCATTCCAGTTTGAACCCAGCCATATGCAAATCAGTCTTGACCCTGTGCCCCATGGGAACAGTCCAGCCCGAACTGCCAAGCCAGGTCCTCCCTGGACTGGTAACAAGCATCCTAGGACCGGTTTCGGGCTTTCAGCCCTCGTCAGCCAGGATAGCTTGATTCCAGTGGCATGGAGAGCACGGGACTCACGTCTGAGCATACCCTTCCCAATCGGGGTGACAAATGCAAAAACAACAATTGATGGACAGAATGCAGAACAATGTCATACATTCACCCCAGTACAGAGATCTGGGCCTAAATCCATCGTTTTTTGAATCACCATGCCATTCCAGTTTGAACCCAGCCATATGCAAATCAGTCTTGACCCTGTGCCCCATGGGAACAGTCCAGCCCGAACTGCCAAGCCAGGTCCTCCCTGGACTGGTAACAAGCATCCTAGGACCGGGTTCGGGCTTTCAGCCCTCGTCAGCCAGGATAGCTTGATTCCAGTGGCATGGAGAGCACGGGACTCACGTCTGAGCATACCCTTCCCACTCGGGGTGACAAATGCAAAAACAACAATTGATGGACAGAATGCAGAACAATGTCATACATTCACCCCAGTACAGAGATCTGGGCCTAAATCCATCGTTTTTTAGCTCACCATGCCATTCCAGTTTGAACCCAGCCATATGCAAATCAGTCTTGACCCTGTGCCCCATGGGAACAGTCCAGCCCGAACTGCCAAGCCAGGTCCTCCCTGGACTGGTAACAAGCATCCTAGGACCGGTTTCAGGCTTTCAACCCTCGTCAGCCAGGATAGCTTGATTCCAGTGGCATGGAGAGCACGGGACTCACGTCTGAGCATACCCTTCCCACTCGGGGTGACAAATGCAAAAACAACAATTGATGGACAGAATGCAGAAAAATGTCAAACATTCACCCCAGTACAGAGATCTGGGCCTAAATCCATCGTTTTTTAGCTCACCATGCCATTCCAGTTTGAACACAGCCATATGCAAATCAGTCTTGACCCTGTGCCCCATGGGAAGAGTCCAGCCCGAACTGCCAAGCCAGGTCCTCCCTGGACTGGTAACAAGCATCCTAGGACCGGTTTCGGGCTTTCAGCTCTCGTCAGACAGGATAGCTTGATTCCAGTGGCATGGAGAGCACGGGACTCACGTCTGAGCATACCCTTCCCACTCGGGGTGACAAATGCAAAAACAACAATTGATGGACAGAATGCAGAACAATGTCATACATTCACCCCAGTACAGAGATCTGGGCCTAAATCCATCTTTTTTTTTGCTCACCATGCCATTCCAGTTTGAACCCAGCCATATGAAAATCAGTCTTGACCCTGTGCCCCATGGGAACAGTCCAGCCCGAACTGCCAAGCCAGGTCCTCCCTGGACTGGTAACAAGCATCCTAGGACCGGTTTCGGGCTTTCAGCCCTCGTCAGCCAGGATAGCTTGATTCCAGTGGCATGGAGAGCACGGGACTCACGTCCGAGCATACCCTTCCCCCTCGGGGTGACAAATGCAAAAACAACAATTGATGGACAGAATGCAGAACAATGTCAAACATTCACCCCAGTACAGAGATCTGGGCCTAAATCCATCGTTTTTTTGCTCACCATGCCATTCCAGTTTGAACCCAGCCATATGCAAATCAGTCTTGACCCTGTGCCCCATGGGAACAGTCCAGCCCGAACTGCCAAGCCAGGTCCTCCCTGGACTGGTAACAAGCATCCTAGGACCGGTTTTGGGCTTTCAGCCCTCGTCAGCCAGGATAGCTTGATTCCAGTGGCATGGAGAGCACGGGACTCACGTCTGAGCATACCCTTCCCACTCGGGGTGACAAATGCAAAAACAACAATTGATGGACAGAATGCAGAACAATGTCATACATTCACCCCAGTACAGAGATCTGGGCCTAAATCCATCGTTTTTTTGCTTACCATGCCATTCCAGTTTGAACCCAGCCATATGCAAATCAGTCTTGAACTGTGCCCCATGGGAACAGTCCAGCCCGAACTGCCAAGCCAGGTCCTCCCTGGACTGGTAACAAGCATCCTAGGACCGGTTTCGAGCTTTCAGCCCTCGTCAGCCAGGATAGCTTGATTCCAGTGGCATGGAGAACACGGGACTCACGTCTGAGCATACCCTTCCCACTCGGGGTGACAAATGCAAAATCAACAATTGATGGACAGAATGCAGAACAATGTCATACATTCACCCCAGTACAGAGATCTGGGCCTAAATCCATCGTTTTTTTGCTCACCATGCCATTCCAGTTTGAACCCAGCCATATGCATATCAGTCTTGACCCTGTGCCCCATGGGAACAGTCCAGCCCGAACTGCCAAGCCAGGTCCTCCCTGGACTGGTAACAAGCATCCTAGGACCGGTTTCGGGCTTTCAGCCCTCGTCAGCCAGGATAGCTTGATTCCAGTGGCATGGAGAGCACGGGACTCACGTCTGAGCATACCCTTCCCACTCGGGGTGACAAATTCAAAAACATCAATTGATGGACAGAATGCAGAACAATGTCATACATTCACCCCAGTACAGAGATCTGGGCCTAAATCCATCGTTTTTTTGCTCTCCATGCCATTCCAGTTTGAACCCAGCCATATGCACATCAGTCTTGACCCTGTGCCCCATGGGAACAGTCCAGCCCGAACTGCCAAGCCAGGTCCTCCCTGGACTGGTAACAAGCATCCTAGGACCGCTTTCGGGCTTTCAGCCCTCGTCAGCCAGGATAGCTTGATTCCAGTGGCATGGAGAGCACGGGACTCACGTCTGAGCATACCCTTCCCACTCGGGGTGACAAATGCAAAAACAACAATTGATGGACAGAATGCAGAACAATGTCATACATTCACCCTAGTACAGAGATCTGGGCCTAAATCCATCGTTTTTTTGGTCACCATGCCATTCCAGTTTGAACCCAGCCATATGCAAATCAGTCTTGACCCTGTGCCCCATGGGAACAGTCCAGCCCGAACTGCCAAGCCAGGTCCTCCCTGGACTGGTAACAATCTTCCTAGGACCGGTTTCGGGCTTTCAGCCCTCGTCAGCCAGGATAGCTTGATTCTAGTGGCATGGAGAGCACGGGACTCACGTCTGAGCATACCCTTCCCACTCGGGGGGAAAAATGCAAAAATAACAATTGATGGACAGAATGCAGAACAATGTCATACATTCACCCCAGTACAGAGATCTGGGCCTAAATCCATCGTTTTTTTGCTCACCATGCCATTCCACTTTGAACCCAGCCATATGCAAATCAGTCTTGACCCTGTGCCCCATGGGAACAGTACAGCCCAACCTGCCAAGCCAGGTCCTCCCTGGACTGGTAACAATCATCCTAGGACCGGTTTCGGGCTTTCAGCCCTCGTCAGCCAGGATAGCTTGATTCCAGTGGCATGGAGAGCACGGGACTCACGTCTGAGCATACCCTTCCCACTCGGGGTGACAAATACAAAAACAACAATTGATGGACAGAATGCAGAACAATGTCACACATTCACCCCAGTACAGAGATCTGGGCCTAAATCATCGTTTTTTAGCTCACCATGCCATTCCAGTTTGAACCCTGCCATCTGCAAATCAGTCTTGACCCTGTGCCCCATGGGAACAGTCCAGCCCGAACTGCCAAGCCAGGTGCTCCCTGGACTGGTAACAAGCATCCTAGGACCGGTTTCGGGCTTTCAGCCCTCGTCAGCCAGGATAGCTTGATTACAGTGGCATGGAGAGCACGGGACTCACGTCTGAGCATTCCCTTCCCACTCGGGGTGACAAATGCAAAAACAACAATTGATGGACAGAATGCAGAACAATGTCATACATTCACCCCAGTACAGAGATCTGGGCCTTAATCCATCGTTTTTTTGCTCACCATGCCATTCCAGTTTGAACCCAGCCATATGCAAATCAGTCTTGACCCTGTGCCCCATGGGAACAGTCCAGCCCGAACTGCCAAGCCAGGTCCTCCCTGGACTGGTAACAAGCATCCTAGGACCGGTTTCGGGCTTTCAGCCCTCGTCAGCCAGGATAGCTTGATTCCAGTGGCATGGAGAGCACGGGACTCACGTCTGAGCATACCCTTCCCACTCGGGGTGACAAATGCAAAAACAACAATTGATGGACAGAATGCAGAACAATGTCATACATTCACCCCAGTACAGAGATCTGGGCTTAAATCCATCGTTTTTTTGCTCACCATGCCATTCCAGTTTGAACCCAGCCATATGCAAATCAGTCTTGACCCTGTGCCCCATGGGAACAGTCCAGCCCGAACTGCCAAGCCAGGTCCTCCCTGGACTGGTAATAAGCATCCTAGGACCGGTTTCGGGCTTTCAGCCCTCGTCAGCCAGGATAGCTTGATTCCAGTGGCATGGAGAGCACGGGACTCACGTCTGAGCATACCCTTCCCACTCGGGGTGACAAATGCAAAAACAACAATTGATGGACAGAATGCAGAACAATGTCATACATTCACCCCAGTACAGAGATCTGGGCCTAAATCCATCGTTTTTTTGCTCACCATGCCATTCCAGTTTGAACCCAGCCATATGCATATCAGTCTTGACCCTGTGCCCCATGGGAACAGTCCAGCCCGAACTGCCAAGCCAGGTCCTCCCTGGACTGGTAACAAGCATCCTAGGACCGGTTTCGGGCTTTCAGCCCTCGTCAGCCAGGATAGCTTGATTCCAGTGGCATGGAGAGCACGGGACTCACGTCTGAGCATACCCTTCCCACTCGGGGTGACAAATGCAAAAACAACAATTGATGGACAGAATGCAGAACAATGTCATACATTCACCCCAGTACAGAGATCTGGGCCTAAATCCATCGTTTTTTTAATCACCATGCCATTCCAGTTTGAACCCAGCCATATGCAAATCAGTCTTGACCCTGTGCCCCATGGGAACAGTCCAGCCCGAACTGCCAAGCCAGGTCCTTCCTGGACTGGTAACAAGCATCCTAGGACCGGTTTCGGGCTTTCAGGCCTCGTCAGCCAGGATAGCTTGATTCCAGTGGCATGGAGAGCACGGGACTCACGTCTGAGCATACCCTTCCCACTCGGGGTGACAAATGCAAAAACAACAATTGATGGACAGAATGCAGTACAATGTCATACATTCACCCCAGTACAGAGATCTGGGCCTAAATCCATCGTTTTTTTAATCACCATGCCATTCCAGTTTGAACCCAGCCATATGCAAATCAGTCTTGACCCTGTGCCCCATGGGAACAGTCCAGCCCGAACTGCCAAGCCAGGTCCTCCCTGGACTGGTAACAAGCATCCTAGGACCGGTTTCGGGCTTTCAGCCCTCGTCAGCCAGGATAGCTTGATTCCAGTGGCATGGAGAGCACGGGACTCACGTCTGAGCATACCCTTCCCACTCGGGGTGACAAATGCAAAAACAACAATTGATGGACAGAATGCAGAACAATGTCATACATTCACCCCAGTACAGAGATCTGGGCCTAAATCCATCGTTTTTTTGCTCACCATGCCATTCCAGTTTGAACCCAGCCATATGCAAATCAGTCTTGACCCTGTGCCCCATGGGAACAGTCCAGCCCGAACTGCCAAGCCAGGTCCTCCCTGGACTGGTAACAAGCATCCTAGGACCGCTTTCGGGCTTTCAGCCCTCGTCAGCCAGGATAGCTTGATTCCAGTGGCATGGAGAGCACGGGACTCACGTCTGAGCATACCCTTCCCACTCGGGGTGACAAATGCAAAAACAACAATTGATGGACAGAATGCAGAACAATGTCATACATTCACCCCAGTACAGAGATCTGGGCTTAAATCCATCATTTTTTTGCTCACCATGCCATTCCAGTTTGAACCCAGCCATATGCAAATCAGTCTTGACCCTGTGCCCCATGGGAACAGTCCAGCCCAAACTGCCAAGCCAGGTCCTCCCTGGACTGGTAATAAGCATCCTAGGACCGGTTTCGGGCTTTCAGCCCTCGTCAGCCAGGATAGCTTGATTCCAGTGGCATGGAGAGCACGGGACTCACGTCTGAGCATACCCTTCCCACTCGGGGTGACAAATGCAAAAACAACAATTGATGGACAGAATGCAGAACAATGTCATACATTCACCCCAGTACAGAGATCTGGGCCTAAATCCATCGTTTTTTTAATCACCATGCCATTCCAGTTTGAACCCAGCCATATGCAAATCAGTCTTGACCCTGTGCCCCATGGGAACAGTCCAGCCCGAACTGCCAAGCCAGGTCCTCCCTGGACTGGTAACAAGCATCCTAGGACCGGTTTCGGGCTTTCAGGCCTCGTCAGCCAGGATAGCTTGATTCCAGTGGCATGGAGAGCACGGGACTCACGTCTGAGCATACCCTTCCCACTCGGGGTGACAAATGCAAAAACAACAATTGATGGACAGAATGCAGAACAATGTCATACATTCACCCAAGTACAGAGATCTGGGTCTAAATCCATCGTTTTTTTAATCACCATGCCATTCCAGTTTGAACCCAGCCATATGCAAATCAGTCTTGACCCTGTGCCCCATGGGAACAGTCCAGCCCGAACTGCCAAGCCAGGTCCTCCCTGGACTGGTAACAAGCATCCTAGGACCGGTTTCGGGCTTTCAGCCCTCGTCAGCCAGGATAGCTTGATTACAGTGGCATGGAGAGCAAGGGACTCACGTCTGAGCATACCCTTCCCACTCGGGGTGACAAATGCAAAAACAACAATTGATGGACAGAATGCAGAACAATGTCATACATTCACCCCAGTACAGAGATCTGGGCCTAAATCCATCGTTTTTTTGCTCACCATGCCATTCCAGTTTGAACCCAGCCATATGCAAATCAGTCTTGACCCTGTGCCCCATGGGAACAGTCCAGCCCGAACTGCCAAGCCAGGTCCTCCCTGGACTGGTAACAAGCATCCTAGGACCGGTTTCGGGCTTTCAGCCCTCGTCAGCCAGGATAGCTTGATTCCAGTGGCATGGAGAGCACGGGACTCACGTCTGAGCATACCCTTCCCACTCGGGGTGACAAATGCAAAAACAACAATTGATGGACAGAATGCAGAACAATGTCATACATTCACCCCAGTACAGAGATCTGGGCTTAAATCCATCGTTTTTTTGCTCACCATGCCATTCCAGTTTGAACCCAGCCATATGCAAATCAGTCTTGACCCTGTGCCCCATGGGAACAGTCCAGCCCGAACTGCCAAGCCAGGTCCTCCCTGGACTGGTAATAAGCATCCTAGGACCGGTTTCGGGCTTTTAGCCCTCGTCAGCCAGGATAGCTTGATTCCAGTGGCATGGAGAGCACGGGACTCACGTCTGAGCATACCCTTCCCACTCGGGGTGACAAATGCAAAAACAACAATTGATGGACAGAATGCAGAACAATGTCATACATTCACCCCAGTACAGAGATCTGGGCCTAAATCCATCGTTTTTTTGCTCACCATGCCATTCCAGTTTGAACCCAGCCATATGCATATCAGTCTTGACCCTGTGCCCCATACGAACAGTCCAGCCCGAACTGCCAAGCCAGGTCCTCCCTGGACTGGTAACAAGCATCCTAGGACCGGTTTCGGGCTTTCAGCCCTCGTCAGCCAGGATAGCTTGATTCCAGTGGCATGGAGAGCACGGGACTCACGTCTGAGCATACCCTTCCCACTCGGGGTGACAAATGCAAAAACAACAATTGATGGACAGAATGCAGAACAATGTCATACATTCACCCCAGTACAGAGATCTGGGCCTAAATCCATCGTTTTTTTGCTCTCCATGCCATTCCAGTTTGAACCCAGCCATATGCAAATCAGTCTTGACCCTGTGCCCCATGGGAACAGTCCAGCCCGAACTGCCAAGCCAGGTCCTCCCTGGACTGGTAACAAGCATCCTAGGACCGGTTTCGGGCTTTCAGGCCTCGTCAGCGAGGATAGCTTGATTCCAGTGGCATGGAGAGCACGGGACTTACGTCTGAGCATACCCTTCCCACTCGGGGTGACAAATGCAAAAACAACAATTGATGGACAGAATGTAGAACAATGTCATACATTCACCCCAGTACAGAGATCTGGGCCTAAATCCATCGTTTTTTTAATCACCATGCCATTCCAGTTTGAACCCAGCCATATGCAAATCAGTCTTGACCCTGTGCCCCATGGGAACAGTCCAGCCCGAACTGCCAAGCCAGGTCCTCCCTGGACTGGTAACAAGCATCCTAGGACCGCTTTCGGGCTTTCAGCCCTCGTCAGCCAGGATAGCTTGATTCCAGTGGCATGGAGAGCACGGGACTCACGTCTGAGCATACCCTTCCCACTCGGGGTGACAAATGCAAAAACAACAATTGATGGACAGAATGCAGAACAATGTCATACATTCACCCCAGTACAGAGATCTGGGCTTAAATCCATCGTTTTTTTGCTCACCATGCCATTCCAGTTTGAACCCAGCCATATGCAAATCAGTCTTGACCCTGTGCCCCATGGGAACAGTCCAGCCCAAACTGCCAAGCCAGGTCCTCCCTGGACTGGTAATAAGCATCCTAGGACCGGTTTCGGGCTTTCAGCCCTCGTCAGCCAGGATAGCTTGATTCCAGTGGCATGGAGAGCACGGGACTCACGTCTGAGCATACCCTTCCCACTCGGGGTGACAAATGCAAAAACAACAATTGATGGACAGAATGCAGAACAATGTCATACATTCACCCCAGTACAGAGATCTGGGCCTAAATCCATCGTTTTTTTAATCACCATGCCATTCCAGTTTGAACCCAGCCATATGCAAATCAGTCTTGACCCTGTGCCCCATGGGAACAGTCCAGCCCGAACTGCCAAGCCAGGTCCTCCCTGGACTGGTAACAAGCATCCTAGGACCGGTTTCGGGCTTTCAGGCCTCGTCAGCCAGGATAGCTTGATTCCAGTGGCATGGAGAGCACGGGATTCACGTCTGAGCATACCCTTCCCACTCGGGGTGACAAATGCAAAAACAACAATTGATGGACAGAATGCAGAACAATGTCATACATTCACCCCAGTACAGAGATCTGGGCCTAAATCCATCGTTTTTTTAATCACATGCCATTCCAGTTTGAACCCAGCCTTATGCAAATCAGTCTTGACCCTGTGCCCCATGGGAACAGTCCAGCCCAAACTGCCAAGCCAGGTCCTCCCTGGACTGGTAATAAGCATCCTAGGACCGGTTTCGGGCTTTCAGCCCTCGTCAGCCAGGATAGCTTGATTCCAGTGGCATGGAGAGCACGGGACTCACGTCTGAGCATACCCTTCCCACTCGGCGTGACAAATGCAAAAACAACAATTGATGGACAGAATGCAGAACAATGTCATACATTCACCCCAGTACAGAGATCTGGGCCTAAATCCATCGTTTTTTTTGCTCACCATGCCATTCCAGTTTGAACCCAGCCATATGCAAATCAGTCTTGACCCTGTGCCCCATGGGAACAGTCCAGCCCGAACTGCCAAGCCAGGTCCTCCCTGGACTGGTAACAAGCATCCTAGGACCGGTTTCGGGCTTTCAGGCCTCGTCAGCCAGGATAGCTTGATTCCAGTGGCATGGAGAGCACGGGACTCACGTCTGAGCATACCCTTCCCACTCGGGGTGACAAATGCAAAAACAACAATTGATGGACAGAATGCAGAACAATGTCATACATTCACACCAGTACAGAGATCTGGGCCTAAATCCATCGTTTTTTTAATCACCATGCCATTCCAGTTTGAACCCAGCCATATGCAAATCAGTCTTGACCCTGTGCCCCATGGGAACAGTCCAGCCCGAACTGCCAAGCCAGGTCCTCCCTGGACTGGTAACAAGCATCCTAGGACCGCTTTCGGGCTTTCAGCCCTCGTCAGCCAGGATAGCTTGATTCCAGTGGCATGGAGAGCACGGGACTCACGTCTGAGCATACCCTTCCCACTCGGGGTGACAAATGCAAAAACAACAATTGATGGACAGAATGCAGAACAATGTCATACATTCACCCCAGTACAGAGATCTGGGCTTAAATCCATCGTTTTTTTGCTCGCCATTCCAGTTTGAACCCAGCCATATGCAAATCAGTCTTGACCCTGTGCCCCATGGGAACAGTCCAGCCCAAACTGCCAAGCCAGGTCCTCCCTGGACTGGTAATAAGCATCCTAGGACCGGTTTCGGGCTTTCAGCCCTCGTCAGCCAGGATAGCTTGATTCCAGTGGCATGGAGAGCACGGGACTCACGTCTGAGCATACCCTTCCCACTCGGGGTGACAAATGCAAAAACAACAATTGATGGACAGAATGCAGAACAATGTCATACATTCACCCCAGTACAGAGATCTGGGCCTAAATCCATCGTTTTTTTAATCACCATGCCATTCCAGTTTGAACCCAGCCATATGCAAATCAGTCTTGACCCTGTGCCCCATGGGAACAGTCCAGCCCGAACTGCCAAGCCAGGTCCTCCCTGGACTGGTAACAAGCATCCTAGGACCGGTTTCGGGCTTTCAGGCCTCGTCAGCCAGGATAGCTTGATTCCAGTGGCATGGAGAGCACGGGACTCACGTCTGAGCATACCCTTCCCACTCGGGGTGACAAATGCAAAAACAACAATTGATGGACAGAATGCAGAACAATGTCATACATTCACCCCAGTACAGAGATCTGGGCCTAAATCCATCGTTTTTTTAATCACATGCCATTCCAGTTTGAACCCAGCCTTATGCAAATCAGTCTTGACCCTGTGCCCCATGGGAACAGTCCAGCCCGAACTGCCAAGCCAGGTCCTCCCTGGACTGGTAACAAGCATCCTAGGACCGGTTTCGGGCTTTCAGCCCTCGTCAGCCAGGATAGCTTGATTCCAGTGGCATGGAGAGCACGGGACTCACGTCTGAGCATACCCTTCCCACTCGGGGTGACAAATGCAAAAACAACAATTGATGGACAGAATGCAGAACAATGTCATACATTCACCCCAGTACAGAGATCTGGGCCTAAATCCATCGTTTTTTTGCTCACCATACCATTCCAGTTTGAACCCAGCCATATGCAAATCAGTCTTGACCCTGTGCCCCATGGGAACAGTCCAGCCCGAACTGCCAAGCCAGGTCCTCCCTGGACTGGTAACAAGCATCCTAGGACCGCTTTCGGGCTTTCAGCCCTCGTCAGCCAGGATAGCTTGATTCCAGTGGCATGGAGAGCACGGGACTCACGTCTGAGCATACCCTTCCCACTCGGGGTGACAAATGCAAAAACAACAATTGATGGACAGAATGCAGAACAATGTCATACATTCACCCCAGTACAGAGATCTGGGCTTAAATCCATCGTTTTTTTGCTCACCATGCCATTCCAGTTTGAATCCAGCCATATGCAAATCAGTCTTGACCCTGTGCCCCATGGGAACAGTCCAGCCCAAACTGCCAAGCCAGGTCCTCCCTGGACTGGTAATAAGCATCCTAGGACCGGTTTCGGGCTTTCAGCCCTCGTCAGCCAGGATAGCTTGATTCCAGTGGTATGGAGAGCACGGGACTCACGTCTGAGCATACCCTTCCCACTCGGGGTGACAAATGCAAAAACAACAATTGATGGACAGAATGCAGAACAATGTCATACATTCACCCCAGTACAGAGATCTGGGCCTAAATCCATCGTTTTTTTAATCACCATGCCATTCCAGTTTGAACCCAGCCATATGCAAATCAGTCTTGACCCTGTGCCCCATGGGAACAGTCCAGCCCGAACTGCCAAGCCAGGTCCTCCCTGGACTGGTAACAAGGATCCTAGGACCGGTTTCGGGCTTTCAGCCCTCGTCAGCCAGGATAGCTTGATTACAGTGGCATGGAGAGCACGGGACTCACGTCTGAGCATACCCTTCCCACTCGGGGTGACAAATGCAAAAACAACAATTGATGGACAGAATGCAGAACAATGTCATACATTCACCCCAGTACAGAGATCTGGGCCTAAATCCATCGTTTTTTTGCTCACCATGCCATTCCAGTTTGAACCCAGCCATATGCAAATCAGTCTTGACCCTGTGCCCCATGGGAACAGTCCAGCCCGAACTGCCAAGCCAGGTCCTCCCTGGACTGGTAACAAGCATCCTAGGACCGCTTTCGGGCTTTCAGCCCTCGTCAGCCAGGATAGCTTGATTCCAGTGGCATGGAGAGCACGGGACTCACGTCTGAGCATACCCTTCCCACTCGGGGTGACAAATGCAAAAACAACAATTGATGGACAGAATGCAGAACAATGTCATACATTCACCCCAGTACAGAGATCTGGGCTTAAATCCATCGTTTTTTTGCTCACCATGCCATTCCAGTTTGAACCCAGCCATATGCAAATCAGTCTTGACCCTGTGCCCCATGGGAACAGTCCAGCCCAAACTGCCAAGCCAGGTCCTCCCTGGACTGGTAATAAGCATCCTAGGACCGGTTTCGGGCTTTCAGCCCTCGTCAGCCAGGAAAGCTTGATTCCAGTGGCATGGAGAGCACGGGACTCACGTCTGAGCATACCCTTCCCACTCGGGGTGACAAATGCAAAAACAACAATTGATGGACAGAATGCAGAACAATGTCATACATTCACCCCAGTACAGAGATCTGGGCCTAAATCCATCGTTTTTTTAATCACCATGCCATTCCAGTTTGAACCCAGCCATATGCAAATCAGTCTTGACCCTGTGCCCCATGGGAACAGTCCAGCCCGAACTGCCAAGCCAGGTCCTCCCTGGACTGGTAACAATCATCCTAGGACCGGTTTCGGGCTTTCAGGCCTCGTCAGCCAGGATAGCTTGATTCCAGTGGCATGGAGAGCACGGGACTCACGTCTGAGCATACCCTTCCCACTCGGGGTGACAAATGCAAAAACAACAATTGATGGACAGAATGCAGAACAATGTCATACATTCACACCAGTACAGAGATCTGGGCCTAAATCCATCGTTTTTTTAATCACCATGCCATTCCAGTTTGAACCCAGCCATATGCAAATCAGTCTTGACCCTGTGCCCCATGGGAACAGTCCAGCCCGAACTGCCAAGCCAGGTCCTCCCTGGACTGGTAACAAGCATCCTAGGACCGGTTTCGGGCTTTCAGCCCTCGTCAGCCAGGATAGCTTGATTACAGTGGCATGGAGAGCACGGGACTCACGTCTGAGCATACCCTTCCCACTCGGGGTGACAAATGCAAAAACAACAATTGATGGACAGAATGCAGAACAATGTCATACATTCACCCCAGTACAGAGATCTGGGCCTAAATCCATCGTTTTTTTGCTCACCATGCCATTCCAGTTTGAACCCAGCCATATGCAAATCAGTCTTGACCCTGTGCCCCATGGGAACAGTCCAGCCCGAACTGCCAAGCCAGGTCCTCCCTGGACTGGTAACAAGCATCCTAGGACCGGTTTCGGGCTTTCAGCCCTCGTCAACCAGGATAGCTTGATTCCAGTGGCATGGAGAGCACGGGACTCACGTCTGAGCATACCCTTCCCACTCGGGGTGACAAATGCAAAAACAACAATTGATGGACAGAATGCAGAACAATGTCATACATTCACCCCAGTACAGAGATCTGGGCTTAAATCCATCGTTTTTTTGCTCACCATGCCATTCCAGTTTGAACCCAGCCATATGCAAATCAGTCTTGACCCTGTGCCCCATGGGAACAGTCCAGCCTGAACTGCCAAGCCAGGTCCTCCCTGGACTGGTAATAAGCATCCTAGGACCGGTTTCGGGCTTTCAGCCCCCGTCAGCCAGGATAGCTTGATTCCAGTGGCATGGAGAGCACGGGACTCACGTCTGAGCATACCCTTCCCACTCGGGGTGACAAATACAAAAACAACAATTGATGGACAGAATGCAGAACAATGTCATACATTCACCCCAGTACAGAGATCTGGGCCTAAATCCATCGTTTTTTTGCTCACCATGCCATTCCAGTTTGAACCCAGCCATATGCATATCAGTCTTGACCCTGTGCCCCATGGGAACAGTCCAGCCCGAACTGCCAAGCCAGGTCCTCCCTGGACTGGTAACAAGCATCCTAGGACCGGTTTCGGGCTTTCAGCCCTCGTCAGCCAGGATAGCTTGATTCCAGTGGCATGGAGAGCACGGGACTCACGTCTGAGCATACCCTTCCCACTCGGGGTGACAAATGCAAAAACAACAATTGATGGACAGAATGCAGAACAATGTCATACATTCACCCCAGTACAGAGATCTAGGCCTAAATCCATCGTTTTTTTGCTCTCCATGCCATTCCAGTTTGAACCCAGCCATATGCAAATCAGTCTTGACCCTGTGCCTCATGGGAACAGTCCAGCCCGAACTGCCAAGCCAGGTCCTCCCTGGACTGGTAGCAAGCATCCTAGGACCGGTTTGGGGCTTTCAGCCCTCGTCAGCCAGGATAGCTTGATTCCAGTGGCATGGAGAGCACGGGACTCACGTCTGAGCATACCCTTCCCACTCGGGGTGACAAATGCAAAAACAACAATTGATGGACAGAATGCAGAACAATGTCATACATTCACCCCAGTACAGAGATCTGGGCTTAAATCCATCGTTTTTTTGCTCACCATGCCATTCCAGTTTGAACCCAGCCATATGCAAATCAGTCTTGACCCTGTGCCCCATGGGAACAGTCCAGCCCAAACTGCCAAGCCAGGTCCTCCCTGGACTGGTAATAAGCATCCTAGGACCGGTTTCGGGCTTTCAGCCCTCGTCAGCCAGGATAGCTTGATTCCAGTGGCATGGAGAGCACGGGACTCACGTCTGAGCATACCCTTCCCACTCGGGGTGACAAATGCAAAAACAACAATTGATGGACAGAATGCAGAACAATGTCATACATTCACCCCAGTACAGAGATATGGGCCTAAATCCATCGTTTTTTTAATCACCATGCCATTCCAGTTTGAACCCAGCCATATGCAAATCAGTCTTGACCCTGTGCCCAATGGGAACAGTTCAGCCCGAACTGCCAAGCCAGGTCCTCCCTGGACTGGTAACAAGCATCCTAGGACCGGTTTCGGGCTTTCAGGCCTCGTCAGCCAGGATAGCTTGATTCCAGTGGCATGGAGAGCACGGGACTCACGTCTGAGCATACCCTTCCCACTCGGGGTGACAAATGCAAAAACAACAATTGATGGACAGAATGCAGAACAATGTCATACATTCACCCCAGTACAGAGATCTGGGCCTAAATCCATCGTTTTTTTGCTCACCATGCCATTCCAGTTTGAACCCAGCCATATGCAAATCAGTCTTGACCCTGTGCCCCATGGGAACAGTCCAGCCCGAACTGCCAAGCCAGGTCCTCCCTGGACTGGTAACAAGCATCCTAGGACCGGTTTCGGGCTTTCAGCCCTCGTCAACCAGGATAGCTTGATTCCAGTGGCATGGAGAGCACGGGACTCACGTCTGAGCATACCCTTCCCACTCGGGGTGACAAATGCAAAAACAACAATTGATGGACAGAATGCAGAACAATGTCATACATTCACCCCAGTACAGAGATCTGGGCTTAAATCCATCGTTTTTTTGCTCACCATGCCATTCCAGTTTGAACCCAGCCATATGCAAATCAGTCTTGACCCTGTGCCCCATGGGAACAGTCCAGCCTGAACTGCCAAGCCAGGTCCTCCCTGGACTGGTAATAAGCATCCTAGGACCGGTTTCGGGCTTTCAGCCCTCGTCAGCCAGGATAGCTTGATTCCAGTGGCATGGAGAGCACGGGACTCACGTCTGAGCATACCCTTCCCACTCGGGGTGACAAATGCAAAAACAACAATTGATGGACAGAATGCAGAACAATGTCATACATTCACCCCAGTACAGAGATCTGGGCCTAAATCCATCGTTTTTTTGCTCACCATGCCATTCCAGTTTGAACCCAGCCATATGCATATCAGTCTTGACCCTGTGCCCCATGGGAACAGTCCAGCCCGAACTGCCAAGCCAGGTCCTCCCTGGACTGGTAACAAGCATCCTAGGACCGGTTTCGGGCTTTCAGCCCTCGTCAGCCAGGATAGCTTGATTCCAGTGGCATGGAGAGCACGGGACTCACGTCTGAGCATACCCTTCCCACTCGGGGTGACAAATGCAAAAACAACAATTGATGGACAGAATGCAGAACAATGTCATACATTCACCCCAGTACAGAGATCTAGGCCTAAATCCATCGTTTTTTTGCTCTCCATGCCATTCCAGTTTGAACCCAGCCATATGCAAATCAGTCTTGACCCTGTGCCTCATGGGAACAGTCCAGCCCGAACTGCCAAGCCAGGTCCTCCCTGGACTGGTAGCAAGCATCCTAGGACCGGTTTGGGGCTTTCAGCCCTCGTCAGCCAGGATAGCTTGATTCCAGTGGCATGGAGAGCACGGGACTCACGTCTGAGCATACCCTTCCCACTCGGGGTGACAAATGCAAAAACAACAATTGATGGACAGAATGCAGAACAATGTCATACATTCACCCCAGTACAGAGATCTGGGCCTAAATCCATCGTTTTTTTGGCTCACCATGCCATTCCAGTTTGAACCCAGCCATATGCAAATCAGTCTTGACCCTGTGCCCCATGGGAACAGTCCAGCCCGAACTGCCAAGCCAGGTCCTCCCTGGACTGGTAACAAGCATCCTAGGACCGGTTTCGGGCTTTCAGGCCTCGTCAGCCAGGATAGCTTGATTCCAGTGGCATGGAGAGCACGGGACTCACGTCTGAGCATACCCTTCCCACTCGGGGTGACAAATGCAAAAACAACCATTGATGGACAGAATGCAGAACAATGTCATACATTCACCACAGTACAGAGATCTGGGCCTAAATCCATCGTTTTTTTAATCACCATGCCATTCCAGTTTGAACCCAGCCATATGCAAATCAGTCTTGACCCTGTGCCCTATGGGAACAGTCCAGCCCGAACTGCCAAGCCAGGTCCTCCCTGGACTGGTAACAAGCATTCTAGGACAGGTTTCGGGCTTTCAGCCCTCATCAGCCAGGATACCTTGATTCCAGTGGCATGGAGAGCACGGGACTCACGTCTGAGCATACCCTTCCCACTCGGGGTGACAAATGCAAAAACAACAATTGATGGACAGAATGCAGAACAATGTCATACATTCACCCCAGTACAGAGATCTGGGCCTAAATCCATCGTTTTTTTAATCACCATGCCATTCCAGTTTGAACGCAGCCATATGCAAATCAGTCTTGACCCTGTGCCCCATGGGAACAGTCCAGCCCGAACTGCCAAGCCAGGTCCTCCCTGGACTGGTAACAAGCATCCTAGGACCGGTTTCGGGCTTTCAGGCCTCGTCAGCCAGGATAGCTTGATTCCAGTGGCATGGAGAGCACGGGACTCACGTCTGAGCATACCCTTCCCACTCGGGGTGACAAATGCAAAAACAACAATTGATGGACAGAATGCAGAATAATGTCATACATTCACCCCAGTACAGAGATCTGGGCCTAAATCCATCGATTTTTTTAATCACCATGCCATTCCCGTTTGAACCCAGCAATATGCAAATCAGTCTTGACCCTGTGCCCCATGGGAACAGTCCAGCCCGAACTGCCAAGCCAGGTCCTCCCTGGACTGGTAACAAGCATCCTAGGACCGGTTTCGGGCTTTCAGCCCTCGTCAGCCAGGATAGCTTGATTACAGTGGCATGGAGAGCACGGGACTCACGTCTGAGCATACCCTTCCCACTCGGGGTGACAAATGCAAAAACAACAATTGATGGACAGAATGCAGAACAATGTCATACATTCACCCCAGTACAGAGATCTGGGCTTAAATCCATCGTTTTTTTGCTCACCATGCCATTCCAGTTTGAACCCAGCCATATGCAAATCAGTCTTGACCCTGTGCCCCATGGGAACAGTCCAGCCCGAACTGCCAAGCCAGGTCCTCCCTGGACTGGTAATAAGCATCCTAGGACCGGTTTCGGGCTTTCAGCCCTCGTCAGCCAGGATAGCTTGATTCCAGTGGCATGGAGAGCACGGGACTCACGTCTGAGCATACCCTTCCCACTCGGGGTGACAAATGCAAAAACAACAATTGATGGACAGAATGCAGAACAATGTCATACATTCACCCCAGTACTGAGATCTGGGCCTAAATCCATTGTTTTTTTGCTCACCATGCCATTCCAGTTTGAACCCAGCCATATGCATATCAGTCTTGACCCTGTGCCCCATGGGAACCGTCCAGCCCGAACTGCCAAGCCAGGTCCTCCCTGGACTGGTAACAAGCATCCTAGGACCGGTTTCGGGCTTTCAGCCCTCGTCAGCCAGGATAGCTTGATTCCAGTGGCATGGAGAGCACGGGACTCACGTCTGAGAATACCCTTCCCACTCGGGGTGACAAATGCAAAAACAACAATTGATGGACAGATTGCAGAACAATGTCATACATTCACCCCAGTGCAGAGATCTGGGCCTAAATCCATCGTTTTTTTGCTCACCATGCCATTCCAGTTTGAACCCAGCCATATGCAAATCAGTCTTGACCCTGTGCCCCATGGGAACAGTCCAGCCCGAACTGCCAAGCCAGGTCCTCCCTGGACTGGTAACAAGCATCCTAGGACCGGTTTCGAGCTTTCAGCCCTCGTCAGCCAGGATAGCTTGATTCTAGTGGCATGGAGAGCACGGGACTCACGTCTGAGCATACCCTTCCCACTCGGGGTGACAAATGCAAAATCAACAATTGATGGACAGAATGCAGAACAATGTCATACATTCACCCCAGTACAGAGATCTGGGCCTAAATCGATCGTTTTTTTGCTCACCATGCCATTCCAGTTTGAACCCAGCCATATGCATATCAGTCTTGACCCTGTGCCCCATGGGAACAGTCCAGCCCGAACTGCCAAGCCAGGTCCTCCCTGGACTGGTAACAAGCATCCTAGGACCGGTTTCGGGCTTTCAGCCCTCGTCAGCCAGGATAGCTTGATTCCAGTGGCATGGAGAGCACGGGACTCACGTCTGAGCATACCCTTCCCACTCGGGGTGACAAATGCAAAAACAACAATTGATGGACAGAATGCAGAACAATGTCATACATTCACCCTAGTACAGAGATCTGGGCCTAAATCCATCGTTTTTTTGCTCACCATGCCATTCCAGTTTGAACCCAGCCATATGCAAATCAGTCTTGACCCTGTGCCCCATGGGAACAGTCCAGCCCGAACTGCCAAGCCAGGTCCTCCCTGGACTGGTAACAAGCTTCCTAGGACCGGTTTCGGGCTTTCAGCCCTCGTCAGCCAGGATAGCTTGATTCTAGTGGCATGGAGAGCACGGGACTCACGTCTGAGCATACCCTTCCCACTCGGGGGGACAAATGCAAAAATAACAATTGATGGACAGAATGCAGAACAATGTCATACATTCACCCCAGTACAGAGATCTGGGCCTAAATCCATCGTTTTTTTGCTCACCATGCCATTCCAGTTTGAACCCAGCCATATGCAAATCAGTCTTGACCCTGTGCCCCATGGGAACAGTACAGCCCGAACTGCCAAGCCAGGTCCTCCCTGGACTGGTAACAAGCATCCTAGGACCGGTTTCGGGCTTTCAGCCCTCGTCAGCCAGGATAGCTTGATTCCAGTGGCATGGAGAGCACGGGACTCACGTCTGAGCATACCCTTCCCACTCGGGGTGACAAATACAAAAACAACAATTGATGGACAGAATGCAGAACAATGTCATACATTCACCCCAGTACAGAGATCTGGGCCTAAATCCATCGTTTTTTAGCTCACCATGCCATTCCAGTTTGAACCCAGCCATATGCAAATCAGTCTTGACCCTGTGCCCCATGGGAACAGTCCAGCCCGAACTGCCAAGCCAGGTCCTCCCTGGACTGGTAACAAGCATCCTAGGACCGGTTTCGGGCTTTCAGCCCTCGTCAGCCAGGATAGCTTGATTACAGTGGCATGGAGAGCACGGGACTCACGTCTGAGCATACCCTTCCCACTCGGGGTGACAAATGCAAAAACAACAATTGATGGACAGAATGCAGAACAATGTCATACATTCACCCCAGTACAGAGATCTGGGCCTAAATCCATCGTTTTTTTGCTCACCATGCCATTCCAGTTTGAACCCAGCCATATGCAAATCAGTCTTGACCCTGTGCCCCATGGGAACAGTCCAGCCCGAACTGCCAAGCCAGGTCCTCCCTGGACTGGTAACAAGCATCCTAGGACCGGTTTCGGGCTTTCAGCCCTCGTCAGCCAGGATAGCTTGATTCCAGTGGCATGGAGAGCACGGGACTCACGTCTGAGCATACCCTTCCCACTCGGGGTGACAAATGCAAAAACAACAATTGATGGACAGAATGCAGAACAATGTCATACATTCACCCCAGTACAGAGATCTGGGCTTAAATCCATCGTTTTTTTGCTCACCATGCCATTCCAGTTTGAACCCAGCCATATGCAAATCAGTCTTGACCCTGTGCCCCATGGGAACAGTCCAGCCCGAACTGCCAAGCCAGGTCCTCCCTGGACTGGTAATAAGCATCCTAGGACCGGTTTCGGGCTTTCAGCCCTCGTCAGCCAGGATAGCTTGATTCCAGTGGCATGGAGAGCACGGGACTCACGTCTGAGCATACCCTTCCCACTCGGGGTGACAAATGCAAAAACAACAATTGATGGACAGAATGCAGAACAATGTCATACATTCACCCCAGTACAGAGATCTGGGCCTAAATCCATCATTTTTTTGCTCACCATGCCATTCCAGTTTGAACCCAGCCATATGCATATCAGTCTTGACCCTGTGCCCCATGGGAACAGTCCAGCCCGAACTGCCAAGCCAGGTCCTCCCTGGACTGGTAACAAGCATCCTAGGACCGGTTTCGGGCTTTCAGCCCTCGTCAGCCAGGATAGCTTGATTCCAGTGGCATGGAGAGCACGGGACTCACGTCTGAGCATACCCTTCCCACTCGGGGTGACAAATGCAAAAACAACAATTGATGGACAGAATGCAGAACAATGTCATACATTCACCCCAGTACAGAGACCTGCGCCTAAATCCATCGTTTTTTTGCTCTCCATGCCATTCCAGTTTGAACCCAGCCATATGCAAATCAGTCTTGACCCTGTGCCCCATGGGAACAGTCCAGCCCGAACTGCCAAGCCAGGTCCTCCCTGGACTGGTAACAAGCATCCTAGGACCGGTTTCGGGCTTTCAGCCCTCGTCAGAAAGGATAGCTTGATTCCAGTGGCATGGAGAGCACGGGACTCACATCTGAGCATACCCTTCCCACTCGGGGTGACAAATGCAAAAACAACAATTGATGGACAGAATGCAGAACAATGTCATACATTCACCCCAGTACAGAGATCTGGGCCTAAATCCATCATTTTTTTGCTCACCATGCCATTCCAGTTTGAACCCAGCCATATGCAAATCAGTCTTGACCCTGTGCCCCATGGGAACAGTCCAGCCCGAACTGCCAAGCCAGGTCCTCCCTGGACTGGTAGCAAGCATCCTAGGACCGGTTTCGGGCTTTCAGCCCTCGTCAGCCAGGATAGCTTGATTCCAGTGGCATGGAGAGCACGGGACTCACGTCTGAGCATACCCTTCCCACTCGGGGTGACAAATGCAAAAACAACAATTGATGGACAGAATGCAGAACAATGTCATACATTCACCCCAGTACAGAGATCTGGGCCTAAATCCATCGTTTTTTTGGCTCACCATGCCATTCCAGTTTGAACCCAGCCATATGCAAATCAGTCTTGACCCTGTGCCCCATGGGAACAGTCCAGCCCGAACTGCCAAGCCAGGTCCTCCCTGGACTGGTAACAAGCATCCTAGGACCGGTTTCGGGCTTTCAGCCCTCGTCAGCCAGGATAGCTTGATTCCAGTGGCATGGAGAGCACGGGACTCACGTCTGAGCATACCCTTCCCACTCGGGGTGACAAATGCAAAAACAACAATTGATGGACAGAATTCAGAACAATGTCATACATTCACCCCAGTACTGAGATCTGGGCCTAAATCCATCGTTTTTTTAATCACCATGCCATTCCAGTTTGAACCCAGCCATATGCAAATCAGTCTTGACCCTGTGCCCCATGGGAACAGTCCAGCCCGAACTGCCAAGCCAGGTCCTCCCTGGACTGGTAACAAGCATCCTAGGACCGGTTTCGGGCTTTCAGGCCTCGTCAGCCAGGATAGCTTGATTCCAGTGGCATGGAGAGCACGGGACTCACGTCTGAGCATACCCTTCCCACTCGGGGTGACAAATGCAAAAACAACAATTGATGGACAGAATGCAGAACAATGTCATACATTCACCCCAGTACAGAGATCTGGGCCTAAATCCATCGTTTTTTTAATCACATGCCATTCCAGTTTGAACCCAGCCTTATGCAAATCAGTCTTGACCCTGTGCCCCATGGGAACAGTCCAGCCCGAACTGCCAAGCCAGGTCCTCCCTGGACTAGTAACAAGCATCCTAGGACCGGTTTCGGGCTTTCAGCCCTCGTCAGCCAGGATAGCTTGATTCCAGTGGCATGGAGAGCACGGGACTCACGTCTGAGCATACCCTTCCCACTCGGGGTGACAAATGCAAAAACAACAATTGATGGACAGAATGCAGAACAATGTCATACATTCACCCCAGTACAGAGATCTGGGCCTAAATCCATCGTTTTTTTGCTCACCATACCATTCCAGTTTGAACCCAGCCATATGCAAATCAGTCTTGACCCTGTGCCCCATGGGAACAGTCCAGCCCGAACTGCCAAGCCAGGTCCTCCCTGGACTGGTAACAAGCATCCTAGGACCGCTTTCGGGCTTTCAGCCCTCGTCAGCCAGGATAGCTTGATTCCAGTGGCATGGAGAGCACGGGACTCACGTCTGAGCATACCCTTCCCACTCGGGGTGACAAATGCAAAAACAACAATTGATGGACAGAATGCAGAACAATGTCATACATTCACCCCAGTACAGAGATCTGGGCTTAAATCCATCGTTTTTTTGCTCACCATGCCATTCCAGTTTGAATCCAGCCATATGCAAATCAGTCTTGACCCTGTGCCCCATGGGAACAGTCCAGCCCAAACTGCCAAGCCAGGTCCTCCCTGGACTGGTAATAAGCATCCTAGGACCGGTTTCGGGCTTTCAGCCCTCGTCAGCCAGGATAGCTTGATTCCAGTGGTATGGAGAGCACGGGACTCACGTCTGAGCATACCCTTCCCACTCGGGGTGACAAATGCAAAAACAACAATTGATGGACAGAATGCAGAACAATGTCATACATTCACCCCAGTACAGAGATCTGGGCCTAAATCCATCGTTTTTTTAATCACCATGCCATTCCAGTTTGAACCCAGCCATATGCAAATCAGTCTTGACCCTGTGCCCCATGGGAACAGTCCAGCCCGAACTGCCAAGCCAGGTCCTCCCTGGACTGGTAACAAGCATCCTAGGACCGGTTTCGGGCTTTCAGCCCTCGTCAGCCAGGATAGCTTGATTACAGTGGCATGGAGAGCACGGGACTCACGTCTGAGCATACCCTTCCCACTCGGGGTGACAAATGCAAAAACAACAATTGATGGACAGAATGCAGAACAATGTCATACATTCACCCCAGTACAGAGATCTGGGCCTAAATCCATCGTTTTTTTGCTCACCATGCCATTCCAGTTTGAACCCAGCCATATGCAAATCAGTCTTGACCCTGTGCCCCATGGGAACAGTCCAGCCCGAACTGCCAAGCCAGGTCCTCCCTGGACTGGTAACAAGCATCCTAGGACCGCTTTCGGGCTTTCAGCCCTCGTCAGCCAGGATAGCTTGATTCCAGTGGCATGGAGAGCACGGGACTCACGTCTGAGCATACCCTTCCCACTCGGGGTGACAAATGCAAAAACAACAATTGATGGACAGAATGCAGAACAATGTCATACATTCACCCCAGTACAGAGATCTGGGCTTAAATCCATCATTTTTTTGCTCACCATGCCATTCCAGTTTGAACCCAGCCATATGCAAATCAGTCTTGACCCTGTGCCCCATGGGAACAGTCCAGCCCAAACTGCCAAGCCAGGTCCTCCCTGGACTGGTAATAAGCATCCTAGGACCGGTTTCGGGCTTTCAGCCCTCGTCAGCCAGGATAGCTTGATTCCAGTGGCATGGAGAGCACGGGACTCACGTCTGAGCATACCCTTCCCACTCGGGGTGACAAATGCAAAAACAACAATTGATGGACAGAATGCAGAACAATGTCATACATTCACCCCAGTACAGAGATCTGGGCCTAAATCCATCGTTTTTTTAATCACCATGCCATTCCAGTTTGAACCCAGCCATATGCAAATCAGTCTTGACCCTGTGCCCCATGGGAACAGTCCAGCCCGAACTGCCAAGCCAGGTCCTCCCTGGACTGGTAACAAGCATCCTAGGACCGGTTTCGGGCTTTCAGGCCTCGTCAGCCAGGATAGCTTGATTCCAGTGGCATGGAGAGCACGGGACTCACGTCTGAGCATACCCTTCCCACTCGGGGTGACAAATGCAAAAACAACAATTGATGGACAGAATGCAGAACAATGTCATACATTCACACCAGTACAGAGATCTGGGCCTAAATCCATCGTTTTTTTAATCACCATGCCATTCCAGTTTGAACCCAGCCATATGCAAATCAGTCTTGACCCTGTGCCCCATGGGAACAGTCCAGCCCGAACTGCCAAGCCAGGTCCTCCCTGGACTGGTAACAAGCATCCTAGGACCGGTTTCGGGCTTTCAGCCCTCGTCAGCCAGGATAGCTTGATTACAGTGGCATGGAGAGCACGGGACTCACGTCTGAGCATACCCTTCCCACTCGCGGTGACAAATGCAAAAACAACAATTGATGGACAGAATGCAGAACAATGTCATACATTCACCCCAGTACAGAGATCTGGGCCTAAATCCATCGTTTTTTTGCTCACCATGCCATTCCAGTTTGAACCCAGCCATATGCAAATCAGTCTTGACCCTGTGCCCCATGGGAACAGTCCAGCCCGAACTGCCAAGCCAGGTCCTCCCTGGACTGGTAACAAGCATCCTAGGACCGGTTTCGGGCTTTCAGCCCTCGTCAGCCAGGATAGCTTGATTCCAGTGGCATGGAGAGCACGGGACTCACGTCTGAGCATACCCTTCCCACTCGGGGTGACAAATGCAAAAACAACAATTGATGGACAGAATGCAGAACAATGTCATACATTCACCCCAGTACAGAGATCTGGGCTTAAATCCATCGTTTTTTTGCTCACCATGCCATTCCAGTTTGAACCCAGCCATATGCAAATCAGTCTTGACCCTGTGCCCCATGGGAACAGTCCAGCCTGAACTGCCAAGCCAGGTCCTCCCTGGACTGGTAATAAGCATCCTAGGACCGGTTTCGGGCTTTCAGCCCTCGTCAGCCAGGATAGCTTGATTCCAGTGGCATGGAGAGCACGGGACTCACGTCTGAGCATACCCTTCCCACTCGGGGTGACAAATGCAAAAACAACAATTGATGGACAGAATGCAGAACAATGTCATACATTCACCCCAGTACAGAGATCTGGGCCTAAATCCATCGTTTTTTTGCTCACCATGCCATTCCAGTTTGAACCCAGCCATATGCATATCAGTCTTGACCCTGTGCCCCATGGGAACAGTCCAGCCCGAACTGCCAAGCCAGGTCCTCCCTGGACTGGTAACAAGCATCCTAGGACCGGTTTCGGGCTTTCAGCCCTCGTCAGCCAGGATAGCTTGATTCCAGTGGCATGGAGAGCACAGGACTCACGTCTGAGCATACCCTTCCCACTCGGGGTGACAAATGCAAAAACAACAATTGATGGACAGAATGCAGAACAATGTCATACATTCACCCCAGTACAGAGATCTAGGCCTAAATCCATCGTTTTTTTGCTCTCCATGCCATTCCAGTTTGAACCCAGCCATATGCAAATCAGTCTTGACCCTGTGCCTCATGGGAACAGTCCAGCCCGAACTGCCAAGCCAGGTCCTCCCTGGACTGGTAGCAAGCATCCTAGGACCGGTTTGGGGCTTTCAGCCCTCGTCAGCCAGGATAGCTTGATTCCAGTGGCATGGAGAGCACGGGACTCACGTCTGAGCATACCCTTCCCACTCGGGGTGACAAATGCAAAAACAACAATTGATGGACAGAATGCAGAACAATGT
Source organism: Triturus cristatus (assembly GCF_964204655.1). Classification (NCBI taxonomy): domain Eukaryota; kingdom Metazoa; phylum Chordata; class Amphibia; order Caudata; family Salamandridae; genus Triturus; species Triturus cristatus. Next base: position 762,492,252 of record NC_140587.1, read on the forward strand.
CATACATTCACCCCAGTACAGAGATCTGGGCCTAAATCCATCGTTTTTTTGGCTCACCATGCCATTCCAGTTTGAACCCAGCCATATGCAAATCAGTCTTGACCCTGTGCCCCATGGGAACAGTCCAGCCCGAACTGCCAAGCCAGGTCCTCCCTGGACTGGTAACAAGCATCCTAGGACCGGTTTCGGGCTTTCAGGCCTCGTCAGCCAGGATAGCTTGATTCCAGTGGCATGGAGAGCACGGGACTCACGTCTGAGCATACCCTTCCCACTCGGGGTGACAAATGCAAAAACAACAATTGATGTACAGAATGCAGAACAATGTCATACATTCACCACAGTACAGAGATCTGGGCCTAAATCCATCGTTTTTTTAATCACCATGCCATTCCAGTTTGAACCCAGCCATATGCAAATCAGTCTTGACCCTGTGCCCTATGGGAACAGTCCAGCCCGAACTGCCAAGCCAGGTCCTCCCTGGACTGGTAAAAAGCATTCTAGGACAGGTTTCGGGCTTTCAGCCCTCATCAGCCAGGATAGCTTGATTCCAGTGGCATGGAGAGCACGGGACTCACGTCTGAGCATACCCTTCCCACTCGGGGTGACAAATGAAAAAACAACAATTGATGGACAGAATGCAGAACAATGTCATACATTCACCCCAGTACAGAGATCTGGGCCTAAATCCATCGATTTTTTTAATCACCATGCCATTCCCGTTTGAACCCAGCAATATGCAAATCAGTCTTGACCCTGTGCCCCATGGGAACAGTCCAGCCCGAACTGCCAAGCCAGGTCCTCCCTGGACTGGTAACAAGCATCCTAGGACTGGTTTCGGGCTTTCAGCCCTCGTCAGCCAGGATAGCTTGATTACAGTGGCATGGAGAGCACGGGACTCACGTCTGAGCATACCCTTCCCACTCGGGGTGACAAATGCAAAAACAACAATTGATGGACAGAATGCAGAACAATGTCATACATTCACCCCAGTACAGAGATCTGGGCTTAAATCCATCGTTTTTTTGCTCACCATGCCATTCCAGTTTGAACCCAGCCATATGCAAATCAGTCTTGACCCTGTGCCCCATGGGAACAGTCCAGCCCGAACTGCCAAGCCAGGTCCTCCCTGGACTGGTAATAAGCATCCTAGGACCGGTTTCGGGCTTTCAGCCCTCGTCAGCCAGGATAGCTTGATTCCAGTGGCATGGAGAGCACGGGACTCACGTCTGAGCATACCCTTCCCACTCGGGGTGACAAATGCAAAAACAACAATTGATGGACAGAATGCAGAACAATGTCATACATTCACCCCAGTACTGAGATCTGGGCCTAAATCCATTGTTTTTTTGCTCACCATGCCATTCCAGTTTGAACCCAGCCATATGCATATCAGTCTTGACCCTGTGCCCCATGGGAACCGTCCAGCCCGAACTGCCAAGCCAGGTCCTCCCTGGACTGGTAACAAGCATCCTAGGACCGGTTTCGGGCTTTCAGCCCTCGTCAGCCAGGATAGCTTGATTCCAGTGGCATGGAGAGCACGGGACTCACGTCTGAGAATACCCTTCCCACTCGGGGTGACAAATGCAAAAACAACAATTGATGGACAGATTGCAGAACAATGTCATACATTCACCCCAGTACAGAGATCTGGGCCTAAATCCATCGTTTTTTTGCTCACCATGCCATTCCAGTTTGAACCCAGCCATATGCAAATCAGTCTTGACCCTGTGCCCCATGGGAACAGTCCAGCCCGAACTGCCAAGCCAGGTCCTCCCTGGACTGGTAACAAGCATCCTAGGACCGGTTTCGAGCTTTCAGCCCTCGTCAGCCAGGATAGCTTGATTCTAGTGGCATGGAGAGCACGGGACTTACGTCTGAGCATACCCTTCCCACTCGGGGTGACAAATGCAAAATCAACAATTGATGGACAGAATGCAGAACAATGTCATACATTCACCCCAGTACAGAGATCTGGGCCTAAATCGATCGTTTTTTTGCTCACCATGCCATTCCAGTTTGAACCCAGCCATACGCATATCAGTCTTGACCCTGTGCCCCATGGGAACAGTCCAGCCCGAACTGCCAAGCCAGGTCCTCCCTGGACTGGTAACAAGCATCCTAGGACCGGTTTCGGGCTTTCAGCCCTCGTCAGCCAGGATAGCTTGATTCCAGTGGCATGGAGAGCACGGGACTCACGTCTGAGCATACCCTTCCCACTCGGGGTGACAAATGCAAAAACAACAATTGATGGACAGAATGCAGAACAATGTCATACATTCACCCTAGTACAGAGATCTGGGCCTAAATCCATCGTTTTTTTGCTCACCATGCCATTCCAGTTTGAACCCAGCCATATGCAAATCAGTCTTGACCCTGTGCCCCATGGGAACAGTCCAGCCCGAACTGCCAAGCCAGGTCCTCCCTGGACTGGTAACAAGCTTCCTAGGACCGGTTTCGGGCTTTCAGCCCTCGTCAGCCAGGATAGCTTGATTCTAGTGGCATGGAGAGCACGGGACTCACGTCTGAGCATACCCTTCCCACTCGGGGGGACAAATGCAAAAATAACAATTGATGGACAGAATGCAGAACAATGTCATACATTCACCCCAGTACAGAGATCTGGGCCTAAATCCATCGTTTTTTTGCTCACCATGCCATTCCAGTTTGAACCCAGCCATATGCAAATCAGTCTTGACCCTGTGCCCCATGGGAACAGTACAGCCCGAACTGCCAAGCCAGGTCCTCCCTGGACTGGTAACAAGCATCCTAGGACCGGTTTCGGGCTTTCAGCCCTCGTCAGCCAGGATAGCTTGATTCCAGTGGCATGGAGAGCACGGGACTCACGTCTGAGCATACCCTTCCCACTCGGGGTGACAAATACAAAAACAACAATTGATGGACAGAATGCAGAACAATGTCATACATTCACCCCAGTACAGAGATCTGGGCCTAAATCCATCGTTTTTTAGCTCACCATGCCATTCCAGTTTGAACCCAGCCATATGCAAATCAGTCTTGACCCTGTGCCCCATGGGAACAGTCCAGCCCGAACTGCCAAGCCAGGTCCTCCCTGGACTGGTAACAAGCATCCTAGGACCGGTTTCGGGCTTTCAGCCCTCGTTAGCCAGGATAGCTTGATTACAGTGGCATGGAGAGCACGGGACTCACGTCTGAGCATACCCTTCCCACTCGGGGTGACAAATGCAAAAACAACAATTGATGGACAGAATGCAGAACAATGTCATACATTCACCCCAGTACAGAGATCTGGGCCTAAATCCATCGTTTTTTTGCTCACCATGCCATTCCAGTTTGAACCCAGCCATATGCAAATCAGTCTTGACCCTGTGCCCCATGGGAACAGTCCAGCCCGAACTGCCAAGCCAGGTCCTCCCTGGACTGGTAACAAGCATCCTAGGACCGGTTTCGAGCTTTCAGCCCTCGTCAGCCAGGATAGCTTGATTCTAGTGGCATGGAGAGCACGGGACTCACGTCTGAGCATACCCTTCCCACTCGGGGTGACAAATGCAAAAACAACAATTGATGGACAGAATGCAGAACAATGTCATACATTCACCCCAGTACTGAGATCTGGGCCTAAATCCATTGTTTTTTTGCTCACCATGCCATTCCAGTTTGAACCCAGCCATATGCATATCAGTCTTGACCCTGTGCCCCATGGGAACCGTCCAGCCCGAACTGCCAAGCCAGGTCCTCCCTGGACTGGTAACAAGCATCCTAGGACCGGTTTCGGGCTTTCAGCCCTCGTCAGCCAGGATAGCTTGATTCCTGTGGCATGGAGAGCACGGGACTCACGTCTGAGCATACCCTTCCCACTCGGGGTGACAAATGCAAAAACAACAATTGATGGACAGAATGCAGAACAATGTCATACATTCACCCTAGTACAGAGATCTGGGCCTAAATCCATCGTTTTTTTGCTCACCATGCCATTCCAGTTTGAACCCAGCCATATGCAAATCAGTCTTGACCCTGTGCCCCATGGGAACAGTCCAGCCCGAACTGCCAAGCCAGGTCCTCCCTGGACTGGTAACAAGCTTCCTAGGACCGGTTTCGGGCTTTCAGCCCTCGTCAGCCAGGATAGCTTGATTCTAGTGGCATGGAGAGCACGGGACTCACGTCTGAGCATACCCTTCCCACTCGGGGGGACAAATGCAAAAATAACAATTGATGGACAGAATGCAGAACAATGTCATACATTCACCCCAGTACAGAGATCTGGGCCTAAATCCATCGTTTTTTTGCTCACCATGCCATTCAAGTTTGAACCCAGCCATATGCAAATCAGTCTTGACCCTGTGCCCCATGGGAACAGTACAGCCCGAACTGCCAAGCCAGGTCCTCCCTGGACTGGTAACAAGCATCCTAGGACCGGTTTCGGGCTTTCAGCCCTCGTCAGCCAGGATAGCTTGATTCCAGTGGCATGGAGAGCACGGGACTCACGTCTGAGCATACCCTTCCCACTCGGGGTGACAAATACAAAAACAACAATTGATGGACAGAATGCAGAACAATGTCATACATTCACCCCAGTACAGAGATCTGGGCCTAAATCCATCGTTTTTTAGCTCACCATGCCATTCCAGTTTGAACCCAGCCATATGCAAATCAGTCTTGACCCTGTGCCCCATGGGAACAGTCCAGCCCGAACTGCCAAGCCAGGTCCTCCCTGGACTGGTAACAAGCATCCTAGGACCGGTTTCGGGCTTTCAGCCCTCGTTAGCCAGGATAGCTTGATTACAGTGGCATGGAGAGCACGGGACTCACGTCTGAGCATACCCTTCCCACTCGGGGTGACAAATGCAAAAACAACAATTGATGGACAGAATGCAGAACAATGTCATACATTCACCCCAGTACAGAGATCTGGGCCTAAATCCATCGTTTTTTTGCTCACCATGCCATTCCAGTTTGAACCCAGCCATATGCAAATCAGTCTTGACCCTGTGCCCCATGGGAACAGTCCAGCCCGAACTGCCAAGCCAGGTCCTCCCTGGACTGGTAACAAGCATCCTAGGACCGGTTTCGGGCTTTCAGCCCTCGTCAGCCAGGATAGCTTGATTCCAGTGGCATGGAGAGCACGGGACTCACGTCTGAGCATACCCTTCCCACTCGGGGTGACAAATGCAAAAACAACAATTGATGGACAGAATGCAGAACAATGTCATACATTCACCCCAGTACAGAGATCTGGGCTTAAATCCATCGTTTTTTTGCTCACCATGCCATTCCAGTTTGAACCCAGCCATATGCAAATCAGTCTTGACCCTGTGCCCCATGGGAACAGTCCAGCCCGAACTGCCAAGCCAGGTCCTCCCTGGACTGGTAATAAGCATCCTAGGACCGGTTTCGGGCTTTCAGCCCTCGTCAGCCAGGATAGCTTGATTCCAGTGGCATGGAGAGCACGGGACTCACGTCTGAGCATACCCTTCCCACTCGGGGTGACAAATGCAAAAACAACAATTGATGGACAGAATGCAGAACAATGTCATACATTCACCCCAGTACAGAGATCTGGGCCTAAATCCATCATTTTTTTGCTCACCATGCCATTCCAGTTTGAACCCAGCCATATGCATATCAGTCTTGACCCTGTGCCCCATGGGAACAGTCCAGCCCGAACTGCCAAGCCAGGTCCTCCCTGGACTGGTAACAAGCATCCTAGGACCGGTTTCGGGCTTTCAGCCCTCGTCAGCCAGGATAGCTTGATTCCAGTGGCATGGAGAGCACGGGACTCACGTCTGAGCATACCCTTCCCACTCGGGGTGACAAATGCAAAAACAACAATTGATGGACAGAATGCAGAACAATGTCATACATTCACCCCAGTACAGAGACCTGGGCCTAAATCCATCGTTTTTTTGCTCTCCATGCCATTCCAGTTTGAACCCAGCCATATGCAAATCAGTCTTGACCCTGTGCCCCATGGGAACAGTCCAGCCCGAACTGCCAAGCCAGGTCCTCCCTGGACTGGTAACAAGCATCCTAGGACCGGTTTCGGGCTTTCAGCCCTCGTCAGACAGGATAGCTTGATTCCAGTGGCATGGAGAGCACGGGACTCACATCTGAGCATACCCTTCCCACTCGGGGTGACAAATGCAAAAACAACAATTGATGGACAGAATGCAGAACAATGTCATACATTCACCCCAGTACAGAGATCTGGGCCTAAATCCATCATTTTTTTGCTCACCATGCCATTCCAGTTTGAACCCAGCCATATGCAAATCAGTCTTGACCCTGTGCCCCATGGGAACAGTCCAGCCCGAACTGCCAAGCCAGGTCCTCCCTGGACTGGTAGCAAGCATCCTAGGACCGGTTTCGGGCTTTCAGCCCTCGTCAGCCAGGATAGCTTGATTCCAGTGGCATGGAGAGCACGGGACTCACGTCTGAGCATACCCTTCCCACTCGGGGTGACAAATGCAAAAACAACAATTGATGGACAGAATGCAGAACAATGTCATACATTCACCCCAGTACAGAGATCTGGGCCTAAATCCATTGTTTTTTTGGCTCACCATGCCATTCCAGTTTGAACCCAGCCATATGCAAATCAGTCTTGACCCTGTGCCCCATGGGAACAGTCCAGCCCGAACTGAAAAGCCAGGTCCTCCCTGGACTGGTAACAAGCATCCTAGGACCGGTTTCGGGCTTTCAGCCCTCGTCAGCCAGGATAGCTTGATTCCAGTGGCATGGAGAGCACGGGACTCACGTCTGAGCATACCCTTCCCACTCGGGGTGACAAATGCAAAAACAACAATTGATGGACAGAATGCAGAACAATGTCATACATTCACCCCAGTACAGAGATCTGGGCCTAAATCCATCGTTTTTTTAATCACCATGCCATTCCAGTTTGAACCCAGCCATATGCAAATCAGTCTTGACCCTGTGCCCCATGGGAACAGTCCAGCCCGAACTGCCAAGCCAGGTCCTCCCTGGACTGGTAACAAGCATTCTAGGACCGGTTTCGGGCTTTCAGCCCTCGTCAGCCAGGATAGCTTGATTCCAGTGGCATGGAGAGCACGGGACTCACGTCTGAGCATACCCTTCCCACTCGGGGTGACAAATGCAAAAACAACAATTGATGGACAGAATGCAGAACAATGTCATACATTCACCCAAGTACAGAGATCTGGGCCTAAATCCATTGTTTTTTTAATCACCATGCCATTCCAGTTTGAACCCAGCCATATGCAAATCAGTCTTGACCCTGTGCCCCATGGGAACAGTCCAGCCCGAACTGCCAAGCCAGGTCCTCCCTGGACGGTAACAAGCATCCTAGGACCGGTTTCGGGCTTTCAGGCCTCGTCAGCCAGGATAGCTTGATTCCAGTGGCATGGAGAGCACGGGACTCACGTCTGAGCATACCCTTCCCACTCGGGGTGACAAATGCAAAAACAACAATTGATGGACAGAATGCAGAACAATGTCATACATTCACCCCAGTACAGAGATCTGGGCCTAAATCCATCGTTTTTTAAATCACCATGCCATTCCAGTTTGAACCCAGCCATATGCAAATCAGTGTTGACCCTGTGCCCCATGGGAACAGTCCAGCCCGAACTGCCAAGCCAGGTCCTCCCTGGACTGGTAACAAGCATCCTAGGACCGGTTTCGGGCTTTCAGCCCTCGTCAGCCAGGATAGCTTGATTACAGTGGCATGGAGAGCACGGGACTCACGTCTGAGCATACCCTTCCCACTCGGGGTGACAAATGCAAAAACAACAATTGATGGACAGAATGCAGAACAATGTCATACATTCACCCCAGTACAGAGATCTGGGCCTAAATCCATCGTTTTTTTTGCTCACCATGCCATTCCAGTTTGAACCCAGCCATATGCAAATCAGTCTTGACCCTGTGCCCCATGGGAACAGTCCAGCCCGAACTGCCAAGCCAGGTCCTCCCTGGACTGGTAACAAGCATCCTAGGACCGGTTTCGGGCTTTCAGCCCTCGTCAGCCAGGATAGCTTGATTCCAGTGGCATGGAGAGCACGGGACTCACGTCTGAGCATACCCTTCCCACTCGGGGTGACAAATGCAAAAACAACAATTGATGGACAGAATGCAGAACAATGTCATACATTCACCCCAGTACAGAGATCTGGGCTTAAATCCATCGTTTTTTTGCTCACCATGCCATTCCAGTTTGAACCCAGCCATATGCAAATCAGTCTTGACCCTGTGCCCCATGGGAACAGTCCAGCCCGAACTGCCAAGCCAGGTCCTCCCTGGACTGGTAATAAGCATCCTAGGACCGGTTTCGGGCTTTCAGCCCTCGTCAGCCAGGATAGCTTGATTCCAGTGGCATGGAGAGCACGGGACTCACGTCTGAGCATACCCTTCCCACTCGGGGTGACAAATGCAAAAACAACAATTGATGGACAGAATGCAGAACAATGTCATACATTCACCCCAGTACAGAGATCTGGGCCTAAATCCATCGTTTTTTTGCTCACCATGCCATTCCAGTTTGAACCCAGCCATATGCATATCAGTCTTGACCCTGTGCCCCATGGGAACAGTCCAGCCCGAACTGCCAAGCCAGGTCCTCCCTGGACTGGTAACAAGCATCCTAGGACCGGTTTCGGGCTTTCAGCCCTCGTCAGCCAGGATAGCTTGATTCCAGTGGTATGGAGAGCACGAGACTCACGTCTGAGCATACCCTTCCCACTCGGGGTGACAAATGCAAAAACAACAATTGATGGACAGAATGCAGAACAATGTCATACATTCACCCCAGTACAGAGATCTGGGACTCAATCCATCGTTTTTTTGCTCTCCATGCCATTCCAGTTTGAACCCAGCCATATGCAAATCAGTCTTGACCCTGTGCCCCATGGGAACAGTCCAGCCCGAACTGCCAAGCCAGGTCCTCCCTGGACTGGTAACAAGCATCCTAGGACCGGTTTCGGGCTTTCAGCCCTCGTCAGCCAGGATAGCTTGATTCCAGTGGCATGGAGAGCACGAGACTCACGTCTGAGCATACCCTTCCCACTCGGGGTGACAAATGCAAAAACAACAATTGATGGACAGAATGCAGAACAATGTCATACATTCACCCCAGTACAGAGATCTGGGACTAAATCCATTGTTTTTTTGCTCTCCATGCCATTCCAGTTTGAACCCAGCCATATGCAAATCAGTCTTGACCCTGTGCCCCATGGGAACAGTCCAGCCCGAACTGCCAAGCCAGGTCCTCCCTGGACTGGTAACAAGCATCCTAGGACCGGTTTCGGGCTTTCAGCCCTCGTCAGCCAGGATAGCTTGATTCCAGTGGCATGGAGAGCACGGGACTCACATCTGAGCATACCCTTCCCACTCGGGGTGACAAATGCAAAAACAACAATTGATGGACAGAATGCAGAACAATGTCATACATTCACCCCAGTACAGAGATCTGAGCCTAAATCCATCATTTTTTTGCTTACCATGCCATTCCAGTTTGAACCCAGCCATATGCAAATCAGTCTTGACCCTGTGCCCCATGGGAACAGTCCAGCCCGAACTGCCAAGCCAGGTCCTCCCTGGACTGGTAACAAGCATCCTAGGACCGGTTTCGGGCTTTCAGCCCTCGTCAGCCAGGATAGCTTGATTCCAGTGGCATGGAGAGCACGGGACTCACGTCTGAGCATACCCTTCCCACTCGGGGTGACAAATGCAAAAACAACAATTGATGGACAGAATGCAGAACAATGTCATACATTCACCCCAGTACAGAGATCTGGGCCTAAATCCATCGTTTTTTTAATCACCATGCCATTCCAGTTTGAACCCAGCCATATGCAAATCAGTCTTGACCCTGTGCCCCATGGGACCAGTGCAGCCCGAACTTCCAAGCCAGGTCCTCCCTGGACTGGTAACAAGCATCCTAGGACCGGTTTCGGGCTTTCAGCCCTCGTCAGCCAGGATAGCTTGATTCCAGTGGCATGGAGAGCACGGGACTCACGTCTGAGCATACCCTTCCCACTCGGGGTGACAAATGCAAAAACAACAATTGATGGACAGAATGCAGAACAATGTCATACATTCACCCCAGTACAGAGATCTGGGCCTAAATCCATCGTTTTTTTAATCACCATGCCATTCCAGTTTGAACCCAGCCATATGCAAATCAGTCTTGACCCTGTGCCCCATGGGAACAGTCCAGCCCGAACTGCCAAGCCAGGTCCTCCCTGGACTGGTAACAAGCATCCTAGGACCGGTTTCGGGCTTTCAGCCCTCATCAGCCAGGATAGCTTGATTCCAGTGGCATGGAGAGCACGGGACTCACGTCTGAGCATACCCTTCCCACTCGGGGTGACAAATGCAAAAACAACAATTGATGGACAGAATGCAGAACAATGTCATACATTCACCCCAGTACAGAGATCTGGGCCTAAATCCATCGTTTTTTTAATCACCATGCCATTCCAGTTTGAACCCAGCCATATGCAAATCAGTCTTGACCCTGTGCCCCATGGGAACAGTGCAGCCCGAACTGCCAAGCCAGGTCCTCCCTGGACTGGTAACAAGCATCCTAGGACCGGTTTCGGGCTTTCAGCCCTCGTCAGCCAGAATAGCTTGATTCCAGTGGCATGGAGAGCACGGGACTCACGTCTGAGCATACCCTTCCCACTCGGGGTGACATATGCAAAAACAACAATTGATGGACAGAATGCAGAACAATGTCATACATTCACCCCAGTACAGAGATCTGGGCCTAAATCCATCGTTTTTTTGCTCACCATGCCATTCCAGTTGGAACCCAGCCATATGCAAATCAGTCTTCTTGACCCTGTGCCCCATGGGAACAGTCCAGCCCGAACTGCCAAGCCAGGTCCTCCCTGGACTGGTAACAAGCCTCCTAGGACCGGTTTCGGGCTTTCAGCCCTCGTCAGCCAGGATAGCTTGATTCCAGTGGCATGGAGAGCACGGGACTCACGTCTGAGCATACCCTTCCCACTCGGGGTGACAAATGCAAAAACAACAATTGATGGACAGAATGCAGAACAATGTCATACATTCACCCCAGTACAGAGATCTGGGCCTAAATCCATCGTTTTTTTGCTCTCCATGCCATTCCAGTTTGAACCCAGCCATATGCAAATCAGTCTTGACCCTGTGCCCCATGGGAACAGTCCAGCCCGAACTGCCAAGCCAGATCCTCCCTGGACTGGTAACAAGCATCCTAGGACCGGTTTCGGGCTTTCAGCCCTCGTCAGCCAGGATAGCTTGATTCCAGTGGCATGGAGAGCACGGGACTCACGTCTGAGCATACCCTTCCCACTCAGGGTGACAAATGCAAAAACAACAATTGATGGACAGAATGCAGATCAATGTCATACATTCACCCCAGTACAGAGATCTGGGCCTAAATCCATCGTTTTTTTGCTCACCATGCCATTCCAGTTTGAACCCAGCCATATGCAAATCAGTCTTGACCCTGTGCCCCATGGGAACAGTCCAGCCCGACCTGCCAAGCCAGGTCCTCCCTGGACTGGTAACAAGCATCCTAGGACCGGTTTCGGGCTTTCAGCCCTCGTCAGCCAGGATAGCTTGATTCCAGTGGCATGGAGAGCACGGGACTCACGTCTGAGCATACCCTTCCCACTCGGGGTGACAAATGCAAAAACAACAATTGATGGACAGAATGCAGAACAATGTCATACATTCACCCCAGTACAGAGATCTGGGCCTAAATCCATCGTTTTTTTGCTCACCATGCCATTCCAGTTTGAACCCAGCCATATGCAAATCAGTCTTGACCCTGTGCCCCATGGGAACAGTCCAGCCCGAACTGCCAAGCCAGGTCCTCCCTGGACTGGTAACAAGCATCCTAGGACCGGTTTCGGGCTTTCAGCCCTCGTCAGACAGGATAGCTTGATTCCAGTGGCATGGAGAGCACGGGACTCACATCTGAGCATACCCTTCCCACTCGGGGTGACAAATGCAAAAACAACAATTGATGGACAGAATGCAGAACAATGTCATACATTCACCCCAGTACAGAGATCTGGGCCTAAATCCATCGTTTTTTTTGCTCACCATGCCATTCCAGTTTGAACCCAGCCATATGCAAATCAGTCTTGACCCTGTGCCCCATGGGAACAGTCCAGCCCGAACTGCCAAGCCAGGTCCTCCCTGGACTGGTAACAAGCATCCTAGGACCGGTTTCGGGCTTTCAGCCCTTGTCAGCCAGGATAGCTTGATTCCAGTGGCATGGAGAGCACGGGACTCACGTCTGAGCATACCCTTCCCACTCGGGGTGACAAATGCAAAAACAACAATTGATGGACAGAATGCAGAACAATGTCATACATTCACCCCAGTACAGAGATCTGGGCTTAAATCCATCGTTTTTTTGCTCACCATGCCATTCCAGTTTGAACCCAGCCATATGCAAATCAGTCTTGACCCTGTGCCCCATGGGAACAGTCCAGCCCGAACTGCCAAGCCAGGTCCTCCCTGGACTGGTAATAAGCATCCTAGGACCGGTTTCGGGCTTTCAGCCCTCGTCAGCCAGGATAGCTTGATTCCAGTGGCATGGAGAGCACGGGACTCACGTCTGAGCATACCCTTCCCACTCGGGGTGACAAATGCAAAAACAACAATTGATGGACAGAATGCAGAACAATGTCATACATTCACCCCAGTACAGAGATCTGGGCCTAAATCCATCGTTTTTTTGCTCTCCATGCCATTCCAGTTTGAACCCAGCCATATGCATATCAGTCTTGACCCTGTGCCCCATGGGAACAGTCCAGCCCGAACTGCCAAGCCAGGTCCTCCCTGGACTGGTAACAAGCATCCTAGGACCGGTTTCGGGCTTTCAGCCCTCGTAGGCCAGGATAGCTTGATTCCAGTGGCATGGAGAGCACGAGACTCACGTCTGAGCATACCCTTCCCACTCGGGGTGACAAATGCAAAAACAACAATTGATGGACAGAATGCAGAACAATGTCATACATTCACCCCAGTACAGAGATCTGGGCCTAAATCCATCGTTTTTTTGCTCTCCATGCCATTCCAGTTTGAACCCAGCCATATGCAAATCAGTCTTGACCCTGTGCCCCATGGGAACAGTCCAGCCCGAACTGCCAAGCCAGGTCCTCCCTGGACTGGTAACAAGCATCCTAGGACCAGTTTCGGGCTTTCAGCCCTCGTCAGCCAGGATAGCTTGATTCCAGTGGCATGGAGAGCACGGGACTCACATCTGAGCATACCCTTCCCACTCGGGGTGACAAGTGCAAAAACAACAATTGATGGACAGAATGCAGAACAATGTCATACATTCACCCCAGTACAGAGATCTGGGCCTAAATCCATCATTTTTTTGCTTACCATGCCATTCCAGTTTGAACCCAGCCATATGCAAATCAGTCTTGACCCTGTGCCCCATGGGAACAGTCCAGCCCGAACTGCCAAGCCAGGTCCTCCCTGGACTGGTAACAAGCATCCTAGGACCGGTTTCGGGCTTTCAGCCCTCGTCAGCCAGGATAGCTTGATTCCAGTGGCATGGAGAGCACGGGACTCACGTCTGAGCATACCCTTCCCACTCGGGGTGACAAATGCAAAAACAACAATTGATGGACAGAATGCAGAACAATGTCATACTGGGGTGAATGTATCACCCCAGTACAGAGATCTGGGCCTAAATCCATCGTTTTTTTAATCATTTTTAATCCATCGTTTTTTTAATCACCATGCCATTCCAGTTTGAACCCAGCCATATGCAAATCAGTCTTGACCCTGTGCCCCATGGGACCAGTGCAGCCCGAACTGCCAAGCCAGGTCCTCCCTGGACTGGTAACAAGCATCCTAGGACCGGTTTCGGGCTTTCAGCCCTCGTCAGCCAGGATAGCTTGATTCCAGTGGCATGGAGAGCACGGGACTCACGTCTGAGCATACCCTTCCCACTCGGGGTGACAAATGCAAAAACAACAATTGATGGACAGAATGCAGAACAATGTCATACATTCACCCCAGTACAGAGATCTGGGCCTAAATCCATCGTTTTTTTGCTCACCATGCCATTCCAGTTTGATCCCAGCCATATGCAAATCAGTCTTGACCCTGTGCCCCATGGGAACAGTCCAGCCCGAACTGCCAAGCCAGGTCCTCCCTGGACTGGTAACAAGCATCCTAGGACCGGTTTCGGGCTTTCAGCCCTCGTCAGCCAGGATAGCTTGATTCCAGTGGCATGGAGAGCACGGGACTCACGTCTGAGCATACCCTTCCCACTCGGGGTGACAAATGCAAAAACAACAATTGATGGACAGAATGCAGAACAATGTCATACATTCACCCCAGTACAGAGATCTGGGCCTAAATCCATCGTTTTTTTAATCACCATGCCATTCCAGTTTGAACCCAGCCATATGCAAATCAGTCTTGACCCTGTGCCCCATGGGAACAGTGCAGCCCGAACTGCCAAGCCAGGTCCTCCCTGGACTGGTAACAAGCATCCTAGGACCGGTTTCGGGCTTTCAGCCCTCGTCAGCCAGAATAGCTTGATTCCAGTGGCATGGAGAGCACGGGACTCACGTCTGAGCATACCCTTCCCACTCGGGGTGACATATGCAAAAACAACAATTGATGGACAGAATGCAGAACAATGTCATACATTCACCCCAGTACAGAGATCTGGGCCTAAATCCATCGTTTTTTTGCTCACCATGCCATTCCAGTTGGAACCCAGCCATATGCAAATCAGTCTTCTTGACCCTGTGCCCCATGGGAACAGTCCAGCCCGAACTGCCAAGCCAGGTCCTCCATGGACTGGTAACAAGCATCCTAGGACCGGTTTCGGGCTTTCAGCCCTCGTCAGCCAGGATAGCTTGATTCCAGTGGCATGGAGAGCACGGGACTCACGTCTGAGCATACCCTTCCCACTCGGGGTGACAAATGCAAAAACAACAATTGATGGACAGAATGCAGAACAATGTCATACATTCACCCCAGTACAGAGATCTGGGCCTAAATCCATCGTTTTTTTGCTCTCCATGCCATTCCAGTTTGAACCCAGCCATATGCAAATCAGTCTTGACCCTGTGCCCCATGGGAACAGTCCAGCCCGAACTGCCAAGCCAGATCCTCCCTGGACTGGTAACAAGCATCCTAGGACCGGTTTCGGGCTTTCAGCCCTCGTCAGCCAGGATAGCTTGATTCCAGTGGCATGGAGAGCACGGGACTCATGTCTGAGCATACCCTTCCCACTCAGGGTGACAAATGCAAAAACAACAATTGATGGACAGAATGCAGATCAATGTCATACATTCACCCCAGTACAGAGATCTGGGCCTAAATCCATCGTTTTTTTGCTCACCATGCCATTCCAGTTTGAACCCAGCCATATGCAAATCAGTCTTGACCCTGTGCCCCATGGGAACAGTCCAGCCCGAACTGCCAAGCCAGGTCCTCCCTGGACTGGTAACAAGCATCCTAGGACCGGTTTCAGGCTTTCAGCCCTCGTCAGCCAGGATAGCTTGATTCCAGTGGCATGGAGAGCACGGGACTCACGTCTGAGCATACCCTTCCCACTCGGGGTGACAAATGCAAAAACAACAATTGATGGACAGAATGCAGAACAATGTCATACATTCACCCCAGTACAGAGATCTGGGCCTAAATCCATCGTTTTTTTGCTCACCATGCCATTCCAGTTTGAACCCAGCCATATGCAAATCAGTCTTGACCCTGTGCCCCATGGGAACAGTCCAGCCCGAACTGCCAAGCCAGGTCCTCCCTGGACTGGTAACAAGCATCCTAGGACCGGTTTCGGGCTTTCAGCCCTCGTCAGACAGGATAGCTTGATTCCAGTGGCATGGAGAGCACGGGACTCACATCTGAGCATACCCTTCCCACTCGGGGTGACAAATTCAAAAACAACAATTGATGGACAGAATGCAGAACAATGTCATACATTCACCCCAGTACAGAGATCTGGGCCTAAATCCATCGTTTTTTTGCTCACCATGCCATTCCAGTTTGATCCCAGCCATATGCAAATCAGTCTTGACCCTGTGCCCCATGGGAACAGTCCAGCCCGAACTGCCAAGCCAGGTCCTCCCTGGACTGGTAACAAGCATCCTAGGACCGGTTTCGGGCTTTCAGCCCTCGTCAGCCAGGATAGCTTGATTCCAGTGGCATGGAGAGCACGGGACTCACGTCTGAGCATACCCTTCCCACTCGGGGTGACAAATGCAAAAACAACAATTAATGGACAGAATGCAGAACAATGTCATACATTCACCCCAGTACAGAGATCTGGGCCTAAATCCATCGTTTTTTTGCTCACCATGCCATTCCAGTTTGAACCCAGCCATATGCAAATCAGTCTTGACCCTGTGCCCCATGGGAACAGTCCAGCCCGAACTGCCAAGCCAGGTCCTCCCTGGACTGGTAACAAGCATCCTAGGACCGGTTTCGGGCTTTCAGCCCTCGTCAGCCAGGATAGCTTGATTCCAGTGGCATGGAGAGCACGGGACTCACGTCTGAGCATACCCTTCCCACTCGGGGTGACAAATGCAAAAACAACAATTGATGGACAGAATGCAGAACAATGTCATACATTCACCCCAGTACAGAGATCTGGGCCTAAATCCATCGTTTTTTTGCTCACCATGCCATTCCAGTTTGAACCCAGCCATATGCAAATCAGTCTTGACCCTGTGCCCCATGGGAACAGTCCAGCCCGAACTGCCAAGCCAGGTCCTCCCTGGACTGGTAACAAGCATCCTAGGACCGGTTTCGGGCTTTCAGCCCTCGTCAGACAGGATAGCTTGATTCCAGTGGCATGGAGAGCACGGGACTCACATCTGAGCATACCCTTCCCACTCGGGGTGACAAATGCAAAAACAACAATTGATGGACAGAATGCAGAACAATGTCATACATTCACCCCAGTACAGAGATCTGGGCCTAAATCCATCGTTTTTTTGCTCACCATGCCATTCCAGTTTGATCCCAGCCATATGCAAATCAGTCTTGACCCTGTGACCCATGGGAACAGTCCAGCCCGAACTGCCAAGCCAGGTCCTCCCTGGACTGGTAACAAGCATCCTAGGACCGGTTTCGGGCTTTCAGCCCTCGTCAGCCAGGATAGCTTGATTCCAGTGGCATGGAGAGCACGGGACTCACGTCTGAGCATACCCTTCCCACTCGGGGTGACAAATGCAAAAACAACAATTGATGGACAGAATGCAGAACAATGTCATACATTCACCCCAGTACAGAGATCTGGGCCTAAATCCATCGTTTTTTTGCTCACCATGCCATTCCAGTTTGAACCCAGCCATATGCAAATCAGTCTTGACCCTGGGCCCCATGGGAACAGTCCAGCCCGAACTGCCAAGCCAGGTCCTCCCTGGACTGGTAACAAGCATCCTAGGACCGGTTTCGGGCTTTCAGCCCTCGTCAGCCAGGATAGCTTGATTCCAGTGGCATGGAGAGCACGGGACTCACGTCTGAGCATACCCTTCCCACTCGGGGTGACAAATGCAAAAACAACAATTGATGGACAGAATGCAGAACAATGTCATACATTCACCCCAGTACAGAGATCTGGGCCTAAATCCATCATTTTTTTAATCACCATGCCATTCCAGTTTGAACCCAGCCATATGCAAATCAGTCTTGACCCTGTGCCCCATGGGAACAGTCCAGCCCGAACTGCCAAGCCAGGTCCTCCCTGGACTGGTAACAAGCATCCTAGGACCGGTTTCGGGATTTCAGCCCTCGTCAGCCAGGATAGCTTGATTCCAGTGGCATGGAGTGCACGGGACTCACGTCTGAGCATACCCTTCCCACTCGGGGTGACAAATGCAAAAACAACAATTGATGGACAGAATGCAGAACAATGTCATACATTCACCCCAGTACAGAGATCTGGGCCTAAATCCATCGTTTTTTTAATCACCATGCCATTCCAGTTTGAACCCAGCCATATGCAAATCAGTCTTGACTCTCTGCCCCATGGGAACAGTCCAGCCCGAACTGCCAAGCCAGGTCCTCCCTGGACTGGTAACAAGCATCCTAGGACCGGTTTCGGGCTTTCAGCCCTCGTCAGCCAGGATAGCTTGATTCCAGTGGCATGGAGAGCACGGGACTCATGTCTGAGCATACCCTTCCCACTCGGGGTGACAAATGCAAAAACAACAATTGATGGACAGAATGCAGAACAATGTCATACATTCACCCCAGTACAGAGATCTGGGCCTAAATCCATCGTTTTTTTAATCACCATGCCATTCCAGTTTGAACCCAGCCATATGCAAATCAGTCTTGACCCTGTGCCCCATGGGAACAGTCCAGCCCGAACTGCCAAGCCAGGTCCTCCCTGGACTGGTAACAAGCATCCTAGGACCGGTTTCGGGCTTTCAGCCCTCATCAGCCAGGATAGCTTGATTCCAGTGGCATGGAGAGCACGGGACTCACGTCTGAGCATACCCTTCCCACTCGGGGTGACAAATGCAAAAACAACAATTGATGGACAGAATGCAGAACAATGTCATACATTCTCCCCAGTACAGAGATCTGGGCCTAAATCCATCGTTTTTTAATCACCATGCCATTCCAGTTTGAACCCAGCCATATGCAAATCAGTCTTGACCCTGTGTCCCATGGGAACAGTCCAGCCCGAACTGCCAAGCCAGGTCCTCCCTGGACTGGTAACAAGCATCCTAGGACCGGTTTCGGGCTTTCAGCCCTCGTCAGCCAGGATAGCTTGATTCCAGTGGCATGGAGAGCACGGGACTCACGTCTGAGCATACCCTTCCCACTCGGGGTGACAAATGCAAAAACAACAATTGATGGACAGAATGCAGAACAAGGTCATACATTCACCCCAGTACAGAGATCTGGGCCTAAATCCATCGTTTTTTTAATCACCATGCCATTCCAGTTTGAACCCAGCCATATGCAAATCAGTCTTGACCCTGTGCCCCATGGGAACAGTCCAGCCCGAACTGCCAAGCCAGGTCCTCCCTGGACTGGTAACAAGCATCCTAGGACCGGTTTCGGGCTTTCAGCCCTCGTCAGCCAGGATAGCTTGATTCCAGTGGCATGGAGAGCACGGGACTCACGGCTGAGCATACCCTTCCCACTCGGGGTGACAAATGCAAAAACAACAATTGATGGACAGAATGCAGAACAATGTCATACATTCACCCCAGTACAGAGATCTGAGCCTAAATCCATCGTTTTTTTGCTCACCATGCCATTCCAGTTTGAACCCAGCCATATGCAAATCAGTCTTGACCCTGTGCCCCATGGGAACAGTCCAGCCCGGACTGCCAAGCCAGGTCCTCCCTGGACTGGTAACAAGCATCCTAGGACCGGTTTCGGGCTTTCAGCCCTCGTCAGCCAGGATAGCTTGATTCCAGTGGCATGGAGAGCACGGGACTCACGTCTGAGCATCCCCTTCCCACTCGGGGTGACAAATGCAAAAACAACAATTGATGGACAGAATGCAGAACAATGTCATACATTCACCCCAGTACAGAGATCTGGGCCTAAATCCATCGTTTTTTTGCTCACCATGCCATTCCAGTTTGAACCCAGCCATATGCAAATCAGTCTTGACCCTGTGCCCCATGGGAACAGTCCAGCCCGAACTGCCAAGCCAGGTCCTCCCTGGACTGGTAACAAGCATCCTAGGACCGGTTTCGGGCTTTCAGCCCTCGTCAGCCAGGAAAGCTTGATTCCAGTGGCATGGAGAGCACGGGACTCACGTCTGAGCATACCCTTCCCACTCGGGGTGACAAATGCAAAAACAACAATTGATGGACAGAATGCAGAACAATGTCATACATTCACCCCAGTACAGAGATCTGGGCCTAAATCCATCGTTTTTTTGCTCACCATGCCATTCCAGTTTGAACCCAGCCATATGCAAATCAGTCTTGACCCTGTGCCCCATGGGAACAGTCCAGCCCGAACTGCCAAGCCAGGTCCTCCCTGGACTGGTAACAAGCATCCTAGGACCGGTTTCGGGCTTTCAGCCCTCGTCAGACAGGATAGCTTGATTCCAGTGGCATGGAGAGCACGGGACTCACATCTGAGCATACCCTTCCCACTCGGGGTGACAAATGCAAAAACAACAATTGATGGACAGAATGCAGAACAATGTCATACATTCACCCCAGTACAGAGATCTGGGCCTAAATCCATCGTTTTTTTAATCACCATGCCATTCCAGTTTGAACCCAGCCATATGCAAATCAGTCTTGACCCTGTGCCCCATGGGAACAGTCCAGCCCGAACTGCCAAGCCAGGTCCTCCCTGGACTGGTAACAAGCATCCTAGGACCGGTTTCGGGCTTTCAGCCCTCGTCAGCCAGGATAGCTTGATTCCAAAGGCATGGAGAGCACGGGACTCACGTCTGAGCATACCCTTCCCACTCGGGGTGACAAATGCAAAAACAACAATTGATGGACAGAATGCAGAACAAGGTCATACATTCACCCCAGTACAGAGATCTGGGCCTAAATCCATCGTTTTTTTAATCACCATGCCATTCCAGTTTGAACCCAGCCATATGCAAATCAGTCTTGACCCTGTGCCCCATGGGAACAGTCCAGCCCGAACTGCCAAGCCAGGTCCTCCCTGGACTGGTAACAAGCATCCTAGGACCGGTTTCGGGCTTTCAGCCCTCGTCAGCCAGGATAGCTTGATTCCAGTGGCATGGAGAGCACGGGACTCACGTCTGAGCATACCCTTCCCACTCGGGGTGACAAATGCAAAAACAACAATTGATGGAAAGAATGCAGAACAATGTCATACATTCACCCCAGTACAGAGATCTGGGCCTAAATCCATCGTTTTTTTGCTCACCATGCCATTCCAGTTTGAACCCAGCCATATGCAAATCAGTCTTCTTGACCCTGTGCCCCATGGGAACAGTCCAGCCCGAACTGCCAAGCCAGGTCCTCCCTGGACTGGTAACAAGCATCCTAGGACCGGTTTCGGGCTTTCAGCCCTCGTCAGCCAGGACAGCTTGATTCCAGTGGCATGGAGAGCACGGGACTCAGGTCTGAGCACACCCTTCCCACTCGGGGTGACAAATGCAAAAACAACAATTGATGGACAGAATGCAGAACAATGTCATACATTCACCCCAGTACAGAGATCTGGGCCTAAATCCATCGTTTTTATGCTCTCCATGCCATTCCAGTTTGAACCCAGCCATATGCAAATCAGTCTTGACCCTGTGCCCCATGGGAACAGTCCAGCCTGAACTGCCAAGCCAGATCCTCCCTGGACTGGTAACAAGCATCCTAGGACCGGTTTCGGGCTTTCAGCCCTCGTCAGCCAGGATAGCTTGATTCCAGTGGCATGGAGAGCACGGGACTCACGTCTGAGCATACCCTTCCCACTCGGGGTGACAAATGCAAAAACAACAATTGATGGACAGAATGCAGAACAATGTCATACATTCACCCCAGTACAGAGATCTGGGCCTAAATCCATCGTTTTTTTGCTCACCATGCCATTCCAGTTTGAACCCAGCCATATGCAAATCAGTCTTGACCCTGTGCCCCATGGGAACAGTCCAGCCCGAACTGCCAAGCCAGGTCCTCCCAGGACTGGTAACAAGCATCTTAGGACCGGTTTCGGGCTTTCAGCCCTCGTCAGCCAGGATAGCTTGATTCCAGTGGCATGGAGAGCACGGGACTCACGTCTGAGCATACCCTTCCCACTCGGGGTGACAAATGCAAAAACAACAATTGATGGACAGAATGCAGAACAAGGTCATACATTCACCCCAGTACAGAGATCTGGGCCTAAATCCATCGTTTTTTTAATCACCATGCCATTCCAGTTTGAACCCAGCCATATGCAAATCAGTCTTGACCCTGTGTCCCATGGGAACAGTCCAGCCCGAACTGCCAAGCCAGGTCCTCCCTGGACTGGTAACAAGCATCCTAGGACCGGTTTCGGGCTTTCAGCCCTCGTCAGCCAGGATAGCTTGATTCCAGTGGCATGGAGAGCACGGGACTCACGTCTGAGCATACCCTTCCCACTCGGGGTGACAAATGCAAAAACAACAATTGATGGACAGAATGCAGAACAATGTCATACATTCACCCCAGTACAGAGATCTGGGCCTAAATCCATCGTTTTTTTGCTCACCATGCCATTCCAGTTTGAACCCAGCCATATGCAAATCAGTCTTCTTGACCCTGTGCCCCATGGGAACAGTCCAGCCCGAACTGCCAAGCCAGGTCCTCCCTGGATGGTAACAAGCATCCTAGGACCGGTTTCGGGCTTTCAGCCCTCGTCAGCCAGGACAGCTTGATTCCAGTGGCATGGAGAGCACGGGACTCAGGTCTGAGCACACCCTTCCCACTCGGGGTGACAAATGCAAAAACAACAATTGATGGACAGAATGCAGAACAATGTCATACATTCACCCCAGTACAGAGATCTGGGCCTAAATCCATCGTTTTTATGCTCTCTATGCCATTCCAGTTTGAACCCAGCCATATGCAAATCAGTCTTGACCCTGTGCCCCATGGGAACAGTCCAGCCCGAACTGCCAAGCCAGGTCCTCCCTGGACTGGTAACAAGCATCCTAGGACCAGTTTCGGGCTTTCAGCCCTCGTCAGCCAGGATAGCTTGATTCCAGTGGCATGGAGAGCACGGGACTCACGTCTGAGCATACCCTTCCCACTCGGGGTGACAAATGCAAAAACAACAATTGATGGACAGAATGCAGAACAATGTCATACATTCACCCCAGTACAGAGATCTGGGCCTAAATACATCGTTTTTTTGCTCACCATGCCATTCCAGTTTGAACCCAGCCATATGCAAATCAGTCTTGACCCTGTGCCCCATGGGAAAAGTCCAGCCCAAACTGCCAAGCCAGGTCCACCCTGGACTGGTAACAAGCATCCTAGGACCGGTTTCGGGCTTTCAGCCCTCGTCAGCCAGGATAGCTTGATTCCAGTGGCATGGAGAGCACGGGACTCACGTCTGAGCATACCCTTCCCACTCGGGGTGACAAATGCAAAAACAACAATTGATGGACAGAATGCAGAACAATGTCATACATTCACCCCAGTACAGAGATCTGGGACTAAATCCATCATTTTTTTGCTCACCATGCCATTCCAGTTTGAACCCAGCCATATGCAAATCAGTCTTGACCCTGTGCCCCATGGGAACAGTCCAGCCCGAACTGCCAAGCCAGGTCCTCCCTGGACTGGTAACAAGCATCCTAGGACCGGTTTCGGGCTTTCAGCCCTCGTCAGCCAGGATAGCTTGATTCCAGTGGCATGGAGAGCATGGGACTCACGTCTGAGCATACCCTTCCCACTCGGGGTGACAAATGCAAAAACAACAATTGATGGACAGAATGCAGAACAATGTCATACATTCACCCCAGTACAGAGATCTGGGCCTAAATCCATCGTTTTTTTAATCACCATGCCATTCCAGTTTGAACCCAGCCATATGCAAATCAGTCTTGACCCTGTGCCCCATGGGAACAGTCCAGCCCGAACTGCCAAGCCAGGTCCTCCCTGGACTGGTAACAAGCATCCTAGGACCGGTTTCGGGCTTTCAGCCCTCGTCAGCCAGGATAGCTTGATTCCAGTGGCATGGAGAGCACGGGACTCACGTCTGAGCATACCCTTCCCACTCGGGGTGACAAATGCAAAAACAACAATTGATGGACAGAATGCAGAACAATGTCATACATTCACCACAGTACAGAGATCTGGGCCTAAATCTATTGTTTTTTTGCTCACCATGCCATTCCAGTTTGAACCCAGCCATATGCAAATCAGTCTTCTTGACCCTGTGCCCCATGGGAACAGTCCAGCCCGAACTGCCAAGCCAGGTGCTCCCTGGACTGGTAACAAGCATCCTAGGACCTGTTTCGGGCTTTCAGCCCTCGTCAGCCAGGACAGCTTGATTCCAGTGGCATGGAGAGCACGGGACTCACGTCTGAGCATACCCTTCCCACTCGGGGTGACAAATGCAAAAACAACAATTGATGGACAGAATGCAGAACAATGTCATACATTCACCCCAGTACAGAGATCTGGGCCTAAATCCATCGTTTTTTTGCACACCATGCCATTCCAGTTTGAACCCAGCCATATGCAAATCAGTCTTGACCCTGTGCCCCATGGGAACAGTCCAGCCCGAACTGCAAAGCCAGGTCCTCCCTGGATTGGTAACAAGCATCCTAGGACCGGTTTTGGGCTTTCAGCCCTCTCGTCAGCCAGGATAGCTTGATTCCAGTGGCATGGAGAGCACGGGACTCACGTCTGAGCATACCCTTCCCACTCGGGGTGACAAATGCAAAAACAACAATTGATGGACAGAATACAGAACAATGTCATACATTCACTCCAGTACAGAGATATGGGCCTAAATCCATCCTTTTTTTGCTCACCATGCCATTCCAGTTTGAACCCAGCCATATGCAAATCAGTCTTGACCCTGTGCCCCATGGGAACAGTCCAGCCTGAACTGCCAAGCCAGGTCCTCCCTGGACTGGTAACAAGCATCCTAGGACCGGTTTCGGGCTTTCAGCCCTCGTCAGCCAGGATAGCTTGATTCCAGTGGCATGGAGAGCACGGGACTCACGTCTGAGCATACCCTTCCCACTCGGGGTGACAAATGCAAAAACAACAATTGATGGACAGAATGCAGAACAATGTCATACATTCACCCCAGTACAGAGATCTGGGCCTAAATCCATCGTTTTTTTGCTCACCATGCCATTCCAGTTTGAACCCAGCCATATGCAAATCAGTCTTGACCCTGTGCCCCATGGGAACAGTCCAGCCCGAACTGTCAAGCCAGGTCCTCCCTGGACTGGTAACAAGCATCCTAGGACCGGTTTCGGGCTTTCAGCCCTCGTCAGCCAGGATAGCTTGATTCCAGTGGCATGGAGAGCACGGGACTCACGTCTGAGCATACCCTTCCCACTCGGGGTGACAAATGCAAAAACAACAATTGATGGACAGAATGCAGAACAATGTCATACATTCACCCCAGTACAGAGATCTGGGCTTAAATCCATCGTTTTTTTGCTCACCATGCCATTCCAGTTTGAACCCAGCTATATGCAAATCAGTCTTGACCCTGTGCCCCATGGGAGCAGTCCAGCCCGAACTGCCAAGCCAGATCCTCCCTGGACTGGTAACAAGCATCCTAGGACCGGTTTCGGGCTTTCAGCCCTCGTCAGCCAGGATAGCTTGATTCCAGTGGCATGGAGAGCACGGGACTCACGTCTGAGCATACCCTTCCCACTCGGGGTGACAAATGCAAAAACAACAATTGATGGACAGAATGCAGAACAATGTCATACATTCACCCCAGTACAGAGATCTGGGCTTAAATCCATCGTTTTTTTGCTCACCATGCCATTCCAGTTTGAACCCACCTATATGCAAATCAGTCTTGACCCTGTGCCCCATGGGAACAGTCCAGCCCGAACTGCCAAGCCAGGTCCTCCCTGGACTGGTAACAAGCATCCTAGGACCGGTTTTGGGCTTTCAGCCCTCGTCAGCCAGGATAGCTTGATTCCAGTGGCATGGAGAGCACAGGACTCACGTCTGAGCATACCCTTCACACTCGGGGTGACAAATGCAAAAACAACAATTGATGGATAGAATGCAGAACAATGTCATACATTCACCCCAGTACAGAGATCTGGGCCTAAATTCATCGTTTTTTTGGTCACGATGCAATTCCAGTTTGAACCCAGCCATATGCAAATCAGTCTTGACCCTGTGCCCCATGGGAACAGTCCAGCCCGAACTGCCAAGCCAGGTCCTCCCTGGACTGGTAACAAGCATCCTAGGACCGGTTTCGGGCTTTCAGCCCTCGTCAGCCAGGATAGCTTGATTCCAGTGGCATGTGAGCACGGGACTCACGTCTGAGCATACCCTTCCCGCTCGGGGTGACAAATGCAAAAACAACAATTGATGGACAGAATGCAGAACAATGTCATACATTCACCCCAGTACAGAGATCTGGGCCTAAATCCATCGTTTTTATGCTCTCCATGCCATTCCAGTTTGAACCCAGCCATATGCAAATCAGTCTTGACCCTGTGCCCCATGGGAGCAGTCCAGCCTGAACTGCCAAGCCAGATCCTCCCTGGACTGGTAACAAGCATCCTAGGACCGGTTTCGGGCTTTCAGCCCTCGTCAGCCAGGATAGCTTGATTCCAGTGGCATGGAGAGCACGGGACTCACGTCTGAGCATACCCTTCCCACTCGGGGTGACAAATGCAAAAACAACAATTGATGGACAGAATGCAGAACAATGTCATACATTCACCCCAGTACAGAGATCTGGGCCTAAATCCATCGTTTTTTTGCTCACCATGCCATTCCAGTTTGAACCCAGCCATATGCAAATCAGTCTTGACCCTGTGCCCCATGGGAACAGTCCAGCCCGAACTGCCAAGCCAGGTCCTCCCTGGACTGGTAACAAGCATCCTAGGACCGGTTTCGGGCTTTCAGCCCTCGTCAGCCAGGATAGCTTGATTCCAGTGGCATGGAGAGCACGGGACTCACGTCTGAGCATACCCTTCCCACTCGGGGTGACAAATGCAAAAACAACAATTGATGGACAGAATGCAGAACAATGTCATACATTCACCACAGTACAGAGATCTGGGCCTAAATCTATTGTTTTTTTGCTCACCATGCCATTCCAATTTGAACCCAGCCATATGCAAATCAGTCTTCTTGACCCTGTGCCCCATGGGAACAGTCCAGCCCGAACTGCCAAGCCAGGTGCTCCCTGGACTGGTAAAAAGCATCCTAGGACCTGTTTCGGGCTTTCAGCCCTCGTCAGCCAGGACAGCTTGATTCCAGTGGCATGGAGAGCACGGGACTCACGTCTGAGCATACCCTTCCCACTCGGGGTGACAAATGCAAAAACAACAATTGATGGACAGAATGCAGAACAATGTCATACATTCACCCCAGTACAGAGATCTGGGCCTAAATCCATCGTTTTTTAGCACACCATGCCATTCCAGTTTGAACCCAGCCATATGCAAATCAGTCTTGACCCTGTGCCCCATGGGAACAGTCCAGCCCGAACTGCAAAGCCAGGTCCTCCCTGGATTGGTAACAAGCATCCTAGGACCGGTTTTGGGCTTTCAGCCCTCTCGTCAGCCAGGATAGCTTGATTCCAGTGGCATGGAGAGCACGGGACTCACGTCTGAGCATACCCTTCCCACTCGGGGTGACAAATGCAAAAACAACAATTGATGGACAGAATACAGAACAATGTCATACATTCACTCCAGTACAGAGATATGGGCCTAAATCCATCCTTTTTTTGCTCACCATGCCATTCCAGTTTGAACCCAGCCATATGCAAATCAGTCTTGACCCTGTGCCCCATGGGAACAGTCCAGCCTGAACTGCCAAGCCAGGTCCTCCCTGGACTGGTAACAAGCATCCTAGGACCGGTTTCGGGCTTTCAGCCCTCGTCAGCCAGGATAGCTTGATTCCAGTGGCATGGAGAGCACGGGACTCACGTCTGAGCATACCCTTCCCACTCGGGGTGACAAATGCAAAAACAACAATTGATGGACAGAATGCAGAACAATGTCATACATTCACCCCAGTACAGAGATCTGGGCCTAAATCCATCGTTTTTTTGCTCACCATGCCATTCCAGTTTGAACCCAGCCATATGCAAATCAGTCTTGACCCTGTGCCCCATGGGAACAGTCCAGCCCGAACTGTCAAGCCAGGTCCTCCCTGGACTGGTAACAAGCATCCTAGGACCGGTTTCGGGCTTTCAGCCCTCGTCAGCCAGGATAGCTTGATTCCAGTGGCATGGAGAGCACGGGACTCACGTCTGAGCATACCCTTCCCACTCGGGGTGACAAATGCAAAAACAACAATTGATGGACAGAATGCAGAACAATGTCATACATTCACCCCAGTACAGAGATCTGGGCTTAAATCCATCGTTTTTTTGCTCACCATGCCATTCCAGTTTGAACCCAGCTATATGCAAATCAGTCTTGACCCTGTGCCCCATGGGAGCAGTCCAGCCCGAACTGCCAAGCCAGATCCTCCCTGGACTGGTAACAAGCATCCTAGGACCGGTTTCGGGCTTTCAGCCCTCGTCAGCCAGGATAGCTTGATTCCAGTGGCATGGAGAGCACGGGACTCACGTCTGAGCATACCCTTCCCACTCGGGGTGACAAATGCAAAAACAACAATTGATGGACAGAATGCAGAACAATGTCATACATTCACCCCAGTACAGAGATCTGGGCTTAAATCCATCGTTTTTTTGCTCACCATGCCATTCCAGTTTGAACCCACCTATATGCAAATCAGTCTTGACCCTGTGCCCCATGGGAACAGTCCAGCCCGAACTGCCAAGCCAGGTCCTCCCTGGACTGGTAACAAGCATCCTAGGACCGGTTTTGGGCTTTCAGCCCTCGTCAGCCAGGATAGCTTGATTCCAGTGGCATGGAGAGCACAGGACTCACGTCTGAGCATACCCTTCCCACTCGGGGTGACAAATGCAAAAACAACAATTGATGGATAGAATGCAGAACAATGTCATACATTCACCCCAGTACAGAGATCTGGGCCTAAATTCATCGTTTTTTTGGTCACGATGCAATTCCAGTTTGAACCCAGCCATATGCAAATCAGTCTTGACCCTGTGCCCCATGGGAACAGTCCAGCCCGAACTGCCAAGCCAGGTCCTCCCTGGACTGGTAACAAGCATCCTAGGACCGGTTTCGGGCTTTCAGCCCTCGTCAGCCAGGATAGCTTGATTCCAGTGGCATGTGAGCACGGGACTCACGTCTGAGCATACCCTTCCCGCTCGGGGTGACAAATGCAAAAACAACAATTGATGGACAGAATGCAGAACAATGTCATACATTCACCCCAGTACAGAGATCTGGGCCTAAATCCATCGTTTTTATGCTCTCCATGCCATTCCAGTTTGAACCCAGCCATATGCAAATCAGTCTTGACCCTGTGCCCCATGGGAACAGTCCAGCCTGAACTGCCAAGCCAGATCCTCCCTGGACTGGTAACAAGCATCCTAGGACCGGTTTCGGGCTTTCAGCCCTCGTCAGCCAGGATAGCTTGATTGCAGTGGCATGGAGAGCACGGGACTCACGTCTGAGCATACCCTTCCCACTCGGGGTGACAAATGCAAAAACAACAATTGATGGACAGAATGCAGAACAATGTCATACATTCACCCCAGTACAGAGATCTGGGCCTAAATCCATCGTTTTTTTGCTCACCATGCCATTCCAGTTTGAACCCAGCCATATGCAAATCAGTCTTGACCCTGTGCCCCATGGGAACAGTCCAGCCCGAACTGCCAAGCCAGGTCCTCCCTGGACTGGTAACAAGCATCCTAGGACCGGTTTCGGGCTTTCAGCCCTCGTCAGCCAGGATAGCTTGATTCCAGTGGCATGGAGAGCACGGGACTCACGTCTGAGCATACCCTTCCCACTCGGGGTGACAAATGCAAAAACAACAATTAATGGACAGAATGCAGAACAATGTCATACATTCACCCCAGTACAGAGATCTGGGCCTAAATCCATCATTTTTTTGCTCACCATGCCATTCCAGTTTGAACCCAGCCATATGCAAATCAGTCTTGACCCTGTGCCCCATGGGAACAGTCCAGCCCGAACTGCCAAGCCAGGTCCTCCCTGGACTGGTAACAAGCATCCTAGGACCGGTTTCGGGCTTTCAGCCCTCGTCCGCCAGGATAGCTTGATTCCAGTGGCATGGAGAGCATGGGACTCACGTCTGAGCATACCCTTCCCACTCGGGGTGACAAATGCAAAAACAACAATTGATGGACAGAATGCAGAACAATGTCATACATTCACCCCAGTACAGAGATCTGGGCCTAAATCCATCGTTTTTTTAATCACCCAGCCATATGCAAATCAGTCTTGACCCTGTGCCCCATGGGAACAGTCCAGCCCGAACTGCCAAGCCAGGTCCTCCCTGGACTGGTAACAAGCATCCTAGGACCGGTTTCGGGCTTTCAGCCCTCGTCAGCCAGGATAGCTTGATTCCAGTGGCATGGAGAGCACGGGACTCACGTCTGAGCATACCCTTCCCACTCGGGGTGACAAATGCAAAAACAACAATTGATGGACAGAATGCAGAACAATGTCATACATTCACCCCAGTACAGAGATCTGGGCCTAAATCCATCGTTTTTTTAATCACCATGCCATTCCAGTTTGAACCCAGCCATATGCAAATCAGTCTTGACCCTGTGCCCCATGGGAACAGTCCAGCCCGAACTGCCAAGCCAGGTCCTCCCTGGACTGGTAACAAGCATCCTAGGACCGGTTTCGGGCTTTCAGCCCTCGTCAGCCAGGATAGCTTGATTCCAGTGGCATGGAGAGCACGGGACTCACGTCTGAGCATACCCTTCCCACTCGGGGTGACAAATGCAAAAACAACAATTGATGGACAGAATGCAGAACAATGTCATACATTCACCCCAGTACAGAGATCTGGGCCTAAATCTATTGTTTTTTTGCTCACCATGCCATTCCAGTTTGAACCCAGCCATATGCAAATCAGTCTTCTTGACCCTGTGCCCCATGGGAACAGTCCAGCCCGAACTGCCAAGCCAGGTGCTCCCTGGACTGGTAACAAGCATCCTAGGACCGGTTTCGGGCTTTCAGCCCTCGTCAGCCAGGACAGCTTGATTCCAGTGGCATGGAGAGCACGGGACTCACGTCTGAGCATACCCTTCCCACTCGGGGTGACAAATGCAAAAACAACAATTGATGGACAGAATGCAGAACAATGTCATACATTCACCCCAGTACAGAGATCTGGGCCTAAATCCATCGTTTTTTTGCACACCATGCCATTCCAATTTGAACCCAGCCATATGCAAATCAGTCTTGACCCTGTGCCCCATGGGAACAGTCCAGCCCGAACTGCAAAGCCAGGTCCTCCCTGGATTGGTAACAAGCATCCTAGGACCGGTTTCGGGCTTTCAGCCCTCTCGTCAGCCAGGATAGCTTGATTCCAGTGGCATGGAGAGCACGGGACTCACGTCTGAGCATACCCTTCCCACTCGGGGTGACAAATGCAAAAACAACAATTGATGGACAGAATGCAGAACAATGTCATACATTCACCCCAGTACAGAGATCTGGGCCTAAATCCATCCTTTTTTTGCTCACCATGCCATTCCAGTTTGAACCCAGCCATATGCAAATCAGTCTTGACCCTGTGCCCCATGGGAACAGTCCAGCCTGAACTGCCAAGCCAGGTCCTCCCTGGACTGGTAACAAGCATCCTAGGACCGGTTTCGGGCTTTCAGCCCTCGTCAGCCAGGATAGCTTGATTCCAGTGGCATGGAGAGCACGGGACTCACGTCTGAGCATACCCTTCCCACTCGGGGTGACAAATGCAAAAACAACAAATGATGGACAGAATGCAGAACAATGTCATACATTCACCCCAGTACAGAGATCTGGGCCTAAATCCATCGTTTTTTTGCTCACCATGCCATTCCAGTTTGAACCCAGCCATATGCAAATCAGTCTTGACCCTGTGCCCCATGGGAACAGTCCAGCCCGAACTGCCAAGCCAGGTCCTCCCTGGACTGGTAACAAGCATCCTAGGACCGGTTTTGGGCTTTCAGCCCTCGTCAGCCAGGATAGCTTGATTCCAGTGGCATGGAGAGCACAGGACTCACGTCTGAGCATACCCTTCCCACTCGGGGTGACAAATGCAAAAACAACAATTGATGGATAGAATGCAGAACAATGTCATACATTCACCCCAGTACAGAGATCTGGGCCTAAATCCATCGTTTTTTTGCTCACCATGCCATTCCAGTTTGAACCCAGCCATATGCAAATCAGTCTTGACCCTGTGCCCCATGGGAACAGTCCAGCCCGAACTGCAAAGCCAGGTCCTCCCTGGACTGGTAACAAGCATCCTAGGACCGGTTTCGGGCTTTCAGCCCTCGTCAGCCAGGATAGCTTGATTCCAGTGGCATGGAGAGCACGGGACTCACGTCTGAGCATACCCTTCCCACTCGGGGTGACAAATGCAAAAACAACAATTGATGGACAGAATGCAGATCAATGTCATACATTCACCCCAGTACAGAGATCTGGGCCTAAATCCATCGTTTTTTTGCTCACCATGCCATTCCAGTTTGAACCCAGCCATATGCAAATCAGTCTTGACCCTGTGCCCCATGGGAAGAGTCCAACCCGAACTGCCAAGCCAGGTCCTACCTGGACTGGTAACAAGCATCCTAGGACCGGTTTCAGGCTTTCAGCCCTCGTCAGCCAGGATAGCTTGATTCCAGTGGCATGGAGAGCACGGGACTCACGTCTGAGCATACCCTTCCCACTCGGGGTGACAAATGCAAAAACAACAATTGATGGACAGAATGCAGAACAATGTCATACATTCACCCCAGTACAGAGATCTGGGCTTAAATCCATCGTTTTTTTGCTCACCATGCCATTCCAGTTTGAACCCAGCTATATGCAAATCAGTCTTGACCCTGTGCCCCATGGGAACAGTCCAGCCCGAACTGCCAAGCCAGGTCCTCCCTGGACTGGTAACAAGCATCCTAGGACTGGTTTTGGGCTTTCAGCCCTCGTCAGCCAGGATAGCTTGATTCCAGTGGCATGGAGAGCACAGGACTCACGTCTGAGCATACCCTTCCCACTCGGGGTGACAAATGCAAAAACAACAATTGATGGATAGAATGCAGAACAATGTCATACATTCACCCCAGTACAGAGATCTGGGCCTAAATTCATCGTTTTTTTGGTCACGATGCCATTCCAGTTTGAACCCAGCCATATGCAAATCAGTCTTGACCCTGTGCCCCATGGGAACAGTCCAGCCCGAACTGCCAAGCCAGGTCCTCCCTGGACTGGTAACAAGCATCCTAGGACCGGTTTCGGGCTTTCAGCCCTCGTCAGCCAGGATAGCTTGATTCCAGTGGCATGTGAGCACGGGACTCACGTCTGAGCATACCCTTCCCGCTCGGGGTGACAAATGCAAAAACAACAATTGATGGACAGAATGCAGAACAATGTCATACATTCACCCCAGTACAGAGATCTGGGCCTAAATCCATCGTTTTGTTCGCCATAAGTCGGCAGGGTATGCTCAGACGTGAGTCCCTTGCTCGCTTTGCCACTGGATTCAAGCAAGCCTGGCTGAAGACGGCTGAAATGCCAGAAACCGGTCCTAGGAAGCTTGTTTCCGGTCCAGGGAAGACATGGCTTGGCAGTTCGGGCTGGACTGTTCCCATGAGGCACAGGGTCAGACTGATTTCCATATGGCCATGTCTGAACTGGGGTGGCAGAGTGGGCTAAAGAACGGTGATGGATTAAA
Source organism: Triturus cristatus (assembly GCF_964204655.1). Taxonomy (NCBI): domain Eukaryota; kingdom Metazoa; phylum Chordata; class Amphibia; order Caudata; family Salamandridae; genus Triturus; species Triturus cristatus. Next base: position 762,525,644 of record NC_140587.1, read on the forward strand.
CCCAGATCAGTTGACTGGGGGTGAGTGCTTGCAATGTTCAACACTCCGTCCATCATTTCCTTTGGTTTTTGCTTTGTTTGCCATAAGTTGGCAGGGTATGCTCAGACGTGAGTCCCTTGCTCACTTTGCCACTGGATTCAAGCAAGCTTGGCTGAAGACGGCTGAAATGCCAGAAACCGGTCCTAGGAAGCTTGTTTCCGGTCCAGGGAAGACATGGCTTGGCAGTTCGGGCTGGACTGTTCCCATGAGGCACAGGGTCAGACGTATTTGCATATGACCATGTCTGAACTGGGGTGGCAGAGTGGGCTAAAGAACGGTGATGGATTAAACCCAGATCAGTTGACTGGGGGTGAGTGCTTGCAATGTTCAACACTCCGTCCATCATTTCCTTTGGTTTTTGCTTTGTTCGCCATAAGTTGGCAGGGTATGCTCAGACGTGAGTCCCTTGCTCACTTTGCCACTGGATTCAAGCAAGCCTGGCTGAAATGCCAGAAACCGGTCCTAGGAAGCTTGTTTCCGGTTCAGAGAACACATGGCTTGGCAGATCGGGCTGGACTGTTCCCATGAGGCACAGGGTCAGACTGATTTGCATATGGCCATGTCTGAACTGGGGTGGCAGAGTGGGCTAAAGAACGGTGATGGATTAAACCCAGATCAGTTGACTGGGGGTGAGTGCTTGCAATGTTCAACACTCCGTCCATCATTTCCTTTGGTTTTTAATAAAAAGGGTCAGGCACACCTGCTCGACGCCATTTCCACTCTCTATCTGGGTGCATCTGTGTGGTGTTAATGTAGGCAAGAGGACCTCGGGCCCTTCAACATCACATTCCCTAGGACCGGGGGTGACATGATGGCATCTGCAACACGATACCCAATCATACAGGGTCCAGGACTGTGGGGCACAGACTTGGTGGCACTGGATACATTGTGGCCGGCACAGGCACACTGTCACAGGATGGTGACTTTGGGTGCACTGAAGGTAGGGGCACCTTAAGTGCTGAGCGGGTGTGCAGCCTGCGATGATGCCCCGTCCCGGCAGTCCGGTTTTTCTCTCTCTCTCTCCCTCTCTGTCTGTCTTTCTTTCGCTCCCCCTCTCTGTCCGTCTTTCTCTCTCTCCCCCTCTCTGTCCGTCTTTCTCTCTCTCCCCCTCTCTGTCAGTATTTCTCTCACTCCCCTCTCTGTCCGTCTTTCTTTCGCTCCCCTTCTGTGTCCGTCTTTCTCTCGCTCCCCCTCTCTGTCCATCTCTCTCTCACTCTCCCTCTCTGACCGTCTTTCTGTCGCTCCCTCTTTTTCTCTATCTCTCTCCTTCGCTTTCTCTTTGTCGTTTGATGTGTGCAAGACACACCTTCTCATCATGATTTTTGTCTTGCAGGCTGTGACCTACGGATTGTCCCGAGGGGAGCAGCCATGTGTATTCATTTCTGTTCTTTGAATACATTTTCAATTGTTACATCGAAGGTGAATGGGTGATGCTCATTTCTGTGACGACACATGCATGTCACCAAATGTAATTGTGCAACATCAGACGGATTATTTGGTACATGATTCTGTGTAGTTGATTTGGCATGTCTTTGGCCGGGGGGGTGCCTGGGGAGGGGGGTCCTGGGGGTGGTGGCGGTGGTTGTTGTGGCCCTGTTGGGGCTTCGAGCTGCATGATCAGTGGCTCCATGGCATCTGTTGCCCTTCAGGTGTGGCTCTGGGCTGGGCTCCATTTGTTGGTGCAGGCTGTGGTGTGACTTTACACCAAGAGCAGATGTTAATTTCCTGCAGCTAACGTGCCTTATCGCCTGTTTTGTGGTCTTATTGCCGATGTGGCTGATTGTTGAGAATGTTGCGGAGTGGTGTTTTCGCTGCTTTTTGCATCTCATTAGCGATAGTTGCAGGGGTCATCTGTGGCAATGTTTTTTGCGGCTGCTATCATGGGTAAACTGGTGTTACGGGTCGTTAACACCAGCTTGTGAATGGGGCGATAAATTTATCGCAATTTTGGCTGCGATAAAGTGCCGTAAACTCGGCGAGAGCTCCTTGAGAATATGCCCCTCAGTTTTGCAACTGGTCTTTCCAATTGGGGATACAATATTTAGTCTCCCAAATGCCAAAACAGAATTGCAAAAATGAGTGCTTTATAGCCAATGAGAAATGCACCGAAAGAGGCTGCAATTGTATGTATGAGCTGATCACTGTCCAGGCGCGACGCCTTCCTGTGAGGGGACTTTTATCGTTTGAATGAGACAAAAGTTTAGTAGAAGCATGTATTGCTTGATTAAATGCAGATTTTCCAATGCTCGCACTCCAAGCTTCTTGCATGGCTAAATCCTCAGTGCCTGCTTTAGATGGAATCCCCAAGAGACTTTTGTGTTGATCTGTTTTTGCTCATCAATTTCCTCGTAGCATAAATTAAAGTGATCTGAGTCCTGGCTCGGCTTGGCAAGCACACTCCTCTGTATCTCTTTTTTTATTCGAAGAATATGAGCAATAACTACAAGCAATCAGCAATAAATAAAATAAAAAATAATAGCTGCCCATAAATGCTTGCTTACACTAAATTCAATTACTTTGCTTATTCAGTTACTTCTGATTAACATATTTCCCCATGTTGAACTTAAAACAGCCTTTCATTGGACTACAGATCACTTTAAATTTATCCTGAGCTATTTTGCCCTTACATTCTGTCATGGCTTTTTCGAGCATGTAAAAATGTAAAAGACCTTCCCGCCACTGTCTTGCCCGGGAGGGATTTTCTCTTCACAGTAACGTGAAATACAGGGTCTGGCAATTACAACAGTGATAGACACAAATCTCTGAAATATACAGAAATGCTTTTATCTGGAAAACACCTTTACCACACAATCAATACCACATATTACCATTACCATGCAGTCATTACCACGCAATGCCTTTACGATGCATTGCCTTGACCACGCAAGTCTTTACAATGCATATGCCTTTACCACACATAGCTTTATAATACAAATATAAGTATATCATAGGTAAATGAAATAGTATATATATTGTGAGAAAACAGGGCTTTTTGCTGATTTTTCCTACTTTTTGCCCCCATTTAGACTACTAGAGGCTGGTTTTCATACTCTGACTGTGCCCTGGGGTCTGATAACCAGGCCCAGGGCCAGTATACTGTGTAAAAAGAACATGCTATTTAGTTGAAATTACAATTGGTACTGGTAACCTACCTGCAAGTCTCTAGTATATGTTGGGCATATAGATTTAGAGGCCCAGTGGATTTAATGCACTTAAGGGTGCACTTATGTGTTGCCTGCTGTCATTTTAAAGCTAGCCCTGATTTACAGTCTGCTTTTAAAATAAAACTATGTCCAAATTCGACTTTGGAATTAAAGGTACTTCGAAAGTCTTAAATTACCTTATTTTTATATAAAAGTCACCACTAAGGTCCGCCCTAAGTGCCCAAGGGCATGATGCATTGTTAAAATAAGCAGGGACATTCTAAAATATGTTTTATATGCCCTAGCGAGGGAAAAACTGCCAACATCGTTTTTTCCCCAATGAGGAACATTAGCCCCATACACTAACATGGGAAGGTTTTATTAAACTATAATAAAGTCTAACTTTTGACAGATGTGAGCTGAAATAATAATTCAAAGTGTTAAAACGATAGTTACAATAAACCCAACAACATGCCAAGGTTGGTTTTATTATACCTATTGCAGAAAAGATGTTTAGGAACTTGTTTAGCTGACGTTATCAAATTGAGCCCTGTAGTAGCCTCTTCTGATTGGTCAGCCTTTGGCAGGCAGCGCCAAACTGCTCTGATGAGGTGTAAGTAGCCTGGGTTGAGGCAAACAAGACATCTGATGGGAGGAGATCTGTTGCTGCAAAGGTCAGAACTGAAAGAGGGCTGAGTAGCCAAACTGGTCTTCGAAGTGAGAAAGACAGTTAGGGCCACAGCCAGATTCACCCCACTTCCTGCACCCTCAGCCAGATGGGAACTCCTGTAGTTGAATTGGGAGAGCGGCTGAAAGGGGAGTGTAGGGAAAAGTTAGCCACACCTGAGGGTTGCGTTAGCCAGGCCTGAAGCTCCAAGAGAGATTTTTGCCATTTTGTTTTTTGTGGATCAGTGTTCTCTGGGACAAAAATATGCCATGCTTCTAAGGAAATTGTAATCACAGAGGGTGACACCCTGCACCCAATTGGTCAGGGGTGTTCCTATTTTTGCCAGACCAGAAACCTGGATAAATATGGGGACACTGCACAGCAACTCAGACCCCTCCCTGGAGGCATCAATAAGAGAAGGACTGCCCTGCTGAAACCCTTGTCTGCAAAACAATAGGACTGCACTCATAAGGACCGTGATGCACACTATGGGCTTAAAAAAAAAGAGGACTTTGCCTGGCTTCAAAAGTTATGATTGATGTAATATGTGAGGTCATATGCAGTGCATTGCGTGGGCGTAAGCTCAGGAAACTATAACTGCAGAATTTTACTGGTTTTGTACAAGTGAAATTTGAGCCAAACTGTGTCTGTGAGTGGCTGTGTGAGTGGCTGTATAGGTATGCAAAAAATTAAAATCACCACCAAACAAGAGTCCCTCCTCTTAACTATATGAAGTAAGTGCTCCTTGGTTTGTTGGAGATGTCCTCATATTCCCCCGCATCAAGAATCACCAAAATCAGTGCAAAATGCACTGGGGGAGCTGCTTGTTAAGCTGTTAAGCTGTCCATCATCCTGGCAAAAGGTAGGAAACCTTTGAATACTACTAAGATGAATGCGGCCAAATGGGGAAGCATCCAGGTGATTTCCACATTTGCATACTCCTAGCAATTTAAAGGGAGAACCAAGGACAGTACAGCAAAGAACCCACTCGTCACAGTCGCATACAGATGGCACTCCACTAGATCAATGATGCAGTCACCTCCACAAAGGATTTCAGAATGTTTTTCAATATGGAATTGCAGAGAAAACACACTTGATTTGCCTTTGCTAAACACAGGAGTTAGGATCATTTGTCCTTTACAGATGTGGAGCTTCATTGGGGGCAACTGCTATGTTTATATTTACAGGGGCCTCCCATTGAGGTTTAATTTATGTGAAATGAGCATCGGGACCAGAATGGACCCTGGGACCATAGCCCCCGGGACATGGCCACTACTAAATGGGGCAGGGGGCTCCCCGGACCATGACCCTATCCCTTGGGGCCTGGACAAATTAAATGGGTGAGATGGGCTGATTTTGGCCTCAAGGACTCCATCCCTTTGTACCCTGGTCATATCTCAATGGGTGCCCTGGTCCCACCCAGGGCACCCAGTCTGCATGTAGGTGACCAAGAGGGGAGTCTCAATGACCATACAGTCTTATCTGGCTCCCTGCCTCCTGTGGCAGCCAGCACTTCTCTTGCACACAAGGAGCTGCTTGAAATGCAGCTCCCTATGTGGAAGAGCAATACTTTTTATCCCTTTCCCTCCCTGAATGTTTGTGGGCAAGAAAAGAAGTGAAAACTCAGCTTCCAGAAAGTGGGAGTGGTTTGGCTTTTGCTTGGCTGGAGCTGGCAGTTCCTGCCAAGCAAAGCCAAACAGCTATATCTCAGGGGCCGGCCCGGAAGAGTGGCAGTGTCCATGGCTATAATTGGCTCTGGACTCCAGGACCAAGGCAACGGGGTTAGGGTATTTTACCCTGCCCCCTTTTATTTTTTTGCATTTTGTTTGGGACCCACAAGAGAGCTGGATGGCTAGTTGAAGTGACCGCAACCAAACAGAACTCTGCATATCTGTGCACAAGCTCGTCATTATTCGCAAAGTCTTTGCTATCATAGATATACAAATTTGGAATTGCTTTCATTTCTTGAAAACTACTTAAGAGATTTACACCAAATAACTGAAAGCATAATTTGCAAACAAAAAGCTACCTTTCTGCAAATTCAGTCTAATTCCGTCCTAAGGCCTAAGTCCTGTCTAAAGTCTCTATGGTAATTAACATGGGAAACACACTTTTTTTTAAACCCCCCCCATTTCCTCTGCCCCTGCTTGACAGATCGCTCTGAAACTTTCCATGTTCAACAAGAATTATTCACCTGGACACTTTTTGGGAAAAAGTTAGTGAAGATTCATCAAACGATGCCTAAGATATATGCAAGTAAAAAAATGTCAGTAGGTAATGGGGGCTGAGAAAAAGGTGCATAGACACGACTACAGCATGAGCTACTGAATGGAATTATACAAAACATGGCAAAAAGGTAGCTGTTGGTCCACAAAGTGACCTTTTTCATGAATTGCATAACGCTGTTCAGTAATTTTTGAACCATTAAGGAAAATCCAAATTTATGTAGAGTCGTCAAGGATTCAGGTCCCCTTTCCGATGTAGTGCTGAGATCTGACTGGCTGCCAACATTTCAAACTAGGAAGTGTTGGCTGCCAAAAACATTTAAAAAAGAACATGGGGCAGGAATACCCTGACCCTCTAGGCTTCTTGAAGGGGTGGGGCTTCAGAGGGACCCTGCCAGGGCAAAAACACATGTTTTAAGAAACAATTTCAACAGAGTCGTGCTGGATCCATGGCTCCTGCTGAAATGTTTTGGGAAAAGAGTGTGCCAGGTCTCAAGGGCATCTTGAAATTAGAGGATGGGGCACATTGCCTCCCCCTCCCAGAGCTTATTAATACCACAGGAACCACCACCTTCACAGAATGCATTCATTGTTAAATGAGGGGCCTCACGGACCTCCCTGGGTCCCAACAATCTGGGGCAAAATTCCCCAAAAATCAGGGGGGGCTTTGTTGACCCCCTACACCCTGGGTCCAACACCTTTTTTTTAAATAGGGGAGGGCCCCTGACCCCCCTCCCAGGACATTCTCAGCCCGGGGGCACCACCGCCAGGGGCAGGCTCTACAAAGAAGAAAGGAGGAGGGCCCAGGATCGGCTCCTGCTGTCTCCTGGGGTGCCCGCCTAAGTGACATAGCTGTTTGCTGTGGATTGGAGGGAGCTTTACCAATATCGCCAAGTCAAAGCAAACGCTACACTTCCAGCAAGCAAAAACTCAGAAATGCTCTTGTTTGCTGGAAGCACAGCAGACTTGCGATCAGACACTCGGAGCTGCATGTTTACCTACTCCCTATGTCTGAAAGCAAAGCCGGCTCCTGCAGGAGGAGGGGAACCGGAATTTACTATGGGGTCATTCAGGCTCCCACGGCAGTCCCAGTGGAGACGGGGTACCCTGGGGGCACCCAGCAGTCAAGGTCAGGCCCCAGCGAAAGGGGTACCTGGGGCCAGAACCAGCCTGTGGAAGGGGACCCCATGACCCTTCTCCACCATTTGAAATAGGCAGGGCATTGGGGTATGATGTCCCCAGGGCCAAAATTGGCCCAGGGTGGGGGGGCTGCATGGCCCCCTCCCCAATATAAAATATACATTTGAACAGGCCGCGACCCAGTGGCTGGAGTACCCGGGTCTGAAATTATCCCAGGAAGAGTGCAATGTGGCCCCCTCCCTTATATGAAAATTTATAAAATGAAAAGGCTGGGCCCTGGGGAATAGGGTGCTCAGGGCCAAAATCAGCCCTTGGAAGGGGGTCTGTGCAACATTCCATTGCAGAAAGGCCTGGCCACTGGGGATGGGGTCTAGGTTGGGTCTAGGTGGCTGTAATCGGCACAGGGAAGGGGGGCCATGTAACCCCCTTTCCCTAATAAAAGAAGCCGGCCCTGGGGAAAGTTGCTGGAGGCCCCCCTTTATCAACCACTATGCTGAGGGCCTCCTGGTGCACAACTGGTTAGTGGATAAAATTTCCTTGGATGCTGAGGGTCCTTGGGGCCAAGAACTACTTCTGTTACCTCCAGAAAGATCCACAAAGTGGGATTGCTGAGAGCTGGTTGGAGCCCCCCCCCTTTCTTCACCACTCTGTAAACATGCCTGCTGCTGCACTTTTGGTTGTGGGATGAAGTAACCTTGTACACTGAGGATCCTTGGGGGCCAAGAACATCTCCTGTTACCTCCAGTAAGTTCAACCCAGCAGGATTGCTGAGAGCTGGTCGGAGGTCCTAACCTATTTCTCCCCCACTCTGAAAAAGTGCCTCCTGGCCATCACTGGTTGGGGGATGAAGCCCTCTTGGATGCTGAGGGTCTTTGGGGCCCAAGAACCCCTCCAGTTAACTCCAGTAAGTTCAACACAGCAGGTTTGCTTATAGCTGGTCGGTGGACCCACCCCCTTTCTTCACCACTCTGCAAACACAACTAGTAGTTAAAAAAGCAAAGAAATTCTCTTAAGTTTAGAGGGACGTTGAAGTTAGAAAATCGAATTAACTTAAAAAAACCAAAGGTTACAGGTGCATTATGGTTAGATAATAGAATTGAAAAAGCTTTAGAAATTCATGGAAAAACCAAAGGTTAGAGGGACATCATAGTTAAGGTCAGATTTAACTCATAGAAAGCTACATAGATTCAGCATTATAGTTACCGAAGCTAACTATAACTTACTACCCCACAATGCACTGCCTATGAACTCACATATTACTTCACTCTTGACAGGGTCAGTGACATCACTGATGACATCTCAAATGACATCAATGATGACATTACAGATGATATCGCCCACAGAACCGCTCACATACTCACTAGTCACTCATCCATACAGTCACGCACTCTTCAATACAGCTACTATAACACACTGATGAAGCTATACACCCTCTCACTCACATACCCAGTCACACATTCATAAAAGTACTCAAACATCCACCCACTGACCCATACAGTAATTCATGTACATACTCTCTAATACAGCCACTCACACAGCAACTCACTTCACAAAACTCCCACTTAAAGAGCTACTCACTCATCCATACAGTACACTAACACTCCCTTGTACTTACTCATATAGCCATTCAGACACCCAGTCACTTACTGGTACAGTCACTCACACACCCACTCACTCACCCACACAGCAACTCACACACCCACTTATACATGCATACAGCCACTCACACACCCACTCACACACCCATATAGCCACTCAGACAACCACTCACACACGAATATACACAGCCACTCACATATATGTTAAAAGTAGATTCACTCATTAGGAGTGCACCTAGTATACTAATTAAACTTTTTACTAGCTTAGTATATATGTTTAACTCTCATAAATCCTTAGAAAACACTTACATTCACTGGATGACCTCATTTGATCTATATCTTGAGATGTCATCAGTGATGTCATGTGTGATGTCACTATACATGCCATGAGTGATGTAATATGGGATGTCATAAGCAGTAGATTGCGTGCTGTAAGTTGTAGTTAGCTCAGGTAATTACAACATGCTGAGTATCACTGGTTTTGTATGAGTACAATCTGAGTATAACTATGATGGCCCTGTAACCTTTCATGTATTCAGTGAATATATATATATATATATATATATATATATATATATATATATATATATATATATATATATATATATATATATTACCTACTGGTGGTCGCCAGTAGGTAGTTATAGTTAGGACCCTGTTTCCATAGGAAATCCGCAACATTCTATTTTGAATAACTTTGGCGCCGGTCGATGAATCCTCGCGAATTTCTCAAAATAGGTGGGGCGCTACGCTCCGCTCCTACCCTGAAAGTCTCGGGGGGATTCGTCAAGCGGGGGCTGAGATAAAAGGGGGGTCCCAAAACGCATTTTTCCCATGCATTTTTTCATAGGACCTTTAGACAGGGCTACAGCCCGAACGGCTGAACAGAATTACTAGAAATTTGGCAGAGAGGTAGTCCTCAGGTCAAGGAAGTGCCTTTTGTAGGTTTGGTGTAAATCTGTTCAGTAGATTCTGAGAAAATAGCCTTTAAATCAATATATATATCTTAGCCAGCTTACGGTACGCTTACCGTAAGCTTACCGTACGCGTACGGTGGCGTGCGCGAGCGCGATTCTGATTGGCTGTTACATCTAAGTAAACATTCAAATCGGTCGAAACCAGGAAGCGGCGGCCGCCATTTTCTCTCTCGCACTCTGAGGGGGGGCTGTAAACAAAGGCAAAAAACATATAAAGGGGCTGTTTAGACAGCGCCCATGCACATAGCCATGTTAGTTGAGTCCTCAAAGATCCCCCAAGGCCAAAAACGGTAAATTTTTATTTTTTGAAAATTTCGCCGATTACGCTTACCGTACGCGTACGGTGCGCTTACGCTAAAAATTTTAATAAAAAAAAAAAAGCACTCTCTGTGCATGGCATATTATTGTCATCACTTACAAATTAAATTTAACAGATTGCCTATCACAAGGAAGCGCATAATATGTCCTCCATGTGCCCACCGTGCGTGCACGGCACTAACTGCGTAAAGTGGGCGCGCCGTGCGTGCACGGAACGAACTGCGTTAAGTGGGCGCGCACGCCACGAATGGCGTAAAGTAACTTAGCATTTAAAAAAACGTACAAATTCACTGAAAAAACCATAGGTTTCACACACGTTATAGTTAGGAATTAGCATTTAAAAAACCTTGCAAATTCACTGAAAAAAACATAGGTTTCACACATGTTATAGTTAGCGGAAATTTTACTGATAAAAAACCAATGAAATTCCCCCGTTATAGTTAGTGCAGGCAACTATAACTCACGCGACCGCAATCTTCTGCTGATGACATATGTGTCTTTATGAAAAAAAAATATTTGTAATATATGTATAGCTAAAAATGTATGGAAGAAGACATGGGCAAATAAGTGTCTAAATACAGTATTAGCATCAGCAGAGGATTGCGGTCGCGTGAGTTATAGTTGCCTGCACTAACTATAACGGGGGAATTTCATTGGTTTTTTATCAGTAAAATTTCCGCTAACTATAACATGTGTGAAACCTATGGTTTTTTCAGTGAATTTGCAAGGTTTTTTAAATGCTAATTCCTAACTATAACGTGTGTGAAACCTATGGTTTTTTCAGTGAATATATATATATATATATATATATATATATATATATATATACATATATATATATATATATATATATATATATATATATATGCCATAGAAGAAGGACTCACTAACCGTGAGCAAGGCCGTTAGGCTGAAACGCGTTGGTTGAGCTGTGTAAACAATAAAGCACTGTTTGAAATTACCTCCTTCCCGAGTGCCGCATCTTTGGATAATTAATGTGGTTTTCCGTGGCCAGGATCCGGCCCGCTATGCTGAGCACCCGCTGATAGTGTGCCCCGGAATTTGGATCCCTTTGTTTTGGATATATATATATATATATATATATATATATATATATATTATCTACTGGCGGTCGCCAGTAGATAGTTATAGTTAGGACCCTCTTACCATAGGAAATCCGCAACATTCTATTTTGAATAACTTTGGCGCCGGTCGACGAATCCTCGCAAAATTTTCAAAATAGGTGGGGCGTTGAGCTCCGCTCCTACCCTGAAAGTCTTGGGGGGATTCGTCAAGCGGGGGCTGAGATAAAAGGGGGGTCCCAAAACGCGTTTTTCCCATGCATTTTTCCATAGGACCTTTAGACAGAGCTACAGCCCGAACGGCTGAACAGAATTTAATGAAATTTGGCAGAGAGGTAGTCCTCAGGTCAAGGAAGTGCCTTTTGTAGGTTTGGTGTAAATCTGTTCAGTAGATTCGGAGAAAATAGCCTTTAAATCAATATATATATCTGAGCCAGCTTACGGTGCGCTTACGGTGCGCTTACCGTACGCGTACGGTGACGTGCGCGAGCGCGATTCTGGTTGGCCGTTAGATCTTAGTAAACATTCGAATCGGTCGAAACCAGGAAGCGGCGGCCGCCATTTTCTCTCTCGCACTCTGACAGGGGGTTGAAAAACAAAGTGCAAAAACATGTAAAGGGGCTGTTTAGACAGCTCCCAAGCACCTAGCCATGTCGAGGGAGTCCCCAACGATCCCCCAAGTGAAAAAAGGCAATTTTAATTTTTTCGAAAATTTCGCCGATTACGCTTACCATACGCGTACGGTAATAAATAATAATAAAAAAAAAAAATATCCACATTCTCCCCACCCCGTGTGCTAATGGTGCCCGAAGGGCACCATCTGTGCATGGCTTATTACAGCAAAACAAAACATAAATTTTACCTGTCACAACGATGCTCATCATATGTCCTCCATGTGCGCACGGTGCGCGAAGCGCATCGTGCGTTCATGGCCCATCTAGCGTAATGTGGGCACGCGGTGCGCTAAGCGCACCGCTTGCTCACTGTGCGCGCACGGTGCGCGAAGCGCACCGTGCGCGCACGGAACGAACTGCGTTAAGTGGGCGCGCACGCCACAAATGGCGTAAAGTAACTTAGCATTTAAAAAACCGTACAAATTCACTGAAAAAACCATAGGTTTCACACACGTTATATTTAGGAATTAGCATTTAAAAAACCTTGCAAATTCACTGAAAAAACCATAGGTTTCACACATGTTATAGTTAGCTGGACATTTTACTGATAAAAAACCAATGAAATTCCCCCGTTATAGTTACTGTAGGCAACTATAACTCACGCGACCGTAATCCTCTGCTGATGACATATGTGTCTTTATGAAAAAAAAATATTTGTAATATATGTATAGCTAAAATTTAATGGAAGAAGACATGGGCAAATAAGTGTCTAAATACAGTATTAGCATCAGCAGAGGATTACGGTCGCGTGAGTTATAGTTGCCTACAGTAACTATAACGGGGGAATTTCATTGGTTTTTTATCAGTAAAATGTCCAGCTAACTATAACATGTGTGAAACCTATGGTTTTTTCAGTGAATATATATATATATACATACATCCAAAGTCGGTTCGCTTTATCCCGGGTTGTTGGCGCTCCAAAAGGTGTGTGACCCACGTGGTTGAACCAAACCGCTAAACATTCAGCAAATCCTTCGTGTAGAAGGAAGAAGGGTCGCACTTCAGCAGTAATAATCCGAGTGGTTAATTTATTCTTAAATCATTTTTAAACAGCAAGCACAGACAAACCAACACGTTTCGGTATTTGAAAATACCTTGCTCATGGCTGATTTTTTGCGTAATCTACCTTCTTTTTAAATTATTTCACAGGAAAAGCTATTACCTCATTTTCTGTTTGGGAAAGATTTTTCTCAACAGATTTCTGGGAGATGGGGATACACTTCAGGCCAATCTTTTATTTAACTCCTTTTATGCCCACCAGTGGGGAATTTTTGCATTTCAGTTGCTTGCAACCCTTTTGAGATGCTTGAGTCATATCACGTCGGACAGCTTTTAACCCTCCAGTGGGTAAAGTATACTCATGCCGATACCAATTATCAGACATTACTTGATGATGACTTCTTGGTGAAACTTACATCCTGTTACACACTGAGGGAGACTAAATATTTGACTAAATGTGTATATACAATTCCTCCGACTGATTTAGGCCATACGGTGTCATACTTCTGAGATTTAAAATGTGGCGCGATTCTTTTTGTTTCAATGTTTTCTCCCTATTTCCTCCTCATACATTGGCTGGTATAGTTTCAATCCCATAAAATATCAGATCTTTCCAGTTTCCATTGTGGTGTAGCTCCATGTGTTTGGCCACTGCATTATTCCTATCCTTGTTTTTCGAGGCACGTACATGCTCCGGTATTCTTTTCTTTAACTCACAAATGGTGCTTTCCACATATTTTAACATACAAGGGCACTCAATCACGTACACTTTGTATTGTCTTTTACAAGTTATAAGCTCTCTTATCTGCCAGGCTTTGTTATTGGCCATCGTGATTTCTGTGACTGGTTTTGCGATTTGGCACACTTTGCAGCTGTAGCATTTGATGAAACCCTTTGTTTTGAGCTATGTGTCCTTTTGTTGTTTTGCCGTAAAGTGGCTGTGCACCAACCTATCTTTTAGATTTTTGGCTCTGCGATATGTTATTGTTGGGTGTGGTCCCATTCTTTTGCCTATTGTTCCATCCAGCTGTAAGATTTTCCAGTTCTTTTTTATTATGCCTGCAATTTCCTTTGATTCCAGAGAAAAATCCATGATTAATCTTGTGGATTCCGATTCTATTTGTTTCTCGTAATTTTTTGGTGCTTTTGCTGTATTTTCTAGCTTTAAATCTTTCCATTGTCCTGGCACTGTGTTTTTTCCATTTCTCCTCTTCACTACAAATTCTTCGTAGGCGAAGAAACTCACCATATCGTATGCTTGATATTAAGGATGACTGGTGGAAGCTTGTTGCTTCTAGGGTGGCATTAGTCGCTGTGCTCTTGCGATGAAGTGTGGTTTCTAATCGATTGTTTTGCACATAGATTTCCGCATCCAGGACAATTACCCATATCTTGTTGATTTCTTGTGTAAACTTAAGATTTGGTGTACTGGTGTTTAAAATTTCAAAATAATCCTGGAAATCATCCACATTCCTGTTCCAGATGAATAGGAGATCATCTATGAATCGCGCCCAGCTGACTATCCTCTTTGTGTATTTGTCATGCTTGATGTTCCACGCCACCTCCTTCTCTCACCAGCCCATTACTAAACAGGCGTAATTAGGGCTAAAAGAAAACCCCATAGCCGCTTCGTTTTGCTGTCGGTATATGTCATCAGCAAATAAGAAGACATTGCTTGTCAGACATAGAGAGTTCATCTCTATCAACATCTCATTGTGGGCCATATTATCAAGGAGCGGCGATAATGGGCTTGATAATATGCCCTTGTGAATTCCCATAGAAGCACAGGTTCTGGTGGAACCTGGGCTTCTATGGGCATTCACAAGGGCATATTATCAAGCCCATTATCGCCGCTTTAGCGGCAGTTTCTTGCCGCTAAAGCGGCGATAATGTTATCGCCGTTCCTTGATAATATGGCCCTGTGTTCCTTGTAGTGAATATTCCTTTCCTGTAGGAAGTAATTACAGGCCTTTAGACCTAGTTCCTTGATAATATGGCCCTGTGTTCCTTGTAGTGAATATTCCTTTCCTGTAGGAAGTAATTACAGGCCTTTAGGCCTAGAGTGTTGTCGATGTTAGTATATAGAGCGATCACATCCATTTGCCAAGTTATATTCTGTAAAATTCTCAGGAGGTCCGTTATGTCCTTGATGTATGAACTCAAATCTGCCACATATGGGAAAAGAAAATGGTCAGTATAGTTTGCAATCGGTTCCAATAGGGAGCCCTTCGCTGACAAGACGGGCCTCCCTGGTGGTTCCTTTGGATCTTTATGTAACTTCGGGAGGAAATACATAGTTGCCAATGTTGGGGAATCCACAGATAAATATTTGCTTTCTTTCTTATCGATCA
This sequence comes from Triturus cristatus, assembly GCF_964204655.1. NCBI lineage: Eukaryota > Metazoa > Chordata > Amphibia > Caudata > Salamandridae > Triturus > Triturus cristatus. The sequence goes on from NC_140587.1 coordinate 762,540,857, forward strand.
GGTTTTTTGATACCCATTCCCTGAGTCTTTTGTCAATTTCATTTTTAATTGACGTGGTACGGTTTGTTTGCAGTTTTTCATAATATGAACAATCTTTTAATTGACGAAGTGTCTACGCGTTGTATGATGCTCGATCCCATACCACCCACGTTGCCACCCTTATCTGCCATTTTGATTTCTATTTGATGGTCATTGGCTAGGTTTTCCAGGGTTTCTCTTTCCATCTTCGTGAGATTGTCCTTGTAATTTGTTTTTTTCATTTTGTAGAGATCATGGATGACCGCTTCTTAGAAGATATCAATTTTGTTTCCAGTAGCATGCTGTGGGTAGGATTTGGATTTGGAATGTTTTTCACTCAGACCTGCCCCTAATTGTGGGCATGCGGTCTCCCGGGATATCTCTTCCCCTTCTTTAAATTAAGTAATGTTAGAAAATCCTTTACTCCTTTGACAAAAGCGTAGATGTAGGTTTTTCCACTGTTCTTGATAGCTTTTGTCTATTTGGTTTTCCAAAAAGTATTTTGCCAGTTTCATTTTGCGGCTATATAAATAAAGATCTATCCTTGTTTGTGCTAAATCTATCCTTTGCACCGGGCAGTAGTTAATGCCTCGTTTTAGAAGTCAAATTTCTGCTGAGGATAGTTTGCGTTTTGAAAGGTTCACTACGTGGAGCTCATCAGTTATTGATCCTTCCTCTGTCTCATGCTCCTCATTTTCGTGCCTATCCTTTTGGATGAACTGTTTGCATCTTCGTCCCCTTCGTTGCGGTTTCTTTGACGCCATGGTTTTCCTCTTCCCCTTCCTCGCGGTTGTCGTTGCGCCACTTGATTTTGTTCCCATTGACGTTGCTGCAGGACAAGGCGCATGTCCCATAAAAAAGTTGATCTTGCACCATCCATTGGCATTTCAAGTTCTCCTCTACTCAAATCAGTGGAGGTCAGGGAGGAGAGGCTGCTTTATTCGCACATGAAATTATTCGCTGTCCCTTGTTGCTTAAAAGGGTCAAATTTTCACGCAAAGGTAAAGACCGTCCTTCCGCATAATCGATGGTGTCCCAGACAAATTTATTGTGCTTTCGATGTCTAACTACATCTTCATGTTTGTCGATTTGGTGTTCCAAATCATCCTTGAATTTAGACATTTTTTTGCTTAATTTGAGAGACTCCAGTCCTTTCTCCACTTCTTGCAATTGCTCCTTAATTTTTTGCAGAGCAATCTCTATATGTTTTACAAGTATTTTTGTTTGACCCAAAGATGAATTCAGGGTGTGTTTGCCCCATTCGTGTAGTAGGTCATTTGTTGCGTCCTGGTGGCTGGGCATTAACATAATCCTTAATCCCCTCGGGACCCGTTGCACTTCCAAATATTTCTTTAGTGTTATCATTTCCCAAGACTTATTTATCTCTTTCTTGCTCAGTTTTTACCATGGTCATAATTTGCTTCTAGTGTCAGCTTTTCCAGGTATGTTTTGTTTATCCGGTTCTTTTTGCATACTTCCTTTTTCAAATATGGTTGTTAACTGTTCTTTTCTTTTAGTCTCCCTCTTTTCCATTTTGTCTCTGTGCTTTTTGCTTTACCTTTAAGATTTTCTTTCAATTTTGATTTGCTTTTTACTGCTGTTGGGGTTCAGTTATACAAACACATTTTTTTTAGTAGTAATCTTTTCCGTTTTGCCCGTTTCAGATGTAACTCTGTTGCACTGATTTAAACCACTATTTTGTTCACAGTCCCCACTTTGTAACCTATCAACCGGTGTTCCATTTTTTTGGATATGATTAAACATGCTTTAACAAAGTCTTACAATGCCACCCTCTTACCTCGGGGTTCCACTCCAGGTGGCGTGCATCCGCTTTGCTGGCGAGTTTGTTCATCCAAAATTCCTTTATTGGTGAGCACTGTCCCAGGCTTAATAATGCATCCAAAGTTGGTTTGCTTTTTCCCTGGTTGTTGGCGCTCCAAAAGGTGTGTGACCCACGCGGTTGAACCAAACCGCTAAACATTCAGCAAATCCTTCGTGTAGAAGAAAGAAGGGCCGCACTCCAGCAGTAGTAATCCGAGTGGTTAATTTATTCTTAAATCATTTTTAAACAGCAAGCACAGACCAACCAACGCGTTTCGGTATTTCAAAATACCTTGCTCATGGGCTGATTTTTAGCGCAATCTACCTTGTTTTTAAATTATTTCACAGGAAAAGCTATTACCTAATTTCCTGTTTGTGACAGGGTTTTCTCAACAGATTTCTGGGCGATGTAGTCCCCTGTTTTCTGTGATTAAATATGTACAAACGTGCAAAAGTGATAATGTGGAAATTCATTCCTAACAAATGCAGTGAATTAAAAACAATTAATAATTATACCACCACAAAGAAGCATCGTCATTACATTACATAATTATTTTGTGCTGCTGCATGGTAACGTATTTACGAATGTCCCGCTTATATTCAACGTTTTTTTCCAACGTTTTTGTGGCATCATTATAACCCCCGATGGGGATACTCTTCAAGGCAGATCTGTGGCGCTTACTGGAGGTACTTAGTGGGCTAGTTGGACCCCAGGGACCGTCAGGATTCAAGGTGACTTAATCTCCCAACTTAAAATGGCCACAGGGCATGTTTACACAGTGGTGAAGGGAGGTGACATGTGCAAACATGCCCTGTGGCGCATTTTAAGTTTGGGAATTAATTCACCTTCAATCCTGAGGGTCCCTGGAGGAACTAGCCCACCAGGTGCTTCCAGTAAGCGCCACTGCGCTGCATTGCAGAGAGGTGGTCCAGGCAAAGCCCCTTTTTACACCTCTCTGCAATGCAGCTCTGTGGCACTTACTGGAGGTACTTGGTGGGCTAGTTGGACCTCAGGGACCCTCAGGATTCAAGGGGACTTTATCCACCAACTTAAAACGGCCACAGGGCGTGTTTGCACACATGTCACCTTAGGCCCCCCCCCTCCCTTCATCAGTGTGCAAATGCGCCGGTGGCGCATTTCAAGAGGTAGTTTTAATCCCCCTGCCCTATTATGTACTAGGGTCTTACAGAGGTTGTCATGCTAATCACAGGGCTACCCAAACGCATAGTGTTCCCTAGTGTATGTAGGTGTTTTCACTAAATTCTGAGCACTGGCTCTTGGCCTGGTTATTCAGAGTCAGTTACCACCAGTACCCGTCTGAAAAAGTTGTGGGCACAGGATGATTTTGCAACAAGGCCTCTTTCTGCCCCTCTGTTGGTTCTTTCTGCACGTCTTGCTTCTTCCTGCAATTTTCTTCGTCTTTGTGGACTCCTGTTGCTTATTTCTGCATTTTTTTTTTCTTTCTGTGCGTGGTTTCTTCTTTCATCTCATGTCTTACCTCTGTAGGTATAGTTAGAAACTAGCATTTAAAAAACCTTTGAAATTCACTGAAAAAACCATAGGTTTCAGGCACGTTATAGTTAGAAATTAGTATTTAAAAAACCTTTGAAATTCACTGAAAAAAACATAGGTTTCAGGCACGTTATAGTTCGAAATTAGCATTTAAAAAACCTTAGAAATTCACTGACTCGTGACCCTCAATGCACTGCTGATTATGTCACATATTACATCACTCATGACATGGTCAGTGACGCCACTGATGGCTTCACTGATGACATCTCAAATGACATCACTGATGACATCATCCGTGTGATAAATTGCTGCATCTTCTCACACCCTAATTTAACCTTTGATACACCCACTGTAAATTACAGACGGCCATTCTCAAAACCAATGACACTCCAACACCAATAACTATATACCCACTCACTGATTCTTAGGTCCACACACACATCCACTCACTCACCAGTACAATTACTCATACTTACAGTCACTCAGTACAGGACTATCATATGCACTCATACATCTATATAGACACTCACACACCACCACTCATCCATAGAGGTACACACCTAGTCAGTGATGCAAATAATTAATCACACTCCCATTTACTCACCTATACAGTTATACACACACCAGATCACTTACTCATACAAATACTAGCACATTTATATGCTCTTATACAGTCACTGATACAAGCACACACTCATCCATACAGCTGCTCTCATAATCACACACTCTTACTTACAGTTATTTATATACTCTAACACACATATATACTGCCTTTCACATATGTAGTTACTCACATATGTACTACTGAGATATACATTCACTCTCTAACACACCCATACACACACCCACCCACCCATGCAGTCCATCACAGATGCACTCTTGAAACCATGCACCCAGTGAATCACCCACTCACACATCTATGCACAGAGTCACACCCACCCCACCCACACAAACACTCAGGAACTGATACAGATAGTCAGACAACCAATCAATAATTCATATAGACACTCATGTAGCTATTCACAAACACATGCAGCTGCTTACACACCAGCAGACAGACGTATACAGACATTCACACAGTTTAGTCACTAACCCATGCATTCAGTAAGATACGTTTAATCACTCACCTATAGAGTCAATCACGCACCTACTAAATCAACCATTCAGACGCTTATACACCCACTCATTCTTCAATACGCCTTTCCCTATATATATTAAACATATTTAAACTTTACAGAAACACACAGTCACTGGATGATGTCATCAGTGATGTCATTTGGGATGTCATCAGTGATGTCATCAGTGATGACACTGACCATGTCATGAGTGATGTAATATGTGACGTCATCAGCAGTTCATTGCAGGGGCGCAAGTTATAGTTAGCTGAACTAACTATAACGGGGGAATTTCTATGGTTTTGTACGAGTGAAATGTCCAACTAGCTATAACTTTCCCTAAAACCTATGTTTTTTTAGTGAATATATATATATATATATATATATATATGTATATATATATATATATATATATATATATATATGACTTCCTTCGTCAGATACTCTCAGACAACCAGTGTTGCCAATGTCCAATCTTTAAATGGCGCTGACTTCGCTGCGATAGGCGAAGGTTCGAAATGTGGGCGTGGCAGAGATCAGGGCGTCTCAGGTGAGTACCTCCTTTCCCAAGTGGGTAGCGCTCGCTGTTTTGCCTGCAATCCCAATGTCCAGACACCACGCTGCCGGCCCCTCAAGCCCATCATCCACCGCTTGACTGCCCTCCAGGAAAACCCGGACTGGATTAACGGACTGAAGTCAGTCCCAACAAGTGTTGCTTTTTTCTGTCAATTATCGGGCTGCGGCGATGCGGCAATGCTTCAAGAACATTGAAAGTACCAGATTGTGCCACTTATCCTGCCGCATTACTTGAGGATGGGGTGCCCAAGGTGCTAGTGGCCATGCACCGAAACATCACAAGGCAGGACCCCCCCACAGAAGAAGATCCGGGCACACACAGTGGCTTTCAGGAACCGGCAACTTTATTGGCAGCATAACGCGTTTCGGAATGACTTCCTTCGTCAGATGCTCTCAGACAACCAGTGTTGCCAATGTCCAATCTTTAAATGGCGCTGACTTCGCTGCGATAGGCGAAGGTTCGAAATGTGGGCGTGGCAGAGATCAGGGCGTCTCAGGTGAGTACCTCCTTTCCCAAGTGGGTGGCGCTCGCTGTTTTGCCTGCAATCCCAATGTCCAGACACCACGCTGCCGGCCCCTCAAGCCCATCATCCACCGCTTGACTGCCCTCCAGGAAAACCCGGACTGGATTAACGGACTGAAGTCAGTCCCAACAAGTGTTGCTTTTTTCTGTCAATTATCGGGCTGCGGCGATGCGGCAATGCTTCAAGAACATTGAAAGTACCAGATTGTGCCACTTATCCTGCCGCATTACTTGAGGATGGGGTGCCCAAGGTGCTAGTGGCCATGCACCGAAACATCACAAGGCAGGACCCCCCCACAGAAGAAGATCCGGGCACACACAGTGGCTTTCAGGAACCGGCAACTTTATGGGCAGCATAACGCGTTTCGGAATGACTTCCTTCGTCAGATGCTCTCAGACAACCAGTGTTGCCAATGTCCAATCTTTAAATGGCGCTGACTTCGCTGCGATAGGCGAAGGTTCGAAATGTGGGCGTGGCAGAGATCAGGGCGTCTCAGGTGAGTACCTCCTTTCCCAAGTGGGTGGCGCTCGCTGTTTTGCCTGCAATCCCAATGTCCAGACACCACGCTGCCGGACCCTCAAGCCCATCATCCACCGCTTGACAGCTGAGACGCCCTGATCTCTGCCACGCCCACATTTCAAACCTTCGCCTATCGCAGCGAAGTCAGCGCCATTTAAAGATTGGACATTGGCAACACTGGTTGTCTGAGAGCATCTGACGAAGGAAGTCATTCCGAAACGCGTTATGCTGCCAATAAAGTTGCCGGTTCCTGAAAGCCACTGTGTGTGCCCGGATCTTCTTCTGTGGGGGGGTCCTGCCTTGTGATATATATATATATATATATATATATATCAATCAATCAAACAAAGCTCCTTCTCAGGATAAATCCACACGCACTCCCTGGTATGGTGTTATTTCCAAATTAATTTAATAATATCCATAGCATGGCAAGCAGGTAGCAAAACCCAACGCGTTTCAGTCAACTTTGACCTTGTTCACGGGTAGAGAAAATTTTTTTCTTTCCTCTTTTATATACACATCACATGATGTTGCATCACATCCTGCTTTGCATTATGGTTCTTGTAGTACATCAACCATTTGGATTATATTATTAAGTAACAGTGCTCGTTCACATTAGTGTTTTGCGTGCGTTTTGATCACCGTGTTGTTTTTCTGTTCTCGGGGGAACAATTGTATATGTCACTATATACTTATATCATGAATTTGCTTATGGTCACCGTGACTAGTATCAGATCAATTTGTAACAAGGTCAAAGTTGACTGAAACGCGTTGGGTTTTGCTACCTGCTTGCCATGCTATGGATATTATTAAATTAATTTGGAAATAACACCATACCAGGGAGTGCGTGTGGATTTATCCTGAGAAGGAGCTTTGTTCGATGTTTATAACGGCTGACTCTGCCGTCTCCACGCAGCTCGCACCGCCAAGAGCGCTGTATGCCACCAAAACGAGACATTGCTGAAAAATATATATATATATATATCTTTATATATATAAGAAATCAATCCTCAGCCCAACTTTGTCACAACAGGGCATGCAAGGTACGGACCACAAGACGCTCCAATAGTTCAATTGAAAAGAGTGCTTTATTGCAAATCACAGCACATCGTGTTGTTCAGGTCAGTTTCCATAGAAAAAGCATTTTTAGACTTGGCTATAACTTTGGCGTAGTTTGACCAATGATCATGAAATTTTCACAAAAAAGTGTCAAGGCTGATTTTATTGTCGCAGGGGGACCGAGAATTTGAGGTACAAAATAAGGGTTTGTTTGTAATATTTATTCCCATGTGAACCTTCAGCTACACCTGCAGCCTGAACTGCTTACCAGACTTACACCAAATCTGACAGGGAGGTAGATGTTGGTTGAAGGAAATGCCTTTTGCTTATTTGGTGAAAATCCATTCAGTAGTTGTTGAGAAAATTAGGTTTAACATTGTAGTGATATCTCATGCAGGGAAATGCACTGCTCTGATTGACTGCCAACACTTCAACCGGGAAGTGTTGGCACCCATCTTGGGTCTTGGCTTCAAGTCAAGTCCCCCCCCCAAAAAAAGTAAAAATAAAGAAAAGAAGGCACGGTAGGAATACCCTGACCCACAAGCAATGGCCCCCCACCACGGCATAAAACCATTTGTTTTTAAAAATGCTGCAAAGTTCTGACATTAAAATATAAAATAAAAAAAGCAGGTGCGGGCTCCTGCTTTTGCTTGAAAATAACCCCCGGCTGGGCCAGGTTGAGGGGTCTTAGAATATAAATAGGAGGGTGGCACAGAGACCTCCCTCCTAAGGCTTATTAAAACCCGGGGGACCTCCACCTCCCGGGGCACTTTTCCTTATTAATGCAGGTGGGCACACTGGGCCAGCCTGCAGATCAGTAGACAACCACCTCCCCAGGGCGATTTCCAATTATGATGGGTAAGGCCTTGTGATTTCTCCTTCCCAGGGACCTTGACCTCCAAGGGGCTCATTCAAACAATATGGGGTGCCTCGTAGACCACCCTGCCCTGGGTACCACCAGTTCCCTGGGGCTAATTAAAGGGCTGTGGGGGCCTGATGGAATCCCCCTGCCCCGGAACCCCCACCTACCTGGGGCACATGAAAATTATGTTGGGGTACCTCGCGGACCTACCTGTCAAGGGAACAACCACATCCCTGGGCACAAATGCAATCACTGGTGCCCGGGGACCCCACCTCCCTGGGGCAAATGTGAACAAAGGAGGGGGCTGCACGGTCCCCCTCCAGGAGCACTCCATAGCCATGGGGACCGCCTTCCCCCAGGTCCGGCTCACTGTCAAGACTTACTTCAGTGTTGCAGAGAAGCTAGAATCCACGGGAGCGAAGATGTACCTCTACTCTCCTCTAAGGCAGCGCCAAACAGAATATATAATCACTCTAGTGTTTACAAAGGCCTTCTGGGAGAGAAGAGACCAAGGAATGGACCACCAAGGGCCGACAGCAAGTGGGAAAGGTTTATGTACCGTAATGCTCCTCAACACTTTTCCCAATTCACTGCATAGACACAAAATAACAAACAACCAAAAAAATAACAAGCATTAATTAAATGGTCCCAGAACTCTAAGTAGGCTAGCGTAAGCAATTAATTAAACATGTAATGCTTTGAGTGTGCACTGCCACGTACTTACATAATTTGCTAAAAGATGTGACTATGAAGGGCTTCAGTAAGCAGCTGTAAAAATAAATGTCTCTTCTGGTAAGGTGGAATGTAGTATCAGAGTTTCTTTGATGCGTGAAAGTAGAATAGTCTTTGGTTAATTAACTCCAGACACATACGTCTGCCTTTGTCATCATACATAGCTTTGAAATACTAAAGCAAAAACCATTGACTAAATGGTAGTAGATAAAGCGTGACTCCAAAAGTTGCAACATTTGTTTAGACTCTGAGGTCTTCAGGAAAATAAAAATAAAAGGAGAAGCAAGCAGCTTCCTTCTTCAGCTCCTTGCTGCAATGAAGAAACAAACAGTTGCTCAGGGCTTCGAAGGGGTTAATTGATTTAACCAAGAGAGGAAGCCTCTGACTTTAGCGTGGTCAAACACTGAGAAAGAAAAATACTTAAACTGCTCCAGGTGCATGAATTCAGAGAGCAGAAACTAAAGTAAATTGCACACGCTGAAATATTCAAAGGGAAGCACAATGTTAATTCCTTCCAAGGACTAAGGCAAAAGTTGTAGACACAACGTTTCTCCAATGCTATGCACAGAGATTCAGGAAGTCAGGAATGAGGGAAGCCAGGACAGGGGACGTGGTCCAACACAAAATTGTAAGTAAGCCAAGCACTGTGGGAATGGAAAACCCTCCTTTATTACAAGCCAGTCACATGCCAAATAACATTCAGGTGTGGTTTTGTGGCAGCACACAAACAAGGTTACTTGATTACTAGAAAGGGTGCATTGTGGGAATTGTAGTTGACAGTGGTTTTACCCAAGTGAGGGCGCAGAATCTTCAACGTGTAACACTCAAGCAATGTCCCAGGATGCACATCCCTGGACATTGCAGTTTGCTTTGGGATGGTGGGAGCATTGCTTCCGCCATGCCATTACAAACAGTGTGGTCCGCTTTGAGTAAGCAAGTGTATTTTGCTCTCGCTTGCTCAAAGCTGAGCACACTTTGCTTTTTACACCCAGGGACTTGCATGTTAGCAGTTCCTTGGGTGTAAAAAGCAATGCCGGCTCCCACAGGTGGTGGGAGCCGGCCGGGACCGTATGGGCCTTCAAGTTTCCCCCACAGTCTCCCAGCAAAAGGTCCTGGCCTCAAGGGATATGGTAACCAGCACCAAATATGGTCCGGGAGGGGGGACACTAGCCCCTCCTCCCTTAGAAAAGAAAAAAAAATAACTGGCTGGGCCCCAGGGGTTTGGACCCCCAGGGCAAAAATCAGCCTGGGCAGGAGGGCCGTGTGGCCCCTTTTCCTTTTTTTTATGAAAAAGAAATAAAGTCCAAGCCCTGCGGGGTGGAGTCCCCAGGCACGAAATCGGCCTCAGGAGGGTGGCCGTGTGGCCTCCTCCTGATTTATTTAATTAAAAAATCAGGGCACAAAACCTTTCCTACAGAGAAATAAAAATTGAAAGCCGGCAACTTGCAGGAGGCCCCCCTTTCTCCCCAAAAACCAGGGCACAAAACCTTTCCTACAGAGAAAAAAAATCAAAAGCTGGCATCTCGCAGGTGGCCCTTTCTCCACTACTCTGCAAACACACCTCCTGATGCACTCCTGGTTAGGTAATGAAGTCCCCTTCGCTGTTGAAGGTTCTTAGGGACCAACAAACCCTCCTGTTACCTTCAGTAAGCCCCACACAGTGGGCTGGCTGAGAGGTGCTGACTTCATCCCCCAACTACTAGCATGCCAGAAGGCGTATTTGCAGAGTGGAGGAGAAAGGGGACATGGCCACCAAAAACCTCTCAGCAAACCCACTGTGTGGGACTTACTGGAGGTAACAGGAGGGGTAGTTGGCTCTTATGGACTCTCAATAGCCAGAGGGACTTCATCCTCCTACTAGTAGGGTTCCTAGAGGTGCATCTGCAGAGTGGTGGAGAGAGGGAGCATGGCCTGCTATCAGGTCTCAAAAATCCTGCTGTATGGGACTTACTGGAGGTAATAGGAGTCCTAGTTGGCCCCCAAGGATTACTTGGGGGCCAACTACCCCTTCTGTTATCTCCAGTAAGTTCCACATCAGCAGGATTGGTAAGAGGTCTTCGGAGGTCATGCCCCCTTTCTCCACCACTCTGCAAACGGCTCGTGGTGCACCACTGGTTGGGGGATGAAGTCAACTTTACTTCTGAGGGACTTCGGAGGCCTAGAACCCCCCCTTGTACCTCTTGTAGTTCCTACACAATGGGATTCCTGAGAGCTGATTGGAGGCCCAGCCCAATGCAATAGGTTTCCCATTTGCGAGAGTTAGAGCTACTGGCGTTTTAAACTTAATTGTTTTTTCTTTATGTTCTGTCGAGTGGTGGTGATGTATATGGTGTGTAATGTAATTTTGTGGGATGTTGTCTAGTTAAACTATGTGGATAGAAATGTTGTGGTATTTAGTGTTTAGGAATGTTGTGGAGTGGGATTGTGTGTTATGTAGAGTTATTATGTGGTATGGTAATTTGTGTTGTGGCATGTAATTTATTGGAGTTTTAATATGTGATGTGCTGTTGTACTTTGCTATGTTGAATTATGTGATGTTGATTATATGTCTGTGCTGTCTTATTTAACTGTGTTGTTGATTTGTGTTACGTGGTTTCTTAATGAATTATGTGGTGTGTAATAGAAAAGTGGTGAGTTTATTTGTGTGATCTGGAACTGTGCAATTGTGGGTGTAAAAATAGATCATGTTTGTAAAGATTAAAAATGCACTAACCACCCTCCCAAACACCAATTGTAGCTTTACATTTTAAATGTTGTTTTTTATGTCCTGTTTATTTAAACCTTTTAAATGTTTTCCTAATAACAAAATATATTAAGTTTAGAAAAACTAACAGCTGAGGCCTACTACGTGACCCCCAAACAGGATTTAATGCATGATTTGTCATTGATACAGACCCCCTAAGGCAAAAGCATGTGCTTTATAGAATAAAGTAAAATGAGAGCTATTGGTGTTGTAAATGTGTTTTACCTATATGTTGCAAGTGGAGTGGATGTACGTGGTTTGTAGTGGAATAATTGTGTTAGTTTGGAATAGTTGGGTGTGACATTGGGTGGCGTGGCTTTGTGTGGTGTGGAGTGGGTTTGTGGAGTGGAATTATGTGGTATGGTGTTCGGTGGAATTATGTGCATAGCAATTATGTAGTGTTGGTTGCATTGCAATTATGTGGAGTGAGATTGTGTATAATGGAGTGTAAATATGCAGAATGGTATCTTGTGTTGTGCAGTGTTATGTAGTGGAGCTTAATTATGTGGTGTGCTGTTGAAGTTTGTGGTATGATGGTGAATTATGTGGTGTGGATAGAATGTATGTGGAATATTATGTAATTGTGTTCTTGAGTACAATTATGTGATTTGTTGTTGAATTATGTCTGCACAAAAAACACAAGGTTTGGTTGGGGATGTTATCTCTGCAGTCTCAAAAACTGCCTTTGAGTTAGTAATGAAACCTGTAGATAAGGAATGTGGTAGGAGTTATGTAGGTGCACACCTACAACAGCTAGCTACAAAGAGTGCATAAGTGTCCTGTTGTGCGCAGTAAACCACAATAGTGATGGATTGTGTAAGGTCTGCTAAAGGGCCCCACGCAAAGCCTGTTCCTTTTTGTGGTGTGCAGCGTGCTGTGCCTAAAATGTATGTAGGCTATCCTATTTTAGGTTTAAACCTAATAATACTGATAAAATCCTACTGAAAGGAAAATATCCCTCACTAGCGTAAACATATGAAAACTGAAAAAACACCTTCCCAACCACAAATTAAATGCCATTCATAGAAAGGAAAAGATGAGTCAAAGAGTATTTTTTATTTCTTCCTGAAGGGCTCGATACAATGTACTTTACAAGGCAGCAGCAAAAAAGACTGGGCTAACATAATTCTGCTTGCGTTTACTTGCTTAGGGATGTCACTAAAATATTGTTTCTTCTTTTGCTTTTTCAGTTTTGTGGTTTTATTTAATTATTTTATGAACTGCCGAGAATCAGGAAATATCAAAATCATATTTGATATTTTGAGTACTATTGATTCCTTCACTGATAGATAAAATGGTTGGTTTCATAGGAATCTCCCCCAATATGTACTATTACATTTACCCACAGACAGAGAATGGGTGAAACCCTTTGGTACATCAGCCCCCTTTTCTAGCACATCAGGTGAATTGCCAGACACCCCAGGCTTTAAACATTCAATGCAAGGTGTAGTGACAGGTATATTTGAAAAGAGTGCTGTCACCAAGCATCTGAGATAGTGGTAAAAACATGACACCAGACGTTTCGAAAACATGGCACGCAGTGTCACATGGAATGCTGCTGCAAAAAATTCTTACCAATGTCAACAAAGATTGGAATGATATTGTTTGGATTTGCAGTAATTCAGCTACGTATATGAAAAAGTTGTATGATGACCTGTCAAAATCGACACTTGAGCTGAAGTGCTTCCCTATAAGAGAACCTTGCCACTTGCTCGATGGTATCCTGAAAGCATCTTTACAATCTTCAGAGTTTATGAAGAATGCTATTGACTTTGTAGTCCATTCTGATGCACTATTTTGTTATGCGTGGGAACTAAAACACAAATATTTCTCATTTTGTACTTTGTGTGGCATCAAAGAAAGAGTCAACCTAACGGCGTCATTTAGTCAATGGTTCTCTTTAATAGAGGCAGTGAAAGCTATATTATCAATGTGGCGACTGTTTGCAGAATTTTTGCTTACTGATGTTGCCAAAGGCAAGAAATGTGAGGATCTTTGGTAGCATATTTATAGTGGTGTGAAAAAAGTACACTGTTCTACATTCTTAGATTTTTACACGAAAACAGGACTGCTGTAGCGGACATAATCAAAAAAATAGAGTCTCAAAACACCCTTGACTACCAGATGTTCAGGGCATTTGGTTTAGATGTGAAACATCTCCTTAAGAGGAGGCTGGGCGAAACCTTTAGTGACTTTGGCACTGCAACATGTTCAGTGTTAGAATTCTTGCCAGTTGGTAAGCAAACAAACGTTGAGTTATTCAGGAAATATTATTTTACAGTGCATGAGAAATGGCTTGCAGTGATACATAGAAATGTCCCTTCACCAATCATAGCATTTGAAGTCAATGAAGCCTCACTGTGGTACTCCGCACAAGTTCTAGATCCCTTCCATAAAGGGGAATTCTCTCCTGACTTTGAAAAGTAGTGCTTCATTTTAACACTTCAATAACTGAGGACATATGCGCTCAATTCTTCAGGTGCACCAGTGTTGGCATGGAAAGCTATGTCAGTGGAAGGAGTTAGCAAATTGTACACTGGCTGTTCTAGCGTTGTCCGTCTCAAGTGCCAATTTTTTAGGGTGCCTTTTCACAGATAAACGTTTCCATGGGAAGGAAAGAGCGAGCGCGCATGACCAAAGACTCACTAAAGAAGTATCGTATGGTGCACTACAATAAGTTTGATTTGTAAAATGTATTTGGACCTCATATAACCTGTGCACACACTGTCTATACACATGCACTATCAGTGCAGAAAACAAACAATAATAAAAACAAAACATTTCATAAACATCAGAAAAACACTGTTTCTGTTGTTTTTAATGGCGCACAAATGTGTACCACTGATTACATTAAGGTATTGACAACACTGAAAAAACCCCACCAGAATTTACCAAAAATATAAACTGAAAACAGGATAGCCTAAATGCCTAATGTGTGCTTGACCCAATTGCAGAATGTATCCACACACACAGAGAGTGACTGAACCATGTTTAAATTACCGTTTTGTGTGTGTTATGGAAGGGGCACTCGCATGAAGTGCTAATGTGCTCCACACCGAAGCCTGTTCCTTCTGTTGTGTGTAGTGTGGTGTGGATTGGACAAGGGTGTTCATTGAAACCAGCAACAGAAGCAGTGGAACAAACACGTCATTGACTTATACTTATAGTGCTGATTAAGCACACGATGACAAAGCCTATAGCTTTGAATTGGTGCTTAGCCTTTTGGCTTTACCAATGGTCGTTGTGTTTTATCATCTTTTTTGTAGTATTTATTGATGGGACAATTACTAGAATCTCAAAATTGTTCTTTGGCCTAAAAATGCATGCATTGCCATAGCAGTCCCTTGAACTGGAGGGAAGTATTTTGTGAGTGGACTTGCTCTTTGTGAACAAGCAGGATTCTGTAGTAGGCAGAAGAAAAATGTAAATGATACAACAGACCAGTGACTGATAAGGTCCGGCTGGAAACTCCTACAAGTGAGTAGATTATGCATATTATTTTAGTTAAAAAAAATCTTGGCTATTTGTAGACCTAAAAGTGTTCATTGCATTTTTGAAGCTGATGAAATGGTCTATTTTTTAACATTGGTGCCTTTTGGGACATTTGATGAGTGGTACAAACATCATATACCTTTTAAAACCATAGTGTTCAAATGTGCTGTTCCTGAGCAAAAGGCCTCATGCTGTTTTTTTAGCATGCAGAGCTAGCAAACAGCTTGTGAAAGCATACGCAGGTGTAAATATTGCACATGTTTTATAATACATTAAAATACTGTGAGATGTGATTGGATGAGAAACCAAGTCTCATGCTGTGCCAACTGACAGAACAGCTGATTTGTGTGTTCCAGCTTTGATGAGATATCATTTAATTGCTATCCAGAGGCATAAGTCACAACACACATTCGCCCTTACTTTCCCCATATCTTAAACAAAACATTCCAAACTCCTCAATAATACAGAAAATGAATAAAAAAGAGCTACTTCAGCATTCATTCCCAGAAGCACAGATCTTTTAGCTAGGCAGGCAGCAAGGAAGCACTGTATATTGGCACTGGCTGACCTGTAAATTTAGCAGAAAGTGACCCATGCAGAATCTTCTACACACATTTAAAGACCATGTGGTGTAAAACAGGGGCAGTCTTGTGTCTATAGTCTTCTTTACATGTGTCATCCATCCCCTAAAAAGGCACTGACACACTCATTGAGGTCTTTTGAAACATACTCAGACTCACAAGAGTGGCATGACAGGAGGCTGCCTCTCATTTTGGGTTAGGCATGGAATTCCGAGCTCTGTCTCTCTAATGAAACTGGGAAAGAAAAGCAGATATTGCAACTTGTGTTAACCTGTATCTGGTCCATATAAGTTTGTGCAAAGGCACCCTGCAAGTAGGTCTTACATAGTGAGATGTGTGCATTAAACTGAAAGTGTACTGTATCGAGTTTGAAAGTCTGACTCATATCATGTCTAGGTATGTCTGTACTTCTATGTGTAATCTGACAGGTGTGGTGTAGATGATCACTCTAACTTAAAAACTATACAACCTTGAACAAACAGCTTTATACTTGGTTGCCCTGTCTAATGAACAGCAAGTGATGCATGTAGCTTCTTCTACTCATATTTGAAGAGCATGCTGTGTGAAACAGAGGTAATCTAGTATCTATAGGCTTCTTTTCATGTGTCACCTTGTCCCTAAAACAGCACTGACACACTCATTGAGGTCTCTAGAAAGATTCTTACATTCACATGAGTGGCATGACAGGAGTAGGTCTTTGATTTTGCAGTAAGCCTGGCATTGCGAGCTCTGCCTCTCCAATGAAACTGGTAGAGAAAAGCCAGCTTTGAAACATGCTCAAGATGTATTTACCTTTATTCCAGTTTTATATGTCTCTTCAATGATACACTGAAAGTAGGACGTACTTAGGGGCATATTTACAGGAAAGTAGCGAAGCGTGTTGTTAAGCCAAGAAGGATAACGACAAGCTCTGTTACTTTAAAAATGCAGGGCTGCACCATACTTACAAGAATATGGTGCAGCCCTGCGTTTCTCCCTGCGCCGGCGCTAAATTTAGCTGCCTAGCACAAATGCACGACCCTTGCACCACAGTGCAAGAGTGCCAGCATTAAAGGGAGTAATTGTGGGAAACAGCCTTTACAACAAGGTTTTTACCTTGTTGTGACTTTACCACGCATTGTTTTGTGTGCATGTTTTTACCACAAATATGTATTTAAAATGCATGCCAATACCACGCATTTAAGGTAAGTTGGGGGTGGGGGTCTCCCCCCACAAATACATTGTTTTAAAATCTAAAAACAATGCATGTATAGGCATGCATTTTAAATACATATTCGCAGTAAAAACATGCTCGCAAAAAAATGCGTGTCAAAGGCATGCAAAGTAATTGCCTGCATTGTACTGTCGTACAACCGTAATTGTTTATGTGCAGGAAGGTGTCCCTTCCTGCACATAAATAGTCTTTAAATGGCGTTTTGTAACTTCTATGTCTGCTCCTTAATGCAGTACACATAGAAGTTGCAAAGCATATTTTTTATAAATGATTTTTTATATGGAGGGAGGGACACCTTCCTGCACATAAACAATCAACGGGAGTTTGCTGTTTCTAAGTGTACTGCACAAAGAAACACATATGGAAACAGCAACAAACGAGGAGAAATTAAACATTTCTCCTCGTTGCTCCCAGTTAAGATCAGGTTTTCCCTGGTCTTAATTTTGTCTCTTCCCCATATTTACACCACCCTTGTAAACATGGGCCAGCATCAAAATCAATGGATGGAGTGGTGGAACACCCACAGCAAAACCCATTGCACTCCCCTTTCACGCTAAGTATACCTTGAAATAGTGGCTTATTTACAGGGCAGCATTAAGCCATGTTAAGTGGCTTAACGCTTCCTTGTAAATAAGGCAAAGCCCCTATTGCCACCACAACGTCATGGAAAGTGACGTTGTGGTGACAATAGAGGCTTGCAAATATGTCCCTTAGTGATGTGTGTGGTTTAAACTGAAAGCATACTCCCTAGACACATTTTGTCAGAGTTATTTCAGCTTTCAGTCCCATAACCACAGTTCTCTTAGCTAGTTAGGAGTCAGGGAAATACTTCAACACACAACTTTATACGTAGCTGCCCTGTATAATGAACAGCAAGTGATTCATGCATTTTCTACTACTCACATTTGGAGAGCATACGGTGTGAAACAGAGGTAATCTAGTATCTATAGGCTTCTTTATGTGTGTCACCTTACCCCTAAAAAGGCATTGGCACACTCATTGAGGTCTATAGAAAGATGCTGCCACTCAGAAAAGTGGCATAACAGGAGTTGGTCTTTGATTTTGGGTTAAGCCTGGCATTGCAAGCTCTGCCTCTCTAATGAAACTGGTAGAAAAAAGTGATCTTTAAAACATGATTAAGATGCATAACCTTTATTCTAGTCTATATAAGTCTCTGCTACGGTACACTGCAAGTCGGCAGTACTAAGTAAAGTGTATGCTTTAAACTGAAAGCGTACTCTGTCAAGTTTGAAGAACTGACTGCTACCATTTCTCAGATATGTCTGTACTTCTACATGTAGTCTGACATTTGTGGTGCAGCTGGTTACCTTAATTTAAAAACTTTACAATCTATCATAGCACCTGTACAAATTTTGTTACAGCTACGTAAGCATTCAGTTCTAAATGCACTGATCTGTTAATTAGACAGGAGTCACAGAAGCACTTAAACAGACAGGTTTATACCTGGCTGCCCTGTATCATGAGGAGAAAGTGATCCATGCAGCTTCTACTACACACATTTGGAGAGCATGCAGTGTGAAACAGAGGTAATCTAAAACCTTTGTCCTTCTTTACATGTGTAATCATGGCACACTCATTGAGGTCACTAAAAAGATTCGGACGCTCAGAAGAGTGGCATGACAGAAGTCAATCTTTGATTTTGGGTTAGGCCTGGCATTGCGAGCTCTCCCTCTCTAATGAAACTTGTAGAGAATAGCAGTTCAATATGTATTAAGCTTTATCCTAGTCCACATAAGTCTCTGCAAGGGTACACTGCAAGTAGGCTGTACATAGTGATGTGTGTGCTTTAAACTGAAAGTGTACTCTGTCAAGTTTGAATATCTGACTGCTACCATGCCTCAGATATGTCGGCAGTTCAGCATGTAGTCTGACATGTGTGGTGCAGATGGTGACCCTGCCTTAATAACTACACAGTCTATGATACCTGTGCACACATTTGTCAGAGTTATTTCAGCCTTCTGCCCACAACCACAAATCTTTTAGCTAGGCAGAAGTCATTGAACTACTTGAACACACAGATTTATATGTTGTTGCCCTGTATAATGAACAGCAAGTGATGCATGCAGCTTCTACTACGCACATTTGGAAAGCATGCTGTGTGAAACAGAGGTAATCTAGTATCTATAGGCTTCTTTTCATGTGTCGTCTTGCCCTTAAAACAGCACTGACACACTCATTGAGGTCTTGTGAGTAAGGCAAAGCCCCTATCGCCACCACAACATCATCGAAAGTGATGTTGTGGTGACAATAGACGTTTGTAAATATGCCCCTTAGTGATGTGTGTGGTTTAAACTGAAAGCATACTCTGTCAGGTTTGAATATCCGACTGTGTAGTATGCGTCTAATAGTTTAAGCTTAATTGTTTTGATTAATTTAGAGTAACACGCAAAAAAATGACTGTAATAGGAAACCCCAGGGCCTAAAATGTGCTTGCTTGGCATCGCCCCTTGCTCCAGTCTGCAAGCATTGAACTAACTTCCTGAACTTAGCAAAACAGTTTAATTCAGTGTTTAGTGCCAGTGACGGGCCAACGTTGTTTGCCTGATTCGTGTTATACGGGGACAGAAAGAAGGGCAGACTCCCACCTTCACTTAAAGAGACCTTAAGTGTAAATTAAACACTTAAGCCCTAACAATGCAAAAAAAGGGCCTCAGAGAAAGGGGCACTTTATGAAACTGGGTCAAATAAAGATACTCAGCACCCCTTTCATTCCAGCCCTTTGTTCAAAAGTACAAACTAGCATTGACCAGCTCTTGCTGCATTCCTGCCCTGCCAGACTTCCAGGACCAGCTTGCCTTGCCTTCACCATGCCCGGCTGCCATCGTCATTCTTCAGCGCCAGGAGGTGCCAGGAGGCGCTACATAAACAACCGAGGGCTAGCGCATCGCGGGACCCAATCTTGATGCATTCCTGCCCTGCAGGATTTCAATGACCAGATTGCCTTACCTTGCCTTCACTGCGCCCGGCTGCCATCGTCATTCTTCAGTGCCAGGATGTGCCAGGGGGTTCTACAAAACAACCACAGGCTCCTGCGAGGCGTGACGCACACGGATGTGCCAGGCGAAGCCCAGGCCAAGGGTGGGCCTGTCCACGCACGTCGTAGCCCGGCGTAGGCTGGGCTGGGCACTCCCTCTAACAACGAGGGCAGGGACACCGGTTCATGGACAATAGGATCATCAAGGTAATGTACTGGGTTTTTAGCTTTTAACTCATTAATTGTTCCGCCCTGTGAACTGCGACATCAGCACCTGATTCAACAATGAGCAAAC
Source organism: Triturus cristatus (assembly GCF_964204655.1). Lineage (NCBI taxonomy): Eukaryota > Metazoa > Chordata > Amphibia > Caudata > Salamandridae > Triturus > Triturus cristatus. The sequence continues at coordinate 762,560,915 of NC_140587.1, forward strand.
GTAAGGGGATGGCGGGGACACTTGACGCCTTTATTTTCAGGGCTGAATCTATGCTCAGCCACAAAATCGAACTTACAGAGAGGCAGCTTTCCCGTGGACCCTCAACCCTGCAGAGGGTTCCTCTTTGGGCTCAACGAGCCCTATTATCATGCGAGAAACATCCCAACTTTCTTTGTCTTTCAATTCACAAGGGCCGTTGCAAACTCACCCGCACATGATTTTGAATTATTTCCTTTGGAAAATGAAGTCGGCCCTGGGGCTGTTACAAGGACACAGACACGGACAAGGCCTACCAAGCTCCAAACTGTGACCAGGCCAAAAGACCCCCCTGTGAAGCGAAGGAAGGACACAGGGGCCCAAAAACCCACACAATTGAAAAGGTTCTAGCACTCTATCTCCGTAATACAATCTAATACTATCAGTACACAGACTGACGCAGCATTGCCTGAACCTAATCATAGTGTTTCAGGGGACATTCTACCGGATACTGCTGGGGAATTTGATTTAATCAGAGCTCTTGCGCAGCTTAAAGATTTATTTAATAAATTAAAAATTAACGGGATGGGCCATCTTGAATCTCCAAATCTGTCAAATTTGCCACCAACTCTGCCAATTGATAACTTTAGTCCTAAAGCGGCCCATGATTTATTATGCCTTAGGCTGGATGCTCTCCATGCTGCAGTTGTAGAACCAGTGGCGAATCTGGCAGTTAGGATAGCAGCCATTGAAGAGTTAGTTAAAAATTGTTATGATGTACATGTCACTACTCTCCCAGGTAAACCTTCAATTTCTGCTGCCGGAAGTGGAAAGGTAGCTGCCCCCAAGCAGGCAGGTTTTACTCAACCTATAGTAAATGTGCCAGCAGATAACTCTAGTAACGCCAGAAACAACGGAGCAGTCCAATCTGGGGCCAGGGTGCTACATGTACCCTATCCACCTTGCATTCCTACTGGGGACGGGGAGGATGTGATACTTGATTTACCACCTGATGCCACTCCCTATACAATCATATTGTCAAATGTACCACCCCTGGCCCACCAAATAAACGAAACCTGGGAGGCTCTGAGAAATAAATCTCTTTGCTGGATTGGTTCTAAAACTGGGCTAACTGAAGCATTGTTTTGCCAATTTAAGATGGTTAGAAGAGTGGGATGGGTTGGGATTAGGGAAAAATCTCACCCCTGTGATTGCATTGTCCGTACTCTCAGAACACCGAGCCTGGTAAGCGAAGTCCTCTGGAGACTTAGGAGTGAATATGTGACCAATCAAGGTATTAACGTATTACCCCTGGGTTATTTCTATCTCCCAAGAATAAATTCCCTAACCCCTTTCAGTAGAGATTTACTAACTTTACTTACCACCACAGCATCACCATTCCTACCCACAACAGATATGATATTCTCTCTCTTGAAGACATAGACTGACTCACTGCTTCACATAGCTATCACAGCCTGTTATTAGGCCATCATTGAATACCCTCCCGGACAGGAACTGACTGTCTGTAACTTAAACACTGCGTCATAGGACAAAGAGGCGACCCATGTGCAGGCCCCTGCAATAGCAACATGGGGATTCAGGTCAATAACCTGCCTGAATGTATTAAAGTTATTGACACTATTGTGAGTTGTTCTACAGAATTGGGAACAGAGTTTATAGATTTAACCCCTTCTTATTCTAGCCTCATTGCAAATCCAGTCCATCATTCTATTATTACAAACTGCAACTTAACTCCTAAGAAAAGTTCATACCTGGGGAGACCAGATCTAGTATAGCTAAAATCTTATCATGGAATGTGGCGGGTGTAGCTACTAAACTTACAAATTCTGCCTGGCATGACTTTATTGCTGGTTACAACATTTTATGTATTCAGGTAACTTGGATTGATGGCCCACAGCATATTAAGGGGTACAAAACATTCTTTACACCCGCTGTCTCGTCCAGGCGTGGGAGGAAAAAGGGTGGTTTGAGTACATACATTTCTCATAGGCTTAACATAAAAAAGATAGACTTCATGGCCTCCAATACTTATTATCAAATTATCAATATGTATATCGACGTCTCACACAACACAATTTTAATTAATTTTTATAATAATTTCCCTGTGTTGCAAATCAATGTTGTTTTGTCTCAACTTCAAAAGCATTTGGAAAAAATACAAAAGTCATCTAAAGTGGGTTTGTGTTTAATTTAGTGTGGTGACTTCAACATTGGCCCTTGCGTTACAGCTGAGAGCGGTAATTGTGGTTTAGCATTTGATGATGATGCTGATATCTCTCATTTACCGCACACCACTCTAGGGGACTATCTAAACCACATTAAATATTTTATGGATTAGGCTTTGCAAATGATTTATGTTCACCTTCTTTGCCGTTTAACTGCACTTTCAATGGCCGTGGGTTGTTCTCAACTATAGACTTCATTTTAGATTCCAACAGATATGCTGACAGAATTTAAAATTTTGAAACTCATTCTGTTGCATTTAGTAATCACTACCCTGTTACCATCACTATGGACCTACCAGCCAACGTGCTATCCGGGGGCTCTTCTGTCATACTCGCACCTGACATAGTTATAAATAGAACTGGCAGTTGTACTATCAAATGGAAGGGGGTAGATACATTGAAGTTAACTAAGTCTATATTATGCTCCTGTAAAATCGACTTTGCTGTCTGCCTCGATGAGATGGCTGCTCACTCTGACATTTTAAAATCATTTTGTAACATCACAAAGGCCATACAAAAAAACTTGTCCCTGGACTCAAAGAATCAGCCAACTGCAAAGACAGGCTGGTTTGATTCTAATAGCAGGAAAGCACATGCTAATTTAAAAGCTGTTTTATCTAAACTCCCGAGAGATCAGGAAGCGATAAAAAGGGCAAGAGCCGCCTATAGAAAATCTCTAAAAGACCGTAAAGAGGGGATAAGAAGGGACCTGTGGCTGGCACTCAAGAAAGCGTCTGAGTCAAGGGATTCCAAAGGCTTCTGGCAGGTGGTGAATGCCCCGTTCCTAGCCGCCAATAACATGCCAAGTATAGAAATCACGGTTGGAGAGGATGAATGGGTAACCCATTTCTCGAGGCTATACTGTGACAATGAAAATCAGAGGTTGTGCGAGAATTCCATAACTCGGCACAAGAACTATCTTCTTATCGAAATTGACTTCAATGTAGATGAGGTGATTTTGGCCATAAATGAGAGTGTGGGGGCAAAAGCCCCGGGACCTGATTGTGTCCCGGTGGACTTATATAAATCTTACCCTCACCTATGGGGTCCTTTAATTTCTATGGTCCTGATGGAGTGTTGTACACAGGGTCTCACCGCAACTTGGACTGAGTCTATCCTTGTGCCCATTTTCAAAAAAGGAGATTGTAATGACCCGGCCTGCTATAGACCGATTTCACTCCTGGACTCTATTGTGAAAGTGGCCGGGCGTGTTGTCCTGAACAGACTACAGCAGTGGGTAGAGGCTACGGGTATCATTTCGGAGCTGCAGTATGGGTTTCGTCAAGGGCTTGGTACAATAGAGCAGGGCCTAAATTTAAGCCTCTTTTGGGGTTAATATGTAAATGCCAAAAAGGGGAGCCTTTTCTTTTTTTTCGTCGACTTAAGTTCGGCGTTTGCCTGTGTTAGCCATATAAAACTCTGGAGTATCCTAAAATCTATGGGGGTGGAAGCGTTGGTGCTAACTTTCCTTAATCACTCCTACCTAGAAGCCCATGCAAGCGTTCGTTATTGGCCAGCCAGAGAACGCAGCTGTACATTTTCCATTCAGAGGGGCTGTGTATTAGCCCCCCTTCTTTTCACCCTCTGCATAAACAGTCTGGGCACTACATTGATAAGGTAGGACCATGACTTACCTAGTATCCACGGTCGGCAAATTGGAGCAATATTATATGCTGAAGATGCTGTCCTCCTGTCCCGTACCCCTCTAGGACTTTAGAAAACTGTCTCGAGCTTTGTGTCTTTCATGACGAGGTTGGATCTTAAGGTAAACATTACTAAAACCTTTGTCATGAAATGTAGCAAACCCAACGTTGAGTGTCAAGATATTTGCATAGATAATAGGAAACTTTAATTTGTTATTCATTTTTCCTATCTCGGTGTCATGTTCGATGAAAAAGCTCATGGGGCATAGCCATCAACACAGGAAAGCTTATGCTTATAAAATCTATTGGATTAATTTTTCAAGGAAACTAGGAATGCACCCTATTGGTGATATGTTAACTATCTACAAAGCTAAATGCATTCCTGTAGCCATGTACGGAGTGGGCATTTGGGGTTTTGCAAACATAGTGCCCCTCCAGCTAGCCGAGAACAGGTTTTTAAAATATCTCTTGGCCGTCCCAAATAGCACAGCTACGTTCATTTGACACACAGAGCTAGGTCTTTCATACTTATCTGACTTAATCAAAATCCAACCAGCTTTACTTTGGCATAAGGTGTGGACTGGCCCAACGGCCGTGTTAAACCGGGATGTGATTAATGACTGTCAGAATATGGAACGGGTTTCAAGCATCCCGTGGCTTGCCTTTGTCAAAACTTTTATGAACGATTTGTGTCACCCCAAATTTTATGCCAATCCTGACAGTCTGTCCTCTGTCACCAGGAAAGAGTTAAGATTGTTATGCCTTGATCACCTATAGATGTTAAGACTGTCTATTAATGTGATGAAACTATCTATCAGAGAACACCAGCTACTCTTGACACAACCAGGATTACAACCCTATCTATCTTCATCTCTGGGTGATCATGACACGATGCTCCTGACGTGCTTTCATTTAGCCACCTTTCAACTTAAGGTAACGTTCCCTAAGCCAAATGATTGGTCACATACTTTATGTCCATGCGCCTGTGACGATTTATTGGCCCAGTCCACAATCCATATTATCTTCTTTTGTAAATTTTACACCCTTATCAGGACAAGATAATTATTATCAATTTTAAAATGGCTTGGACTGAGACAGTGCCGCCCCGCTTTTATTAAGCTGCAGTTTCTTGATGAAGTGTTGTTCACTGATCATACTGCTAAATTTCTGAAAGGGGTGGTTAGATTTAGAATGAGTATGCAGGATTTTGCTTAATTATAACTGTACTTGATTTTATATTAAGCTTTGGAGGTTTTAGCATTTTATCATAAGTTTTAATCTTGTAATAATCATCGCTTTTATTATCAAAGTATGATGAATTTTTCTCTTTTTAATGTTTCAATGTAAATGTCTTTCTTTTTTTTAACTGGATTATGCTTTTATGATTTAATATTTTAAAACGAATAAAGTTCAACTTTGACTTTGAATATCTGACTCCTACCATGCGTCATATATGTCTGCACTTTTACGTGTAGTTTGACACATGTGGTGCAGCTGATGACCCTAACTTAAAAACTAGTCAGTCTATCATAACCCTGCACACATTTTGTCAGAGGTACTTCTGCTTTCAGTCCCATAACCACAGATCTCTTAGCTAGTAGGAGTCATGGAAATACTTGAACACACAACTTTATACGTGGCTGCCCTGTATAATGAACAGCAAGTGATTCGTGCATTTTCTACTACACACATTTGGAGAGCATGCGGTGTGAAACAGAGGTAATCTAGTACCTATAGGCTTCTTTAAATGTGTCATCTTACCTCTAAAATGGCATTGGCACACTCAGTGAGGTCTATAGAAAGATGCTGACACTCAGAAAAGTGGCATGACAAGAGTTGGTCTTTGATTTTGGGTTAAGCCTGGTATTGCAAGCTCTGCTCTGATCTTTAAAACATAATTAGGACGCATAACTTTTATCCTAGTCTATATAAGTCTCTGCTACGGTACACTGCAAGTCGGCAGTACTAAGTGAAGTGTATACTTTAAACTGAAAATGTACTCTGTCAAATTTGAAGATCTGACTGCTACCATTCATCAGATATGCCTGCACTTCTACATGTAGTCTGACATTTGTGGTGCAGCTGGTGACCCTAACTTACAAACTTTACAGTCTATCATACCACCTGTACAAATTGTGTTACAGCTACATCAGAATTCAATTCTAAAAGCACTGATCTGTTAATCAGACAGGTGTCACAGAAGCACGTAGACAGGTTTATACCTGGCTGCCCTGTATAATGAGGAGAAAGTGATCCATGCAGCTTCTACTACACACATTTGGAGATCATGCAGTGTGAAAAAGAGGTAATCTGAAACCTTTGTCCTTCTTTAAATGTGTAATGTTTCCCCTGAAAATGCACTTGCACACTCATTGAGGTCACTAAAAAGATGTGGACGCTCAGAAGAGTGGCATGACAGGAGTCATTCTTTGATTTTGGGTTAGGCCTGGCATTGCGAGCGCTCCCTCTCTAATGAAACTGGTAGAGAATAGCAAGCTTTAAAAGAAGTTCAATATGTATTAAGCTTTATGCTAGTCCATATAAGTCTCTGCAAGAGTACACTGCAAGTAGGCTGTCCATAGTGATGTGTGTGCTTTAAACTGAAAGCATACTTCTTTACATGTGTCATCTTGTCCCCTGAAGACGTTGACACACTCATTGGGGCACAGCAAGCTCTACCTCTCTCAGGAAACTGGTAGCGAAAGGTGAGGTTTAAAACATGTTCAAGATCTATTAACCCTAATCCTAGTCCATATAAGCCTCTGCAGCTGTGTAGGCCTTCTTGGAGGTGACAGGTGGGCTAGTTGGCCACCAAAGCCCACAATAGTCAAGGGGACCTCATCCCACTACTAGTAATGAACCAGGAGGCCCCTTTGCAGAGTGGTGGAAAAACGGGGTGTGGCCTCCTACAAGGTATGAGCTATCCTGATGAGTGAGACTTACTGGAGGTAACAGGAATGGTGGTTGACCTCCAATTACCCCTTCTGTTATCTCAAGTAAGTCCCATGCAGCAGTATTGCTAAGTGGTCTTCGGAGACTATGCACCTTTTCTCCACCACTCTGCAAACGCATCTTGTGCTATACTACTTGTTACAGCATGAAGTCAACTTCACTCTTGAGGGACCTTGGGGACTACAAAGCCTTCCTGGGACCTCCTGTAAGTCTTACAATGGGGGATTCTGGAGAACTGGTCGGATGCCCAGCTCTTTTCTCCACCACTGTGCAAACGCAGCTGCTAGTTAAAAAACCTTAGAAATTCACTGAAAAAAACAAAGGTTACAGGGATGTTATAGTTAGGAAATAGAACCAAACTAGAGAAATTGGGCAGTTATAACTCAGGTTCCCGCAATGAACTGCTAATGACCTCATGTATAACATCACTCATGACATGGTCAGGACATCACTCAATACATTACTGATTACATCATCCACAGCATCTCTGATACACCCACTCATACCCTATGTAACCTTTCATACACCCACTCCAACTTTCACACTACCATTCTCAAAACCATTGACACACTCGTACCAGTACTTACATACCCATTCATTGATTCATAGGTCTAAACACATATCTACTCAGTCTCCCATACAGCCACTCACACACCAACTCACTCACTAATACTGCCACTGATATAGCCACTCATACTGCCATACAGCCACTTACACATTGTCATTCACTCATAGAGCTACTCACACACCCACTCACTCACCTATAAAGTTAATCAGATAGCCATTTACTCACCTATAAAGTTATACACACACCCAGTCACTTATTCATACAGATACTGACATATAATTACTCGCACATACAGCCCCTCACACACACACTCACTAACCCATACAGCCACTATCACAATCCGTCATTCACACATACAGTCACTGTTATACTTCAATACTTACCTATACTGTCTTTCACATGTCCAATTACTCACCCATATACCACTGACACATCCATTCACTCACAGACACAACCATAGACATACTCAGTCACGTATTCAGCTCTTCTCTTACACAATCACTAACCCATAAACTCACTGAGTTACCCATTCATTCATCCATTCAGGCAGTCACACGCCCTTTCACCTACCCACACAGACACTCATACACCCATGCAGGTACTCACACAACCAATCAATCACCCATACACTCACACATGTACTCACTCACCAACCCCTATAGCCACTAAGATACCAACTGACAGACTTATATAAAAATTAAGAAAACCTAGTCAGTGACCAATACATTCACTAAGACACTTAATCACTCACTTATCAGTTAGTCATGCACCTACTCAATCATCGATACAGGCACTCATAAACCCACTGATTCATCAATACACCTTGGTATATATATTCTTGGTATATATGTATATATAACACACATAAACATTATAAAACCGCTCATGGTCACTGGGTGATGTCATCTGTGATGTCATTAGTGATGTAATTTAAAATGTCATCAGTGATGTCATTAACCATGTCATGAGTGATGTACTATGTGAGGTCATAAGCAGTGCATTGCAGGGGCATGAGTTATAGTTAGCACAGCTAATTATAACTTCAGAATTTTTCTGGTTTTGTTTGAGTGAAATGTCAGCCTAAGTATAACATCCCTGTAAACTTTGTTTTTTTCAGTTAATATATATATATAACTATTGACAAAGGCCATCATGAACGAAATTTGTTTGTCAGCTAAGCTCCTGCAATAAACATTATTTGATGGACTCCTGAGTGCACTACTTACTTTGCTATGCAAGGATTTGTATTTTCATGTTCACGTGTGAGCGGTGGCATCGGCGAACAGCTGGAAACGGGTATATATAAGAGATATTTAGGAGAGTACAATTCATGCATCATTGGCACAGCAGTGACCAAAATCAATAAAATGCCAAGGGAACAGCTAAAAAATATAAAAATGTGAGGTAGTCAACACATATGGCAAAAAACATAAACAGCTAGGAAGGGCAGTTAAGAAAAATTGGTACATAGTATGTGCTGACCCTGTCATAACTGTGAAAATACTGGTTAAACCATGCATTACTTACCGCAGATCCAAATCTATGAGAGACAATCTGGTAAAATCCAGCCCAGAATACAGAAAATCTGGAAATTGGCTAAGAAGCTTAAATGGGTTCTATGAATGTGCTAGATGCGAAGCGTGCAAAATAGGTAAAAACACCAAGCAATTCTATTCCCTATTTGCCCATAAACCAATACCTGTTAAAGGCAGATATAATTGTAAGAGTGATTTTGCCATCTATGTGTTAACATGCACCTGTAACAAAAGCTTTATAGGTAGCACTATCCTACAGGCCCACAAAAATATCTTACAACACATCCGTGCGTTAAAAAGCAAAGACTTAACCTATCCAGTAGCTAGACACTGTGCCGATGTGCATCAAAGTGATGTAACCCAAATGTCTTATTTTGTGGTTGATACCATACCAAACTCTATTAGAGATTGCGACAGAGTTAAAGCCCTCTGATGTTTAGAGAGCCCTTGTACACCACAAATTCGAATATCGCCTAATAAGATATCAGGTCCCAATACATTTGTTTTAAATTTAGACATTTTATGTATTTCATGCAATTTTAACTTCCTGATAAATAGGTTGAAATCACTTCTAGTTTGAGTGTAATTCCAATTTGTGGTAGGATCTTTTTGCTTGTTACTGATCTCTATTTTGCCTCTTTCTACTCGTCGCATGCCTTGGGACCTTGCCCACCCAGGGGCACTTTTCAAAACAAGCACGGGAGCCCACGCTTGTTTTATTCACACATTTGTGAGAACATTTTAACATCTGTAAAAAAATTTCAGGAGCAAGGCTAGGGGGAAAGGGTACTCATGCATTACCCCCTTTATTTTTATTTTTTCCTTGGGACTTGGCTGGAGCTCTGCATTTCCCTTCACGAGCTCTTTATTATTCAAGAAGTTGTCGCAGTCAAAGATATCCTTATTTGGTTTTCCTTAAGTTTCTCAACAACTATTGAACAGATTTACACTGGGTAACTGAAAACATGATCTGCAAACCAAAATCTAATTTGGTGTAATTTCCGCGTTCGAAGCTTCTATTGGAATTAACACTAGAAAAAACACTTTTTTTGAACCCCACTTTTTTTTGGCTCCCGCTTGACTGATCACCCTGAAACTTTCAATGCTCAACAAGAATCTTTTTGGGGGGAAATTTGTGAAGATTCTTCAAACGGCATCAAAGATATAGGCATGTCAAAATACTCTTTTCCTATATAAACATGGGCCTATATATGGAGACAGATCAGAAAAGAGGCAAAATAGAGATCAGAAGCGAGCAGAAAGAGGCAAAAATAAGGTCAGGAAAAGCTGAAAGAGGAAAATAGAGATCAGAAATAGCAGCAAGAGGCAGAATAAAGGTCAGAAATGAGCATAAAACGTCAAAATAAAGTTCAGGAGCAAGTAGAAAGAGGCAAAATCATGGGCAGAATTGGCAGAAAGAGGAAAAATAGACGTCAGAAAAAGAAGCAAGAGTGAAAATAGAGGTCAGAAAAAAGAAGAAAGAGGCAGAATATAGATCAGGAGTGAGCAGCAGAGCCAAAAAAATGAGTTGAAGATCAGCAGAGGAGGCACAAAACCAAAGGCAGCAGAGGGTAGTGGACTGGGAGAGAGTTGGACAGGAGGCCCATTACAGGGGAAGCTGGAACACTGACCTGATCAAATGTGTTCCTCTACTTTTATTACCATGCACACATTGACAGACCCACCCAGACACTCATGCACCCACTCACTCACCCACTCAGAGACTCATCCATCCACTCACTGACTTTGAAAAACACTCATGCATCCAGTCACAGAACCTGTCAGAGACTCACACACTGACTCACAGACCCTCTCACACACTCATGCACCTACTCACAGACCTACTCAGACACTCATGCATCCAGTAACAGGCCCACAAAGACAGTCATGCACCCACTCCCAGACCCACTCAGACGCTCACACACCAACTCATAGATACATACAGGCACTCCTACATCCACAAACCCTTTCACATATCCACTAAGAGACCCATACATCCACTCACACAACCACTCAACTGCTAATACAGCCACACAACCACATGCGCACACACACTCTCAAAGGTTCTTACAGTTAGGAAAAAAAATTAAAAATCCATTGACATTGACAGAAAAAAAGGTTACAGGAACATTGTAGATGATCTCAGACTTCAATTGTACAAAACAAGTGAACTCTAGCAGTTATAGTTACCTGACCTAACTATAATGTATGCCCCTTCAAGGCACTGCTTATGACCTCACATAAAAAATCACTTATGACATGGTCAGTGACATCACGGATGACATCACTGATGTCATCTTTCACAAAACCGCTCACACACCCACTCACACCTACAACCAGTCTCTTATATACTCACTCACGTACCCACAGAACCATTCATATACATATTCACATATCCATACAACTTGTCAGCCACCCACTCACTCATACTTGCAATCACTTCAATACCCACCCACTTACCCATTTAGCCGATCACACAACCACTCACTCATAGAGCTACTCGTACAGCCACTTACTCACCCATATAATATCTTACACAGCCATACAATCACCTATACAGCTAATCACACACCTACTTAATGAATCATGCAATCACTCAGACAGCCAGTCACTCACCCATACAAATCTTAACAGACCTATTGACACACCCATACAAATACTCACATACCCACTCACACACTCTCACAACCACTTACATACCCATTTACTCAGCCCTGCAAGCACTCTAATGACCTCTCACTCACCCATACGGCCATTCACACAGACATTTACTCTCCAATCTAGCCACTTACACAATCACTCAGTTAACCAAACACTCACTCAAACAGCCACTTACATGTCCACTCAATCACCCATACAGCCACTCACATAGCCACTTAGTCACCTATACAGCCACTCACACAGTAACTCGCTCACCCATATAGCAACTCACTCACACCTAGTCACTTACAATACAGCTGCTCACACAGCCACTAACTCACCCATACAGCTACTTACACACCCACATATTCACCCATATAGTCACTCACACAGCCATTCACACACCCACTCAGACACTGATACAAAGAGTCACAAAGCCTCTCAAATGACATATGTTAGAAACAGTTTCACTCATTAGTAGTACAGATAGAATAGTATTTAAGTCATGGTTTAGCTTAGTATATATCCCTAAGTCTCAGAAACATTTACAAAATACTTACACTCACTGGATGATGTCATCAGTGATGTGATTTGAGATGTCATCAGTGATGGCACTGACCATGTCATGAGCTATGTAATATGTGAGATCATAAGCAGTGCATTGCGGAGAAATAAGTTATAGTTACCTCAGGTAACTACAGTGGCTGAATTTCACTAGTTTTGAGTAAAATCTGAGCCTAACTATAATGTCTGCGTAACCTTTCGTTTTTTCAGCAAAAAATATATATATCATGTGTATGTGTATATATATATATATATATATATATATATATATATATATGTTTTTCTACTTGGGCGAGATACGAGAATTCCCAGATAAAAATCCAGCGGCACACCAATTGACAAAGGCTTCGCGTAGTTCTGTTTGTGTGACACAATAAAATTCTTTATTGTGCTGTCCATTGGTGTGCCGCTGGATTTTTATCTGGGAATTCTCGGATCTCGTCCAAGTAGGAAAACGTGATTAGCGGAGCTGCGAGCTAAGAACAATATGAGCACTCCCGATTAATCGTTGGGATTTTAAGGTAATTTTGATTTATTTTCATTCTCTCGCCTTTTTACATATTCACTTTTAGCAAGATAGGGATTTAGGTGTACTTGGGACAATACATTATTTCCCAATTGGGATAGTACATAAGCATTTACCACACTTGCGGTGGCTCCTACTGGAACCCCTTCCTGGGCTTTCCCATGTACCCCTCATTACCCTTCCTCTATCACTTATCCTTATTATGTATATCACCATCCTATCACTCCCCCATGTCTAGCTCTTAGCAAAAGGATACTTCCGAATCTGCCAGTCACACAATTAGATTGATATTAGGATAGTACAGTATCTTATCTATTGAAAATTATTGACATATCTAGTCACTTTGTCCATATTATTGGCCCATTACCTAATGGAACAACATTGTGATCTTGGGTCCCAGGTGTATATTAATGCAATGGATTCCGTTGAGATTATATATATGGCTATTTGAGCCTATATTTATTTAACCTTTTGCTTTCGGAGAGCAATGGCGCATAGCAATCTAAAATTGTTCCATGGGGCCATTTTTGGACAGTTATTATCATAGCTAATATATCAACCCCAATCCTAATATGCGTAACATTTCCTTTTGCATTATGTTCATTTAACATGAAAATTAGGCAGCATGCTGCTTTTCATTATCTAAATTCTGTGTTGTAACCATGAATTTGTTAGCTCTCAGTGTTTGTAGCGTGTGTCACTCAGGGCAGTTGGAGCGATTAATACCACTCACATGATTAATTCAGCCCACATTGACTCAATTGTATGTACTTCAAGTAACGCTATCACACAGAGAGGTGTATGAAATATGTCGTTCATAATCGGCAGTGAATACCTGCGTTCACATCACTTTCAAACTTTATTGTTTTCGAACAATTCGGACAAATCGTCTTTACAACCATTTAAGATTTGACTTATTTGAAATAGCATGCCTCTTCAAGGGAATTGCAATTTAATTTTTGTAACTGTATTTACCTTTATGCTCAAAGTATTATCATGACAATAATGAATTTATTTTGATATAGCGGTCGCTAGATAATGCAATCTCGAAGTATGTTTTCCATGTCTATGAACCATGCATTTGTATTTCTATGGCTGATTGGCATGCAGGAAGTAACTTGACAAAGGCAAACGCCGAAACGCGTCGTCCTTCTAAAGCTAGCGCACAATAAAGTGTTTGTGCGGTTTCCTGGTGTGCTGTCCTTTCATTCCTGGAATCGATACGGAATATAAGACTTGGATTATACCATAGTGGCTGCTGCCGCCACTGACGGCACCAACGTTGCAGGCCTGGGGGCTGCTCTCGCAGCGAGCTATGGACACACATATATATATATATATATGTTTTTCTACTTGGACGAGATACGAGAATTCCCAGATAAAAATCCAGCGGCACACCAATTGACAAAGGCTTCGCGTAGTTCTGTTTGTGTGACACAATAAAATTCTTTATTGTGCTGTCCATTGGTGTGCCGCTGGATTTTTATCTGGGAATTCTCGGATCTCGTCCAAGTAGGAAAACGTGATTAGCGGAGCTGCGACCGCTGCTGGCACCGGCATCGAGAGGAGGTAGAGCGGTGATCTCGCAACGACCTTTTGGAATATATATATATATATATGTGTGTGTGTGTTTATATATATGTATGTAGATATCGGTATGTGTATGTATATATATATATATGTAATCTTCAAAGACGCTCCTTCCGATTGCTATAGGACCCGTGGGAGTTGGCGCACACGCTGGCGGAGCACGCCGGAAACTTCCTCTATTCCGTAAATGTCAATTATCTTGCGCTCTCAGTGCCAAGAGATTCCACAGAACAGATGGTACAGCAAAAAGGGTGTTTATTCACAACGTGTTTCAACTACAAGAGTCTTGATCACATGAATACATGTGCTCGTACTGCTGTCCTAATAAAGTACTGATGGACTGTGGATATAAACAAAGGACAACCTGAATGTACATGGTATAAATGCGGCAGACATCTTGAAACTGTCTATGCCTGTACTGTAGCTGATTTAATACACACTAGATGTTGCAAATACAAACAACGTCTGTTGCTGGCTTACGACAAATAATAGAAAAGATCAATTAACATAATGTCTTTCACCAGTCAAAAACAAAATTCAGAGGGAAAAATTGTCTTGGTGGTATGCTCTGTTAGACAAGTGCCTAGATGCATGTGGGTTGCAACATACACACAATGTTAAATGCCAGTGTTCTACAATTAAGCCCGTAGCCTAGATGAGACAATCTAACTATCAATTAAAATCGGCACTTAGAGATCAGTTCTCATGTACACTGGATCACACAAAATCACACAAACTGACTGGGCAAGTGCCCCAAAGTGACCCACCCCTTCTGACCACAATGGGAGGGGTTGTAAGTTGTGCGCATGTTATCATGCCTCTTAAATGGGCACACTACTGAAGAAACAAAGTACTGGATAGAAAATGTGTAGCGGCTGACCATGTTGGTTGGAAAGTGGTAGTCCATTGTCCTCGTGTACCCAGTCTCACAGTACTAGCGGTGATGAAAGTGATGATAAGAGGAAAAGTGTAGGCTGCCCGTGAAGAGTGAGTGCTGGTGTTCGGGCCCCTTCTTTTCCTCCTGAAACAAAAATTAAAAAATCAAAAAATTAATTGAAAAATCATTTAACAACACTTCGTACATGTAAACACATGTTGTTGCAGCTAATAATTCTAGTACATAATGTTGATGGAAGAAGGGAGGAGAAAAAAGGGGGGGAAGGGGGAAAAAAGGGAGAAAAAACAAAAAACAAAAAACAAAAAAGAGAAGGGGGAATTTTGTAAGAAGAGGAATAAGAGGAAGAAAGAAGAAACGGGAAAAGAAGAGAGAAAAAGAGAAAGGTTCAACCTTGGAATGCCGAGTACAGAAAGTCTGAGTGTGTGGATGTTTCACTCCCTCAGGTGTATGGCCAACTCTTCATCTTGATTGAGACCCCCAGGATCCTTGGTCTGGAAATCCACAATATATTTGGATTCCCTTTGTCTCAACCTCAGCACCCTGTTGCCTCCCCTAGGGTTGTTCATGATTTGTTCCAGAATGAAAAATCTGAGTAAAGTAGGGTCCGAAAAGTGTTGGTCTCTGAAATGGCGTGAAACAGGGTACTTCTCATCTACATGCGTAATAGCCCTGCTGTGCTCTAGTACCCGTTTTTTTGCCTGAAGAGTGGTACTGCCTATGTACCAACGTTTGCACGGGCATTCGATTACAAAGATTACAAACGTGGTACTGCATGTAAGAAATTGATTGATTATCTTGTCCACCCCGTTGTAGGAGGTCGTTTTGAGAAAAGTACTATTTCTGCACGCCTTGCAGTGGCCACAGGGAAAAAATCCCTTGAGGCCGTGTTCGTGTCTCAGGGGATATGTGGTCACATCACTGTGTACCACCATATCTCTGATGTTTCTCCCTTTCCTGTACGTAATGCTCGGTCGATTGGGAATGCTAGTGCCAATTATGTTGTCACTTTTAATGATATCCCAGTTCTTGACTAGGATTTTCTTGATACTGTCTGAATTAGTGTTGAATGTCATGATAATGCGTGTAATGTCCTCATCCTCTGTCATGGACTGTGTGGGTTTGTTCAACAGGGTGAGTGATCTGGAGATCCCATTGGCTCTATCTCTTGCTCTGAGGAGTACCCAATTAGGGTATCCTCTAATCTTGAAACGTTCTAGCATCTCGTGGCTGACTTGCTGGTAAGCTTCGTCTGTATTACAGTTCCTCTGGGCCCTCAACAGCTCCCCAAATGGTATACTCCTCTTAAGAGTCTCGGGATGGCTGCTGAGTGCATGGAGGATACTGTTGCCTGCCGTTGCCTTTCTAAAAAGAGTGGTCCGTATTTGGTTGTTTATGATGTCAATCTTGACATTCAAATATTCAGCCCCTACTCTACTGACATGGCCTGTGAGGACAATGTTGTTGTGGTGGTATTAAGACATTTGATGAATTCGTATGCTTCTCTCTCGCTGCCTTTCCAAATGATGAACAAATCATCAATGTAACGCATCCACGTGGTTACATGTTCAAGATAATGCATGTACTCGGGGTTGGCATGTACCTCCTCCTCCCAACACCCCATAAAAAGATTGGCAAAACTGGGGGCGAAGCACGAACCCATCACTGTGCCCGTTGTCTGTCTATAGAGAACGCCATTGAACAGAAAAATGTTATTGGAAAGACAAAAGTCGATCATCTCCAACAACATCTTGCTGTGCTCTCTAAGTCTGAGAAGTCTATTACTCAAACAATGGTCACATGCATCTAGCCCTTGTGTGTGATCAATGATGGTGTACAATGATTGTACTTCGAGTGTGATGAGGAAAGAATCCTCACTCCACTGGATGTCCTGAATCTTCTTGAGGAAATCCTTAGTGTCCTTGACATAACTCGGTAGGGTCATGACATAATCTCTCAGGAAGTGGTCCACATATTTGAACACATGCTCTGCCATGCTCCCTCTCGATGACACTATGAGGCGTCCCGGTGGATCAATGGGATTTTTATGTAATTTAGGCAAAAAATAAAGTACCGGAAGTACCGGATGGCCATTTTTTAAAATATCTGTACTCCTCCCATTACAATATGCCTTTGTCTTTCCACAAAATGAGCTTGTCGCACAGGTCAATGACACTCTTATTGTACACTTCTATGGGGACGGAAATATAGCTTTTGGGATCTCCCAATTGTTTAAGAGCCTCGGCTATATATTTACCTCTGTTTAGAATGACTACATTGCCCCCTTTGTCTGCGGGCCGTATCACCACACTCGTATCCTCAGAGAGAGACTGGAGAGCCCGTCTCTGATCATAAGAAAGATTATTGTGATTGTGCTCATAATTTTTCTTTCTATGTCTGAAAGTACACAGATATTTTGTAACACAATCATGAAAAGTATCAATGCTGTCATGTGGCAAAGAGGGCAGGAAAGTGGATTTGGGTTTGAAACCTGAAAGTGCACTGTCATCAGTTGTTACCCCAAAACTGTTCTAAATCTATATATGTATATATATGTGTGTGTGTATGTATGTATTGTTTATGTCTCTCTTAAACTCCTCAATGTACGAGCCCAATAGGAATTAAAGTAAATTATGAATTTTTTTACTCTGTTGGACTACACAGAATGTGAAGACAATAATTGATCATATTTCGTTTTTTGCCCTATTGGGCTTAATTTGTATGCCAGGCATTGTTCCTTTCCTTCCTTTTTTCATTTAAAGTTTTTAGAATTATTGGCATATGTAGGATTCAGGCTGCATAGGCATCCCCTTGGTGCAAAATCAACATTTGGAAATCGAAATGGCTTTATAACTGTATATTAACCCTGCAATTTGTTGAGGATTTAATTCAGGCAGTGTTATCAGTGGATATTAATTTAATATGTATTTGACTATCATTAATTATGTAGCACTGGGTATTATCCGACTACACTTTTAATGACTAGAAACATGTTACAAGATTGCTGCTGCATTTGTTACCGACTGTACACAATGACAAAACAGTCTTCTATGTTTATTATTTATGTATAAAATGGTTGCAAACGCAAATGTTGAGTGTCGTGAACAAGGCTAAGTGGGAGCTGAAATGCGTAGACGTAACTGCAATTTGAGAGGTTTATGAATACAATTTTATTACCGCACTAAGTGGAGTGTCGCCTCTGGCTGAGTGCACTGGAATTGATTGGACATATATATATATATATATATATATTACCTACTGGCGGTCGCCAGTAGGTAGTTATAGTTAGGACCAATTTTCCATAGAGCATTTTTTGTTTTCCTTATAACTTTGGCGTCGTTTGATGAATCTTCATGAAAATTTCCAAACTAATTCTTTGTTCATATCAGCTCCTATGTTATAAGTTTTGGGGTGGTTCATCAAGGGGAGGCCGAGAAAAAAAGGGGGCTCCCAAAACATGTTTTCTCTATGTTAATCTCCATAGGAAACTTTAGACAAGGCTACAGGTCGAACGGAAATACATCACATTTGGCAGGGAGAAGGGTCTTGGTCTAGAAAGCACTCTTTTGTTTATTTGATGTAAATCCGTTCAGTAGTTTTGGCGAAATATCAAAATTTATTTGGGAATTCTGCCATTTGATTGGCTGAGGCATTACAAGCACGAGCTTGCTGCTTATTGGCTGCGTGCGGTGCGAGCGGTTGCAACTAGGAAGTGTTGGCAGCCATTTTGTGATTCCGTTGAAACAAGTAACGGGGAAAAGGGCAAAAAGAGTAGGAAACAGGAAGATAGGAGCACTGTAACCTCTGTGGGGGAGTGCGAAGCGAAGTAGTCACTCCTACCGGACTGAAAGTGGGGTGTTGCTCAGTGACATGGTGCTTAGATGAGATGCTGCTACACTCGGGTATGAAACTGAGAGCCTATACCGTGAGGTCATTGCTGTAAAGTGATGAGCACTGGTGTTTGTAGCATACCTGTGGAAATAGTGTTAGTAGGCGTTTATACCATACAGGGAGTGGGAAGCGAACCACTGACCTCTACCGTGCGTTTATACTATACCGGAAGTGGGAAGCAAAGTACTCATGCCTACCGGTGTGAAGACTCGGGGATCAAACCGAGCTGATTGTTGTTAAGTGATGGGCTGTGGGCGCTGTAGCATACTGGCCGCTGTAGTATAATTGTGTAAGTAGTGTTAGTATGCGTTTATACTATACAGGGAGTGGGAAGCAAACTACCCACCCCTACTGGTCTGAAGACTCGGGGATTAAACCGTGAGCTCATTGCTGTAAAGTGTTGTGCTATGGGCACTGTAGCATACCTGTGGAAGTAGTGTTAGTTTGCATTTATACAATACAGGGAGTGGGAAGCGAACTACTCACCCCTACCGGTCTCAAGGCTTGTGGATGAAAATATGAGCTCACTGCTGTAAAGTCATGTGCTCTGTGTAGTATTTCAATGTAAGTCATAGTAGAATGTTAGTATGTAATGCTACTATACTGTAAGTATGTAATGTTAGAATGTAGAGCTGTCATGAGGGGAATCTTGGAGAGTTTGTACACAGTGCTGGAGAAAACGGTTGCCTTGCTGTCTGGTCCTGTTGGTGGCTGTTTAAGCTGTCTTCTTCTCCTGCAATAAATCTACTTATCGGATCCACTGCTGTCTTCCTCTTCACTAAATAAATTTGGAGATGAGCGGGAGAAGGTAAAAAGAAGGCAGCACTCACCAAGATTTTGAGCTTGCTTGTGTTCTGCTGAAGACCCGTTTTCTTGGTGAAGCTGTTTCTACTCATCCCAGGGTCATCAGCTGATCGAACTATGTGATCCTACCTCTGGTAGGATGTATATTTTTTGATTTTGGTCTTCCTCTCCCTCTTCACTACACTCTGGTTGCTGTACTACACGTGTGCAAGTAGTGTTAGTATGCGTTTATACTAATTCTGTAGTTATGCATTAACCAATGCATCATGGCCCTATAGAGCGCCACCTCCCAGACGCAGGTCATACATGGGACACGGGACATTTATGTTTGCTATTACAGGGCGGGAGCATTGCTTCCACCCTGTGATAGTAATTTCTTTTTTGCCTCGTTGAAGCGTGAGGAGGAAAACCTCGTATCGCTTCAATAAAGTGGTTCCCGATGGTAAAAATGTAGGAAAAAAAATGAAGCAGGGTCTCACCCGTTCATTTAAATGAGCCCACTGGTGGGTAATGTTCCGGGGCAAATCCTATTATTATATTGCGGGGTCTCTGCAGCACTGGGTCCTTAATCTCACATGTAAATTAGGCACGGGAGGGCACAGAGACGTTTCGCAGACTAGGGGATCGACACCTCCCCAGGTATTGTTTGCGAAGTGTTCAGGGGGCTTCAAGGCCAACTCAAGACCGGGGATCGGCAACCTTCAGGGCTTTACTTAAATATGCAGGGTGGGCCTTGCCAGTCCTTGAAGCCTCGGTGGCCCTAGGCAGTGCCTTATTGGCTCTGAAATCACACGGGCAGTACTCATGGTGTTATAAAGTGATACACTCATAGAACCCTTACCGTTGTAGAATTAGCCAGGCTTCCTTTATGTAATAGTCTGTTGGTTTATAGTTGGTAGGCGCACCACAAAATTAAAAATGTTTTCCCATATATCCTACTATCAACTGCCGATTTTCACAATAAACTACAGACAAGTGTTGTCAGAAAAAGAAGACCCATACACTCACTTATTTATTGGTAAAAAAATAACTTTTATTAAAACACAAATAAATGGAAACGTAACTTTATTCGAACAACACTAAAACATGAACGAAGTGGGTGGGACTCCTCCGGAAGCAGCGTACAAAACCTGCAAGAGAACAAAGAAACATAAGTATGTGTGCCATGTCCAAGAGAACAAGTATTTGCAATGCAATAGGTCTCGCATTAACAGAAGTTTAAGCTATTGGTATTGTAAATGACAATGCCTTTTATTGATGTTTTAAACACGAAAAACAAAAATGAAAGGCATTGTTATTTGCATTGTCAATAGCTCAAACTTGTGTAACTGCAAGACCTATTGCATTGCAAATGCTTGTTAATTGCTGGCAGGTCTACTTAAAGCCCTGCACACTGTACGTTTCAAGCAAGTGCCCTCTGCACGAGACTAAAGGCTCCTTGCACTTTGACCCAAGGCACCCTGCCCAGTGACATTGGCTCCTGCGCACAGTATGAGGTTCCTATCCCTAAAACTCACCACCATTGGCTCACCGCATGAGACCAGAGGCAGCCTTAAGCCGGGCTCATGAGCTGACATCAGAAAAGAGGCACTACCAGCACGCGCCCTTCTCGTAAAGTGCCACTTAGGCGCTCTAAAAACGTCAAAATAAATACAATGAAATAAAAGCCCGGAAGTTGTGTGTGCTCGCGCTAAAAGAACATTTTAAAAAGCACGCAAGTGGTGCTCAGAGGCGCTTGAGTGAGTGCGCTGGCGATGAGCGGGTGCCTTATCGCGCATCCTGCTCTTTTTCAAAACACTTACTCGTGCTTGTGGTGCATGGATGCGCACTCCCGCAAGCCGTATGCTGCCACAAGCACGAGTATGTGCTTTGTAAAAAGAGCTGCACAACGACTAAGGATCTCCTTAGGAGTGCATGCGCACTGCGTAGGTGAAACCTAAAAAGAAAGGTAGTCAGAATGAAAGGAAGAAAATGAGAATGGGACAGAGAGCGAGTGGGTGGAAGGGAGAAGGGAAGGGAGAGTCAAAAGAACAGAGGGAGGAGGAGAAAGAGCGTCGGCCTACTGCACCCAGCCCTCACTGTTCACCTCCTGTCACCCGTGTGTCTGGGACGCTGGGGTCCGCGAGAAAGAGTGCGGTCCAGCAAGTCTTTAAAATGAAACAGAGATATGAATGAGGCCAGAGATTAAATTATTATCTACGGCAACATCGCTTGTCTGCACCTGTGCACCCAGGCTGCTGCACCCCAGCCCCTTCCCCCGCACTGTGCTCAATTGCAGCTCCTGCGCACCGAGGCTTCACTGCTCATCTACCACAACCGGTGTGTCCAACGACGTGCCGGTGTGAGCTCCAACTCCGGGGTGCCACTCTCTGGGTGGCACAGCAGGTATCCGGTCGGGGACGGTGTCTAGATACCACGATGGAAGGCATCAGAAAGACCAGAGCATCAGCACTGGTTAAGCACCTGCTGCGTGCTTTTTTCTTGCAACTAACTCAGTGTCTGAAAAGGGAGAAATAATATAATGGTGGAAACGTCTTAAGGTAAAAGAAGGTTTATTTCAAGCTTAAGAGAGAACACCAGTTGAGTGCATCCTTCCTTCTTGACGTACGATCTACCAACTGTTAATGGTAATGGTGGTTCAAAGAGGAGTTGGAGTGCAAGAGAATATACAAGGGTAAATAATAATATATAATGCCAACGTTCACATATAAAGGAACAGAGCGCATGCTTAGTAATCAGCTCGCTACAGGGCTCCAGAAACCAACCCCACGTGTCTGTAGGGCAGCGCTGCCCACTGACTGAGACCTACAGTATGGTCCAGCAGGTCCTTAAAATGAGAGAGAGATGTGACTAAATTAGGTCAGAGATCACATCATTACGCATGGCACATCGCTTGTTTGCACCTGTGCACCTAGGCTGATGCACCCCATCACTTCCATCGCACCACGCTCAATTGTAGCCCCTGTGCACGAAGGCCCCACTGCTCACCTGCTGTCATTGGTTTGTGTCCAAACATGACACCTAGCAGGGTTCACAATTCAGCTGTAGTTTTGATTGCCAGGATGATGTACACCTCATGGATCCCTTTTTTTTATTGCGCATTGTGATATGCGAGGTGGATGCGGCCATATCACCTGAATCAGAGTGGAAGAACTGAGACATGTGGCATCATTGTTATCCTATTTATACGTACACAAAGTGGGCTGGGCTTGCATACACCAGGCCAGCGTAGGGGTGTGAATAATTATTCCGGGGACCTGGACGTTGTTCAGTTCTTGCCTGGGCAGGGAGTGCACTTATGTGTGTGTCCCTCTTGCAGTTTTGACGTCGCACAATCCACAATTTACATTATTGTAGCATGTACCGGGAGGGCGGCAACTATCGCTAATGAGATGCTGCCCGAAAACATTGAATGGACAACATCACATGTTGTTGTCAAGCTTGTGGATTTGCGCAGACACGCATGTCAATAGTGTGCGGTATTATTGAAAGTGTTGCTATCGCGAAGTGCACACTTGTGAATGTGTTAGGATGGAGGGAGGATCAGCAGTGAGGCTACGTCATACACAGTGATAACGCTCATTACAGTCAAGCAATGCATGTCAAACATGAATCTGAAAGTCTCACATATGACACACCACTATAGTGGTAAAGCCTGACAACAGAGCATACTGCAACACAAATCTACACATTACTCTTTACTGTTTGTCACATGTGATCTAGGACGTGCACTCTGCCCATGGCTGATGATACCCCTTCGTGCCACCAATACCCAGGCCGAAAGGCAGCACAATAATGTGTGCACACACACACCAGGAGCACCGTGTAACACACATTTGTTTTTGAAGTAACGTTTCAGATGCATGGCTATCACACGTTGAAGGCTTCTGTACAGAGCATGATTATTGATCAAGATGATGGTTGCATGTTGTGTGTACTATAAGATATGTGTACACAGCAAAAAAGTTTTCAAAAAAGCTCTGTGAGCAGAAGAGGTGTCTCTCATCAAACAGTGTAGAGAGAATGACTAAAATGGGTGGGGTCCTCCAACTGTTACAATGGAAAATGTTATGAACCAATCAAAAGCTTTTTTTTAGGGTCACATGGCAAGCGCGCACCGAGCGCACAAGGAGGCTTCACCCGACGCGATTTTGAGAAAATATATTTACCATAATATAAGTTTATTACAGTTAGAAATATGTAAATGTGGAAAATATTTTAGATTATCGCTCTTATATACACTTTAAACTTATTTAGATATAGTTTTGAGACATTAAAAAATAAATGAGGGAATGGCGTACCCGGCGCGATACCATACGTCTATGATGTAACACAGGGCCTGGCATCGTTCACTCGTCGCATACGGAATGCGCAGCTGGCGCGACCCTATACATAGATGACGTAACGCATGTATTGGTACTGCGCAGCCGTCGCATACTAAACTAGGAGCTGGCACGACCTTATATGTATATGATGTTAGGTGGGACACGGTGCTACGAAGCCGTTGGATACGAAATGCGCATCCTTAACGAGTTTCGCAATATCGTGTATAGGATTCGCGTGGTGATGGAGCTTGGTACACTACCGGTACAAGAGTCTAGTTTTCTAAAAAATAGAAAATATATATATACATACTTTTTTGGGAAGATATAAAAAATTACATAATTTTTCAAATTTAAAAAAAAATTATATTAGAGTTGCAAAATATTACAAAAAAATAGAAAAAATATAGGTTTTATAAATATTAAAATATGAAATTAACATTTAAAAAACCTTTGAAATTCTCGGAAAAAACCATAGGTTTTACAGATGTTATAGTTAGGAATTAGCATTTAAAAAACCTTCGAAATTCACTGAAAAAACCATAGGTTTCAGTGAAATTATAGTTAGTTGGACATTTTACTCATATAAAACCAGAGAAATTTGCCTGTTATAGTTAGTTGAGCTAACTATAACTTGCACACCCGCAATGCACTGGTGATGACGTCACATATTACATCACTCATGACATGGTCAGTGACATCATTGATGAAATTGATGATATCTTCTAATTTGAATGAATATTTCTTAAGGATAAAGCCTTTGTATTATTATACTTACTATAAGTTTGAAAATAACGGCAGAATGAGAAATGTTAACTTCATATGCATTCCATTTGAATATGAACACTGTAACTGTGAACTGTACAGATAATCTCTACTTTAACAAATTAAGATCATGTTGATCCGACTTTATGCTATTGTGCAGCAATTGAAGTGAATATTGTTCTTTATTTTTGTCTTCAGATTTCTCTTCATCGAATTGGGAGACTCAATATAATTACAAGTCTGTTGTTTATGTTGTTTATTTACTTTAAATGGACTGAACCCGGAACTTAGGGTCATGTGACCAAGAGCTAGTGTGCTCGAAACGCGTCTTTGTTTTGCCCGTGAAATAAATGAAAGATTACGTTAACTGGATTCGTGTGGCTCGTGCTTGCAGGAGAAAAGGAGTTTGCGAGCTGTCGAAGGATTTATGTGAGCAGTGGCGCTTGCTCAGGAACGAGCCCCGACCCGAGTGTATGGGAGGAGATTAGCGCCGAGTGACGAGAAAGTGAAGCGATTTCAGTTTTTCTCTGCCCACCGGTACAAGGTATACCTCGCCACTGAAGACGGAAAACGCTGAAACAGCGGAGTTTATCGTGAAAGCACTCAGGTATCGTCTTACCGAGTTAAGAGGTGAAGCACTTTTACCAGGGTCTGTCAGGACATTTGTCCGGAGGACGGAATCCAGTTGAATCAAGGTCGGACGACCGCATTGCATTTTGGGCAATGGAGTTTTTAGAAGGTCGAGAGGCTTCAGCTGCATTGATCTTCAAGAAAACAACGAATGGAGGTATTAAGGATGTTACGAATACTAACCAACTACTCACATCCAATTTGAAACAGAAAGGCAATCTCCTGGAGAGATTACGCAAAAAAGAACTAAGCAGATGGTGGGAAGCCACCTCGCTTCAGAACTATTTGGATGTTGATCGAATCCCAAGGGGCTTGAGAATTTTTATTGTACCAACATTGAATAAACCCAAACATGAGGTCCTTAAGGCATGGCTAGATAACACTACCGCCTGCTCCAAGACAATGTTACAAATCCTGATTAAAAATGCGTGGGAGGAGCATAAAGATTTAGTTGATGAAATACAAAAAGTATTGGATGACCTGGCCAAAGAGACTGACCAGAACGAAGTGAGTAAAATCCTCTCAACGGTAAATGACAGGATCAAGATTTTTGAAAAAGACATCATTGAAAGGAAACAAAGGAAGTTCGAAAGGGATGAAAAAGATTATAGATCTGGGAGAATCCTTACATTCGCCAGAAAATTTGATAAATTGCGTACCAATCTGTCTAAAGATCAAGCATTGGGAGCAGCTGACAGAGAAAGATGAGAATCTGGCACTAGCTTAAGCTCTGACGTGGGATCCATGGATAGCACCAACTCTCTTCCGATAGAAATAACGTCTTTTTCCGAGGAACTATGCCTCATGCAAGAGGCCAACGAACACTCAATGAGAGGAAGAACAAGATTTCAAGGGAGAGGAAGAGGAAAAATTCAAGCAAAAGGAGGAGAAAGCGGCGCAAGGAAGAACAACAATACTGGCGTGGGAACCAAGGGCCAGAATCAAAGAGGGAAATAATGGATGAGCAAGAACTTACGGTAATGAACCTCTCTACCAGATCTTTGACTCCATTAGAAGAACAGGTTTTAAAACTGGGTTTAAGTTTCTGTCCTGACTTTCCCCTTGATTACTCGCAAACACGCATTGATATGTACTGTTTTGTACGAAAATTGAAATTGTTTAAGATTCATCAACTTAAAGATAGCAGTACTAATTTACCAGCCATGACTACACCTACTCCCTCCCCTGCCATTGAAGATACTGAGATTTTGAGAACATTGATCAGTCTTAGTGAGGAACAAATGATACTCAATTCACAAACTTCTAGTCTATTTGATGAAAGTACAGTTCACTCTGACACGAGGAGTGTAAGAATGTCCACTTGTCCTAATGTCGGAGACACAATGTCCAGTATCCAGGCATCCACAGCCCTTGATCTTGATACTGAGGTTATTGAGTCCACCGCAGGTTCAGGGATAGAAAGAGTGATTATTACACCATTCAGGGGTAAATCTAAATATAGACCCCCAAAGACAATATTGATATCTTTCACGAAATGGTAAACCATGATATCTTACATCTCCCAAATAAATCTACCCCTAATTCCAATCTTAGTAAAGCACAAAGAGATGCAGTAAGGGACTTACAAAACGATAACAGTATTGTGATTAAGCCATCCGATAAGGGAAGTAATATTGTCCTTTGGGACAAAAATAACTACGTGCAGGAAGCCATGAGACAGTTGAATAATGTAACATGCTACACTAAGGTTGATAAATCATATATCAACAAACTACAGGATAGGCTCTTTAATCTCCTTGATAAATGGGCAGATGAGAAACTTTTGAATTGGGACGAATTTAAATTTTTTAAAAATGAGACACCCACCATACCGACTTTTTATCTCCTTCCTAAAGTTCACAAAAACCCCACGCAACCACCAGGCAGATCAATAGTTTCCTCCAAAAATAGTCTGTTTGAGAATGTTTCTATGTATGTAGATTTTTTCTATCTGAGTATGTAAAAGACTTAACATCGTATATCAGAGACACAAAAGATTTCCTCCAGAAAATTGAGAACATACATTGGGACAGAAACTTTTGGCTTGTATGTTTAGATGTGGAGAGTTTGTATACAAGTATTAGGCACACTGATGGACTTAAAGCATGTGAACACTTTCTTGGCTCCAGGAGTATACATTTGACTAAACATACTATGATGTTATTGCAGATGATTGAGCTGTGCCTTGTAGAAAATATATTCACTTTCAATGGTACATTGTATAAACAAATACAAGGAACTTCCATGGGCACCTGCTTCGCTCCAAGCTATGCCAATCTCTTGGTCGGCTGGTGGGAGAAGCAGGTGCTCTGGGGTGAATTGATGGAACACTGGACTAGTAAGATCAGTATCTGGCTGAGATTTATCGACAACATATTCTTTGTGTGGGAGGGTGGAGAACAAGAATTGTTGATGTTCCTGTCAGAACTAAACGAAAATACAGTGACAGTGAAAGACAATAAACTGGAGACAGATTTATTCAGGAAGGGTACTGCGGGAAACTCAGTACTACACGCCACTTGTTGTCATCCTCAGAATTTTAGGTGGAGCATACCCTTCGGTGAGTTCCTCCGTGCTAAAAGAAATTGCAGCACTGAGGAATCATATGTTAGAAACAAAAAGGACATGTCAGAGAGATATCTAGCTAGAGGGTACCCTTATACGATGCTTAATAAAGGTGAGAAAAGAGTGGATTTAATCACAAGAGGTGAGTCATTGTACAAAGCACCTAAGAACAAACAATGTGAGACAGATTCACCTATTAGGCTTATTACTACCTTTAATTCCCAATCTAATCTATTTCATCAGATCATCAAAAAGAGATGGGACATCCTAACTCAAGCCAGGGTACTTAAAGAAAAGCTAGGTCCATACCCTGCAATCACCTACAGGAAAGGCACCTCGATTAAAGACATGATTGTCAAAAGTCACTTCAGCAACATCAAACCAACGTGGTTGGACAAGATAGGAGGGTTCCATCTATGTGGGAAGTGTAAAGCATGTAGCCACAGTGTAAATGTTAAAGAAGTAGTCCTTGAGAGAACTAAGAGGAAGTGGTATATTCGAAAGAATATACAGTGCAGTACAGACTTTGTCATCTATGTGATCACTAGCCCATGTGGCAAGTGGTACATAGGCTCCACTACTTTTCCAGTGAAAAAGAAAATATTGGAACATTGGCGTGCCATAACCAATAAGGACTTCAGTTACAGTACAGCAAGACACTTTCATACTGAACACAATGGAGATTGGACAAAGGCTAAATTCTTTGCCCTTGATACCATCACTAAAGACCCGAGAGGAGGGAACAGAATTCAGGCCCTGCGCAGAGGAGAATCTAGGTTTATTCTACAAGCTGGGAGTGTAGCTCCATTCGGGATGAATAATGATGAAGAGATGCATGTCCATCTTTAGATTGACTGTTGTTGATCCGTGTAGCCTCTGCCTCATACCTTGTAGCAACTCCGGTTCCTTGTTATAGGAGTTCAGTCTATGTTTATTTATTTTTTCAATTGCTGTGAATCTTTATATCATATGGCCTGTTCAGTAGAACATGTTAAAGCATTAATTTATATTTGTATTAAATATCGCCTTCATGCACATGAACGTTGTTGTAATCTTAGCAGCTGGATTTTAGATTCATCTAAATGTTCTTTTTTGGAATGCATATTCTGCTTTTTCTGATGTTGTTCTTTCACGACCTGATATTGATCAATTGATTAAGCCAGTCTCCTTTTCCTTGGATTTTGAAATTGGAACATGAATTTCTGTTATTTGTTCTTAAAGTTTGCCACATGCATTGATCTGTATCCCCTATTTTTGTCTTTTCACTCTAGATTGGACCTGGAAGCTTACAAACACTATCGTTACCGTTAACTGATACGAGCACGGAGTGTTTGGTGGCTTTCCTTTAACCACCGTCTCCTTTTGTTGTTGCATTATCAGGTTACAAGGGTCATCCTTATTTATTATAATTTTTCATGATTAATGATATGTGCACATTTAACTTTATAGATTTTGTGTGAACAAATAGTGGGGATAATCGGGTAGGCACATAGATATAGTATATTAATTCTTTTTTCTTCCTTTTACTTTAAATAAGCTCAGTATGACAGGGTACTATACCCCGAATGTTTTGGGACTTTGGAGCAATGAAATTGATGATATCTTCTAATTTGAATGAATATTTCTTAAGGATAAAGCCTTTGTATTATTATACTTACTATAAGTTTGAAAATAACGGCAGAATGAGAAATGTTAACTTCATATGCATTCCATTTGAATATGATCACTGTAACTGTGAACTGTACAGATAATCTCTACTTTAACAAATTAAGATCATGTTGATCCGACTTTACGCTATTGTGCAGCAATTGAAGTGAATATTGTTCTTTATTTTTGTCTTCAGATTTCTCTTCATTGAATTGGGAGACTCAATATAATTACAAGTCTGTTGTTTATGTTGTTTATTTACTTTCAATGGACTGAACCCGGAACTTACGGTCATGTGACCAAGAGCTAGTGTGCTCGAAACGCGTCTTTGTTTTGCACGTGAAATAAATGAAAGATTACGTTAACTGGATTTGTGTGGCTCGTGCTTGCAGGAGAAAAGGAGTTTGCGAGCTGTCGAAGGATTTATGTGAGCAGTGGCGCTTGCTCAGGAACATATATATATTCTCCAAAGTTGCCTCTGTCTGTAAGGACACCACTCCGCAGAGAAAGTAGGTTCACAAGCCCTTTAGTGAGAGGATGCTGGTAGCTGTAGTTTAATTCTTCCCCGCTAATGGAGTCCGTACAGTGAATATATAGATATAGAATTTGACAAAACCAGAAATATTCGCCTGTTATAGTTAGTTGAGATAAGTATAACTTGCGCCCCTGCAATGCACTGCTGATGACATCACATATTACATCACTCATGACATGGTCAGTGACATCACTCATGACATCTCAAATAACATCACTGATGACATCATCCAGTGACTGTGTAATTCTGTAAAGTTTAAATATATTTTATATATATGTCGGTCAAGGTGTATTGAAGAATGAGTGGGTGTATGACTGTCTGAATGAATGATTTAGTAGGTGCGTGACTGACTGTATAAGTGAGTGATTGAACATGTGTTACTGAATGCATGTGTTAGTGATTAAACTGTGTGAATGTCTGTATCAGTCTGTTGGTTTGTAAGCGGTTGCATGGGTTGGTGAGTAGCTACATGAGTGTTTATAAGGGTTATCGATTGCTTGCCTGAGTATCTGTATGGGTGCCTGAGCCTCTGTGTGGGTGGGGTTTGAGTGACTCAATGCATGGATGTGTGAATGGGTGATTCACTGGGTTCAAGAGTTCATCTGTGAGGGGCTTTATGGGTGGGTTAGTGTGTCTATGACTGTGTTGGTGAGTGAATGGATATCTCACTGGTACACGTGTGAATAACTACATATGTGAAAGGCAGTATATGTGCGTTTTAGAATATATAAATTACTATTAGTGAGAGTGAGTAATTGTGAGAGTGGCTGTATGGATGAGTGTGCGCTTGTGTCAGTGATTGTATAAGAGAGGAAGTATGTGTTAGTATCTGTGTGAATAAGTGAGATGGTGTGTGTATGACTGTATAGATGTGTAAATGGGCGTGTGATTGATTCTTTGCATGAATAACTAGCTGTGTGTGTAACTCTATGGGTAAGTGGTGGTGTGTGAATGTCTGTATAGGTGTATGAGTGCATATCATAGTAGCTGTATTGATGAGTGACTGCATATATGAGTGACTGTATGGGTGAGTGAGTAGATGTGTGTGTGTGTGTGTAGACCTAGGAATCAGTGAGTGGGTATGTATTGGTGTGTATATGCTTTCGAGAATGGCAGTCTGTATTTTAGAGTGGGTGTATCAAAGGTTATATTAGGCTGTGAGGAGGTGCATCAGAGGATCATGTGGATGATGTCATCAGTGATATCACTGACCATGTCATGAGTGGTGTAATATGTGATGTCATCAACAGTGTATTGCGGGGGTACGAGCTCAACTAACTATAACAGGGGAATATTTCTGGTTTTGTACGTGTGAAATGTCCAACTAACTATAACATCCCTGGAACCTGTGGTTTTTTTCAGTACATTTCCAAGGTTTTTTAAATGATAATTTCTAACTATAACATCCCTGAAACCATTGGTTTTTCCAGTGCAAAAAAAAACAAACAAAAAAAAAAAAATATATATATATATATATTTTATCTCAAGGCCTCTAGAGGGCCGAAACGTGTCATGGCGGTAGTGCTGGGTAGTGTTGGGTGTATCCATTGATTGCATGATTCCTGGGTCCATGTTCGTTTTTCCAGTTCATTGGGAGCAACGGAGCAAAGTTCCTTTTCCCATATATATATATATATGTGTGATCAAGGACCTCTCCGGGGCTGAAACGCGTAATGGCTGTTGTTGTTCAGTGGAACTAAATAAAATAATTAATTAGCGCGAATTCCGTGGTCAGTGCTCTGTTCTTACGTTCAGACGGTGGGAGGAGAAAGGAGAGTTGTTGGATATATATATATATATATATATATATATATATATATATATATATATATATATATATATATTCACTGAAAAAACCATAGGTTTCACACATGTTATAGTTAGCTGGACATTTTACTGATAAAAAACCAATGAAATTCCCCCGTTATAGTTACTGCAGGCAACTATAACTCACGCGACCGCAATCCTCTGCTGATGCTAATACTGTATTTAGACACTTATTTGCCCATGTCTTCTTCCATAAAATTTTAGCTTTACATATATTACAAATATTTTTTTTTCATAAAGACACATATGTCATCAGCAGAAGATTGCGGTCGCGTGAGTTATAGTTGCCTGCAGTAACTATAACGGGGGAATTTCATTGGTTTTTTATCAGTAAAATGTCCAGCTAACTATAACATGTGTGAAACCTATGGTTTTTTCAGTGAATTTGCAAGGTTTTTTAAATGCTAAGTTACTTTACGCCATTCGTGGCGTGCGCGCCCGGTTAACGCAGTTCGTTCCGTGCACGCACGGTGCGCTTCCCGCACCGTGCGCGCACAGTGAGCACGCGGTGCGCTTCGCGCACCGCGCGCCCACTTCACGCAGTTAGTGCCGTGCACGCACAGTGGTCACGCGGTGCGCTGCGTGCACCGCGTGCCCACGTTAAGCGGGATGGGCCATGTACGCACGATGCGCTTCGCGCACCGTGCGCACATGGGGGACATGTTTTGCCCATCTTTGTGAAATGTATTCTTCGGGCACCATTTGCACACGGGGTGGGGAGAATGTGGATAGTTTTTTTTCTTTTATAATTTTTTACCGTGCGCGTACGGTAAGCGTAATCAGCGATTTTCCGAAAAAAAAAATTTTGGGCTTGGGGGTGGTTTGGGGACCCCTGTATCAATGCTGGGTGGTTAGGATCTCATGAAACTGCCTCTTTACATATATTTGGGGTACGTTTTTGCTGCCCAACTCAGGAAGCGAGAGAGAAAATGGCGGCCGCCGCTTCCTGGTTTCGACCGACTCGAATGTTTACTAAGATCTAAGAGCCAATCAGAATCGCGCTCGCGCACGCCACCGTACGCGTACGGTAAGCGCACGGTAAGCGCACCGTAAGCGCACCGTAAGCTGCCACAGATATATATATTAATTTAAAGGCTATTTTCTCAGAATCTACTGAACAGATTTACACCAAACCTACAAAAGGCACTTCCTTGACCTGGGGACTACCTCTCTGCCAAATTTCATTAAATTCTGTTCAGCCGTTCGGGCTGTAGCCCTGTCTAAAGGTCCTATGGAAAAATGCATGGGAAAAACGCGTTTTGGGACCCCCCTTTTATCTCAGCCCCCGCTTGACGAATCCCCCCGAGACTTTCAGGGTAGGAGCGGAGCGTAGCGCCCCACCTATTTTGAAAAATTCGCGAGGATTCGTCGACCGGCGCCAAAGTTATTCAAAATAGAATGTTGCGGATTTCCTATGGAAACGTGGTCCTAACTATAACTACCTACTGGCGACCGCCAGTAGGTAATATATATATGGTTCCAGTACGAGGAGTACATACGCGGCGCCCCTCAAGCGAAGTCATCGCCATCTGGTGTTTATTTGCAGCGAGGGGAGAGAGGAGGCAGCACGGGCTGCCTGACAAGGGCACAAACAAAGTAATATTCAGAGAGTTGGAACAACTTACCTGTGAGCTGTGAGGTGGAACATAGTCTAACGCCATTAATTTGGGGCATCACCTGATGTATGGAGTCTCTCATTACTTAATGAGGCACCACGATGGACCACGATAACCACCATGCAGTTCACCTAACAATCACAAGCAGAAGCAACACACCTGCATTAAGGAGGAGGAGTCGAGAGACTGCTTTATAGGGAGTGGTCTCCGAGTCAAACCCAAGACATTCCTTTCAACTTGTGAGATCGGCACTGATGACGGCCAATGAGGCCAGAAACGCGTCTGCCTGAATGGGACATGCAATGCAAGGTCTGCGCTGTGAACTCTGTGAATTCTCTGCAATAAATTCTTTGTTTGTGCCCGGAGCTGTGTCCCGCTTGCTTAACTTCAAAGGTGAGCGCTTGGTGTGATATATATATATATATATATATATAACCTACTGGCAGTCGCCAGTAGGTAGTTATAGTAACAACCTAGTTTCCATAGGAAAAGCATTTTTTGATTTACTGATAACTTTGGCGTTGTTTAACGAATCTTTATGAAATTCTTCCAAAAAGTTGCACTTTTTAGGTCAGCTCCTATCTTGAAAGTTTGGGGGTGATTCGTCAAGTGGGGGCTGAGAATAAAGGGGGGTCCCAAAACACATTTTCCCCATGTTCAGTTTCCATAGGAAATGTTGGGATGAGCTACAGCCCAAATGGCTGAATGGAATTACCCCCAATTTGACAGAAATGCAGAGCTTGGTTCAGAAAGCGACCTTTTTTTAAATGGTGTAAGTCCGTTCAGTAGTTTTTGAGAAATTCAAAAAATAAGAGTCAGAAAATCAATTTCCCATAGGAAGCTTTGTGCAAGGCTACAGCCGAAACTACTGAACGGAATTACCCCAAATTTTGCAAAAATGTAGTGCACGGATCAGAAAGTAATCTTTTATTCTTGGGTAAATCTGTTCAGTAGTTGCTGAGAAATTAGAAAAATAAAAGTTTTAATATCTGGGCAGAGCCTAAGTCCCGTGCACGAGCTTCACTGTGCTTGGCTGTCAACACTCCAAACCAGGAAGTGTTGGCAGCCATCTTGTGGCTCGGTAGAAGCGAGTCATCAGAAAATAGAGAAACAAAGGTGTATAACAAGAGATGGGGGCAAGGTAGAAACACCCTGACCCCCTAGGCCTGCTCAGGGGGTCCCAGAATGACCCCCGGGGCAAAAAAAAGATTTTTATTTTTTATTTTGGTGCGTTTGCACAGTGGTGCAGGGAAGGGGTGTGGCATGATGTGACAAGTGTGCAAATGCGGCCTGTGGCGCATTTTAAGTTGGGAGATTAAGTCCCCTTGAATCCTGAGGGTTCTGGGGGGACAACTAGCCCACCAGGTTCCTCCAGTAAGCACCAGGGAGCTGCGTTATAGAGAGGTGGTCCTAGGCCACGCCCCCTTTTTACACCGCTCTGCAACGCAGCTCTGTGGCGCTTACTGGAGGTAGCTGGTGGGCTAGTTGGCCCCTAGGGACCATAAGGACTCAAGGGGACTTAATCCCCCAATTTGCAATGCACCAGGAGGTGTGTTTGCACAGTGGTGCAGGGAGGGGGCGTGGTCTGATATGACAACTGTGCAAACGCGCCCTGTGGAGCATTTTAAGTTGGGGGATTAAGTCCCCTTGAATCCTGAGGGTCCCTGGGGGCAAACTAGCCCACCAGGTACCTCCAGTATGTGCAAGGGCACTGCATTGCAGATAGGTGTTCAGAGGCCACGCCCCTTTTTACACTTCTCTGCAACGCAGCTCTGTGGCGCTTACTGGAGGTACCTGGTGGGCTAGTTGGCCCCCAGGGACCATCAGGACTCAAGGGAAATTAATTCCCCAACTTAAAACGTGCCAGGGGGTGCATTTGCACAGTGGTGAAGGGAGGGGGTGGGGCCTGACATAGCAAGTGTGCAAACACACCCCCTGGCACATTGTAAATTGGGGATTAAGTCCCCTTCAATCCTCAGGGTGCCTGGGGGTGAACTAGCCCACCAGGTACTTTCAGTATGCACCAGGGAGCTGCATTGCAGAGAGGTGTTGAGAGGCCATGCACCTTTTTACACCTCTCTGCAATGCAGCTGTGTGGCGCTTACTGGAGGTAGCTGGTGGGTTAGTTGGCCCCCAGGGACCCTCAGGACTCAAGGGGATGTAATCCCCTAATTTACAACACTCCAGGGGGTGCGTTTGCACAGTGGTGCAGCGAGGGGGTGTGGCCTGATCTGACAAGTGTGCAAACTCACCCTGTGGTGCGTTTTAAGTTGGGGTATTAAGTCCCCTTGAATCCTGAGGGTCCCTGGGGGCCAACCTGCCCACCAGGTACCTCCAGTAAGCACCAGGAAGCTGCATTGCAGAGAGGTGGTACAAGTCCACGCCCCCTTTTTACACCGCTCGACAATGCAGCTCTGTGGCACTTATTGAAGGTAGCTGGTGGGCTGGTTGTCCCCCAGGGACCCTCAGGACTCAAAGGGACTTAATCCACCAATGTACAATGCTCCAGGGGGTGCGTTTGCACAGTGGTGAAGGGAGGGGGCAGGGCCTGATATGACATGTGTGTACTTATGCAATCACTCCGCCAAAACCCAAACACTTATAAATTCACCATGCACTCTCCTTGCAGCACTATAATCATCCAGTCACTACCCTTGCACTCATGCACTAACTCATGCACTGCCACAATACCCTGGCAGTACCCAAGCAGTCCAGCCATCGCCCTGTTACTACCCATGCACTCCTCAAATCACCCAGCAAGCACCATGTACTTATCCAATCACTCCGTCAAAACCCAGGCACTTATATAAATTCACCAGGCTCTGTCCTTGCAGTACTCTAATCATCCACTCAGTACCTATGTACTTATGCAATGACCCAGGGACTAACACATGCACTGCTACACTTCTATGAGTACAACCCATGCAGTCCAGTCATCACCCTGTCAGTACCCATGCACTCTTTCAATCACCCAGCCAGCACCATGTACTTATCTAATCACTCCACCAAAACCCAAGCACTGATAAATTCACCATGCACTCATGCACTAACTCATGCACTGCCACAATACCCTGAGCAGTACCCAAGCAGTCCAGCCATCGCCCTGTTACTACCCATGCACTCCTCAAATCACCCAGCAAGCACCATGTACTTATCCAATTACTCCGCCAAAACCCAGGCACTTATATAAATTCACCAGGCTCTGTCCTTGCAGTACTCTAATCATCCACTCAGTACCTATGTACTTATGCAATGACCCAGGGACTAACACATGCACTGCTACACTTCTATGAGTACAACCCATGCAGTCCAGTCATCGCCCTGTCAGTACCCATGCACTCTTTCAATCACCCAGCCAGCACCATGTACTTATCTAATCACTCCACCAAAACCCAAGCACTAATAAATTCACCATGCACTCTCCTTGCAGTATTCTAATCTTCCAGTCAGTGCCCATGTACTCATGGGATGACCCAGGCACTAACACATGCACTGCTACAATCCCCTGTGTACTACCCTTGCAGACCTCTAACCACCTATACAGTAGTGATTCACTCCTCCAATTATCCAGGTTGTACCCATGCACTCTAGAAATCCCTCTGTTAGTACCCATGCACTCCTCAAATCAGCCATCCAACATCATGTACTTATCCAATCACTCGGACAAAACCCAAGCAGTTATAAAATCACCATGCACTGTCCTTGCAGCACTCTAATCATCCAGTCACTACTGATGTACTCATGCAATGACCCAGGCACTAACTCAAGGCAAATACAGAGGAGGTCCTGCTAAATACAGGGGTACCCCAACACATAGTGTTCCCTAGTGTAGGTAGTTGTTTTCACCGTATTCTGTCTTTTAGCATAGCACTGGCTCCGGTCCTGGTTAGTCAGAGTCAGTTACCACCAGTACCTGTCACTAAAAAGTTGGAGGCACTGGAGGGCTTTCTGCTCCTCTGTTGGTTCTTTCTGCACATTTCTTGCTTCTTCCTGCAGTTTTTTTCGTCTTTCTGGACTTCTTTTGCCTCTTTCTGCATTTGTCTTGCTTCTTTCTGTGCTTTTATTCCTCTTTCTTCACAAGTCCTAACTTTGTAGGCATAGTTAGAAATTAGCATTTAAAAAACCATTGAAATTCACTGAAAGAAACATAGGTTTCAGGCACATTATAGTTAGAAATTAGCATTTAAAAAGCCTTAGAAATTCACTGAAAAAACCATAGGTTTCAGAGACGTTATAGTTAGTTGGATATTTCCCTCATACAAAACCAGAGAAATTCCCCTGTTATAGTTAGTTCAGCTAACTATACCTCGTGCCCCGCAATGCACTGCTGATGACGTCACACATTACATCATTCATGACATGGTCAGTGACATCATTCATGACATCACTGATGACATCTCAAATGACATCACTAATGACATCATCCACGTGAAAATCTGATGCACCTCCTCACACTCTAATATAACCTTTGATACACCCACTGTAAAATACAGACTACCATTTTCAAAACCATCGACACACCAATACCAGTTCCTACATATGCACTCACTGATTCCTAGGTCTACACACACATCCACTCATTCACCCATACAATCACTCATACATACAGTCACTCATCAATACAACACTACCATATGCACTCATACACCTATACAGACACTCACACAGCACCAATCATTCATGGAGCTACTCACACACCTAGTCAGTCATGCAAAGAAACAATCACACTTCCATTCACTGACCTATAGAGTTATACATACAACAGATCACTTATTCAAACAGAAACAAACACATAATTACTCTCTTATACAATCACTGATACAAGTAAACACTCATCAATACAGCAACTCTCACAATCACTGACTCTCACATGTAGTCATTTATATACTCCAACTCTCACATACACTGCCTTTTACATATGTAGTTACTTGGACATGTACCACTGAGACATCCATTCACTCAGTAACATACCCATACACACACTGACCCACCCATACAGCTGTTTCCACATGCACTATTGAACCCATACAGCCAGTGAATTAATCACTCAAACATGTATGCACAGAGTCACACACCTCTCACACACTCACACACACACTCAGGCACCCATACAAATACTCTG
This sequence comes from Triturus cristatus, assembly GCF_964204655.1. Lineage (NCBI taxonomy): Eukaryota > Metazoa > Chordata > Amphibia > Caudata > Salamandridae > Triturus > Triturus cristatus. The sequence continues at coordinate 762,599,774 of NC_140587.1, forward strand.
GCAACCAATCAATAACCCATATAGAAACTCATGTAGCTACTAACCAACCCATGGAGCAGCTTATACAACAGCAGACAGACTGATACAGACATTCACACAGTTTAGTCATTAACTCATGCATTCAATAGGACACATGTAATAATAACTCACTTAAAAAGTCAGTGATGCACCTACTAAATCCTCCATTCAGACACTTACACACCCATTCATTCTTCAATAAGCCTTGGCATATATATAATAAATATTTAAACTTTATAGAAACACACAGTCACTGGATGATGTCATCAGTGATGTCATCAGTGATGTCATTTGAGATGTTATCAGTGATGCCATCAGTGATGTCACTGACCATGTCATGAATGATGTAATATGTGACGTCATCAGCAGTGCATTGCAGGGCGCAAGTTATAGTTAGCTGAACTAACTATAAAAGGGGAATTTCTATGGTTTTGTACGAGTGAAATGTCCAACCAACTATAACGTCTCTGAAACCTATATATATATATATATATATATATATATATATATATATAACCAAACAACTCCAGTCCACTCAGCCAGAGGCCACACTCCACATAGTGCGGTTATAAAGTTTAGCTCAACTAACGGACATATTTCTCTGGTTTTGTACGAGTGAAATATCCAACTAACTATAACGTCCCTGAAACCTGTGGTTTTTTCAGTGAATTTCTAAGGTTTTTTAAATGATAATATCTAACTATAACATCCCTGAAACCTAAGGTTTCTTGGGTGAATTTCTAAGGTTTTTTAAATTCTAATTTCTCATTATAGCGTCCCTGAAACCTATGTTTTTTTCAGTGAATTGCAAAGGTTTTTTAAATGTTAATTTCTCACTATCACATCCCTGAAACCTATTGTTTTTTCAGTGAATTTCAAAGGTTTTTTAAATTAAATGCTAATTTTTATGTATGCCTACAGAGGTAGGACATGTGCAGAAAGAGGAAGAAAGGTGCAGAAAGAAGCAAGAGAAATGCAGAAAGAGGCAAAAGAAGTCCAGAAAGACAAAGAAAAATACAGCGAGAAGCAAGAGAAATGCAGAAAGAACCAACAGAGGTGCAGAAAGAGGCTTTGTTGCAAAGTCCTCATGTGCCCCCAACACTCAACACTTTGCTGACTGGTACTGGTGGTAACTGACTCTGACTAACCAGGCCCGGAGCCAGTGCTATGCTGAAAGACACTTAGATTACAGTACATACATTAGGGTACACTATGGGTTGGGATACCCCTGTGATTGGCATGACCTCCCATGTAAGGCCCTAGTACATAATAGGGCAGGGGGTGAAAAGTACCTCTAACTCAGAGGTGCAGAAAGAAGCAAGAGAAGTTCAGAAGGAAGCAACAGAGGTACAGAAAGAGGCAAGAGTTGTGCAGAAGAGAGGTGTAAAAGGAGGCAAGAGGGTTGCACAAAGAGGGAAGAGGGGAGCTGAAAGAGACAGAAGGGGTGCAGAAAGAAGCAACAGAGGTACCAAAAGAGGCAAGAGAGGTGTAGAAACAAGCAAGAGAAGTGCAGATAGAGGCAAGAGAATTGCTGAAAGAAGCAACAGAGGATTAGAAAGAACCAAGAGAAGTGCCAAAATAGGCAAGTTCAAACCCCCCCCCCCCCATCGCAGGGACATTAAACTAACCTTGACCAATTGAGTCTTCATGTTCTAAGTGGAAATACTTAGAGAGTCCATCTGCATTGGCATGGTTACTCCCAGGTCTATGTTCCACTGTAAAATCCATCCCCTGTAGGTATATGGACTACCTAAGCAGTGTGGGGTTTTCACCCTTCATTTGTTTTAGCCATAAGAGGGGCTTATGGTCTGTCTGAACAAGGAAGTGAGTACCAAACAAGTATGGCCTCAACTTCTTCAGAGCCCAAACCACAGCAAAGGCCTCCCTCTCAATGACTGACCAACGTTTCTCTCTAGGGGTCAGCCTTCTGCTTATGAAAGCTACTGGCTGATCCTGACCTTCATCATTCAATTGTGACAATACAGCCCCTACCCCCAATTCAGATGCATCTGTTTGAACAATGAACTTCTTGGAGTAGTCAGGACTCTGCAGAATGGGAGCAGTGCACATGGCCTGCTTCAGGTCATCAAATGCCTTTTGACAGCTAGATGTCCACTGAACCTTTTTGGGCATCTTTTTAGAAGTTAAGTCATTCAAGGGTGTCACTATTGATCAATACCCTTTGACAAATCTCCTATAGTACCCAGTCAGGCCTAAGAATGCTCTCACCTGAGTCTGGGTAGTTGGAGCAAGCCATTCCATTATGGTCTGGATTTTGCTCTGCAATGGTTGAACCTGGCCTCCACCTACAAGATGGCCCAGGTACACAACCTAACTCTTCCCTATCTGGCACTTAGTAGCCTTGATAGCTAGGCCTGCTTTTTGCAGGGCCTCCAAAACATTCCTCAGGTGGACCAGGTGATCCTCCCAGGTGGAGCTAAAGAGAGCAATATCATCTAGATATGCTGCACTAAAGTCTTCCAGGCCTGTAAGGACTTAATTCACCAACCTTTGGAAAGTGGCAGGTGCATTATTCAAATCAAAGGGCATTACCACAAATTGATAGTGCCCACTAGCGGTAGAAAATGCTGTCTTTGGCTTTGCATCATCAGCTAGTCTGATCTGCCAGTAGCCAGCTGTCAGGTCAAATGTGCTCAGAAACGTGGCTGAGGCCAAAGCATCTATTAGCTCATCTGCCCTGGGGATGGGATGGGCATCAGTCCTAGTGACTGCATTGAGACCCCTGTAGTCTACACAAAACCTAATCTCCATTTTCCCACCACTGGTGTGAGGGTTAGGTACCAGGACTATTGGAATAGCCCAAGGGCTAACTGAGGTTTCAATCACACCCAGGTCCAACATCTTTTGGACTTCTGTCCTTATACAGTCCCTGACATGGTCAGGTTGCCTGTAGATCTTATTCTTCACAGGTAGACTTTCCACAGTGTCCACTTCATGTGTGCACCAGGTGGTCTGACTTGGAGTCAGGGAAAACATATGTCTAAACTGGCTGAGAACGTTTCTGCAGTCAGTCTGCTGCTGTGCAGTGAGGCTGCCTGACAAGGCTGCACCATCAACTGACCCATTATCGGGGTTCTGAGAAAACATGTCAGGGAGTGAGTCACTCTCTTCTTCCTGTCCTTCATCAGTAGCCATGAGCAAGCCCATGTCTGCCCTATCAACATATGGTTTAAGTCTGTTGACATTAAGTACCCTATGGGGACTCCTAGAGGTACCAAGGTCTACCAAGTAGGTAACCTCCCCTTTCTGCTCAACAATTGTATGGGTGCCACTCCATTTGTCCTGGAGGGCTGCTGGGGCCAGAGGCTCCAACACCCACACTTTCTGTCCTGGCTTGTAAACAGTCAGTACAGCCTTTTGGTCATGCCAGGCTTTTTGCAGTTCCTGGCTATCCTCAAGGTTTTTGTTTGCCTTTTTCATGTACTCTGCCATCCTGGAGCAGAGACCAATTACATAGTCCACTATGTCTTGCTTTGGGGGCTTGAGAGGGAACTCCCATCCTTCCTTCACCAAACACAATGGACCACTGACAGGGTGACCAAACAAAAGTTCAAATGGGCTGTAACCAACCCTCTTTTGAGGCACCACCCTGTATGCAAATAAAAGGCTGGGCAAGAGTAGGTCCCATTTTTGCCTAAGCTTCTCTGGGAGTCCTTTAAGGTTTTGTTGAATCTCTCAACTAAACCATTGCATAGTGGGTGATAGAGTGTGTTGAACTTGTATTTCACTCCACACTCCTTCCACATAGCAGTCAAGTAACTAGACATGACGTTTGCAACCCTGTCAGATACTACCTCCTTAGGAAAGCCTACTCTTGAGAACACACTCAAGAGAGCTCTTGCCACTACAGGTGTTGTAGTGGTCCTTAGAGGAATTGCCTCTGGGTACCTGGTGGCATGATCCACCACCACCAGTATAAATCTTTGCCCGGATGCGGTTTGGGGATCCATGGGACCAACAATGCCAATCCCTACCCTTTCAAAGGGCACCCTCACCACAGGTAATAGTATCAGGGGGGCTTTTGTAGTACCACCTGCTTTGCCACTGTTTTGGCAGGTTACACAGGAGTGACAAAACTCCTTTGTGTCCTCAGACATGTGGGGCCAGTGAAAGTGAGGGGCAATTCTGTCCCAAGTCTTGTTCTGTCCTAGGTGTCCTGCTAGGGGAAAATCATGGGCTAGTGTCAATAGGAAACCCCTAAACTTCAGAGGTATAACCAACCTCCTGGATGCACCAGGCTTGGGGTCTCTACTCTCTGAGTATAGGAGTCCATCATCCCAATAAACTGTATGGGTGCCACTAGCATTCCCATCAGCCTCATCAGCAGCTTGCTTTCTGAGAGGTTCAAGAGAGGGGCAGATTTTCTGCTCCTGGCTCAGATCAGACCTGGAAGGGCCCCTGTCCCCAAGAACTCAACCTGGTCAGGTTCAAGCTCCTCTGTGACAGTTCCTTCTTCAGGCTCAAGATCATCTCCCTGAGGAGACTGATCAGCATTCTGAGTCAGGTGGGAAGGCTCTGCCTTAACCGCACTGCTCCTCCTCTTGTGAGGCACCTGGTCCATTATTCCAGAATCCAGGGTCTGACCAGCTTTAGACATTTTGGCCTGTGACCTAGTCACAGCAAAGCAAAAATAATGGGGTGACCCGGTGTCCCTCAGAGCCTGGGTGGGCGTATTATATAACTGCAATGGTTCTGTCGGGAATTTCAAATTTCTTTTAGAAAGTTCAAAAAATATTCATTACATGTAGCAGATATCAGATAAATTAGGAAAAAAGCACACACCAATAAAAAGTTTGCAATTTGGTAATTTAAGGGAATACATTATAATGGGGTGTTGTAATACATAAGTTCAAAAGAGCAATATATTGGTGACTTGTGGTTATAAAGTGACATGTGATGATAAATAGTATATACAATATATTTCAAATGCGGTAAAAGTGAATAAGTAGAATAGAAAGGTACATTATTTCTTGATATGTCTTTATGGTTTTTAACATATGCTACAAGATCCTATGTGAATTAATCTGTGATCAGAAGCATTGTGTAGACATATAAGGGTGCGTCGACGTTTCGACCCCGTGTACTGCACAAAATATAATAAGTGTCACGGCGGGTCTTCCTCAGGACAGTGCAGATGGGTATACAGCCTACGGAATGAATAAAAGCTAGTTTAGGGTGTGTGCTCAGAGATCAGGCAGAAAAGGACTGTTCTCTATGAGGGTATAAAAGCTTACCCAAGCGCAGATTTTGGTTAATATCTGCGGGCAAGAAGGTTTTCTCAGTCAAAGTTGTAGTCCAGTGGTTAGGGCAAACCTGTCTATTAGTGCACTTTTCAAGACCTGGTAATCATCAGCATCCTCTTCTCTTACAGTGAGGAGCTTGTCTCAAAGGAGAGCCATAAGATTGCTGCCCACTGACCTTGAGGGACCTTCTGTACTTTACAGGCCCAAACCAAGGCAGTTATCCACTTGTGGATGTCATCCCCACTCTGGTAGGGAGGGACAATCTTACTTAGGTTTCTATGGTCATAAGACCTCTCCCTATCTCTAGGGAAATTGATGCCACCAAGGGACTCTAGTCCCTCCTTTTTACCAGCTCTGTAGAGTTCTAGGATTTCCCAATCTAAAGCCATCTGCTGCTTTCTGAGGTTGATCTTGTCCTGCTCATACTTCAGCAGTCTCTCCTCTCCTGGGAGGTTTCCCTCCATCTGTGAGAAGAGACAGAGGTCCCTATAGAGGAGTTAGACTGGACAGATCCCCTTGGCAGAGATCTATCCCTTCTAGCCCTATTTTCAGGTCTACCTGGGGGAATAAAGGAAGGAGCATTATTGTCATCCTCCTCATCCTCATCCAGGAGAGCTCTGTTCACCAGATTCTGATCATTGTCATCAGTCTGGTCAGCATTAGAGGTAGGGTCAGGGGAATTGCTACCCCTACGCCCACCCTCACCTGCTGCCCCACCCACACTGCTTACCCCATCAGGCCCACTAGGCCCTGAGATATCATCCAGCTTAAGTGTCTTTATGAGATGCTGGGTGATGGGGCTTTTGCCTGTCTTCAGCTTCCCAATGGAACATAAGGCCCTAAGCCGAGCAAAGGAGAGATCCTCATATTTATAGGGAAGGAGCTCACTGGCTCCTGGCACGGACCCACTGGTTCCTGGCTGACTAGACATTACTAATGTGGTGTGGTGTATTGCACTACCTTCACTAGTGTGGCCTATTAAACTCTCTTGAGTTGTAGAAAGGGTGTGCTATCCCTTAACACACAACTCTAAGTTCAGTTACTGTAGCTAAACTTGATATTACATGTACCTTAGGTACCTGTAGTGGTTTTCAGTTGATCAATTTAATTGAGATTATCTGGTAAAACAATAGCAAGCTGGAATCACACATGCTGCCCACCAATGTGAGAAGGTGGCCTGATATATGCTGTCTACTAGTTCTAGTGGGCACCTTGTATCAGTCCAAACAGCCCCATATGGTGATAGGTTAAAGACAACATTTATTGAAATATCCTAGTGGTAGCTATGGAGAGCAACCTTCATGGTAAGTCTTGAAGGAATGTAAAGCAGCTTGTTTTACCAGTCTATAATCTCTTGAATGATCAAATGAAATAACAACCACACCAGGTATATATTCAAAATATATGTATTTAAGATAAAAAACACCCCTCTAGTCTCTTTATGAGACTGGAGTTTGAAGTACTTTGTTTACAAGTTAGCAATTATCAGAAATAGCACAAATACACGTTTGGGCCCTAGGGGTGTACCAAACCATATACCAAAAAAGTGGTGGAAGAACCACGACTGGGATAGACTCAAGGCCTAGAGCCTGTAGAATTGCTGGGACCCCAAGGAACCACACCAGGTAGTGACATAGGGGACCCACGGGGACTGTATGCAGTGTGTAAACACAACCGCGGGTTCCCGTTAGCTTCTATGGGCAATGTCGCGTTTGGAAATTTAATGATCAGGGACACTTAAAATCGAGTCAGCACCAAACCCTTTTGGACCTAAGAAGTTCCAGGGCTAGCACCCACGGGAGCACCGGAGTACTTTAGTTACCTCACCCAGGGAAGCCGGGTGCATAGGTGTCTTTTGGTGTCAGGTCGAGTCGTCGATTGCAATGGAAGCCTGCAAAGAACTGCTACTGCCGTGAAGAGGAGAAGTGTCCAAAGAGATCCAAGCCTGGATCTAGGATGTAAGGAACCTGAAAGCAGAGGGGACAGAGTCTGGGTCACTAGCCAGTGACCGAGGGCAGGATGGACAAATGCCCACAGATGTTGGGTGCTTCGGGTGAGTTGATAGGTGTCTTGACTCTTCAGCCACGAGGTCCAGGAGGCATCAACGAAGTTCACGAGCCGGATTCGAGCTGTACCACAAAGTCTGTCAAGTTATGCGGTATCTGCGACCAGAATGGACCCAACAAGCCTTGGCAACGGCAAGTCACTGGAATTCAGAGAAAAGACTGCGGTGCAGACCAGAAAGGTCTGAGGGACTCACCCAGTGATGGTAAGTCAGGGCACATCTGGAGCAACCCTGAAATCCCAATTAGAAGAGGAGTTGCCTTTGTGGGGACCTGCTAGCCAATGGGCTAGTGACCGCGAAGGAGCTTCGAGCTGTCACACTTGAAACTAGCCCACGGGTCACTCGTGGAGTGGTGGCCAGCAATCTTCGGTGCCGGAGGTGCTCAAGGCTGGGGCTACTCAGAGCCCAAAGCACAACTTCAAGGAAGACCAGGAAGATAGTGTTGCTAAAAGTTCATGGTGTCCAGGGGTCATGGTTCCACGTCACCAACGATAGCCATGGGCCTCAGCTTTGCTGTGGACTCAGGGTAGCCTCGGGGAAGTCTGGAAATCCACCTCTGGTGATGTAAAGACTTCGGCATCTGGCAGGAGCTTCAGCGATGCAGACCGGTCAGTTGCTTCTTTGGTGCCTGCCAAGCAGGGGAGTCACTCCTTGACCCCAAGGCAGATTTCTTCAGTCTTCTAGTCAGGATAGAACGTCGAAGGTCCAGGATATATGTTGCAGAGTTTCAAAAATTGGTTTTTGTAGAGCGCATATTTGCCGTGGCGTCTTAGCGCTTACTGCCATTAAATTAAAACAGAGAGAAACTTAGGATATTGCGTGAATAACCACGTTTTTAGTCCCTTTCTAAACTGTAGTAAATCACTTAGCATTCTAAGATGCAGAGGCATAGTATTCCAAAACTTAGAGGCCAGATGTCGGAAACTTCTGCCACCCCACTTCAGTGTCCTTACTTTTGGAACCACAAGCAGGTGGGCTGACGCAGAGCGCAGACTTCGCAGTGGGGTGTACCGCTTGCAGTATTGACCTATCTGCGAAGGTCCCAAACCATGCAGACTCTTATGTAGCACACACATTGATTTAAACTGAATCCTAGTGGATATGGGTAACCAATGTAGTTGTTCTCGAGTAATTTGGCTAATGGAACTAAATTTAGGTAGATCCAGTAATAGCCGGGCTGCCACATTCTGCAGGGTCTGGAGTTTTTGGATCACAGTTTTTTTTGCTCCAATATAGAGTGAATTGCAGTAATCAGTTTTTGACAAAATCAATGCTGTAACAACCATTTTCCTCAAGGGCATAGGAATAAAAGGAAGAATTTTCCTGAGAATTTTAAGAGTATAAAAACAGGAAGAGGTAATACTATTTACCTGGTCAGTTAAGGAAAGATGGTCGTCAATCAGGACTCCAAGGTTTTTTACCTTCTTTACCGGCTGGGGGCATGGTCCTGCTGTCGCGGGCCACCAATTTAAATTCCAAAATGACGAGTCCCCTCCAAACATAACTACTTCTGTCTTCCCGGTATTCAATTTTAAACAGTTATTCTGCATCCAGCTAATAATCTGACTCATGCAGAGCTTAAAATGCTCCGCTACAGTCTCTGGATTTGTGGCTAAAGAGATGATAATTTGTGTATCATCTGCGTAGCAAATGGCCTTAAAACCGAAGGAGCGAATCAGTTTAGCCAGAGGGGAGACGTATATGTTAAATAGGGTGGGTGAGAGTGCCGATCCCTGAGGCACCCCACATGGCATGAAAAAGTGAGAGGATGTATGCTCATCTAGAAGCACAGCTTGCTTCCTGTTATTCAAATAGGAACAAAGAATATCTGCGGCTTTGTCCTTTATCCCTATATCCGCCAAACGCTGAAGGAGTATGTGATGATCCACCGTATCAAACGCGGCGGATAAATCAAGCATTACCAATATAGCCTTTCCACCCTGGTCTAGTTGTAATCGTAGACTTTCAGTGGCTGCAATTAGTGCAGATTCAGTACTATGCTGTGGCCTAAAGCCATGTCGTGCTATATCTAATTTATTGTTAAGTTCTATAAAGGACCGGAGTTCCTCATTTAGTACCTTTTCGAGTACTTTAGATGGAAATTGTAAACTAGTAATGGGACGATAGTTGGCCGCTTCAAGGGGATCAAGAGTAGGTTTTTTTTAAAATAGGTTTAATCAAGGAATTTTTCCATTCCACTGGGAAATACCCAGATTTAAGAATGTTGTTCAATAAGGGTGTCAAGATTTTTGCTATGGTGTGGGGAACCATATGAAGAACCATAACAGGACATGGATCCAGAGGAGAACCTGATTTAATTGCCAGGATAGTTTTTTCAACTCTATCCTGTGTAAGGGAGGAGAAATTTCTTAAAGAGACTTTTATGTCAGATTCATCCATCTTGGACTCGGCTTGACTAATATCATTTCCAACAGTGGAGAATTCTTCATAGACTTTGACCACTTTTTCATAAAAAAATTTAGCAAGTTTGTCACAGAATTGTTTAGTTGTCTATACTGACTTTACATTACCAAAAGTAGCCAGTTTAGTGACTGTCTTGAATAATTCACCTGGAATATTTTTAGCGGCCATAATTTTCTCTGCAAAGTATCTGGATTTTGCCTCAAATATGGCTTCTTTGTATACGATCGATGCCTCTCTATAGCGTATTTTCCCGAGCTCTGAGTATTCCTTCCTCCAGAGTCGTTCTTTGGCTCTGCAAATTTTTTTAACATTTTTTAGATTGGGATTATACCAAGGGGCCGAAGTCCGTCTAGTAATTGCCCGTGTCCGAGTTTCCGGGGCTAGCCTTTGAACCACTTGTTCAATCCATTGGTAATAAAGTGCTGCTGCTTGGTCCGAATCAGTGTCAATATCAAAGTCTATTTCAGGTCTTTGTGAAAGCAAAACAGCTTCAAGATCGGGACTGTTTATTTGTTTCCAGGCACACAAGACCCCTGTTCTCTTTGGCCCTACAGTTCTGTCTTTGAGTCCTTTTATAGAAACTTCAAAAAAGACGGCACTATGATCGGTCCAAGGCAGAAATAATGTTTTAATAAATTTTGTCTGATAGTGGTTTGTAAAAATCCCATCCAGGGTGTGGTTTGCCGTATGTGTATGGCTGGTGACAATTTGCTTCAGACCTAAACTAAGGAATCTATCCAATAGCTCCTTAGTATCTGCATTATCTGATGCTTCTAAGTGAAAATTAAAATCACCCAGCACCGAAAAATTAGATTGTCCCATACATGATTGCATTACCCTCATAATGGCTTCAGTGAATGTGTTCCTGGGCCCGGGTGGCCTATAAACTAAAAGTCCATTAAAAACGTCCGTGTTAGAGATTTTAAAACTGAACAGAATGGCTCCTCTTTAAATTGAGGTATAGCAGGGAAAGTAGCTTTGAGATGGGAGCGGTACACAATAGCCACCCTTCCCCCCCTTTGACCTATCCTATCAATTCTAAATAGGTCATAGCCCGAGGGTATCGCCACATTTAGGTCAGGTTCAGAGGCACTGTGAGTCCAAGTCCGGCATATGAAGTTCTACAAAATCAGCAAATTCATAGCTGTGCTTGGGGAGGGATCTGACATTCAGAAGGACAGCCATTAAGGTACTCTTATTACCTAAATGTTTGTCGGACTGAATATCACCAAAATTTCTCAAAACAAAATGACATGTTGGACAGCACACATCCTGAGACACATTGTTAGGATAAATAGGGCAACATTTATTACTGTTACCTTTGTTCCGGATTGTCAGCAAAGTTGCTATATCGTATTTAATAATGTGATTTTGGCCAGGGGGGGTGGCGCACGGCGCAGACCGGCCACGGACGGGCGCAGATGGGCTTGCCTTTGGCGCGCCTTCGGTGCGCGTCCGCTGCGTGATCTCGAGAGCATGCCCTTTATAGTGGCGTCAGGACAGGCGGCTCAGCAACTAGAATGCTGAGCCAGAACAAAATGGCGGCCCGCTAGCAAAGAGCTGGACCGTCCCAAAGACAAGAGAAATTACGTGAAGACAAACGTTAATGAGGAGAGAGCCCCGATCACGTAAAGGTTAGAGAAAAACAATTTCAGCTTTCCCCTATTTAAAGTGCAATGATGTGATTAAACTATGCAATACAGTACTAACTTCATACACAATTAAAAGCTTTCCGTTTTTCATATTTCAATGATTAAAAGATTGGCAATTCAAAACAAAGCCCCCCAAGCTATTTCGTTCCCAAAATTCATACAGCTTTGGCAGCGCTGCGCGGTCGCGAGAGCATGCCCTTTATAGTGGCGTCAGAACAGGCAGCTCAGCAACTAGAATGCTGACCCAGAACAAAATGGCGGCCCGCTAGCAGAGAGCGGGACCGTCCCAAAGACAAGAGAAGTTACGTGGAGGCAAACGTTAATGAGGAGAGAGCCCCAATCACATAAAGGTTAGAGAAAAACAATTTCAGCTTTCCCCTATTTAAAGTGAAATGATGCGATTAAAATATGCAATACAGTACTAACTTCATACACAATTAAAAGCTTTCCATTTTTCGTATTTCAATGATTAAAAGATTGGCAATTATGCAAAGTTTGGGGTTTGGACATACTCTACGGACCCACCTATAGGAGGGTTTGGAAAGAGGGGTGGTTACACCCATTTCCTTTGTCCAGTTTCGTGCCAGAGCAGGGGCAGGTAGCCCCTGCAACTGGTTTGAACTGGACTATGCACAGGGACACCAAGTGTGCGCCCAGTGCAGGACTTCAAAGCACCAGGGAGTGCTCCCGCCCAGCCCCAATACACATCTGCCTGTCTGGGGAGATGGTTACACCTCCCTTCGACAGGAAACCTATTGTCCAGGCCTCCCCTGCCGGACTTTTGGTCAGCAGCAGGAGGCCAGACCCGTCTCTGTGGCAGAGGCATCCATTTTGTAATGCCAGGGCTCAGGAAAGTCCTACCGGGTTAGACCAGTGTGAACATGTCTCTCCCTCTAGAAGGGTGAAATGCTACCCCCGCTGCCAGAACTGGTGGGGGGTAGTATTCCTAAGTGTTTTTTACACCAAACACAACATGTTTTGATGCAGCCATTCCAAAGTTAGCATTTACCACGAGGTTATAATGCACTTAAGAGTATATGGTATGGCTGTATCACAGAACAGCCATAAGGAAGGATTTCCGAAAGCTGCAGAGGGGCTCAGCTCATGCTTGGGCACCTCTCACACAAAACCAAGCATTCTGGTTTCAGGATTGTCAAGGCCTGCCATAGGAGTGACTATAGGTTTATATGTGTCTGCATATATATGTGGATATAGGTAGCCTATACCACTGTAAGGGGTGCAAGCACACCCTCACCCAGGCTGCAGTAACAGACCTGTGGTGCCATTTTGGAGTTCTTCCCAGGGGTGGCATAATACATGCTTCAGCCCCTGGTAGGCCTCTGAGGTACCTATGCCCTAGGTACATAGTATACCATTTACTAGGGGCTTATAAGGCACCCCAGAATCCAATTAGATATGTACCTAATGTACATGCAAACCATTTTAGAGAGGAAGCAGCTAGGCTGTGGTCCTGATTAGAAGGTCGAAAAACAGTGAAACACCAGCAAAAAGTGGGGGTACCCATGTGAAGCTGATCCTACAATGAGGTGTAGCAAGAAGCAAGAGCAGTGCATAAAGAACCAACAGAGGTGCAAACAGAGGCAAGAGGGGGCAGAAAGAGGTAGGAGAGGTTCGCAAAGTGGCACGAGAGGTACAGAAAGAAGCAGGAGGAGTGCAGAAAGAGGAAAGAAGCAAGTGAGGTGCAGAAAGATGCAAGAGAGGTGCAGAAAGAGGCAAGAGAGGTGCCGAAACAATCAAGAGAAGCGCAGAAAGAGGCAACAGGATTGCTGAAAGAAGCAACAGAGGTATAGAAAGAAGCAAGAAAAGCGCAGAAAGAGGCACGTGAGATGCAGAAACAGGCAAGAAAGGTACAGAAAGAGGGAAGATGAGTGCAGAAAGAGACATCAGGGTTGCAGATAGAAACTTGGAAAGTGTAGAATGAAGCAACAGGGGTGCAGAAAGAGGCAAGAGATGTGCAGAAAGAAGCAACAGAGGTGCAGAAGGAGGCAAGAGAACTGCTGAAAGAGGCCAGAGAGTTGCATAAACAGGCAAAAGAGGTACAGAAAGAGGGAGCAGAGGTACAGAGAGAGGCAAGAGATGTGTAGAAACAGGTGAAAGGAGTGCAGAAAGAGGCAACAAGGTGTAGAAATTTGCAAGAGAGGTGCAGAAAGAAGCAAGAGCAGTGCAAACGAACCAGCAGAGGTGCAAAATGAGGTAAGTGAGGTGCACAAGGAGGCAAGAGAACTGCAGAAAGAGGCAAGAGAGATGCAAAAGAGGTGCAGAAAGAGGGAACAGGTGGGCAGACAGGCAAGAAAGGTGCAAAAAGAGGGAAGAGGGGTGCAGAAAAAGGCAAGAGGGATGCAGAAATTTTGAACAGACGTGAAGGAAGAAGCCATAGCAGTGCAGAGAGAACCAACAGAGGTGCAGAAAGCGGCAAGAGGGGTACAGAAAGAGGCAAGTGAAGTGCAGAATGAAGCAAAAGAGGTGCAGGAAGAACCAACAGAGGTAGAAAAAGAGGCAAGAGGGGTGCAGAAAGGGGTACGAGAGGTGCACAAAGATGCAAGAGGGGCAGAGAAAGAGGCAGGAGGGGTGCAGAAAGAGGAAGAGAACTTCAGAAAGAAGCAACAGAGGTGTTGAAAGAGGCACGAAGGGTGCAGAAAGAGACAGGACAGGTGAAGAAAAAAGAAACAGAGGTACAGAAAGAGGCAGGAGTAATGCAGAAAAAGGAAAGAGAGGTGTAGAAAGAGGCAAGAGAGTTGCACAGAGAGAAAAGAGCGGTGCAGAAACAGGCAAAAGGGGTACAGAAAGAAGTAAGTGAGGTGCAGAAAGAAGCAAGAGAGTTACAGCAAGAGGCAAGTGAAGTGCAGAAGGAGGCAAGAGAACTGCAGAAAGAGACAATAGAGGTGCAGAAAGAGGCAAGTGAGGAGCAGAAAGAAGCAAGATAAGTGCAGAAAGAAACAACAGAAGTGCAGAAAGAGGGAAGAGGGGTGGAGAGAGAGGCATGAGGGGTGTAGAAAGAAGCAAGACAGTTGCAGAAAGAAACAAAAGAAGAACAAGAAGAAGGGACAGAGGTGCAGAAACAGGCAAAATGGGTGCAGAAAGAAGTATGAGGGGTACAGAAAAAGGCAAGAGAGGTGCAGAAAGAGGGAAGAGTGGTACAGAAAGAGGAAAGAGAGGTGTAGAAAGAGGCTAGAGAGTTGCACAGAGAGGAAACAGGGGTACAGAAACAGGCAAAAGGGTACACAAAGAAGTAAGTGATGTACAGAAAGAAGCAGGAGATTTACAGAAAGAGGCAAGTGAAGTACAGAAGGTGGCAAGAGAACTGCAGAAAGAGGCAATAGAGGTGCTGAAAGATGCAAGTGAGGAGCAGAAAGAAACAAGATAAGTGCAGAAAGAAGCAACAGAAGTGCAGAAAGAGCGAAGAGGGGTGGAAAGAGAGGCAAGAGGGGTGTAGAAATAAGCAAGACAGTTGCAGAAAGAAACAAAAGAAGTGAGGGAAGAAGGTACAGAGGTGCAGAAAGAGGCAAAATGGGTGCAGAAAGTAGTATGAGGGATACAGAAAAAGGCAAGAGAGGTGCAGAAAGAGGGAAGAAGGGTGCAGAAAGAAGCAAGAGGGGTACATAAAGAAGCAAATGAGGTGCAGAAAGAGGCAACAGACATGCAGAAAGAGGGAAGAGAGGTGCAGAAAGTACAAGAGATTTGCAGAAAGAGGCAAGAGAAGTTCAAAAAGAAAGTATTGTGCAGAAAGAAGCAACAGAAATGCAGAAAGAGACAAGAGAGGTGCATAATGAAGCAAGAGTGGCTTGCACGCCATTAGTACCAATTTAACACCCACATTTAGCAATAAGTAACAGGTGACCATTCTAGGTTTGGAAAGGGCCTTTCACCACGCTGTAACACTTGTCGCTGCATTTTTGGTAACATTTGGGCCATTTGAGCTAGAAACAAGGCTTTTTTGTTCAAATCTGCATATTAGGGAACAGATGATGAATCATGTTGCTAATGCAGAAAATGTTTAATTGTGTGAAAGTCGATGCCGCCAAACAGTCGCATAATTCTAGTGGCCCTGCTCATACCTCTGACTAGGTCCACAAATCCTCCTCGGTGATTTCTTCTTTTTTTTGTCTCACTGAGTTCATAGTTAAGCTTCTTTGAAATGAGGAAGACTAAACCTGACATTACCACTCCACAACACAGACTACCATACCACATAATTACTCTCCATAACATATAATTCCACTATACATAATTCCTATACACTAAATACCACATAATTTCTATCCACATAATTTCTCTGCACAACACACCACATAATTTCACTATACACACTCCACTCCAAAAAACATTATTGAAAAACTTTTACATTTACATCACCAATAGCTCTAATTCTTGCAAATGCCAAACCTATTACATTGTAAAGACTTCTTTAACTAGTAGTTGCGTTTGCAGATTGGTGGAGAAAAGGTGCTGGTCCTCCAACCAGTGCTCAGGAATTCCGCTGCATAGGACTTATAGGAGGTACCAAGAGGGCCTCTTGGCCCCCAAAGTCCCTCAGGAGTAAATTGGACTTCATCCCCCATCCTGTAGTTTGCCTGGAGGCACGTTTGAAGAGTGGTGGAGAAAGGGGGGCATGGCCTTCGAAGACGTCTTAGCAATCCCACTGTGTGGGACTTTCTGGAGGTAACAAGAGGGGTAGTTGGCCCCCAAGGACATCCTTGGGGGCCAACTACCCCTCCTATTACCTCCAATAAGTCCCACACAGCAGGAGTGCTAAGGCCACTTTTGGCCCCGGTGACCCCACCCTTCGGGGCATGGCCTCTTTAAAAAAAAAAATATATAGGGAAGGGGGGCTGCGTGGCTCCCCTTCCCTGGGCCACTATTGGCCCTGGGGACCCCATTCCCCTTCCCCCAGGGCTTGGCCATTTTTAAAATTATTTTTATATGAGGAGGGGGAAGCGCCTGCCACTTGTGGAGGTCTTCCTTTGCTTTTTTTTACAAGCAGGGTAACGTTGAGGGACCAGCCGAGGTCAGGGAGGAGGGCTACCCAGATCCCGAAATATTTGAAGGATTGTCGCTAAGAGGTATTGTGGATTGCCAGTCATAGCAGTCCCTGGCTAAGTGTAGAGGGAACAGGACCGACTTATTGGGGTTGAGTCGTCGACCGGAGGCTTGCCCAAAGGAGTGTAGGATCCAGAGGCAGTGATGGCCTGACTGGGCAGGTTTGGCCAGACAGATTAAAACATCATCTGCATAAAGTGCAATCTTGTCTGCCTCCAAGTTGAGCCATTCCCAGCCCCGGTCGCGGTCCTCAGATCGAATTAGGGTCTCCAGGGGCTTCATCGCCAGGGCGAGGAGGAGGCGCTAGAGGGGGCATTCCTGCCTCGTTCCTCTTTGAATGGGGAAGGCCTCTGATAATACCCTGTTGACTAAGACTCGCGCCCGGGGCCGGGCATAAAGAACCATTACCAGATTGCGAAAACGGGGGCTAAAACCCATCATGTCCAGCACATTGCCCTGGTACCGCCAATCAAAGGCCTTCTCTAAATCAACGAGAAGATTTGCCAAGTAGGAAGTAAGCAAGTGGCGGTGGGCCAAGGCTAGATGAAGATGACGGAGGCAATGCCTGGTCCCATGCGTGGGCATAAACCGGCACTGGTCCGGGTAGACCAATGTGGCGAGGTAGGGCCTCAGCCGTTGGGCGAGAATTGTGCCAAATATTTTAACCTTCGTGTTTATAAGAGAAATAGGGCGGTAGTCCACACATCGAGGGGATGGCAGTTGTGTTTTAGGGAGAACAAAGATGGTGGCCATGTCCGTCTCATGCAGGAAGGAGCCCTTCTTCAGGGCCTC
Organism: Triturus cristatus; assembly: GCF_964204655.1. NCBI lineage: Eukaryota > Metazoa > Chordata > Amphibia > Caudata > Salamandridae > Triturus > Triturus cristatus. Next base: position 762,617,047 of record NC_140587.1, read on the forward strand.
GCCAAAAAGATCTGCGAGGTGTGGGTTGAGGGTCTCACGGTATATAGCATAGTATGCCTGAGGGAGGCCGTCCGGGTCTGGGGTTTTGCCCGACGAGGCGTGAGCTATCGCTTCGCTAATATCTTCGTGGATGATGGAGCGGTCCAAGTCAGCTTGTGCATCTGTGCCAAGATGGGGGAGGCGGGCATGGCCAGCATCCAGCAATTTGGAGAGCAACATTTCGGGGCTCCTCACCGAGTAGAACGCGTGATAGTAGGAAGCGAAGGCACGGGCCATTGCCAGCGGGGATCGGTGCACCAGCCCATCTGGGTCTACAATTTTAGGGATAATGCGGTTGGCCTTTGGGTATGTGGCTAGTCTGTGGAGAATCTTTCCATTCTTATCGCCTCATCCATACCCCCTAGTTACAGAGTATCTCCAGAGGAGCTTGGCAGCGTCCAATGAAAGCTGCTTGATTTCGGCCCGAAGGTGAGCGAGTTGACTCTCTTGGGTGGTGCCGCCGTCAATAGGAGGGGATTGCTCGAGGCGTGAAGCTTGAGCCTCTCTTGAAGTGATCTGATGTAGCTGGGCCTGCCACTGATGTTTGAGTTGGCCCTTGGCAAAGCCACAGATGGTAGCCTTGCCCGACTCCCATAGGACACCCGAAGAGGGAACAGAGCCAGAGTTGGCCAGGAAGTACTGTCTGAGCTCCTCCCCCACCACCTTTCTAAATTATATTTCTTGGAGGAACCAGGCGTTCATCCACCAGGTAGGACGTGTCGAGGGGGAGGGGCCCTCCTACTAAGGAACAGTGGAGAGTGGTCGGAGATACCTCTGGGTAGTATACAGACATTCTGGATCGTGCTCAGATGTATGAGTGAACTGTCTGGTGTGAGAGTGCCAGATTCGCCAAGTATCACAGAGGCCCAGGGGGTCAGACCAATTTGTTAATTGTTTCGCTTGCGCAGTTATAGAGTTGGATGGCGGGCCTGTCGTGTCGAGGTGTGGATTGGAAACCACGGTGAAATCTCCCCCGATCCCAATGGCAAGGAGGTGAGAAGGTCAGTGGAATGTTCTAGGGTCGTTGTGAGCATCGAGGGGGGTGAGTACATGTACACAAGGATGAGGGGATTTCCGCTCAGTGTTCCGCAGAGAGCACAAAGGGAAGGGTATGCCTCAAGAGGATAGCCACCCACCGGGAACCTCGGGCGAACACAGAATGCCATACTCTGTCATACCCATAGCGTGCCAGGAATGGGAAATAGTTACCCATCAGGTGGGTCTCTGGAAGCAGGAGCACGTCTATACCTTGGTGTTGAGCATAGCATAGAACAGTCATTATTTTGAGATTTTTATTTTTTTAAGTCAAAAGCTCTCAAATCTTTGATGACATTATCTGAGAATATGTCCACATTGTCTCTAGTCATTTGTGGGCCAAATCTGGAACGTGGGCATAATGGGGTATGATCTTCATACAGTAAAACGATATTCGGTAATGTATTAGCCTGATCCAGGGTCAATAGAGTGCCAATGTTTTCCTCATTTTCTAATTCCCACAAATCCTTCAAGATTGTGATATCCGAGGCCAGTAAATTCTCCGGTATTTGAGGCGGCTATATGTTTAACTCATTGTAATTACTCTCTTTAGTTCTTATTTGTGCACTTTTGTCAGTTTCAACGTTTGAACAAAGCGATATAAATCCATTCTGCTATTGGTATAGTTGAAATCAAATTGTTGGCAAAATGATAAACTAAGTTCCAGGGTTTCCTTGTCATTTTCCATAAATATTGTTGAGCTTAAATTAATAATTGTGTTGTTCTTCGTTCCCCCTTTGCTCTACTTCTTTGTATTTGATCGCATCGATCTACCTGGTTTTTCTCCTGACATTTCGTCTATATCCCTCGCCTCTCCTTTGTTTCCTCTTTCTCTTGGTCTACTTCTCCCTCTCATGGGGCAGTGATCTGTCCTCTGGTCCAGCTGTAAAAAACGTAGTTCACCTGACACTGTAAGTTTCATTGTCCCTGTTCTTCTTGCTCTTTCCTCTTGCTCAACTTCCAATCCTGTGTCTGAGCTCATTTCGCTCTTTGAGCTCACTTCTCTGTTCACATTACCACTCTGTACTTTATGTTGTCTAGTATTATCAAATCTCCTCGCAAAGGTGTAAATCTGCCCATTGTCATAATCCAGTCTGTCCCTTAGAAACTTTGGTGCCTTTCTATCTTTAATTCTCTTCTCATATTTCTCTAAACGGTTATTTATGATGCCTTTACATTTATTGATCCTTGTCTGATCCGTTTCCCCCTCTAATACAGGTAATACTTCTTTTAACTCATTAATCACTTCAGCCCCCTCAATTTCCGCATATTTTATTAGAATTTTGATCATATTGGCTGAGCTCTCTGCATTGTTCTCCACCCACTCTTTTAATAGTCCTGGGTGCGGATTTTCATACGTGAGGGTGATCATTACTCTTAAACCACTGGGTACTCGACCTACTTGTAAGTATTGTTTAAGGGGAGCTATTTCCCACCAACGCAAGATTTCCCTTTTCTTTAGTTTTTCCAGATTTTGTAAATTTCTGCCCACATCACTATTAGTCGCCTGCAAGGAGGTGCTTCCTCCATCGTTAAATTTCCGATGCGAGGCAGAATCCATGAACACTTTTAAAGCCTCTTTTTCCTATAATACACTTTCATCCTCACTCATATTGGATTCTTCGCCCGATTCGCCCCCACTTATCCTCGCTGCTGTATCTCTCGCTCTCATCTTCAGGAGCCAACAGCTGGTTACTGACTCCCTCTTCCTACCACGGCGTAATGCTTACCGGGGATCACAATCGTGTCGTCATCCAGAGCCCTCCGGTTCCCACGTCGGTCACCTTGTAGTGAGGATATAGACACACCTGCGGACATTGCTAAGTTAGCATAAGTTAGTATATGCTTGGCCGCTTTTGCTCATGTTACTACAAGCCACATTTCTTGTAAACACTTTGCTTGCTCGCTTTCACATGAGAACTGTATGCATTTCACATATTTAGTTGAACACTCTGCTCCTCACCTGCACAGCGTGTTCAAGGTCGAAAAACGATGAGCTCTGTTGATTTACTTTGGTCAGTCTCGCGTCCCTAGCCATAACATAGAACATAGCTGCAAACCTGGAAATCTGGTGCTTTTAATATTGACTTGCATGCCTGTTAACACACTTGGAGAAACGCTTTTCAGGATAGAAGAGCTGTGCTCTTCTGGTGATGTAAATTCCTGCATATGAACTCGGAGGTATGGGGTACACCTGACAAAGCCAGGAGGTCTTCTATAATTATAATAAACTATCTTCTAGCACGGGGAGGGTGACAAGGCACTATAATCCTGTTTGCACCATCATTATAATATGATTTCCCCTTTTGTTCTATATGGAATTGTAACAATGCTCATTTGTTTGATCTCATGCATATTGCTGCTAGTATTGGCTAGTGTACTGCATTATAGAGCACGTTAGTTAAAATAAAAATGTTAAACTATTCCTTGACTCTATATACTCATGTGGTGGACAAGCATGAGAGTTTGCACAAAAAAGTGTTCTTGTTCCCATGTATCCTGAGAGGGACGGAGTAGCCTGTTCTAGGATGTCTAATCATTGGTAGTTTCGCTATAGCACGGAGAACAAATGAGTCACTATAGCTAGTCGGATTGGGCTTCTGGGCACCGAGGTGGGTATTTTGGTACACCACTACACACTGAGGTCCTCGTTTCCTACACATAGTTCAGTGTATGTGCAGAATCCCTGCAACAATCTCTTCCCCTCCCGTTAGTAATTCACTTTGCAGTTCTCTGTGGGTAGCAGGAGTCACGCCTGTCTTGTATATTTGTATATAAAAATTAGGCGGTTTTCGTTTGCTAACTTTTGCGCAGTTTGACGAATCAGCATATAGCTTTCCAAACCTTTTCACTAAGTTTCAGTGTGATCTGTCAAGCAGGGACTGAGAAAACAGGGGGGGTCAAAAAACAAATTTCCCCATGCATTATCCCTAGATGTTTTTAGACACCGCTACTGCAAAAACTACTGAATGAAATTACACAAAATTTGGCAGGAACCTAGATCTTCATTCACAGATTTGCCTTTTGTAATTTGTTGGAAATCCGTTCAGTGATAGTTTGGAAATTAAGGATTAAACATGTCTATATATCTAGACGGTTGGGTCCACAAGACACTCTTGAATGTCTTGCAGGAGTGCTAATTTAAAAATAGAGCCTTCTGATTGGTCCAGGGAGCTTTGTAAACCTTGGGTCATCTCGCTCCCACAGAAGGCAGACCCCTGCAGGAGAGAGCACTCTGATTGGCTGCCAACAATATGAGAAAAATGTTGCTGGTATCCATAACAGGAATTGAGGCCATAGGACCACATGTACGAAGCATTTTGCAGTCAGAAACAGCCAATCGGGCTGTTTTCAACTGTAAAAATACTCTTACATATCTACGAATCAATAATTGCAATTTGATAACATGTTACGGATTCGCGATTTGTTTGCAATTTGGTATTTGGAAGAGGCGTGTTTAGGGCATTGTCTTTTAAATACTGTATCTGTGTGGGATGAATAAATGAGTTACGGTCACAGAACATTTCTAGTTCACAGACTCCTTAACCCCTTGTGTGCCACGCCCTTTCCCCGCCCTGTGCCGGCCGTTGCATTAGCGGGCGGGGTTCATGACGAGCTGGACTCGTCATGGGCACAGCGCAACCGCGGCTCATGACGAGTCCAGCTCGTCATGGGCACAGAAGGGGTTAAAGGAGTGAAAACCCATTCGCAAATAGGAAGGGGTCCTCAGGGAACCCCTTCCCCTAGGAGAATGGAAAACAAATACTTTTTTAGAGCAGGCAGTGGTCCCACATACCACTGCCTGATCTTAATAAATGAAACTGCAAAGTTTATTTTTATTGTTTATAAACATGCACCATTTTCTTTTTAAGGAAAATGGGCCACATGAAAAAACGGTTGCTTTATCGTAAAGAAATCACAGACATGATGATTTGCTGACCTCAGCAGTTCACCATCCCTGTGATGTCTGCGATTCCTAGGGGGTCGCAAATTATGACCTACCACATTAATATGCATGAAGTAGGTCTATTTACAACCCACAAGGAATTGCTAATGAAAATTAAAAGAGTTTGATACATTAGGAAATCGGTATTCTTAATGCTAGTACATATGGCCTTTAGTGCCCTGTATTGAACTTTTTTTATTTTTTTTTTAATGATATAAGGGGGCTGCATAATGATTCCCTGCTCCCCCAAGCCCTGTGGGTAAACAAAGAGGGACCCCCCTGGAGCCTAAATTAAGAAAGACGCGGCAAAGATGAACTAGGATACCCATGAAATATATAGTATAGTGTCAATGTTGCACATGATACAAGTTTGCTTCACCTCTGCGGGTTGTATTTATGATAGCAGTAATGATGCTTAATGTTATTCTGAGCAAAACCAAAGGAAATGATGGACGGAGTGTTGAACATTGCAAGCACTCACCCCCAGTCAACTGATCTGGGTTTAATCCATCACCGTTCTTTAGCCCACTCTGCCACCCCAGTTCAGACATGGCCATATGCAAATCAGTCTGACCCTGTGCCTCATGGGAACAGTCCAGCCCGAACTGCCAAGCCATGTCTTCCCTGGACCGGAAACAAGCTTCCTAGGACCGGTTTCTGGCATTTCAGCCGTCTTCAGCCAAGCTTGCTTGAATCCAGTGGCAAAGTGAGCAAGGGACTCACGTCTGAGCATACCCTGCCAACTTATGGCGAACAAAGCAAAACCAAAGGAAATGATGGACGGAGTGTTGAACATTGCAAGCACTCACCCCCAGTCGACTGATCTGGGTTTAATCCATCACCGTTCTTTAGCCCACTCTGCCACCCCAGTTCATTCTGAGCCATTTTGCCCTTATTATAATAGCTCTAATACCAAACCATTATAGAGTAATGTGCACAAAAGAAACTCTGATAACTATAACTGCTGAATATCTGTGTTTCTTTTAGATCAAATCATTAATGTTGTCAGTTTGTCACTGACATGTTACCCCCAACTATAATGTCACTTTAGCCTTTGGTTTTTTCAGTACATTTCTAAGTTTTTTTCAACAAAATCAGTTCTTTTTATCACACCTAGCCATAAACTTACTTTAAACAACCTTTTTTTCAGTGAATTTCTATGTTTTTTTAATGTAATGTAATATGCGATGCCAAAACTAATATCATGGAGAGGGGCATGCAGCCCCTCCCCAAGCCCTAATATACCCCAGGGAATCCATCTACTTGCACCAAATACAATAACTGATGGGGAGGAGGAATGCAGCCCCCCCTCTCTGAGCCCTAATAGGCAATGGGGATCCCATTTCCCGGCGCCCGAAAAAATAAATAAGGAGAGGAGGGTCATGCCTCCTACGTCCCCTGGCCTCTTTTGGCCTCAGGGCCCCATCCCCTGGGGCAGTCCATTATTTAAAAGGGGAGGGTGGATGCAATGTCATGCTCCCTGAGCCTTATTATGCTTCTGGTACCCCATTGATGGGGCCACATTACAATAGAATGGAAAGAGGGGGCATTTTAGGCTAGGGGACCCCCATAACCCCAGGGCTGTATTTTATTAAAAGGGAAGGGTCTCTCTCCCCGAGCCTTGATAGGCCCCGGTTACCCCATCCTCTGGGGCTGTTCCTTATTTAAAAGGGGCCACATGTCCCCCTTCCTGGGCTCATTATGGTTCCAGGGACCCCTTCCCCTAGGACATTCCTCAAATATAGGTGAACCCCTCAGTGCAAAACCAGGGAATCCACAAACAACACATTAGGGACCATGTGGGCCCCGCAGCCCCAGCAGGCTCTTCACATGGTGAAATAGCCTGCATTGCTCCCGCCCAGAGAATGCAGTGATTTATGCTGTTCTGTCTGGGTGAGGACAGTATGGGTTCTGTTTCCCGGCCCCCATCAGTGCAAACACAAGTCTGCTCCCAGTTGGCAAGAGCATTTTTAAATCTCCTGCCAGCTGGAAGCAGACTTAATTTTGCTCCCATTTTGTAGGAGATTTAAAAATACCCCTGCCAGTCAGGTCCAAACACGTTTCCCTGGCTGCGCTAGTGTAGGCAGGGAATCTACTGTGTTCCGGAAGTGAGCCGGCCTTGAGGGTCTGAGTCCCTAGGACAATTAAAGGCTTAGGGCGGGAGTTTACCTGAGCCAGGGGAGGGCCCAGGAACCCTATCCCTGGGGCTTTTTTTTTTTAAAGAGAGGGGCAATTTTTTTTAAAAGGGATGGTGGTCATTTTTTTTTTAAAAAGAGAGGAGGGCCTGCGCAGCCCCCTCTACAAGCCTTAAAAAGTTTACAAAGTACAGCGGTACTACTACAGTACTAACAAAAGATAAAAAATAAATCCACCTTTGCACTCTATACCACTGGACTGTAGGCCTTTGCCCTCTACTCTGTCCAAAACCAGTCCCAGGATGCTTTTTTCCGCTCCAGGGAAGACATGGCTTGGCAGTTCAGGCTGGACTGTTCCCATGAGGCACATGGTCAAGACTGATTTGCACATAGCTGTGTCTGAACTGGGGTGGCAAAGTGAGCTAAAGAACGATGATGGATTCAACCCAGGTCTGTGACTGGGGGTGAGTGTCTGCAAAGTTTCAGTGCTCCGTCTATCATCTCCTTGTGTTTGCTTTATTTTTTCACCCAAACCCACTTTACTCTATGTGCTCTATTTTATGCCACTCCACTCTACGCCACCCTCCTCTATGCAATTGTGTGTGCGCTCCACTCTATGCTATTTCACTGTATGCCACTCCACTCTACTCCACTGCACTGTAAGCCACTTCACTCTACGCCACTCCACTCAATGCTATTCCACTGTATACCACTCCACTCTTTTCCAGTGCACTCTAAGCCACTCCACTGTAAGGCACTTCACTGTAAACCATTCCACTTTATGGTATTCTATTGTATGCCGTGCCACTGTACACCACTCCATATAAAGTCATTCCACTTAATAACACTTCTCTCTATGACACTTCCCTCAATACCACTCAATTCTGCACAACTCCATTCTACTTAACAACACACCACTCCCCTCTATGCCGCTCCATTCCTCGTCTCTTCACTCTATGTCACGCTTTTCTAATTCACCCCACTCCAATCTATGACACTCCACTCTACGCCACTCGACTGGGCACCACTTGATTCTACTCTACTCGAATTTATGCTATTGCACTCAATTACATTCCACTCTGTGCCACTCCACTCTATTCTACTCCACTCTATTCCACTCCACTCAGTGCCATTCCACTCTATGACTCTGCACTCCAAGCAATATCAATCTACGCGACTCCACTCTATGCTAATCCACTACATGCCATTCATCTCTACGTCATGAAATGCCAGTCAACTCTATGTTATTCCACTCAACACCACTCCAGTCTATATTATTCCATTCTACGCCACTCCACTCTATGCCATTCTATTCTGCAACACTCCACTCTATGCCACTCCACGCCCTTGTCACTCCCATTCCTAATAGCGAGTCGCTAACCATATTTTGCGAGTCGCTAATAGATGAGCGACTCGCAAAATAGGGTTAGTTCATTGGGCTGGCCTGTTTGCGGTCGCAAAGGGGCTGAAATCCCGTTGGCGACCACAAAAAAAGGTCGTACATCTGGCCTGAAGAATCTAATTCATGTCTTAATTTCTTTAAAGAGGTGGCTATTAGAGGAAGCATAGGCAAAAGATAACAAGTCTAATTTCCTTTACAAAGGGTTAAACGATTAACTTAAATATGCCATAGGGAAAATTGAACCACCAACTACTTCTAGTTGGGACCTTAATAGCATGGCCCTAAGGTTCGATCATGGTATGATGGAGAGAAGAAGGGAAAAGTAAAAACGGGACAATCACCTAATTCCCAGATTTGATAGGCCACATAAGAGTTGAGTAAGAATCTTTATTGCATGATTAATAAAAACCTTTGCAATCAACTACATAGTAAAACACGCGTTCAAAATGTGAAAAACAACACTTTTTGTGATAGAAAGGTTAGTTAAAATTAATTTTGAAATTACAATATATCCATAAAATTATAAAAAGAATATAAAAACTTGAATACAGTATAATCAACAAGGTGCGATGGGTGTCATGAAAAAATGCAAGGTATCAAATTTAGGCACCATTCTCTTAAAGAGTTCCTAAGGCAATCCATATTTTTATAAAATTAACTTTAAGAGTCATGACTGAACTAGCATGGAAGTCTAGAGATGCACAACCAAAAGTGCATGTTTGGCAGATGCAATCGGCAGTTTTTGTGACACAATTAATGATCTGTGTATAAAGATGGGTATGCAGTTCTAAGGGGGAGGAGACATATAAGGTCAGCGAGTACTAGGTTCGATATGTAGGTTCAATAAGTGAATCCTATTATTCAAAGTGAGAGGGGGAGACCCCTCTTCGGAACTGGAGCCCTCACACACCCAGCAAGCTAGGTGTCATGCTTCATCATCTGGGCTTGCTCCTCGTCGGGCATGCGCTGCAATGCCTGACGGGCTCCCATAAATGGGGCTCTTTGTCGGAGATCTTTTGTCCCTGCCGTTTGGTGCAGTGGGGGTGAGGGGCCCAGTCGTGTAGATGTAGTGTGAGTGAGTTAAAACAGGTCAATTATTCCTTGAATTGTATTTATTCTGGTAGGTAAATTGACTGATTAAAAGTCAATAGAGTGGCGTAAAGCTAGGGGTTAAGTGCCTAGATGCCTACGTCCTACTCTCATTCGGTCGACATGTTTCTTGACAATACATCAGGACCAGGGTATCAAATGCTATCTACAAAAAATGAGAGGGGAAAACCTACCTCCCACATCGTAATACAGTGGGCAATGTCCCACTGATGTCACGGAACCTAAGGGCCTAAATAGTATGGCCTCATCAATTTATGGCGGAATAAAAGGGACACCAACAGTTAGTGTCTGGAAATCCAGAGATTGTGTGCAGGCTCACCTACCCTCGCCGCCAAAATCGGGTGGGATTAATGATCCCCAGATAAAAAGCTATTTAAAATCCCAAGAAATAGTAGTTGTAACAGTAGAAACTACAGTAGATCTCTTTTAAAGAAGATTCCAGCGAGTAACTCAGAGATCAATGAGCTTGGGTTAAGGACCAGTTTATTAGAATACTGCCGGAGTTAGCTTTGCTTTTACTGCAGTCATAAAGCGGACAAAGCTGCAGGCCAACCGCACGTTGCTTCCCTCGAAACAGGCTTTCACCTCCTGTCTACATGTTCGTATCTAGCTTTCGAGCAGGCGCGGCTTTAATAGCTGTCTGCATTCCTCGGCTAAGCCCTTGCATATGCACAGTAGGTGTAAGACATCCTCTTCAATCTCGCCACATAGTCTACAATGACTAGTTGTGTCTGTGCTTTTCCATGGAGGGCGGTGCCTCTTAATCTGTAATTTTCCCAACCGCGGAAGCAAAAAACGTTCCTTCATGCGCCTCGAGAAGCCTGTTCCTAGGTATGTTTGTGGTTTGCACATCGAGTAACTCTGGATTACAAACCATTCATGAGCCTTCCTGCTTAGTGCTGCTTTGTCATCTTCAAAGGATACAATCTTTACTGATTTATTTACAAGATCCTTGAAGCTTTGTGGGGTATACTGGTTTTCCATATGTCCTGTAAAGCAAGATGCCTATTGGCTGACTGAAGGTAGGCCATGGCAAGACTGTCTTTTTTTCTTATCATCTCCTTTCATGAATATGAGTTCAAGGTGACGGGCTCTGCTTTCTTTTTTTTGTGCCAGCATTTGGCATAGGCACCTTTCCGTGTTATTTCCTGCTTTTGGAGCCCGAACTCTAGCCTTATTTGTGCTGGTGAAGTATATTGTGGGATATTGAATATTATTCTCACAGCCCTGGTGACCACCTTATCCAAGGTGATCTCATCTTGCCCTCTCATCGATTCACTACCATAAGTGATTGTAGGTAGAAGCCTAGCTCAAAGCAGTTCTAGTAGAGGGTTAAGATTAGGGCCGGTTATTTTGTGCTTGATGTTTTTTAGTGAAATTGCCATTAATGTCCTTCTGCCTTTGATAGCTGCCTTTTGTTTGAGATACGTGCCCTTCCTGTCAAAGATTGATCCCAGATATTTATATTTGTCGACCTTCTACAACAGCCAGCCCCCCATCATCCATCAGGGTTGATGTTTTTGCTCTGCTGGTTTAATACCATGACTAGATTTTTCAAGGTTTATGCTTAACCCGTTCTTTCCTGCGAAGTTGTCTGTTGTGTCTATCAGGTGCCAGATATTGACAGGGTGAGAGCCTGTATGTAACTGTGCACTGTTCACAAAGTGTCTAATCTGACACTATACAATTTTTGAAATCATAATGTGCTTTAATTTTCAACAAAGAAACAAGACATTATCTGGAACTTTCCACATTATTTGGAACATTTGTTGAGAATTGAGAACCATTTGTTCATGAAGGTAGGGTTAAGGTGGAAACGAAATAGCATGGGTCTTATTGAAAGTCGTAGTCCTCTGGGGATCCGTTTGGCTTTGTGATACTGTACTAATGTGGAAGCATGAAGTTGTTGGTTGAGTTGACGTCTGGTTAGATATTCTAGTTGCTTCAGTTGTTGCGAGATCGAGTTACATACAGGCTCTCACCCTGTCAATATCTGGTCTTTAGCATAGTAGAAGAGGACAAACTCCTACATAACTGTAGCACCGCTGTTTTACTAAACGCAGAACTATTGACAAAAGTGGTTCATTACTGGAGTGCTCTCCCTATATAACCGCTGTGTCTATCAGGTGCGGCAGGCCGATTGGAGTTCGGCTGATCAACATAAGATCGTCAGCATACAGAAAATTTGAAAGTATTAAGCCACCCAGATTCAGAGCATGGTGGTTGCAGTTAATCAACTGAGCAAAGAGATCAGACACAAAGAGGTTGAACAGGGTCGGGGCGAGGACACAGCCCTGCTTCAGCCCTTTGGTGGTTGGTATTCTTCTTGACAAACTCCCAGCTTAATTTTGACCCATGTCTTAGAGTGGAGTAGAATTAACTGATTCAGGAGGTTTGGTGCTATTTCCCACCCTGATTGTTTAGCCCAGAGCTTTCCCCTGTTAATAAAGCAGCGTTGTAATCAATGAAGCAGACAAATAGTGGCTTGTTGATGGTTTTGGTGTCTATTAAAAGCGAAAGGGCAAGGATATTTGTTGATGTCCCCATGCTTTTTTGAAAGCCTGTTTGATTGATGGGAATTAGGGCTTTTTCCAGTGCCCAGTGCCCACGCCGTACGTTCGTCCAGTAGGAGGCCTGCATAGTATTTGGCCTCAATGCCCATTAATGTGATGAGCCTGTAATTCTTCGAATCAGTCTTGCTGCCTTTCTTGTGGATCGGTGAAATAATGGATCCCTTCCAAGAATCTGGAATTCTTTCAGCCTCCATGATAATATTAAAAAGGGGTAGTAGAGCTTCAGCCCAGTAATGTGGATCCTGCTAAATGATTGGTGGTACACTGCTGGGCCCAGACGCTCCCTCCTTTTGGCTTTTCGAGATTCTGTTCACAATCTGTTTATTTGAGAAGAAGGGAGCGAGTACCAGGCCTTGATGTCCTGAAGGCTGATGGTCGCATTGGTGCACTGATGTATCTTGTTTGATATCACCTGCTTCTGTGTTAAAAATGAAGCTGTAGATGCTTTGCCCAGGCGTCCTCAGTTATATGAGAATTTATTCCTGGGGCCATTGGATTCTTTTATATATTGTTGACTGTGTGCCAAAACCTACCACTGTTGTTAGTTTTTGCGTCATGCAGCAATTATGCCCATATTGTGTCAGCATTGTCCTTTTTCACTTGTCAGAAAATTTTGTTTTTGCGTGCCTTTAGCCTCCTTAATTCAGACTGTACATTATCTGCTGGGCCATTTTGCCGGAGGCTGCGCAATGTTCTGTGTATTCCGCTCTTTATTTGTCTCAGTTCGGCATTTAAAGTTGTCGAAAGATTGATTCTTTTAATTGTTTGCCGGCCTGCAGAATGCTTCCCGTTTGCTTTTTGACCCTGTTTTTTCTTTTGTTGCCTCTGTTTTAGAGTTAGATGGATCAAAGCTTTTGGTAATTTTTTCCCACGCTGTTATGCTGCTACCACATGCCAGTTTGCTTTCATGCCACTGTGTTTTTGATACTGCCAAAAGTTTCCTGGGTCGTTCGTTTGTGTGACCTTTGAAGTTGCCTTAGTAGTTGGATGAGTGAGTGCCGTTCTGTGAGCGGCGAATATAAGCTCTTGTGGTTGATGATGACTGTAATCCTGCGTTCCAATCCTGAAATCTATTTTTAAACTGATGAGTGATAGAGATGAAAAGGTATAGTCCATTGCAGTACCTGTGAAGGAGTTGTGGAAGGTTGCGGCTTGAGGGCGGTCCCCTGTGAATCGACCGTTTAATGCTACCAGGGACAGACTTTCTAGATCATTCAACCGGTCTTTAGAGATCTTAGTTTGCTTGCCCCACTTTCACTCATCTTGAAGTGTGACCCCCCCATGCTGATTGTCGGTCATCTGCCAAGTCGGCGCATCCTGAAAGAAACATGTGAAAGTCTCCAGAGACAATGTAATTTAAAGTTGCCTCTTTGGAAATTAGTTTTGTTAATTTGGCAACCAGGAGTTTTGAACCGTTTTTTTTTTTGCGAGAGTGTAGATAGATATTGGCAAGTATTAACTGTTGATTGTGTTTAAGTCCTGCAATTACCATCTGTATTGTCTTTATTCCGTCTGTCTGGGGTGTTTTTACTTGTTAATTCCTTAACGGTCGTTATAGTTTTGATCGAGGCGTATGTCGTGAGGCCTCCTTTCAGATGGCCAAATTTCGAGCTTCTGGTTGCTGGGAGATGGTATGCTTTATAACCTTTTAGGTGAAATGGGTCTTCCAACCATGTTTCTTGAAGGAGTATTAGATCATACTGTTGGAGGTACGTCAGTAGGGTTTTGGTTCCCAGGCCATTTATATTCCAGGAGCATAGTTTTAGGTTCTGAATATTTTTTCCCTGATCTGCTCTCTGTGATGGGTTCTCGGGTCTGATGTTTATAGCTTTTGCTATCCAGGTCCACTCAATTGAAATATTTTTTCCACTGCTATCCCATGAGCTCAGGGTGTTAGGGGTTGTTACTCTCCATGGCCTCTACTGAGGTACTGCGTGCCCCCTTTAGCACCGAGTTAGTGGGACCATAACTTCTCCTATTTCTTGGCCTGCTGTCATTAGGCTCTTGTTGGAGTCGAAGTAATAGTTCTGGATAACCGACTGCGTAGTAAAACATTAGTCAGATCCCCCAGGCTTCTAATTGGTGCTCCTCCTTAAGAATTTTATCCGCTATTTCACTTGTTGCCCATGCTGTTTTTGTTACCTCTTGCTCCTACAGATGTTTAAACGTTTCAAATTCTACAGATTCCAGGTCTTGTGAACCAAGCCCGGCCAGATTACTGATGGCAGTTAGTATTCAGAGAATGTTCTCTCTGTTTAGAATATCGCCCTGTCCTTTCGATTTATACTCTGGGATAAACAGAATTGTCCTGGACGTCCCACGTCGAGAGTTGTTTGGGGTATCCTGCAGCACAGGTCCTTTTCTCTTCTCCCATCGTTTGGGGATGTCTGGTCTTCTGGTTCCGCTCTTACTGCTGTTTCAATACATGGCTCTTTTTTCCTCGGCCTTACGTTTAGGGTTTGCTGTGTATATGAGTCCGTTCTGTTTGGTATTTCCACTTTTGGTTCGACGTCCGCTGTTTCTGCTGGCTTAGTGGACGCCTTGGTGGTTGCGATTTTCGCCGGGGCGACTCCCCTTGCTATAGCCATCGTATCTTTGTTTTCCGCCTGATCTGTTGAGTTGGTGATTTCTAGAAGTTTATGCTCACTTAAACTAATCTTTCCTACATGTTCTAACCCTATTGGACGGGATGCGCCGGTGGCAATCAGCTCAGTCTGAAGGTTTGGTGACTCTCCACATACTCTTTGTTCTGACTGACATGCATTCTGGGGTTTTGCTGCTGCTTGATAAAAAGATCTTATGGATTTTTGTTCTCCCCTTTTTGCCTCTGTTTCCTGCGTTGTTTAGCCGATTGCCACTTGTTCTGCGATGTGTCCCCTTAGTCAGACTGGCTTGTCTGTTTGATGTAGCTGCTAAAGTTCTGCTCAACCCGTTGTTGTTGGAGATCTTCTAAGGGCTCTGGGGGGGCCAAAGCCTGAGCCCTTGATCTTGTTTGCTCTGCCACGAGCCCCAGGTTCCTCTTGTTGTCCCGACTTGAGTGCCACTTCTGCTACTGGCCACGAATCTTTTCTAGCCACCGTGGGAGGAGTGACCGGGGCATTGCCAAACCTGTCTGGATTGTTCCGCTCTTTTTGATCCTGGTCGGGCAGTGCCATTTCGCTTGTTTGTTTTCTTTTATTAGGTTTAAGTTTGCCAATGTTTGTTGTGTTGTTTGCATTTGTGTTTTTTATGTCTGTAAGGAGATCACCCATCACTGCAGGTAGTGTTGCAAGCTTGTCGATAATTAGGTGGCAGGTGCAACTTGGAGGGATTATTGTCATTTCAGTTTGGGCTCTTTTAATGAAGTTGTTCAGTTCCGATAGCTTACTGTCGATACTTGTGATATGCAGGGCTAGACAGTTGAGAAGGGTGAGTTGAAGATCCATCTCATCCGAGTGATATTCCATGGCCTTTGTTGCCCATATTTTGTTCCTTCCAATTGGCGTTTTCACTATCGGATCCCTTGTTGCACTTCCTGTATCATGAAGAGTTGTGTCACCTTTGTCTTCGGAGGAGTATGTGGTTACCAAGTTTTCCCATTCTTCAGTCGTTAGGAAGGAAGTGTTGCTAGTTGCATGATTTGGGATTTCTTCCAGGGTCTCTTCTTGTTCATCCCCACCTTTCGCTGTTCTTCTCGAAGAAGTAAAGGATGCAAATTCTGACTGCGGTCTGGAGAGCGTTGACTTTATCAACTTAGTGTTGATGTTGATGGCGATGTTATTTGATGCCATTCCCTGTTCCTCACTATGCTGTGATATTGCATTGTTTCTTTCATTAGGATAGTCAGAAGTTGGGGCATCTGAACTCAGTTGTAGGTTCTTAACTTTCGCTAGTTTGATGGATAAATTGTCTGAAGTAGCGATGGCTGCAATACCTGCCGCAGTTGTGTCGGAGGTGGGTGAGAAAGCTTTTGACTCCAAAAGTACTGCAGATGCAGTTGCGTGAGTTGTTGTACACTGTCGGGTCCGTATTTTATTATCTGGCTCCAATGGTATTCTTGACGACATTTTTTAAGCCTCCGCAAGGGTAGAGGTAGGTGGATTTCCTGTGAGCTGAATTTTTTCTCTGTACCATTTTCCAATGTGTTTATCACTGTGCTTGACGTTTTGCTGATCTTTCCATTCTTTTGCTTTTGCTTGTGCCCCCTCCTGGTCTAATATCTCTTTTTTTGCTTTGTCGACTTTTGCACTGGATGATATTTCAACGCTGCCTCCCAGTGCAGATTTGGCCAGTGTGCCCTTGCCTATTGGAGTTTCCATTTCTGAATGTAATGGAGAGAGGAGGCCCAATTGCTTGTTAATAATGAGGTTCAGCACTGCCCCAGCATCTTTCACGAATGAAAATTTAGAGTATATATTAGGTTGAAAATAGTTTTCATGCGGATTCACTGGCGATGGCTTTGGTCTATCCGTTACCCCATCTATATCCACCAAGTGTACCTGAATCCTTATGGACTGCTGTGTCCGCTGAGTCCGCTGAGGCCTACATTATAGATTTGATAGATGTAATAGACTGGTTTTTAGTTGGTTCACCTAAAGTCTTATTTTTCCTTTTCCTGTTGTTGATGACATTTGTAACAGACCTCCTTTCTTTGCCTGATCTCATGGTCGTCTATTTGCTGTAATATGGTTATTGTTATAGTTGCCATTGATTATCGTTGGTACTGTTGGTACTGTTAGTACTGTTGGTACTGTTGGTACTATTGGTACTGTTAGTACTGATGGTACTGTTAGCAGTTGGCAGTCGATAGTTGATAGTTGGCGCAATTAGTGCTGTTAATAGTACTGTTGGTTTTACGCTCAGATGAAGTGCTCTAGCAGATTTATCTGGACTGACGCTCCCACTGAGGACACTAAGGTCCCTGCTAAGGGGTGATACCAAATCAAGGTCAAGATGCTGGGTGAGATACTGGTCCTGGTCCTGGTTGGCTAGTCGCTTGTTGGCTTAGTTGCTTGCTTGATTATTTTCTATAATGCTGTTTGTGGTCAATGCAGTCCTGCTGATAGAACAAGCCGAGTTCAATATGGAGTTGAGTATTGAGTTCAATATAGAGCACTACTGTAAGGATCAAAGCCCAGCAGAAGCCCAGCAAAAAGGAAGCAAAATTACTTAGATGCGTCTCTCTGCGCTCTTTGCACTCTACACTTTTCTGGCAATAGCCTTTTACAATGAGCTGGGGCGCTAAAGCTCTGGGGCGTAGGAGGAGCTTTGGAGAAGCATTGGTGCTGGTGCGATGGAGCGAGCAGGGCACACAAGGGCGCCGTAAGCCGCACCCGGCCTAGTCCGGACAGCTACGCGGTTCCCCCCCTCGGGCTTGCACTTTGCGGCCGCTCCTTATGGCGGCTGCGCTTGCTCCCTACTCACTGTCGGGGGTCTGGGTCTGCCGACGCTCTAACTCCCAGCTGAATTCAGTTGTGGTGCGGTGCGGTGGTGTTGCGGCGGTGCTGGCAGTGATAGTGGCTCCTTGTCCCACGCTCCACCGCACCGCACTGCCCTTCAGCTGCTGATCGCTGTGCTCCGGACTTTGTATGCAATTCATTATGATGCATGCTGGGACACCAAGTCCTTAATGCGAGAATTAGTATTTATTTTTGTAAATTTCAATGTTCATTTGCTCTTTTAAAGTTCATTATTTCCTTAGTAGGTTGTGGTTTGCTTAGGACAGACTTATTTAGCATATACCGGAAATGCTTTAAAAAGTAATGCGAGCTTCAAATGTGATAATTGCTGCCCGAGAAGAAGAGGATTTCACCTCGAAACGCGTTGGCATACAAAATATTGTGTGGAGCTTGAAGGCAAACTACATGATAAATGAGTGCCGTCGAGTGCTCTCCCAAGCTGCAAGGCCATTGTTTCAAAGATTTTCACACAGTAGCCTGACCGTGGGGAAAGGCACCATCGTCAGCTGGAGAAGAAAGGTTCAACCAGCTGAGTGAGGGTGCAGATTTGCACTGTCTGAACTTGCGTGGCACTGCGCTGTATATGCTAAATAAGTCTGTCCTCAGCAAACCACAACCTACTAAGGAAATAATGAACTTTAAAAGAGCAAATGAACATTTGAAATTTACAAAAATTAATACTAATTCTCGCATTAAGGACCTGGTTTTCCAGCATGCATCATAATGAATTGCACTTTGCACACGCCTACTGGAGGGCGGTTATATAAATAAATAAAACCGGAAATGCTTTAAAAAGTAATGCGAGCTTCAAATGTGATAACTGCTGCCCGAGAAGAAGAGGATTTCACCTCGAAACACGTTGGCATACAAAATATTGTGTGGAGTTTGAAGGCAGACTACATGAGAAATGAGCGCCTTCGAGTGCTCTCCCAAGCTGCAAGGCCATTGTTTCAAAGATTTTCGCACGGTAGCCTGACCGTGGGGAGAGGCACCATCATCAGCTGTAGGAGAAAGGTTCAACCAGCTGAGTGAGGCTGCAGGTTTGCACTGTCTGAACTTGCGTGGCACGGTGCTGTATATGCTAAATAAGTCTGTCCTAAGCAAACCACAACCTACTAAGGGAATAATGAACTTTAAAAAGTAAATGAACATTTGACATTTACAAAAATGAATACTAATTCTCGCATTAAGGACCTGGTGTCCCAGCATGCATCATAATGAACTGCACTTTGCACACGCCTACTGGAGGGCAGTTATATAAATAAATAAAACCGGAAATGCTTTAAAAAGTAATGCTAGCTTCAAATGTGAGAATTGCTGCCCGAGAAGAAGAGGATTTCACCTCGAAACGCGTTGGCATACAAAGTATTGTGTGGAGCTTGAAGGTAGACTACATGATAAATGAGCGCCGTCGAGTGCTCTCCCAAGCTGCAAGACCATTGTTTAAAAAAAAATATATATATATATATATATATAATAACAATGCAACTGTTAAATGCATGGATAATAATAAACATAAGAATAAGCAAGTTATACTGGACTTCATGAGAAAAATCTGAAAGATATATATATTAAATACTTCAGATGATTAACTTAGATGTGCAAACTCAGGCTCACTCACACATAACAAAGTCAATACTCAAAGAAAATACCTCAGATGATTATAGCCATTGGAAACTGAATATGCACAAACAAACATCCATGCATCACAATGGCAATCAAACACTTCACCTGGTGCAATCTTCATCCTGATCCACTCCAGACTGGCGGCTCACAGCCGAAGTCATGAGACTCAACAACCAGATACCTGCACTGACGATGCGTTCACCGTTCAGGCTCCAACACTCCCGGTTTCTAAGTAAACAAACCTCAGCTTTATAGTCTCAAAACACACTAGAAGGTTCTAGAGGCCTTACTTTCGCGCCAAGGAAACTTACTGGAATTGGAAACCTTCCATACAAGCATTCCAGGGCAAAAGGAGTTCCTACATTTCCTCTACATTCTCATATGCTCCAGCCTTTATCTTAACAAAGCTTACGAAAGCCTCTGGTGGTACATTCAATAATCTCCATTTAAAAAGAAAGCAATCTTGAACGTGATTAACCCAAACAACTTGAGCAATCTGGGTGTCTGCCTGGCGCAGAAAGCTCTATCAAGACAGAGTCAGAATTCAAGATAACAGGAGGGCATGTCAAAGCCAAAAGTAAGAACTTCATAACACTTCCCAATGTACAACACAATGCACATTTGTGCACCACTGCCTATAGCATCACACTGCACTTAGAGAACAAGAAGTACATTCCTCAACTCTATCTCTCATGCTTTCAAATGCACATCCCACATGTTCTGTTCTTGGCAAGCTGTTCGACTCTGTGACAGCTCCCACTTTAAAACTACGAGATTATACAGAAGAAATCTTCAAGGGAAGCAAGGCATATGCAGGACGTACATTCATGCTAGGGTAAAATGAAACACCAAAGTCAATTAAAATTATGGTAGTCATAGGTCATCACGTGGTGTCAAACCAAAGGAGTACCTCTAGCACTACATATGGACATTAACTATGCTAGGTCTCTCAATAACATTTTGTTCAGTGTTTACAATATGAATATCTTTCAAATGAAACAGTATAGGTGTGGTGGGTCTGCCCATTTGAAGCACTGCTTTTGATCAAGAACACAGAATGGATGGCACATGACCTATTTGTGAAATTATTCAATTGTGAATGGAAACTATTACTATTAAAAAGAAAAGACAACAATGTGAGATACCTCAATTTCATTTTAACTGATGCACTCCACTATACAGTAATTATGGGAGTTTCTTGACTTACACATCACAGGTGAGGGACCGTACCTAGACCTATTGAGTCCACCCACTCAAGGCTTCCCCTCCCCTGCAAGGTTGGCAGCTTCCCCCTAGGAAAACAGAGACAAGCTAACAACATTCCTGTGTTAGAGAATACAACAATTATCAGGCTGTATGTATTACAAATTCATAAATACAACATTAAAACATTTCACAAAATCATTCTTGCATATTATTTATAATATGTACATCATTTTATTTTTGGGAGTAACAAATACATGGAATCTCCTAACAATAACTCTTAAAGAAGTCATGGTTGACCACACCCCAGGCACCTATGGAATCAACTATTCCAATTGACTAGGGGACCGTGATCCCCCAACGATCAGTTGCACATCACAAGGCAAACTCTCCTGACCCTTCAAGCTAGAGGTAGCGTGGGTCAACATGACATCTGGACCCCCCAACACAACCATGGCAGAGCCAATCCAAAGAAGGTATCTCCCCTGGCGCGCAGTGGAAGATGAGCCTGGCCAACCAGGTAATACCTTGGTCCCCTATTGCAGTCACCATCCCCCTAAATCTCCAGGGCCATGTAATGGAGTACTGTGTGAGGCTATGGGCAATCGCTGTAGCGGGCTCCATGAGCCCTTCTCCATATAGCACAGTGCCCCCAGCCGTGGTTTGAACCAAAAGGCTTCCTATTCCATCCTGAATTCACCTGCACTGCTATTCCTGATGCCAAGGTTGTCCACCTGCTTTGTGCCCAAACATGAATCCTTCCCTGCCAGAAGCCCCCCCCCCCCCCTGAAATAGGCTATCTACAGTGATGGGAGGGTGGAAAAATAGCCAAAACCTTTGAGGGTGCCAAGGGCAGGATGATCCGGGATGCAGGCATGTTGGTGGTCATCAGGGGCAGCCAGGAGAGAACCAGGTAGTGATTCCTTGACTTACACATCAGAATCATCCTATTGAATTGAGGGCTAGAAGTATTTGTTTCCTTTCTCTTTATTGCTGGCTGGAATGTCTGAAAGAAGAATTGTGAATCATAAAAGAAGGGACTTGGTGAGGAAACAAGAGAAATGAGCACTCAAACTCTCACCATTGTTTGCTTGCTTCAGAAACCAAAGTCATTCAGATAAAGAGGATAGAAGTAGTAACACTCCCAAAAGTATATAGGATTGAAATAGGGTCTTTATCAAAGACCAACTCATAGAACATATTATTGTCAAATAGACCTTCCAGCAGCAACAACACAATGTGCTAGAGTATTTGCTTTAACAAAATCTGGTGCTCAAAACTTACAAGGGTACATAAAGAAAATGTGGCCTCTAAAGCAAGCAGTCATTCTACTTTTCCTGTTGTGCCACAATTATTCTTCATTCAAAAACCTGAAGTGGAACTTTGCTTGTGTATCACCTACTGTGCGCTAACTAAGGCAGCCATTAAAAAACAGATATCTTTTATAATAGTGTCAGTTCTAATAGAGAA
Source organism: Triturus cristatus (assembly GCF_964204655.1). Taxonomy (NCBI): domain Eukaryota; kingdom Metazoa; phylum Chordata; class Amphibia; order Caudata; family Salamandridae; genus Triturus; species Triturus cristatus. The sequence continues at coordinate 762,639,024 of NC_140587.1, forward strand.
GCCCACAGGCACAACATTCACAAAGTTGAATTTCTGGCAAGAATATAACCTGGTATGAGTTTAAGAGAGTGATAAGTGGAAAACTGCTATCCCAACCTGTTTTGGTTTCTTTGAGTACTAGGTCATAGCCTTTAACTTGTGTAATGCATCTGCTGACTTTCAGTTCTTTACCATGGTGGTATTGGGTGATTTTGTATTTGACTTTATATTTATTGATGCTATATTCATCTTAATTGTAAGGTATAACATACAAACTGAGCTCCACCATGTAGTGTGTCAGAGTAAATTTGACAGATATGACCAGAAATGGAGCCAATGCACACTGTGTTATTATAACCAAGTTGTGCATGGCTGAGGCAGCCTAACTAGGAAATACCTGGTTCAGGGTCACTTGTGTTCAGGTTCAGGGAGGACCTTGCCTGGTAGTTCAGGCTGGACTGTTCCCACTGTAGTGTTTTGCATATGGCTGTGTTCAAACTGAAGTGGCACGGTGTGCAAAATCATAATGGACTGGGATGTGGCCCCAAGTGAATCGGAACCAAGTTGTAACTTGCTGATGAACCCTAAGTAGGGAAAAACCCATTCTGGGTTGACTATGTTCCTGTTCAGGAAGAACCTGGCCTGGCAGTTTGGGCTGGTCTGTTCCCATTGGAGAGGGCAATAATGATTTGCATATGACTGAGTGCAAATTGAGATGGCATGCTAAGAAAAATATCAATGGCCTGGGATGAGGCCCCAAGCGATTACTAGTGGCTGAGATTAATTCAAACATCCCATCCACCAATTTCTTTATAATTTAGTGTGCCACCCTAGGTGGGATGGCTATGCCCAGACGTGGGTCCCGTGCACAATGTGTCACTGGAAACAAGATGTACCTGTCTCATGAGTCCTAACTAGGGCAAAACCATTCCTGGTTTGCTTGTGTTTTTGGTTCATGAAGGATCTGCCCTGGTAGTTTGGGCTGGACTGTTCCCATTCGCAGATTTCGCAGGGACGGTGAGGAAGAGGAGGAGCCCAGCCCGGGGACGCCGCAGTCCAGGTAAGTTGTTTTTCTTTACTTTTACGTCATTTATAATTAATTGTTAATAGGGTGGGTGGAGGCGGGTGGCGTAGCGGAGAGGAGTTCCACGGAGTTTGTTCTCAACCCCGTGGTCCTCCCCGTAGCCACGCTACACCCACTATGCCCAGGGCTAAAAAAAGACATGAGATGCTGCCCTACACCATTTTATTGTAAATGAGGCCCTATGTCACTGGAACCAAGGGAACCTTGGCTGATGAGCCCCACCTAGAATTAACCTAGTCCTGAGTCACTTGTGTTTCGGTTCAGGAAGGACTTGGCCTTGCAGTTCGAGCTGGACTGTTCCAATTGGTGCAAGGTCAAGACTGAATTGCATATGTTTGAGTCTAAACTGTGGTGACATGGTATGCAAAATAATGATGGACTTTGTTTCAGAGCTCAGTGATTACTATTGGAAGAGATTAATTCAAGCATTCTGTCCATCTCTTTTTTGTATATTATTACAAAATGATGCTAAATAATTTTGGAAATTATAAACTGGGGAATCAAAAAAGATTGTGGAATCTGGTCAATAGCATGTTTAATACAAACCCTGGCTCACTTTTAGACGCAATAGAGTCTGCAATAATAGCAACATGATCAACGTACAATAGAAGAAGAAAAGTATTTTTGTGAGCTCCATCCATAATCTATTGTATTTCAACTTTTCCTTCTCTCATACTAAACAACAGGAGCACTGTACTTCCACAGCTCTGTGAATAAAAATAAATAGAAAAACAGCAAACAACACTCTCAGAAACCTATAGGTGCATAAGTACATAAATAAACATATATATCTCTGAAAACTAGAGGGTGCATGTAAATGTTTTGCATGGAATGATATGGCGAATATCTTATGGCTCAGTCTACAGCAGATAAAAGTTTCTGGAAAGCTCTCCTAAACTTTCTGTGACAAAGAGGGTACAAAAAGGGATTAATTGAAGAGTTCATCCATAAGACCCACCATGCTATTTCAGATATATGTGATTCAATGCACTGGTTTGGACAGACCGCTTCAATGAGAACCACCAATGTGAACGGAAGCCAACACATAAAATAAACACCCACGATAACAGCAAGCGACTTTGCCACCTGCTTATCCTTTTTGAGCTTTAGTTGCTGAGTAATGGCTGCTTGATTGTTGCTAGTTCCTGGATTCACTATTGGAGCAATCATTTCTTTAATGCATGTATTGTTAAAAAGCTTCACTTTTCTAGTAAAAAATGATTGTTTTTGTCCATTGGAAGAGCTGGTCTGTTCTGTGGTTTCCGCTGGCAGTGGGGGGATTGTACTATTCTGCAGTGAATAGTCACTTTGGTGTGTGTAGAAAATAACCACTTCCTTATTGCTTGAATCAGGTATCAAGTCCCTCTTTCTCTTTACACTGCGCTTTCTGATATTCCAATATATGCTCAAATTAAAATACACAATACTTATGAAAGGTACGTAAAATTCTACCAAAGAAGAGGGGATCACATATGCCCAAGCATTGCTGTATTCATAATCGCAGATTCCCTCCGGTACATCACTGTATCCTGCTATAATGTCCCAGAAGAAAATTGTTGGTGCAGATTGAAGTAATGCCACCAACCATGCCACACATATTTGGATCAATGCTCTGCTGCCCATTTCATCTGATCCTTGGAGGACTCTGTAGGACACCTTCAAATAAATAAAACATAAACCTGAATTGACAATTTCAATAAGACATCTCCAAGCCTCTAGCAAGAATTCAAATCACACTGTACCCTAAACCTAGATCCTTGAATGGCATTTATTTTGTGGTTGTATAGATGTTTTTTCGGTGTTTATATGTTTACACAGGTGAGGGCTATTTCCCTTTTGGTGGGGTTTTATCAGTCATTATAAGTTTAAACCTAAAACAGTATAGCCTAACTATACAATGCGAAAGAGGGATTGGATATGGGGGAGTAGGATGCTGTTCCTCATACTTTAAAAAAAAAAAAGTATCAGTCTGTGGTCCGATTTTAGAGAAAACAGTATATTTTTGGTAATTTAAAGGTTATTATTCTTGTTATACCTGTGAGCCTTAGGCTCGTGTTCTCCTAAAAGATTTGTATCCTCTCTTTCATTTGGCTGAACTCATTTTTGTTGGCCTCAGGACTCTGTGCACTTTACCACTGACAACCAGTGCTAAAGTGCTTGTCCTCACTCCCCTAAAACATGGTTAAATTGACTGATACCCTATTGGCGTATTTAACTTATTTGTCCATCCCTTGTAGAGTGGTATACCATATATCCAGAGCCTATAAATTAAATGCTACCAGTTGGCCTGTAGAATATATTGTGCCATCCACATAAGTAACAACTTAAAACAAATTTTAAACTGCTTATGTTAGTTGGCCTCAAATCCCCCTTACCAAGCCTTAAGCTCACATTTTATTACATATAAGACATCCCTAAGGTAAGTCCTAGGTAGCCAATAGGGCAGGGTGTGGAAAAGGATTTGCTGCTGAAGAAAATAATGTAGTGGAAGAAGCTGCAAAATCCATCTGACAGGCAATGCACTATAGGCAGATAGGCAAGCATTTTGTTCCTGGTCCCCTCCTTGTTCTCAGAGCAGTGTTTATCCAACAATTCGCCACTTTTGGAGTTTTTCTGTTTGGTCACATTCAGCACCACCTCCAAGGGTCCAGGACTGGTGGGGTACTACTTTGAGGGTCAGGACTCACTCGGGCTGGGTTCAGGTGTAGGTTTGAGTTGAAGGGAGTCTTTTGTGTCCCTGAGGCTCAGATCAGGAAACTAGCAACCTAGCCCTTCGGAGACACTCTGGTAGTCCTGGGTCCAGATTGCAGGTCAAGTCCTCCTTCTGCAAGCAAGAGGGCTGCAGGGTAGAAAAGCAGCAATTCAGCCAGGCAGCAGGAGGTCAACAGTCCAGTAGAGTGACTGTCCTTTCAGCAGCACAGTAGTCCTTCTTTCTGACAGCGTAGCCACAGGTCCAGAAGTGCACTGTCTGGCATCTTATTTTTAAAGTCAGTATGGTGTCCTGCTTCTGTAAGATGGCAGACACCTTTAGACAGTGGCTTTAAAGTGCCTAAAATTTCCTGACTCCCCTGGCCCAAAGCTGGCTGCATTGACAATGGGTAGGTGTTAGGCCCTTAGGGGTAAGGCAGAGCACACCCTGTTCAGTTGCAGGTAGGGCTAAGCTGAGTTTTGCTCCCTCATACTGACAGCAGATGGCCCATTGTGACACTCCTTATCCCTCTATTGTGTGACTGTCTGGGAGGAATTCACAAAGTTTGACTGTCAGTTACACCCAGTCATGTGACCCAAGGCAGGCTACAGGTACAAAAGGGCTTATGGCAGAAAAATTCAACTTTCTTAAAGTGGCATTTTCAAAATTGTAATAAAATAACAGACGTTACCATTACATAGGGTTGGCATTACAATTTAAAATACACTAAACATGACATAGGACCTGCTTCCAATCGAAAAGTACATCTTATTAAATGTAATAAGGAATGTCCAATGTTATCCAATAGGAGGGATAGGCCTCACAGTAGTGATAAACACATTTAGGATTTGTTCATTACCAGGACATGTATGACTAAAAGATACATGTCCAACCTACCTTTTAATTACAATGCACCCTGCCATATTGGCTACCTAGGGCCTACTTTAGGGGTGAATTACATGACATAAAAGGGGAGTGTAAGACTTGGCCAGAGGTTTATTTTGCCTAGTCGCATTTGGTAGTTTGAAACTGCATTCAGGGGCATGTTTCAAGGGGCTATGTAAGTGGATGGCACAATAAGTGCTGCAGGCCCACTAGTAGCATTTAACTTACAGGCCCTGGGTATATGATGTACCACCTCACTAGGGACTTATACATAAATTACATATGCCAATCACAAGCAAGTCATTTTTACCATGTATTAGGGAGTGAGCACAAGCACTTTAGTACTTCAGAAAAATAGGAGGATAAAGTCAATCCAAAAGCTGACAGGTCAAAAGGTCTCTTTCTATAGCCCTATCATCATCAACCTCAATATGCACTTTACTTGTTTTTAGTATTCGAATTACTTTGTAACTGTTAACACATGTTCACCAATGTGAGTGTATAATCAAACGTTTCACTCATAGCCTGTATATTTATATATATATTGCTTTTTAAGTCATTTTTTTTTCAAAGAGTATTTGTAAAATAATTGTACTGTCTCTTCTATAAACAAGTACACTTAGGTGTTCAAATACATATGTGTCTCCTTAATTTCAGCTTCTGTCATGAACAAGTCTCTGCTAAGATTTTCCACAACAACATGTAGGCCTCCAGAAGACATACTGGCAGAATCAATCAGGCCCACTACAACCTGCCCATCAGGTAAGTCTGCTAATTTGTGTATGGTACTACAATATTCCATACATTACATAATAAGTTACTCTTTTCGAAATCGTGTGTAAGCCAAGGTTTCTAATCATATTATGGTGGTGTTTCATTTTGGGTATTACCTTCTGTTATCAGTCTGCTTGAGTTTCTTATGGCCATTTATGAATGAATCATAAAGTTTATAACCGTTAAACGTGTTATTAAAGCTGCTGGATCAAGGACCTCCTTATGCAGTCCAATCTTAAGGCCCCTGGTTCAAAAGCTGATGTCACGGGGATATGCAAAAGGCACAGATTTTTTGATGGACTTGGTAAGTTTGCCTTCCCAATCACCATGTTAAATTATGCCATCCATGCTAAACTCAGACATGTCACAGGGGTGTGGAATTTAATAAAGTATCTACTTGTCCATGGGACAGGTTGCTCCATAAATCTACTTGTCCTGTAAAATATTCCACTTGCCCTTTGGTGCTATTTAGTGTGATGACAAATTATGGCTGCAATCTCATTTTATTGGAGATCTGATAATAGCCTCTCTTATTATGCTGTGGCTGATACTATAATAGGGTTTGAATACTAGCATTTACTCTGTTTTGCCTCCTTTTCACAGTAACACTTCCTTCAGGGTTGGGATAAAGAGGTTGGAGGAAAAGTAAACTTGTAACTTCATAACAGATTTTCTCATGAGGAAATCTACACATGCATATTTGCACTTGCTAAAATGCAGTTCACAGATATTTTCCAGGGAGGCGATTTCCTGGCCTACTTTTTTTAATTCTTGTGAATTCATGAAAGACATACATCTGCACTAATGCAAGGACATGTACCATGGGTGCACTTTTGTAACTTTCTTTGAGAATTGGGCCTTTAATTAGGTCTATCGTTAACCACAACATGTTGTTTTTATTAAAATGTTATACCCCTCTCTATCTAATGGCTGATTTCAATGTGAGTGACATCATTCTGATCTTTCACAAGCAGCATATTGGCACACACAGTAGTTTTGTTACATGCCAGGGACTACTGTATCAATGTGTGGTTTTGAGACCAAAACATATTTATGCTTTTTGCCAATGTTTGTTATAATGGTGAGGGCATGACAGATCCCACAACAATAACATTTTACAAAAATCATTCAAAACAAGAAATGCATTGACAAAACCAAATGGCTGATCACCAATGTCAGACCTATTGGCTTTGCCAATGCTGGTATATTTTCATGTTTCCATTAGAACTCTTGGTGTAACTAGCCACACTGATTTCCATTAGGTATTATTATTGGAAATACTATCATACATCAACACATTTTTTCTAAATGAGGCTTCAAAGAAATAGCACCTAAAAATTCACAGTAAGTTTGCAAAACATTTTTTTTCTAGTTTAATTTTCTTGTGAACATTTTATTTTGAAAGCATATATTTTTTATCAATCTTGCTTCCAAGCTTCTGCAAATATTTGCATCAAATCAGAGAGCATTCTGGGAGCATTAAATGTAGCCTCATGTTGTTAAACTTTATAAATGTATGTTAACATTCTTATACTGGAACCACTGTTAGTAGTGCAGTCCGGGCTGACCACATTTCTTTATGGTGCACACTCTAATAATAAAGCCTTTGTATTAATGACAAGTACAAATAGTATTGAACTTATGGGCATATATATTACCCTAGCTGGAAGACACTGCTCTTACCTAATCCATAATGTTGTACTGTAAACTAGCAGCTAAAGGGTTTGTGCTGCAGGGGGTTGGGCCTATGTGTCTCAAAGACAAATTAAACATGAAAACCTGCTGTCCTTGACTCCAAACAATATGTCCTGAGCCTTAGACTATAGGAATGCCACACCCTTGTATCATATGGTGTGTTTCACAAATGCTATATTCAGTGTGCCTTCACATCAGGGAATCAGAATTACCCCCTTCAGGGGTATTGTGTGCAGGAGAAACCCCGTTAAAAGTTGTTTATTGCTCCCTTGAATTTGATTCCACTGATCTGCAAACATAAGATCATAAAGAATTTTGCAGGACAATAGAATGTTATATCTGTGGAGTGGGGGAATGTGTGCGAAAAGAGAGCACAATCCTGAAGACAGGAAAGAGGCAGGGAAGGCTAGAGAGACTAATGAGGGATGGCTAAGAGAAACACAATTTAGATGGACAGCAAGATAAGGAATTAAAGAGTGCATAGGGAGAAATGGATGAATGGGTGAATGCAGCAAAATTAAACAGAAAGAAGTATGAAAGGAGTTGAGAAAGGATGATTCAGAGAAGTATAGATATAAAATGGAAGTATGAATGGTGAACAGGATGTTCCGGTGGATGATATGGAAAAAGGCTCAATATATTAGCTGAGAACTGAGATGTAAAAGGCACCACCATTTGGCCAGATTGTTTTCAGAATTCACTTGGGGAGGCAACTGAGCCAATGCTGGACTCACTTACCTCTTGGGTTGTATGATGGCACAAAGCATGCCTGAACAACACATGCCTGTACCACGCGGTCTCTACCATTACCGCTTCTTTACCACGCATGCCTTTATTATGCAAATTCATGGTAAATGCATGATGGGTAAAAGGACATGTGTGCAAAATATAATATCTCTGCCCTGAAAACTGTCCCTTTCTTCCTGCCCTAAGCCCTAAAAATTAAACCCATGCCCCAAAAACTACCCAAACCCCAGGCCCGTCACCCAGAGCCCTAAAATCTGTCCCCTACATCCCTGAACTACCCCGACCCAACCCTCCCTGCCCTGAGGCCTACAACTGTCCCCTGTTCTGTAAACTGTCCCTTTTCCTCTGCCCTGTCGGTAGTCCTGAAAACTGTCCCCACCCTAAAATTACTCCGACCCAGCCCCCTTTTGCCCTGAGCCCTAAAAACTGTCTCCAACACCTGCTAACTACCTCCACCAAGCCCTCCTGCCCTGTGGCCTAAAACTGTCCCTTGCCCTGTAAACTGCCCCCTTTTCTCCCACCCTGCCCTTAGCCCTAGAAACTGTCTCCCTACCCTAAAAACTACCCCAGCCCCACTGCCCTGTGCGTAAAAACTGTCCCCTATATCTGCAAACTTCCCTAAACCTAGCTCACCCTGCCCTGAGCCCTAAAACTGCTACCTGCCCTACAAAACACCCACACCCCCTCCTGAGTCCTAAAACCTACCCTACCCCAACAAACTACCCCTAAACCCCAAGACGTGGCCCCAGCTCCACTTACCTCACTGAGTCCTCCTCCGATCATCTTTCCTCTTCCTGTCTTCCTCTCCCGCCCACCCGCTCAGCAACTAGAACGCGCATTGCCTTAACCATGCATGTTAAGGCATATGGGTGGTTCAGGCAATCATGTTATGGCTTGTGGAGAAACAGCACACAAGGCTGTTAAGGTCATTTCCCACCTCTTGCACTCTCTTAGTGCCATTTGGGATTATTTTTCTGTTTTCCCCATTGCTTCAATGGCAGCTGAAGATGCATTTCATTAATCTTTAGAGTTTAACCCTTTACCCTTGTATGTGATGTACTTTATCTGTTACAATCTTCTTCTATAAGGGTAGTGGGAACAATGACTTGTTCAATGAAGCCGGACCATATACAAGTGGAGGGTGGCAGGCAATCAGAGGAGAGAATCCAATCCTTCTCCAAGCAGCACTATCTATGGCCAGCAATGCTCAAGCATAGTGCTGTGCGGTGAACTCCGCTCTGCTGGCAGAGTTCACTGAGTTTTCACCACTCTGTGCTCCGCCTGGAGCTCAGAGTTCTGCAAAAGCTCTGATTACTGCGTGTGTCAGAGTTTGCTGCCTACCTCATTAAATAAACTGGTGTGATCAATTATCCAGTGCTTTTAAAAATAGATATAAATACATTATTTTGGAAAGGCTTGTTGTCTGGCTCATTCAGGTTTCAGAGAGTTGCAGAGTTCCAGCACTGCAAAAAAAGAAGATATTATCATTCACTGGATCGTGGTAAGCCAACCGAAAACAGCTGAAAGGCAAGTGCTGATTAATGTACCCGGGCAGGGCTTGTGTTCCTTCCATGTAAAAACAGCTGTGTGTCGTCTGCGTAGGACACAATCTTGGCCCCCAGAGATTCGACCATAGCAGCTAAAGATGTAAAACAGGGTCGTACTCAAGGCCGAACCCTGTGGGACCCCCACCTTCAGTGAATGAGAAGAGGCTGGATTGGGAAGACACCAGACCTCCTGCCCCCTCCCCTCTAAAAACGACGCCAGCCATTTCCAATAATTTTGATTATACAGATGAAGCAGGCCGATCGAGCGTGGTTGTCTGAGTAGCACTGAGACAAGATGTTACCTGCAGTGTTTCTGTACAATAATGTGCTTTTATGCAGCACTACATACCCGATTTGCCGTTTCAAACCATTATAAACAATAGGGTTTCCTGTTATTCAATTTAATTATGCTCAGTATACCAACTTCAAACAGGGAAACACTAGCTTGGTTATGCTGGTATTTGTTCTCCTGATGTATTGGGTACAGTGGATCGCAACAGTGAGAGTTTAACTCACTGAGCTACCTTGAGGCTTTAGGGGAAGTGCTTAAATGAGAAATGTGGATCATATACACATCAGAGTAATGCAAAACAAAGGGAGCTTGTAAGGCGAGCCTACCCATCTTGCAAGGATGTTAGTTCTGATTTATAATCTTGAGAACTGCCACTGAGATTCACCCATTCACAATGTACCTGCCTGAGCACTGTCTAGCCAGGGAAAGCTATAGGAATAATCAAACGAAGGTGACAAAGTGCACACCAATTTTATTTTCTTTCTTCTTTTGCTTGTAGTTCTGTTATGAGTCTGTACGCGTGCAAGCCCAGAATCATGGTCTGCCCAAAAGCCACGTGCTAAGAAAGTATTTCAAACAAATGGGGCGACCTCTCACCCCAATGCCGGATGCACAGCGTGAATGAATGCATATCACTGATGCCCACATTAATCCGATTTCATCAAAATTGATTCTAATTTCATCCAATACTTTGCGTTTTCATAATTTATCGATTCGTCACATGGGAGTCATCTTACATTTAACACTGTTTCCTGAAAGCAGCCGACATGCCGGTAAGCCTTAATCTGTAGTCTGGAGTGTATGTAAATCATCCTCATTGTTTCATCCCGATAACCCAATGCATTTAGGGCCCTTATTTTGGCCCTTTGTCAGGGGTATTCTATAATTAAAAAACATTATCGTGAGACTGTGTGATTAAACCCAATAAACATGTCAAACACTGCTTCATAATTAACATCTTCCCGCTAACTATAGCAAAAAACTCTATTTACAAAGATGATGTTCACATCACCCTCTTTTGGCCTCCCTCCTTTCTCTCATACTAAATCTCTTCATTTGAAACCTCATATATCAATGCCAATAAACGTGTGGAAAAAATGTTTATGCTGGCTGGTTATAATCTTAATATGCTGTCTTTTGTAACATAGTTACCTTCAAATTCTGTATCCTCTCGACAATTTCACGTTCATCTACTCATTCTGATGTTTACCTTACTTTGCTTTATACACACCTGTGCTGTTTGCTCCACCTGCCGCTCTCCCTTCACTAACTGACTCTCTTTGACCTTTAACCCTTCACGCGCTGCTTAACTTATTTATTGTGCTCTTTAATGAGTCTCGAAGCAGTCTTAAGTATGATCACAGTGTGTAGTAGTTAATTCACGAGTAGACACGCTATGCTCTTAACTGTTTATAACCCGCAGGCTCTCCCAATTTCCAGAGAAGTTCTTATAAAAACTGATAAACTTCCTGTCCCATAATGCTTTGCCATGGCCATGATAGAAACTACCAATGTTCCGTTTACCAAACCGTGTTGTTTATGCTGCCTCATACTCCATTATTCGAACATCAATCTTCATTTCCCCGCCCACCCTTGAATGACATTCACAACATTAATTAAGTGATGTCTTATGTTACATATGGAAAGTATTTCACAGATTTTAACACTCGTACTTAACAAGTGGGATCTGAACACAAAAATGAATGAAAAAATTAAATCCCAATCCATCAACATTTTTTTGAAAATGTGTAGTTTGGAAAGTTCATTTATGAGAACGTGTTCTTTAAAAGTCTCTCATGTGACTCCATTGTCGCTGTTCATATTTTGATATCGTCAGTGGGTGCAACTCGTCTAGGGGGCAGACGTGAATGATTAATCAAATGAAGGTGACAAAGTGCACACCAAGTTATTTTCTTTCTTCTTTTGCTTGTAGTTCTGTTATGAGTCTGTACACGTGCAAGCCCAGATTCATGATCTGCCCAAAAGCCACGTGCTAAGAAAGTATTTCAAACAAATGGGGCGACCTCTCACCCCAATGCCGGACACACAGCGTGAATGAATGCATATCACTGATGCCCACATTAATCCGATTTCAAATGAGGTTTCAAATGAAGAGATTTAGTATGAGAGAAAGGAGGGAGGCCAAAAGAGGGGGATGTGAACATCATCTTTGTAAATATTGTTTTTTGCTATAGTTAGCGGGAATATGTTAATTATGAGATAAGTTACTGGGGAAAGAGTTGTGAAGTTTTAAAGCAGTGTTTGACATGTTCATTGGGTTTAAACACAGTCTCACGAGAATGTTTTTTAATTATAGAATACCCCTGACGAAGGGCCAAAATAAGGGCACGAAATGCATTGGGTTATCGGAATGAAACAATGAGGATGACTTACATACACTCCAGGCTACAGATTAAGGCTTACCAGCATGTCTGCTGCTTTCAGGAAACTGTGTTAAATGTAAGATGACTCCCATGTGACGAATGGATAAATTATGAAAACGCAAAGTATTGGATGAAATTGAAATACATTTTGATGAAATCGGATTAATGTGGGCATCAGTGATATGCATTCATTCACGCTGTGCGTCCGGCATTGGGGTGAGAGGTCGCCCCATTTGTTTGAAATACTTAAAATGCTATAGGAATACCATGACGGATGGACTGCTTTCAAAGCTTTGTGGCCAGAGGCCTTTTAGATTAGAGCTGTTTTACTGTAGGAGTATGCATTGCTCATGACAGGGAAGCAGGTGCAACATGCTAGAATGTGGTGGCAAACGCTGGGTCTCTATCAGCTATTATAAGCCTGGGTACACTTTATGGTCTTCGGAAAAGCAACACTTCAATCTTCTACCCAGATTAACGACCCATGGGTGTGAAGCATAAAGGATGCAGCCTACGAAGAAAGGGATTGGAGGGTAAGACCTAAGCAGAGAAAAGATCAAAAGAAATGGATGTATTACCACATGCAGTAGTAATGTGGGCACAGATGTTATCACTGCCGTGCTACCTCAGATGAAAGGAGAGAGATCTGGCAGTTTTATCCAAGCTATAAAGAAGACACTGGAGTCCAAAGCTCTCTTGTGTACTATAACATCAAGGTTTCACATGCTGCATACAACCTTCCTGCCAATGGAATGGTAAACATCTAATCCCCTTATGTAGGAGTCGGTCCCCCATTACAGTCAAACTGACTAAAAATAGGGCTTGGCAATAATGTCATGCCTGAACCTTGCATGGACTTCTACGAGGAAGTGTCTGCTCTCACTTCTGCCCAGTCGCAGTTTGAATGACGGTGGTCAACAGGATGAGGAGAAGGCTTTTGTTCTCCATAGTCAGGTCTCTGTCATCCTTGTGGCAATGCTGTGCAGCAAGCACCATGGCCTCATGTCCCTGGGGGTCTTTCTGGGTTGCGCACTTGGACCTTGTTATGTTATGGAAGCTTGTAAAGCGCGCAGCTACCTCCAACGGAAGTGTCCCGGCGCTGAAGACCGCTGGGGAACCCGTCCTGGCTTTCCCTGTGAGATGGTCCCTATCTGGGTATCTCCAAGGTGAAACCAGGCATCCCCGGCGTCTGTGGGGGGCCGTTGTAGAGATGAGGCAAGCTTAATGCCCAGAGTTGCCGAGTGTGTTCCTGGTTAGAGTAGGTACCGAGGCGAGAATTATCGAGTCCGTTTTGACCCTGGTCCACGACCCTGCCGCGTCGGGAATTGAACCCTGGTCCCTGGCCGATTCTCTGCATGCGGGTCTGCCACCTCTAACCAGTGAGCCACACCTCTCCACACACGCAGTGGACCTTGTGGGGAGTGGACCACTGCATGTGTGCTATGGAGTGCGGTGTTGCATCGTCTGTGGAGCCGGCGAGCTTAAGCAGGAGCCGCTTTGGGTGAGTGTGTTGGGGTCCCCTATCTAGATGGTGTCATTTCTATTATTTGTGAGGGGAATTTTCATTGACTTTGTTTGGACAGTGCTCGCAGGCTGAGTGTTTGAGCCCCTTGACTCTGAACAAGCGTGCAAGTAGACTGGGTTCCATTGCTCGCTGAACTCAATGAAATCTCCCAGAGTTTGTCGGAAACTCTGTGGAATTCCACAGAGTGAAACTATGCAAGCTCCGCCCACATCTACTCAAAAACAGGAGGATGAAGATGAGCAGGAGCTGGAGGATTAGGAAGGCATTGTAGGCCCATTGCCTAAGAATCAGAAGGACACGTCATGTCCAGTCAGCATTGTTCCTCCTTCTGCACTTCGAAAGATTGCCAGTCCCCAAAATGTACCCAAACAGCCACAGAGGGTATAGACGGCTATGCAACCATCACCTCAGCAAAGCCCTCACATCCATATTGAGATTTTTCTACACACGCCTCTAATGAAGTTACAACTTTGGTCTTCTCTCAAACATCTGACGGAGAGAAAACCTGTGGTGAGGTACAGGTATACCATATTCATCAATCTCCTTCTCTCACCCTCCAAATTGCCACCCTTCTCTATAGTAGTGGACATGCAGGCAATGACAGACAGCATTCCATGCGAGGAGTTGCCATGGGTCATCTTGGCCATTGGGAAAACAAATTCTTCCAACAATAGAGTGATGTTCGGCAGGATATTCATACAATAGGGACTACTCCAACATTTCAAACTTACTTCATAGACTTCCACAACTGATTGATAAGGTAAACCCATGCCTTGGAAAATTTTGTGAAATGTTGCCAAGACATGATGAAGTGGCACCAAGATGAAGTTAGAAATTATAGGGAACAGAGTGCAAGACAACATGACTTGGCTATGAAGATGATGGAGGGAATGTTCAAACTGTTCCAAACTCTACCTTCATGAGCAACACATGCAAAAGCACCTGCATACCCAGCAGCACAACCACTGTATCGACCAGCACAACCACTTGCCCCACAAACACAACCACCTGAACTCACATGTACAGGCACTAGCCTGACCAGCACAACCACCTGACCCACATCCACAAACAAGGGACCCAAAGGCACAACCACTGGCCCCACCAGACCCACCTGCAGAGCCACTGACCCTAACAGCACAACCACCTGACCTACCTGCACAGGTAGCTGCCAGACATGTACACACACCTGCCCAAAGACCTTCACTACCATACTTGTGTTGTTGGAGTACTAGGAGAGATCGCTCAGGAAGACTATCAAAATTTGTTTTTGATTCACCATATGTTTCAAATAAAAAAAGTACATACTGTTCACAACCTTTCACCTGAACTGACTTAGATGTTTTTAAAAAAACTGTTCCTCAGAGGTATTAGACATTTTTCTATTTCAGTTTTCTTGGTTACTGTATTTTGACCAGCTCGACACTTTTGTTTACAAGACAAGATATTTGTTTTTTATCTGTGAATATAAGATATGTAAAAAAATACTAACAGACTGTTATAAACAGCAGTCAGATAAAATGGGAGAAACTAACACAAATAACATCTTGAGACATAAAGGAAAATGTAAGCATCAGGGGATGTTGCAGGTATTCTACCCAAGAACAGAACTATGCGCAGGATTATGGGACCTTACTGAGTAGGGACTGAGTCATCCTACCACCTGAGTACCCATAAGCCCAGGACAGACTAGATATAGTGTCTCACTTGCTCTCCTGCTCACTAACAGAGAAACAAGTGATTAGACACCCCAGAACACAACATTCCCAGATCTCTCAGGAATCGCGGTAACAAGACATACCCTTTCGCTCTCATTCTTGTACTTGTCCACAATAAGATCTGACTGAGACACAAAACAGTTTAAATATTTATTTTAACTAACGTGCCCTAACATGCAGTATACATGTCACAACAAACAGGAAAATGTATAATACAAAATACAGTCAGCGGAGCAACTAGTCCCTATATCATGAAGGGAGATGTCATAATGAAAAAACAATAGAGAAAAGACTATAGAGCCTTACCACCCTCCTCTTCCTAAGAAGAAGTATTATTATATACCAGAAGATCTCTGGGCTTTGTCTGCAGACCCCATACCTTAGACTATAGATGATAGTTCTACATCATAGGTGCTATCTTGCTCTTCTCCTTGGAAAGGTCCCTCTCATAGTGTGTTCCCCCTTTGCATGTATCCCCATAATATCAAAGTACGAGTTTCCAACAACAATTGCATTGGCATGTTTTGTCTAGGTGCAAGGACCTGACCAAAACAGAATAACAAGGGGCATTGTTTCTCGACCTTGCACACAATGTTCAGACTAAACTCCATGAACAGGCAGAGAACAAACACAGTAGACAGTTCTCATGTGCAAAGTCATTTGCAAAAATAAAACCATGTAGTAACCATGTGGTAACAAGCATGAAGCTGCATAATGGCTGTAGGGCTCATGCTAACTTAGTGATGTCGACAGTGTCCCCAACGGCAACTTTACGGGCAGCTAATCTATAGATAAATGTGAAAATACATTTTTCTAAATTCCAAATGTATACATATCATGAAACAAGTGGACCACACAATTTTCGAGAACCTGGTGTACTACATTGTTCAGAGTTCTCTTTATGTACATATTATATGTTGTATGCTCCATGCCTCAATTCATGTTGAGTCCCCTTGTAATTTTGTCAAAATGTGCAAATCATTCTAGGAGTTGTATCTCTACCTTGATCAACTGTAAAACCACTTACTCATTTGAATAAGATTGACATTCCTGAGTTGCTTCCTTTCAGAAAGGCACTTAAAACCTTCCTTTTTACCACAATCTAGGCCCATCTTTTCCACCTTTTCTGTCGTGTTGTGTTATTATTCTCCAAAGCGCCGGGACGCCACTTTGCTGCGGCATCCGTGCGCTATACAAAAATCATATAACATAACATAACATAACTCATAGATTTGTAATAATTAGCCCCATTAATTTGGATATAATTTACTGTTCCTCTCATCTATGCTTCCCTCTATGCTTTTTCTATGTAAGAAAGGGTCATCCTCTGCCCCCTTTAACGATTAAGGGTGTTCTTAATAATCACTACAGTTATCTCTTGATTTGAAGTCACGTCCTAGGCAACTTTATTTTATCTCTACATTTGAATCCATGTCTTGTGCAACTTTATTGTACCTGAGGCATCACCAATTACCTCACCCCAACCTATATCATTTATGAAGGAGCTACGCATCCATATATTAGAATCCGTTTACAATTTAATCCTTTTGTTTCTCCCTTCCGGAGTCACATGTCCATGATTGTGCTGTTGATTACTTTCGTCCACAGGCACTCAATGGTTTTTCTAGGTCGCGCTCTAGTTTTTCCTGGATTCGGCAACCATGCGATCGTACTTATTAAATGCTTCCACATGTGGCAATCATTGCATAATGACCTGAGACACCGGAGCTCCCACTCAGAGTCCAGATTAATTCGGCTTGATATTGATGTCACTCACATTGTTCATCAAGTAAGTGATTCCTAATCTCACTCTCTGGTGTTATAATATGACCAGAAGATCCTTTCAATATAGTGGTCCCCTCCCGGTTCCTTTAACAGTAGGTCTCTAGATCACTAGGCCAACAAGCAGTGAACACGGATGTGGACTATCCTAATTAATGCCATACCTCCGCATTTGACAACCAGCACGTATTGACTGGAGACACAGGAGCTCCTCTCGGAATCTTGATTCAGTTGTTTGAAGACCAATGTCGATCATAACGCTAATCAAGTAAGTGTTTCCCTAGTCTCTCTATCCTCATTATCCTGTGTAATGTAGCAACCAGGATATCCTTTCACTGTATTGGTTTACTTCAGGCATGCTTTCACTGTAGTTCTCTAACTCGCTAGCCCACCCGACAGCGACCATGGAATAGGCATCCCGTGCCTATGCCCGTTCTGTTGGATACCTTGGTAGACTCAATACTCCCAAATGCACAACAAGTGAGTTTTTTTCCATGTGTCTCTAAGTGTCATAACAAAGGCCCCCACAGCCCCTGCAGTGGGGAGGGGCCAAGCTCCATGGGACCCCCTCAGCACAGTACTCTGGCCTGAGAGGTCCTGAGTGAGTCCAGAGGGTTCCACCTCCATGTACTTTGCAGGGACACTCCCTCAAGTTTCGTTATGCCACTGACCTGGGGAACAAACAACAGAAGGTTTGGTACGTTTACAATCTAACAATGCAGCTTCTGCCAAGGTGTTGATGGCGTCGGTTAAGATTTGCAGCCACATAGAGAGTTTGTCTCTGAGCATTTGGAGCTCTCCCATTAAGTCCCGGATGTCCTGACAGATCTGCCCCTGAGCCTCTGCAAATGATGACATCAGCTCTGTGACTGCACCTACAGAGACAGACTCATAAGGAAGTGATTGTGGCTCACAAGAGCGGTGTAGGGTGTCAGGGGCAGATGTGTCCCTAGACTCTTCTACTACTTGGGCTGTTAGAGAAGAAGGAGTGGCAGGAAATGCATATGGAGACCTTGATGGAATGGGGGCCTGAGGAGTTAGAGAGGGTCTGGGGTTAGGTCCAGATGGTGTTGGGGCCTGCTCTATGGACAGTACTTCTAGTTCTTATAGACCAAGAGGAGACAATACATCTTCCATCCCATGGCTGGTCTCCACGTCCATGTCCCCCTCAAACCTCTTTAGCTATCACTCAGAGTCTTTTGGATATAGAGCAACTGAAAAAATGTTTTTCCTATAGAAACAAGGTTGTAACTATAACTACATACTGGCGACCACCAGTAGGTAATATATATATCCACTGCTCAAGCCTCTAAAGAGAAAGCACACCGCGGCTCTGCTGCTTATGCAAGCGTATTTATTAGACCACTGCAATAATGCTAGTGAACAAGGAGCTGAGAACTCTTAAACGTGTTGAGTAACGTTGCTGCGGTGTGTTCTCTTTTTAGAGGATTGAGCACATTTGGTGGATCTATAGGGGCTTGCTACCCCGTGACAAGCTCACCATGGCAAAGAGGCTCAGGACACATTGACCAGCAGATTTGGAATATATATATATATTCACTGATAAAAACAAAGGTTACAGGGACGTTCTAGTTAGGCTCAGATTTCACACACACAAAACCAGAGAAATTTGATGACATATATAGTTAATATCTAGCTATTAACTAGTCTAAGATATTGTTTATGCTACTGTGCGGTTTATGATAATATAGCACGCCACTCCATCTCCTCCTGTACACATTAATCCACAGGTAGTTTTTCATCTATGCTTTTTCATAATCTCTCTTCTATTTAAGATACTTATTGCTAATAGATATGTTCATACCATACTTTTTTCTAGAACTTTTCTATTGCACATTTTGACAAAACTTGGATTATTCCACTGCCAGTAGAAAATAAGGAACTGGTGATGTTTATTCATATTTTGGAGGTATGTCTACTTGAATGTTTGTTTAACTAGATTGGTGCTGGAATTGTAATTAACATTACTCAAATACTGTCGTCAGCTCACAAAGACTAAAAAGTGATAATCTGCCTTTGAGCCTGTAATTAAAACATTTTGTTAATTAGGTGCCTTACACAGCTTGGTCCAGAGCTTTTCACAGAACCGCAAGATTAAAGATGCCCGATGATATTTGTTTTTTTTGGTTGTTTCAATGAGATAAATCATGGTCAAATGATCTTATTGCCATACTGACAGTTGATAAACATGTGCAACCGTTCACTTTACCATTATAAATACATGTGAGTTGAAGTTGAGGTGTCGTCTGGAATCTGTACCAACACCTGTAATATATATTTTGTTGAAATTTGTTGGGAAGTGTATTAATTATGCAGATGTGATTTGTTTTAAATGTATGCATGTACTGTAAATATTTATTTATGAGTTGTATATATCTTTTGTAGCACTGAAGAAGTCCCTGTTCAATTAAATGTGTTGGTTACTATGTTTTTTGATGGCGTACTATTTATAAGAAGAAAATAAATAAAGATTGATTGAGCAAAGAAAATTTCATCATATGCATTAATTATGCTGCTGCACTATGGACATCACTTTCATGTATGGAAAGAGAATCTATGCAAGTGTCACTGTTATATAACTATAAAATCTGAGTGCTTAACCATCTATATTTGTTTAATTGGAAATTGTTCTCCATTTGAAGTGTAGAAGGGCTGTGCTTCAGGTTCGTTGCACAATTTAAAACATACCTTGCTCAGTACTGTCATTGGCTAGTGCAGTTGTATCATTACCTCAACCCCTCGTTTTTCTCATTGCATATATAGCAAGGTGTATTGATGAATCAATAGGTGTATGAGTGCCGGTATGGATGATTCAGTGGGTATGTGACTGACTGCATAGGTGAGTGATTAGGCGTCTCAGTAAATGTATGGGTGAGTGAATTGTTGTGTGAATGTCTGTATCTGTCTGTCAGTTTTGTGTCTAAGTGGTTGTATAGGTGTGTTAGTGGGTATGTGAGTTTCTGTATGGGTGAGTGATTGATTGTCTGAGTACGTGTATGGGTGTCTCAATGTCTGTGTGGGTGGGTGAGGGCGTGTGTAACTGCCTGTATGGATGAGTGCATGGTTGAGCTAGTGGCTCTAAGGGTTAGTGAGTATGTGTGTAAGGGGCTGTATGGGTGAGTGAGTGTGTGTATTGCTGTGTCAGTGATTGAAGGGATGTGTCATTGGTATATGGCTGAGTAACTGCATATGTGAAAGGCAGTATAGGTGAGTGTTGGAGTATATGAGTGACTGTATGTGTGACTGAGTGATTGCGAGAGTGGACGTATGGGTGAGTATGTGCTTGTGTCAGTGACTGTATATATGAGTGCATATATCAGTGGCTGTATGAGTGAGTGAGTTGGTGTATGTGTGGCTGTATGGGTGACTGATTGGATGTGTATATATTCCTTTGAATCAGTGAGTGTGTATGTAAGTACGGATATGGGTGTGTCAATGATTTTGAGAATGCTAATAGTATTCAACAGCAATCCGTTCAAATATTATGGAAATTTCTACGTATCATTCCAAAGCAACGTTTAAAACACAAAATAAGTACTTCACAAGGATCGGATCCTTGCAAGATTAGAAAGCATACAAATTTGCAATCTATTCAAATATTATGGAAATTTCTACGAATCATTCCAAAGCAATGTTTAAAACACAAAATAAGTCCTTCACAAGGATCGGATCCTTGCAAGATTAGAATGCATGCAAATTTGCAGGGACACTCACTAGCTTCTTTATCAAATAAAGTGTGCCAAAACACATCTCGCTATTTCAGTATGTTAGCTGTACACCACTCAATGTGAACTTTAGTTAGGAGGCTGTACTATGTGTATAACTTCTGCTTTAGGTTTAGTAGAAATGAAGAGTTGTTAAAACGAGGAGTTGTACAACAGGACACAGATATTACAGATGATAGTTTTGAAGTAGAGATTGCAAAATTTAACACGGTGTGGTCTGAAAAACCAGAGTATGTTTGTATATGTTGCCGACACACTCACTACAGGATTCAAACATGGACTGGTGACTTGTAATTACAAAGTGAAAAAGAAAATAATGATAACTGGCAAAAGTTAGCTGTGTATCTATGTGTAGAGTAACGGTTTGACTGCATACAGTGAGTTAAATGTAAGTACTGTAACAATAAATTAAAATAAAATAAAATGCCTGCTAATGTAGAAAAAATATGAAGGGCCAAAAATAAAAAAAAATCAACATAAATTATTCTTTCCAGCATTGCGAAGAGATGTTATGGACTCTCCAGCACTCCCTACAATTCCACAATCTATGCAGTATGATGCCATCCGGTAAAACTCTGTAGCCAAATCGCAAACCTGAGATTGGACCTTTTAAGGGACTCTCTGCCCTGGAGTTGTTGCGGCAGCTATTGAAGTTGAGGGTTCTTCAGCCTTGCGTTGTCTTCTTGCTGCTGTTAGATGATTGCCATGGTTTGTTTTTAGATGGTAAAGCATGGACATAGCCCCGCAAGAATATTTTTTATTTGTACTACTTGACAATGTCTTGTCACATATTGTGCATTCCACAAATTTTCGACTGTTTTTGATTCTCCTGACGGAATCCTGGAGAAATCGCAGGCAATGCTTGTTTTATTCTGTGGAGGTCCCTCATCTCCAGAGTCACCAAAATCCCCCTCTTGGACTTCCAGGGCCACCTGCTGTTCCACCTAATCCTCCTTTTCTGACTGAGTTGCCAAGATGTGCAAAAAAATCTCCAATAAATGGTAGTGAGCTTCTCACTATGAACTCCTCTTTAACAGTGTTCAAGGTCCCTGCATGGGTGAGTGAATGGGTGACTCAGTGGCTATATAGGTTTGTGAGTGTGTCTGAGAGGGGCTTATAGGTGAGAGAGTGTGCATAGGGCTGTGTCGGTGAGTGAATGGATGTGTCAGTGGTATATGGGTGAGTAACTGCATATGTGAAAGGCATTATAGATGAGTGTTGGAGTATATAAGTGACTGTGTGTGTGAGTGAGTGATTGTGAGAGTGATTGTGAGAGTAGCTTTATGGGTGAGTGTGTGTTTGTATCAGTGACTGCATAGGTGAGTAAGTATGTCTTAGTATCTGTATAAATAAGGGAGTTGGTGTGTGTATAAGTGTGTAGATGAGTAAGTGGCTGTGTGAATAAGTCTATGGGTGAGTGACTAGGTCTGTGAGTAGCTCTAAGGTTGACTGAGAGTGTGTGAGTGGCTGTGTGGCTATGTGAGTAGATATACCCGTAGCATTATTAGTGAGTGAGTTAGTATACAAGTGGCTGTATGGGTGACTGGGTAGCTGTTTGTGTAGACCTATGAATCAGTGAGTGGGTATGTAAGTACTGGTATGGGTGTGTCATTGGTTTTGAGAATAATAGTGTGAAAGTTGGAGTGGATATATGAAAGGTTACATGGGTGTGTGTGTGGCTGCATAAGCGATTCTGTGGAAGATGTCATCAGTGATGTCAATTGGGATATCATGAGTGATGTCACTGACCATGTCATGAGTGATATAATATGTGAGGCCACAAGCACGGCATTGTGGGGGAGTGATTTATAGTTAGCTCACCTACCTATAACGGCTGAGTTTCTTATGCGTGCAATATCAGCCTAACTAGAATATTCCTGTAGCCTTAGTTTTTTTCAGTGAATTTCTATGTTAAAACAATCTATTTCTTAACTATAACATTCCTCTAACAGTTTATTTTTTCAGTACATTTCTAAGGTTTTTTTAACTAGCAGCTGCGTTTGCACAGTGGTGGAGAAAGGGGGATGGGGCTTCAACCAGTTCCCCTGAATTACACTTTGTAGGGCTTACAGGAGGCACCAGGAGGGCACCCAAGTCCCTTTGGAGTAAAGTGGACTTTATGCCTGAACCAATAGTACACCACAAGCTGCGTTTGCAGAGTGGTGGAGAAAGGGGGTGTGGTCTCCAAAGACCTCTTACCAATCTTGCTGAGTGGGACTTACTAAAGATAACAGGAGCGGTAATTGGGGCCAACCGCCCCTCCTGTTACCTCTAGTAAGTCTCACTTAGCAGGACAGCTCATACCTGGTAGGAGGCCACAACCCTTTCAACCACCACTCTGCAAAGGGATCTCCTGCTGCACTACTAGTAGGGGGATGAAATCCCCTTTGCTATTGAGGGTCCTTGGTGGCCAACTAGCCCGCCTGTTACCTATAGTAAGACACACATTGCCACAGAGACTTATATGGACTAGGATTAAAGTATTAAGGCTAATATATCTTGAACATGTTTTAAACCTCACTTTTCTCTATCAGTTTCCTTAGAAAGGTTGAGCTCGAAATGAGTGTGTCAGTGCCTTTTAGGGAACAAGATGGCACATGTAAAGAAGCCTATAGGTAGTAGACTACATCTGTTTCACACTGCATGCTCTCCAAATGAGCGTAGTAGAATCTGAATGCATCACTTGCTTTTTATTATACAGGGCAACCACGTATAAAGGTGTGTGGTCAAGTGCCTCCATGACTATTGCCTTGCTAAGAGATCTGTGGTTGTGGGACTGAAGGCTGAAGTTACTCTGACAAAATGTTTGCATGGATATAATAGACTGTATAATTAGGGTCATCAGCTGCACCACACGTGTCAGACAACAGGTAGAAGTGCAGACATATCTGAGGCATGGTAGCAGTCAGATAATCAAACGTGACAAAGTACGCTTCCAGTTTAAAGCACACACCTCACTAACTATGGCCTACTTGCAGTTTACAGTTGCAGAGACTTATATGGACTAGGATAAAGGTTAATACATCTTGAACTCGTTTCAAAGCTTGCTTCCTTCTACCATTTTCATGTAGGGAGGCAGAGCTCGCAATGCCAGACCTAATCCAAAATCAAAGATTAAACTCCTGTCATGTCACTTTTTTGAGAGTCAACATATTTCTAGAAACCTGAATGAGTGTGTCAGTGCCTTTAAGGAGTTAAGCTGACACATGTAAAGAATCCTATAGGAAGTAGACTACATCCATTTCACTCTGCATGCTCTCCAAATGTGTGTAGAAGAAGCAGCATGGATACATTCTCCTCATTATACAGGGCAGTCAGTTATAAAGCTGTCTGTCTAACTAACAGATTGGTACTTTAGAACTGAATGCTGACGTAGCTGTAACAAAATTTGTACAGGGGGCATGATAGACTGAATAGTTTTTAAGTTAGGGTTACCAGCGGCGCCACACCTGTCAGATTACACGTGGAAGTGCAGACATATCTGAGTAATGGTAGTATTCAGATTTTAAAACTTGACTGAGTATGCTTTCAGTTTAAAATACACACTTCATTAAGTATGGACTAATTGCAGTGTAATGTTGCAGATACTGCTATGGACTTGGATAAAGGTTAATACATCTTAATCACGTTTTAAAGCTCACTTTTCTCTGCCATTTTCATTAGAAAAGCAGAGCTCGCAATGTAAGGCCGAACCCAAAATCAAACACCGACGTGTGTCATGCAACTGTTGTGAGACTCAACATCTTCCTAAAGACCTCAATGAGTGTGTCAGTGCCTTTTAGGGTTGACATGACAGATATAAAATAGCCTTTGAGTACTAGATTACCTCTGTTTCACACAGCATGCTCTCCAAATGTGTGTAGTAGAAGCTGCACGGATCACTTTCTCCTCATTATACAGGGCAGCTGTGTATGGAGCTGTGTTCAAGTGGTTCTATAATGCCTGCCTAGCTAAGTCATCTGTACTTCTGGGACTGAATACTGAAGTAGCTCTGATAAGATTTGTGCAGGAGCATAATAGACTTTACAGTTTTTAAGTTAGGGTCTTCAGCTGCACAACACATGTCAGACTACACATAGAAGTGCAGACATATCTGAGGGATCTCTTGCTGTTAAGTATACAGGGCAGCCATGTATGAAGCTGTGTGTTCAAGTGCTTCTGTGACTCCTACCTAGCAAGAGATCTGTGGTTCTGGGACTGAAAGCTGAATTTATTCTGACAAAATGTGTGCAGGGGTATGATAGACTGTATAGTCTTTAAGTTAGGGTCATTAGCTGCATCAAACGTGTCTGACTACAGGTAGAAGTGCAGACATATCTGAGGCATGGTAGCAGTCAGATATTCAAACTTGACAGAGTACGCTTTCAGTTTAAAGCAACATCTCACTATGTATGACCTACTTGCAGTTTACCTTTGCAGAAACTTTTATGGAAAAGGATACAGGTTAATACATGTGACAAAAGCTCACTTTTCTTTACTAGTTTCATTAGAGGTAGGCACACTCCTGTTGTGCCTTTCTTTTGAGTCTCAGCATGTTTCTAGAGGCCTCAATGAGTATTACAGGTGACATGACAAATATAAAATAGCCTTTCAGCACTGGATTACCTCGGTTTCCCGCCACAGGCTTTCCAAATGTGTGTAATAGAAGCTGGCTAGATCACTATCTCCTCATAATACAGGGCAGCCAGGTATTAATCTGTGTGTTCAAATGCTTCTGTGATGCCTGTCTACATAACAGATCATTGCTTTTGGAACTGAATCCTGACCTAGCTGTGACAACATTTGTACAAGGGTATGATAGACTATATCGTTTTTAAGTTAAGGTCATCAGCTGCACCACAAGTGTCAGACTAAATATAGAAGTGCAGACATCGCTAACACATGGTAGCAGTCAGATGTTCAAATTTGACATAGTACACACTTTCAGTTTAAAACACACACCTCACTATATACAGTCTACTTGTAGTATACCGTTGCAGATACTTATACGGATTAGGATACAGGTTAATACATGTGGCAACATCTTTAAAACCTCACTTTTCTCTAAGCGTTTCATTAGAGAGGTAGAGCTCACAATGCCAGGCCTAACCTAAAATGAAAGGCAGACTCCTGTTGTGCCACTCTTGTGAGTGTCAGAATCTTTCTAGAGGCCACAATGAGTGTGTCAGTGCGTTTTTAAGGGAAAGCTGATACATGTAATAAAGAGTATAGATACTAGATTAACTCTGTTTCACACTGCATGCTCTTTAAATGCTTATAGTAGAAGCTGCATGCATTACCTGCTGTTCATTAAACATAAGACACACAATTGATGTACGGAATGCAGAACAAATCAAAACATTCTCCCCCAGTCAAGAGATCTGTGTTAAATCCATCATTCTTTTGCTCTCCATGCCACGCCAGTTTAGACCTGGCCATATGCAAATCAGTCTTGACCCTGTGCCTCATGGGAACAGTCCAGCCCAAACTGCCAAGCCAGGTCCTCCCTGGACCAAAAGCAAGCATCCCAGGACCGGTTTCAGGGTTTCACCCCTCTTCAGTCAGGATAGCTTGAATCCAGTGGCACAGTGAGCCCAGGACCTACGTCTAGGCATACCCGGTACACTTAGAGCGAGAAAGCAAAAGACTAGGCCTGGGCGGTAAATTCCGTTCCGCTCGCGAAATTTGCGGAATTTCGGTAATTTTGCGTTCCGCGGAGAACGCGAAATTGCCCAAAATTTTGTTTTCCGCGACTTCGCGGAATTTTTTCTTGTTCGCGCTCTCAAAATGCGTGTTCACGAGATATTTCTCCCCGAGCACGCAAACAGCAACTATGAACAGGAAAAAAGCACCGCGAACAAGCAATTCCGCGTGTTCGCGGAATTTCTGCATGTTCGCGGAGATTTTTTACCGTTTCGCGGAGATTTGCGTAACGTGATTACGCAAATTCCGCCCACCCCTACAAAAGACACACAATTGATGGCAGCAATGTATAAAGCTGTGTGTACAAGTAGTTCAGTGATGCCGGAATAGCTAAGTCCTCTGTGCGTCTGGGACTGAATGCTCGAGTAACTCTGACAAGATTTGTGCAGGAGTATAAAAGACTTTTTACTTTTTAAGTTAGGGTCATCAGCTGCACCACATATGTCAGAACACCACGTAGAATTGTGGACATACCTGAGTCATGGTAGCAGTCAGACATTCTAACTTCAGAGAGTATTCTTTCAGTTTAAATCACACACATCACTATTTTCAAACTACAAGCAGTGTACATTTGCAGAGAGTTTTATTAACTAGGATAAAGGTTAATATATCTTGAACATGTTTTAAAGCTTGTTTTTCTCTACCAGTTTTATTAGAGAGGCAGAGCTCACAATCGAAGCCTAACCCAAAATCAAACACCGACTCCTGTCATGCCGCTTTTTTGAGTCTCAACATCTTTCAAAAGACCTCAATGAGTTTGTAAGTGCCTTTTAGGGGTGACATGTCAAATATAAAATAGCCTTTAAGTGCTAGATTACCTCTGTTTCACACATCATGCTCCCTAAATGTGTGTAGTGGAAGCTGGATGGATCACTTTCTCCTCATTATACAGGGCTGCCAGGTATGAAGCTGTGTGTTCAAGTGCTTCCGTGATGCCTCTCTAACTAACAGATCACTGCTTTTTTAACTAAATGCTGATATAGCTCTGACAAAATGTGTGAAGGGGAATGATAAATTGCATGGTTTTTACGTTAGGCTCATCAGCTGCACCACACATGTCAGACTACACGTGCAAGCGGAGACATATCAGAGACAAAGTAGCAGTCAGACATTCAAACATGAGAGAGTACCCTTTCAGCTTAAAGCACACACATCACTATCTACAACCTTCCTGCAGTGTACCTTTGCAGAGACTTATATGGACTTGATTAGCGGTTAATACATCAGGCAACATATTTTAAACCTCACTTTTCTCTAACATTAGAGAAACAGAGCTCTCAATGTCAGTCCTAATCCAAAATGAAAGGCTGACACCCATCCTGCCACTCTTCTGAGTGTTATCACCTCTCTAGAGAACACAGTGAGAGTGTCAGTGCCTTTTTATGGGTAAAATTACACATTTATAGAATCCTATAGGTACTAGACAACCTCTGTTTCACGCCGCATGCTCTCTAAATGTGTGTAGAAGAAGCTGCATGGGTCACTTTATGCTCATTATACAGGGCAGCTGAGTATGACGTTGTGTGTGCAAGTGCTTCCATGAGGTCTACCTAGCAATCAGATATGTGCTTCTGTGACTCAAAGGTGAAGTAGCTCTGACAATATTTGCTCAGGAGAATGATAGGCCATATAGTTATAAGTTAGGGTCATCAGCCGCAGCACAAGTCAGACTATATGTACAAGTAGAAATATACCAGGATATTGCAGCAGTCAGACATTCAAACTTGTGAGAGTACGCTCGCTTTCAGTTTAAATCACACACCTCACTATCTACGGCCTTCTTGCAGTACCTTTGCAGAGACTTATAGGAACTCAGATAAAGGTTAATACATATGGCAACATGTTTTAAACCTCACTTTTCTCTACCAGTTTCATTAGAGAGGCAGAGCATGCAATGCCATGCGTAAGCAAAAATAAAAGGCCGTCTCCCATAATGCCACTCTTCTGAGTTTCAGCATCTTTCTAGAGACCTCAATGACAGTGTCAGTGCCAATATAGAGACAATGTGAAACATGTGAAGAACCCTATAGGTACTAATCTGCCTCTGTTTCACATCACATGCTCTCTAAGTGTGTGTAGAAGAAACTGCATGGGTTGCTTTCTGCTCATTATACAAGGCAGCTGGGTATGAAGTTGTGTTGAAGTGCTTCCATAAGGTCTGCCTAGCTAAGAGATCTGTGCTTCTGGGACTGAATGCTGAAGTACCTCTTTTGTATTCAATAAAAAAATTTATGAGGAGTTTGGAATGTTTATTTAAGAAATGCGGAAAGTAAGAGCATACGTGTGTTGTGACATATTCCTCTGGAAAGCGCTTAAATGATACCTCGTCAATGCAGGAACACACAAATCAGCTGTTCTGTTGGTTGGCACAGCATTACACTTGATTTCCCATCCAATCACATCTCATTGTATTTTAATGTATTACAAAACACGTGTAATATTTACACCTGCTTTCACAAGCTGTTTACCAGCTTGGAACTCTAAAAAAACAGCAAGAGGTCTTTTACTAAGGAACAGCAAGTTTGAACACTGTGGGTTTAAAAGGTATATCATGTTTGTACCTTTCAGCAAATGTGCCAAAAGGCACAATATAAAAAAATACACCTTTTCATCTGCTTCAAAAATGCAATGAACGTTTTTAGGACTAGTGTTAGCCAATTCTTTTTTTACTAAAATAATACGCATAATCTACTCACTTCTAGAGGTTTTCAGACAGCCATCATCAGTCACTGGTCTGTTGTTGTATCATTTACATTTTTATTCTGCCTACTACATCATCCAGCATAGGACAATCTGCTCGTTCACAATGTGCACGTCCACTCACACTGTACTTCCCTCTAGTTCAAGGGACAGCTATGTCAACGGGTGCACTTTTAGGCCACAGAAATATTTTTTGGTTCCAGTAATTGCTCCTTCAAAGAATATTACAAAAACCATGATAAAACACAACCAGCATTGACAGAGCCAAAAGGCTAATGACCAGTTCAAGAGCTATTAGCCTTATCAACGTGTGCTTCATCACCACTCTAAGTATAAATCATTGATGTGTTTGTATTACTGTTTCTATTGCCGGTTGCAATTGACAACCTTGTCCAGTCCACAGCACACTTCACACAACAGAAGGAACAGACTTTGGTGTGGAGCACATTAGCACTATATACGAGTGCCCCTGCCATAATGCGCACAAAATTCGCAATATAGACACTCTCTGCGCGTGTGGATACATTCTGCAATTGAGTTAGGTAGGCCATAGAGAGGATCCTCTGTGCTGAAAAAGTAAGAGATCTACTTCTAAGTTTCAGCGACTTTCAGGCGCACTCACAAACCCATACGCCTAATTTTACATCAATTCTGTCACCCGTACTGCAACTCATATACTTGTTTATAAAACCATAGGTCCACTCACATACCCAATCAGACAGCAACGGAGGCACTTATACATTCACTCACACACCCATTCAGCACTTATATATCCAGCAGGAACTGATTTAGTTGCACACACAATTACATACCTCAATATTTACTAACATAGTGAGTAAGCAATTCAGTAAGCAACTTATGGAGACATTTAGAAACCCATAGAGTCACTAAGACACCCATTCATATAACGATATACTTACTTACACATTCAGTGACACAGAAAAAAG
Source organism: Triturus cristatus (assembly GCF_964204655.1). Lineage (NCBI taxonomy): Eukaryota > Metazoa > Chordata > Amphibia > Caudata > Salamandridae > Triturus > Triturus cristatus. The sequence continues at coordinate 762,669,197 of NC_140587.1, forward strand.
GGACTAATAGAGGCTATTTCATATGTACCCAAGTACTGATACAACCAAGTAGGCCACGCATACATATGCACAGAATTATAGAGGTAGTACGCCAGCCAGTGTCACACCTACATGCTTATTTACACCTTTACTAATACACCTAGACAAGGAGAGATACACCTATATAGGTGTATACTGAAGTAGTGGCGGTCTAAACTATCCTACTCAGACAAGTAAGTCTTCAAAGATGTCTTGGGCCTACTACTATAGAGTCTCTGTATGCTGTTTTACAGGTCAAGTAGTGATTTAAAATCCTTTGCCATGTCTTAAATTGCCTTTTTGCAATATATAGGAGACCCTGGGGTAGGCCGTAGGTTGATATACACTCATGGATATCATACTAGGAGTCATTCACACATCTCCTCAAACTGTCAGAACTCTGTCTGTGCATCAGAGACTTTGGGGCATATGTATCAAGCGATTTTGTATTCGCAAACGCTGCGATTCACAAGAAAACAGCGTTTGCGAATACAAAATCGCAAAACACGATGTATGAGCCTTTTTCGCATCGCACAAATAAGGACTCGCTAATTTTGCGATTCCTTAATTTTGCGTAAGCATTTAAGGAATCGCAAATTGCGATTCCTTAAATGCTATGTAACAAGCACCCCAGTTGTGCGATTTCTCCTTAAGAAATCGCAAATTACCACCAACTTCAAGTTGGTGGTATTTTGCGAATTCTTTCAAAAATGCACTTTTCTTGGTGCCATGTGGCGCACATTCATGCCCTTATGGCATGTAGGTGCGCCATATGCACACACATGCTCATTTCAGGGGTGCATCAGGGTGTCATCATGACACCCTTGCACCTTTGAAATTATTCTGAATTTGCGATTTGCAAATTGCGAATCGCAATTTGAGAATGCCTTCCCATTCATTCCTATGGGCCTCCTGGCCCATAGGAATGAATGGGAAGGTATTCCTTAATTGCGATTTCGCAATTTGCTAATCGCAATTAAGGAATATTAAAAATTCGCTAAATATGTGCGAATTTTTAAATACATCCCGTTTTGCAATTCTCAAATAGCGATTCTCAAAAAATCGCTATTTGAGAATCGCAAATACGGTTTTTGATACATATGCCCCTCAGTGAGGCCAGTGGACTAACTGGGGTGCTGAGTGGCAACTTTCTGAAGGTTGCTAATGTTAATAGCAACTTTAAATCTGGCCTGAGCATCAGGTCGGATTTATTACCACAATTAATTTGATACCTTACTCAACCTTGTTAGATAGTTCCATCCAGATACCAGTTGGTAACCCTGCGTTAGCTAATGGGCTACTGAACTTTCCCCTGCAAAATACGACAATTTGGAAGTGTTGTTGTCAAGAAATATCGAAGCTCCCTGTCAGAGCGGTCCAAAGGCCTTTCTTAGGGGGGACTTACATAACCTTAGAGGAAGTGGTGGCTTTGCCATTAGGTGTAATGGCAAAGCTGAACTAGCAGAGTAAACACTGCTCTTTCAGTCTGCAGGGGCATACTGGGGTCTATTTTCTCCTTGTCAAAGGCAGGATAGTACAAACAGTGCTGCATCCCTGGTTGAACATTCTACCTTACATGCGCTGGTACCAAGTACCAAAGACTTATAGGGAAGTCAGTACTTGCCAACTGGATGTATCCTATTTAACATAACTTCTGTTTAGGGTTAGAACACTTGCACTGAGGTCTGGTTAGCAGACCTCATTGCACTCTCAGAGTGGAAAAATCAGAAGCAGCAGTCCATAAATGTGAGGGTGATCATGCAAATAGAGGCATATCTTTACAAGGATGGCAGCTGAATGTTTAAGGTTGCATGAGAAACATACTGTCACCAGTCCACAGAGTGAAGTAAGACTAGCATTCTTCAGAGCAAACCGAATCCAGCCACCCCTTAATTCTGTTCCTTTGAAATCTTAAGTTGATCCAGCTAGCACAGCTCCCGTTCTTGCAGTGGTCCATGTTTCCAAAGAGAGGACCATATTTTAGCTCAGGAATAGTGTGATGCAAATGCGAAAGGACAAAAAAGATTCTGTGTTTGAGCAAGAGAAACACGGACGAGAATAGAAGAGGCGGAAGAAAGAGAGAATTGATACAGAAGGCAAAAGACCAACATGAGAAGAGCTGAATAGGTTTCATGAGTGTTGTCTCCGTAACAGAAACTTGCACAGCAATGCACCATCTTCAAAAACATAGTACCACATCTTTACTTTTGAGATAGATATGATTCCATAGAATGCTTTTGAACTTTCATGTGAATGTAAAAGATGATTAAAGAGAAATATGCAACTCTTCTAAACCAACATCCCTTGAATGCAAATTAAGCTGTGAAGAAATTATAAGATATTAAGGAAGAGATAAAAGAAGCCAACATTTATAGATTTGGCCTGACTCATGCTGAACAAATTGATAAAGGGAAACATATATGCAAGCTATGCACAAATGGTTTATGGGTATTGAAATGGGATGAAGGCCAACCTTAAAATAAATGTATTCTGTTTTTTATAAAGAAGTCTCAGGGGTTTTGTTTGGTGGAGTGTTGGCTGATTCACAGATTACTTTAAACAAGCAGCTTGTCGAAAATGCTTACATGTTGGTAGTGTTTTGACAAAGAGGGCAAGGTAGCTGGGAGGCAAAAGTGACACCACAAGAAAAATCACTTCACACAAGCCCGGATTTCAAAGTATTGAACAGGGGCAGTAAATGTGAATGGCAGAGGTGTCAACGTGGAACCTCATACAAACCCAAAGCATAGGTATTATGGCTTTGGGGCAAGAGGCCCAATCCAACTGAACTGTTTAATCAAACTTGCAACCCACAATATTTCAAACCTACCGTTCCAGTTAATGAGAGTTGCTAAGTGCACTGCAATAATAGTGCTAGCTCCAGTGCCTGGGTGATACAGGCAATAATATTTCAAAGGCTAAATACTCTCTGACATCAAAGGTTATCTGGAGCCTGTCTTTAGTAATGGCCATAAATTGACTCACATGAGGGACAGGAGTTTTTGTCATGCCGTACTTATAGCACAAGCCCTAGCTCAGCAGTGGCAGTCAGCTTTTCCAGAGAAGGGAATAAAACTGTGAGCAGCAGAGGTGTTTCTAGATCTAATGATTTTTCTAGACTACTATTAGAAATAGGGGTCTCTAGTTGGCAATGGCTGGCCACTGTCCAAGTAGGGACCCTTCTTCTTAAGTCAGAGAAAGAGGGCTACACCCTTTGATAACCCCTGCTCAACCCTGTGGTAACGTAGCATGAGCAGCTAGGCTTATCTCAGAGGCAGTGTGTGAAGCATTTATGACCATACACAGTAACACAGTGAAGAACACTACAAAGGGACACCACACAAGTAATTATAAAAAAATAAGTATCTTTATATATAGACTTAACACAAGACCAATAACAGTAAAAAGCCACAATACTGTAAAATATGATTACTCTTGAAATGCTGCAAAAATAGTTCAAAGTGTGCAAAGAGGAGTTCAGTTCAAAGCAGTGGTCTCTGCGACCCTTTTACTTACAAAGTACCTGGATTTCGTAGCAAAACAAACAAAATGTCTCAAAGGAGCAGCAACAATGATTTTCTGCAAGCGAGGCCGGTGATGCGTTTAATCCTTGCCGCTAGGGAGGATGAGCGCCGATCTGCTGATGCGTGCGGAGGCAATGCGACAAACTTCTGCATGCTAGGCCGTTGATGCGATGACTCCTTGCTGCAAGGGAGGAGACGAGGCGACAATCCTGTTGCGTGTGCGAAGAAATGGCACTCCGCGAGGGAGCGACGATCTTGATGCGATGCGATGAAAATGGCAGACGCCCGGCGTCCGCGCTGCGATGTCGTGATGCGATGATCTCGATGCGATGATCTTTGGTTAGCGAGCACTTGGCAGGCCGCAAACGCGCAATGCGATGATCTTTGGGTTTAGCGAGCACTTGGCAGCCCGCAACCGTGCGGTTCGATGTGCTTTGGTTGCGAGCACTCAGCGGCAGCAACGCAATGATTTTCCAAGCGCTTTCAGCTGCGGCGGCTCGCAAACGGGCGTTAGCGACGATTTCAGCACTCTCTTCTCTGTAGTAGAACTAGAAGCCCTGGAACTCACAGGAGCCTCACCTGCAGATAGAATTCCTCGCTGGGAGGAAACAGGAGGAAACAGGAGGCTTGTGGTGAAGTCTGATGTTCCTGAGAATTCAACAGGAGTCTAGCTCTCTTCTAGCCCTTAGGTGATTGCTTTAGCAAGATCAAAATAAAAGTTCCTTCAAAGTCCTTTTCCCTCTTCTTCCAAGTCCAATGGTAACTACTGCAGGCCAATCCAAGAAACAGCACACAAGCACAAGGACAGTCACCTCCTGCAGATTCCTTCAGTCACACGGACAGAGGTTCCTCTTGTTGTCCAGGAGCAATACAAATTGTAGGGGTTTCAGCACAGATTTTATGCTCCCAAAGTCTTTGTTCTCAAAAGCTACCAGTCACTGAACCCAGCCAGAACCAGTTCTGCTCAGTCCTGGAGCACTTCGTTTACCAGGCTGCATCTTTCCTTTCAGAAAAAGGGGGTCTGCCATCAGACACACAGTAGGAGGTGGAGCCAGCATTCACCTTGCCAGGCACAACCCTATTCAGGTCAAGGAGCTCCCCATCCTCCAAATGCAGATCTCTCTATTCAACCCAGGTCGGACTCAGCCTGCCCTGTCCCTCCAAAACCAGAGAGCCAATACACGTAACAGCAGAGCACACTGGAAGGCTTAGGCAAGAAAATACCTACTTTCTAAAAGTGGTGTTTTCAAACACAGAATATAAAAATAAACTTCACCAAAAGATATATTTTAATATTCTGAGCTCAGGCATACTAAATTCGTTTTTCTACCATGTTCCTTGGGTCAGTTAGGATTATAGAATGTAATAATCAAAACTGCCCATTCTGACCTATGGGGAACAGGTAGCCTTGCAGTAGTGAAAAACGAAATTGGGTGTAATTCACTACCAGGACATGCTACACACACCAAGGCATGTCTTACCTTACACATACAATGCACCCTAGCATAGGGGTGACTTACATGATGCCAAGGGAAGGTTCAGGGGCTGGGAAGTGGGTGCACTCCACAGCTAAGATGGCAGTTCTGGACTGCACACAGACTCTGCACTGGCAGGTCTGAGACACACTTTACAAGCTGCTTCTGTGGGTGGCGCAAACCAGCGCTGCAGGCCCACCAGCAGCATTTGGTTTACCAGCCCTGGGCACATACAGGCCACGCTCCTAGGGACTAACAGGTAAACCAAATAAGCCAATCATGGATATACCAATTCACATGGTCATATTTACAAAGGGAGAGCATATGCACTTTAGCACTGATCAGCAGTGGTAAAGTGCCCAAAGTCATAAAACCAACACAAACAGGTCAGAAAAAATACAGGAGGAAAGCAAAAAGTTTAGGGATGTGAGGAAATATGAATTTTTATGGTCAGTTGTGTCCCCTATCTAGACCCCAACGGCTCCATGTACATGCTACAAGTACATGTATGTTCCCTCCACTTCAAGTTATGAAGACGCAAATACAATTGTGTCCAACGTTAATATGTACTCTTTCATATCTGCCATGAATGGGCCAGATATTCCGTTCCTAAGTATGCCTTGCCACCGTCTTTATATGGTATACTTTTCACGTTTTCCAGCTCTGGCAAGGTAGGCCCTGAATTCTGCCATCGAGCCTTTTCCTGCTTCTGCCTCTGAATGCTCCAGCCTGGACCTGCATCTGTATCCATGAACTTTGTCTTACTTCCTGCGCGGCTAACGGTGCTTAGCCCGGCCTGTTGCCTGCCAAAACTGTATTCAGCCTTCAAGCTATCTGCTCCGCTCTTTAAGAAATGCATTCCTGTCTAGTAGCTTAGGTAAACATCCCTCCAGCTGCAGAGCAAAGGGCCCGGCCTTACTGTCTCCGTGCAAGTAATTCATGACTCTCGTTACCATGGTAGGCCCATGCCCCCTCGCATCTCATGTAGACACTTAGACGCTTGTACACGCACTAGCAGTCAGTATAGAATAGGATCTGTCCGAGAAGACCTTTCCTTCCAGATAATATAGTTCCTTAAACACAAGATATTAGATATGATTTAGGACTAGGTTGTCCTGACACCCCAGACTTCTGTCTCCTCATGTAGGGCTAAATGTCAAGTTCCCTTCACCCTCTAGTTACACGTCAATCACACGTCATGCGGCTGCGCGCGCATCTCTGCCATGTATTTCCGCTGACTTTGCAGGATTCTCTTCTGGATCCACCCACTTGTGTCATCATCATAAAGACGTTTTTAGTATACGCCCCTATGCACGCCTATTGTAACGCCTTTTCTATTACGTATGTGTATTCTTATCAGTTGTTACGCCTCCTGCATCTGTCTTTACTGTAATGCACTTCAATATAAATATGACAACTTGTCAATAATGTATTGCTGATCCCTTCCTGAACCTTCGTGGTGACGGAACTCGATTGCCTGGTTCGAACCATCATTCCTTTGTAAGGAATAAATACTCTATTATACCCTCGAATACCACGGATTCTGCCTCTTATTTTTACTGAGTTATTCGTATTGTATTTTACCGCATAAATTAAGTCTAGGTAATTTAAATTTACCACATAATTGGCGCCCGAACAGGGACACCTCTCACACCCCACGCGCCGGAGGTGCGTTGCAGACCCGGTCTCCTGCCACAGCCGGACGGACAATTACGCGTACCCGCAGGATTTCCTGTATCTCCCTCAGGCCAAAGGGGGCGACTGAGGCTGCGATCAACACCCAGACGAGGCGGTGAGGAGTGCGGAGAATCCCGACCAGAGCCTAGCTGAGAGAGCAAGATCCGAGGTATACAGAGGCCCACCAGATTCCGAAGTTCCGAAGTATCTAAGTCACGAGTCGAATCCAGTCCAGTTTGGTCTAGTCCAGTCCAGACTTCCGAGGCCTTCCGTTCCGTGCTTCCCGGTGAGTACCTTTGCTGAGGACGCATCTAGACGTGCACATTAGTTTGTGCCGGTCAAGACGGGTCGGGGTACACAGACCTGGTCTGCAGTGTTTTAGCAGTGTATCTGTGCTGTTTAGCAGTACATACAGTATATTTAGTATTATGCAATTAACTAGTTTTATTCTAATTATTATTGTTCGTTCTAAACTGTTTTGATATGTTTTAAATGTCGTGGTATGAGTGATTGTTCGATCTTCATTATTGTGTTTATTGTAATTATTGTGTTCAAAAGCCGAGTAAGAATTAAGTAACAAGGTTCAAGATGCCGTTATTTTCAAAATTAAGACAGATAAAAACTAGAAAAGGGATACTCGAGGAAGCTGTTCCCATCCCACCTAGGGACACTCCAGGGTACTTTATGTACCATAAACATGGCCTAGATGCCATATTATATCTTGATCTATGGGTGGACTACACCAAGGATTTAGCAGAGAGTCAGAGATGGCCCGCTGCCGGAACATGGGATGCAGATTGCATCATGAGAATAGAAGAAGCATTATGGAAAAAGAAAGCCAGACAGTCACAGAAAGATGCCATTGAACTATGGCGTAAAGAATCGCATAGGCGCACAGAGAAAGCGCTCAGAAAGGAAGAGAAAAGTAGGGAAGATTCAGAAAAGGCCCGAGAAAACATATTAATTGGCGAAGGTATCCGAGCAAAAACAGAACAAGTAGACAGACAACGAAACACTGTTATGAATGGTATGTATCCTCTTCTGGCCGAGGGTTTGCCTAAGGCCACTTTGGAGATACAAGAAGATCTGCCACCTCCGTTACTCCCGATTAAAGTACATCCCAAGACCGCAAAAGACATTTTCCTTTCTTCCTATTTAGACGATGCAGCCCCCGAATATGCTAATGGTGTGCAGCCACGCACACCACCCGTTAACGACACTCAACCCCAAAACCAGCTGCACTCACCTCTGCAGCAACAAACTCCTACTCAAGTTCTAACAATTCCATCTGTTTCTACAGTCCTTCCTGCACCGACACTCTCTACCCTGCACCCAACAAATCCTTTTGGACTTGGCACCTCAGGGGGTGCGACAGGAGGTTTTTCCACGCCACCGCCAACAACTAGATTGACTTATAGAGATTTAGCATATCGACGTACACCCCAAAGAATATCAGACAATATATTAAACGAGCCTCTTTCCGATTGTAGATATGATCCAGTGCCAGGAAAACACGATAGAATGTTGCTGTCTTCAGTACGTTTGCGACGAGCTGCAAACTATTTAATGACGTTACCAGGAATGGTTGAACATCTAGACAAAATATATCGCTTTATCCAATCAGGGCAAGGTCCTGAAAGTATTACCGAAGCCATGAAATACCAGAAAGTGGACATACAAAAATTACTGTTACGCTTTTTTATAAACTGTTTGATCAGAAATAGAGACAGGCCTGAGGTAGATTCGGAGGAAATGCAAGCACTTACCAAATGGGGTCAGAATATAACAGACGGGAGACATGATAAACAGAAGTGTATAGAAGCCATGTGCCGAAGGATCAGAAAAGAAGTAGAACGAATACATGAAAACAGAGTAGAAGCAGATAAAACTGAATCAGAGGAAGAGGAGGAAGAACAGTCAGAAATGAACACAGGACAATTTGAATTACCAGCTAAACAAATGATAGCTTATGTAGGGAAAGGAAGATCTGTTAATAAAACAATACGTCCGATACATCCAGAATGTAACAGAATTTTTCAAACAGTTATTACAAATCCAAGGACCCCTGAACACTTATTCCAGGCTACTGATAAATCACTTCGAGAACGAAGGGGGTACCATGTGCTCGATTCTATGGATGAACAAGAATTAGCCAGGTCAGCAGTACAATGGGCTGACAGCTCTGAAAAATATAGTGATGATGCGCTAGCACACACGTTTCTGAATCTCGCCCCAGATGAACAGCGTTTAGCTAGTATATACATGATACAACATCTCCTTATATTATATAAAGGCCAACACTCCGATCCTGGTCCCCTACCTGATATATTGATAGAACTACTCATGAATAAATGGAGAGGTTTAGGTACCAATCTAATTAAAGTAATTCTAGAATACAGACATAGATATAGTGCCTTTTTGTGCCCAGAACATGATCCAGCTCCTTCCATGGAGAGAAACCCGTATTACATAGACAGACAGAATCCCTTACGCGAAGTACACCCAGTCAGGAATGATGACAATACGTTTAGACGCGTGTTTGTGTACACGCCCATAACCAAAATAGAACTATTGGAAATGAAAAAATTAGTGCCCAGCCATGACAAAGATCCGGCAGGTTTCCACCGTGAACTAAAGGACATGTTACTTATGGGTGATTATACCTATCCTGACATTATGAAAATATTGAAAGTATTATTGCCTGCCGGTATTTATGAGAAACTCAAGGAAAAAGAATGGGAAGTGGGAGACCAAAAGATTGATTGGACCGCATTAGAAACTGAAGAAAATAACAGAACTGCAGGCGTAGGGCTTGGGGACAAAACAAAAGCATTGCCAGGTCTATTAGTACAAGTATTGCCACGTTTATTAACTACGAAAAAGGAAGATTGGGGAGCAATATCAGCCTGTAAACAGAAACCCGAGGAAGACACCAGTGATTTTTATTCCCGATTTGAAAAATGTTTTGGTATTAATAGCGGCCTGAAAGCAAATAGTGAGTCATATCCACACCTTTTTGTAACAAAACTAGTCGAGAATTCCCTGCCGCAGGTTAAAAACAGAGTATTGAAAGTCGAGAGCACTTGGCAAGCTAACACCCCTTCACAAATGTTACAAATGTTACAGTATCACCAGAATAGAATTAGAGAAGAACAAGAACACGAAACAAGGCGTATGAAAGACACGAAAATGAAAATGCTTGTCGCTCAGTCAATTCCAGCTGACGGTCATAAAAAGGGTGTGACACAGTCCAGTAATTCAGCGGTTCCCGTTAAAGGGACATGCAACTATTGTAAACAGCCAGGTCATTATATAAACGATTGTGCAGTTCTGAAACATAATATCTCTACGGGTAAAACCAAGGAGAGACCACGTCCGCCTAGACAGGATCAGATCCAACAACAAGCACCTCAGAATGTACAGCCTATGCAAGCTGCACAACAGACCGTACCACAACAACAGCCACAGCCTATTGCTGCAACACAGAACACGACACAACAGATGTACCAGTATGCACAAAATGACTATCCAGAATATCAGCGTTACACATGAAATAGCCTAGAGAGGGAAGTTGGCTTACCCCTTATTGAGGTTCCTGTAGATCAAGAGGGTCCTTATGTACAGAGTCAAGTATTAGAGAAAGACAGAAAGTTTCTACTTGATACAGGGGCAAGCAGAACAACTATAAGTCACGATGAAGTCCCAGGGGCACCCCTCTCAGGCTCACAAAATATTTCCCTTGGTTTTTCAGGAAAGCCCACTATTAACGAAGTATCGCAACCACTTGCATTCACAGTCGGTCCATTAACACGGACTACAGATCTATTGCTTACGAAATCATGTCCAGAAAACTTGTTAGGTATTAAAACATTGAAAGCTCTAGGAGCTATAATATGTTGTTCTCCGGACGGAGTACGACTATTTTTGCGTGACTTTAAAGGTCACTACGTGTCGAGAGACATGGATCACCGGTTACAGAATCTACCTGCACATTTATGGGCAAAAGGCCCCACTGATGTAGGTTGTATGCACATTACTCCATATCGAGTTACACTCAAAGCAGGAGTGGTATTACCACGAATGCGACAATACAAGTTACCACCAGATGCTGTAGTGGCTTTACTGCAAATCATTGACGAGCTCATTGCACAAGGAGTGGTTGTAGAAACCGACTCCAATATATGTAATTCTCCGATTATTCCGATTCTTAAACGAACCGACCCAAAAGCACCCCCAGTATATCGATTAGTTATTGATCTGCGAGAATTGAATAAATGCATTGTACCACAATATCCTGTGGTCCCAGATATCTCTTCATTACTGACAGCTATTGATTCAGAGGCAACGTTCTTTACTGTAATTGACCTCAAGAACGCCTTCTTCAGCGTCCCAATCGATCCGGAAAGCCAATATTTGTTCGGATTCAGTTTAAATGGACGAAGTTTTAAATTCACACGCGCACCTCAAGGATTTACAGAAAGTCCTAGCATCTACAGCCAAGCACTGAAAAGACAACTTGACAGTATCCACATGCCAGTTAACACTGCACTGCTTCAGTATGTCGATGATCTGCTGATCACCGCCCGAAGCGAACCCGAATGTGAAAAAGCATCACTGACGGTTTTACATTTCTTAGCCGACAAGGGGCACAAGGTGTCCCCTTCAAAGCTGCAATTTTGTGCCCAGCAAGTTGTGTACCTAGGGCACTTGCTGTCCAAATGGGGGAGACAGCTCACACCTGACCGCATCCAGTTAATTGTAAACATGCCACCACCCAAGACACAAAAGGAGGTACGGGCCTTCATAGGCCTCACTTCGTACTGTAGGCAGTGGATTCCCCAATATGCATTTTTAGCTAAACCACTCATTCAGTTGACAACCCAGGAGGCAGCGACATCGACTGTCCTCCCTTGGACTCCAGAACATACACAAGCTTTTGAAAGCTTAAAGAAAGCTTTATGCCAAGCACCTGTTTTAGCGACACCACGTTACAGTAAGCCTTTTACACTCTTTGTTACAGAACGTGAAGGTACTGCTTTGTCAGTACTCACGCAGGAACAAGCAGGATCACACAAGCCATGTGCTTACTTTTCTAGCACATTAGATCCCGTAGCTCAGGCTCTTCCTGCGTGCCTGAAATCAGTTGCAGCGACAGCTCTAGCGATTAGACAAAGCGATTCCATAGTATTAGGACATCAATTGACAGTACAAGTACCACACGCAGTAGAGGTTCTCCTGAACCGGACACAGACACAACACTTGACTATAGCACGACTGACAGGTTACGAACTCACATTGTTCCAGCCACACATAGAAATCAGACGTTGTAGTACATTAAATCCTGCCACACTTTTGCCATTAAGTGGAACAGACCCACTGGCGCATGATTGTATTGAAGTCATCACTATTACGACGAAACCCAGACAAGACTTGACAGACGTTCCATTACCAGATCCAGACCTGACACTTTATGTAGATGGTTCATGTATGAGAACAAGTATAGGAAAGCTAGTGGCCGCTTATGCAGTCACGACAGACACCGAAGTCATTGAAACAAATTGTATTGACACATTATCAGCTCAAGCAGCAGAACTTATTGCTCTGACACAAGCCTGTATTCAAGCCAAGAATAGAAAAGTTAACATATACACAGATTCACGTTATGCTTTCGGAGTTGTACACGACTTCGGAGTTCTTTGGCGAGAGAGAGGTTATTTGACTTCTCACGGTGCCAACATTCAACACGGTCCCCTCATTCAAGCTCTATTAGATGCTATACATCTACCTACTTCAATATCTATCATGAAGTGCAAAGCTCATACAAAACTCATCGATATTATTTCCCAGGGTAACGACCTAGCAGACCGAACAGCTAAGCAAACAGCACAGAATCAGACTCATGCAACTGACTTGACAAAGACAATAGTTCCGACGCCGACACACTGCATGACAGTTAAGGATCCCGCTCTTGATGTAATTGACATACAGACACATGCTACACCAGAGGAAATAAAGAAATGGACTGAATTAGGAGGGATCCAAACCGATCAGGGATGGATGACGAAGGGAAAATCTATATGGTTTCTCCCCGACTCAATGGTTCAAGTTATCATTAACACAATACATAGTCCAGCACATCTAGGAGAAAAAGCTATGTTAGACAGTATTCAACACATTTGGTTCAACAAACACTTACGAGCTGCAGCCAAACAGAAAGTCCGAACTTGTATGATTTGTTGTCAGTTCAACCCAGGTAAAGGCGTACCTGTAGAGCAGGGTGGATTTCAACCTCCCGATCACCCTTTTGAAGTCCTCCAGATGGATTATATCCAGATGGAACGATGTCGAGGATTCAAATATGTCCTCGTAGTTGTATGCGCTCTTTCCCGTTGGACAGAGGCGTATCCCGTTTCAGATTACACTGCCCCGACTACTGCCAAACAATTAGTTCGTGAATTCTTCCCACGGTATGGTTTGCCCCGTATCGTGTACTCAGATAATGGCCAGCCGTTCTCATCCGAGCTAATGAAACACATTTCACTCTTGTTAGGCTATCAATGGAAATTCCACTGTGTCCGACATCCCGAGGCAGCAGGTCTCGTGGAACGTCATAATCAGACCCTGAAAATACGACTCTCTAAAATATGTAGAGAGAAAGGCATCGACTGGATAGTAGCCTTACCAGTTGCACTATTCTACATGAGAATGGTAGCACATTCTCGCACAGGGCTATCCCCGTACGAGGTGGTCTTCGGTAGGCCGCCAAATATGTGGGGGACGCCTATACCTCGTAAAATAACTGATGTTGATTGTAATATGCTGACAGATTACCTTGCTTCCTTGATGTCTGCACTACAATCTTGCCGTTCACAGGTAGCTGCAGCCTTTCCCGACAACACCGAGGTAAAGCCCCATGAAGTGGTTCCTGGAGATCTAGTTCTCGTGAGAAACTTCGACAGGAGGAGCCCGCTAGAGCCTCGTTGGCAACAACCAAAGCTCGTTCTTCTAACGACGAGGACAGCAGTGAAGGTCGAAGGTCGCAAGGGTTGGTTACACTCGAGTCATATCAAGAAATTTCATGGACTACCATCCGAACTGAACTCTCAGCCCTGCCCCCTTCCAGAGACTGATTCAAAACTCCCCCTGGTTGAACAGACCGAAACACAGGAATACAAACTGAAACTAAGGTCTAGCAAGTCAGACAATTCGATTGTTTAAGTCCTCTCCAAGGTGAATCGGTTGAATTAAGTCTTTGACATGTATCCTCTAGACCGAATGAGAGAGAAAAATAGACAGAAACAGCTCAAGAAACAGGCATACTGTAAATCACTTCATAGTCACTGTATAGTGACATTGTTGATTATGTTTTTTCTAAATCTTTTTATTATTGCTGCAAGCATGCTGTTACATATGTACTATCCTATTTTCAAGCGTGCTTACAATGTTACTGCCGAACATTCTTTTAGTGAACTACCTCCACATGAGTTGTCTTATAGATTTGCGCTGCGCAACAACACATTCATTAGTATGTTACACCATTTCCATCAAACTAGCAATGCTACAAATTGTTGGATATGTGGCCGACTCCCTCCCTATCAGAAATACAAAGGAGTTCTGCCTCTCTTTCCATATCCGTTCACACACAATGGTTCCTGTGGAGCATGGTTTAGTTTGATTAACTCTTTAGATTCAAACACTGTAGTTTACCAGAGCAACTGGGTATGGGGAAACCTGAACTTAGTTTTGCTTAAAGCCTGTTACCCTAACAAGGAGGGACTTCCCAAAAGAACAGGAACTAACCTAGAAAATGAAGTATATGGATTAGGTAATTTTACACTTAACTGCATGATTCTAAATGTTGAATCTGAAGCTACACTTGTCTTGCCTGCTATGTCCGTATTACCCGTCAAAGGTGAATTCTGTGTAAGAAAGAATGGTTCAGTACACCTGGGTCATAGTAAATGTACTACTGTGATCGAATTCAGTGATAAAGGCAAGTCTACATTTAGAGCTTCCCGTCATTCCTACTTCATATGTGGTCATACCGCATATATACGTCTACCTCCAGACTGGGATGGTACCTGTTACATTGCATTCCTTTTGCCACCTGTTTTCCTAGCCCCTCCTGATTATCATAGAAATACCAATCTAGTACACCATAGACCCCAGAGAGATATCCTGATTGTTGACTACACCGAAACAGCATGGGAACAATATACAGACTTCAATAAAGGTCTCTTTCCTTACATAGGTGTTGTCTCAAACAGTAAACTGATACGTAGATTAACCAGAACCCTTGAAGCAGTAGTGAATGAAACTACCTCTGCCCTAGGCAACTTAACAGAGGAGCAGTCTGCGATGCGGATTGTTGTTCTCCAAAATCGTCTTGTCCTTGACGTCATCCTAGCAGATAGGGGCGGAGCTTGTAGGGTCATCGGATCAAGTTGCTGTGTTTTCATCCCAGAAAACGCGCCATCCGTATATAAAGCCATAACTCGTCTTCACAAGATTGCAAACCAGATACATCAGAATGCAAGCACCTGGACATGGTCCAGTTGGTTCTGGAGCGTGTTGTCAGCCTGGGGATGGAAAGTCCTATCCTTCCTAGGTATTGGCCTTCTCATCGTATTCAGTTGCTGCCTGTGTCTGCAATGTGGACCAGCGATTTGCGGCCTGTGTGCCACATCGTGTATTCCACGTTCAAGTTTTCATTCAAGATCCCGGAAGAAGAAAGAAGAGCAAATGATTTTGCATGAACAGATTGATGGATTCCTGAAGATCGATATTTCATGAGGGTCCGTAGGGGACAAGGAGGGAATGAGGAAATATGAATTTTTATGGTCAGTTGTGTCCCCTATCTAGACCCCAACGGCTCCATGTACATGCTACAAGTACATGTATGTTCCCTCCACTTCAAGTTATGAAGACGCAAATACAATTGTGTCCAACGTTAATATGTACTCTTTCATATCTGCCATGAATGGGCCAGATATTCCGTTCCTAAGTATGCCTTGCCACCGTCTTTATATGGTATACTTTTCACGTTTTCCAGCTCTGGCAAGGTAGGCCCTGAATTCTGCCATCGAGCCTTTTCCTGCTTCTGCCTCTGAATGCTCCAGCCTGGACCTGCATCTGTATCCATGAACTTTGTCTTACTTCCTGCGCGGCTAACGGTGCTTAGCCCGGCCTGTTGCCTGCCAAAACTGTATTCAGCCTTCAAGCTATCTGCTCCGCTCTTTAAGAAATGCATTCCTGTCTAGTAGCTTAGGTAAACATCCCTCCAGCTGCAGAGCAAAGGGCCCGGCCTTACTGTCTCCGTGCAAGTAATTCATGACTCTCGTTACCATGGTAGGCCCATGCCCCCTCGCATCTCATGTAGACACTTAGACGCTTGTACACGCACTAGCAGTCAGTATAGAATAGGATCTGTCCGAGAAGACCTTTCCTTCCAGATAATATAGTTCCTTAAACACAAGATATTAGATATGATTTAGGACTAGGTTGTCCTGACACCCCAGACTTCTGTCTCCTCATGTAGGGCTAAATGTCAAGTTCCCTTCACCCTCTAGTTACACGTCAATCACACGTCATGCGGCTGCGCGCGCATCTCTGCCATGTATTTCCGCTGACTTTGCAGGATTCTCTTCTGGATCCACCCACTTGTGTCATCATCATAAAGACGTTTTTAGTATACGCCCCTATGCACGCCTATTGTAACGCCTTTTCTATTACGTATGTGTATTCTTATCAGTTGTTACGCCTCCTGCATCTGTCTTTACTGTAATGCACTTCAATATAAATATGACAACTTGTCAATAATGTATTGCTGATCCCTTCCTGAACCTTCGTGGTGACGGAACTCGATTGCCTGGTTCGAACCATCATTCCTTTGTAAGGAATAAATACCCTATTATACCCTCGAATACCACGGATTCTGCCTCTTATTTTTACTGAGTTATTCGTATTGTATTTTACCGCATAAATTAAGTCTAGGTAATTTAAATTTACCACAGATGACCCTGCAAAAAGGGCCATTTCCAACAACTACGTAATTTCAAAATATCTGATCCTCGATGGCGTTTGCTAAGGATACACTGTTGTAGGTCTTGAAACAACTTTGCAGTGAGTCTTAGATCTGGAACCTGGAACCAGAAAAGGGTTGGCCATCCCACAGACCTTATAGAAGCTTCTAGATTGAACTGGCCAATCGGGGTCTATTGCAAACATATTTGAGGTTTCAAATAGACACAACATGAGCATTCATCTTATTTCTTTGCACCTTGCATGAGCATTGAGATTGAAATTTGAGAGATGTTGTCCCTCTTGCCAACTTTGTGGATCATTGACAACCAGGCGGAGAGATAAAATCATCACTAGTTCCATTGCCATAACTGGCTTTTAAGAGAATTGTGATTTTCTTCCCTTCAAATCTTTCCACAACTTTTCAGAAAAAGTATATCTTGATGGTTTTGGTGGTCCTGAAATACTAAAAAATAACCTGAATTGGTTATATTTAGCAGCACTAATGCCACTGTGGGTGTAGCTAATGCTTTAATTGGACATCCTTTAATTTGCTGCATTCTGCAAACAGGAGTTCAACTAGTGAAAGAACTTTACATTTCTTTATCTGATGCCTATGTGGGATACTGTTAGTGTAATGCTCAGTATTGCTACTGTGTACCATACCTAAAAGACGGTTGTATAAAGACATATAACTGCGTTAACAAGAAAATGCAACATATGCAGTGAATTCCTGCTTTTTTTTAATATTGTGAATTATCACAAAAGGCAGTGGCCACCTTTGTTTTGTAATGTGGGTTGGAAAGGTAAACTGAGATCTACCACAAGTAGCATAGTAGACTCTATATACGAAGATGGCCCAGGTGATAATTGAAGCAAAGAGCAATGTTCAGGTCAGCGAGGAGCTCTTAAATTATTGGATTGGCCAGACAATGACTCAGATGGACCACAAGGAATGAGAGGACATCCTAAGTATTAAGCCAGTGAGTTTCAAGCTCTGGGGAACAAATAGGCAGACTCTTTCATTGCCACTAAAATGAACAGGGAAGTCAATAATTTAGTTGATTTTTGCTCTGGATTAATCGATTTGAAAGGCAGCAGCCACTCTAACAAAAGGTGAAGATGATTACAATATTCCTAGCTAAATCAAAGGATGGGGAGGATCACCTGTCTGACATCTTAAGAGTAAAATATTAGGATGACAAAATGGACGAAGTTGAACTCTCAATATCTGAAAAATTAATGGCAACTGCAAAACAGTGTTAAGAAAGTTCTCAATTACCTAACTTCTGGAGCCTTTTATAAGTTCTCAATTACCTAACATCTGGAGCCTTGTATATAGTATAGGCATAGACAGTGAAGGATGTTGCATAAGGTTGCTAACAGTATCAAAGCAGAAAGAGCATTTTTCTGCCAACAACAGTATATCAAGATAGCCTATCGAGTTAATACATCATACAAACAGAAGCAACTATGATGCCATCACAGATTATTTGATCAAGTTCTGTTGTTATTATTTCCAAACAGGAAATAACAGATTTTAGGTTTTGCATGGACAAAAATGTTGAATGTGCTTATGACTTTGAAGTTTTTAAACACATCTACCTGAAATTTGGCAGCCTCTTACTAGGTTAAACCTAGTGCAGGAATTTCAGGTTTCATGCAGTTCTGATATGACTGTAAAGTTAGAAAATGGCATGGGGGTCATTGATTTTCCAATAACTGGCACAGTTTCACAGATCAGCACAACAATTGGCAGGCATTTAACATTATAAACCTAATCTTCATATTTTGAGTTTCATGCTATCTGGAATGGGTAAGGGCACATTTAAACAGGAGTTCGAACAAGTGTTCATTAGCTGATAACTTTTACACTATTTAATAAATCTGCATGAAAGTAACCCTGGGTGGTAAAATCTACTCCGCTAGTGGAGTTTTTGGATTTTTGGCAATTCCACGTTCCGTGTAGAACATGGAGTTACCAAAAATTCCGCGATCCACGACGTAGCAGCGTTTTTCCTTTGTTCAAAATGCATTTTCGTGTGTGTGGTAGCAACTTACCGAGATCCCTGCGTTTGCCGACAGGTGTTCCTATCCGTTTGCGTGCGCCACAAGATTTTGGTAGTCGACCGCGCAATCCTGCGAGAGTGTGCGATAGCTAGCACGTCATTCGGACGCGCCATCGGACATCCGGCGGAAGTTTGGTGAAGTTTGCGATGCCTAACACGCAAAATTTGCAATCTTGAGAAGAATATCTCTCGAGCAGTATAAAACCTCAAAAATGATGATTTGGATGTAAAAAACTCCTTAGATTGACATGTGGCTGTACTTTTTCATGCAAGGAGTCCTTTTTCTTTTTTTACTTTTTTTTTTAGAGGAAGGAAGTGCCCCAGAGTTTCCAACTTCCTGTTCCTGTCCAGCAGGCTCCTCTCAGTGCTTTGTCCCTGTCCTGTTCACTTTCCATTTGGATGTGGAGCTGGAAGGATCGCTCTTTGTGTCTGCTGCATCATATATCCTTGGATTTGAGAACTTTTTGATTTGAGATATTACAAGTAAGTTGTTGTTGTTTGTTTGATTGGGGGATTGCAGTTGCTGCAACTACAATTTTTGTCCTTTTCATCATTTTTTTAAAATGTATTGTGGATAGCCAGTAGGCCCAGAGCTACTCATGGGTGCATGAAACATGTGGCTGGTGGCCATTTTGTGGTGGTAGTTTAGAAGTGTGCTGCGTTTCCCATATAGGCCCGCATGTGTTTCCTTTGTTCCTTTTGACCCAGGCTTTTTGTTGTTGTGGGCCTGGCCATGTGGCTAGCGGCCATTTTGAAGCCAGGCAGTGTGTTTTTGCCTTAGGCCTGCATTGTCTGTCTTCCCTTTCTTGTTGTTGTGGGCCTGGCCATGTGGCTGGTGGCAAATTTGAAACCAGGCAGTGTGCTTTTGCCATAAGCCTGCATTGTCTGTCTTCCCTTTCTTGTTGCTGTGGGTGGCCTGGTCATATGGCTGGCGGCCATTTTGTGGAGCCAGCCAGTGTGCTTTTGCCATAGGACTGCAAGCTTGTGGCCTAGTCTGCCAATAGGCCTTTCAGCCAGTAGGCCCACAGCTACTCATGGGTACATGAAACAACTGTTTCTGTCGTGTCTGTTGAATTTAAACATCATTTAGGGCATGGATTGAATTGCAAAATGTGTTTTTGGGGGTCTTTCACTTTTTTGGTGTGTGTTAAATAAATGCATTTGTTGGATGTGTGTGTGTGGTGTGGTTGTTCCATAACTTTCCAACCTTTTTTAGCCCTGTGGATTTTCATTTTTGCATTAAAGCTGTGTTGTTTAGCATGCCTCCTTTGTCTGGCCATATAGGCCTGCTTGAGTTCATTGTTTTCCAGGCCTCCTGCTTGTTGTGACTGTGAGTGACCATGTGGCTGGTGGCCATTTTGTGGTGGTAGTTTAGTATTGTGCTGCTTTTGCCATATAGGCCTGCATGTCTTTCCTTTGTTCCTCTTGGCTTACTGCTTCCATCCCCTTTGCCAGCTGCAGCTCCCTGAATGACGTTATGTGCAAATTAATGCCAAACAGGTTCCACTTCCATTACATTTGTATTTTTGTTTTTGTTCTTCTTCTTCCCTATCCTTCCTGAGTGTACACAGTTTACGATGAAAGCCCTTGTTGTCAAAGTCTCACAAATGGCTGCAATGTTATTATTTTTTTTTATAACTTAAACTAAGTTAACAAAATTTAATTATATAACACTAACAAGTGTGACCACCATACACTAAGTTACATATTATATTTGATTGTTTGTACTAGTACTAGTAGTAATTGAACCACAACAACAAATGCAACATTTAACTGATGTTCTTCTGGCTTCTTTGCTTTCAGGGGCACAAAAAGACTGAGAAGAAGGTGTCATCATCACCCGTTGTACTGCCAGACAGAAGTCCTGCTGCGCACAACGTCACATGATGTGTGACCAAAGACATCTCCGCAACTTGTGCACCTGCGTCCTGATGACATTGGTACCAGGTCCTCCAGTACCAAGAAGGTTGCCAGTGAGAAGAAAGAACAGAAGAAGGAAGTGGCACTGGCCAAGGCTATGGTGTGGGGCATGGCGATGAGTCATGTAACTTACAAGCGGTGCCCCCAAAACCGCAGTGCAGGCGATGGCGTTGAGGTCAGCTTGCATCACTGGCTGCAGTAAGTCCAGGGCTGTGATGTGAAGCGGGACAGTGCTCCATGTTTTCCATGAACGGTGTCCACAGGCCACAGTGCAGGCAGTGGCGTCAGTGACTGTGTCGTGGCATCGTCGGGGATACCACAGCGGTGGTGTGAAGTGAGGGAGTGCGGAGTGCAGTGCCCACAGTTCACAGTGCAAGCAGAAGCTCAGTGGTGGCGGCAAACAGTGGTGTCAGTGAGATCAGGGTTGCAGTATGCAGTGTGGCGCTGCCCTCTGCAGTGCCTTCAGGTCACGGAGCCAGAAGCGGCATCGGAGATGGTGTCATGTAGCTTTTTCCTCTGTGGCAACTGAAAACCCCAGTTCCAGAAGCTGGTACCCAGAGGAGATTGAAGTCCTTTTTGTTCTTGAGACTTCTTGAACAGGGGGGCAAGCGCTACCTCACGGCCTTGGAGAAACTCAGAAAGAAGTTGCAGAAAGTTCAGTCCAGTCCTATCTCTGCCCAAGACAGAAGCAGCTACTGCGGGCCAACACAACAACGTGGTAGTCTCTCCTCACAACTTCTCAAGCTCATCTTCTTGGCAGGTTCCTTGATCCAAAATAATTCCAAAGTCCTGGGGTCTGAGCCCCAATATTTATACCCCATTTCCCTTTGAAGTTCTGTGGTGTTGGCACAAACAAAGTTCTCCTGGAAAATCATATGCCAGTTCTGTCCTGCTCAGGCCAGGTTCACTACCGGAGGTGGCAACAGCATTGTAGAAGGCAGAGACAGTCCATTCTGGTGCATGTGGCAACTCCTCCCACCACTCTAGAAACAGGACAGATCCATAAGCCAGGCTATAAGTCACCCAGGAATGTCAGCACACACCACAACCCCTTTTGTGTCCCTGTCTAGTGTGAATGCACAAACCAGCCCCTGTCAGTCTAAAACCCAGACAGTAAATACAGAAACCAGGATAGACCCATAGATGATTAGACAAGAACATTCCCACCTTGTAAAAGTGGTATTTTTAAACACAATATAAAAATCATCTTTACTTAGAGATGTATTTTTAAATCCTGAGTCCAGGCATACTAAACTCGATTATTGTATCAGCTTCCCTTGGCAAGCTACATTTGTAAAAGTGTTACAAAGCAGCTCCCATGTTAGTCTACAACAGTGAAAATTAAATGCACAGTATTTCACCATAAGGACATGTAACAAACACCAGCACATGTCCTACCTTTCCCTCAAACTGCACCCTGTCCAATGGGATACCTTGGGCCTACCTTAGGGGTGTCTTATTTGTGAGGGAAGGGATGGTTAGGACCTGACAAGTAGGGGCACGTGCCAGGTCGGCATGGCAGTAAAAACTGTGCACAGACTCTGCATTGGCATGTATGAGAACCCTTTGAAAGGTGGCTTCTGTGGGTGGCACAACAAGTGCTGCAGGCCTACTAGCAGCATTTGGTTTACCGGTCCTGGGCACACACAGTGCACTGTACTACAGACTTAATAGTAAATCATATTAGCCAATCATGTAAACACCAATCCATAAACACAATTTACAGTAGGAGCACTTGCACTTTAGTACTGATCAGCAGTATTAAACTGTTGGAGAAACACTAAACCAGCAAAAACAACATCCAGAGTACTACCAAAACCAGAAAGGTCAGAAGCAAAAAGACAGGGGAAACATGCCAAAAAGTGCCAGGTCGAGCATCCAAATTTACTTTAACTGGAGAATTAGCACCCTTATTATCATGTATACAGATCACGAAAGTGCCCATGCAAGTAGTGGAGGTTGGTCAACTTAAACTCCTTGAGTCCTGGATATAGCAGTACTTTGAACCTTTAAATAGTACAGATTGAGAATCAGGGGAAGGTATTCAGTTGACAAAGTGGTATAGCCTGTACACTTGGTCCCTATATCCAGGTACCATCAAATCACAATTCATCCACCATCATAAAGGTTTTTGCCCAACATCATATTTGACCTCTCATCAAGCATTATATCTCTAGACAACAACTGCTATGCAACCATACTAATAATCACAGACCCACATTCACACTCCTTCCAACACCAATATACTCACATAAAACCACCATCAAATTCAAATATTCCCACTATCCTACTATCACACTAGCACCGTCATATGGCAACGCACCTGATTTAATATATCCAACCACCCATAATAGTATACTCACAATTCCAGTAATAAATCAACATATCCACCCTCATATGCCTAAGCATTACTTGTCAGAACCCACACACCATTTTACTGTGGTGTATAGGCTGAATTATAACCTGGCTTTGTTTACTTTGTCAATCAGGTTGGACAACATTATGCCTGCAGCCCTGATGGACCAAGGAATGCAATATTTAGATATCACCACCAGCCCATCTGTACCTCTGTGCATTCGCAGAGCTTCTACCTTTGTGCTTACTGTCGAGGCACTGAAAGTCTTGTGAGCGGCAGTCAAGTGCCAAGCGTCCAACCACTGAAGTTATTTGCTTTTCAAATACAAACTCCCAAAGAAATAGTTAAAAAACAAAATACATTTGAATGACCCTGACATTATCTGAGTTTTCTACCAGGGGTTTGCAGTCATTATTGCTTTTGTTTCTGTTTAAAACGACCAGTTTTTCCATGGAGGTCCCAAACAGATAAAAAACAACAACAGGCTTCCACTTTAAATAGGGCAGATGATCTAATGCCCTTACAATGGTGTTCCCCACTCTGGCAGGCCATTGATGTGGGTTTCAGATGGCAGAGCCAGCAGTGGCTCCACTTTCGGAAAACCTACTGCCTACACAACTGATAATAATGGGGGAGGACACATTTGTGGCAGGGTTCCCTATTCACAAACTCCAGATTGAGCCCCTAGTCACACAATCACACATGCTTTTACACACTTTGAAATGTAGGGAGAAATTTCCTGAGACACATGCTATTTCAAAATGAGTCAATAAGAATAGGAGTGATATATCGCCTTCATCCAATCCAAACATTGCCACAATTATGCGCATTCAAGCTCCCATCATTGAACAAGAACGCATCTATCATCATACAATTGCACCACTAATATTATATGACAATAAAACAAACATGAAGTACCCATACACCATCATTCACCATTGTTCTAAAGCAGCACACCAAGAAATTAGTCATGCTATCAAACAAACTAGGACACGCCTATAAAAAAAATGAATCTGTAACTGTGTAAGTGTTAAGGGCGAGACTTTCACGTTCACCGCGCTACTCCACACTGCAGAGGACATGACTGTCTTGTCCTCTGCACAGTTGTGGAAAATCCTTCTGGTCCTTGCACCCAAAGAACTTTTGTTTTCAATAAAGGAAATGAAGGAAGAGCTTTCCTCATGTTCTGAAATGTGTCGAAAGTAAGTTTTTATCATTTCTGTGATGATTGGAGTGCGCAGCGCCTGGAAAACAGCAAATTAATCTGAATGCATCCTGAGCCATTATATGCAATTTTCAATTTTATCGGAAGTCGTAACTCAAACCCTTAGCATTGTTCAAAGTCGGAGAGGAACCACTGGAAAGTGAACAATGGCCTGTTTCCAAATGTACCTCTCCCATATGAATCTCTGCTTGGTATAGCTGCATGATGATGATCCGAACAGGGTTCAGTCGTGGCCAGCATGACTCACAGGTGAGGTCGCGCTGGTTCGCGGGGGGAGGCGGAGGGTAGGGTTCAATAAACATTTTTTTTAAATTACCTCACTGGGTCCCGCGCCGCCTCAGCTTCTGTCCGGGTCTCGCATTTTCCCAACAGGAAGCAGCCACAGGCAGCCTCCCTCCCCTCCCCTAAGCCAATCAAAGCTGCAATGGCAGCGTTGTGATTGGTGGGGACGGCTTCCAGCAGGGCGCCTATGGAAGGTCATTTTCTCTAGAGAAAAGTCAGAGTGCGCATGACTGGTTTGGTCAGCCCCAGCGCACCGACCAAACAGTCAGGGCCCACAGCATTGAGCAATCTACTCCTTTGCCCGAACCGCCCGCCCCCAACCAGGCATACCCTTTTGCTTTCTCGCAGTGCGAAAAGCAGAAACATAAAATGGTATTTAAAAAACATTTTATGGTTCTGCTTCTTGCACTGCAAGAAAGCAGTGGGGCGACGCTCCTCCACCCTAATGGAGAAGCCGCCAATCCACCTACTAGGAGCCTGGCATTGGTTTGGGGAGGGGGATCCCCCTTTCCATTGGTGAGCACAGCCCCCTTAAAAAAAGATAATAGTATTTCTGCCCCCTGGGGGGCAAATTAGTAGTAACCCCAATTCTTCTAGGGGAACAAAGACTCTAAAATGGCATGTATTGTTTTTGAAAGTGCCTAGGGTGGCACTGCATGGCCTACCGTGTGGTCTACCACCACTATGCACTCCTGGGTGAGAACAGAAAGCAAACTAGGCACCAGGATTGCCTTCAAGGAGGGAAATCTCCCTGGACATGGTTAAGTGCTCCCCACTAAATAAAAAATAATAATCTATCAGACCATAGGGATGGGGTGATTTGGCGTTTTCTAGGACACTAGATGCCAAGTAAAATATTTTTTAATAGAGGGGTGGAGACATACCTTCATGCCATTTGGTTATGCCCTAATTGGGAATCCGTTTTTAAAAACTTGGTGGGGAAGCACCCCTCAAAATGGTCAAAATAGCCTTTCTGCTGTCCTACTGAAGCATATAAAAGGCTTTATCCCCAAACTGCACTCCCTGGGGTGAGCAGAAGGTGCACTATCCACCAGGACTTGCCTTTGGGGTGAAATGCCCACCTGGACAAGGTTCAGGGATCCACCTATCTAAATATAAACAGCTCTTCTGCCCCCCACTGGGGATAAAGATGATTTATCCCCAGTGTCACCTCCTGGGGGGGGGGGGGGGAGCCACTAGACATGAGGGAACATTTTATTTTTAAAGGAAGAGCATGATATGGCCTTTCTAGGCTTTACCCTAGTCTGCCTCCCAGGGGGCTGAAAGCACACTAGACACCAAGGATGTTTTTATTTTTAAAAGAAGGCGGGGGGGACAGCCCGGGCATCAGGTCATACTCCCACTCCTGAAGGCCCCAAAAGTCTTTCTGCCCCATGGCAGCACAAAGCCCAATAGACCCAGGGATAATGGAGTGGGAGCAAGTCAGCATTAGATCTTACTACACGCCCCTAAAACTTCAAGAGTGTCTCTGCTCCCAGCAGTGGGAAGACTGGACGATTTATCCCCAAACTAACAGTCCAATGTTTACTAGTGATATTGAAAAAAATGTCAAAATAATGTGGTAAGCTGGCCTGTTTGGCATAAGTTGCACTCTACCCCTAAAACCCAACATATTTTCTGTTCCATGAGGCCTACAGGCTCCCAAAACCAAGCAAGCAAGAAGTGGTTTGGAATCTTTTGCACATAAGTTTTACATATGATCTGACAATGATAGTGTAAATCCCACTTTGCCATGGGGAATGACCTCAATAGTTGTACTATGACTCATCCGGCAACATGGGAACCAGATAAACCTTCACAATTCTGAAACCTACGTAACAAGGAGAATTCAGGGTTGTGTGATTTGAATGTATCCCACTAAGCTTTCTTACAACCTTTATTATTTTTATAACTATAAACATTTTATTAAGCGTGCAGCTACCCAGACAGTGTTTCCCGACGCTATGGCATCAGAAAGGGGCAAACTACACTGACCAGATTAAAAAAACTAGGTCTTCAAGATCCTTCAGAAGAGAGTCAGAGAAAAGCAGTTTCTCAGGTACTTGGTTATGGAGTTCCATAGCTTAGGGCACCGATATGAAAAGGAGCTCCATCCAAAATGGGCTTGTCTGACTCTGGGAACAATGCATATTGACTGGCTGCTTAAATGCAGAGAGTGCATAGACCGGTAAGGAACTACTAATACTTGAAGATGTCTCAGCCCAAGGCCAGACCTAGCCTTTTGTATGTAGAATAGTGCCTTGAACTGCATACTTTTGTCCACCATGAGCCAATGCAGTTCACAGATGAGGCCTGAGATGGAGGTTTGTCTTGGAAGTCGTTATAGTAGCCTAAATATGGAGTACCGTGCTACTTGTAGACATCTGATAGAGGCCTTGTCTACTAACCCTGGGCAGAGTTTGTTGAGTTGCACTACGCAAAACTCCGCGAAGTTGAAAAAAACTCCGCCGCGCTACGTGGAGCTCCACAAGCGGCGGAGTGAGATAGAAAAATGCTGTTTGTGGTGATTTTCAGTGCCGGATGCTTGTCCTCACTGTGCAATCATCGCGAATGGCACCATGCACAGCACAAGCAGGCGCCACTTTCCTTTCTGCCGCTCAAGTAGATTTTTTCTCAAGTGGCAGCTTTCTCAACACGAACGGGCAGCTTCTCAACGCACGTGGTCACGAGCATACACGACCACTCGTCAAGTCTGCAAGAGGGCGAAGATAGATACTAAAGAGCATCAGGCTCAAGGCTGAACCCTATGGGACATTCAAAATAAAAGCATGTGTTTTTGACATGGAACAAGCAAAAAAGACTTGGACGTTTAACCCATCAGAAAGGAGGACATCTAGGACAGGGCTATCCCTTGGATCTTCAATCTTTCCAGCAGACACCCCAGGCTCTTCAATCTTTCCAGCAGATTGAAATGTGACACAGCGTCGAAAGCAGCAGTTTTTTTTTTGTAGAGTTTTATATAGCACGAACTAGACCCGGAGGTATCAGAGCGCTTTACATGAGCACCAGTTACGTTACAGTGTACAAGTAAGATCAGCACAGCTGTTCCTCCCTCATCTAGGAGCCCCCTCAGATGTTCTGTGACTCCCAGGAGGGCAGATTCAGTGCTATGTCCTGCTCTAAAGCCTGACTGAGACTAGTGCAAGTAATTCTGGGAATCAACAAAGATGGTCAATTCTATATTCACGTTTCTCCAGAATTTTATAAAGGATAAGGAACATAGAAATTGGTCTATAGTTGGACCGGATAGAAGGATCCAAATTAGGCTTTTTGAAGAGAGGGAGAACCATTGCAAGCTTTCAAGCTTCAGTACTGTGTCCCTCTTGTAAGGAAAAGTTAAGTAGTTCCACCAGATGAGATAAGAGGTCAGTACCCAATGTGTCGAGCTTGGCTGGCAGGAGAGAGTCCCATGGGGAGCCGGATTTTATAGACATTAGCAAAGCCAAAAATGGGGAGTGTCCGGGGGGCAGTGAGTTAAAATTGTGTATGGTGTGGGAAGTATTTTCCTTTGTGACACAAGGAGGCTCCTGTATCCAGGTGTAGAGGTTGCATCAGTTTGACTGGGAGTTACCCATCTGAACCATGAGGAGAGTAGTGTTGGATGTCTGTCACCTTCTTAAAAAGGAAGTGTGCCAGCTCTTCGCATTGTAGTTGTGATAACAATGAGGCCAGGGAAGCTTTATTCAGGTCAGAGCGTTCTTTCACTACTCTAAAGAGTGCTCTAGGGAGGTTTTGGGCTGCAAAAATTTTGTCAGCGAACAATATTGCTCAGGTGGTTCTGCAAAGCACTTGATAGTTTTTAATTGCGGCTTTAGCCTCCAGTTTCTGATCCCTGTTATCTGATTTTCTCCATAGCCTTTCTAGTTCCTTGCACCTCTTTTTTACTGTGCATAGGGCCTCATTGAACCATGGAGCTGGGGGATGAGATCTGACTGAGGAGTAGGATTTGGCCAGCAAGATTAAATCCAGTGAATTCCAGATCCAGTTATTGACCGTGGGTTGATCTAAACCGACCTTCTGCAACAAGATGGGTGTCTTATACCACAGTCATGCATTGAGTTAGGAGACATTTTATTTGGAACAGATTCCAGACTTAACTTGTGGGCCAACTATTGCTGTGTGGGGAGTGGAGTAAGTTGCAATAGGGTTAAGTACTGCAAAGTGGTCCGACAAAAGTAGTGGAAAGGGAGGGTCTTTAGTGAGACCATTGATGTTTGAAAATATAGGGTGTAGGAGATGACCTGCCTTATGTGCAGGTTTGGAGTTGGCTAAGTCAAGGTCAGGGGTCCCGAGCAAATTAAAGTTGGTGCCCATGAGACTATAAGGGGATATTAGATCAGGGATCAGCAAACACCGAATCTCAGCATACCCCAGGGGGCGATAAATCAAGGCACCAGATACAGTGAAGTTGGGAGTGAGGCAGAGTGAGGAAATTAAGGTCTCACAAGCCGGAATAAGTAGCTCTTGAATTTTGCAGTGGTATTTGTCCTTAAAGCCAATAGCTATCTCTTCTCCTGATTTATCCTGTTGGTCCTTTCTAAGGATGGAGTAGTTGTGAGGTAACGCAGCAATAACATCAGGTAGGGAGGCTTTATGAAGCCACGTTTCAGTCATAAACAAGGCATTGGGAGCCTTATCCAGCATGTAGTTGAATAGATCCTGTTAGTGTTTCGAGAGTGAGAGACAATTAATGCTATGAAAACAAAATGTGTTAACTTCCACGCAGTATGGTGTGGTGGTTTTGTTGCTCCGTAATCCCAGGGCACTCGTAACATTTGTGGTGGTAAATTTGGAGGTGTCACCATGAAGAATGAGTGTAAAGTTGCAATGAGTGCAGTTTTGTGGGCTCAGTTGCGGGTCTAGAGAAGACCAGCATGCTTCTGGACAGATTGGACAGAGTGCAAAAGGTTGGTCTATAGAAACTACGGGCGCAGGTGGTCTTGACTTATGCACGCAGTTGGCGCACCATTGCCAGGAGACTAGACCGCTGACCGGTGGAAAATTGGCTGCGAGGTTAAGTTACAGAGGGGCACTTGAACACGTGCAACTTTGGCTAAAATCACACACTTGCTTCAGTTCTGTGAAGATAAGTTCTGGAATGCAGGGGTATTCACACTATTCTTTCCACTAAATGTTCCCACCCCACTCCTGATAAAAAATAATGGTGCCTTGTGTGCTGTGCCTACTACTTGACACAAGGTTTTGGCTTGATAATGGACCCAGGAGCATGGCTTCAGTGCTGAAGCAAGATGGCACCGGACTGCTAAGGTCTGTTATGGCTGCAGAGCTTATTCACTTTTTTTTAGCCCTTCTCCACCATGCCTTGCCTCATCTAATGAAGCACTTGGATCCTTGATGTTCCTTCAACCTCATGAACCGAAAGAATTGTCGGAGGTACGTTTTTCAGCTCCTGGTGCTGCAGCGTTGATTTTCCTCAGATACAGGCGAGCGGCCGCCATTTTATAACGTGTCACTCTTGCTTTTACATCTCCAGCCTCCCCAGGTTTTGCTTCCTAAATACAATTCCCCACAAAGAAAAGAGACGAACAGAAAAGAATCGCTTGAATATCTATTATTGAACTCCTGGTGCCACAGAAGTGATTTTCCCTTTCATTCATGTAAGAGGTCAGCTTTTTCTAGCGCATTGCTTACACTGCAGATTTCCAGCCTTATTAGGTTTATTTGTCAGCCGGCTCTCCTCTTCAGATATGTCTTTCAATTCATTGCATCAAGATTGCAAGTGACTTACATTCAGCTTCCAAGCCAACTTCCTCAGGTACAAAACCAAAAAGAGAAAAAAGTGACCCTCCCTCACCAATTTTGTTAGCTCAACAAATTGAAGATCATTTGATTATTATGGAGGGTAAGATGACTGACTTGGAACAGCATGTTGGTAATCTTCAAGACATTGCTACCACTTACCTATGCTGGAACAGGAAATTCAAAATCTCAAACCACACACTGAGGGCCTTAAAAATCGAAACAAAAGAAATAATCTTCATATTTATGGTGTTCCTGAAAATCTTGAGGGTCCTGACCTTTTGACCTTCCTGAAAAAGATTTTACCTGATCTTCTCGACCTTCAATCTGCACGACCTTTAAATATTCAACGAGCACATCTCTTAGGCCGTCTTAACCCCCACTCCAGTTAACCACGTGGCATCATTATGTTTTTTCTGGAATTTACTGACTCGATGCGTGTCTTTAAGAGTGCTAAGGTATAATGTCGCCTTGTGTGGTCTGGCCATAACATATACATCTCTCAAGATATCACCAATGCAACCAATGCTCGGCAAAAAGAATTTCTAGCCCTTTGACCTTGGATGAGACAAATGAAGATTCGTTATGGCATTTTACACCTCTGCCTATGTAAAATTATCCATTAGGGTGTCTCACGTTCTTTCGATGACCCGGCTAAACTAAAAGCTTTTTTACCTGCGCTCCTGTGCTCTTAAATTGACCCACCAGGTCCACAAAATCCCACCGCCGATGTGCTACAAACGCTGACATATGAGAGAACACTCTCACCCTGGACACGTCGGATAGGACGATCTCCCTCCTTTGAATTGCCTTAGTTAGAATAGCCTCTCTAATGCAAAAATTGGAAAAATTCACAATCATCGTCCTAGCGTACTTAGCCCTCGAAAGTTTCTGGGAAGGAACCCTATGAGCCCTCATTATAGTAAGGTCCTCCGGTGCATTTTCAAGTTTATGCTCTCTAATCATCGTCTCCATCTAAGCAAAGGGGTTAGACTGGCGGTTGAGGCGTTCACTGTCCTCCGGTATCCCTGTGAAGTGCAGATTTGATCGTCTAGTGTAGTTCTCCATCTCATCCATCTTCAATTGTGAAGCCTGCAGCTTTTTTCAAAGAGAAGCAATATCAGAGTCACAGGACAAGGAATGGTCTTCGATATCAGATACACGCTGTTCCAATACTTTAAATCGCTCTGGTATTTGCTGTACCATATTCTCGATTTTGTCTAATCTCTGATGAAGTAAGGAAAGCTCTTGGGCCTGAGAGGTTTTACAGTCATGTATTTCCTCCATAATATTCTCAAAAAGCTGTTGCATTTGGTGCATTGAGACCAACAAGGACTGACTCAGCCAAACACTTTCCCCGGAGTGGTCAATCGCTATCACAACCTTCTGCTGATTTTGCAAATCCAGCTCTTTAGCCCTGTTTTCAATCGGAAGACTCAGGCATATTGAAGACGGTTAAAACCCTGGGCAGTCTGGTATCCGTACGTCATGTGAAGGTGCAGCCAGACCTTTACCTTGTACAGACTGCCCCCTCAGATCCAGGTTGTTACCAGGCAAGATTTCCAGAGAGACTCATACTGAGGGATCCTGAGAAAATGCTCCGGCTGGCATCTGGTCTACAGGTTGCAAATTAGTGTCCTCTTGTATTGCCTTATGACTTTTTGAGAATAAGGGATAATCTTTAGGTGGATCGTCCACCCCTTCCACTTTATTTTTCTCCTCAACTGCTTTTCTTGCGGCCATTTGTGCAGACCCTACATCACTTCCAGCATCATAAGTCTCCTGCAGATTGGTGGAGGGCCTTGGGTCACTCACCTCCTTTACCTTTCGGGACCTGTCTGGGGCCAAGGCATTTCCTACCCCAGCGACCATATCGACGGTGGCGAATTCCAGGGTGGACCCTGAAAAAGCCAGCGCCTGGGGAGAGAGACCTGGAGATAAATGATCAATTGAAGTATTCACCACCCCGCTTTTCTTTTTCATGGCTCTTCCTCTCCTGGCTGCAAGAATGCGTGATTGAGCTGCTTTTTTCTTAGCCTTCTGAGTTTGTGCTGTAGGGCTGGAGGCCGAAGCTCCTGCTCCTATTTCTGTCCCCCTCAGGACCATTTGCTGCATGCTTCACAATCCAGACCCACAGTATGAATGTCTATTGTTTCATCGCTGTAAATCTGCTATGTGGACGCAGTATAGACAAACTAATTTTCCAAATTTTATAGAGGTTTTGTAAAGTTTTTTATTTCCCCTCCCATATATGGAGGCTGCTGCTTCACTGGCGACAACAAAACCTTCCAGTACATGAGCACAGAAGTACTTGCTCTTGGACCCTTAGACGGGACCGATCTAACAACGATTCCCCGAATCCAATGGAAGATTTCCCTTATATCCACGCCACCCACGGCAGTGAGGAGCTCCCTGTTTTCCCCCGTTTTACCGCTCAGTGCAGGTTCATGTAGGTTCACGTAACATGTTCACGCAGCCGCTCCCTGCATTTGCTGCTCATGTCCTCAAAGGAGCCAGAGGTCGACAGCTAGGGTACCAAAAATGTTCTTATTTTCACCAACAAACTCCTTACGTGGTCTTTCCGTGGGTCTTGTTTGTAGGTCCCGCTACTGTAGATCTGCTGTGACCCTCATCTCGCGGGTCGCGTATCGTGGCTCACGGCTCACGGGAAACACAACCCAGAAGCAGCCTCATGCGCGTCTGATGACAGCAGGAAGGGGAGGAGTGACGTGCCCTCAGCTGGAAGGCATTGGGCTCACCCAGCTGCCTGCCCTGTCTCATCTTCTTTGATATCGCAAAAATGTAATCTGATTTACTTTGGCTACCTTTCACTACTTTTTTGTCTTCGCACTCATCATTTTCTTAAACTCTATAGATACTTTTCTATTCCTTCGCTTTCTTTTCTCTACTTTTTCTATTGCTTCCTTCTTTCTCTCTGTCTTTTTCTAAAAAATATATAAAATATAGATAGATATTACTGGGTAATTTTGCTATTTCCCATTATTCAAATTGAATTTCATAACTCCTTGATTTTTTAAGGGATTTCTTCACTAAATAAGTTTGTCTAATCATTATATTTTAGTTGACAAATGTATTGTTTACTACTTTTAATCTTAAATAATAAATATTTAACAAACAAAAACAACACAGTCTGGCAATGTAAGTAACTGCAGTATTTAGGCTTGGCCTCGGCACCAAAGAACACCTATTAAGTCTAAACAGTTCTAAAAAGCTTGACTTTTAGGGGAGTCTAGTGTAGTGTGACTTGTTTGGATCTCACTACCTTTTATTACCCACAATGTTCTGCAAACACTTTGTCTGAAATCATATGTTTACTTCTTGTTTCTGTGAGGAAAAGTCCTGGATTATGTGGGGATCCACAAAATTCTTACTACTCAGCATTTCCTCACTTCCCTTGATAAAAAAGAGTACCCACCTTGCATTTCTGAGTCTATCAGCCAAGACAAAGAAAGGTCCAAAAATGCAATTTGGAGATGTAAAGTTCATTTGATATGTCGTCATTAATGATTTCATTTAACATGTTATGAGTGGCTTAATATATGTGAAGTCATAAGCAATGCATGACGGGGGTACAAGTTATGATTACATTACCAAACAATAACTGCAAATTATAGTGTTCTTAGGTTATGCTTTGTAACCATAAACTGTACTTTAACTGTGGATGTTTCTATGAATTTCATAAAAGTGTTGTGGGGGCAGTAGGGAGCACAGTAGTCCCCAAGGAAATATACAAAACGGTAAGTCTTCTGGATCGTTAATTGCATGGCTCCAGGCGATATCACCATTATTTTTAAAACACTCTGAGCTATAATCTCTTCATCTATAGTGCAGGGAACCCTTGTGCTTCATATTATGGCTGCATTTTTTCTTGCCTTAAAGAATGTTAAAGAAAGAATCCAAGGATGTTAAGGGTTATTTAAACAAAAAAAAATAACATGTTATCAATGAATAGTGATTATTATTAATCATTGTTATGTGTATTAATGGAAGTACATTGGATTATAGGTACTGTTATGTTACTGTGTTCATTTCTTGACAAAGCCAGCAGGCCTGCCTTACTTAAAATGAAACCCCTTTATATTGTTCAAGAACAGTGGGCTGTGAGCAGTGCCTGGCAGGAGGCACAGCAGGGGTTTGGGTGCCCACGTGAGTTTAATTCAACAATGGGAAACATTTAAATAAAGAGGGTCAACATTTATTTTTATTTACTAACAACTGTGAAACTTTAGCATGTTTATTTTTCTGTTGGTATGTAAAGCTAACAAACCAAGCAACAGCACTTCCCTGAGGAAACTATATCTATATTTACTGAAAAAACAAAGGTTAAAATAACGTTATAGTTTATTTATTTATTTATTTGGGAATCTTGTATAGCGCACAGATACCCCAACGGGATGTCCCGGCGCTTTATGTGAAGGCAGAAGCAGTGTCAGTGATGGAGCAGGGTTTTTCTTTAAAACCGAATACCTGTTTCATTTTCGCATGTTATAACTAAAAGTACTACTGATTAATTATTAATTATTAAAAGTTTGTCAAATGTTGTCTAACCAACCTTATTAACAAAAGAATTACACGTGGGAATGCTATTGCATGGCTAAAATAATAAGTGAACTAAGTTGGTGAGCAAACTGACAGAAATCGATGTTGCTTATGTGATGTTATTGTGTCTGTGCTTATAATTAATATGCATTAAGGGCTTCTGATGTCGCAAATGGCTAGATAAATACATACACATAAGGGTATTAGCAGGGGAATAACACTGTATAATCATTTCCGTGCAGTAATTTTGTTTTATGTTTATTTTCACTTAAGTTATCTAATGTGGCCTACCAGAAAATGGCTACCACCCGCAGTCTGCATTCGAGTAGATGGAAATTTTGCAAAAAGGCTTCGCGCTGCCTGTGACCTTGCACTTCCGATGAACTGAAAAGCCATGAGCATGATGACAAGTCCAGGAAGTCTGCCAAGTGCCCCTGGAAGATGGAGCTTGTTGCAATCTTGAAATATTGACTTCATGAACTTATAATGATCCCACCATTAGATACAAATTTATCCAGTAGAGACATCCGTAAAAGTAACAAATTAGCTATGGACTAATAATTTCTATTCAGAATTTGAGGTTTACAATACATGAGAACATTTCTTAATGTAACAAGACGACATCTTTTCCTGCTAAACGGATGAGGATTGTAACATTTCATGATGTAAATTTGGTATAAATACTAGTAGACTAGAGAGGTCTAGCACCACTTCCTCCCGAACTGATGATCCGAGGTCCCTAAGCTGACGGAGAGGACAGTGACTCTACATGACGGCAGGAAACTCTAATTCTTCTACAGAGGACCGGTTCTGACTTAGGATCTGACATTTAGACAGAATAGGTAAATATGAGAGAAATGAATTTGCATTTAATTGGCTTTTCTTACAATTTTAGATAAACAAATAATTCTGTTTGAATCTCTGAGTCGGGTGGTTATTTCTTGTCATGTCTATTGAATTTATTTGCATATTCTTTTAAATGTTTTTCGCTAGATTTAAAAGCAACTAAGTAGATGCCATTGACCTCAAAGTACAGGCAGATCGGATAGGTATTAAAAGGTGTGTTTCCCCTTATACATGGCATGGATAAGAGTGGTAGGATGAATGTTGGTGTAATGGGCCCCACCAGCGTGTGATGTGTGTATGCATGTGTGACTGTGAGATCACTCCGTCCGTGGAAATAAAGGGGATTCGGAAGCTCTGATCTGCACCAGTTTCTTGGTAGCAGACTGATGGTTTGTCTTGGTCTGGCAAAATTGCATGTATATAGGCTTGTTGATTATTGATTGAAATTTGTACTAACACTATATGTTGGAGTTGTGTTCAGTTTTATGTATTGTGAAAAGGCTTCTGGGACGTAGGGAGTCGGTGACAGTTCCGTAGTAGAGCAGAGGGAATGTTGCTCTCGGAAAAAGGCGGGATTGTTGGCCCTGTATGCAGACAGGGGAAAACGTGTGACAATTGAAGTTGCGCATCGCATTGTCTGGGTTCGATGAGGTAGCATCGCCATGTGTTGCCATTAGAAACCTATTTTCGGTATGGGAGAGGTGTGTATGATAGCGAAGGTTATCTGTGAAGCTCTGTTCTTAGGTCTCAGGGATCCGTATGGCATTCCGTTAAAGCTTACCACTGGAGAGGTAATAGGTATTCTCTGAGCTTGTTAGAAGGACAGGGCAGAGGTAAGCGCTGCTTTGTTAACGTGTGATATAATTCTGTAGTAGGACAGACTGTTCGCTGTTCTCAGGAAAGACAGAATTCTGTGTGAATTAACTACATTTTCTGGTATGAAAGTGCGTGAATGAGAAGGCATTCTGGTTAATTGTGAAACTCTTAGGAGCATTCCGGAGAAAACAGTTAATTGGTGCTTGTTAGAAGGGTAAAGTAGAGGGATGTGCTACTTTATCAACGGAAGTAACGATTCTGTAGTAGGGCAGAGGTAAGCGCTGCTCTCGGGAAAGGCAGAATTCTCGTGGGAAAGGTCTTTTGCTGTTCTATGGCTAGCGAAGCAGACAATGGAGATGTTTGTATGCTGTAACTAACAGGCTCGTAGAAATTGAAACAAAGTCTACCGAGTAGTCTTGTAAAGGAGGGGTAGACGAGAAGGACAGGAGACAGGAACAGAAGCGACTGCAGCGACTGCTGACATCAGGGAAACCGCGCTGTGATTGGACAGTGGGTTAAAACAGTGGAAGTACGGTGATTGGTGTGCTAGTGTACGCCGCGCTAGGATTGGGAGACATACAGGGTGACGTAGACGCTCCAGGATTGGTGCGTTAGTGTGAGTCGCGCTGGGATTCGCGGACTGAGTCAGTGACGTAGACGCTCCAGGATTGGTGCGTTAGTGTGAGTCGCGCTGCAATTGGACAGGAGATCGTACAGCTGTAGAAAGGATAAGCAGCTTGGGAAAAATAAGAAAATGTACTACCACGCTGAGGAAAAGAAAAAGAAATCCTTGCTTAGTAAAGTAAAGAACTGGTTCGACAAGGATAAAGATATTGTGACTAGGGAAGGACAGTTATTGCCCCCGATAAGAACCCCGGCATCCTTGATGGTTGCAAAGTATGGGTACCATACCTGTATTTGGTTGGATAACTGGATGAAGTATACAAGGGAGGATGGGGTTTTAGCTTTTCCGGAACATGGCTCATTTAATCTGGCCATACTGAGGAATTTACGGGAACGGATGATGAATCGGATGATGAATCTAGAGCCTTGGCCTAGGCCGACGCAGTTCGAGGCATTGACTGAATGGGAAGATGAAATGCATGAACGAGAAAAGCAGAGGGGTGGGGATAGCTACAAGTACATGTTTGGGCGAAAGTATGATCGCGAAACCCATCATGACCGGATGAGAAGGTGGCGTGATGCCAGTATGACCGAGGGATTATATCCTGTAAGAACGGCAGAGGAATCAGGAGGGAGAAAATGTACAGAAAAAGAACATAATATAGAACCCAGGAGATATGGGGCAAACGAGTCTGATGATGATGTCTTGGAGGACATGCTCTAAAAAAGACCACCTCCGTATAGACGAGAACCAGAGGTAGGAACAGCAGTGACCCCGATGAGAGACACCCTGCGGATTATTAAGACAGAGGGTACCACCCCTGGGTTGAAAAGCAGTTGTTCTCTGGCGGAAAGAGAAAGAGAGAGAGATAGAGAAAGAGCTAGAGAGAGAGAAAGAGAGAGAGAGAGAGAGAGAGAGAGAGAGAGAGAGAGAGAGAGAGAGAGAGAGAGAGAGAGAGAGAGAGAGAGAGAGAGAGAGAAAGAGAGATAGAAAAGGAGAATGAACTTGAGGATGAAAAGACCAGAGAACTAGCAAGAACTATCTTTGAACTGACAGAGAAAATCAGAGAACTGACAAAAAATCTTGAGGCAATTACAGTGCCTGTGACAATAGGCCCGGTTATGCCGATTTTTGACAAGCAGAGGACGGGTGAGAATGGTTTGACAGTACCATATGTGGGCAATAGATTGATTGTTCCTCCGGAGCAGGCAGAAATGAGAGCAGGAGAAACACTGTGGAGAACAGGAGAAAATCAGTGGAGACATACCATATGTGGAGGAGAATTGAGTGTGTAAACTAACTCAAGTTTGAATTCTGGATGTGTGGAAGGGAACAGAGGATCAATTTTAGAACCACAAAGAGTGACAGAACCAGGGGGTGCAGAAAAATCTGTGATAACTGCTGAAGATTTGAATGATTGGCTGAAAACTTTACAGAGAAAAGAAAAGGAATCACAGGGAATTGATGTAGCTAGGCTACGTATGGAAATGGAAGAGATGATAGTAGGAACAATTCCTACAGAAACACTGAAAAATTATCAGGAAGGGGAGATCCTCTTCCTGTGTAAGAGTATTACATGGAGAGCAAAGAACATACATGATAGATTAAAAGGAATAGCCAGTGAATTGGGAATTGACATGGATAAGGTAAAAGCTTTACAAAGGCCTTACCGAGTGGATTTTACAGATAAGGACATTGAGAATCTGAACAATGCAGGCCGAACAGGACAGATTAAGGAAATGATTGCTTTGCTGAAGAAATGGGGAGATGTAGAAAGATGGAAAGACAGATTGTACCGAAAGCGAGAGGATGGGGCAGATAGAACTTACTCGGCATTCCCCCTGAAAGAAAAAGAGAAGGCAGTGACAGCTTACCCCATGAGAGAGATTCCAGGAGGTGGGTACGTACATGTCCCATGGACCAGACAGGATATTTTATCATTTTAAAATGATTTCCCTCGACTAAGGGAAAAGCCCGTTGAGTGGTACAGACAGGTCGACAGATTTGTAAAGCTGTCAAAAGTACTGTGGATTGACCTGAATAGTCTGTTTGATATAATTGTACCAGCAGACCTGTGGGCAGAATGTAAAATAGTAGTAGACTGGCCCACTAAGGAATACCCGAGAGATCCAAAAACAGGAGCTCCAGACCCGGAGGTAATGAAGAAGTATGAGCAGGTTATGGCCTTCTTGAAAAATAAGGTACCTCCCAAGGAAACCGATTGGGTTAAAATAGATCGAACACATCAGGAGTTAAAGGAATCTGTCCATGCATATTATGAAAGATTAATATTAGCTTTCAAACAGTTCAGTGGAGATGAACATCTGGGTGACAAGGACCTGAGCCATTTTGTATATAGATTTGTGTACGGTTTGCGGCCGGAAATCAGTGAAATGATAAGGCAGCATACCGTAGACTGGCAGAGCAAGAAGATTGATGAGATTCTGAGACATGCAAAATACTTCAGTGATGAGATTGAGGCAAAGCAGAGGAAGCTAAAAGAAAAGGCAATGTGGGCACAGGTGAAAGTTGCAGAAAGACAGGAAGCTCAGTTGGTTGAACAGGCAAATAACCCAGGAAATAAGCCCAGGTTTGGTCCAGGAAAAGGAAAGGGGAACATCGAAGAAGCCAAGAAAAAGTTCCCATGTCACAACTGTGGAAAATTGGGGCACTGGAAATCCGAGTGTAAGAATCCACCGTCTACTAATGATGATAATCCATCATTGAATTCACAGGTGCAGAGTGAGGGGTGTGGTCAGCATCGGCAACAGCAGAAGGCTGATAAGCAGCAGAATCAGGTGCCAAAACCACCCTTACCACAGAGAAGAGGATCTCAGAAGTACAGCCAAGAGTCGGGATTCTACGATGAAGAACAGGTAATCAAACCAAAACGCGCAAGCGCAGTTTCTCAGTACTGGCTGAAAAATGAGGGAAGCGACTCCGAGGGAGACTTCTGACGTTGCCAAAGAGAGGAAGAGGAGTGCGTACTTGGCGCAGCTCTAGAAATAGACCAGGCAGGGCCTTTTGTAGATGGGAAAATTAATGGTGAAAGTGTCACTTTTCTAGTTGACACAGGGGCCACGAGATCAACTGTCAGGTCAGCTGATATAAAGAATCTTCCTCTTTCGGACGAAGCAATCCAAGTGGTTGGTGTGTCCAACACACAGATTAAAACTCTACTTACTGAACCAGTAAGGGTTAGAATAAGGAAATTTTCAGACATGCACCGATTCATGGTGTGTGACAAAAGTCCTGTGAACTTGCTAGGCAGGGATCTGCTGTGCAAGATGAATTGCACTATTTTCTGTACTCCAGATGGAATAACCTTTGAGACACCTGATGAGGATGTTCTATACAGAATGACCATGGATAACAGGGAATGTGAGGCTTTGGGAACATATGCAATATTTAATCCAGATGCATTACCTCCAGAATTGAAACAGACAGTGAAAGCAGCAGTTTGGGATTTTACTGGAGAAGATGTGGGTCTGATGAGAAATGTAGATCCAGTAAAGATTACTGTAAAAGAGGGAGTGGTTTAGCCAAACATACCGCAATACAGACTGACACCTGAAATAATTGAAGGAATAACACCCATAATTGAAAAGATGATTCAGCAGGGGGTGTTAAGAGAAATATTGAGCAGCCCATGTAATTCACCAATAATGGGACTGAAGAAACCTAATGGAAAGTTCAGAATAGTACAGGATTTGAGAAAAATTAACAAGATTGTTGTGTCATGTTGTCCTATTGTGCCAAATCCATCAGTGATTTTGTATCAGATTCCCCATGATGCAGAATGGTATACTGTAATTGATTTGTGTCATGCTTTCTTTTCAATTCCATTGCATCATGACAGCCAGCCAATATTTTCTTTTAGATTTGGAGAACGGATTTTGGCATGGTGCCGAATTCCACAGGGGTATATTGAGAGCCCTTCAATATTTAATCAATTGCTAAAGAAATCTCTGGAAAGTCTGACAATGCCTGAAAATTCGGTCTTGGTCCAGTATATTGATGACCTACTTGTGGCATCAAAAACACGTGAAGCTTGTGAAATAGACACCATTGCATTACTGAATCACTTGGCAGATGGAGGATTAAAAGTATCTCCAGCCAAATTGCAGTTCTGTAAGAAAGAAGTCCAGTATCTGGGACATAATATTGAGAAAGGCCTGAGAAAAGTGACAGGATCAAAATCATTAGAGGAATGAGAGCCCCAATGACACAAAGAGAGGTGAGAATGTTCCTGGGAATGGTGGGTTACTGTCATCAGTGGATAAGGAACTTTTCCCTGATTGCCAAACCATTGATTAAATTGACCAAAAGTGAGGTGAAAGACCCATTGGAACTAAACCCAGAAGAAATGGCTGCATTCAGAGAGTTAAAAGACAGACTATGTGAGGCTCCTGCCCTAGGAATGCCTGATTATGAAAAGGAATTTGAGCTGTATTGTAGTGAGAGAAATGGATGTGCACTTTCAGTGTTAATCCAGAAACATGGACGTCTGAGGAGGCCAATTGCCTATTTCTCAGCAACTCTTGACCCAGTAGCTGTGGGTTTACCAGGTTGCCTGAAAGCAGTAGCTGCTACCTGCAAAAGTCTGGAACAAAGTGAGGGAATCATAATGGGATACCCTGTAAGGGTATCCGTACCTCATGATGTGGCAATCCTTTTAACAAGGAGCCGGACACAGTTCATGTCTCATAGTCGGCTGACTAAATATGAGAAAGTCATTCTTGGTGCAACCAATGTAAGTCTGGAAAGATGTGTGAATGTGAATCCAGCGACACTGTTGCCTGATGCTGAATGTGTGGGAGTGAGAAATGACGTTGATCATGACTGCCTGGATGTACTTGATTACTGTACAAAGCCAAGGCCAGACATAAGAGATCTGCCACTGCCTGAAAGTGATCATGTGTTGTTCGTGGATGGATCTTGTCTGAGAACAGATGAAGGAGTGTTGAGTGCTGCATATGCTGTGTGTAAAGTCTCGGAAGTTGTGGAAGCATCACCCTTGAAAGGAGTTAAATCCTCTCAGGTGGCAGAATTGGTGGCACTGACAAAAGCCTGCAAGATTGGGAGGAGTGTGAGAGTGACTGTGATGACTGATAGCCAGTATGGCTTCGGAGTTGTCCATGATTTTGGCCAGCTATGGCTACAAAGAGGTTTCCTGACCTCAAGTGGAACTCCCATAAAGAATGCTGAAGTGGTTGGAAAACTGCTACAGGTGATACAGCTGCC
Organism: Triturus cristatus; assembly: GCF_964204655.1. Taxonomy (NCBI): domain Eukaryota; kingdom Metazoa; phylum Chordata; class Amphibia; order Caudata; family Salamandridae; genus Triturus; species Triturus cristatus. Next base: position 762,711,635 of record NC_140587.1, read on the forward strand.
TAAAGAATTAGCAGTTGTAAAATGTGCTGCTCATGGTCATGGTGATGATTTTGTTACTGTGGGAAATAAGTTTGCTAATGACATAGCACAATACTGTGCAAGAAACAATCATTCCATTAACCGGAGGGAGAGGGAAATATCTTCTTGTTCCTTAATGTTTACTAATGAGGTGGGAACATGGGAGGAAGTAAAACAGCTACAGGATGAGGCAGGAGATGAAGAAATGAGAGATTTTGTGAAAGCAGGTTGTGCACCTAGAGAGAAAGATCATGTGTGGGTCTATAGGGATGGAAGACCAGTCATTCCAAATAGCATGCTATCAACAATGGCAAGGATGTATCATGGCCAAGGACACCTGGGGAGGGATGCTATGATAAGAGCCTTTAAGCAAACCTGGTACAGTCCAAAGTTCAGACTGATAGCAGAAAGTCTCTGCCAGAGATGTCTGATATGTCAGCAATTTAATCCTGGAAAGAAAACAGTGGTGAGCCTAGGAACAATAGGCAGAGAGGGAGGACCCTTCACAAGAATGCAGATAGACTTCATTGAAATGCCCCCAGTCAACAGATTGAGGTATGTCCTGGTGGTGGTCTGTTTGTTCTCCAGGTGGGTGGAGGTATATCCAACAAGAAGAAATGATGGGATAACAGTGGCCAAATTACTGTTAAGAGAGTTCATCCCAAGGTACGGGTTCCCAGCAACCATTGAATCAGACAGAGGAGGACATTTTTATAATGAAATCATGAGTCTAATTTGTGAAGCATTGAGTGTACAGCAGAAGCTACATTGTGCTTACCGACCAGAGGCTTCTGGTGTGGTTGAACAAATGAATGGTACCATCAAAAACAGAATTGGCAAAATGTGCTTAGCCACAGGAATGAAATGGCCCGATGTCTTGCCTCTAGTCCTGATGACCATTAGGTCTACTCCAGACAGAACGACAGGTTTGAGTCCACATGAAATTATCATGGGACGTGCAATGAGACATGCATTTGTACCAGTCAACAAGTTGATGACAATAACTGATGACATGATTTTGGATTACTGTAAAGGCCTGGCTGATGCAGTTCATTCTGTGTTTCACCAGGTTGGAGAAGACGCCACCACACTTGAAAAGAAACCAGCCCATGATCTGAGCCCAGGGGACTGGGTAAGGATAAAAGTCCACAGAAGAAGGAATTGCCTGGTTCCAAGGTGGGGAAGGCCAAGACAAGTCATCTTGACTACAACGACTGCTGTGAAGTGTGCTGGAGTGAAAAATTAGATACATGCAAGTCACACACTGAGAGTTCCAAATCCAAGAGATGGTACTGGAAAATAATACTTTGAAGAGTCAGATTCCAGTGATGATGCAGACAGTGAGACAGTAAGAAGGAAAAGGAATCCTGAAAGTGGGGAAAGTGAGTCAAGGGAAATTTGCATCCCACCTGAAGAGGTTCTGAAGAGAACAGTGCAAACTGCAGAAGCAAGTTCAGACTCATAAGAATTGCCTGAGGTTCCAATTGACAGTGACCAACACAAAAAGAAAGAAAGAAAAGAAAAGAACATTCCAACAGAAGAGACACCTGAATCACATGGGGAAATTGGACAAGTTCCACCTGAGATAAATATTGAAGAAAAAGGGGCAGACAAAGACAGTGATGAACAGATTGCGGAAAAACCCAGAAGAGGTGTAGGGAACATCAACAACAAGCTAGGTGAAGGGACAAGTAGACAGCAAGAAGATTGTGTGTCGGAGACCCGAGGAGGGACAGAAGTAGGGAAATCTCAATTGGTGGAAAAAGAGACTGTTGGAGAAAAGGAAGTTGTTGGGAAAGAGAAAACTGTTAATGAACAAGAGGCAACTGAGACAGAGTCTGATGAAAGTGATGCTGAGATACATGGAGGACGAGTTCTGAGAAAGAGAACTTGGCTTGGAGAAAGAAACAATAAAGAAGGAAAACAAAAGAGAAATGCTAAAGGTGATCTCTGGCCAAATAAGATAAAGAGACTGAGGTACAGACTGACACGAGTTAACTCTTCGAAAGCTGAACAAGTGAACGAAGTGTCAAGTCAAAATCCAACTAAAGAAGAAGAAACAAAGATAACTGAGAGAACTAAAAGAATAAGGAAACCAACCCAGAGGTGCTAGTCACCGGAATGGACGTATGTGGCACTGCCTGAACAAGGAGAAGAGGCGGACAGCCAAGGAAGTCCAGAGGAGGCTTTACTGAAAGAGGTTGCTGAAGAAGAAGCTGTGGGAATCCTGAGAGTTATCTTGTCCGACATTGGAGAAGAGACGGATGTTCAGGACCTGATACAGTTTGATGATGATGAAGAGACAGTGAAAAGTGATGAAAATCCAAATTGAGTAAATCCAAGGAAAATCACTTGGAGAAGAGAAGAAAAAGAAATACTAAAAATTAGTAGATTGTAATAATCTGTTGGGTACTTGCTGCCCTTAAAAGTTCGGTAGAGGAGTAGAAGAGGCTAAGTCAAAAGACACGGTCAAATTAACAAAATGGCTAACACTGAGAATAATAAAAGTAGATGTACATTTTTGAAAAGATGGTGCAAAATGTGCTGCTGCTGTACAGGTTTATTAGTGCTTGCTCTACTGATTTCATTTAGAGTCACTATAGACACTTTAGAAGGTCATACTGAGAACAAAACTAATATAGGTAAAAGTTCACCGAAAATAGTACCGACTAGAACTAGCAATATACATATACATAAGGATAGGTCAATTAATGATTTTTCTAGCAATGTTTTTTCTAAATTGTTATATGAGTACGTAAAGACAATGGAAGTAAGGGATTGCTACGTTTGCATGCAATTACCTGCCTCTGTTTCGGAAGGAGTGACTTATCATCATCTTCCGGCTACATATGGAATTTCCTGTAGTGTGTTGATTAGTATATTTTACCAGTTAGGGAAATTAGATTATAATATGTCTAATGTAGATAATATTCTTGGGCAACTGCCTATGAATAAAGCACTGAATCCTGCAAAAGAAGCTAACACTTTAGGAGAGATTTTTTTAGAAACCAAGGAATTAACATTAGAATATGTTTTTAGAAATAATTTAACTTGCAGTTTGAAGGGAGAAGAGAAGAATTTTCTAGACATGGTTGAGAGAAGAAGATTGAACATGCACAAGAAAGCAGAAGGGCATAAAATGAGTGACACAATGTGGGATATTGAGAAAGAAAAGGAGTTGAAAAATGGAGCCAGTCCAACTATGGCTATAGATGCCCCACAGAAAGGTAAACTGTGCATTACCAGGAAGAGATCCCAATATGATTATTATTTCATATGGACTAGTGAGTGCCATGATACATACTTTATTGCAACCGGATGGGGATTTAGAGGAGGAGAAGATCCAGTTTTCCCGGGAGTGTATTATATTTGTGGGAACAAGGCTTATTACCGTTTGCCTGACCATTGGTTTGGTACATGTTATGTTGGCCTGGTCTTTCCAAAGATTTTTCACATGGATAGAGTAGATGATGCTGAACAAACTAATCTATTAACACGCTATAGAAGAGAAACATGGACAGAAATTGTAGGAGATATTTTTGAAGCTTTAATTCCAGCAGTGGGAATTTCTTTAAATGCATTTGCCATTCGGAAGCTGTCAACAGTGGTGGATCGCTTGTCAACAAGCAACGCTGGAGGCTTTCTTTTGGTTAATACAGAAATGGTTGCTTTGCGTGCTATGGCGATGCAAAATCGACTTGCCCTTGACATTCTTTTAGCAAAAGAGGGTGGAGTCTGTGGAATGCTGAAAGTTCAACATTGTTGCACTTACATTCCTGACGAAAGTAAAGATCTAAAAGTTTATATCAAAAATATTACTGATTTGCATGAAGAATTAGTACCACTGGAAGCTGAAAGTATCTGGACTAGAATGGCTAATAAGATGATTGCTATTAAGAATTTTATAGCTAAAATAGGTAGTACCATTTTTGGTAAGATATTATTTCCATTAACATGTGTAATTGTGGCATTATTGATCCTTATATTAGGGTGTATGTGTTGTAGATATAGAAGAAATAAAAAGAAAATCACAAAAGAAAATGTTAAAAGGAGACAAAAGAAACCAGAAAGAGATCTACAAGAAATAGAATTAGAAGAGCTAAGAGAAAGCATGTATATAGAAACTAAAAAGGAAGATGAGATGGAAACAAGGGTTTAAAAAAAAAAAAAAAAAATGAACAAGAAGATATTTTGAATTCTTCCAAAAGGGGAAACTAAATTGATTTTTGGATTTTTGGGGTTTTGATTTTTGTGGTGATTAGATATCACCAAAGGGGGGATTGATGGAGCAGGGTTTTTCTTTAAAACCGAATACCTGTTTCATTTTCGCATGTTATAACTAAAAGTACTACTGATTAATTATTAATTATTAAAAGTTTGTCAAATGTTGTCTAACCAACCTTATTAACAAAAGAATTACACGTGGGAATGCTATTGCATGGCTAAAATATTAAGTGAACTAAGTTGGTGAGCAAACTGACAGAAATCGATGTTGCTTATGTGATGTTATTGTGTTTGCGCTTATAATTAATATGCATTAAGGGCTTCTGATGTCGCAAATGGCTAGATAAATACATACACATAAGGGTATTAGCAGGGGAATAACACTGTATAATCATTTCCGTGCAGTAATTTTGTTTTATGTTTATTTGCACTTAAGTTATCTAATGTGGCCTACCAGAAAATGGCTACCACCCGCAGCCTGCATTCGAGTAGATGGAAATTTTGCAAAAAGGCTTCGCGCTGCCTGTGACCTTGCACTTCCGATGAACTGAAAAGCCATGAGCATGATGACAAGTCCAGGAAGTCTGCCAAGTGCCCCTGGAAGATGGAGCTTGTTGCAATCTTGAAATATTGACTTCATGAACTTATAATGATCCCACCATTATATACAAATTTATCCAGTAGAGACATCCGTAAAAGTAACGAATTAGCTATGGACTAATAATTTCTATTCAGAATTTGAGGTTTACAATACATGAGAACATTTCTTAATGTAACAAGACAACATCTTTTCCTGCTAAACGGATGAGGATTGTAACATTTCATGATGTAAATTTGGTATAAATACTAGTAGACTAGAGAGGTCTAGCACCACTTCTTCCCGAACTGATGATCCGAGGTCCCTATGCTGACGGAGAGGACGGTGACTCTACATGACGGCAGGAAACCCTAATTCTTCTACAGAGGACCGGTTCTGACTTAAGATCTGACATTTAGACAGAATAGGTAAATATGAGAGAAATGAATTTGCATTTAATTGGCTTTTCTTACAATTTTAGATAAACAAATAATTCTGTTTGAATCTCTGAGTCGGGTGGTTATTTCTTGTCATGTCTATTGAATTTATTTGTATATTCTTTGAAATGTTTTTCGCTAGATTTAAAAGCAACTAAGTAGATGCCATTGACCTCAAAGTACAGGCAGATCGGATAGGTATTAAAAGGTGTGTTTCCCCTTATACATGGCATGGATAAGAGTGGTAGGATGAATGTTGGTGTAATGGGCCCCACCAGCGTGTGATGTGTGTATGCGTGTGTGACTGTGAGATCACTCCGTCCGTGGAAATAGAGGGGATTCGGAAGCTCTGATCTGCACCATCAGAACTCAGGTGGTATTAACAGAAGAGAAACGTTTTCAAAGCTCTCCGGAAGGGAAGTTCCTCCCGGATGGACCGAATGGACAAGGGTAAATTGTTCCAGTGGAAGGAAGCACAAACTTGGAATGTTTTTCCCCCAGATCGAGCTTTTTTGACTCTGGGGGTAGAAAGGAGATGTTTGAAGCTAGAGCGAAGAAGTCGGGTATTGCTGTAAGGCCGAAGGCAAGAGGATAGATGAGCGGAACCTTTCCCATAGATCGCGCGATGGGCAAGGGTAAGAGCCTTAAATTCCGCCCTTCTATGAACTGGGAGCCAATGCAGCCTGTGACGATGGGGAGCGATGTGTTCACGAAGTGGAAGCCCACAAACCAGATGGACAGCGGCATTTTGGACTGTCTGAAGACGACACTGAAGGCCCCGGGAGAGACCAAGATACAGTCCGTTGGCATAATCTAGATGGGAAGTGATTAAAGCCTGCACGATAGTTTTCCTAGTTTGGCTAGGGAGGAATTAATGAATTTTTTCATCATCCTCATCTTAGAGAAACAGGCCGCAGATACCGACTGAATTTGTTTCTGAAAAGAAAGATTGGTATCCCAGATTACTCCGAGATTTTTGACTGAGTCTTTAGGCAACGGGGGTGAGCTCAGATCAAGAGGCCACCACAGGTTGGGGTCCAAAGGCGAGGGCTGATGGAAAAATATAACCTCGGTTTTGCCAGCGTTAAGCCGAAGGGAGTTGTTATCCATCCAGCTAGCGATGTTACGGAGGCAGTTTTTCAGCGGGTCAAAGGTAGATTGGGAAGGGGAGTCAAATGAAAACAAAAGCTGTATATCATCAGCGTAGGATGTGGCCTGGATACCAGATTGAGTGATAATCTCAGCCAACGGGGAGAAATACACATTAAACAAAAGGGGACTCAGTGATGAGCCCTGAGGGACGCCCCACCTGAGGGGGCGACAGTCTGAGGTAAAAGGAGGAGTGAATACTGCCTGTGTCCGATTGGACAAAAAGGAGGCAAGCCATTCCAAGGCCTTGCCTTGTATGCCTTTTGCCTGCAGACGGTTGAGGAGGACAGGGTGGGAGACGGTGTCGAAAGCTGCCGACAAGTCGAGCAGCATCAACACCGCTCTCGATCCCTCATCTAGCTTCCATCTAATGGCGTCAGCCATCTCTATAAGGGCAGATTCGGTACTATGACCCGACCTGAAGCCGTGCTGTGAAATGTGGAAAGCACCGTTAGTTTCCAAGAAACCAGCCAGTTGTCGTTGTACAAATTTCTCCAGCACTTTAGCTGGGGCTGGGAGCAGGGAGATGGGATGGTAGTTAGCTGGTTCAGAGGGATCTGCTGTTGCTTTTTTAATAATGGGAACCAATCTAGCGTGTTTCCAGGAGTCTGGATAGATTCCTGTCTGAAGAGAATCGTTCCAAATTTTATTTAAAAAAGGATTGAGTAGAGGGGCTAGGGATTTATACTGTTTCGCCGGCCAGGGGTCCAGAGGGGAGACAGATTTACATTTAAGTAATTCTGACAGCGAGTGTTCCGGGGAAATCACCTCAAAGTTAGAAAAGACCCTATCAGGGTTAGAACTGATTGGACGTGAATTCAGATGGAGAGGATTACTTTTGCTGGGAAAGGAATTCTGAATAGTAGCAATCTTTTCTTCAAAGTAACTGGAAAGATTGTCGCAGAGAGACTGGGATACCAGGGGTTGACGCTTGAGGGCCAGAGGGTCAGTAAAGGATCTAACAGTGTCAAAGATGACTCTAGAAGACCCTTGTGCCCGGGCAAATTTCTCCCGAAGATGAGATCTTTTGTGGTCTATGATTTTCTTCCTATACTCCTTAAGGGCGGTTTTATATTTAGATTTGCTGTTAGGGGAGTAAGCACGTCTCCAACTTCTCTCGAGCTGTTTGCAAACCGATTTACAAATACGAAGTTCGTCCGAGTACCACGGTGCAGAAGGAGTAGCACGGGAGGATTTAATAGGTCTGATAGGGGCTAGGAGATCGATAGCAGAGGTGATCCAGTGGTTAAAGTTAGCCAGTCTAGATTCTAAATCTTTGGCCTCCTCAGGGGCGAACATTGAAAGGTGAGGGGCTAGGGTCTCTGGAGAAATCACCCTCCAATTCCGACCCACAGAGTTGGACAGGGGTCTGGAGCGGTCCCAAAGGCGTAAGGAGATGGAAAAAGGGATCACAAAGTGATCAGACCAGATTACGGGGATGGGATTGCTTAAAACGGTATCCGTTAGGTTAGTACAGATCAGGTCCAAGGGATGTCCTACCTTATGCGTAGGACCAGAAACAATTTGGTTTAGCCCACCATCAGATAAGGTGGACAAAAAATTGGCGATGGTGGGTTCATCGATATTATCGACGTGAAGGTTGAAGTCCCATAAAAGGGTAAAATTAGCGTATCGAAAAGAGGCTTGTAGGGCATAATCAAGAAGGGCCGGGAGATAGGAGATTTTAGATTTGGGGGGGGGGGGCGGTAGACTAATAAGCCTGAGTAAGTAAAGTTAGCAGCAAATTTAATACAAAAAGGTAATGCCTCGATGCACTCTATTTGAGGGTAAAGGAAGGAAGAGATGGACCAAATAGATCTGTAAATAATGGCCACCCCTCCACCGGGGTGGGAGTTCTGTCTATTAGCGCACAGGATCTAGGATATAGTTAGGTGTGATAAAAGGATATGTTTTTGCTTAAAATTTAAAGGAACATCATAGTTATGTGAATTTGTCAATGACAACTTTGAAGTTTTATCCTGAAAACATCACAGAAATTCGCAGATATAGTTTGCAGCACTAACTATAATGTACACACCAACCATGCACTGCTGATGAACTCAAAATATGACATCATTCATGACATGTTCTATGAAATCATTTATTAAATCACTGATGACATCTCCAATGACATCATTTATGACAACACTGCATGGCCCTACTCCCTGTACAATGTACTTTCAGCCCCAGGGAAGGGCTCTGCTAGGCTTCTTGAGGTTCGGGAAGGGGCCGCACCTCCGTGTAAAGTATATTTTCATCCCCGGGGGTGGGCCGTCTGATTGCTCTAGGAGGGGTCTGCACTGTCCTCTCTCTCCACACTCAATATGTTTGCCCCCCTCCCCATATTGAATACAGGGAGTAGACTCCCTGGGGCTTACAGTTTATATATGCAGCCCGGCCACCATTTCTTTTCTTTTTTTCGATCCTGTGAGTCTCGCAGGATCACAACATTTTTTGCCATTCTTTTTGGCTCCTGAGGGGTCCTTCTGTGTCCCCACATGACGAGTAGGGGAGTCAGGGTATCCCTACCCTGCCACCTTATACATTTTTAAAATGTATTTTATAACTGGGGATTCAATCCGTTTATTGGCTGCCAACAATATTTTTCTCATGTTGCTCTCTGCCAATCAGAGCCCTCATAGGAGTGAGATGGCCTAAGGGAAATAAAACTCCCTGGGCCAATAAGAATGCTCCATTTATAAATTGGCCCTCTTGCAAGAGTCTTTTGAGACTCTTACGGAAACAACTGCCTAAATAAATAATTATTTTTTACCCTAAGTTTCTTCAAAGCTACTGAATGGATCAAATCGCATACACACAATCCATGTACCAAGATCTAGGTTCCTGCTAAAATTAGTGTAATTCTGTTCAGCTGTGTTTGCTGTAGCCTTGTCTAACGAAGTCTATGGAAAACTCATGGGGATTTCAGGAAGGAGCTGAGGGGGACAAACTTTTTTTGGGACCGCCACCTCCCATGTAAATTAGGTGCAGGAGGGCACACGGCCCTCCCGCAGACCCTGGGACCGCCACCTCCCCGGGGCTTGTTTTGTTGGGAGGCCTCCGAGGCCCCCCTAAGTCCCGGGGATCACCACCCCCGGGGCTCTAATTAAATATGCAGGGGGGCATGGGGCTTTGAAAATAGAGGAAGGGGGCGAACCCTTGATGGCCCTGGGGACCGCCACCCCCCAGGGCCGGTTCCTGCAATGTCCAGGGGAGCCCACCACCAGGACATTGTTGTTTGCTATGACAGGGTGGAAGCACGTCTCACACACTGTCATAGCAAACCCTGGTTTGCTTTGTTGAAGCAAGAGGAGGAAAACCTGCTCTCGATTCAATGAAGCAAAGCAGGATTGCTTTTGGGCAAGGGGGACTGTATGTTAGCAGCTCCCTTTGCTCAAAAGCAATGCCCGCTCCCGCAGGAGGCGGGGAGCCAGTGGGATTGTGGGGGCATCGGGGTTCCCCCCACGGTCACCAACAAAGAGGCCAGGACCCAGGGGATGGCGTCCCCGGGGCCAGTAGTGGACAAGGGAAGAAGAAGCACTCGGCCACCCTTCAAAATGATTAATAAAAACATTCAAGAATTGGGCATGCTCCGGGGGATGGGGTCCTGGGGGCGAATATAAATTAATGGAAGTGGATCATTTTCTTTTTTTGAAAAGTTTGGAGTGGGGATTCTAACACGGCGCTCAGCACGGCCCCCTAGTGTGAACACCCTGGGTGCGCGGCTCTCAGCGCGGCCCCCCCAGTGTGAACGCGCTGGGTGCACAGGACTTTAAATGACCATTTACTTGTAAATTAGGCTTTGTTGTGATTTCACCTCTTCTTAGAGCCCCTGCACCTCCACTCTGCCTACCCCAAAATTTGGCTCTGGTTGGGCCCCTGACTGGCATGCGCCGACTCTGCCAACTCCGCTTACGCTTACAGAATTCCGAAGATTCTATCTGCCGGATGTCAATGATTCAGCTGTTGGGCTGGGAATATCTTGCAGACAGGATTCTGGGCCTTTCCCGTGGATTGGTTTGCAATCCTGATGCTCCGCTGGGGTTGCCACTGGTTGGCAGCCAATTAGAGCCAAGCACGTGCTTGGGGGTTAGGCTCGGCAAACATATGTACTTATCCAATCACTCCGTCAATCCACAAGCACTTATAAATTCACTATACACTCTCCTTGCAGTTCTCTAATCATCCAGTCTCTACCCATGTACTCATACAATGACCCAGACAAAGTTACATAACCGAGGTCTTCCCCACTGCCAGAGGTAACACGGTTGCGTGCGCAGTCAACAGCACAATGTAATGTGGTAGGGACCCGAGCCATCATGCATACATAATGAACACACGGACATAGTTAGATAGATAGTGGAGCTGGCTACGGGCACGTGTGCTCGGCACCTTTTTATTACCAGGGTCACATGTCCAGTGACATCTGTGCTGGATACGTGTGGGGTGAGTGTAAGCCAGCCCACAGGGAATAGTTGGTGCTGGCAACAACTACTATAGTGATCATTGGATCACCCACAGAGATTCAATCATAAAGGGTCCATGACTTGTGGTGCACTAAGGTAGGGGCACCAGATCTTAAATCACACACAAAAGATTGTATCGTAAAGGGTCCATGACTTGTGGTGCATTGAGGTAGGGGCACCAGAGATGAGCGTGCTGATATGAAGAAATTGTTAATGTTCCTTCTGGATATTCCTGCTGCCTGAGGTGACATTGTTGCATCCGGTGTCTACAGCACGAAAGTCAATCATAAAGGGTCCATGAGTTGTGAAGCACAGAGTTAGTGGCACCTGAAGAGCTCAGCGTGTGCACAGCCAGCGATGATAGCGTGTCCTTGCAGGACAGGATTGGATTGGATATGGGTGAGACTTGCTGACCGCAGTGTAGGCCGGAGGCAGCGGTCAGCAAGGGCCCACAACCATGTGGTGTTGACTTGTGGTGCACTGAGTTAGTGACAACAGTGGCGCTCAGCGATGATACGTGGTTCGGGCGGGCCGCACTGGGAGCAATGTCTTTTGCCTAATGAATTCTGCCTTAATAAGGAAACATGGCGGTGACTCTTGGTGCACTGAGTTAGTGGCATCAAAAGCACTCACCGTGTGCACAGCCAGCGATGGTGCGTGGTCCGGCCGAGTTGCACTGGTAGCAATGTCTGTTGCCTACTGGACTGCGTCATTTGTAATCACGACTCAATCTGAATTGTGAGCCCTCCTGTCCACAGTGTACATCAAAGGCAGGAGTTAGCACAGACATCGAGGAATGCTTTTTGTCACTTCCTCTTGACAAAATCCGAGGACATAGAGTACAATTCACTCTGCAATTAATAAATCAAGACTGAATTCGAATTGTGAGCCCTGCTGACCACAGTGTAGGCATATGGAACAAAAGATTAAATTTGTATGGAATACATTGTCGAAAAATGTAGGTTTCAGGGACGTTATAGTTAGTTGCCTACTGGACTCTGAAATTAATGAATCTAGACTGAATTTGAATTGTGAGCCCTGCTGATCGCAGTGTAGGCCGGAGGCAGTGATCGGCAAGGGGCCCAGAGGCACGTGGCATAGAGTTGAGCTGCACAGTTAGTGGCACCTGAAGCACTCAGCGTGTGCATAGCCAGCGATGATGCGTGGTCCGGCCAGGCCGCACTGGAAGCAATGTCTTTTGCTTAATGAATTCTACCTTAATAAGGCCTTGTGGCGGTGACTTGTGGTGCACTGAGTTAGTGGCATCAGAAGCACTCAGCGTGTGCACAGCCAGCGATAATGCGTGGTCTGCGCGGGCTGCCCTGGTAGCAATGTCTGTTGCCTACTGGACCGCGTCATCTGGAATCGCGACTCTATCTGAATTGTCAGCCCTGCTAACTGCAGTGTAGGCCAGAGGCAGCGGTCAGCAAGGGCCAACAGCCATGTGGTGTTCAATTGACCTACACAGAGTTAGTGGCACCTGAAGCACTCAGCGTGTGTGCAGCCAGCGTTGATGCGTGGTCCGGGCGGGCCACAGTGGGAGCAATGCCTTTTACCTAATTAATTCTGCGTCAATAAGGCCACGTGGCGGTGACTTGTGGTGCACTGAGTTAGTGGCACCTGAAGCACTCAGCGTGAGCATAGCCAGCGATGATGCGTGGTCTGGAAGGGCCGCACTGGGAGCAATGTCTGTTGCCTACTGGACTGCGTCATCTGTAATCGTGACTCGATTTGAATTGTGAGCCCTGCTGTCCGCAGTGTAGGCCGGAGGCAGTGGTCAGCAAGGGTCCACAGCCTTGTGGCATTGAGTTCAGCTGCACAGTTAGTGGCACCAGAAGCATTCAATGTGTGCGCAGCCTGCGATGATGCGTGGTCCGGGCGGGCCGCATTGGTAGCAATGTCTTTTGCCTAAAGAATTCTGCCTTATTAAGGCTACCTGGCGATGACTTGTGGTGCATTGAGTTAGTGGCACCTGAAGCACTCAGCGTGTGTACAGCCAGCGATGATGCGTGGTCCGGGTGGGCCACTCTGGGAGCAATGTCTGTTGCCTACTGGACTGTGTCACCTGTAATCGCGGCTCAATGTGAATTGTAAGCCGTGCTGTCTGCAGTGTAGGCCGGATATAGCGGTCAGCAAAGGCCCACAGCCACGTGGCGTTGAGTTCAGCTGTACAGTTAGTGGCATCAGAAGTATTCAGCGTGTGCGCAGCCTGCGATGATGTGTGGTCCGGGCGGGCCACACTGTGAGCAATGTCTCTTTCCTACTGGAGTGCGTCATCTGCAATCGTGACTTGATCTGAATTGTGAGCCCTGCTGTCTGCAGGGTGAGTAGACAAAATATCGGAAATGTAATATCGATATACAGAAATATCGAAGTCAAAATATCGATGGAACAATATATCTCTGTTATTAATATCGATGTAAAAAATTTCGAGATTGTTATGTGTAGTAAAATATCGAGGTATAGTATATCGAAAGACATAATATCATGTAGTAAAAATATCGAAAAAGGATAGTATTTTGTCATTTTGTGATTTGTTAAAAATTATTGTTTAGAAGTGTCAGAAAATATTTATTTAAGTGTATTAAAAATAATAATTTTGTTTCTATTAATATATTTTTTTTAATTTTGATATATAATTTTAGGAGCGGGATGTTGGGTTTATAGGGGATAAGGGTGGGGAGTGTTTTAAAAATATATATTTGAAATAAAATATTTTAATAAATTTTTGTAGAATTTGAATTTAAATTTTGAACAAAATTGCAATATTTAAATTTTAAATATGAAAATATTTTTTTTTGTGGGATGTTGTGTATATAGGGGTTAAGGGTGGGGAGTGTTTTGGAAATAAATATTAAATGTAATATTTTATGATATAATTTTACAAATATTATATTTAAAAAAAAAACTAAATTCAAATTTGTTTTTAAAATTTAAATGTGAAAATTGTAATAATAAAATAAATGTAATAAGTGGGATTTTGGGGTTATAGGGGATAAGGCTGGGGAGTGTTTTAGAAATATATTTAATATTTAATATTTTATTAAAAAAAATTGAAATTTCAATTTTGGTATTAAAATTTACAATTAAAAATTTTACTAATAAAATACATTTAATAAGTGGGATTTTGGGGTTATAGGGGATAAGGGTGGGGAGTGTTTTTGAAATATATTTAATATTTTATAAAAAAAAATAGAAATTTTAATTTTGGTATTAAAATTTAAATTTAAAAATATTAATAATAAAATACATGTAATAAGTGGGATTTTGGGGTTATAGGGGATAAGGGTGGGGAGTGCTTTCGAAATATATGTAATATTTTATATTTGAAAAAAATAAAGGAAATTTCAATTTTGGTATTAAAAGTTAAATTTAATAATTTTAATAATAAAATAAATGTAATAAGTGGTATTTTGGGGTTATAGGGGATAAGGGTGGGGAGTGTTTTAGAAATATATTTAATATTTAATATTTAATTAAAAATATTGAAATTTCAATTTTGGTATTAAAATTTACAATTAAAAATTGTACTAATAAAATACATTTAATAAGTGGGATTTTTGGGTTATAGGGGATAAGGGTGTGGAGTGTTTTTGAAATATATTTAATATTTTATAAAAATAAATTGAAATTTTAATTTTGGTATTAAAATTAAAATTTAAAAAAATTAATAATAAAATAAATGTAATAAGTGGGATTTTGGGGTTATAGGGGATAAGGGTGGGGAGTGCTTTCGAAATATATGTAATATTTTATATTAGAAAAAAATAATGGAAATTTCAATTTTGGTATTAAAAGTTACATTTAATAATTTTAATAATAAAATAAAAGTAATAAGTGGTATTTTGGGGTTATAGGGGATAAGGGTGGGGAGTGTTTTAGAAATATATATAAAATTTAATATTAATAAAAAATAATTTACATTTAGAAATGTTCTTTGAATTAAAATTTAACAATTTTAAGAAGATAATTCATTTAATAAGAGTGATGTAGGATTTATAGGGGATAAGGGTGGGTAGTGTTTACAAATTAGTAATTATTTTAAAAAATCTAAAATATATAGTAACCCTAATTCAATATATATTGGAGTGGGAATAGTAAATTATGTATGGTCAGTGTCCAGCACCTACTCTAATTTATTATAGACTGGAGTGGGAATAGTAAATTATGTATGGTCAGTGTCCAGCACCTACTCTAATTTATTATAGACTGGAGTGGGAATAGTAAATTATGTATGGTCAGTGTCCAGCATCCAATCTAATTTATTATAGACTGGAGTGGGAATAGTAAATTATTTATGGTCAGTGTCCAGCATCTACTTTAATTTATTATAGACTGGAGTGGGAATAGTAAATTATTTATGGTCAGTGTCCAGCACCTACTCTAATTTATTATAGACTGGAGTGGGAATAGTAAATTATTTATGGTTACTGTCCAGCACCTACTTTAATTTATTATAGACTGGAGTGGGAATAGTAAATTATTTATGGTCAGTGTCCAGCACCTACTCTAATTTATTATAGACTGGAGTGGGAATAGTAAATTATATATGTTCAGTGTCCAGCACCTATTCTAATTTATTGTAGAATGGAGTGGGAATAGTAAATTATTTATGGTCAGTGTCAACCATCTACTCTAATTTATTATAGACTGGAGTGGGAATAGTAAATTATTTATGGGCAGTGTCCAGCACCTACTTTAATTTATTATAGACTGGAGTGTGAATAGTAAATTATTTATGGTCAGTGTCCAGCACCTACTCTAAATTATTATAGACTGGAGTGGGAATAGTAAATTATTTTTGTTCAGTGTCCAGCACCTACTCTAATTTATTATAGACTGGAGTAGGAATAGTAAATTATTTATGGTCAGTGTCCAGCACCTACTTTAATTTATTATAGACTGGAGTGGGAATAGTAAATTATTTATGGTCAGTATCCAGCACCTACTTTAATTTATTATAGACTGGAGTGGGAATAGTAAATTATTTATGGTCACTGTCCAGCACCTACTTTAATTTATTATAGACTGGAGTGGGAATAGTAAATTATTTATGGTCACTGTCCAGCACCTACTTTAATTTATTATAGACTGGAGTGGGAATAGTAAATTATTCATGGTCAGTGTCAAGCATCTACTCTAATTTAGTATAGACTGGAGTGGGAATAGTACATTATTTATGGTCAGTGTCCAGCACCTACTCAAATTTATTATAGACTGGAGTGGGAATAGTAAATTATTTTTGGTCAGTGTCCAGCACCTACTTTAATTTATTATAGACTGGAGTGTGAATAGTAAATTATTTATGGTCAGTGTCCAGCACCTACTCTAATTTATTATAGACTGGAGTGGGAATAGTAAATTATTTATGGTCAGTGTCCACCATCTACTTTAATTTATTATAGACTGGAGTGGGAATAGTAAATTATTTATGGTCAGTGTCCAGCACCTACTCTAATTTATTATAGACTGGAGTGGGAATAGTAAATTATTTATGGTCACTGTCCAGCACCTACTTTAATTTATTATAGACTGGAGTGGGAATAGTACATTATTTATGGTCAGTGTCCAGCACCTACTCTAATTTATTATAGACTGGAGTGGGAATAGTAAATTATTTATGTTCAGTGTCCAGCACCTATTCTAATTTATTGTAGAATGGAGTGGGAATAGTAAATTATTTATGGTCAGTGTCAAGCATCTACTTTAATTTATTATAGACTGGAGTGGGAATATTAAATTATTTATGGTCAGTGTCCAGCAACTACTCCAATCTGTCTGGTATTTAATGAAATTAAATTACATTGATATAGCAATAGTAAAAATATATTTAAGTGTATATTAATTGTATTTTATTATTATATATTGGATTTGTACTAATTAATTCAATATTTATAGTTTAGGATAATAAATACATTTAAGTTTTAATTTGATATGTTTGATATATTTAATATTATTAGTAGGAAAAATATATGAATATTTTGTATTGGAATAATGGGTAATGGCATTTTGTAATTTTATAATATTTATTGATTTTTATTTTTTTATAAACAATTTTTTCTATATGTTAAATATTCATAATAGAAGGTCAATATTAATAATCAGAGAACCACAATTAATAAGACAAGAACATGGTTTTTATTGTAGTTTTTCAAATTTTTTATTGTTTATTCATTTGAGTAAGATCATTCAGAAATAGCATTATTTACATTGTAATTAAATTGAAACATATTGAATATAGGTCAGAACAAATTTTATGTACATTTAGTATATTTTCTAAAAAATTTTAGTAAATTAAAATTATTATTAATAATGTTGTAGAATGTAGTGTTTTAAATTAAATTTAACATAGCAATAGGTTTTGTAAATCTTTATACAAAACTTTTGGCAAATATTTTCATATATAAACATTTTAATATTTGTAGTACAAACATGTTATACCTTTTTTATTAATATTAATATGTAAAATATTAATATTAAATATTTTTACAATGTTTTCAAAACAAACATATTTTTAACATAAATAAAATTTTAGCATTCATGCAAAATATTTGTAACAATTTTTCATACATTGTTTTGTAGTATTTTCTTTTTAGAAATTATAATAATAAATATTTTAAATTTTGTAATATTTATTTATATAATTTTAAACATTAGGAACATTTGTTGACAATTTGTAGGTACATGAAAAAAATAGGTCTATTTTTGCTAAATAATATAAAATATTTGTGTGTGAATTTACTTTTTACCTGATTTAATGAGGGTTTTTTAGTATAGTTAAATGTTTTATTATGTTTTGGGCACTCTATTTTGTAACCCGGTAATGTTGTTTTGGGTCATTTGGTTTGAAGGGAAGCTCGCGGTTGGGAGTTACTTCGCGTCGTGAAATGTAAGGTTTGTTTTATATGTTTTAGATGGTTTAAAACTTTATTTTGAGCCTAGTTAGATAATGTTTAGTGTAGCTGTATATATATTAGTTATATTTGGAAATGTTATGTGTTAGAGTTGCGTGTTGTGTTTTTACGTGTTTTTAACGATGTGTAGGCATGTTTCGAGAGTTAGGTTTAAGGTGTTTAATGTATATTTAGAACTGTTTTAAATCTAGTATTATTGTTAGTAAGTGTTTATGTGTTGTTTTATGTGGGTGGGAATGTATGTTGCTTTGTTTTTTAAATTTCTTTTCTAGGTTCTTCGTTTCGGATGGACTCGTTTTTTTTTTTAAAGAAGTGTGTGTTCGTTTTATTGAACAATATGTTTTTTACACTTCTTTAAATGTTTCGGTTTTCATGGATCGTTTTTTAATATTTTTAGCTATTTTCGGGTTTTTCATGGTTTTTCGAAGGATATTTGGTGAATGGATTATGGATTTAATCGACAGTTGTATTTTTGCATTTTTTTTTTGGAACCTTTTTTTTTATGTTTGGATTGTGTAAGCAGGAAATGGATTTTTCAGAGTTTGGAATAAACTTGGTAAGTTAATTTATTATTATTTCTTGTGGGTGGGTATTGTTTAATATTATTGTTTATTTTTATTTTATTACAAATATTATTAATGTGTGTTAATATATTTTTGACAATATGTATAAATATGTTACACACAGTAATTATTTTTGTAATAAGATAAATATATTTTATGTGTTTGATATTATTGAAAATGAGTAATTAGTCATTTATTTGTATTTGTAGTTTAAAGAAGTGTTTTAGCTATGATGTTTAGGTATTCTAGGCCTTTGGTAGTAGGGTACAATTTTACTTGTTGCTCTAGATATTTAAAAAAAGAGGGGGGGACCAGGAGCTAAATGATGGTCCAGTGCCTATGCTCCAAAAATTTAAATCTTGTAATCACAAAAGAGGCACTGTTCCAAGGGGAATCAGGTCAAGAAGCGACCGTCATCCGCAAATAGATTGCGGATGACGGTCGCTTCTTGACCTGATTCCCCTTGGAACAGTGCCTCTTTTGTGATTACAAGCTCTAGATATTTATACATTTGTTTAGTTTGTTTTGAGGTTTTTGGAGTTAGCTGAGTTATGGATTGTTCCATTCGGAACTCTTGATAACTCTGTTCTTTTTGTAGGCATGATATAAATCTTTCTAGTGTTGGTTTTGTTCTGCCTGTTGATTGTAGGAAGGCGTTATGCCATCCTTCAACTGCGTTATTAGTTTTGGATTCTCCATTTAATGTGCTTCTGTATACGTTCCACCAGGGAATTAAGAATTTAGGGTTTCTTCTGTGGCCAGATCTATGTAGCCTGCCGACCCATGTATCTTCGAAATAGTCCAATAGTGAACTTAGTTTTTCTTCATTTTGTTTGTAGCAGGCGCTGTCTATTAAAATGTTGTAATGTTCTGTTACGTCTGTGTCAGGTACATAAGCTAGTGCTATGAGTTTTTTTATTTGATATGCAAAAGATGAATTAGTTGCATATTCAATGCTTAGGGCTGATTTTTGCATGTGTCTCCATAGGCATTGATTAAAATGATAGTAACAGCCTTGTATGGAGGTATGGGGGTGTGTTTTTAATATAGTATTAATCATTGCATGTTCAAAATCTAGGATTATTTTTTGTGGGGAAAAGTTATTTGTTTTTTGTTTTATTGTATTTAATAGTTCAGTGTATGTGGAGTTCTGTTTGTTTGGTAATAATGTGTAAATTAATGGTATATTGCAATTGTGATATAGGACGTGTATTGTATATAGTTGGAAAAAGGGTTTGGGACATATGGTAAAAGTCCCATCCATCATCCAGTTCTGTGATTCTTGTAGTTTACAGAGATTATTAGCTGTTCCAAATATTATTATTCTTTTGTCATTGTTTTTATTATCAAAAATGACAAATGGTTCTTTGTTTAAAGTTATACTTTGCTCTGGACTTAGAATAACTTCACTATATGTGTGAGGAATTGGGGTTGAAGTAGTAGTGTTTTTTTTAGTACGTGCTATAGTTCTTTTGAGTGAAGTTACAGATGGCATTTGTGTAGTAGCAGTTTTAGGAATTTTGGGAAGCTGCTCTTTTAAAATTACACTAGTAGGTTTTTGAGAACTTGTGCTAGCTTCCTTTATAGTTTCTAAAGCAGATCTGACTTCTATTTCAGTAATGTTTGGTGGGTGGTTATGTTCTCTAGTGTATAGTACTGTTGTTTGTCGTGTTGTAGCACGCCCATAGCACTTATTAGAGTAGTATTTAGTGCATTTCCAGTTAACTTTTAAACCATACACTTTTTCCTGTGTGTAAGTGTATCCCATATAGCATAGTAACATTTTTCCCTTCTGGCTTGTTATGAATTCAGCTCCTTCAGTCATTTTGATGTAGCTTTATCTATGAAAAATATATAATATACTTATTATATATGATGTTGTATTAATTTTTAGTAGAAAAAAAACAAGATTTAGTTACTATATACTTACAAAGTTGGTTTTGATGTGTTTGAGTAGAATGCTCTTTATTCTTTATTTGTGGAATTTTCTTCTAGTATTTTCTTTGTCTGGAAAAGAAAAGTAAATTTGTTTCAATAATTGTTTCTATATTTTTTTAGGGAATGGTTAGGGGATTTGCAATTGGGATTTAATTAGGGTGGTATTTTAATCTATTAGTTGATTTTTGGTTGTGAAATACTTACTTTTTAGTTGTATCTTTTTTGGTGTTGTTCTGTATTTTCTTAGTTTCTTTTGGAGTTTCCTGTAGTGAAAACATGAAATAGAAAGAAGACATTAATTTATTTATAGTGTATGTATATTGTAATTACAATTTATTACATTTGAGTCTTAATGAGTATAATATAGTTAACTTACTTTTGATAGTTTTAAATATTTGCTCTATGTTGATTTTCTTATATCTGCAGTTGCAATCCAGTAGATTTTCCTCTTCATTCAATTTGTTTTTTTGGTTCTGGACTGTGAATGAAGTTGAACTTCTTTTTATAGTGCTTTGGATGTTGTAATCTGTGCTTTATTGGTTAGTTTGAATTAGGAGTGTTTTTATTGGTTAGTTCGAATTTTTTTTTTTTTTATTCTGGTAGTTTCCTAATAAGGAAAACGCTAATTAGTGGTTTTGTGGTGTATTATTCTATATGTATTTTTCTAAACATTATATTAAGGTGCCGATTACGATCCGGTAAAAAATTTCCCCGTGCGACTCGTATCCGGTCTTTTTACCGTACGAATCGTACAAGTGCCGTACGAACTGGCAATCACGATTCTCATGGTAAAAAGTCCATACGAACCGCATTGGGAATCATTCCCCACACGTCCTCGGGTCGGAAAATGTGTCCGACACGTCCTCGTACGATTTACCATACAAATGTGAAAGGTGAAGTCCGACCGAGGAATCACGATCCATCCCGTGCGTCCGAGGTCACAACCGGATGGAAAAAACACCGTCCGCACCGAACTCCCATAGCAACCATGGAGACGTGCCCGCATACGCGCCGACCCCCCCAGCCCCCGTACATACGCGCCGACCCCCCCCAGCCCCCGTACGTATGCGCCGACCCCCCCAGCCCCCGTACGTATGCGCTGACCCCCCCCAGCCCCCGTACGTACGCGCCGACCCCCCCCAGCCCCCGTACGTACGCGCCGAACCCCCCTGTATGTACACCCGTGTACGTGTCGAACCCCCCGTGTACGTTCGAGTCGAACCCCCCCGTGTACGTTCGAGTCGAACCCCCCCGTGTACGTTCGAGTTGAACCCCCCCGTGTACGTTTGAGTCGAACCCCCCCTTGTGTACGTTCGAGTCGAACCCCCCCGTGTACGTTCGAGTCGAACCCCCCCGTGTACGTTCGAGTCGAACCCCCCCGTGTACGTTCGAGTCGAACCCCCCCGTGTACGTTCGAGTCGAACCCCCCGTGTACGTTCGAGTCGAACCCCCACCCGTGTATGTACGGTGCGTACGCACCGTACATACACGGGTGGGGGTACGACTCGAACGTACACGGGGGGATTCGACTCGAATGTACACGGGGGGGTTCGACTCGAACGTACACGGGGGGGTTCGACACGTACACGGGTGTACATACAGGGGGGTTCGGCACGTACGTACGGGGGCTGGGGGGGGTCGGCGCGTATGTACGGGGGCTGGGGGGGGTCGGCGCGTACGTACGGGGGCTGGGGGGGGTCGGCGCGTACCGGGCCACCTACTCTGGTCGATTCGCGCGTACTTCGCTTTTCCCGCACTTTTTGGGTGCCGTGAAAATATTGCCGTCCGGACTGCTGTCGGTTCGAATCGTAATTCCTGCGTCGTGAAACGCTGCCTGAAAGCGTACCGACGTCACGTCGCAGCATTCCCGGATCACATTCGTATGTATATTTTCGTCGGTCGGTGTTTTTTACGATTCGTACGGAAATGGTGTTTCCGTGCGAATCGTAATTCCATGTTTGTAAAGTTTTACGACCGGGTACGAGTCGGACGGGGAAAACGCTCCGACCGACGGTTCGTACCCGGTTTTTACCGGATCGTAATCGGCACCTATGTATTGGATGCATGAATTGATAAAGTATAATTTAATAATATAGTTGTTTAATGTAGGAAGGTTGTTAATAATGTTTTAGTAAAGAGTTAATTATTTAAATCAATTTTTAAATGTAGTAAATATATAATTGTTTAATATTAATTTTGTGTAGAGTTAAAAGACATTATTCGGTGTTTATGTTGTTTGATTTTAGGTTTTAATTAAATGTTATATAGTCGATATTAGTAAAATGGAGATATTTTAGTGGTCGATATTTTAGTTTACGATATTTTGTTATGAAGTATATGTATATTACTGAGCATCGATATTTTAGGATTTCGATATTTGTGTTTGCGATATTTTGTGTACCTATATTTCTGTAGTTCGATATTGTGTGTTCGATATTTTTGTAATGTTTTAAATAAGTATGTGATGTCGATAATAATGTGATCGATAATTTTGTATCGATATATTTGTAGGTCGATTTTTAGTCATTCGATATTGTGTCAGTGATTCGTCTGCAGTGTACATCGAAGGCAGTAGTCTGTACAGACATAACTCTGCGGTGCTGTGCCGCTTGGTTCGCAGGGGGCCTCTGTCGAGGAGGCCCGTGGTCACAGTGGTGGCCTTGTGACAGGGTGAGAGCCGCTGCTCTGGCAGACGCGTTGACCTTCACAGAAGTGAACCACGCCCAGAGCCCCAGCCTATTTAGTCACACTCCTAGGCTGGAGTGGCGTACGTTGGACCAGCCCACTCCGCTTCCGGTTCCGCTTACAGGGGGGAAAAGACACAGCTACATGATCGAGATCTTCCCCACTGCCTGATGTAACATGGTTGCATCCACCGTCCACAACAGTACAAGCACCAGCAGTATATGTACACATGGAGAGGTCTGTGCTCTGCAGAGTGAAGTCTGTCGAGCACATTGCTGCTACACTTGGCATTGTGTGCATTGTTATTGATGGGTGACTTGCCTCCTTCACACATACTTGGTTCCCTCGTCTCCCAACATTTAGCTATTGTGTGGCTGAGGGGCCATGCCATTTTGGGAAGGTCCGCTGTTCTGTTCTGCACTGCCTTGGTGTTAGTAGGGGGGGTGGTTTGAGTGGGAGGTCCTGGTGGTGGTGGTGGCGGTGGGTGTTGTAGCTTTCTTGGGTGTCGGAGATGCATGATCAGTAGCTCTATGACATGTGTTGGTCTTCAGATATGGTTCTGGGCTGGGCTCGCTTTCATACTGTAGGTAGTCATCCTGCTTTACACCAGTAAAAGGCAGATGTTAAATTTCTACTGCTAACGCGGCTTATCGCCTGTTTTTGGATAGCATCACCGATTTCGCTGGTCGTTGAAAATATCGGGATGTGGTGTTTTCGTGGTTTTTTTGCACGGGAACGCTTATTCTGCATATCATTAGCTTTAGTTGTCGCTCTCATTGGTGGCGATGTTTTTTTTGCGGAAGCTATCGCTGGAAAACTAGAGATATCGGCAGTTTTTACCAGGTTGAGAATGGGATGATAATTATTTTGCTGCAGCAAAGTGCCGATAACTCAGCGATAGGTTCTTGAGAATAAACCCCATAATTTTTTTATTTTTTTCCGTCTGGATTCGTGCACCCAGCCGCTTTAAAAAAAAAATAGTAACAATTTTTTGGCCCTGGGGCTTTTTGTGAGATCCCCTGAGCAGGCATAGGGGGTCAGGGTGTTTGTACCCTGCCCACTTTTCTTGTTTTTTCATCTTTTTTCTTGTGATTCACATGTAGCTACAACAAAGTCCTAATAAACACAAGTGCTTGTTTTAGAGTCACCCTATAACCCAACAGTTGGGACTTATCACCGAGTTATCAGCAGTTTAGCGCAGCAAAAGTGGCAAAAGAATTTTCACCCCATTCTCAAGTTGGTGCACACTGCCACATTGCCCACAGGCTGATGGTACCAACATAGCGGACAATCAACATTGTTACGCAGACAAAGCTGCTGGCTGTGCTGCACCTGTTTGCCTCTGGTTTCTTCCAACTAACAACTTCGAGAGTCGGAGGAGTCTCCCAGCCAGCCGTATTAAACTTCCTCACATGTCTTGGATGCATATCTACAAAAGCAACATAGGGCCCCTGCATCCGCACCACCCGGTCGTCCCAATTTGTAGTATTTCTGCACAACCAAACCCAACAGCAGCCGTTGTTTGACGCCTCTGTGCTCCCGTTCAAAGATTGTAGTCACTGAAATGGGGGTGCGCCTGGTCATGAAGTCTAGTAGTTAACAGTAGTGGAAAAACAGTACTTTATTAGAAAAACATAAATTAACAACACAAAAACATCAAACAACGAGTGGCATTGCCAACGGGGAACATCAACTTGTGGATCAAAATAACTTTAGATCATCCTGGAAATCCGAAAACTCTGTGTTCGGAAACCTGTTGGATAAATGAAGACAATGGTCAAGCGTTATTATGGTCACAAACGTAATATGGTACAATTTATTGTATTTGGACAAACCGGAAGGCTTACAGGTATGATCAATCCTGCACAAAATGACTGTAACAGAAGCTTGTGTGGTCGTAACCTTCGTGGGAAAGATAAGGAACATTACAACTACACCAACTTCTGTTGCAGTCTCATTATTCAGGATTTATCACACCTGCAAGCATCAGGGTTTGTTTCAGCTTGAGACACCTGCATGTTCACTTTACCTACGCTGCGCAGAAACCACTGGAGACCAAGCAGGGGAACCACGCCATAGCAGCCTTCCTGGACGTGTTGGGGGCAACTAACTGCACACATGTACTACTTGTGCCCCCTGCCGACACTGCACACAATCACCACAACAGAAACCACACACATTCTAACAATGTGCAGGCCTGTACACTAATGTTGTCGCAAACTTCTCAGGCAATGTGCATGATTCCTACATCTTTCGGAAGCATCCCCGCCCTGGTCCCCAGACCAATCCGCCACCCAGCGATGGCTGCCTGACCCTGCACACCTAGACATCAATGCTTACCTGCCGCAAATGGCGTGTCTCGAAGAGGGCCCACCACGTGCAGGAGCAACCTCCTCAGCCATCACTGGATTCCACAGCACAGGCCCCCAGCGCATCCTGCTGCACCATGCCAAGGTGTCATGTCTGTACAGCCACCTTCCTTTGGCATACATGCGATCCAGCCAAGCTCACGATTCAAATTGGGTCTTGATTGCCAGGACAGTGTATCGAGGCCACACATTATCGCAGGCTGTAAACCTGCTCAGCTCTGGTGGCACTAACTCAGTGCAGCTCAAGTCATCGCCACATGGTGGGAGGCCCGTGTCGGCCCAAATGCCTCGGCTGCCACCAACTCTGTGCACCTCAAGTTATCATCACGTGGCAGGAGGTGAGTGTCCGGCAAAGTGCTTCGGCTGCCACCAACTCTGTGTACCTCAAGTCATTGTGACATTGCAGGAGACCCGTGTCGGTCAAAGTACCTCGGCTGCCCCCAACATAATAAGCACATGGATACACCCAGATAGAGAGTGGAAATGGCGTAGAGCATGTGCGCACGGCCCTTTTTATTGGCAGAGTCACATGTCCTGTGACGCCTGTGCTGCATGGGTGTGGTGTTGGTGTAAAGCAGCTGTGAGGGAGAGGCTGTGGCATGCTGAAAACTTGACCTGTGATCATGAGATCACTACAGGGAAGACCTGGGACATGTAGCGATGTAGTTCCCTCCCTGAAAGTGTAAGCGGAGTGGCTGGCTGAAACGCACATCGTTCATGACTTTACCAATATGGCGGTTTGAATCCACACACCCACCGAGATAGGTACACGATGGGTGCACGACTCCACTTTTTTCTCAAAAAAATAAAATATATATATTAATATTTAAGAAAACAGAAGAAATCAAATTATTTTAATAAAAAACTAAAAAAATTACAAAAACTATTTTTGGTATATTAAAGTTACAAAATATCATCAAAAAAAATCAAAATTACTGAAAAAACCATAGGTTTAATGAACATTATAATTCAAAATTAGCATTTAAAAACCTACGAAATTCACAAAAAAAATCATAGGTTTCAGGCACGTTATAGTTAGAAATTAGCATTTTAAAAACCATTAGAAATTCACTGAAAAAACCATAGGTTTCAGGCACGTTATAGTTAGTTGGACATTTTTCTCGTACAAAACCTTATAAATTCCCCCGTTATAGTTAGTTCAGCTAACTAAAACTAGCGCACCTGCAATGCACTGCTGATGACGTGACATATTACATCATTAATGACAATGTCAGTGACATCTCAAATGACATCACTGATTACATCACTGATTACATCATCCACTTGAAAATCTGATGCACCTCCTCACACTCTAATATAACCTTTGATACACCCACTGTAAAATACATGCTACCATTTTCGAAACTAGGCCTGGGCGGCAAATACCGTTCCGCTCGCGGAATTTGCGGAATTTGGACAATTTCGCGTTCCGCGGAGAACGCGAAATTGTCCAAAAATCTGCGTTCCGCGACTTCGCAACATTTTTTGCTTGTTCGCGTTCTCAAAATGAGTGTTCGCAAGATATTTCCCCCGAGCACACAAACAGCGATTGCGAACAGGAAAAAAGCATCGCGAACAAGCAATTCCGCGTGTTCGCGGAATTTCTGCGTGTACGCGGAGATTTTTTACCGTTTCGCAGAGATTTGCGTAACGCGATTACGCAAATTCCGCCCACCTTTATTCGAAACCATCGACACACCAATACCAGTTACTACATACGCACTCACTGAGTCGTAGGTCTACACACACATCCACTCATTCACCCATACAATCACTCATACATGCAGTCACTCATCAATACAACACTATCATAAGCTGTCACCTATACACCTATACAACACTCACACACCACCACTCATCCAGAGTTACTCATTCACATAGTCACTCATGCAAAGAATCAATCACACTTCCATTTACTGACCTTACTCTCTTATACAATCACTGATACAAGTACACACTCATCCAAACAGCCACTCTTACAATCACTGACTCTCACATATAGTCATTTATATACTTCAACTTTCACATACACTGCCTTTTACATATGTAGTTACTTGGACATGTACCATTGAGACATCCATTCACTCACCAACACACCCATACACACACTCACCTACCCATACAGCTGTTTCCACATGCACTCTTCAACCCACACACACAGTGAATCAACCACTCAAACATCTATGCACAGAGTCACACACCTGCCACCCACACACACACTCAGGCACCCATACAAATACTCAGGCAATCTATTGATAGCCCATATAGACACTCATGTAGCTACTGACCAACCCATGCAGCATCTTATACAACAACAGACAGGCTGATACAGACATTCATACAATTTAGTCACTAACCCATGCATTCACTAAGAAACATGTAATCACTTACTGAAACAGTCAGTCACGCACCTACTAAATCCTCCATTCAGACACTTATTCACCCACTCATTCTTCAATACACCTTGGCATATATATATAATACATATTTAAACTTTAAAGAAAAACACAGTCACTGGATGATGTCATCAGTGATGTCATCAGTGATGTAATTTGAGATGTCATCAGTGATGTCACTGACCATGTCATGAATGATGTAATATGTCACGTCATCAGCTGAACTAACTATAACGGGGGAATTTCAATGGTTTTGTATGACAGAAATGTCCAACTAACTATAATGTGCCTGAAACCTATGCTTTTTTCTGTGAATTTCTAAGGGTTTTTAAAATGCTAAATTCTAACTATAACATGCCTGAAACCTATGTTTTTTTTCTGTGAATATATATATACATCGTACAAACAGACATACACCTGCCCACACACACCCACACACACATTTTTCCTACTACAGACAATTGTGCCTACAGCCATCTATATATATAATTCACTTAAAAAACCATAGGTTTCACACATGTTATAGTTAGCTGGACATTTCACTCGTAAAAAACCATTGAAATTCCCCCATTATAGTTAGTTCAGATAACTATAACTCGCGCTCCCGCAATCCACTGCTGATGACGTCACATATTACATCACTCATGACATGGTCAGTGGCATCACTCATGACATCACTGATGACATCATCCTTGTGATAGAGTGGCGGCAGCGCGAGTTATAGTTATCTGAACTAACTATAACGGGGGAATTTCAATGGTTTTTTACGAGTGAAATGTCCAGCTAACTATAACATGTGTGAAACCTATGGTTTTTTAAGTGAATTTGCAAGGTTTTTTAAATGCTAATGCCTAACTATAACGTGTGTGAAACCTATGGTTTTTTAAGTAAATTTGTAAGGTTTTTTAAATGCTAAGTTATGTATGTTTTATTATATTTTTTATATATTTTTTTTACAATAAGCTACCTATGTATATAGTTATAGATTGACTGTATCCTGTGATATGGAATGGCTCGTTTAAAATGTTTTTTTTTTTTTTTAAGGTTTTTCACCGTGCGTACAATGTTTTTTTCACCCTTCGGGGTCCTTCAGGGACCCCCTGACAAAGGCTAGGGGGTCAGGAACTCTCTACCCTGCCCCCTTTTCACGTTCTCCACCTTTCTTTTTACTGTCACACACAAAACACACAAAATGGCGGCCGACACAGAATTACGCTTGCGCACGTTATGGTGCGCACACGGTGCGCGCTTATAGATATTTATGTGCTTTTAAATGCAATTTTCTCAGGAACTACAGAACAGATTGACACCATATATGCAAAAGGCACATGCCTGACCTGAGGACTACCTCTTTGCCAAATTTCAAGTAATTCTGTTCAGCTGTTCGGGCTGTACCTTCGACTAAAGGTCCTATGGGAAAATGCATGGGGAAAATGAGTTTTGGGACCCCCCTCTTTTCTCAGCCCCCGCTTGACGAATCGCCCCGAGACTTTCAGGGTAGGAGCTGAGCACAGCGCCCCATTAGTTTTGAAAATTTCGCGAGGATTCGTCAACCGGCGCCAAAGTTGTTCAAAATAGAATTTTCAGATTTCCTATGGAAACACGGTCCGAACTATAACTATCCACTGGCGACCGCCAGTAGATAATATATTTATCAATTTACGCAATCCCATGTTAATTATTATGCACATATTTTTGGTGTGCATGTGAAAAACCTGATTTCATCACCATAAGTAATTCACAGCTTGATAACATGTTTCAACATCCAGCCTTCCTCATTGCCACATAATATAAGCATTCAGTGTGATTATAGCCCATGGGTTATCAGTATAAAATATATCTTTTACAGTGTTAACTGGTATTTCTACCATTTTTGAGTGCAGATCCAGAAGATGACTCATGAGAGGTGAAGTTGGAAAATGCAGTTAAAGAATTGCCATGTTAAAAACTGATTGTACTGCAAATCACAATTGCATGGCCACCATTGTATATTAGGAAGCAGGGACTACTTTCCTAAAACCACAATTTTCATGAAAATTATGATTGTTCCAGTAAAAGTAAAACAATAAAGCCAATGGTTGGATTAAAACCCCGGTAGGAGTCATGGATTGCCACTGCAGAACCTAGTAGAATGTCAAGCTCTAATGTGAATTACAAAAAGCAGAGCTAAAGGTTGTGTGCCTCAGGGTTTAGACATCCATGGGGGCAGCCGGGACCTGAAGCTAACTGCGTATGTTAGACATTGCTGCACATGGCTAAAGGCTGAGCACTGCGCTGAATGGGTACATGGTAGGCATGTGCAATATATCATACAAATACTTACAAAAGGACTGAAAACAAACAGCTAAAAGTAGCTATGTGTGTGTTCTATGTACTTAAGGGTGTAACATTTTCAAAAATATATTTTCGTTAAAAAAAACACATTCTGTTTGTAGAAGACAGAGATTACACCTCCCATCTTTCAACAATGGTAAAAAATAGCATTTTAATCTCTATGGATCTGCTTTTCTTGTTCATGAAATGCTGTTCTTTTATGTATAGTAGTTATCATATGTATTTAATCAGACTAAAAGCACAATCCCATTGATTAGGACCTTTGTGTTAAGCAATGATGATCAAGAGTATGATCTAGGCCCAGAAACCCAATAGATAGATAGATAGATAGATAGATAGATAGATAGATAGATAGATAGATAGATAGATAGATAGATAGATAGATAGATAGATAGATAGATAGATAGATAGATAGATAGATAGATAGATAGATAGATAGATAGATAGATAGATAGTACTTACAGGTTTTGTAACTGAGAGGAATCGATCATAGGTGATAAGCAGAATACTATAAACTGAAGATAAACAAACAGTAGAATCCACAGATAACCACAGTTTACAGGCAAGTCTTCCATTCAGCCACCTTCCTGTAAGTGCAGGGTATATATACCATGGAATGGAGAAGCAACCTACAAATGAACACATGTCTTTAGATAAATTAATACTCATCTATTTAATAAAATATTTCTCTATGGAATGCATTATACTTCATGATGTAATAAATAAATATTCATAAGCTGTTTCAAAGCACAAGTTAGACTCACGTCTGAAAAACAGCATACATTATACATGATCTCTTTAAGCATGATTTCTACAGTGTGACACGTATTCAAATAATTCCCTGCAAGTGCAAAGTAGTTATGTACAGTTCAATTCCAGATGCACTGTACCATGGTACCATGTAGTAAGTATCAACTGACATGTTTTTAATTTTTTTTCTTAGCAATATAAACTGCAAAAATAGGTTCATAGCATATTTGAAAACGTAGAGCTCAATTCATATAGACTTTTAGAAATCTGTACTCATAGGTTTTAATAACTCACTTGGGTGCATATTTCAGAATTAAAATTTTAGTACCAGTACTCCTGGTAACCTATAACTGTCAGAGTTTCCCACTACTACTACTTAAACAAGGCCGGACTTGGCATATCAGGTATTTCCCCGTGAGGCTTGAAGGGTGGGGGACAGTTTTGTTCATGGGGGTCAATTTTTTACAGTGTTTTGCCGATTGTTATCGGATTAAAATAATCCACTTCAGATTTCCTTTTATAGTCAACCGTTTTCAGGCAACAATAAAAATGTCCAGATAAGTCTGGTGATTAATTTTCCTGGTGGCGAGGAATCAGAGTTTTGTCTATTGGCAGTTTTGACTCATCTGAAGTAGCCCAGATTATTAACATGTCTGCTACAAGAAGTATGTACCATGCAGATCACAAAATTTTATTTTATGTGGATTTTGTTGTAGAGATCCTTTTGTTATTCACAGTTCATACTGTGCAATCGTAATATAGCACTTTTAGACCTGTCAGTCTTAAAGTGGTCTTTTCCTTTGCCTTTACCCCTCATATTTTTGATGGGTTTGTTTTTGTTTGTTTTGTTGGTAAAGTGGTATACCATATACCCAGGACCTGTGAATTTATTGCTACTAGTTGGTCTGCAGTACTCATTGTGCCATTGTTGGACTTGTCCCTTTCTTGGAGGAGAGGTAAAGCCTACTGAGTATACTGACAAAGCAGAAGAAAGGAAGCTACAGACAGACTAGTACAGACAGTTTGAAGTGAAATACAGAAACTCGAAATTTATAAAAATTAGTAGATAGGACAATGCAGGGATAAGGAGAATTTAAGAATCAGAACAAAGACAAGTTGGAAACATTTTAGGTGTCAGGCACAAAAAAATGAAAGATCATTCTAAATATTGAGTGGCAAAAGTTAGGGAAATAATAATAATATGATTAACTGGAGGGCTTACTGGGGCCAGAAGAGCCATCTCCAGCAGCACTTGTGGAAGCACATCCAACTCCCTCATCCTCTTTGTGGTATCCCTCTTGCCCCTGGATGCTGATGTAACAAAATAAAATAAAAAAAGATTGGTGGTACAGTTAATAATCTCCCCGAAAATATTTTGACAGAGTGAGGCAAAAGCAGTAACAATGATCTCCTCTACTATTAGTATCATAGACCTATTCCTAATTTCCTAACCCTATTCCAACTTTCCTAAACTATGGGCCAGATGTACAACCATTGATGTTTGTGACTCGCAAATTGCATTAAATTGCGAGTCACTGTTTGTGAGTCGCAAACTTCAATGTACAACAGTGTCAGAGACACGGTTCGGGTTTCCCAATGAGGTCGCAAATTGCATACCTCATGCATATTATGAGGCTGTTGCAATTTTCAACCCCATTAGGAATGGCTGGCACTCCCAGGGATGATGGCCTGTTAGGGTCAGAAGGCCATCATGTCTGGGACTGCTTTTAAATAAAGCAGTTTTTTTTTTTAATGCAGCCCGTTTTCCTTAAAGGAAAACGGGATCAATTTTAAAAAAAATGAAACTTTTTCATTTTATTTTTTAGGGGCAGGCAGTGGTCCCTGGGACCACTGCCTGCCCTTAAAAAATATTTGCGCATACATTCACAAAGAGGATGGGGTCCCCTGGTTACAGAATAACACATACCTAAAGCCATTTTCATTGTCCTTTGTTCTGTCCAGAAGATAAATCAATGATGGAAAAAATGGGATACTTAAAGCCACTTTTGCAGATGGAATGTGCCATCACATATATGTATCCCATCTGCAAAACTCAAAATCAGGCCTGAATCATGACTCAGAAGGCAAATGTAGGACTGCATCAGCATGTAATATATTACATATTGTGAATTACATTTGAATATTTGATGTGAAATTCATATATGAATCAGTGTATGCAATATTTACTGTGATGTTACAGCAATTTTTGGCTGCAGTGAAAGCCAGCATGGACGCTGCATGTTATACGCCGCATGGAACGCGGGACGTGAGGACGCTGCAGATGCCGAAATCGTCAGCAGAGGTTTTCGCCACAGACATCGAGGGCTGAATTCAATTGATTTTTCCCCCCACCACCAAGCAAGCAGTGCCCAAGCACCCACCACCAAGTATCTGCCATGTGGTTATTGGGGGCTGCTCTGTGTAGTGCTTTCCAGCAGAATCAGCAGAGGCCTGCCCCGCCTACTCCACCATCTCCACCCACTATTGACTTTGTCCTGCATTCCCACCGTATATCGACACCACATCGAGATACTCAAAAGAACCCCCGCTAACCACCCCGTAGCCTCAAACCTACCCAATATTTGATAGTTAAACAGCACACCAGCCAGTATACCTCATTCTTACCTACAGCAATCAACTTTGGGTACAAATCACTCTGTCTCCAATGTCAGCACACCGTCTGGTGATTAATTTTCTGCTTTCTTCATTGAGAAATCAAGACTCATCTCCAGTGAACTTGCCTCCAAGAAGGCTCTCCTGCCAGCTTCTGGGTTCGTACCTCCTCTGGTCATAGATAAGCCCATTCTCAAAAACCTGATCATCAAGAACAAGGCCTCATGGAGCACCTTTACCCCATTCAGTGAAAAAGACATCCACAGGATTCTTCAGAACATCAATTCATCCAACCACTTCAGTGACCATTGCCCTCAACCATCTTCAAAGAGATCAAGAATGCTCTCATCCCCACATGGACTAGGATAGTAAACGCTTCTCTATCCCAGGGCACGATCCCAGACTGCCTAAAAGCAGCGCAGGTATCACCCATACTAAAAAAAACAACTGCAGAGAATTCTGACCTCAATAATTTCCGCCCCATATCTAACATCCCCACGCTAGCTAAACTACTCGAAAAATGTGTACAATCCCAACTTTGTGCTCACATGGAGAATTTCCAACTCCTCAACCAACATCAATCAGGTTTTCGGAAGGGGCATAGCACAGAATCGGCACTCACACACGTTATTGACGACATATTAAATATACTCAATCAAAATGGCTCCTGCCTCCTGATCCTCCTTGATCTTTCCTCTGCATTAGACATGGTTAATCAC
Organism: Triturus cristatus; assembly: GCF_964204655.1. Classification (NCBI taxonomy): domain Eukaryota; kingdom Metazoa; phylum Chordata; class Amphibia; order Caudata; family Salamandridae; genus Triturus; species Triturus cristatus. The sequence continues at coordinate 762,745,787 of NC_140587.1, forward strand.
GACAACCTCATTTCCACTCTGAAGAACAGGATGGGATTCTCGGGTCTGGTGCTACAATGGTTCTCCTCCTTCCTCCTTCACAGAAAACAAAGAGTCAAGGCAAATCACTCCCTCTCCCAGCCCTCTCCAGTTCTCATGAGTGTACCCCAAGGGTCCGCCCTCTCTCCTATCCTTTTCAACCTCTTTTTCGAACCTCCAGCTAATTCTCTAAATTACATGAACATTCCCTTCCATATGTACGCGGACGACACAAAACATTACCTGAAAATCTCATCCCTGGACGCCATCATTTCACTCAATTCTACCTTAACGTCTACTCAAAATTGGTTAACTGAGAACCACATCCTGCTCAACACTTCCAAAACTGAATTCCTTCTCATCTCTCCTCCGAAACACTCCCTCAAGCTAGACCTTTGCTTGTCTCACCTCACTGCTTTCAGTTGCACCCCTCTCAAAATAGACTCTGCCAAATCCCTCGGAATCAGCTTGGACAAGCACCTGAATATGAAAAATCATATTAGCAACATATGTAAGGGAGCTAATCACCTGACGAGGACACTCAGAAATATCAAGCCCTTCCTTACACAACATGACTTCAAACAAGCGGTTCAAGCACTGGTCTTGCCGAGGCTAGATTATGGCAGCGCTACGCTCTGTGGCCTTCCCAAGTACACCCTGGCACCACTGAGGTCAGCACTGAACGCTGCGGCCAGATTAGTTACTGGTACCAAACGAAATGAGCATATCTCCCCAGTCCTTAAGTCTCTTAAATGGTTGCCCTACAAAGCCCGAATCCAGTTAAAGATTATCGTTCTAGCGCACAAAGCCTTGCATGACAACACACCCAAGTACCTATCACAAAAGCTTGAATTATCATGTGGTGAAAGAGCTTCAAGAAGCACTAACAACTTCCTCCTGAAACCACGTATCATGAATAAAAAGAGTAATTGTCGTCGAGCTTTTTCAGGTGCTGCACCAAAGATCTGGAACTCTCTTCCGCCGGATTTACGCAGAATATCATCAATAACTGCTTTCAAACTTAAAGCCAAAAGATTCCTAATGAACACATTCCTATCTTAATTTGGGCGATGTGCATTTGCGTGCAACCTCTGATCCTACAACAGATGTTTATTGACTCTACATCCTTTTTACCATCTTGTGTTTCTGCTCTCTGCCCCTTCGGATGTAAGGCTTGCCCCCGGTAGCAGCCTGTTATTGCCCTGTTTATTTCACTACTAGCTGTGTACCACCTATTTGTGATTATTGTGACTTTAATTGTTTGGTATTCATATCTGATATCATTACTGGAGCTCTATTCTCCCTCCCTTCTGTTGTATATTACTTGTATGTGATTTTTCCTTTTTTTCTTTTTTTTTGGTTGTTGTGTGACTAATACTGGTTGGCATTCTTACTTGATATCGTTACTGTAATAGTACTCTCCCTTCCTTCCTTTTGTAAAGCGCTCTGATATCCCTCAGGATCTGGTTCGCGCTATATAAAACTTTATAAAATAAAAATAAAAGAAAAAATAAATAAAATACAGGTGGAGGAGCCGGAGAAACTGGAGAGTCTATATATTAAACATCTGTTGTGTGCTGTGGTGGTAGAGTGGTTGGCAGTGCATGCTCGGGACCCTGGGGACTGGTGATAGGTCTGTACAATAGCCTGGCATTAGATGCCGCAGCCTAGTGGGAGAGGTCCATCCCAGTGGAGGCAGCCTGGCTAGGTCCAGGTGCAGCTTTTTGTAGATGTGTGCCCACACTGTTTACAGCTCCTGCCCTTTTTGCCCTACTGCATTCCTTCAAATCTTGGATTTCTCCTACTGTTCATATTGTCCACATTGGCTTCATTAACAGTACTATGCTACACCCTTCAAAAGTACTGTGCCATACCTGTAAAATAGCAAATCACTGAAAGTTACAGCACCAGATAAAAAGCAATTTCTAAGCAAACACTGAGTACCTGTGCTGACTCTTGGTGGCATATTGTGGAATACCGCCCCATATGTACAGCAGCCATCTGCCCCTTTATCAAGAAAGACCCCTAGCTCTGGGCCAGTGCCCCTTCACAGCTGCACCAGTTCAGGAGGTGAGATGGCACAGAGAGGGTCACTCAGTCTCTTCAATCCTGTCCTGAAGGACCTGCAAAATCATTTGAGTTTTGGCCAAAAGTGTAATCTTCGTGGAAATGGTGGGACAGAAGCAGCCATTGTGCAAAAATGCTTTGGGTGCGAAATAACTAAAGACCGGTCACTACAACTCTTACCCACAGACCAAACAACTTCTACCAGCTCCAGAATAGTGCCTATCGTCTGGCATAAGGGATGTGCCCTGTCTCCTTCTCATGTGCACTCCTCTCCAAAAAAAGCAATCAAACAATACTTTTGTAAGGCAATAGAAGCAGTTCCAAAGGAGCCAAGAGATATTTCAGTTGTGGCATATTGTCCTAAATAATTCTGGGTGATTAACCAGCAGTCTTTCCAGCACACCTCACGTTGCTTCAAAAAATTCAAGCAAAGAAGCTGCATGCATAGGGCTCCTTAGCAAGCATAGAACACAGTCATGCCCCAGCTTAAGACCGTGCAAGTCAATTATCAATCTGACCTCAGACTCTACTCAACACCTTGCTCTCCCCCTACTCGAATATGAAGACCATCAACAGGAGGGCAGGAACAAATACAAAAGTCAATTCCTGCTGCTAGCCCCAGCCCTTCCCCAAAAATAGGTAAACAGGTGATATAGGTAACTCTCTAGTTACTGCCAGTGGAACCTCAAGTGTAATTCAAAGTTCAAATATAAATACAACCTTGACAATGTTTATCGATCCTTTGATTGTTCTGTGGAACCGATGAGCCCCATGGACTTGCTACCCCAAACAAGTGAATTGCCCATAAATCAAAAGGTCCCCCGTTCACTCCCTAGAAGGGAGAGTTTCACTGACCAGGAACTGGAAATCCTAACAGATCACTTTCTTTCTAATATTAAAGCTCAAATAGATGAAACTTTGGAGCAAACCCTGTTAATGACCGATGCCCAGAGGAAAGAACTACTGAGCCACTTTTGACACCACAGGCCACACAGCATATTCAAGAGATGGTAGCAATAAGAGCCAAGCAAGACACTATAGCCAGGACTCTACACTGGCAGTCAAGCAAAATGGAGCTGCTATTAGATCTGGTTCAATCACTGACAACTCATCTTTCTGAAATTGGATCTAAGATTAATCTCATGGAAGCAGAGCTAAAACTTCTCATGAAGGATACAACTGGCCATGCTCTCCAATCATCAATAAGTTGAATACATTACCAGAGATACTGGGGAATATGGTTGGTATAATCAAGGTCTTTTCATCAAAAAAAGCATCCCAGACTAAGTTATAAAATACTATGGTGGAGGTTGGTTATCAAAATGCTAGTAGAAAAAAGGTACCCACTGAATATGCTTTAAAGGTCAAGGAGAAAGGGGGAAAAAGACAAGAAAAACAAGAGAAACCATTGCTAAATGTATTAAGTCATGGACATAGACGAACTGATATTTATAATTGTATTACATCTTTGAAACATTTCATTTTTCAATAAAAATATATTTTTTCATTTGATTATGCAAAGTTAAAACATATTTATGAAACCACAAATTAACCACTGATACAGATAAGCAGTTCTTCCACATTGTAATACATCAAATATGTGTCTTTTGATAATAAAGCAAATTAACAATTATTCATATGTAATGAAACATATATCAATCATGACATGAAGTCAGCTCCCAATAGCCAACCACACATAACCATTATTTCCTCATACACAACAGTACACTATCACACTCTCATCTCATGCATGACCTACACACAACCATGATTACATACACCGTTGCTACTAACGGAGATAATACTTTAAAAAAAATCCATTATTGTGTGTAGGTTGGAATAAGGACAACCAAGTCACTGCACCCATTTGTTTGTTTTGAGGTGAGTGGACGGTGGTATATGTAAATGAGTAAATAATGGATTTATCCCCAATTAAAGGTAATTACAGGTGTGGCACATGCCATGCATGTGAATCAGCTTTAACTACTGAGCGATGGGAATGTAGACGCCGCACTGGTATTCTAAAAGATATGACCAAATATAGGAGTAAAAATATAGTGTACCTCATTATATGCCCATGTGGCCTAGGGTATATTGGAGAAACCGGCAGAGTGTAGAACTCGATTCTGTGAGCATTAGTCAGCAACTAGGACAAACAAACTTTGGACTCCTAAGGTCCAGCACTGCTGCGATAAAGAACATACAGAAAATGATCTCAAATGACTCATGTTGGAAAAGGTAAGATCTAAATTAGGGTGCTCTACCTTGGAGCTACACAAGGAAAGAGAAACATATTGGATATTTTCCGTGAATATGGTAAAAGAGGGTCTAAATGAAGAAATAATGTGGGGTATTACCTAATTGGCCCCGATGGGACTTCAGAAATTCAGGAGCATACCTTAATTATCTGTTTGACCCTAATAAAGGTAAGTAGTCTGACTTAACACACTTTCTGCCATTGGCTCCCCTCATCCCAAGCATACAACAACTAATCATATGAGAGTGTTATGTCATTTTTAATTAAGCCCGAGTAAGTAGGCCTTTTTTTGTGTGGGCAACTATCTGTAGATAGCACTGACAAGATGCAGTGTAATCACATTGGGACTATTTCATGACAACTGTTGATATGCTATTATAACCTATATGCTGCCTGCATCACTTTTTACATAGGTATCTTGCAAGGATCAGGTAGGTGAGGCGTTCTTTTGCTATATGTCAACAAATAGGCTGTGGAGTTTGACATATATATTACTCCGGGCAAGTCAATGCTGATTCTTGTCACATGTTCGACCTACCCTGTATTACTTTCATCTGCAGAAATACATCTTAAGATGGCACCCATGAGATTTCTCAGCACGCCAGACCTCCGAAGCAGAGGATGTACTGTGTGGTTTTGGCACGCATATAAATGCCTAGGTCTTGGTGTATACTTGGGTAGACATCAAGTCACGGTTATGCAGACTCTGATGAATTTATTGTGTAAGGCAAGTAGTTTGTCTACAGGGGCAGTCTAGAATTTTACTTCAAAACCAAAAATTTGGACGTAGGTTTGTTGACAGTAGTTTCTGTCCCTATTTCGGCCTTTGTATCAAATAAACCCTACCCAGCAAACAAGGATTCAGCCTCTGCATATGACGACCTATTTATATATTCTTGACTGCATGAATACCGTTGGCAAGATCTAAGGTATTCTACACATAACAAAATAACCTTACATCTTATGGTCCTGATGAAGGTGGATACAAATTTGAAATCCCACCGAAACTTGACCTGGTTGTCCTTATCCCAACCTAGAACACAATAACAGATATTTTTTTAAGTATTACCTCTGTTAGTACCAGCAGTATGTAATCATGTTTGGGTAGGTCATGTATGAGATGAGAGTGTGATGGTGTACTGTTGTGTATGAGGCAAGAATGGCTATGTGTGGTTGGCTATAAGGGAAGACTGCATGTCATGATGGATATATGTTTTATTACATAGGCATAATTGTACATTTTCTTCATTATCAAAAGACAAATATTTGATGTATTAAAATGTGGTAGAACTGTATATCCATATCAATGGTTAATTTGTGGTTTCATAAATATGTTTTAAACTTTGTATAATCAAATGAAAAAAAAAGTTTTTTGAAAAGAATATAAATATGTTCCAAAATTTTAATATAATGATAAATATCAGTTCTCTGTGCCCATTACTTAATACCTTTAGTAATGGTTAGCCCATAGAGCTCTAGTAAGCCTATATAGAAGAAATTCAGGTAGTGCAGGAGTTTCTCTTGTTTTTCTTGGTTATAAAAATAACCACAGTTTATCTGAATCGGCCATTCCTCTGAAAGTTTCTCAACAACTATCTGATTTCTGGATCAGTTGGCACGTCCTTCCTCCAGCAGGCCATTGGATCAACAAGAGCAGCTTTAGGACAGGATCACTCTAGTGTGCGATGCTGCAGTCAATGCGAGAGGTTTACAAGTAATAAAAGAAACTGGATCGCCATCTCAGCCACTTTGATACTCCTGCATAAGTGTAAGGGAAAATAAAAGGATAAAAACACAGACAAAAAGCAGTGTATGCTTAAAAGAACCTCTCCACCTGACAACACAGTTAGAAGTAACAAAGTGCAGGTTCCTCTGAATTCTGGAAAATGTTTTCCTATCTTTGCCCCTCCGATACAGACAACACTTCAGCCCCTGCTCCCCACCCACATGTCCACCGCAGTCTCACAGGGCATCCCCGGATTACTTGAAATTGAAGAGCCAAATCAGATCGGGGCTTCGGAAATCGATGTCTACTTGGCGCAAAAGCAAACTGAAATAAGGAACTGCTAAAGTGCGGAACGTCTGGACAATGGTCCAGCACCCTCAATAGGGGAGGCAATCTGACAGGAGTGGATGGAATGCCGGGCACGCAAAGTGAAAGGCTTAACCATGGTACTCAGTCTGAAAAGGTGACCCTGAAACTACAGGCCCAAATCCCTAGGATCAACCAAGAGTCCACACACTTATAGAGCTATAACTGATCATCAAGTGCCTGAAAGATAAAGTCTATCGACTTGCTGGAGTATATTCAGTGTGAGGAAGAAAGAGGCCTCCGAAACATATGGAAATTCTTAGGCCACAATTGGTCTCAAATTGCTGAGAAGCATTATTTAGTGAGCACCAGAGTGGTGAATCCCATAGTTCTGCAGGTAATAGCCCCCTGGTACAGCATTTTTCTACAGCTCAGTCTGAAGATGACCAAGATTTCAACCTCTATATGTGGGACGAAGAGAATAGTTCTCACTTAACACTCCTCTTCATTCCTCGATACATTCCTAAGGGCTCTATGGATACCCTGAACAGAGAGATTTTGCTGTAGTTGTTTACTCATATTCCTGCTCTTAGGAACATATCCAGTGATGACCTGGATTGGATCAAATTTGAAAAGCCTCTGTTAAACTCAACTGGGGACGTGACCAAGACAGTCTTCAAAAGAACGGCCCAATGGAGTGCCGTTTTGGCCGAGTGGGCTGTCTTTGAAGAATGGAGTATTGATCTTCATATTCCTGCCCCAGTGAAATTTCTCCATGTTCTTTTAAAACCACTTTGAGCCCAAATCACAGCCTGTGCACTGAAAGGTGCAATTGGTGGAAACCACAGCGGAGCATCAACGATACAGGGCAAAAAGGCCATTATTATTCATTGAAGGCATGACTGGAGGGAGATTATCTATGACACTGTAAGGAGTGAATATTACACACAGTGGAGGTAGCTATTGGCCAAGTCTAAATCACAGATCTCTGTGGCAATGCCCCCTACATCAACAAATATCTTGACAATGATTTCTTGGAACATAGCGGGGCTGGGTACAAAGCTTGTTCCAGTGGACTGGGTGTATTCATTGACACAGCTGATAAAATTATGCTTCAAGAAACTTGGGAGATCCCCCTTTATTTCAGCTGATTCTTCCATCCTCCTTCTTTTAACTGATTATATTTCTATCTTATCTCAAGAAGATGCAGCTGTGATTGTGGCTGGGGATTTTAGCGTATGCATTGAAACAACAGCACTCCATAACAAGGTCGTAGGTGAGGAAGAGCAATATGGGGCACCTCCCAAATTTTGAGTTCATCTTGAACCTCACTTCCACGGGCAGCCATACAAATGCTGGATCTTTGTGTGAGTTGCTGTTTGAGGGGATATGACAGTAGAACTAAATCTGATTTGAGTTGCGTCCTACTTTTAAAAGAAATACTTACCAGAGTTGTATTGACCGCTTTTTATTAGATGTACAATCCTGGGGAAAGCTCATTTATATTAAAGTCCTGCCTAGATATGAGATCAACCACTTCCCTCTCCACCTCTCCATGTGTGGAGGTGGCAAAGGGGGGAGTAGGACTCCTCTATTGTTTTGAGGTGTTTTCTCAGTCAGTAACATCGGGAGGAGATTTACATGGGAGAACATCATGGGCAACTTCCAAGTATGCCTTACTTTACCAAGACCTAATCCCAAATTTTGTCTTGCATGGCTAACCTGGAGAAATCTCCTGATATGATTATGGATGTTCATTCCAAATGGTTTGAGAAACTAAAAATGATTTTCTCAATTAAACCTGCCCTAATATAGTCCCCCTCTGAAGGCAGATCCTACATTGTATGACAAGACCTGTAGGTCAGCCAAGAGTAATCTCCTTAGTGCCCTCAAGAGAGGGTCTTCGCAGGATATAAAGTCAGCTAGAGCTGACTGCAAACTTGTCTTGAAACATTCAAAATCTGAATTGGATACAGGAATTTGGAACAATGTTTTATCTGCAACGCACTTGAAGGACCAAGCAGCTTTCTGGCACATAATCACACACATCACCAAGAGAAATAGGATAAAGATCAAAGCACATATTCTTTCGCAAGACTGGGTGAACCATTCAAAATTTTTATAGAGAAATCCTTGATTCCCCTGATTTTAGGCTGCCCCCCACTTCCTGCAAAACTCCTTTTTAATTAGAAGCTGTTAAAGATGGTTGGGCTTTCTCAGTGACCAAAGTGACCACAGCCATTAGATCTCAAAAGGCAGGAAAGACACCCAGGTTAGACCAAATACTGGTAGACCTCTTCAAGTCCGAAATGGTAATTTGGGCACACTACCTTAAACACACTTTGATGCCATTTTAGCTGGTGGGAAGATTCCAACCTCAAGAAAAGGGGCGGAGCATTTTCATATACACAAGAAAGTCCCTAAGTCTGATTCAGTTAATTACCACCCATTCAGTCTTATTGATTTCTCCCAGAACATCTTTTGTGAGCTTTAGTAGAGCAGCTCCTTACCTGGGTCGGAGAAAAGAAAATCTTAACACTGTTACAGGCTGAATTTTGTCCCAAACTTAGTACAGTTAACCTAGTTTTTAGGTTTTAATAAATAAGATGTGGACTTAAAAAGGGGTAGCCTCTATGTCGCTTTTGTCAACCTCAAGGAGACATTTGACATGGTCCCTAAAGAGAAGCTATGGCTTACGCTCAGAGACCTAGGACTTCCAGTATACACCATAGCTCCTCAACTTATTTGCCAGGCTTCACCACAACACTTTTGCACAAGTTAGATGGGGCACAAACAAGGAAAACACCAATCCTTTTAAGGTTGCAAAAAGAATCATGCAAGGATGCTTCCTTGCACCCACACAATTCTTGCTGTTTATAAGTGGCTGTATTGATTATCTTTTGGGTTGTGATAATGACTCTCCAGTTCTAGGGGGAACCAAAATTTCCACCCTATTATTTGCGAACAATAATTTATTAGTATAAAAAAAAAACAAGGGCCTAGAGACCCTTGTGAGTAAGTACAATATTTTCTGCTTAGATCATGGACAAAGCGAGTAAGACACATTTTATGGCCATCTACCCTTATAAAGGCTTCAGAAGATCAATAATGTTGGAAGGGAAGGAGTTGGAGAAAGTGCTAGATTTTGATTACCTTGGCGTTCACCTATCTAGTGCGAATTCCTGGGATTGCCAGGTTACCGAAAGCACTCTCAAAATAAAGCACAGGCTGGCAGTCATTTTAAATTTCACAAAAAAGATCTGGTTTCATACAATCTCCCCCCTTCTTGAGGTCTGGAGGGCCAAACCTGTAGGTGCGGCAACATATGAGGCAGAACTTTGGGGATATGATAATCTTAAAGCCCTTTAGGTGGCACAGAATATATTTCTAAGAGTATCCCTTAAACTGCCACAAAGTACGCCATTGATTTTTAAACATGACTTAGGTTGCCAATCTATTGTTCCCCTAGTGCACCTGAAAGTGATTCTGTTTTGGATACAGATTTGGTCTATGCCTGAGTTGGCAGAATATAGGGTGGGACTAAGAGATATCCTATATAAATCACAGAGAGGTGTACTGCTACCCTGGTTGGAATGCGTAAAAGAATCCCTATACTCTTTGAATCTGCATGAGTGTTGGTCATCTCCTGAAACTATTCCCTCTTCTGCAAATAAAAGACTGAAGGCCATCTATTGGGAGCTTGAGGAGGTTAAACTCTCCAAACAGGTAGGCTTGGACCAACTGATCAATTTCTTCATAGGATTCCAGCCTACCTCTTACTTTGAAAACTATATGAATGATATTGATGCTACGGTCACAAAAATCCATGCTATGTTATGCTAATATACATTTAAAGCACTTGGGTGTCTTGGCGCTGGCTTTGATACTGGAGAAGAGACATAAGAAAGGGGCAGCAATGAGCTAGCAGGTACTGAAAAGCCTGTTTTTTAGGAGCTTCCTGAAGGTAATAGGGCATTCCAGGTTGCTATCGTTCTCTGAAAGAAGCTCCTGCCTCCACAGGTGGAGTGTTTGAATTGGGGAACAATGATGTGTTTGGTTGTGGAACTTGGTGTGTATCAATTTAAACTTTTTTGAAAATAATTGGGCCTAAGCCATGGAGTGTTCTGTAAGCAATGCAAAGTGCCTTGAATGTGATCCACTGTCTGATAGGGAGCCATTGGAAGTTTTTGATAGCAGTGGCTACTGAATGATGTCTTGGGATTTTTAGGAGAAGTGTTGCCGCAGTCTTTTGCTGTATTTGCAGTCTGGTATGGATGTGTTGGTGTGCGGTGAGTAGAAAGCCATTTCAATAATTCACTCTGGTCATTATCAGAGATGCTATTCAGGTTTTCTGAAGGTGAACCAGAATAAACAGAAGAATCTTTATTAGCATTTTCAAAGTGAAAAAAGTGGAAGAGGACAGGGCACTTAAATGATTAGTATAACTTAATTTATTGTGAATCAAAATTCTCAAGTTCTGGGTCTTAGTGACAGGAGTTGGGAGATGTCCCATCTCTTTCGGCCAGCATGACGGGTTCCAAAAGGAAGTTTGTTCTCCAAAAAGCATCACTTCCATTTTCCCTGTGTTTAGTTTAAGACAGTGTCTGCTCATCCACGTGCTGACTGTCTGTATGCAATCACAAAATCGGGACCTATACATATTTCATCCTTTTTCAGTGAGATGACGATTTGGGTGTCAAGTTCAAGTTTCAAGTTTCAAGTTCAAGTTTATTATTGTAGTGTTTAACTTAACAAAGGCTGCTTTACTTTGAAATGTTTAATTTATCAATCCGAACTCAAGACAAACTTGGGCCAGAGAAGCCGATTTTGATATGTTAAAAACTGATTTATATACTCTCATTTGAATTTTATTTTGAATGGGTGCGTTTAACCCCCGGTGTAGCTGGTGTAACGGGACAACGCTGAGGTCCACAGAGTTAGGAACAAACACCGTGGAACTCCGCCCTGCCACCCACCTCCACCCCCCTATTAAAATTTTATTAGAAATTAATAAAAACAACAAAATAAACACTTACCTGTACTGCGGCATCCCCGCGCTGCCGTCCTCCTCTTCCTCTCAGTCTCTCTCCTACTTGGGTCGATCATCTTGCAAAAAAACTGCACATGCGCAAGAAATGCGCACGTGGGGGCGCATGCATGCCCACCCTTAGTTGCTTTACGACCCTTCATCATTTCTCTGCCGTACCTAACTGTTGACATTAATTGGGCACGCATTACGGATAGTGGGTGGGCAAAGGACTGACAGCTCAGTTTCCTTTTTAATAGCTTAAAACCAGAAGTTAGCGATTGGGCTTTTGCCATTATTACTGCAGAATACTCTTTGTACTTAATTTGATGTTCGATATTGAATCCTAGATATTTATATGTTCCAGTTACCTCAACTTTTTTCCCTTCCAGGAACCAGGAGTGTGACTTGTATTTGCAGTCTACCAGCCGAACCACTTTCGTTTTTTGCACATTTAATTCTAATCTTTCTTTGTCCATATAAATTGTTAGACCTGTCATGCTGCGTTGTAGTCCTATCAGCATTTGGCTCACTAGGACAATGTCATTTGCATACTGAAGATAACTTATTTCCTTGTTTGCAAGGAAAGGCGGGTGGCAGATATCTTCCTGAAGTTCTTCAGCAGGGTCAGCAAGGCTAACACACAACCCAGCTTTAATCCGTTCCTTGTCTCTATTTTGTTTGTTGCTTGTCTGCCATCCCCAATTTTGACCTGCGCCCAGGTTCATGTATATAACTAAATTATAGCCCTCAGCAAACTGCTATTAATGCCCCATTTTGCCAATTTTCACAATAAGAGCCCACCCGGCACTCAGGCGAATGCGGACGTAAGGTCTACAAAACAGGCAAAGAGCCGGGTCTTCTTGTTTTTTGCCTTTTCAACTAAAAATGTTGATGCTGTTAGATTTGTTTATGTTCCAATCCAGGCACAAAATCCTGTTTGGAACCACGGTATAAGCTTTTTGTCCTCTGTCCATGATTTGAGGTCTTCCAATAAACAAGAGGAGTAGAGCTTCGCCTATAATTTGTTGATGATGACGGATTTCCACTTTTAGAAATTGGTTGAAAGATGTTACCTTTCCATTATTCCAGGATTTGATTTGTACGTACAGCTCATAGATAGTGGAAAAAAATAGTGAGCCCAATATGATACATCTCCTTTAAATAGCGCATTTGGGATTCCATTCGGTCCTGCCGCGCCTTGTGGCTTTAATTTCTTCATAATTCTTATCAATTGATCTATGTCTGGTATTAACAATGTATTTGAGTTGTCATGTATATTATTCGCATTTTACTTTTCGTGAACCGTGTTGTCTGTCTGGGATTCTTGGGATTAACCTACTCGCATTATGGAATCTATATCTGTGCTGCCTTTGTTAACTTTAGGCTCGGGATCAGCATACATTGCTTGAACGTGGGCTTCCCATGAGGCAGCATTTATCCCCGATTTGGTTTCATCTGCGTAGGAGGTCAAGGAAAAGCCAAAATGTTTAATTACACTGGCTAGAGGTGTGACGTATGTATTAAAAAAAGTTGGGCTGAGCGATGGCCCCTAAGGGACCCTGCATGGTAGAGAGAAAGGATGTGAGGCAAATTCATCCTGCCTCACAGATTGTTCTCTGTCCCATGGGAATGAGCTTTGTAGATCCCAGGCCAACGGATGACATCGATTTCTGTCAGATGTTTCAACAGCAGTCCATGATCTATTGTGTCAAAAGCTGCAGAGAGATCAAGTAGGATGAGGGCTGCCCCTCTGCCCTGATGGACCACCTGCCTGATCTTCTCAGAAGCCTCAATCAAAGCTGTTTCAGTACTATGTCTGCTGCAGAAGCCAAACTGAGTGGTGTCTAGGTGATTATTATATTGAATGTGTTCCATCAGCTGGACATTATATGATTTTTTCTAAGATCTTTGATGGCAGGGGAAGACACGAAAAGGGGTGACAATTGCTGGGATCTTTAGGATCAAGAGTTGTTTTTCTTAATAATGGGAGTATGGAAGCTTTCTTCCAGGTGGAAAGAAACGTACCAGTCAAGATCCTGAGCAAGAAAATAGATGAGGGGCATTGTCCCGACCTCTAGTTTGGCCACATGTAGGAAAGTGCCCCTTTTTACATGGTTACCCCATACCTTTTTGCCAGATACATGATGGCAACTTGCCTTAAAGGCAGGGTGAACGGTGCCACTGCTGAGGGCACAGCTGCATGAGCAATATGCCCTTACAAGTGTTTGTGCCATTCACAGACCTTGTAAGTGCAATGAAGCTATTTTCAGTATATGGGCTGAGAGTTTGTCAACACGAAGCCCACAGCTCTATGATGGCTTCACTGAAGACTGAGAAATTTGGTATAAAACGTCTCAGCACGTTAAACCCACACTGATGCCAGTGTTGGAATTAATGTAAACTGCACTCAGAGAGCATCTTAGAGATGACCCCTGAAAAACTACCTCCTCTGACTTCAAAGACAGACTCTGATCTCCGGTGGACACCGGATTTGTCTCATGACAAGCTCAAATCCAGACACCTGATCCGGACAGAACTGTATGTCTGCAACTACTCTGTGCCAATCGACCTCAGCCTGAGTCTGAGTGGGTCAACACCACAGAGAGGTCCCCCTGGTGAACCTGGCCTTGGATCCAGCATTGGATGACCTCCTCCGATCTTCACCTTGACGCCTGCAACCTCAACTTGAAGAGTCCCCCCGACTGCGACAAGATCTGGTGAGAAAACCCGACATGAAAAGACACCCCTGCACCCACAGCCCCCTGGCCTTGGGGTGCCCAACCAACGGTAACCCTGTGACCAGCAGTCTTCCAACCTCACCTTCCAGTCTCTGGATCTCTTCTCCAAGCCTCCTGAGCTGAGCCTAAAGCCTTTCTTTGCAAACATCATCCTCCATTTGAGTTCCATTGGGATCCAGACTCCACTTTGCACACTGCACCTTGCCGCCCATATGCCGCTGGAGGTGTGCTTTCTGGTCTCCCTTGCGGCCCCATTTGTGCTGATCCTCACTCCCTGGGCCCAGGCCCTGAATTTGCAGGTACTTACCTCTGACTGGTGCTCTTCAGAGTACCCCCTGTCCCCATTGCGCTTCATGGTGCCTCAACCTTCGCATTGACCTCTGCACCCGCCCTCCCCTGTGCCACTGATGATGCACACGCTTTTCTTCCCTGACCCTTGCCCTGTGAAAGTGCTAGCAGCCCGAGCCTGAACTACAAACCGAGTAATTACCTGTAATCCACTAACTTTGTTTTCCTCTATAGATATTCATTGAAGTGTTTTATTACATTGCATTGCATATCCTCATCTTTGCAAAGTCTAAAAACATTTACAGACGACTTTCTAAATCTGTTAATTATTTATTACATTTACAAAACTATACTGTGTTCTGATAAGCCTAACTGCTCATCCCAGCTACCTCTAAATTGAGAGTAAGGTATTATCTACTTTATCCTCTACCTACCTTTGTAGATTTCTTGGACTCTGTACACACTATATCTCTTTTTGGAATAGTTTATACAGAGCCAGCTTCGTAATATCGTGGGGAAACCAGAAGAGGTGGATTTCAATAAGTTAGTGACCTGTTCTAAAGTGGGCAGTTTGAAATTGCTAAATATTAACCTATTTTCACTTGCAGTAGTGGGGACACAAATATTGTCTGATCGAGGGATCGAGAAGGAGAATAAATAAAAAACTGCTTCCACTTTGTTCAGAAACAAATCAGCCAAAAGATCATAAAAGGATTGACAACTGGGGCTTATATTATTAGAAGAATCCATGGTAAACTTGGTCACTGGTTAATCAAGTTCATTTGAGGAATTTTATGCTTTGTCTAAATTTCTTGTGCAATAAGAGGTCCTTTCTCTAATGATAGGGCTTTGTAAGTGGCTAGACAGAGCGTGTAGTTAGCCTTCTCCGTCTTGTTCTAGTTTCACCTCCATATTTTCTTTATATAAGGTTCAGGTTAGGTACATTACCACTTGCTACCTTTACCTCTAAATAAAATAGTCAAAAAGGTGGCAGTAAAATATGTCCTGTTTGCAGAAGTGCCAAAGAATCTGATCTTTTTCCTCCCAAGGTATTATAAGCAACATAGGCGCTGGATTGTCCCTCTGTGCTGCCTTTTAGGTGTTGCTCAATACAGGGTAGCGATAAAACTATGTAGAGCAGACAGACTTAAGACAGACTTAAGACAGACTTAAGACAGTCTTAAGACAAACTTAAGACAAATGTAGGACAGACTTGAGACAGACTTAAGACAGACATAAGTCACACTTAAAAAAAACTTAGGACAGACTTAAGACAGACTTAAGACAAAATCCTAACTTTACTACTACTAAATGCCTTCTGTGAATACCAAAAGTAGTAAGTTTAGGATTTTGTCTTAAGTTAGTTCTGTGAATCGGGCCCTTTGGGTTTTGTCTATGTTTGTATTTAATTCATCATTTATGTATTTTTTGGTTTAAGTTATTTATGTGCAGTCATATGCCCGTAATTCAAATGTAATAGTTCTTGGTAAAGACATTTTTCTAAATTATATGAACGCCAGATTAGAAATGCAATTCTCCTGGCCTAACACGAACTCCCAAAACAGATGCAGCTTGGGACAGGATGCAAAAAACATTCATAGCATTAGCTCCCAAGAGCCTGCACTGAAAACAGCGGTCCTCCTGCTGCAACTTCATAACAAATAGCTGGGAAGAGTATATTACTAGTCATGAATACATTTAAGATTATGTACATTAATACGTGAGACATTGAATGCCAAAAGAAAAAAGACACTCCACGCAGATTGGCAAACCTTACTTCTGTATTAAGGAAGTGATTCCATTTATTTGCCCAACTCTGAAAATTATCCTTCGAATGATCACGAAAAAACAGATATATTACCTTGTGCAATTTCTGATTGCTAGCCCCAATATTCCTTTTCAGTGGAGCATTACCTGTAAAATCCAAATTTGGATCATCAGAACAGTTCATATCTTCTTCTTTAAGACAAAAAATAAAGTGCTGAAGATATCTAAAAAAACTTTATAGGGAAGAGGAAACTGTTGCTGTATATTCCTGAATGAGCATAGAATATCCCCATCAAATAATTGACCTAAATGCAGAAGATTGACCTTACCCTAGGTCTCCCAAAAGCCGTCATGAATATAATCAGAAAAGTTAGGATTGTAGCCCAAATACGATAGCCGATTGAATAAAGTAATATCAAAAACATGCGCTTGAAAGAACTCCAAATATGATGACAGACCTTCAGCATCTTAAAGGGTGTTCTCTTGAGGTATACTGTGTCCACAATGCTAACACTGGCGACGACTGATTCCCCTAACGGAAAAAATTCAGAGAACATACACCCCTGGGGCCACCCATCCCATCCCAAAATACACCAAAGTGGTATGAAGAATGACGCCAGTTAGTAACACATCAACACCGGAAGAGAAACCCCTCCATCTTCTTACATTGTTGTAGAAACTGAATCCTACAAAGAGGTTTCTTTAAGGACCAAATAAATGTCTGCCAAAGAGCCTCCACTCTGAAGTGAAGAAAGCCACTGGAAGAAAAAGTGGAAAACAATGAAATAGATAAAGATACAGAGGAAGATTAAACATCTTGATAAGGTTACAGCGACCGATTAGGCCCAAATGGAGATGATCCCTGCCAGGTCCTTCTGTTTTTAGACACTATATCCAAAACCTGTTCTTTTAGAGAAGCTCTAAGGGTGATAGACTGGTCTAAGAGCCAGTCAGTGTGAGGCCAGTCCTTCAGAATTATGCTGTAATCTAAATCAGATTCCAGAGAGCTGAGGGTCCGTCTGGACACCATTTCATCCCTCACTATCACCCTCTGCTGACAGGAGGCATATAGAAGAGTCTGTTCATGGCATGAGGCATTTAGAGCATCCCAGACCACCAGAGGTGATATTGACCCTATATTGATTTCTAAAGAGAAACATATCTAACTGTGACATAGCCTTATGAGAGGCAGAATAAAATGTAAATCCTGGTTCATTAGGATGCTCATTGCGCCAAAGGTCTTCCAAAGCATATGAAGAAATTAGCTGGGACAAAGCACCCCTAAGAAAATGTTTTCCCCGGTGGACCAAATCGACAGAAAATGCAGACTGGGATGCGGAATCTTTATTGGGACACAGTATCACATTGAAGCCCCCACAGATAATGTAGGTGGGTGCCGAAGATTCAATCTATCAGTCATTTGTAAAGCGCACTACATACCCGCGAGGGTCTCAAGGCACTGGGGGGGGCCGCTACTGATCGAACAGCCAGTTGTTGAGCATCCTCCTGAAGGTCAGGAGGTCTTGAGTCTGTCGTGGGCTCAGTGGGAGGGTGTTCCATGTCTTGGCGGCGAGGTGGGAGAAGGATCTCCTGCCGGTGGTTGTTCTTCGGATGCGAGGGGCGGTGGTGAGTGAGAGGTCGGCGGAGCGTAGCTGGCAGTTGGGGATGTAGAAGGCGAGCCGTCTGTTGAGGTAGGCTGGGCCGGTCTTGTGGAGTGCCTTGTGTGCATGGATGAGGAGCTTGAAGGATATCCTCTTGCTGACGGGGAGCCAGTGCAGGTCCCTCAGGTGGGGGGTGATGTGGCCGTGGCATGGTACGTCGATGATCAGTCGTGCCGAGGCATTTTGGATGTGTTGTAGTCATTTGATGAACTTGGTCGGGGCTCCAACGTAGAGGACGTGTCCGTAGTCGAGTCTGCTGCTGACGAGGGCCTGGGTGGCTGTCTTTCTTGTATCTGTCGGGATCCATCTGTAGATCTTGCCTCGCATTTGGAGGGTGTTGAAGCAGGAGGAGGAGATGGCATTGACCTGCTTGGTCATTGAGAGCATTGAGTCGAAGCTGATTCCCAGGTTGCGTGCGTGGTCGGTGGGTGTGGGGCTGCTCCCAGTGCCGTCGGCCACCAGGAGTCGTCCCAGGCTGAAGGGTTGGAGCCGAGGATAAGGACATCCATCTTGTCCGAGTTCAGCTTCAGGCAGCTGGTCTTCATCCAGTCGGCGACAGCCTTCATTCCTTCGTGGAGATTGGCTTTGGCAGTGGTGGGGTCCTTGGTGAGGGAGAGGATCAGTTGAGTGTCGTCGGCATAGGAGATTATGTTGAGGTCGTGCTATCGGGCGACGTGTGCGAGCAGGGCCATGTAAATGTTGAACAGTGTCGGGCTGAGGGAGGATCCCTGGGGTATGCCCCAGATGATCTCGGAGGCTTTGGACAGGAATGGGGGGAGGCGGACGTTCTGGGTTCTGCCGGATAGGAAGGAGGTGGTCCATTTCAGCACCTTGTCTCAGATCCCTGCGGCGTGGAGGCGTGCGCGTAGTGTACGGTGGCAGATGGCGTCGAAGGCAATGGAAGGGTCTAGGAGGATTAGTGCTGCGGTCTCGCCATTGTCAAGCAGGTTCCTGATGTCGTCAGTGGTGGCGATGAGGGCGGTCTCGGTGCTGTGGTTGCTGCGGAATCCTGACTGGGAAGGGTCCAGGATTCTGTTTTCTTCGAGGTATCGGGTTAGCTGTCTGTTGACGATTTTCTCGATTACCTTGGCTGGGAAGGGGAGCAGAGAGATGGGCTAGAAGTTCTTGAGGTCTCTTGGGTCAGCCTTGGGTTTTTCAGTAGGGCGTTGATCTCGGCATGTTTCCAGCTCTCTGGGAAGGTTGCGGTCTCGAGGGAGAGATTGATGACATTGCACAGGTGGGGTGCGATGGTGCTGCTTGCTTTGGTGAAGATGTGGTGCAGGAAGGGATCTGACGGAGAGCCGGAGTGGATTGTGCTCATGGTCTTGATGGTGTCATCGATGCTCACGTTGGCCCAGGCTAGCAGGGGGTCATGGTCGATGGTGTGCAGAGGGTCTGTTGTGTTGCTGTCTGTTGGGTCTGTCTGGGTGTTGAAGCTGTCGTGGATGTCTGCTATCTTGCGGTGGAAGAAGGTGGCAAGGGAGTCGCACAGGGCTTGTGACGGCGAGCTGGGGTTGGAGAGTTCCTTCACGATGTTGAAGAGCTCCTTGCTACTGTGTGTGTTGTTGTCCAGGCAGTCTTTGAACGAGGTTCTTTTGGCGGCCCTGATGAGGTGGTGGTGGTTGCGGATGGCGTCCTTGTGTGCTGCATGGTTGTCCGGAGTTTTTTTGCTGTGCCATTTCTTCTCTAGGTTCTGGCAGGCTTGCTTGGAGGCTAGGAGTTCTGGGGTGAACCAGCTGGCCCTCTTGCTGGTGTCTCTGTGGGGGCGGTTTCTTCAGCGGGGCGAGGGTGTTGGCACAGTCTTAAATCCAGCGCCTAAGGGTGTGGGCAGCATCGTCAGTGTTGAAGGGTTTGGTGGGTGGACTGAGAGCGAGGTTTGCATGTAGTTGGTCTTCAGTGATTTTGCTCCAGCAGCGGCGGGGGATCTGTTGGGTGCGGTGTTGTGTGGTGGGTTTCTGGAAGGTGAAGTGGATGCAGCGGTGGTCGGTCCAGAGGAGTTCGGTGGTGTGGCTGACGGAGACATGCCGGCTTGAGGAGAAGACGGGGTTGAGCGTGTGGCCGGCAGAGTGGATGGGCATTGTGACGAGTTGCTTTAGTCCGAGGTTGGCGAGGTTATCGATCAGGATTGTGAAGTTGTTGTCGTTGTTGTTCTCAAGGTGAAAGTGCAGGTCTCCAAGGAGGATGTAGTCGGTGGAGGTCAGGGCGTGCGTGCTGATGAAGTCAGCAATGGAGTCGCTGAACTGTGGGCGGAGTCCGGGTGGTCGGTAGACGAGGGTGCCTCTGAGGGTGGAGTTGGGGGTCTGTGTGGATCTGGAAGTGCATGTGTTCAGCGGTGCTAAGCACGTCCTCGGTGCTAGTCGCGACCCTGATGTTGTTCTTGTGGACGATGGCGATTCCTCCTCCGACTCTGTTGGTGCAGTCTCTGCGGGTGATCTTGTAGCCGTCTGGGATGGCTATGGCGATGTTGGGTGCGGAGGAGTCGTTCAACCAGGTCTCTGTGAAGAAGGCGACGTCCAGGGATGTTGTGTCGAGCAGGTCCCAGAGGTCGACGGCGTGTTTGCGCGCAGAGCGGGTGTTCAGTAGTATGCATCGCAGGTGAGTGTGGTCATTCTTGGTGGGTGGTTCATCAGTTCTGAGGCTGAGGTAGCTGCAGTTCCGGCAGGTGAAGGGACCGTGTGTGCGTTTCGACGCAGCCTTGAAGCAGGTGTGGGTCTGTCTGGGGTTGAGAGCATGGAGTGTGCTGGCATTGTAGCGGCGGCGGTCATCATGGCAGAAGCGGGGGCCAGGGGTTCTGGTGCTGGGCATGGTCCAGGTGCAGACGGGTGCGGACGGGCTTGCCTTAGGCGTGCCAGCGGCGCGGCTGCGCAGAGGCCGGCATATATGGAGGGGTGAGAGGGTGGAGCAGCTGGGAGGCGGGAGGCGGGGGCAGCAAATGGGCAGTCGGCAGTCAGGGGGGCGGGCCGCAGGGGAGACAGCGGCGGGGGCGGTGAGGGACAACGGAGGGAACAGAAGGAAAAAGTGCACAGAAATCAATACAAAACAAGTGGCCCAGAAGGCAAAGGGCACAGAAATCAATACAAAACGAGTGACACAGAAGGCAAAAGGGGCACAAAAACGAGGGGGAAACGAGTGGTACAGAAAGCAAAGGGCACAGAAATCAATACAAAACGAGTGGCACAGAAGGCAAAAGGGGCACAAAAATGAGGGGGAAACAAGTGGCACAGAAAGCAAAGGGCACAGAAATCAATACAAAACGAGTGGCACAGAAGGCAAAAAGGACACAGAAATACGGGCAGCTGGGAAACAGAAGGCAGAAGCGGGCAGAGAGGCATGGGGGCAGCGAGGGGTACAGAAATGAAAACCAGGCAGGGACACGTGGACAGCGAGGGGAAAGAAAATGGGCAAGGACCACGTGCAGGCAGCGGGGGAACACAGACAACAGTGGTCACAGACACAACAAGAAAATGCAGGCAGTACAGTAGAACAGTGGGCGGAAGATGAACACAATTACGATTCCTCAGCAGCAGTAGCTGGGGCAGGGACACATAGGCGGAGCTGTGCGGAGGGGGAGCGACCTACCTGGTGGGTCAAGGGTCGCTCTCCTCACCGGGCAGCGGCTGGCATATATGGGGAGGTGGGAGGGAGGAGCAGCTGGGAGGCAGAGGGCGGGGGCAGCGAATGGGCAGTGGGCAGTCAGGGTGGCGGGGCCACAGGAGGGACAGTGGCGGGCGGTGAGAAATGACAGTGGGAACAGACGGAAAAAGGGCACAGAAATCGATACAAAACGAGTGGCACAGAAGGCAAAGGACACAGAAGTCATTACAAAATGAGTGGTTGAGAAGGCAAAAGGGGTACAAAAACGAGGGGGAAATGAGTGGCACAGAAAGCAAAGGGCACAGAAATCAATACAAAATGAGTGGCACAGAAGGCAAAAGGGGCACAAAAACGAGGGGGAAACGAGTGGCACAGAAAGCAAAGGGCACAGACATCAATACGAAACGAGTGGCACAGAAGGCAAAAAGGACACAGAAATACAGGGCAGCTGGGAAACAGAAGGCAGAAGCAGGCAGAGAGGCAGCGAGGGGAACAGAAGGGAAAAACCAGGCAGAGGGACACGGGGCAGCGTGGGGTACAGAATGGAAAACCGGGCAGAGACACGGGGGCAGTGAGGGGTACAGAAGGTAAGAAAACGGGCAAGGACCACGTGCAGGCAGCAGGGGAAGATAGACAACAGTGGTCAAAGACACAACAAGAAAATGCAGGCAGTACAGTTGAACAGTGGGCGGAAGATGAACACACTTACGATTCCTCAGCAGCGGCAGCTGGGGCAGGGACACACAGGCGGAGCTGTGCGGAGGGGGAGCGACCTACCTGGTGGGTCAAGGGTCCCTCGCCTCACCGGGCAGCGGCCGGCATATATGGGGAGGTAGGAGGGAAGAGCAGCTGGGAGGCGGGGCAGTGAATGGGCAGTGGGCAGTCAGGGGGGTGGGGCCATAGGGAAGAAAGCGGCGGGGGCGATGAGGGACGACAGAGGGAACAGAAGGAAAAAGGGCACAGAAATCAATACAAAACGAGTGGCACAGAAGGCAAAGGGCACAGAAATCAATACAAAACGAGTGGCACAGAAGGCAAAAAGGACACAGAAATACGGGACAGCTGGGAAACAGAAGGCAGAAGCGGGCAGAGAGGCACGGGTGCAGTGAGGGGAACAGAAGGGAAAAACTGGGCAGAGGAACACGGGGCAGCGAGGGGTACAGAAAGGAAAACCGGGCAGAGACACGGGGGCAGCGAGGGGTTCAGAAGGAAAGAAACCGGGCAAGGACCATGAGCAGGCAGCGGGGAAGACAGACAACAGCGATCACAGACACAACAAAGATGAACACACTTACGATTCCTCAGCAGCGGCAGCTGGGGCAGGGACAAACAGGCGGAGCTGTGCGGAGGGGGAGCGACGTACCTGGTGGGTCAAGAGTCGCTCTGAAAGAAAGAAATCCAGCACTTTCAGGTCATTCATATTCGGCCCATATACGACACAGATAGTAATGTGCGCCCTATACTTCTGCATGGTTACTACAAGCCACCAGCCCCTCGAATCCATCTTATGTGGGAGAACCCCACACCTATTATCACTTGCTGAAAGTGTGACGCCCCTATGGGCAGAAGTACAATAAGAGGTGGAGAGGGTCTGATAGCCAAGGTCTTATAACAATAGACCATCTGCCAAGGAAAGATTCATCTCAGCATCTTCAGTTCTTCTCGTACCAACTTGCATTAATGTGGTGATTTAACACCATTTATATTCCATGGTAAGACATGAAGCTTCTGTCCAGGATCACCGCCATTACCAGTTATCATAAAACCTCAACCTCAGCGAGCTCTTCCTCCAGAAAACATCCAGCCATGCACAACAACTGAAAATATGCTGCCAAATTATAATATACATATTCCTTTTACCACCAACAAGATTGCTAAAGATCACACTGCCAGAAGTAACACCCTTAATATGCTGTGTTAAAAATGAACATCCCAGTCCAAAATCCCCCTGTTCCTATCCCCATCGCCTACCCGTTCTCATGGCTCCCATACTGGCAAGCCAACCCACCCCCAAAGCTATGCCCTATGAGGCCAAGTGCCATTGCCCCCTCAATGTGGAGAATTTAATTATGGCCCCTTGCTAAGATCGGGAGAGAGTCCGCTCCCCCAACTACTGCAACTCTTACACAAAATTACTGCTACCCAAAGTGATGTACTCCCTAAAAGAAGTAAGGGAGAGGCGAAGAAATATACCATCAATCACTAAGATAATAAAAAAGATGAACAAAATGAAGGAGAATAAGAAAGAGAAAGAAACAAATGACAATATACCTGACCCCCCTACATAGTCTGCATACCCCTCAAAGAACCCCTACTCATCATTAGATCTAACAAGGCTGGATCCTACCCCCCCAACAGCCAGCACCATGAGTCACCCAGTACCCAATTGCACAAACCACTATACACTTGTGAAATGCAAGCCAATTAATTAGCCCAGAACCAACCAAAAATCATTCGAAAGCAACCGTCTGCACCCAGTTTCTACTGAGTTAGCAGCTCTTGAACTTTTAAACCAAGACATCAATAAAATGTCTTGCCATCCTTGTGAATCCGTAAAGTTGCAGGCTCCATAAGAGAAATCGAGGTACCTAGCTTCAGGACTGGTGGAATATGCTGCCGGAGCTGCCAACGTCTTACCACCGTCTGTTGGCAGAATTCTGAACAGACAAAAAACATAAGGTCACATGTATTAATCAGCAGCTTAGGGGTTGCTGCCCAGTAGATCTCCTGCTGAAGAAGATAATTTGCAATATATATCATTATAGCCCTGGAGTATCGAGGAGGTTTGTTGGGGGGTTGAAATGGAAAGCGGTGTGCACGCTGGATCATACAATCGATCTCCCAGTCTCCCAGGGCAGGGAAGGCCTCTCAGAACAGACGAATGACAAAGCCTCAAGGATTGTCACCTTCTGCCCGTTCCGGGACCCCAAGGATCCACAAAATATTCCGATGTGACCTGTTCTCTAAATCTTCATCTTTAGATGACAAATGGTAAGTTGCTGTTCATGTTGAACAATCCCAAAACAATTGACTTAAACTTCCTTTTGTAGAGTTAACTGTGAGGCTTTCACCCCTACAAATAGCGACTGAACAATGTCCATATTTTTTTAACAACTTTCGGAGGGCCACTTGGGTCCTAAAATGAGCAGCCTTCAGAGCCAGTGAATCCTTGCTATAGTCCTCTCTGTGTTTCAGAATAAGATGGTAACTATTCCCCAGCATGAGAGCATTTTGAGCTGAGCTTAAAGATTGGGATCTAGAGAGAGGCAAGGGATCCAGTCCCCTGTCTGATTCTAAGAGTGTAGATATTTTGCTTGTAAGTTCAAGATGGCCACTACTATAACCATTGGAGGCCCAGACTGACAAAGCTGCCTGATTGAGGCCCTCATCCCAGTTTCTATCATAGAGTTCTGAAAAGTTAAAGAATGCCTCTTGGCCATGGCCACAAGTAGCAGCTGGCTCCTTACTACCCTGGCACAATGGTTGGAGTGACGGAGAGGCATTGGAAAAGATTATGGCAGCAGGATCAAATAGGCCCCAGGAGGCCCCACTTCAGAGTGAGGAGAGTTCCCAGAAACCACAGACACCTCTGATGAATCCAGTTGGGGTGAGGCAAAAGAGATGGAAGGAATTGGTTCCTTCCTACCAGATGCCTCTCTTGTTGTACCAGATGGAAGAAATACTGCTGCCGGCAAACTGATCTGCCCTGTTCCATTACCCATCTCCATAGTCCCAATAGCCACTGTTAAGGGAGAGACTAGGGTCAGGAGCGGGTCCATTGTCTGTTGGAATCAGGGAAGCAAACTGTCCCTCCCAGGATCAACTAGAACTATCAAGGAGGCATCCCCCTTTGCCCTCTCTGTCAGGATTACTTCCAAAGTAGTTATTACAGGGTATCCTCCATCCTCACCTAATTGATTGACAAAGACAAAGTTCTCTACTTTTGACCCACCATGGGTACTCATACGGCTATCCCCAGGCTTGACAGGGTGCAGCACTTTTTTCCACATTTGTGGAGGTATGAGAGGTATCCGCTCCTGATAGGCCCCCCTCCTTAATCCATCCCTGGTAGACATCCTGGCCCCAACCCTAATGCGAGGAACGGCCCACAGTGAATCTGAGATCTTCTACTGCCTCCTATCCAGTGCAACCTCTATCTTGAAAATCTGTGAACTGCCCAAAAGCCTTTTAGCTGGCAACAGTATATCCCACAGAGCCTTGTAACCAGGCTGACAAAGAGGTGGCTGAGACAGAAAAGTCCTACAACAAAGTGACTCAAATTGCCAAAAAACACTTTCTTCCAAACTTTGGAGCATAAGAAACAGTGTCTGTAGGGCAGCCAGAAACCAACTTCCCCAGAGGCTGCATGGCCAAAGCCCCACAATTTAAACATACAGGGCAGCACAACCACACAGAATGCCTCTGCCAGCAGAGGACCAATGGTGAGCTGCTGTACTTCACCGGCCCAAATCAGTCAATACGCTCATTGTTAATGTGCTTTGAACTTCCCTGTCACTTCCTACGGTACTGCAGGCCAGACTGCGGATCTGAAAGCAGACAGATGCTCCTGCTGCGAAAAGACAGACACACCCGGGAGGAGCCTACAAAGGGCATCCTCTTGTTGAAGAGAGGTCAGTGGGGGAGGACTGCAGTCACCTCTGTTGTAGATAGTTTGGACTGTCTTTGCGGAACTAGATGGAAGCCGGACCTCTACTCCATCTCAGCTGCGAACCACCTTCTTAGTAGTGCTTCTTTAATTAATGAGACATATTTTGAAGGTTACTTAGGTGAATGACACAATAAGTGCTGCAGGCTCACTAGTAGCACTCGATACACAAGGTTTGGGCACATGTAGTGTAACATTTCTAGGGACTTACAAGAAAATTAAATTTGCCAAATGTGGATAAGTCAATGTTACCATGTTTAAAGTATTGAGCACAATCACTGTAATACTGATTAGCAGTACTAAAGTGCTAAGGCTAGCAAAAACGAAATCAGAAAATATGGCGGAAGAAGGAAATAGGTGGGGGGGAAGACCAACCTAAGGCTGACAGGTCTAACAATTTCCTTCTGGAGTCACCATAAAGCAGCTCCATACATCGGCTTCATTAGATAATTTACAATTGGGAAAAAGATACATTCTCATTGCCTCACTCTAAGGCCTTTACAAGGAACTCCATCCTGATTTTCCATCTTTAAATATTCCATAAACCATACTTCCTAACCTTCTGGGTCCGGTTTTTCACCTCAATTTCAGAATCACCTACTGTGGTATTGATAACCAAGACAACAACCTTGGACTTTGGGTGATTAATATTCAGATGGCTGTTATTTGTTTATTCAGAATATGTCACTATTGTTTTTAGTGATCTATGAGTATGCCATGTACAGCTCTGGAGCTCATCATCCTGAGGAGAGAAAAGGTTGGTGTTGCAAATCAAGAAGAGCCACACAAGCTCCATAAAGTACAAAGAATATTGGCAGAAATACAATGAGGGACTTCTCACGCACATTCACAACTCCTGGTCCAGCTTAGCCAACTATCACCTTAAGATTCCAATTCTCAGCAGCAGATTACTACTGGATAGACGTGCTTCACCATGACAATACAAGGGTGTGAGGAAGATGCTACACACCTTTGCCATAAATATTGCAAGCATAAAAACAAAAACTTTGGAGGGTATTAGAAATATGATTACATTAAAAAGCAAAATAACTACATTGTTATACCCATTGTTTGTAGACTTATACTGCAGGTTTTTTAACCCTGCACATTGGGGAACTGCTGTACAGTCCCCAATGTATATGCTCTGATTGTTTGAATATGGTAAAATTGACTAAGGCCCAATTGGTATATTTTCCTTTACAATAAGGCCTCAGTATATGCTGTAAGAAAATACATCAGTGGCGTAGAAAGTAATATGTTACTTGTGTGTGCCATTCATTAGTCCAACCAGGAAATCATGACGTCAGACTTACAAGCATAGCTTCACTGCTGCAGTTTTTAAACCTGCATGCACACTTATTAAAGCAAACCTTTTCTGACAGGAATGACCCCTGCTTCTAATACTAAAGAAGTTATTCTTATCTGGGCTTTGCATCCCATAAAGTAGGTTGCCTGGTATGAAAATGTGGAACACGTAAGCATGTCATGTTTGCATGTTTCTACAGTAACTAGCACCCAAAAGAAATGTTCACTGTTAAGGCTGTAACTGGATTTTTTAAGAATAAGCTTAAGTATAGCTATTGTTTTAATCCTGTATCTTTAGTGTGCAAGAGCTACATAGATTTTTCAACCAATGTTCTTATGGGTTATTAAAAATCCAATTTAATGTGGTAATTGGATTTTTAATAACAATACAGGAAAACAAACTTTTAAAAAGATCTATTTTCTCTGTGTGAAAGAGCTGATGGCCAAGTAGCATCAGCTTCTCTGTGGCTGTCTTTTAAGTGTTGCTTTGAGGAGGTGTTAAATGTTGCCACAAGAGCAGAGACAATTACTTGGGCCTTGCAGAATGGCTTGGCTAGAATGTGACCCAGTTTGACCCATGAAGTGCATTTTAGGAGTGGCCTGTAAATTTTCTAACTTAAAAGAAAGTGTGGTAGACCTGTATTTGTATGCTTGAATGATAAGGGAGTTCTAAAGAAGAGGAGTCATTTGATCCCAAAATACACATTAGCCTCTTGGCTTTAGTCTCAATGGAAGAGGGAGATGGTCCCAAAATCAATTTGGAGAGGCAAATAGAGTTTGTTGCAAAAGTGGGAAGGTTTACCCTTGGGAGATTTTTGTCCATTGGTCGGAGTGTGTTCAGGACAGAACTGAACAAAGTTAGAACCTTTCACCAGCTCCTCAGAGCTTTTTAACTCTTTCTAGACCTGCAGAAGAAAATAATAGAATTAGACCCGCTGTCTGTGACCTGTGTCAAAGTCTAAAGTATAGGAACCATTCCCACTTGTATCCAGGACCGAGATGTGGAGCCAAGGATCAGTTGACTGCCCTCCTGCATGGCTACAGGGACACAGCAAACTGCAAGAGACATTTTTTTAAGAGTGATCAGCTGATCAGTACGAACTGGACTTGGACTAGGTCTTGCTGATGGCCTCTCTTTCGAGTGACCAAGAGGAACTGCTCCACCAAGGCCTCAGAATGGTTTCTGACTTAATCAGATTCGGGGAGTCCGACCGACCGATTACAATGGTTCCAGATATCATTCGGTTGGACTCCCTTTGACTTCAATGCGAGCCTGTGTTCCGACTGAATACACAGGCTCACGTTGAAGAAAGGGTTGGCTGGGGGAAATCGTGCACCCTGTGACGGACACCCCATGGTGCCTGTCACACTGTGCGGTCTGAAAAGGAGGGTCCCTTGGGTACCCCCACGGGCCCCATTCAGAAGGCTCCGGGTGAAGGGGGGCCTGCTGCGGGCCTCCAAAGTCAGATTCTGGCATCTGATCCCTGTTGGAACAACCAATTCGTAAAGGCTGCCGAATCCGACATTGCAATCACTCGGTCGGAAATGCGGTCCATAGACCTGTATGATGTAGTTACTGAACTACTTGGTTCCTCCAAATGCCATCTGGAACTGAGCTGAAACCTACTCTGAAAGTTCAAACACTTTCCGAACATCATAATCGCTCGTTTGGAAAGCTCTCCGAATCGGTCGGAAAGACTGGTTCCAAATCAGATTCGACAGACCTGAATCCGATTCGGAGCCTTTCTGAACGACATCATAATAGTCCCCTTAGTCTAAAAAGTTGTAAGTTAGAAAAATATTTAGACTTCCAAGACCTCTGGTCCATCAGCAGAACCTGACGGAAAAGGTGCAAAACTTTAACAGGAGTTCAATCAACATAGCTCCCAGGCCTGTTAAGTGATTATCATTATTTTTTAATTGACGTTTTAGGTGTGGGGTTTGTGTTTTGTAGGGGTATAGGGTGGAAAGTTGATTAATTATAATGAATTAATTATTAACTGTTAATTGATAATAATTATTTGCTTAATAATTAATTATGTTATTTGTATAACTATTTTTTTATTTAGTTTCAGGTGTGGATTGTGTGTTTAGTAGGGGTATAGGGTGAGAAGTACATCATTGTTAGATAATACATTATTAATTTTTTTAATATTATTAATTATTTAATTAGCAATTAATTATGTAATTTGTATTTTTTTATTACATTTTTGTGTGTAGTGTGTTTTGTAGGGATTTAGGGTGGGAAGTAATTAAATTTGATTTATTTAATAATTATACTCTTGTTAATAATTACATTTTACATTTTATTAATTATTTACATAATAATGATGTAAATTATGAAAAAATAAATGTTTTTGTTGATTTTGTGTGTGTTGTTTTTGTATGTGTAAAGGGTGTATAGGAAATTATTTATACTAATTCAATAAATAAAGGTATTTTATAATATTATCTTGAGGGCGCACTGTGGCTCCTCCTTTCAGCCAGTGGCTCCTGTCCTTGAGATCTACAAATTTCAAGCTTTGGGGGCTACCCTGTATGGGCGAGAACTGTGGGGTTTTCAGGACTCCTGCCCTCTAGTATCAATGGAAAACCAATTTTTTAAGGAAAGGGTGTGGTATACCAGTGAGTACCCTGTTTGTCCTGTTATGGCTGGAATATGGCCTTCGAAGGCTTAATGCTGTTGGGGCTTAGATCACTCATGGGCAAAGGCTGTGGGTTACTCCCGAACTCTGTCTTTTTCCTATGGCCCTAGAAGATGTTAAGACACAACATGGGGCTCATAAGATATTTGGATGTGGTTTAAGGGAGACTATTTGGGTCAGATCGGGTACTCCAATTTGTGGTCTTCCCTTGCCGATTCCCGGTCAATCCCCAAATCTGAGCTAAAATGCGCATAATAGCGATTTTGAGTTAACCAGGTACTGTGATCCTCAAGGGAAAGATCACTTACTGACTAGGAATTTAAAGCCGATTATTGTATGGAAGTATATTTGGATGAGATCAAACCTCCTCTGGCAAATACCCTATATATTAAATTTCGTTTAGGGATTTATTTCCATACATGTCTTTAATTCCAAATGGAACCATCAGCCCGGTGTTGGGTATAGCTCCTGGTTTTTATGCCCCTTGGTTGACTATACGGTTGAGCATGTTATTTTCTTTTGCCCTGGTTATCAAGCAATTAGAATGAAGTGGAATTTACTTGTCTGCCACAACCTGGGGATAAGAAATTATAGGACAGCATAAACAAGTTTAAGTAGCAACATCAGTAAATGTATTGTGCTCTCTGTCTATGAATGTTTGATGCATATGAGGAGGTATAGGTAGACAAATTCACTAAGTTAGTAAGTGCAGTTTTTGTGCTAACCAATTCCTGTTCTTTTTATGAGTAATGTGTTTTTAAGGTTAACGTGATTTTAATTTGTATCTCAAGTTTCATGTATATGTTTGTTAGATGGTATAGAATGATGTATGCAAGGCACCTTGTCAACAGTTGGCTGGGTTAATCTGTGAGTTGGAATTCTCTGCAAATCGATTTCTTCTTCTTTTATATTGTAATATGTCTATTTATTCTTTTATGGCCTTGTGCAGAAATAAAGATTTATTAAGTAAGTAAGTAATATTTATAGAAATGTTAAATAATTATGTTAAATATGTAAATAAAATATATTTTACATTATATGTTAGGTGTGAGTTGAATTTGTTGGAGTAAACGGTGGGAAGTTTGTGGTAATCATGACCACGCTGGTATGATGTAATCCAAGTAGGTTTATTCATGTAAGTAAACAGGTAGTATAAATCTTCAGTAAGTCCTCATCAACAGCCCTACCAGAAGCAGCCTGCTAGCTACTCAGCCCCATCCACCAACTGTCATCACTCATCCAGTCACAGGCATTCCACTCATAGCCCATTCATCAAACATTCCACTCAGAACACTCACACAGGCTGAGCAGCTAGGGACAAGATAACATAGGACAAAAACCATAACATCAGAATACTACATTACCTCTACCCTATAGAACAAAACCAATGCATTAAACTATAAACATAAAAGCACAGCAATAGTAAATATTCCACAACCCAGGGATGAGGGAAACACCGCATCACATAAGGGATAGGAACTAGAACAAGAAGAGTCAAAAGTCCAGACCCGAAGATGGGGGAAACACTGCATCACAAGAGGGTAAGGAACTAAAGACAAGATGGAAAGATGGATACAGAATACCCATCCCCCTCCTCTAATAAGGAAAATAAATGTACATCAAAATGTATTCTCTCCATGTAAGGAGACAAGTCATTTGGACTAAAGGGACTGTAACCCAATTTCCTGCCCCCAACTTTACCAAGGGACAACAATGTACGTATATGCTCTCCATGTAGGGAGACAAGTCATGTGGACTAAAAGGACTAAAACCCAATGTCCTGCCCCCACCATTAACAAGGGACAACAAGTGAAAAAACTTATATGCTCTCCATGTGAGGAGGCACACAAGGACAAAAGCCTGCACCCAAAAAAAACGTGCGGCACAAGGTGTCTTACTCACACAGGGGACACACCCTTGCAACAAACAAACAACGTGAGACACAAGGTGTCTTACGTACACAGGGGACACACCACTGCAACCAACAAACAACGTCTGGCAAAAGGTGTCTTACGCACGCAGGGGACACACCCTTGCAACAAACAAATAGTGGGCGGCCCAAGGTGTCTTATGCACACAGGGAACCCAACCTTGCATCAAAATTGATCGTGCGGCACAAGGTGTCTTACGCACGCAAGGAAAGTGTCTCCTTGCAACATGTTTAGCGTAAATGGGACCATGACCCATAACCTAGTGTAGTGGGACAAGGCCCATACAAACCAACCCTGAGTAAGGGTTAAACATAACATAAATGTGGAAAAAACCCAAAACATACCCAGTGTAAAGGTTACAGTGCCCATGAACCAACCCCTGTGTAGGGGCAACGTCAAGAGCTGTATGGACAAACTTAGTTCATGCAAACACTAATTGTATGACTGTATTAAATACTTTTAAACTGTATGCCAT
Source organism: Triturus cristatus (assembly GCF_964204655.1). Classification (NCBI taxonomy): domain Eukaryota; kingdom Metazoa; phylum Chordata; class Amphibia; order Caudata; family Salamandridae; genus Triturus; species Triturus cristatus. The sequence goes on from NC_140587.1 coordinate 762,778,260, forward strand.
CACCAGTGAGCGAGCTCTCAAAACACTAATTGTATGACTGTAATAAATACTTTTAAACTGTATGCCATCGCCGGTGAACGAGCTCTCACCCGAGTTGCACAACCATGCCCTGTGTTCACAACACAGCTAACTACATACATGCTGTAAAAGATGACTACTTGTAACGCAAAGAACATTAACATTGACCATCGATGCTGACATTAATCACACTGTAACTAATTATGATGAATCAAATCCTCCTGTGAGCGATGTCTTACATGAATTAGCAACACCAAATAACTGGGAGTGCACTGCAATGTCAAACAGCTGTCTACCTATTGTAGCAAGAACGTTAACGGCCCCTCCGACTGCGCAAAGTCCACTGAAGAAAATTCCTAAAGATTATTGCTTTCTAAAAAACCAAACTAACGAAGACGCAGCAGTCAATAGGATGAAACAAAACACCTACGTTTGATAAGAGGCATCACTAACAAGAAAAGAGTCCATCTTTATTGCCACAAGAAAATGGCGTGGTTGGCATATCGGCAGCAAAAAACAGGAACCATCAAAGAGGAAAGAAAGTAGAAGCCGCCAACCACAAAACGGCAGCACGCTGAGGGTCTCACGCCGGGTGGCTCCATGCACGTAGGTGCTCCATAACGTCCAGTGTAAGGGAGAAAGATCACAGAGTATCCCTTGTCACAGAGGATCCGTCACTGAACAGCGCATCACAGAAGCACCACAGGTACGTTTTTTGATTCATTTTGATTTGAAAAACTGCTCGCGCAACCTCGAGCCTCAGTTCAAACACCAAAAGAGCAGTTGAGATGCAAGTCTCAGCATTGTAAAAACAAAAATAAACCACAACTGTCTCATCATTTTTGGCAATACAAACTGTTACTGCAGTGATAAAACTGCAAATAGTGCTCCTCCTCAAACTCCGCTGTGCCCAATGAATAAAAAGACTAAAGTTCAAAATCAATAAAACATAGTAACTCAACTCCGTAAACAGCAGGCATCACTTCTCCCATGTGAAAGCGGCGCTCTCACTTTATCCTTAACGTAAATCTGAAGATGTAATGATAACTCAACCTACTGGTACACCCTTTTGATCACTCCAAATACAGACGTGTCATCTGGTATACAAGAAAGGTATCCACAAGATTGTATGGGCCCCACCATTCCAGTCTGGTCTGCAGTATGTACCCACATTGGTTCAACTTTGATCACCATGGTGCAGAACAACACTCCAACCATGTCAAGTAGCAAGTCTAAAACGATGTTGTTATGTCTAATGATGGTGCAGTTCTTGTCCATATGTGCAAGATGAATACAATACAGCACGCTTTGGCTGGGGCTGTCCGATGTGATGGACACTGGTGGGGCTGCTTGGCGTGCTGTTTATGTTCCCTTTGTTTCTCCTTAAGTGTCAGTGTTGCATCTTGTGGCTCATGCTTGTTGCGTCTTGTACCTGTTGTCTGTGCCTGTCGTTTTCTCCCTGTTGTAGCTTCTTTCCAACATGTTGTAGAAGGCATCTTGAAGTCTCTTCAGGCTACTTGCACCAACCGTAGAGCGTGGGGAGGTCTCCATCTCATCGCCAAAATTAATGTGGTAATCATGACCACGCTAGTGATGAAATCCAAGTAGGTTTATTCAGGTAAGTAAAGAGGTAGTATAAATCTTCTGTAAGTCCTCATCAACAGCCCCACCAGGAGCATCCTGCTAGCTGCTCAGCCCCATCCACCAACTGTCATCACTCATCCAGTCACACAGGCATTCAACTCATAGCCCATTCACCAAACATTCCACTCAGAACACTCACACGGGCTGAGCTGCTAGGGACAAGATAACATAGGAGAAAAACCATAACATCAGAATACTACAAAGGTATTTAAATATTATTAATTTATTATTTGTTCGGTCTGTCAGACTCGGTTCCCACCATCATTCGTAGACTCCAAGTCTGTCAGAGCCGAATCGTACAGCTCTGTGGACCGCGACACTGATAGCCTTTCCAAATCAGTTTGTCCAACACAAAAAGGCTGTTGGAAACTGATTTTGGGGGCTTGTAGCAGGCCTCCCTTCACCCAGAGCCCTCCGGTTGGGGCCTGTGAGGTTTCCCATGGGACCCCTCTTTGCAACCATGTACAGTGAGGCAGACACCATGGGGTGCTCACTTATGCTGATGACACTCAGATTTTTGTGTCACTCTCTAAAAACATGGAGGAGGTAGCTGACCGCTTCAATAGGTGCATGATAGCTATCAACAGCTGACTGAGTGATAACTGCCTAAAGTTGAATTTCCAAAATGCAGAGGTTCTCCTTTTTGGAAAAGATGTTGCTTTTTGGAATCAATCATGGTGGCCTCAGTCTCTTGGCTCTCTCCCTATGCCAGACTCTATAGTGACACATGTAGGTGTTGTTTTTGATGCTGAGTTGTCATTTGTGGATCGGATCAACAAATTAACATCATCATGTTTTTTTGTAATAAAAATGTTGAGGAAGGTGTTACCCTTTATTCCCCCAGATTTGCATTAATCAGAACTCAACTCTCTAGCTCTGTCTAGGCTTGTTAATTGCAATGTCATTTATGTGGGCATTAAACAGAGACCATTAAGCAAACTTCAGATGTTGCAGAATACAGCCTGCCATATTCCCACAAAGTGAACTGTGGAGTTTGGGATAATATGCTGTTTTATTGAATTTACCAGACAGTGGGTGGGGATTGCTCCTTGACACCCCACGACCAATGAGTAAAAAGTTCCCTTTTCCGTTAGGTGAAGCTTCTATCTTTTGCAGCACATCCTGTTTGTGTCACTGCAAATTATCCCACAGTGCACCATTCTCAGTAAAATCTAACATGGCAGACCCCTTCTTGAGTCATACATGGGGGTGTGTCTAGGGCATGCGTACTCACAAACTTTCTCTCGGGGGCCAAATTTACAGTGTGGTTTGTGGCCGAGGACCGCACTGGTGGGGGCGGGGTCAGAGGTGGAGGGGCGGGGCTAAAGCAAAAGAAAAATTGTGACCATGACGTTGAACACAGGTCCCTGCAGCAGATGCCTTCATCCACTGAGCCACTAGACCCGGCATACACACATCTCTCTCTCTCTCTCCCTCCACCCCTCCCTCCCCCTTCCCCTCCCTCCCTCTCCATCCCCCTCTCTTTCCCTCTCTCCCCCTCCCTCTCCCTCCCTCTCTCTCTCTCCCTGTCTATCTCCCCCTGTCTCTCTCTCCCTGTCTCTCTCCCTCTGTCTCTCTCCCTGTCGCCCTCCCTCCGCCGCCCTCCTCCCTCTGTCTCCCTCCTCCCTCTGTCTCCCTCTCTGTCTCCCCCTCTGTCTCCCCTTCTGTCTCCCCCTCTGTCGCCCACCTCCCTCTGTCTCCCTCTCTCTGTCACCCTCCTCCCTCTGTCTCCCTCCCTCTGTCGCCCTCCTCCCTCTGTCTCCCTCTCTGTCTCCCTCTCTGTCTCCCTCTGTCTCCCTCCCTCTGTCTCCCTCCCTCTGTCTCCCTACCTCTCTCTCTCTCCCTCCGTTTCCCTCCCTCTCCTTCCGTCTCTCTCCCTCCGTCTCCCTCCATCTCCCTCCTTCCGTCTCCCTCCCTGTTTCTCTCCCTCTCTCTGTCTCCCTCCCCCTCTGACTCTCTCCCACTGTCTCCCTCCTCTCCCTCTGTTTCTCCCCCTCTGTCTCCCTCCCTGTCTCCCTCCCTCTCCCTCTGTCTCTCTCCCTCTGTCTCCCTCCCTCCCTCTGTCTCCCTCCTTGCCTGTCTCCCTCCATCTCACTGTCTTCCTCCGTCTCCCTCCCTCACTGTCTCCCTCCGTCTCCCTCAATCCCCCTCCCTCTCCCTCCCTTCATCTCCCTCCCTCCATCTCCCTCCCTCCGTCTCCCTCCCTCTGTCTCTCTCCCTGTCTCTCTCCCTGTCTCTCTCTCTCCCTCTCCCTCCCTCCCTCCCTCTCCCTCTGTCACTCTCCCTCTGTCTCTCTCCCTGTCTCTCTCCCTCCACCTCCCTCCCAGTCTCTCCCTCCCTCAGTCTCTCTCCCTCCGTCTCCCTCTGTCTCCCTCCCTGTCTCCCTCTCTCTCCCTCTGTCTCTCTCCCTCCGTCTCCCTCTGTCTCCCTCTGTCTCCCTCCATCTCCCTCCGTCTCTCTCTGTCTCCCTCCCTCAGTCTCCCTCCCTCCATCTCCCTCCCTCCATCTCCCTCCCTCTCCCTCCCTCCGTCTCCCTCCCTCTGTCTCCCTCCGTCTCCCTCCCTCCATCACTCTCTCCGTCTCCCTCCCTCTATCTCTCCCTGTCTCTCTTTTCATGTCTCTCTCCCTCCCTGTCTCCCCCAGTCTCCCTCCCGCTCCCTCTCTACCTATGTCTCTCTTCCTCCCTCTCCCTCCCTCCCTCCGTCACCCTCCATCTCCCTCCCTCTGTCTCCCTTTCCCTCCCTCTCTCCCTCTCTGCCTCCCTCTCTGTCTCCCTCTCTCTGTCTCTCTCTCTGTCTCTCTCTGTCTCCCTTCCTCTCCCTCCCTCCCTCTCCTTCTGTCTCCCTCCCTCTGTCTCCCCCAGACCGCGCCTCTCTGTCTCCCTCTCTCTGTCACCCTCTGTCAACCTCTGTCTCCCTCCCTCTCCCTCTGTCTCTCTCTCTCCGTCACCCTCTGTCATCTCACCCATGTGTGTGTCAGCCCTCAGCCCGGGCTGAGACAGCTTCCCAGCTCGCGCACACAGCCCCATCTGAGTACTTCACAGGTCTTTAAAAGACCATTTACATGTTCATAAAGCTTTATTGTATTTTACCTCTTAGGCCCCTGCATCTTTACTTTGACAATCATTGGTATCCCCCCGCCCCCACAGAGCAGAGTCTCAGAGTCCGGGCTGCTGCAACCAGCAGTGTTTGCTAACACTATTTAATTTTTTTTTTAAAACACAGGTAGGATGTCTGCAAGGTCCGCGGGTTACCAAGGTAGGCTTGCCGGGCCGCTGGCGGCCCGCGGGCCGTACTATGAGTAACCGTGGTCTAGGGTAATGAGCAGTCTCCTGCCACACAACTACTCCAAACTAGTTCTGGGGACAGCATCTCCCTACACTGAGCTTGGTGGAATGAGGGCTAACATGTATCTTGAGATCAAAATACTCCTCTCTTCTAAGCTTACAGCAATCCTTTTCTACTTAGGGCCTGATTCACACAGGTAATGTTAGACTTTTTGTCTAAGTTTAGACCAAAAGTCTAACTTTACTATTTTTGATATTCACAAATGAAATTTATGAGTAATGTCTTTAATTCCCCACTCTGGGCAGAATGTCTACACTTGGGGCGGAATCTCCACACCTTGGATGGAGATCCCCCCCAAGTAGGGAGATTCCGCTCCGAGTGCTGAGATTAGGCCAGAGTGAGGGAAACTCCACCTGAATGTGGACTTAAAAATACTACTCGTAACTTACCTATGTGAATACTGAAAGACGTAAACTTAGGGCCTAATTGTGAGTTTGGCAGCCCATAGGACCACCAAACTTGTTGTGGAGGTGAGGTGGCAGTCGGGGACTGCCGCATCAATGGTCCGACTGCCATATTAGAAGTAAGGCAGTCGGACCTCTATGCGACTGCCGCAACCGACAAGGATCCATGATCCCTGCCTGGTGTTGGCATGGGGGTCTGGGGAGGCAATATTCTTGGTGGTGCTGCAGCAGCACTGCCGAGCATATTAGGAGTTTCCCCACTGCCAGCCTCTTTAAGGCAATGAGCCTGCCATGAACATGCTGGCAGTGGGGAAACAAAGGGGGCCCTACAGGGTCTGTGTTGTCCCGGTGCATGGGGGTGCAGGGGGGCACATGTTGTGCCCCCCCCTTGTGCATGCACCACAGTTCATGCATGGCATAGACTCTCATGCAGGAAAGTGCATTAGCGGCCCCGCTGCGGTGAAGTTCTTAGACTCATACAGGAGTCTTTAAACTGCACCGCCATGGGACTGACACACCACCCACCATCCAGAACACAAAATAACTTGTAATGTGGTGGACAGGCAGCAGTGAGCTTTTGCAGTGTAGGAGCTGGGCAGTGGGGTGGTAGCCCGCTCCCACATAGCCTAGGTTATAATCAGGCCCTAAGACTTTTGGTCTAAGTTTATCTTTGTGAATTGGGCCCTTAGTGAAGTTCCAGGGACCTCCCTAACTTACCTTCTTTGGTGAAGGGGAGTCACATAACTCATCCAACCCATCCTGCAAATACAAAGCTAATATCTCTGCTCTGAGAGAAGTATTTCACACTTCATCAAAGGCAGCATCGACTAGTCAGCTGCATGCAGGCTAATGTGAATTATCCATAGGAGCTTTTGGCAGTGAAAGTAGCACTTTCTAAAAGTAATTTTTCTTGTATATTTATCAAGTTTGAAAATGACCAGTCATAAAGTCAATCGTAGAACATCTTGCAGGATCTGAGCAGAAGGAATGCAAGGACCCTACTCAGTTTTATATTAATGAAGTCCAGTATTCTTGGCTGTTAAGACCTGTTTTCATAGTGTCTATCTTTAAGATCCAATTCAATTCATCTTTGTTCAGCCATTGATCCAGGTTCCCTCCTCGTTCTGGGGTTAAAATAACCAATATCACCTGTCAACAGATATCGTCTGCTGAATGGCCATGTTGAATGAAATGTTGAACTAATGATGCTGTGAGTACCTTACATCAGAGTCGACATATATGTCGACAAATGAAGATCTTTGCTTTCTGAGTGGTTTGGCTAATGTATTATAAGTGGCATGGGAAGACAATGGCATAAATGACATTGCAGGTGCTGCAGCTGAGGAATTCTTTGAGGGTACATTCAACATTACCATGAGGAAATTGATCATGCACGTTTTTGCCTTTTTTGTATGCAAACAAAGGAGATTTCAATGTAAAACGTCTAGCTGCCAATACTTTCCAGTGTTTCCTTATACATTTGGACATAGCAGTAGACACTGGGGAAAAACCTACATACTATTCTGTAAGATTCAGTTTTGTTTTTAGGTATCAATAATATGTCTCATGGGCAAAACCATGCCTTTTTCCTGGGTTGTTTGATCAGACGTTTAGGGTGGCAATGGTGGCAGCACAGCTCCATCTCAACTCCACTGACTCACCAGATGCGATGCTGCAGAGCTACTTTGGTGCTCTAACATTAGATAACATCATTTATTTCATGCTCATAGAGGCAGTGTTGAGACTGACAAATTTGGCAGGAATGCAGTTAAAAAAAAATCTGGAACTTTGCTAAACATGAAAGGCTGCTAAAAATAGGGATATTGATGAGTAAATGGGGATTCCACAAGTCAATCAGTCAGTCAAGAACTTTATTTCGGCCACTCGAGCCATAAAAGTACATTAATATATAAAAAACTTCAGACATTTATACAAACTGATCAATATTTACATCCCATACATTTGTGCAAGATTAAAAGACTGACAGCTACACATGGATTTAAAATTCATAAAAACAGTCGTTAAAATACAATTAACAGAATTCCACAAGTAGATAGAGTTTCCATCAGAAGCATTGTTACTGAAGATAACTAACTTATTCTTCGATGGAAAATTCTACCTGCAGATTCCTCAGATCACAAATCCGTACCAAAGTAGTACTCCTCACAAGGTGGATCTGAGGAATTAATCCACTCAAAAAACTTTGCCAAACTGACTTATTAAAGTGTCATCCATAGTAGAGATCGTAATATCTGATAAGGGAGGAACCAGATCCTACTTTACAGTCTAATCCATGTCTCAGCCGGAATCCCTCCTGGACAGTACCAAACAAAGGGGTATATTCACAAGGAACTATCACCTAGTTTATCACAGCCAAAGTTGCGATAAATCGATCGTCCCCTTCACAAGCTGGTGTCAACAGCCCACAGCACCACTTTACCTGCGGTAGCAGCCGCAAAAAACATTGCCACAGAAGACACCCGCAACTATGGCTAATGAGATGCAGAGTAGGCGTTCCCTTGCCCAAAGCCGCAACAACGCCACTCCACAAAATTCACAATGACCAGACCGAACTGCGATAAGAACACGAAACAGGCGATAAGGCGCGTTAACAGCAGGAAAATAACACCTGCTCTGACCTGGTGCTAAGTCAGACCACAGCCTGCACCACAAAAGGGAGACCAGTACACAGCCACACCTGAAGAACATCAGATGCACCCGGGCAACTGAACATGCAGCCTGGAGGGCCGAAAGGCAAACAACACCCGCCGCTACCACCCCCAGGACTCCCCCTCCCCAGCACCCCCGACCAAAGACATGCCACATGAGCTACACCCAATCAGGTACAAAATTATTCACATGATGTCGCAGAATCACAACTGGTGACATGCATGTGTTGTTACAAAAATGAGCATCACACATTAATTTCCGAAGCAACAAATCAAACTTTATTAAAATGAACACTGAAATAAAATGAAGACACATTGCGGCTCCCCTCGGGCCAATCTGTAGGTCACAGCCTGCAAGACAAAAATCATGATAAGAAGGTGTGTCCTGTGCACATCAAAGAACAGAGCGAGAGCGAAAGGGAGAGAGAGGAAGAGAGGGAGAGAGAGAGAGAGAGAGAGAGAGAGAGAGAGAGAAAGAGAGAGAAGAAAAAGAGCGGGGGAGAGAGAGAGAGAGAAGAAGAGCGGGGGAGAGAGAGAGAGAAGAAGAAGAGAGAGGGAGAGAGAGAGGAAGAGAGGGGGAGAGAGAGAGAGAGAGAGAAGAAGAAGAGAGGGGGAGAGAGAGAGAGAGAAGAAGAAGAGAGGGAGAGAGAGAAGAAGAAGAGAGGGAGAGAGAGAGGGAAAGGAAGAGAGGGGTAGAGAGAGAGAGAAGAAGAGAGAGGTAGAGAGAGACGAGAGGGGGAGAGAGAGAGAGAGCGCGCCGCCCCTGCGCACCCAGGCCACACTGCTCACCTGCTGCCACCGGTGTGTCTCCAACCAGTTGCCGGCATGTAATGCAGTCCATTAGGTCACACATCTGAGACAGACCCGTCATCTGAAACAGAGTCCAGATACATGTTTGGCACAGTACACACAATTGCACAACACAAAATCACCTGCCTGCCCATGCACACCCAGACAGAGGCACCCCAGCCCCTCCCAACGCCCATCGGAGCATGCCTGCCCATGCACACCCAGGCCGCACTGCTCACCTTCCGCCACCGGCGTGCAGACAGGAGGTCCCACCATGTGCCGCTGCAGGCCACAAGCCCGGGGCCCGCGGACATGGCCCACTCCACACCATGCAGCCCCGCTCTGCAGGCCACCAGGTCTCATGTTTGGTGCTGGGTCTTGATTACTCCATGGCAGAGGGCATACCAGGGAACCCGGCCTCATTGCAGGCTGCACACCTACTCAGCAGCTCAAGGTGCCCCTAACACAGAGCACCCAAAGTCATCATCCCGTGGTGGGGTGCCTGTGCCGGCCGCAATGCTCCAGGTGCCACTAACCCTGTGCAACCCCAGTCAGTACCACGTGGCGACAGGCCCGTGACGGCCACAAGGCCTCGGGTGCTACTAACCCTGTGCGAAACAACTCATGAGCCCTTTATGATTGAGAACCGTGGAGCGTCCGTCATCCAGTCACCACCGGCAGAGGGAAATGTGACGTTGTCGGCCCTTTATGTTGGCGGAGTCACATGGCCTGTGACGCCTGTGCTGGATGGGTGTGGTGTGCATGCAAACCTGCCCTCAGGGAGTGGCAGTGACATGCTGACAACTAGACCAGTGACCTGCACACCACCAGCGAGTACGCCTGTGACGGGTAGAAATGAGGGACCCCCTCAGAGCGTAAGAGGAGTGGTCTGGCATGCAGTACACCGGACCAGCGCAGGGCTTGCAACAATGACTCATGGGATCTGGGCGTGGTTCATTCCATGTCCGGACATGGAAGTGACTGATGTGTATGTCCCTGTTGTAGTGTTCACGGGACCCGGTACACAATATGCAATGTAGCACCCTCTGACTGGCATCCTACAGGATGAGCATCATTGACGCAAGGGACATCACTGTCCCTACATTCACCCACACATTCATACATGGATGATCCACAACATAACACAGCAGTGCGTCACTGGAGGTTTATTGCACATCCAGTGGAGTCCTGCAGCTGGAGCGGTACAGAGCAATGCTGAGCACACTACACAATATGGTCCCGTGGAGGGCCAGCTAGAGTCCATCTGGGGATGACAAGTACTGCCGAAGAGGTAGGGTACAGTCCACAGTCTGGTAGCCATGTTGTTGGTCATCAAACGGGATATGGCAATCCATGTTGCTGTCCAAGGTAAGTGCATCGGAGTGTATTGGGGTCAGTGGTAGGTCATGGGGCCTTGTGCGGCACCAAGCAGTTACAGGCCAGGTGGCGGAAATGAATGCTAGTGCCTCCTATCACAACCCCATCCACGTCCTCGTCCCTGGATGTGTGTTTTGCCCCACCTGTGGGTGTTGTAGTACCGGCTGGGGCAGTGTGTGCCACTGACACATCAGGGGCCGGAGGAGGGTTGTCGGCCGCACTGTGTGGCATTGACCCATCAGGTGCCGGAGTGGATACGCCTGCCGCACTGTGGGGCACTGACACACCAGGGGGTGGAGATGTGGATGGTGTGCAGTCAGCAGCATTCATCAGTGTCACGCCTTGTGGCAGCAATGCTATGATGATGGTCTGCAGGGCATGGTAGATCCCAGCTACATTTTGTTGATGTTCAGTGGTGGCTGCCATCCTTTCTGCCTCCATCTGCACTGTCCTTCATGAGCCTCCGCATGTGTGCCAGCTCACGGCTGCTATCGCTGGAGCCCCTCTGAGCGGACAGGTGTTCTTCTCTCTGTGTCAGGACTCCAGCGATGTCAGTCAGGGCTTGTTGGAGGCCATGGAGCGGGTCTAGACATCCATGAATGGCGTCAAGTTTGGTAGCCATGAGGTTGAACCCCACCTGGACCTGCTCAGCCATCTCCCTCTGGGCATCCAGCACACGGCGTTGGAAGGCCATGTGTTGTTCATGAGGGTCTTGGGAGACTGGCGGGGCTGTCCACAAGGGGCTGTCCACAAGTGCTCATGAAGGATTGTGATGGCGCAAGTGACACGTGAGGTAGTATGTACAGCGATAGTGACAGGCGCAACATGAAACAAGTGGGGTTAAAATTAACATATTTAGGATACCCTAACAATAAATGGTATAGAATACAAAAATAATCAAGTGGGGTATCCTTGAAGGGGGTGCCAGGAGTTCCACTGTGGAAGTCGACTGCTTTTTGGCCTGAAAAAGTATTAGGCCATCATCAGAACTAGGTTACAGTTACTGATATTGCAGTGGCGAGAGGGCGCACTTCCAGAATTGTGGTTAGGGCAAGGTCCAAAGTGAATAAGGATAGAACCTGCAGATGAACTAGAGGTGAGGCACATCAATGGGCCGGCAGTAGTCAGGCTCTCTGGTCAGGCCATTGATGTGCCTCACCTCCTTCCGCTGACTTTATCAAGTAACACTACCAGCAGCCCTTGGGTTTTCGCGACTGGAGCGATGCCCTGTATCCATTTCTTGGACCCCAATTAACGTCCATTCAAGTTCGTCTGCAGGTCCTATCCTTATTTACTTTAGACCACGCCCTAACTGCAATTCTAGAAGTGCGCCCTCTTGCCACTGCAATATAAGTAACTGTAACCTGGTCCTGATGATGGCTGAATACTTCTCCAGGCTCAAACGCCATCGACTTCCACAGCGGAACTCCTGCCGCCCCCTTCAAGGATACCTTACTTGATTATTTTTGTATTCTATACCATTTATTGTTAGGGTATCCTAAATATGTAAATTTTAAGCCCACTTGTTTCGTGTTGCGCCCGTCACAATCGCTGTACATAGTACCTCACATGTCACTTGCGAGTCACAATCCTTCGCGAGCACTTGTGCACAGTATCTCATAGGTTACATGCCATTCAATGTAACACAGTGCAATTGTTGCTGGGGGATAGTTTGAAAGGTGCACTCAAGTAAGTTTAAACTATTTGTTGGAAATATTCTACCCACGGGTGCTACACTACTGAAGTGTGTTGACAGCACACACCTGAAGACTCTAGGATATACAGGTAAGACGCCTGATTGTAGTGTGCACTGTTCCGAATGAACTGGAGGTTAAAATTGTTAGTCAATGAACACAAATCTTTTAACCTAGACAAATAATCAAAAATCTTTTTGCATATATTTATTGTTGTGCAATTTAACATATAAATAACACCATATATGAAATCAACGTGTTTCTAACAATAACAATGTCTTTTTGCTAGAGGCTTGCGTTGTAATACAATTGCAACTGAAATCATAATTTTTTGTTAAACATATAAAGAAAACAATATGTTGTAAGTCACATTGCTGCAAATATCTCTCTTGGTAACTTTATTTCGGTCGAAGACCATAAAAGCACAAGTAAAATATATATATACAAGATAAAATACATAAATATTTAAGCACATAGGTTAAAAAATTATTAAACAAAGAGTTATCCAGGAAGACATGAGGAACAATTCAGTTCATCGATATTAAGAACAGTTAATCACGGCAGACCTCCTCCGCCACATACCATATAAAAAACGGGAGACAGAAAACACAATGGGGGGTGAGGTATCGTATCTTAAAATCCTACAGGCTTGGTCACATTGTTTTAGGCCCAGGTTTCTACACAATGGTACCAACCAGGATCTACGTATTGCACTATAAGCAGGGCGGAAAAATAAAACGTGGACCATATCTTCTTTACTTTCATTACAAACTGGGCAAATTCCCTCTCCTCGCCCAGCCCATTTACAAATCAATGCCCCAATCTGGAGGCAACCGTGCCTTAATTGTGTATATAACTTTTTTGCCATGGGGGTTTGAATCAAATCTAAGAATTCCTCTCTCCTGGGCACAAATTTTATTTTCAGGAATTCTATGGTCAACCTACCCATTACTGGCGAGCGGTGCAGCAAACTTAAATTGTGCTGTCTAAGTAGGGCCAGCAGCTCAGTTCTCCGCACCGCTGGGCAACTTTCCTCTGGGGTCTCCCATAATTGAGGCAAGCCTATTTGAAGTATTTGATGCTTTGGGTTCCTGTGGCCAAGATCTCTCTTGGCACCTCGCTTAGGACCGCGCTGGTCGCGCGCTTGTTTGCTCTGTAGTTTTAAAAAAACCTTCGTTTTTTGGATTTTGTTTCTTTTACTTTTTAGCCTGCTTCCCTGCCTCTAAACCATTTCTGGCCCTTACTTGCACTCTAACTTTGGTGAACTCCACCGCTGTTGGGCGGATCCGGGTTACCGGGAGGGTTTGGGCTGAGCGCCATCTTGGAGTGGGGAGAAGTGCGAGCGCCATCTTTGAGCGTCCAGGTCACCTGGGACGCCGAGACGACGCTATTTAGGGCGAGCCAGCTGCAAGGTGAGCCTGCTTTGGGTTCCTGTGGCCAAGATCTCTCTTGGCACCTCGCTTAGGACCGCGCTGGTCGCGCGCTTGTTTGCTCTGTAGTTTTAAAAAAACCTTCGTTTTTTGGATTTTGTTTCTTTTACTTTTTAGCCTGCTTCCCTGCCTCTAAACCATTTCTGGCCCTTACTTGCACTCTAACTTTGGTGAACTCCACCGCTGTTGGGCGGATCCGGGTTACTGGGAGGGTTTGGGCTGAGCGCCATCTTGGAGTGGGGAGTAGTGCGAGCGCCATCTTTGAGCGTCCAGGTCACCTGGGACGCCGAGACGACGCTATTTAAAGCTCGCCAGACTAGCGCAGCGGTGACGCGCAGCGGTTGCGCCATCCCTGCGCCTGAGTCGTGCCAGAGTCCTGCCCGTCTGCGCTCGTCAGCGTCTCGGAGGCGGCCGAGGCGGGACTCTGGCATCTTGGGTAGGTGTGTAGGATGATTAGGTATAGTGCGGCCGCTTTATGTGCGCTCCGTCCCCCCAAGAGCGGTTGTATTTGTCTTTTCCCTGGTGGTCGACACCTGGCTAAACGGTGCCCTGGATGTTCTTGGCGTCCCATATCATCTCCATCTCGCGCTCCCCTCTCCCTCCCCTTGGAATGTCAGTGTGCCTTGTTAAATACCAGATCCTTGGCGCGTCATTCCATGGAAATTTGGGACCTCCTTACGCTCTCGAAAATCTCCTGTCTTTTTTTGACAGAGACTTGGTTGGGGGCTGGCTCGGAACCTGACATCGCTAGTGCCCTTCCCCCCAACTTCACCATCTTAAGGAGGGATAGAACTGGAGGCAGAGGTGGTGGGGTGGCCTTAGTTGTTGACAGGTCCCTTGTCTGCACCTCTTATCCTGTAGATAATATCACTGGTTGTGAAGCTCTGGGCTTTATTCTCCAGCTGTCGGCTTCACATACCTGCACAGGAATTTTGATCTATAGACCTCCAGGGCCTCTAGGCTCGTTTTTCGAGGATTTACAGGTGGCACTGTCAGTACCCTGTGTGCGCTCGGCACACTGTGTACTGCTGGGCGACTTAAATCTGCACATGGACTCGACAACTGACGCCGATGCATCTAAATTACGGGACATTACCGAGATGCTCGGACTGACCTCTTTCATAGATAGTCCAACGCACGTGAAAGGACATACGTTGGATTTAATCTTTTCCGCTGTGCCAATTAAGGTGTCCTCCCCTTTGCCGGTTCTATGGTCCGACCATTATTTAATTAATTTCGTGTTGTTAGCTGAGCACCAGACGAGTCAAAGAGCTCATAAGGACGGGTCTCGTCAAGCTAGAGCCTTTCACCTGGTGTCAGCTGATATGCTCGCTGACGCACTCCATGCACATCCTTGCATTACGACTGGGAACTTAGAAGTCGACCTGCCGCTAGTCCAGGACTGGCTTCGGACAAGATTCGAGGAGCTTGCCCCTCGGAAACCGGTCAGGAGAGCCCCCTGCCAGGATTCCGCTCCTTGGTTCACCGCTACTCTGCGAAAAGCGCGCCAGGACTGCAAAAGATCTGAAAGGCTCTGGCGGCGCAGATATGCGCCTGAGGAGAAACTGAAGTACAGGGGTGCGATAAAATCCTATCACAGACAGATTGCCGAAGCTAAAAAGATCTACTTCGAGCATAGAATAGACCAGGCTGATAACACGAGCCGGGAACTATTCCGAATTGTGAAGGAATTCGTAGAGCCGGTGGCGGCCGCTAGGGTTCACTCCCATACTGAGGAGTGGATCAAGCAGCTTGCTGACTTCTTTGTGGACAAGATCCGTAGGATTCAGGACTCTTTCGATCGGGTGGGGTCCCTGAAAGTGGCTGCAGCTGTGGAAAGTGATCTGAAGGTCCTTCCATCCGCTGCAGCCGAGCTGGCGCCCACTCTTTCGACGTTCCCCCCGCTATCCTGCGAGTCCTCTCTGGAGCTGTTTTCCCGGTTGAAATCTGGATCCCCCTTGGATGCGTGTCCGGCTAAATGCCTGAGCTCGGTGGCACCAGCTATTAACAACTTGCTGAACCCCTTGCTCAACATGTCTCTGAGTTCTGGAGTGGTCCCTAAAGAATGGAAGCATGCTCTTATTCTCCCGCTCATTAAGAAACCTCTGCTCGACCCTTTACAGTGGGCCAACTATAGACCAATCTCCCTCCTCCCTGCTCTGGCGAAGGTGGCGGAGAAACATGTTCAGCATACTCTTACCACCTTTATAGAGAATAACAAACTGCTGCATGACTCCCAATCTGGTTTCCGTGCCAATTACAGTACGGAGACAGCTCTTGTGGAGGTGACCGACGCCATCAGGGAAACGCTTGATCTTGGGGGAAAGGCTATGTTGGTCTTGCTGGACCTGTCGGCGGCATTCGACACCGTCCCACACGCCGGCCTCCTCCTAAGACTCAGGGAGGTAGGTCTGCGGGGGACGGTGTTGGACTGGTTTCAATCCTTCTTAACCGACCGTCGGCAGGTGATCTGGGCTCCTCCGTTCTCCGCAGAAATGCCTTCGCTAGAGGTGGGGGTGCCTCAAGGATCCATCCTGAGCCCCACCATATTTAACATTTATGTGGCCCCTTTGGCGAAGGTCGCTGAGGCATTTGGAGCCCGGGTCATCTCATACGCTGATGACACCCAGCTCCTGTTTACCTGCAGGAAGGGAGAGGTTTTTAATGGCGACAGAATCAGAGACTGCCTGAGTGCTGTTTTTGCATGGTTTCAGCACCAGAACCTGAAATGTAACTCGGATAAGTCCGAGTTGCTCTTTTTTGGCTGCGCTGAGGACCCTGGCTGGAAATCGTGGTGGCCTTCCGACATGTTCCCCCCTGAGAAACCATCTGCCCAAGTAAAAAATCTGGGTGTGGTATTTGACGACAGTCTTTCTTTTCGTCCCCACATCACGGGCCTGGCGGGGAAATGTTTCGGTATCTTGAAGATGGTGAGGAAATTTCTCCCACTGCTTTCCCTTCAATATCGCAAGAACATCGTGCAAGCACTTGTGGGCTCGCGTTTAGACTACGCTAACGCACTTTTCTCTGGTCTGCCTAAATATCTGGTATCCAGATTGCAAGTTGTCCAAAACTCGGCGGCCAGAGCCATCTTTGGCCTTCCACGGAGAGCCAGTGCCTCTTTACTGCGCGGTAGGCTGCATTGGCTGTCTATCCCTAGCAGAATTAGTTTCAAGGTCCTCACGTTGGCGTTTAAAGCCCTCCACTGCATTGGCCCAGCTTACCTCAGGAAGCGGATTGCTCTCTACGTTCCCCGGAGGAGTTTGAGATCTGCTGACCTGGCTAAAGTGGAGGTACCAGTGATCAAACGCGTGCGGATGGGAGGCCGGTCTTTCCAGTTTATGGCGGCCAGTTTGTGGAATGAGCTCCCTCTGTCACTCCGCAAGGCTAACAATCTTCTGGCCTTTAGAAAGGAGCTCAAGACGCTCCTCTTCTCCGCCTAACCAGTGGGCCTACAGTGTTTCTGCCGCTGGGTTTTTCTTGGTTGTGTTCAGGACTCTCTGCCAAAGCGCCGGGACACCCGTTCTGGGTAGCCGTGCACTCAAGAAATATAGTTCTAACATAACATAACATAACAGCTTTAATGTGGGATAGCCAGGGTATATTTCTGCTCTTCAGCTGATCCCAAATTGCAGAGAACTCAGCTCTATAGTCACCAAGTTCAGGTACTGTCCACAGCCTTCTCCAATACAAAAGGGGTCGAGTCGCTAGGAGTTCTGAGATAGGCTCTAGACCTAGATCTAATCTCAGAGGTATAAGCGGAGTGCTCTGGGGGAGCCCTAACAAGTTCCTGATAAATGTGTGCTCAACCTTAGAGAGGCTCAATATACACGTATGGCCCCAAAGTTCTGCGCCATACATTGCGGCAGGTCTAGCTTGGGCACCATAGATTTCAAGGGCTGGGGAGACTGGCTTAAATTGAGTTTTCCTCTGGAACTTACTAATACCTCCCACTATCTGTGTAAGCCTCAGGGCAGATTTGGTTACCTGGGGACCCCAGCCGAAATCTTCAGTCAGGGTAACACCCAGATATACAAAAGTTCTAACCCTTTCAAGTGGGGTACCATTTAAAACTGGGCTGGGGCGGGTGCGTTTCGGGGGACCGAAGATCATGAACTTCGTCTTTTCTAGGTTGATCTCAAGTCCCCGTGAGGCGCAGAATGATACAAAACCGTCCAGTACCCTCTGGATGCCTGTAGAAGTTCGAGACAACAGTAAGGTGTCGTCTGCGAACATCAAAGCAGGCTATCCCTAACAATATCTAGCTCACCCACCAGACCATTTATGTAGAGGCTAAAGAGCGTAGGGGCCAGGGCGCAGCCCTGGCGTACTCCTCTAGTTACAGGGAAGCGGGCCGATAGTTCCCCATTCTTCCCACATCTAACCTGGGCGTAATTCCCTTCGTGGAAACGCTTCAGGACGTCTAATAGGTAGGGTGGAAGGTCTAGTTCTTTCAAGACCCTCCATAGATTTTCCCTGGGCACAAGGTCAAAGGCGGCCCGTAAATCTACGAAGACCAAGTAGAGGCTACCACCCTCAATACTTACAGTCTTCCAATAAAGGACCTGTAGCCTAAAGAGCTGGTCCAGGGTCGAAGTCCCAGATCTAAAACCAGCCTGGAGAGTAGTTATTACTTCATTCGCATCCGCCCACCTAAGTATTCTATCCAGAAAGATCCGGCCCATAAGTTTCTGGGTAGTATCCAGAAGACTTATCGGCCTATAGTTTGAGGGGACTAAGGGGCAACCCTTTTTGAAAATGGGAACGATCTCGGCCCCTGCCCAGGTGTCCGGCAGTTTAGCTCCCAGCAAAACCGCATTAAACAATACGGCTAGGTACGGTGCCCAAATTTTTGGTTGGGAATGGAAGAGATCACCTGGTACCTTATCAAGGCCTGGTGCTTTATTAGGAAGCTGCCTAGAAATTGCAGATTCAACTTCCTTGACTGAGATACTCTCAACACTCCCAGAGGCCAGCCTCACTCCAGCGTCCAAATGAACTGCCTGGTCTCCCCAGTCAGAGGCCCCCCGCAGTCGATACTCGTGCGGGAGGTCTAGGGCCGGGGGAGCACAGAGAGGATCATCTGATTGTAATGTTGTAGCCCTGTTCAAATGTTCAGGTATAACAACCAAGGGAGAAGTGTAAAGTGCGGCGAAATGTGCCTCCCACACTGAGGAAGCAATATTTGGTAAAAACGATTCCCCACTATCTCTCGTAGCAGAGTTTACCAATGCCCAAAATAATTTAGCATCCTTTGACACTAGGGCATCCCTCAATTTTTTCCACCTATCTTCTTCCCATTCTATCTTGCCCCTAGACAGTTCCTTCTTATACATCTGCCTAGTAGCCCTGATATTCACTATGTTTTTAGACTTAATTGCTGCCAGAAGCTCCTTTTTTAGTTTCCTGCAGGCATCATTAAACCAGGGGTGAGTTTTCAGCACACACCTCTTGGTTCTGCCTACAGGATTAAAAACATCCCCCAAGACCTTAACTAGTGTTTTATGTATTTCCAATGCCTGCAGTTGTCCAGTTGGAGCACCCATCTGGGCTATAAGGGGTATTACAATTTGGTAAATGTTTGCAAGCTGTGAAGGCGACTCTGCAAGATGGGGCCATTTCACCCTCCTTCTGTTATTAGTCAGTACGAGGGGAGGCATTGCCATAGCAGATTTAGGATCAGGATTAGTTAGTCCAAAAGACCCTGGATTAAAAGCTAAGACCAGGGCATTATGGTCACTGTCCTGTCTTTTTTCTATTCTAAATTCCTTCAGCTTATCCCAATTTTTGGCTTCTACCATTACATAATCAATGATGGATATTTTATTAGCCCGATTGAATGTTTCTGTTGCTGGGCGGTCAGAGTCCACTCTCCCATTGCACGCCCGCAAGGATGTTGCAAGGTAGAGGGATTTTACTTGTAGCACCAAAGGTGTCCATGCTCTAACTTGGACGATATTAGGATCCGGGATGTGCCATAGCACATCTACTTCATCCTGTTCGTCCAGCTCGACAGTTCCCAGCGGTTCGAATTGGCAGTTAAAGTCCCCACCAAGAATTATAGCAGAAGAAGGGTCTAACCCCAAAATAAAAGAGCCCAAGTCTTTAATTGTGTCTGATTCTTGGCCATTTCTAGTTGGTCTCGAGTAAACATTTATTAATGCTACTGGTGGGTTATTTGGAGGTTTTAGTAAGACACACTGGACATCCAGGGATTTTGTTTGAATTTGTTTTGCCTGGATTCCCAGAAGTGTGCCTACCCAAATGGATAATCCACCGGATGGGCGGCCTTTACCTGTGGACACTGCCAAGATATCAAAAGTAGCAAAAGTCGGTCTTTTCCAGTGCCCAGGTCTCTTGCATTAGGCAAATATCATGCTTTGCCATAAATGCGGCCCACTCCGGAGTATGTAATTTGTTTTTTAGACCGGCTATATTCCATGAGACCAGTTTTAGGCAACCTTCCACCAAATTTTCAGAACCCTCAATTGCCATACTCCCTCCAGTACTAGTCCTTTCCAGAGGTATCTGGTCAATTTTTAAGTCCTCCCTAGGGGTTGATGATAAAACATTTCCCTCTCTTGCCCCTACCCAACTAGGAGCTTCATTGATGACTTGTGAAATTTGGTTTCCACCTGATCTGAGTCAGTCCACCTCTTCCAATACGCTAAACCTGTTCCATTGCAGTTGTAGCGGAAAGAGGGGGGCATGGGTAGACCTACCTTCCCTAAATGTCCCCCCATTTTCCGAATTATGGAGTTGAAGGTGGCACCCCCTGTTATCAAACCTGACTCTGGGGCGGTATAATTCCAAACTAGGGGTGGGATAAAAATATGAGAGATGTAGTGGACATATTTGAGTGTTTTGCCTATAGGGAGGAGTATTGCAGATATACTCTACAACGGAGGTATCCCTGAAATTCAAAATTATTACATCACCTGCTACTGTCTTTGGGTCCCTCCCAATCCAACCCACTCTTCTGGCCAGCAGAATTTCACCTGAAGCATTCGCTGGCAAGGGTCTATTTACCGTGAGCCACTGAATGCACTTGTTTTTTATCTCACCCTCCCTTTCTCTTTTCCCCTGACTTAAAGGTGGTACTCCTACAAGTGCTACTGCATATGGTTGGGCTTCAGGGGGTAGATTAATTGTTGGCAACTGTTGGGAAGTAATTCTTAATGTTGCAGTGCTTTTCAATAATGAATTAATTTTATCCCCCTTTTCACCTTCCTTTGCCTTAGTTGGAACTTTATCTGCGGCACTTGCCGGATTTCCTGATGTTTGGCTACTCTGTTTCTGGAAGCCACTACTAAGTAAAGCTTGGGGTGGAAGAGGTGTGGGTTTTTGAGTCCCTAACGTGGCTTCTACGTTGGTAATCTGTGCTGGGGGACTATTATTTCCAGCTATTATGTTACAAGGAGCGTTATGTGATAAAGCTTTAGTAGCAAGGGGTATAGGGGTTCTTCGTCATTTGGCTGACTCAGTTATCCCTCCCCCTCTAGTATTCATAATGGAAATGAGTTTATGGAGTTTTAATACCAGAGGCTTAAGTTGAGTAACAATTGTCCGTTCCAAGGATGCTTGTAAGTCCGAAACCATATTAGCGACCCAGCACGGTATTCCTGACGTAGAATCAGCTAAGTTACTAAACGGGGTCACCAAATCGTGGTTTGTAGAAGTATTTTTGCCAGGTTTATTTGGGATATTTGCTCTCTTATTCCTAGGGCAAGGTTTACATGCATCTAGCCTTTTCTCAGAAAATGGGAGGTTCAAAGTAATTGGGCGATCTTGGGGGTCTATAGGAGTTTCTGCAGGCATCTGACTACAGGGCAAATCTACATATGATGAGGTCATATATGAGCTAACCTCCAACGCATCAGTCATAGTAATCGAAGTGTCTCTTTCCTGAGTTGGCATGCATAATGATGGTGTGATTGATAGCCGTCTCTCTGTGTTCTCAATGGCATTTGCCACAACACCGATGGTCTGTTGCAGCATTTTATCAATGGCGGTCAAAGTAGGTAGAGGTTGAGGGTCTACTGTCAGCAGCTTAGCATATGACCGTGTGACTGGGGTTTTGGTTTTAAGTTTTTTGCGCCGATTAATCATTTTTAAAAGTAGGAACACAAAAAATATAATACAAATATGGCAAAAAACCAAACACTATCGGGCAATAGATTCGTTTTACAAATTGCCCACAAGTGTGTAGGTGTATATCCACCCTAAAGGGGTTGGCAGTTAGGGTCTTAATCACAACAGTACCTTACTAGGCATTGCCTTGTCAGTGTCACATCCGCAAGAAAATGAAAATGAATAGGGGGTGGCCAGTCCCGTCCTCCTCCGTCCCCGGACGGCCACAGACGGCCCGCCCTTTGTCCGGGCTTCGTCCGGCGCCGCCCGCGCGCGTCCCGCGACGCGGAGGGAGCCGTTTGGTTTTAGCGCCTCCAGGCGCGGAAGTCGCGCTGTATGGGGGCGGTGACAGTGGCGAGGCTTCTTGGATGCGTAGTCCTGCGCTCCCCTCGACGCACACTGCAGGCACCAGCAACTACAGCGGTGAGGGCAGGAGAAGCGTCCGCACCAGCGAACCAGCCAGCAACCAGCGAATTCCCAAGTCTACTGCCCAAGTAAGTAGGCTCCACTCTGTCGGCCTTCTGTGAAAGACTCCTGCTCCACCGAGGGAGCCGTTTGGTTTTAGCGCCTCCAGGCGCGGAAGTTGCGCTGTGTGGGGGCGGTGACAGTGGCGAGGCTTCTGGGATGCGTAGTCCTGCGCTCCCCTCGACGCACACTGCAGGCACCAGCAACTACAGCGGTGAGGGCAGGAGAAGCATCCGCACCAGCGAACCAGCCAGCAACCAGCGAATTCCCAAGTCTACTGCCCAAGTAAGTAGGCTCCACTCTGTCGGCCTTCTTAAACCCCGTTCTACGGACTGATCGGGACCCGACATAGATGCTTGTCGGTAATCACTCGATGGTGAAAAAGTTGTTAAGAATATGGCCGCTCGCGTTGCAGTGAGCTAAAATTGGGACTGGCAGGTCAATGGGCGGTGGAAAATGTAGTCCGCGTAAAAACGAAAACGCGAGAATTATAAAAGAAGAAGCGAGAATTACAAAAGAAACGATAAAAATTGCTGAATCTGTGGAGTTTGTAAATGAGATACTGGCAGAATAAAGATATACGGAGTATAAAGGAGGACAGAACTGAACCCATGGATAGAGGGGATTTAGATGTAAAGTGGGAACCCTGATGTGTAAGAAATGAGAAAGTGAAAAATCATGTGTAAACGTGTGGTGGTGAAATGAATAGTGGAGTATGGAGTGTGATAGTTGAATATCAAAAAAAGTTGAACAAAAGGAAAGAGCGAGGAATGTTAGTAAATATGAACGCATCTAAATCCCCTCTATCTATCGGCACCACGCGGTTGCCCTTCTAAATACAGTAAGCCATCATTCTTTGGAGGCACGCATGCATTTGCCATTCTGCATAATATTATCAGCCTCTTACACACCCTTTTTTTGCCATACAGGCATGTCAGTCTGCGGTGATTCTTGAAAGGTTCCAACAGAACGCATTTGCCTCCGTCCACTCTGTTTTCAAGACTGACAGTGGTTTCCCACGAGTTAAACCTTGAAAGCCACTGCGTGCATTTATTTTCTACTCGAACGGTAAGCACTGATTACTGCGGGTTTATCTCGCACACAACTTTTTCACAATTAGGTTGACTTCAATATTTTCTTGTACGGTAGATTTGGCACTCGAAACTGTTTTCCCACACTACTCAGCCCGGGACGGATTTCACCAAGTATTGCTACGGCTAACGCATCGCCACCGGCATTCCCGGTGCGTGTTTACATGCACCTATTTTTTATTACCGTAGCAGCATTGCCAATATAATGGTTCAGCAGGTTTATCATTAATGTACTCGATGTTTTGCCCCCAGGTAGACATCATTCCTGCTTCACGCAGATTTTTATTCAAAAGGTACCTGATTGTCTTTCACGATTTCACATGCACTAGCAGTTTTCTTTTTCATTTCGTTTACCATTATAATTATTCAGTTTTTTTTTCATATCTTATCCATTTCCACATTTTCTCCTGCACAATTTTCCCTTCCTTTTCCTGTCACATTCACGGAGATCAATATGGTTTTGCAACTTCTCCCATTTACGTCTTTAATTACCACCTTCGAGGCTCCTAAGCATGTTATATATTCCCTGGACACGGATTTCACCACTTTTATCGGTTCATACTAATATTCACTGATAACACCACAATATTAGGAGTAACTGCATTTATATTTTTTCACTGAATTTCGCCCCTGAAGAAGGGACCTGTGAGTCCCGAAATGCATTGGGCTAATTGATAATTCTGCAATGTCCAACAAGCAACATTTCTTGAATAATGATATTTGCAGCAATGTGACTTACAACATATTGTTTTCTTTATATGTTTAACAAAAAATGATGATTTCAGTTACAATTGTATTACAATGCAAGCTTCCAGCAATAATACATTGTTATTGCTAGAACCACGTTGATTTCATATATGGTGTTATTTCTATGTTAAATTGCACAACAACAAATATATGCAAAAAGATTTTTGATTATTTGTCTAGGCTAAAAGATTTGTGTTAATTGACTAACAATTTGAACCTCCAGTTCATTCGGAACAGTGCACACTACAATCAGGCGTCTTACCTGTATAACACAGTGCTATTGTCCCATATGCCTGTACATATGAAGTTTAATATGTCAAACATGTATATTCACTAAAATACAATTTATAGCACAAAAAGAATGTCTCCCTGGTTTTCTCCCCTTTTGATTTCATTCTCAGCAATTAATTGTGCTACATGTATTTGATCTTTAAATAACACCCTTTTGAGACATTTTTGTATGTTACAGATTATGGCCCTGGTCTCCTTGGGGTATAAGGACTACCCGATACTACCAATTATATCCAGACTTAAAATGTTCTCTTCCCCAAACTAGGCCTAAGTAGCAAAATGACCTTTTACCTACATTTGTCCTACCTTGCTCTGCATAACAGTTCTAGCACTGAACGTTTACCCAGGTATGTGCTGAATACATGTCAACTGGTTTCCTTCAAACTAGCCTTATTTATGATGCATGAGGATTCTCAGAAAGGGCCCTACAGATGACGTACATAACAGGATTAACATACTCTGTATAAAAGTCATGGTCATCTTCATCCTAGGGTAACAGAACTACTTTGCATAATTGCAAGTATTGATTTAGGCTCATTTACATAATCGTACTCACAACATATCATCGGTAGTAGGGACCCCGGGGCTATCTTTATGGCATAAAAGAACCATCACTTCACTAGATACCGAGAGGAGACACTTCCATGCTGACACTGAAGTCCTGCATGCTGAAGCTTCAACACACAACGGTCTGACATCCCTAGTGGGGTGTGCAACTATGACCAAGGTTGGGTCCTTCGTTCTCTCCCATCAGATAATGGGGTTGGCTCTTAGAGGATTCTTTACTTTACACCCACACACGCTAAATACACTTAGGCACACTTAGGTAGAGTTTGCAATCATAGGAGAACACTTGATTGCTGTCATGTTTATATGCCTGCAGATATTCACTGTTTTAGTACCATGGCAGATTTCTACCATCTATTTACTCTGCTGGGGCTTAAAATATTTTACATTTGCTTCTGTCTTATGATTGTCGCAGCAAACATGTTTTATACTAGAATGACGCTGGTTAAATGCTTTTTAAAAACGTTCCCAACGTTTATTCTGTGTATCTCTCTGAGACCAAGTGAACACGATTGACTTAGCAAAAAGTACTGTATTGTTTCCGCTATCCCTGAAGGGTCAAGGGTTGTCATGTTTGATGGTAACCAGAAACTATTTGCTCCGTGGTAAGGTTAGGGGCTTATGGTGGCACTATGAGCTAGCTGGTCTATAGACTGACATATCCTTTACGGGTGTTCGGAATTAGTCTAGACACCAATCTCTTAGTTTATTTTACCGACAAACGTGAAGATCGTAGGTATTTTTAGGAACTACACTTAACTCTCTTGGACCTAGAAGTGCGAACATTAGTAATAGCGATTACCAAATAGTTTTTTTATGTGAATCACTATTTTGTAATCACAATGCACTAAAAGAGAAATCTGGCCCTGATTTCCAAATTAGAAATTCCTAGTGGGTCGTGAATAAACCTACCTCATGAATATTAATGAGGTAGGTCGTAATTTGCGACCCACTAGGATTCGCTGACATCCCAGGAATGGTGGCCTGCTGGGGTCAGACTACCAAGTTTGTGATTGCTTTCTTATAAAGAAATCATTATTTTTCAAATGCAGTCCCGATATCCTTAAAAGAAAATTGAATGCATCTCAAAAGAGAAATGAAATGTTTCATTTTTATTTTTTATGATCAGGCACGTGGGACCACTGCCTGCTCCTAAAATGTTTTTTTTTACAACCATTCTCAAAGGGGAAGGCATCCCAAGGGGACCTCTCCCCATTTGCGAATGGGCTACCATCAACTTTTTATTGGTGGAAAAATGTAACTGTTTTTTAACCGCATTTTTGTCACAAAATGTTGATATATACCATTCAGATTCCCTATTCACAATTTGGTGATTGTACATTACAAAATCCATTTTTGCAGTTGCAAACGGTCCGATTCAGCAATACGGGAGGTTTGCAGTGGAAAAAATGCTTTTTACATCTAGCCTTCCGGGCTAGCTGTACGTACAAGTGGTCGTAAAATACTAGTCGCAATTTGTGACCAGTATTTTTGCAACCAATCTGGAAATTTCCAAAGCAACCTATGCACTAATATGTTGTTTTGCAAATTTCTGATTCATAGTCGGTCACAATTTGATCTATCGCATGCATATTAATGAGGTAGGTTGCAATATGTGACCCACTAGGCTACTAGGATACATTGCAGTTACAGGGATGGCGGCTTGCTGGGCGCAGCAGACCACCACGTCTGTGATTGCTTTTAAATAAAACTAAATATTTGTTTAAATGCAGCTAGTTTTCTTTAAAGGAAAACTGTAGGCATTTAAAAATAAAAAATAAAATGTTTCATTTTCATTTTTTAAGAGCAGGCAGTGGTCCATGACACGACTGCCTGCTCTTAAAAAATAATTATTTAAACATTCTCAAAGGGAAAGGGTTCCTTTGAGTTGGTGGTAAAGTAATGATGTTTTGCAACCACATTTCGGTCGCAAAGCATTAGTACATAACACCACGATTTAGTATTTGGAAGGGACTACCTGAATCGATAGTTAGGTTTGATACATTAGAAAAAGCCTTTCGTCATTTGCAAATGGCCCGGATTTGAGAATTGGGCTATTTGGGACTGAAAAAAGGTTTTGTATAACTAGCCATTAACAATTTCTTGATTCTCATCAGCTAATACTTGTTCTTTTACACCAGTCACACCGATGGTGGAACTGACTATTAGAGAAAGGGAGTGGTGGCTCCTGCATCTTCACTAAGATGGCCACCACACCAATGCCTGCAAAGGGAGAATTTGAATATTACAGTATGGATCCGGCTTGCTAAACCAATTAGTAATGTGATGAATTCTTTCTGTGACGCAAGGATCTGTGAGGGGTGCACCTACTTCCCATCAATACGTCCATTTTAAGATTGACACAAATCTATTACCTATGGTAAAACATAACAAAGGGAGAGGGCTTTACATATGAACTAAAATTCTAAACCTATTGTCAATTCAAACTGAACAATGGAAATTATAATTAGGACAATGCGTTATATACTCTTGAATTATACTTTATTAAACTTTTCACACATGAAATGTAATTTTAAAAATGAAAAAAAATCCAAAAAGAAGAAGTATATTCATGTACAATATTACGAACAACCACATGCGATTCTAAAATTAAAGATTCTGACACATAAAATACAATTGTGTATCAGGGATGTAGAAAAGCCAGCAACAACTCACCAACAAAAAAATCACAAACTGCCAAATTTACAAGGAAATAACAGCTATGATTTCTGAGCCTTTTATCCAAGATGAAAGCCACAATGACCAGAGTATTTCCAAGCACGGTCATTAAACTCATTAAAGACATCAACAATGCTAGCACTATGACACAGGGGAAGGGAAATAAATACCCATTATGGATCGGAGCGAGAGTTCGATTTTGATTGGAAACAGACAAGTTTGCAAAGAAGATCATCGTAATGCCAAAATGAACAAGTAGGCAATCCGCAGCTCTTTGTAGATTCGCAGATATGTACCAGAAACAGATGTCTCAGTTGTTTCATTTTTTTGTCCTACTAGTCATTTATCAGCTCTGCTGTTGTTCGCTTTGCTTTTATAACATGTCAATTCCCCTACCCAATGTGATGTGACACCCCTATGGATTGACTTTACAATCATGATATAGTTCACCTGCTAAGATTTGCATGCTTTTTACACACATTTGCTCAGGGATGAATAATGACACAACTTATTCCCAAACCACTGAGGGCAGTAATCATAGTTCATTAGAGAGTAAATCTATGTTCACATTATTACAAATGTGCTTTTTGAAAGCAGTGGAGTAAGGAAACTTGAGGGGGGGGCACTGCAAAGTACATGGAGCCCCCCCCCTCCAGACTCAGTCAAGAGCTCTCAGGCCAGGATACTGTGCTGAGGGCCCCCATGGAGTTTCTTCCCCGCCGCCCGCACCACATGGGCTGCGGGGGGGGGGGGGGAGCTATGTTATGCTACTGCTTGAAAGAAAGAAACATAATGTTTCTAGTTTTGTTGCATCTAGGCTCAAGTTCCCTGCAGGGGGCAGGGAGGAGGGCTTCTAGTAGGTCAAAATGACTGTGGAGCTCTCCAAGCACATCTATTGCCATCTGCATCCATTTTAACAATTGTTTTAAACATCTGCCCTAGGAAGCCTTTAACCTGAACAGCAGGTTCCGAGTACCGTGCTTCAATGGAGTGATGTTACAGCAGTGGTTAACCAAAGTAGTTAACCACTGCTATGATGTCACTCACGGAAGTGCTCACTTCCCCTTCCGCTGCCTCGCTTGGGTTTCCAGAGATCGGAATCTCTAGTGGTTATTCACTAAAGAGGCATTGTTGTTAAGTATACATTCCATTGGAAGGATTTATTATGAACACCAGATTTTAAATCTGTTTTTATCGCAAGGCATGGAAGCCAACAATATGCATTCTTCATTTATTGCCCTCATACAGCAGCAATAAGGATAGAATGTCTTCAAAACTTAGAATTCTAGAACATGCATAAATACACACAAACTGTAACCATTGTTCTTCTTTTACTGCTTCTCATATACAGATAAATACCTACTGTGATTGGCTTCTGTGGGGTTAGACATTAACCCTTTTACTGCAGAGAATGACAGATTGACATCCTCTGCACTACCTCCGCAGTGAGGAGGACACCAATGTTTTTTCCAACTGGGAATAGAGGAGAAAGCTCAGGTGCTTCGACCGGAGGCTTCCCCGCATGGTAGCTTCTTTGGAGGCCGACACAGAATCACTTCTGCATCAACCCCAGTCCATCATTAACATCAGTGAGCCACACATCTGGTAAGGAAGCCCCCTGGGTGTCCAGTGGGGTTTTGCCTCAGGTAAATTTGAAAGAGGCATCGCTAGAAAGGCGAGGCTCCCTTTTCCATCAATGCATTTTTCAAGTTGATCCCTGCTCTTGAATCACAGATTTACTGAGATCCATGAGCAGGGACCACTAGACACCAGGGATTATATTTTAGAAGTGGGGGGTTGGTACCCTGGCCTGGGTCTGTCCCTCCCAGGTGGCATATGTTTACAGATTATGTTTCCCTTCCCGGGGGAGCAATTGGCCCCGTCAAGTAAAGGAACATTTGGTGACCATTTTTTTTGTTTTTTGATTGTAAGTTTTGTGCTTCCCAGGGCCTTGCCAGCTTTCCCAGGCAGCACAAAATTGTAAAGGCATCATTGTGAAGGGGGGAGCTTCTCTCCCTTCCAGCAATGGCTTAGTGAAACGGATCCCAGGTTGTGGATTATGACTGCAATGCAATTCACATGCAGGGATCCCACTAGACACCAGGGATGTCTTACATTCTGTAGGGGGGTCATCTTCCCTAGCGTGGTTCACCCCCTCTTGTATATTTATATTTTTCCTTCTCTTGGGGGGCATATTGGCTCCTGAGGTGGATCTCAAATGGCCCCCAGGGAAGGGGAAATTTGGTAGAAATGTCTTTTATGTACCTGGTTCTTTTCAGGTGTTCCCCACTCACTTGTGAACATGCATACCGTCAATAAATTATGTTTGCGCTTATGTGAGTGGCTGATTAGGCCCCTGAGGGGTGCACGTCTGACCTGCCAAAGAAGTGAAAATATGTAATATGGCTGCCCTTTACATGTGTATGTACCCAGTGGTTTTTGCAGCCACTTCTTCTGTACTGTTGGCGTGGGTTTTTTGGTGCCCCCTCCACAGGCAGCAGTTCAGTGACTGATTAGTATGACATTCACATTTTGTTTCCACCTAGCTAAGCCTAGATCATGGGGTAGTGATGAGTCCACTTCAGTCAGGGATCATTTATTCAGCAATGCATTTTATTGTGGCCACAGTATTTTAGGAGGCCATGATGGGTGGACTGACCCATTGCCCTATGCTGTGGTGGGTGTCATCAAAATGTCTATGGCTGAATAATTGAGCAGCAGCTGAAGTGAATTCAGCAACGCTGGGTAGACTTACCATGTGAATGACACAATAACTGATAAATGGCTGAAGTTTGCTCACCCATTTCAGCATTGATGTATGCTGTGCTGCGGGGAAGTAAAATGTGAATGACACAAGAACTGATCAGTACCCGATATGGGCTGTGGTCGGTGGAAGCAGAGGGGCACATGGTACAAATGACTAACTTCATTGTGAGTCACCTGGATTCTGCTCTATCGCAAGTAGCTTATCTTACAGAGTATTTTTTCCAGGCATTGGGGAAAATTGTAGCATAACTTGCTTTTGTTTTATTGTGTGTGTCTTTTCTCCTAGCTTTGTTTGAGAAGTGTTTGGCAACTTTGGATGTTTGGAGAAGTTTTTGGCACCATTGTATCTTTAGAGGAGTTCTTTGTGCAGATAGGTGCAAGCTTGATACATACTGTTGTTGTTGTGATCACACTGTACTCAGAGACGTTTTAATGCAGGGGCAAAGTGGGCTCTGGCCCAGGGCCCCAGCCTTTCAAGGGGCCCCCTGACAGAGTCAGCTCCGTTCTCCAGAGTTTTGCAATAATGACCTTGAATATTTCTTAAACAGATTATTTTAAATACTGTTTTCCTTTAATTTATTTTTTATGTACCTGATGTGTGAGTCTAGTACAGCCATTTTGCAGAGAAATTTTGTGTTGATGTTTCATGCAATATACATAAAAAAAGTTTATTTTAGATCAAAACAAGGCCTAACATATAAGAAATGGGAGGGCTTCACAGAGATTATTTGCAGTAATAATGGTGAGCTGCTGCTGTGTTACAATATTGAAAACACACATAACTATCCCTGAATATTAGATTTGAACTCATTTAGGGCCTTATTTATGAGAAGTGATGCATCGCTGTGTGAAAACAGGGATGCGTCACTTCTTAGTGCGCCCTCCTTGCGACATGATGGATGAGTCATATTTACTGTATGATGCATCATGTCGCAAGGAGTTACAGATACGTCAGTATTTCTGACATATCTGTAGGCGCAAAAGTGATGCATTGCTGGGGTGTGTCTGAAAATAGACGCAAGTCCAGCAATGTGTCCTTTCACATGTGGCAAGCCCCATGTGAAAGGGCCTGCATCAGTCTTACGCCTGCTGTGAGGCAGGTGTAAGATATTGACGCAATGGCGTCCTAAAAGTGGTGCACTGAGTTCTCAAAGATTTCAATGTGCCACTTCTATGAGGCTTTTTGCGGGGGAAAACCCACCCTGCATACATTGTACCTGGCGCAGGTATAATGTGGTGCAGGCAGATCTTCTGGCCACCAAGAGCTCCAGTCAGGCGTTTCTGGATTTTTTTATGTTAAGTTAGTGGGTTTATAAAGCATGACAGCTGCCCCAGCAAAGAGGCGTCCCGGCACTGACAGCAATGAGGTGACCAAGATCAGGGAGGGCCCAAGGAGGCCACGAAGTGGGAAAGAGAAAGGTTTTGATGGCTTTCCTAAATTTGCGGTAATTATGAAGCCCCCACATATGGGCCGGCAGCGTGTTCCAAAGGATGGCCGCTCTGTTCCGAAAAGAACTACCTCCGGCACGAACCCTCCTAACCAGGGGGGCCACCACCAGGTGTTGTCCCATGGAGCGGAGCTGACAGGAGGGAACATAAGGTAGAAGCAAGTCAGTCAATGTATTAGGAGAGGCACATTTCAGAACTTTAAAGGCTATACAGAGAGCCTTGAACTCAATCCGCCTAGCCACAGACAGCCAGTGGGGACGGCGAATAGCGTTTGTCACTGAGCAGGCTCTGTGCAGACCGAGGAGAGATCTTGCGGCCGCATTCTGAACTCTCTGTAGCCTATGTATTTCTGTCTTGTTTGCTTCCAGATACAGTGAGCTAGCGTAATCAAGTCATGACATAATCAAGGCCTGGATTATAATTTGCCTGGTGGGCGCATCAAAGAAGCCCAGAATGGGTATGAGTCCTCGCAACAACCTAAAGCAGGTTCCCGCCACCTTTTTCCTTTGAGTCTGGAAGTTAAGGGAAGCATCCATCCAAACCCCTAAGTTCTTCACTGCCTGCTTGGGGGAAGGGCAGTGCCTAGGCTCTTGGGCCACCAGAGCTCATTCCATAGACCATGGTCCTTTCCTATCAAAAACACCTCCGACTTGTTGGCATTAAGTTGGAGACAGTTGGTGGTCATCCACTCGGTGACTACCCCAAGATCGCCTTGAAATTTAAAAGCATCCTGCTTAGAGTCGCTCGAGAGAGCCACCACCAACTATGTGTCGTCGGCATAGGAGACCATGGTCAGCCCTCTGCTCTTGTCTACTGTGGCCAGAGGTTGTACATATAGATTGAAAAGCAGAGGGCTCAGGGAAGAGCCCTGTGGCACCCCTTGCTTGATGGGAAAGATGCCAGAGGTATACGGGGGAGCTATCACCTGAAACATCCTATAAGCAAGGAATGAGGCCAGCCACTTCAGGGCTGAACCAACAATTCCAGCCTTGTCCAGGCATCGCAACAGAATGGCGTGGAACACTGAATCAAACGCGGCACTGAGATCCAGAAGGATCAGTGCCGATGTCTGCCCAGCATCCAAAGCTGTCCAAAGATGTTCTGTCACTGCCAAGACCGCCGACTCTGTGCTGTGGCTAGGGCGAAAGCCATTTTGGGAAGGGTCAAGCCTGTTGTTGGAATTCAGGTGGTCCGTGAGGAGGGAGTTAATATAATATTACCAAAGAAACCAAGTTCAGTTTTGTCAGGATTGCACTTCAGCTGATTGATCTTAAGTCATTTAAAAACCTTTGTGAGGCAAGACCTAATAATTGCCCTATCAATGTCAGTTCCTTTTTCACATGTAAAAATCAGCATAGGAAACAATTTTGGCACCCTCTTCCTCTACCAGAAATGCAAGGGGGATAAATATATATTAAAAAGGGTAGGACTGAGAATGGAGCCCTGAGAGACACCTACATTCATGGCCGGAACCGGGGCTGGGAAAGGGGGGAGCCAGATGTCCTGAGATCGGTTTGCCAAAAAGGATGACATCCATGTTAAGGCGGTCCTCCCCAGGCCGATGTTAGCAAGTCTCTCCAGGAGCTTCTCATGTGGGACCGTATCGAAGGCTGTCGACAGATCGAGCAGTATCAGAACAGCCTTGCCTCCCTGGTCCAGCTTACCTTTGACAAATTAAGTTCCTTTCATCAGAGCGGACTCCGTACTGTAGTTTGCCCTTAAACCGGATTGGGACTCAGGAAGGAGCTTCCCATCTTCAATGTGTTTTTGGA
Source organism: Triturus cristatus (assembly GCF_964204655.1). Classification (NCBI taxonomy): domain Eukaryota; kingdom Metazoa; phylum Chordata; class Amphibia; order Caudata; family Salamandridae; genus Triturus; species Triturus cristatus. The sequence goes on from NC_140587.1 coordinate 762,811,589, forward strand.
GGGCCTTGTTTACATGCTTCTCTAATACTTTGGAGAGGTCCGGAAGAAGGGAGATTGGCCTGTAGTTGGCAGGGTCCGTCGGTTTGCGGTAGCTTTTTTTATCAGTGGTAGAATCTTAGCATTCTTCCATAAATTTGGCACGTTGCCTGAAGAGAGGGAAGCATTAAAGAGCTGGTTTACCATGGGGTTTATGGTGGGAGCTAATAGGTTCAGGATATTCACTGGACATAGGTCGGTAGGAGAGTTGGAGTTAATGCTTTGGAGAAGGGTCAGTGACTCTTCAAGCTGAAACTCAGGGAAAGCTAGTAAGATGGAGGATCCAAGAGGTAGAAGGTCAGTTCTTCCTCTGAGATGTTAGTGAAGGGTTGTTGGATCATGGAGATCTTTTTGTGGAAGATTTGAGCTATTTGCTTAGACCATACTTCCATGCATGGCCCTTCCTTTGTGCCGGCTTTTGGTGTGGTAAAGGATTTAACTATGCTAAAGATTTCCTTACACTTATTTTGGGCATTTTCTATCTTGGTTTTAAAGAAGTTTTTCTAGGCTGCCTTCACAAGAATGTAATGAGCTTTTAAGGTGTCTTTATACACCTTCCTGGCCTCAGGTAGATAGGATTCATGCCATTTCTGTTCCATTTTTCTACAATTTCTTTTGCTAGATCTGAGGGAATCGTTAAACCATGGAGCTGGTGGGACCAACCACTTTGAGGAGCCGGAAAATACCGGTACCGCTGCACCAATGTTGGTTCAGAGCCATGAATCTATTGAGAGGGCGTCTGAGTCGGGCGGCTAGACAGCTCTGGTGAGGAACGACCGAGGGAGTCTGCTAACATCGAGATGGATATTTTATGGAACGTCCTGTAATCAGGGACCCTCTGCCCTGCGTTAGCCCGAGGGGCTGTGGCAGAGTTGGGAATGACGAATTTTAATAAGAGGTGGTCAGACCAGGTAATGGGAAGAGGTAGGCTTACTGATATGTCAAAGTTGTGAAAGATTTGGTGTAGGGTATGGCCCTTTCTCATGGGTGGGCGAAGAAATAGATGGAAACATGTTGCAGGCCTGCAGCATCTCCAATAAGGAAATTGTTTGAGGGTCATTTAATTTCATTAAACTTTATTCGGTGTGTAGAAACAACCATAAAGGTATACAGAAAATACAGTACATCGCGAGTAGTTCATAACATAAAAACTCATAAAATGTCATTAAAAAGATAGTACAATTACATCAAATCATCAAGAATTCAGCGCTCCATGGGAATAATTATGCTTTTACATATATTAAGTGCATCTATAATAAAAAGCGCCATGTTAAAACAGGCCCTAGCATCGCTGAGCTCGGACAAAAATTTTGCTGCAGCAAGATGTGATCCACCACCAAATGCGGGCAAAAGTGGTATAAGGTAGTAAATTCTGAAACCAGTATAAAATTTGCAAAACAACATAAAGTGCACTGTGCTCTGTTTACTTTGTCCATCGCATGGGCACGGAAACGTGTTTGAGGGACAGGACTTTTATGGGAAATGCAACCAAATGATGGCCAATACCCAATCTTAGTCTAACTAGGACAAAGCGATGCATGGGATTGTGTATATAGGTCAGCTAATCCTGGCAGCCCTATACTTAATTTAAATTTAATTTAATTGGGATTTTATAAAGCGCAAACAACCCAGAGGCCTCGTAGCGCTGTGTATAGTCAGACTGTTAAGATAAGTGAGTTAAAAGAACATACAGTTAAAAATGAGGAAAATTAAGCAAATAAGTGGGTTTTTAGTTCCTTCCGAAATTTTAAAAGGTTAGGTTCGCTGCGAAGGGAAATGGGCAAAGAGTTCCATGACTTTGCGGCGTTCCAAGAAAAGGAGCGTCCGCCCCATCTGGTGCGTCTGATTTTGTTTACAGTGGCTAAAGAAGCTGTGCTAGATCGCAAAGCTCTGTGGGGGAGGTAGGGGTTAGCCAAGGAACAGATCATAGTTGGAGCGGTCTTCCACATGGCTTTGTGCATGATACACATGGATTTGAATAGCACTCTGGCTTTAATGGGAAGCCAATGCAGCTTCCTCAAAGCCGCTGTGCCCGATTCCCGTTGATTTAGCCCCAGTAAAAGACGAGCCGCAGCGTTTTGGGCCACCTGCATCTTTCTTGTTGTGGCGATGGGAGCCCCTAAATATAGGGAGTTCCCATAGTCCAACCGAGACAATATAATGGCTTGCACCATTATTCTGCGGGCTTCAAAAGGGAGAAGTGGCAGCACTTTCCTCAACATGCGCATGAGCCCAAAACACGTGGCGGACAGAGTGGTAGCTTGTTGCAAGAAGCTGAGGTTTGCATCCAGCCATATGCCCAAGCTCTTTATATGAGGTTTTGGTTGGGGCGGGGGGCCCATACATGGGGGCCAATCCGTCATAGGGCTGGGAATGGTTGAATTACCTAGCATCATGAGCTCCGTTTTTTCGCCATTTAATTTCAGATGTGAGGCAGCCATCCACTGGGCAACCGCTACCAGGCAGTTACTTAGGTTCAAACGGGAAGAGTCAGATTGATTCATAGACACAACTAATTGTGTATCGTCGGCGTAGGTCACTATGCCTACGCCGAATGAGTGCAAGAGGCTGCATATAAATATTAAAAAGTGTAGGGCTCAAGGCAGAGCCCTGCGGCACGCCTTGAGCCAAAGGCCAGGTTTTTGAATGGGTGGTACCCTCAACAACCTTGAATGAGCGATTTTCCAAAAAAGACTGGAGCCAGTGCATAGCTTTCCCAGAAATTCCCATTTGGTGGAGGCGAAGTAGAAGGATGCTGGTATTAACAGTATCAAAGGCGGCACTAAGGTCGAGCAGCATAATTGCCGTAGTGCCGCCCTGATGCATTTGTTTCCTAGCCAGCTCGGTTACCGCCAAAAGAGCTGCCTCTGTTCCTAACTTAGGACGGAAGCCTGCTTGGGACTCATGAAGTAAATGATGATTTTCCAGGAATTGAGTGATAGATGCATTAATATGTTTTTCTAGAAGTTTATTGACCCACGGAAGAAGAGAAATAGGTCGGTAATTGGCCATGTTTTCAGGGTCCAAGCTAGGTTTTTTCAGTAATGCCCTAACTTGTGCCTGTTTCCAAGCCGTGGGTACTGAGCCCGTAATAATAGAGGCATTCAAAATGTTGAGGATAACCGGTTTGATGGAGTCTTTGACCTTTAATAGCTGACAGGGGGGAGCCGGATCCGTGGGGGACCCAGATTTAATTTTCAGCATGAGAGCCTCAAGAGTTTCCTCATCAAGCAGCGGAAACTCATCTAGTTTGTGAGTCACGGTACTAGGTAAAATAATTCCTTCGTCCTGAATGAGATTGGGAGCGTTAAAAGCCGATGCGATTTTCTGTATTTCATCATGGAAATATTCCGCTTGACTATCGCAGCGAGTCTGGGCTTTGCTAGGGTCAGTGGGAGTTAGGGGGATATCAGTGAGGAATTTAGCTATTTGAAAAATTTCTCTAGATGAATTGGAAGCAGTCGCAATTCTTTCCTCGAAGTACAAGGCTTTGATGCATCTAATTTCTGTTTTATATTTTTTGATGGCTTCAAGATGGATGGTTTTGTCTATATTGCTCCTAGAGATTCTCCAATTCCTTTCAAGCTTCCTACATACCCTTTTTAATTCTTTAAGTTGGGGGGAGTACCACGGTGATGCCTTGGATTTAGTCTTTTCTTTAAGGGCTTTAATGGGTGCGATAGAATCCAGGGAAGCATGCATCCAGTTAATATAATTCTCATACTGAGAGGTCGGATCTGTCTCACTTTGGAAGGGGGCCAAGGAGAGAGAATTGGCCCATTGATCCGAGGAGATTTTCGACCAATCTCTACCTAATATGGTGGTGCGATGGGGAGCCTGGAGTGGCATGGCCGGCATCCACTGTAGAGGTATTAAAAAATGATCTGTCCATGTGAGGGGCAAGGGGGTCCCTACCTCCAGTCTATGATCATTGCTGAAGATCCCATCTAAAAGATGGCCCTTTTCATGTGTGGGTTCAAAGCCCTTCTGTACAATCTGGAGAGCCGCTAGACTGTCCAGAAGTGCCTTGGCCGAGGAGTTATTAGGGTCATCTAGATGAATATTGATGTCTCCCAATAGAGAAAAGTAAGGTTTAGGTTTATTGACTACTAACTCCGCGATAGTACTTGGTTAAGCATTAGATAAAACATAACTGATGGTTTCTTATTCTCACTAACTAGCCGGGTTTCCCTCCTAATATTCATATATAAGTTTCTCTGATGGACAATTTACTAAGTGATAAAACTTGAAGGGGGTTATTCTGGATTGACATATTAAACATTTTGCTATACACAGAATTGATATAGCTTAGCCAAGGGATCATAATGGCGTTGTCCAATTTAAGACTGTCTTGGATAATTGCTTTGGTAAAGCTGGTTTTGTCTTTGGACCATAGAGAATGCCAAAGCAATAGGGGGCGTGATGCAACTACATCTGTGAGGTACTGTAGTCCGACTTCTCTGTGAATAATCTCAGAGGAAGCCGAGGTAGGCAGACAAAGTAAGCGTTTTACTAAACCATTTTCCTTAGTCTGCAAAACTTTACTATTAAAATAACCCCATACACCAGCCCCATATGTTGCAATGGATAAAACCCTTGCCTTATAAATTTCAGTCATCTCCTTAACTGGTCTGGAGCCCAACTTGGCAGAAAATCTAAAAATGCCATGTGTACTTCTGTCCATTTTACTCTTAACATTAATGAGTTCACGAGTCCAGGAGCCATTACCAGAGAAGGTAATGCCCAAGTAACAAAATTAATCAACAGAAGCTACTGGTAATTCATCCAAAAGGAATGATCTACATTTTTTAACCTTGGACCGACATGCCATTGTGTAAGTTTTACTTTTGTTAATGACCAGTTTCCGTGCACCAATAAAATCCCCAAAAGCATCCCTTAGACGTTGCAACCCCAGAGGGGTCTTGGCCGGCAGGACCGCATCATCTGCGTACTGTAGTATCGGAATGGGGCACCCATCCACTTGTGGGACATCAGCATGGACAGTTTGCAAAGTCTGATCCACCCCATTAATAAATAAAGAAAATGAAATAGGGGCTAAAACACAACCTTGTCGAATGCCACGTTTAACTGCAAAATTATTAGTGCATTCTCCCAGAGAACCGTTGCACTATAGGGGACCCTCTCTAAAGGCTAGGGAGAAGAGGGGAAAGAACCAGAGACCACTAAATATGCTCCCTCATAGCCTATCTATTCCTTACATCAAGGACTTGCTCTCTCTTGAGCTATCTCATGCATATAATCACAACAGTGACACTTGACATTTAAATTTTCATTACTTTTATTATTTCATTGCTTTATATATTCTATAACATTTCACTTTTCTTTTTCTTTTTATGTATATCTGTCTTTCATTCAAATAGAAAAAACTGATTATGAAAATTCGTACAAAAAACAAAATCATCACAATAATTACATAAAATTTCACATGCACAAATCTATTTAATAGAAAAACAACCCCTGGACTAACTTCAATAAATACATCCATATCACAGCCATTCAAACACATACATACTCTCACAAACTTCATACAACCAGCATCTGAACAAGGTAGAGGTTATGTGTGACACAGAAAACCTCCACAACCAAATAGATTTTTATGTTCAGAGAACAAGGCTCAACATAAGGTCGACGCGCGTTTCGGCGGTATATGAAGAGTAGTTAGACCACCTTCATCAGGACCTTTTCAGATACCCACATCAATATCACAGCAACCAGGGGACAGGGTCAAAGGATTTATGGAAAATTGACAAATGGCAGCTCTTCGTATAGTCTCATTATAAGCGAAAGAATCCTCCCTATATTTCCAAGGCAAGTTCCTTAGCAAATGCGTAGTTTCAATATGTATTAGTCCTGGGGCCCAATGCGCAAGGAAGCCAAGCTTTTTCCAAAAGTTGTTGATAGGCAAGACCATAGAAGACCTTCTACGTTTTCTTTCATCAATTTGTATTCCTCAGTCGATTTTTTTCTTCCCCCCACTTATATCTGTTAGAGTTTCAGAGTTGTTACACGACTCGTGCGTTCTGCTTCTCAAAGTACGGATGTCTGCACGAGATGGCCCACAGTTCTCCAATTGACAACCATAATTGCTTACCAAATTCTCATATAGTCTGGCCAGGAAGCTCACAATTGGTCTAGAGCAGTGGTCTTCAAACTTTTTTGCTCGGAGCCCCCCAAAGCAAAATGTTTTGGAGTCGGGTCCCCCTGCAAAACTTTATGGCAAGGATCGGAAAACAGGAGATGCAGGGCTGTACGCAGAGGCAGAGCTTTTGAGATCATATCTTGGATACTTTTTTTTGTGGCTCATAATCCACAATAAATGTGAAACATATAATAGGGAAAATCATCAAACAATAACAGAAATTGACTAAAAACTGTTCTCTCCATAATATGGTTATTGTGAGCCCCTCACACTCCTGGGCTCCAATGCTACTGCACTTACTGCACTAATGATAGCTGAGGCCCTAAGTAGAAGTCTTCCCTTCTCTGCCTCTTTCACAACTTACCGACCATGGCCATCACTCCAATCTTGAATCAGGTTATCCATCCCTATTTTGGTTTTTGGAGGGAGGACCTGGCCCACGGGCATTGGAAAACTTTACAAAAGCACCATATACATTACACAAACACTATTTCATAATTATTCATCATATATTTTTTTTATTTTAGGCATTAGACGATTAAGTGATTTGAGTTGCGCTGACATGAGGACCTGAACTAGGTTCCAAAGTAGGCAGCTCTCGCCATTAGGCTACAACTCCTCCCTTTCAGAATAAAAGAGCTCCAGCGTGTTGCCCCCACCTTTTTGCAGCAAAGGTGCTCTCATCTCTATATAAAAGGTCCTTTTCAAAGCTTGACTAGTATGCTTTTTGCTATATTTGGGTATTAAACCAGTATTAATGAGGTGAAACCTATGCCCAGATAGTTTTTGCCAAATGTAAAAATGACAAAATAACAAAATAAATGTATGACAAAATGTGCTGTATAACATCAGATAATTTTCCTTTTCTTGCCACATAATTTAGTCAACCCTACCACATAATTTGATCCTCCCCTGCCGCATAATTCCGGTGAGCCTGGCTTTAATTGGCCTCATGACGCTGGACCCTATGCAACTGGTTAAGCAACACACACAAAAGCTGCTGAGGAGCTAATATATGCTCTAACTGTTGGAGTCAGAGTGCTTTTTACCACAGGCATGGAAGTTGTAGCTCTATAAATACACTAGTTACTATTTCCCACTGTAAAAACCAGGATTCAAATCGGCGACTCTCTGGTAAGACAGAAATCTGCAGTTATTGCTTTAGCTAACTGAGGTTTATAACGTAAGACAGTATATTTTCAAAACATTTGTTTCATTTGCTTTGTTTTTTCATTTATTGTGTGTGCGTGTCTGAAGACATGTGGTCTAGGGGCACCCATACCAAGCAAGGTAGTCCAAAGAGTGAGGTGATCTACTAGATCAAAAGCGCTGCTCAAGTCAGTGAAACAAAGATATAATCTTCCACCTTTGGCACGAGTATACTTGCCTATAAGCAGGTCAAGATTCACGCATTGCTCGATAGACCCTAGGGCTTTCCGGAAACCAAACCGCGCAGGTGAGAGAATTGAACAGTCCCAAGCCCATTCTTCTAATCGTTTTAGTAATTCCTTGCTCATCACTTCAACAGACGAGTCTAACAATGAAATTGGTCTGTAATTTTTGGGGTCTAATTTATTGCCCTACTTATGAATATGAGCTATGATAGATGCACCCCAAGTAAGAGGAGGAGTTGATTCTGCAGCCATATTAAAAACTCTAGTTAAAATTGGTGCCCCATCCAGGCCCAGTGCTTTCCCTCTTTGCTTTCATTGAGTGCCCAAACCACTTCCTGTAAGGTATTTATTTATTTGAAAGATTTTATATAGCGCTGGCTAGACCCGGAAGCATCAGAGCGCTTTACATGAGTATCAGACCATAGTTGCAGGTTACATCGTTACAAAGGTTACACAGTTATTCAAGCGTAGCTACATAGTTACATGTTCAGTCGAGACAAACAATAAGGGCATATGCGTAAGGGAAAAAGCAGGCAAGGGAGTGATTCAGAGGGGAGGGAGTAGGAGATAGGGAAGTAGACAGCGAATGAAGGAGGGAAAGAGGATGGGGAGGGGGAGAGACACAGCATGAAAGAAGAGGGGGGAGGGTGACTGGGGCACAAACCGGTAGACGAGTAAAAGCTGCGTCCAAAGTCCAGTAAGCTGTGATCCCAAGGGAAGTGGTATATCAACAAAATAGGGACAAGGAGGTAAGTTTAACGAGGTCCAATGTACATACCCCGTCAAGTAATGATGCAAAAAAGGGTACAGAGTTCCTCTAATAAAGACAAGAAAAGGGGGAGGGAGCAATGTATTGTCAAATGTCAGGGGGAAATCAAGAAAAAATGTGTAGACCTGGCTGTAAGTGACGCAGGTCAGGCCAAGAAAAAAAGAAGAAGAAAGGAAAATCTTGTTGGAACTAGGGCTCTCACACACCCAGCAAGCTAGGTGTCATGCTTCATCATTTGAGCCTGCCCCTCGTCAGGTCGGCGCTGCAATATCTGACGGGCACCCAATACTGGGGCTCTTTGGCGGGGATCTTTTGTTCCTGCCGGTGGGTGCAGTGGGGGTAAGGGGCCCTAGTGTGTGTAGATGTGAGTGATAAATATGTGAATATAAAATAGGTACTGTTAGTCCACAAGCAAAGAGTTTTTTTATTAAGGTGGTAAACAGCCTAAGTAAAAAATAAGAAATTGAGGTGGGTGTTGAAACTAGTGATTTATGTAACTAGTTATACAAACCCTACTCTCAAAAAGATCAAGGGAAGTGGTATCATTCCCCTAACTCAGATGCGAGAGGCTCCCTTTACACAGTGGACTCTCTCAGAGGGGGCTCTGAGTCTCCAAGGTCTACCTACTGGATCCTTCCCCAAAAAGGGGAGAGGGAGTGCTTTGGCAAGGGGCGCCATACCATACCTCAGCTGTGAGTGGCTCCCTTGGCACTGTGGACTCTCTCAGAGGGTTCACTGAGATTCCAGAGTATAAGTAGTTGGATCTTTCCCCAACAATGGGAGAAGGAGCGCTTAGTTAAAGGGCACAAGGGACAGGGGGCTAGGGGGTGTAGCAGGCAAGGGGAGATATTAAGGTGGGAGGGGATAGGAGCAGAGGAAGTAGACAAAGAATGAAAGAGGGAAAGCGGTAGGGGAGGGTGAGAGAGAGCATGAAAAGAGGGGGGGAGGGTGTTTTACGCGGTTGACTCTCTCAGAGGGGTTTCTAAGACTCCAAGGTCTACCTACTGGATCCTTCCCCAACAAGGGGAGAGGGAGTGCTTTGGTAAGGGGCGCCATACCATGCCTCAGCTATGCGTGGTTCCCTTGATGCTGTGGACTCTCGCAGAGGGTTCACTGAGACTCCAGAGTAAGAATATTAGATCTTTCTCCAACAAGGGGAGAAGGAGTGCTTAGTCAAAGGGCAACAAGGGACAGGGTGCTAGGAGGAGGGTCGGAACTGGCAGGTCAACAGAGGGAGAACAAACGGCAAAAGAAAATCGCATTAATTATAGAAAGATAACACCTATAATACCCGGATACATTAGCGATTCAGAAAAAGACAGGATCCACTAAAGGCAAGGGTCAGGGAGGACAAAGGGAGGGAGTCAGTGAGTTGAAGAGTCCCACAAGGAAGATCCGTGTTAAGCTTGGTAGATTTTGCTAGGTCATGGACCATTTCCAGGTTCCTGAGTATCATGTCCATTATGCTGGTACCTTCACCTTTAATATCCAGAGGTAACGATGGATTTATCAACTGGCCCCTGTTTAGAGTGGGCACCGATCCTGCTACAGGGGGATTAAAGATACTAGTGAAGTACGCCACCCATTCCTCGCAGGTGACATGCCAGGAAGTCAGGAAGGGAATCATCCTTTAAAAAAGACGAGTTAACAGTGTCCCAAAAATAACTTACTATCCCTTATCTCCGCCGCTTGAGTCAGTTTTGACCAGGCTATTTCCTGCAATTCTTTTTTCCTTGCTAGAAGTAACTCTCTTTGTTTAAATCTCAGAGATTTAGCCAGTAGGCTATCTCTAGGTTGTTTGAGGGTCTTTTCCATTGTCCATATGTATATTGAAATCTCCCAGAATAAGGCAGTTGTTGTATTTTAAGTCCAGGTAGGTGGTGGCTGTATTAAGTGTAGTAATAAAATTTCCAATTGCACCGAGAGGTCTGTAAATCAGAAAACCAGCTATGCTATGAATGGGGGGATAAGGTACAGCGGAAGCCTAAGGACTCTGCACCCTCGATGTTTTGCATTGGGATGGGAGAGCAGTCTAGTTTTTTATTGTAAATTATGGTGACACCGCCCCCCTTCCCACTCAGTCTGTCCCTCCAAGGGATATTATAACCCATAGGAATGGCCGAGGTGATAGTAGGGTTGGAGGCTTCAGACAGGCAGGTCTCAGTGAGAAATAAAAGATCAGGCTGTTCGTCTAAAAGTAGGTCATAAATGTGTGGTTCATGCTTTTGCATAGGGCAACAATTTAAAAGGGTGGCCTTTAAGTCCTCTGTTTTCTTATTGTTTTTACACTTACTGTTGCGTGGGAGGATCTTGGGTGCGAGTTTCCTGGGCTAGAGGAGAGACCAGTTGCACTTATTGCATCGAAAGTCTACCTCCAAATTCATATCAGCCGCTGTACACTGACATAATGGTAGCTGCCTAAGGCTAAGCAGTTTTCCCTACTGTAATATAGTGGAAGAAACTCACCGGAGGGGAACTGGGCAGCATGGCTGGTGCCGGACGCCTCCCCGAAGCTGACGGGTGCAGTCGGGCTTGTCTGTTTGCATCGGGAATATATAGGCTAATGCCTGTGATGCAAACTGGATCACTAACGCAGCTGAGGAAGCGGAAACTGCATGGGCGGAAGTGAGGAGCCCAGTAGTAGCCCCAGCCCTCCGCACAATCTGCGTATAATCCGTGGCGGACCAGGACTGGAGGAAAAGCAAGATGCGAATCGGAGCAGCTAAGGAGGTGTAGGCAAGCAGAATCAAGTAAAGTGCAAGTGCGCGTAGGTAGGAGAAATTGTTAAAAAGCACAGAGTAATTCAGCCACACATATACAATTTAAAAAGTATTAAAAACCTAGTAGCAGGGCAGGATACACTAAATCCTACCACTGTCAGCTGTGTGCGTCCGTTTGCAGCGGGACTATATAGGCTAATGCCTATGATGCAAACTGGATCGCTACCGCAGCTGAGCAAGTGAAAACTGCGTGGGAAACAGCGACTCAAATTGGATCATAAATTCAAAGCTGTTCTGAAAAGGGGCCCCCCAAAATATGTTTGGCCCAGGGCCCCCAAAATCCTTAAGATGTCCCTGACTGTACTACAGTCTCACAGCATTACATTATTTCCCTTCATAGCATACCTTTTTGCCCCCACACATAGCAATACTTTCTTCTACATTCAATCTAGGCAAGAAAGTTTTAGCTTGAAAACAGAGATGGCATCTCATTGGTTAACTCCTCCTGAGTCTCTAACGTGAATAAAGGAGGAGAGCTCTGACGCAGGGTCTGATACCGAGACAGCATCAAAGAGAGAGGGTCATGGAGCAGGATCTGCGATCAATGTTTGATTCGGAGATCCTTCAGATGACAACTCCTCTTCCAGTGTTTCACATAAACATGGCACTAGCAGTTGGGATCTCCATTCATGGGTAATAACTGTGCAGTGAAGAGCTAGTCAATCTGTAGACCAGTGTAGAGTTTAGGCAGACAGGGTGCTGAAGTGCAGAAAGAGTGTTCACTTGACAGACTCCTAATTTAATTCAGCCAGTAATCCCCTGTTACACTTGCTAGATGCCAGGTCCATACAGCTAACCTTTTGCACATTGACATCTTCCATCTTTTTTTATTGGATTCCGACTTCCTTGAAGAATTTGTGCAGCAAACAAATTTGTATGCTTTACTGTTTCTGAGGGAGCATGGAGGCACTGTGACGCCTCACTCTAGGGTACACCTACAGACAACCTCTTAACTTGGAGATCTGAAAACATTTCTGGGCCTAACACTGAAGATGGGAATAGTCCACAAACCAACTGTACACTCTTAGTGGTCTACTTGTATGGTTTGGGTAACACCCTGTTTCGCACCAGTCATGAGCAGAGACAGTTTTTTGAGTTTGCAGGGTATGCTCCATTTCAATGACAATTCTGCTGCATTGCTCCAGGACCAACCAGACTCTGACAGGTTATTCAAAATTCAGCCTGTTGGTGAACATTCGTTTGCCAAGTTTTCAGAGATTTGTACTCCTGGAAAGAATATAACAGCAAGTATCCTTGATATTATACAAAGGGTGACTGCTGTTCAGGCAGTACATACCTAGTAAAAAATTTTGTTATGGCATCAGGGTGTACATGTTGTGCGAAAGCTCTACTGCTTATGTGTACATCCTGAGAATATACACAGGGAAGGAATACTCAATAAATCCTGCAGGCTGTCCTTCCACATCACGAGTTAGTGAGAAGATCATATGAGAGCATGCCCAATCTCTTCTTCATAGATGTCATAACTTTTATGTACATAGCGTCTATACTTCAGTGCAGATATTTACTGAACTGCACAAAACTTGTTCTGTGGCTTGCAGAACCATTGGAAAGCACCGCAAAGGTAACTCACAAAAGCTTGTTTGCAAAAAGCTTCAATAAGGCCAGAGCAGTGTGTTGTGTGGCAAAAAACCACTTGCTCTTAAGTTTTTAGACAGGCGACAGTTATATGCGTTCACTATAGTTCACAATAAGAGCACATCTCCCATTACAGTTTAGGGGACAGATGGCAGAAGTCCACAAGCCTACCTGTATACTTATTTACAACAAGTACATTGGGCGGAGTGCATCAAAACAATGAGTCATAAAACTAGCACATGGTATAAGAAGTTGGCTACTCACCTGATTCAGTTGGAAACATACCATGGCCATGTTTTCTATCAGCAGACCACCACAGGAAGACTGAGCTCCTTCCTTGATTTTTAGTTGTATGTTATTGAATCCCTTATTGCTTGTGAAGGATGTTGCAAGGCTGCAGGATCAGCACTTTGCTGAACGCATTCATGTAACAGAGCAAAAGAGTCACCAATATCACTGATGCAGAGTTTGTGCTTTACAAGGAGCAAGGCAGGACAGGAGATATTATTGGCCTCAGTGCCCATCTCAACTTGGCCTGTGCTTGCCAACTTGCATCACTTTGTGCGACACAAAAGTAAAGTTCTGGGAAACTAACTAAAGTAGCCCACATAGGTTAGGAGTTACTATCAGCTCTAAATGAGTAGTGATGAATACATAACCTTCAATGGGCCATTAAATAAGTAGCTGTGTAGCCTTGGTAATTCGTCCATTTCATTTTCAAACAACTCTAATCTAAGACTTTATTTTTAAATTAGATTTGAGCCACCATGCATTTACTGACTCCATTAAAAAGGCGCACATTGGTCTTGCTTTGGTCTGCTTGCCACCTTCACCTCCCATTATAAATGCAAGTGCATTTCAGTGAGAGCACTGCCCATAATGGTGAACACCACATGCCTCATATTTTGACTGATTACCCTGTCCACTGAACCCTAAGGTTCTTAGGGTCTGATTTAGATTTCAGCAGACGGGTTACTCTGTCACAACGGTGCTGGATATCCCATCTGCTGAGATATGAATCCCATAATATTCTGTGGGATTTATATTTCAGTGGATGACTATCCAACACCATTGTGACTGAGCATCCGCCTACCCAAATGTACATCAGGCCCGTAGTCATTTTAAAAGTGCTCCTTAGGGATTGAGGGCCTGACTTAGATTTAGACATATGGGATACTTCATCACAAACATGACGGATAGCCTGTCTGCCATAATTACAAATGTCATAGGATTTATTGCACTTGTAGTTCAGCAGACAGGATTTCGGCCATGTTTGTGACACCGGGCCTGATTTACATCTTGGCAGATAGGTTACTCCGTCACAACGGTGACAGATATCCCGTCAGCTGAAATATAAATCTCATAGTATATAATGGTATTTATATTTCGGTGGATGGGGTATCCGTCACTGTTGTGACGTAGTAACTCATGTGCTTTCATCTAAATCAAGACCAGAGAAGCCCGTCTGTGGAAATCTAAATTGGGGCCTTAGTTTAGTCTGCCCCAGAATGTCCAGCCCCATTTTCAAAGGTAGCGTTGCTGATACTGACAAGGGATAGTGCAAAAATGCATCCCCAGACACCCCCCAACTTACTTCCACACACTGGAAGGCGTTGGATTTAATGCAATGAAGGCACATGAATGAATAGTCTCTCTGAGTCTAATCCAGCTTCCATGGTGAGGCTTTAGCAAAGGTGCACCTAGGACCCCCACAGTATTAGACTAATGGTGAGATGAACATAAACAGGAAAACAAACCATAACCTAGATCTGTTTTCATAGTGATCTTGTGTAGATAGAAGCAGATGTTCAAGGTTGAGATGAAACTGGTTAAGCCATTACCCCAACACCATGAAGAACAGTGGCAATTGTGTGGTTGTTGACTGGAAGAAAGTGTGGCAGTTTGGCAGAATGTGGTTGTTGTTGGGTGGCAAAATGTATGGTTGTTGGCTGGTGAAATGTGCATATTGGTTTGAAAGAGGTGTGTTTGTATAATAAGTTGGCTGATGATTGGCTAACTGGCAATCTGATTGGTGGTTTAGTTCAGTTGACATATGGATGTGATGGGCCCTAGAATGGCAACAGTTTTTTGATGAGAATGTTGTGTGAGTTAGGTCGGTAGCAGGTGGTATGAATGGCTTTGTATGGCACGCATGAAAGTTGTGTGAATGGAGCGTAAATTTGGTTGGCACCTCCTGAGAGCTTTTTTGCCTCTGCAAGCACATTTGTAATACGGCATGGGTGTAGAGGCAAAGGGATTCCCGCATTTGCATGGGACACACCCCCAGGCAAATGAGGAAATGCCCCCTGAAGATATTGCTGGTGCTTTATGTGCACCAGCACTATCGGTATTACAGAAGGGGCTGCACAAGTGTCAGTGGCCCCTTCTGTATTACCACAGTGCCCCGGTGGCAGACAAAGCGGCACAAAGCTTCTACCAACCCAAATAAACTTTTTGGATGAGGGAATCACAATGTTCTTGGTAAATGCAGAGCGCAAAGTTCTTAGGAATGTACCATTTGAATCTCCTCCAGTCCTTAGATAATCTGAGCCGGAGTCATGAAGGGCTTTATAAGCTTTGCAAAAAGATTTAAAGGCTACTCATTTTTTGACTGGTAGCCAATGAAGATCATCTCTGGCTTGTAAGACGGAATGAAATGTTGGGATCTTTAGGAGGAGATAGGTGGCTGCATTTTGTAAAAGTTCGAATTTGTTTAGTAATCTTTGTTGCATGGCAACATATATAGCGTTGCCGCAATCTATTCTGGGCATTATTGGGGCAACTATTACTGTTTTTTAAAGGTCAAAAGGGATAAACTGGAAGATTTTTCTCAAAGTTATTAGGAGAAAGAAGCAAGTGAAGGTTACTTCATTGAATTGATCAGGCAAAGTTTAGCTTGTCATCAAAAATAACTCCCAATTTATTAACCTTTCTGGCATGGAAAGGGAGAGGGTCAAAATCCCGTGGCCACCATGTAGAGGACCAAAAGGAGATATAATTCCCAAACAGAAGAACCTCGGTTTTGCCTTACTTAATTTTAAGTAAGTTGTTTTTCATCCATCTGCCTATCTCTAGCAAACAGTTGTTAAAACATTTTTCTACCTCAATGATGTCACTTGAGATTGAGGCTGCAATCGGTGTATCGTCCGCATAGGAAACTATAGAAAAGCCAAAGGAACGGATCAGTTTTGCCAGTGGTCTAACATACACATTGAATAGTGTAAAGCTTAAGGAAGAGAGAAGGGTTTGGAGAGATAGTCTCCTAAAGATACTGATTGTTCTCTGTCGGTAAGGAAAGAGCTTGACAAAGCCAAGGCAGAGTCCCTAATCCCAATAGTTTCCAGACAATCTGGTTTATAGTGCCTTGATAAGCGATTATTATTGTCTGCAAAATGCCCTCAAAACATGGTGTTTAGACTCTAGGATTACTATTACTGTTTATGGGCAGCTGTGTGTCTCCTGCTCCTGGTCTACCATTGCACACAGCTGGTGCTCTCTCCACTTGTGTTCTCCAGAACATCGTTAATATCAGTTTTTACCTCACACCTCCTTTCACAAACATAACTCACACATTTTACCAACAAAAACTATTCCCTTGATGTCCTGTGACAGGACACTAAAGAAACTCAGCCACCTTTTCTCACCTATACTAGCGAACATAGTAAACTCATCACTAAAACAAGGCAGTATCCTAGATTGCCTGAAGACTGGGAAAGTGACGCCCCTCTTGAAAAAAGTTGGTGCTGACCCTATAATCCTGAGAAACTTTCGTCCGGTATCAAACATCCCCTTTCCTGAAAAATTGCTGTAAAATGTGTGCACAACAACTGAGCCAGCACATTGACCAATTCAACCTACTCAACTAATGTCAATCAGGATTTAGAACAGGACACAGGACTGAATCAGCCACTGTTCACATAATGGATGACACCCAATAGAAAATAGAGAACAACGATTCTTGCCTAATCATTCTCCTAGAATTCTTATTGGCGTTTGACCCTGTCAGTCAAAACATCCTACAAAAAGTACTAGAAAACAGAATGGGGTTGTTTGGGAAAGTGCTCTCATGGTTCTCATCCTTCCTGCAGAATCACCTACAACGTATCAAACTAGGTAACTCATTCTCTGACTCCTCACCAGTGAGGTGCGGAGTCGCTCAAGGGTCAACCATTTCCCCCACACTCCTTAACCTATATATGGAACCACTAATGGAAATCCTCAAACAATCGAGCATTGCATACCACAGGTACGCAGACGATACACAACTATACTTAAAGATAGCCTCCATAGATGACAGCATTCAATTGAATAACACTCTAGTAAAAACTCACTACTGGCTATCTCAAAACAACTTCAAGCTGAACTCTCTTAAAACAGAATTCCCTCTTTTCTCCCCTTAAAACAGCTCAACACTCATCCAAGATTGGCTCAAACACCTAGACACCCTCAACTGCAAACCTACCATGATTGACTCCGCGAAATCCCTTGGAATAACACTAGACAAGAATCTAAACATGATAGCTCACATCAGTGCTATTATGCGCAGTGTGTTATTCTAACTCGGATTATTGAAGAAATTCATTTCTGCCACTGCCAGACTTCAAACAAGCAGTACAATCATTAGTGGTCTCCAGACTAGGATATAGCTCTGTTCAGCCCAAAGTGAGAACAGCTTCACTCAAAACGACACTTAATGCAGGAGCAACGCTGGTAACAGGCACTAGACGCTTTGACCGCATCACCCCATCACTTAAGTATCTATACTGGCTTCCCCTCGAGGCCAGAGCCCAACTGAAAATTGCTTGCCTCACACACAAAGCATTACATTTTAACTAACCAAGTTACCTGGCAGAAAAGATTAGAATCTCAGGTGGCAGCCGCTACCTAAGAAGTGAAAACTCTCTCAGGCTTGAACCCCCTAGATTCAGAAAACAAAAATCTTAAACACACTCCTTCTCTGGATTGGCACCAAGGACTCGGAACTCCTTACCACCTAAGGTGCATTCAAACCCATTGACCAATTTTATAAAAAAGAGGTGAAAAAGATCCTATTGAATAGATTCCCCTCATAGACTTTCAGAGAGCCTCTCCCTAGGGAGCAACTGACGTCACAATGTCAGCAATAACTAGATTGGTCAGAAGCACTTCCTTTACAGGAGAACCCCACTCAAACATTGCTCCACTGGGTACCTGAAACTGAATATTCTCAGAGGAGCAGCAGAATACCCACCATGAAGAATCTAGATCAGTGCCTTATAAAGGAATGATGGACGATTATTATGATAACTGTTTCAACAACCTGTTGTGTCTTTTACTTTTGTTCTACTTGTCTGTTTATTTATTTATTGATTTTTTCTGATCAGTCAGTCTTAAGTACAGTGCTCTGATACCCTTGGGTCATGTTCAAAATTTATAAAACACTCTAAATAAATAAATAAATACATTTTAAAAATTCAGAATTACAATTTAAAATCTTACTTCCCCATAATCTAGGACTTTAAAATGTGATTCAAGAGACACTATACTTGTTGGTCACATCTCTTCTCAATGGGAAAATCCACATATAAGATGTAATAAGGTATTCCCAATGTTAACCTATGAGAGAGATAGGCCTTGTAGTAGTGAAACACAAATGTAAGAGTGCTTCACTACCTGGACATGTAAAATGGAAAAGTTTATGTTTAACTTTTTAAGTACACTGCACCCTACACTTGGCCTGTCAGGGCCCACATTAGTGGTGACTTATATATTAAAAGGCAAGGTTTGGGCCTGGCAAGAGGTATACCATTTTAGGTAGCCATGGCAGCTTAAAACTGCACATACAGGCTCTGCAGTGGGAGGTCTGAGACATGTTTCAAGGACTACTGAAGTGGGTGACATAATCAGCGCTGCAGGCCACTAGTATCATTTCATTTACAGGCCCTGGACACCTGTAGTGCACTTTACTACGGACTTATAAGCAAATTAAACATGAAAATTGTGGATAGGCCAATGTTACCATGTTTTAAGTAAAGAGCACATGTACATTAGCACTTGTTAGTAGCGGTAAAGTGTCTATAGTCCTAAAGCCAACAAAAATGTTGCTGGTTTCATTTCTCTTTATATTGCATAATGCACATCTAAGATGGGAGAGGGAAGCAGTATTTCTCCAAAGAATGGTTCTCTCACCAATGTTCCCTCTGTTTCACTCAAGGAGAATCCTGGTGGCGGTAATACAAGACTCAATAAAGACCCTCATTTTCCCAGGAAATCTACCCTTCCAATCACTATAAAGGGCCGAATGGATGAATGTTGAAAACTTTCATGATGGAAACCACTTCTGCTCTTCAATGTCTTTAAGACAAATAGTCTTCTCTTAAGTCTAGGTTTTTCGATATTGAACTCCACATTGCAGAGTCTCCACACGCAACTTTGTAAGTAAATACAATGGTCAAGGAAATAGCTGCTCTCAAAAGACAAACAGAAGATTTAGAAAACCGAACCATGCGTAACAATCTTTGTGTTTATTGTATACCAGAGAGAGCGGAAGGTGGTTATATGAGTGCCTTTCTACATGCAAACTTAAAAAATATAGTGGGTCTTACCAACAGTCCCTCCTCAACATTCAAAGAGCCCATCGTCTTGGTCCCAAACCCTGTAGCACTAAATCTAATCCCAAACCTAGAAGAATGATCTACCTTTTCCTCCAATACACAGATTTAATGCAAGTTTTATCTGCCACCGAGCAACGAAATTAGATAATTTGTTCTGGTCACAGGATTTTCTTCTT